>NC_059670.1:5000000-6250000 GCF_905147105.1 Pieris brassicae
ACTATTGGATAACGTTACGGCACGTTTCATGGGGGGGGGGGGGGGTGTCAAGAATCTCCAAAAATTGCGTGATGTAATACTTGAACGCTCCCTAAGAGAATGTTAGAGATTTTTTTAATTTGATTTGTCAGGTTCGTCGGGCTGGCCACAAAATGGTGTACGATATTTTACGTGATTCCCTCTACGAGAAGAATACAAACGCTCATTGGGCAACGGTACTGCGCCAGCAGCAGTTCCTAAAAGATCTGGTGGAGCAGCTCAACGCTGGTGGAGATTCTGCCCAAAATGCCCTCGACGAAGCCACGAAAACATTGAAAAACATCACGGAGAAGCCCTGGCTGCATCTGGCTAGTGATTTGGAAAGATATCAGTTGAGCACGAAGCCTTGGAAGCAGTTTGCGAAGCCGAACGAGATTGTCCCAGTTGCGTAAGTAGTCTTGTAAATTTTCTATGTTATATCATTTTGATAATGTCTTATACATTATCCTATAAATTAACATACATCCTATGAATTAATAAATTAATTTTCCCTCAATTTCTACTGTTAGATGTTGATATAAACGACCAGTTTTGGTCAAGAGTTTTATTGAAAGTCTTGATACAAGCGCTATTTTTTATTTATTCATTAACACATTAAAATGTTACTATAAAAATGTAAGTGGTTTTTTTTGAAGTAACACTTCTTTATTGGAGTTGGAAAAAAATTACCGTCACATTTTTCGGTTACGCGTCACATTTTCCCGTTGCGCGCCATCTTTTTCTCGTCCCTACCACGAAGATTGATTCGAAGAGATTCGAAGCCATTAATAACAAAAATATATAATAACGATAACAATGATAGTAATAATTCTATTACAATTATTAAATTCTGTAATAATCTTAGTAGTAATAAGGTAAAATGAAATAATTGTATTATTTGTATTCATGTCTATGATAATAAGTCTTTTGTTGTACTTTATCTTATTTATCTTTATTTAACCAATTTCTGTAAAGTTGCATATAGTAAATCATTTTTCGAAAAATAATGTCATAAAGAAGTTTCACTTGTTACGTGTGTACACTAGTACACGCACACATTTTTTTCTATAGTTTCCACTTTTGACGTGACAACGTCTAATAAATCGATAAACGCCGGCTGCACGCACGGAAAAGCATGAATTGTCCCGTTACGCTCATTGTACGCTTGCGCCGCATCTGTCTCTCGTCCATTCGATTGGCCTTTGTGTCCGAGAATCCAACCCTTTGTATCCGTGTTATGAGTTATCACAATAGTGATAACTGAATAAAAATGATTCAATTTTTATCATAAAAGTATGTAATTTCATTACTGATTTGTTTTGACGTCACGTTATGCAATCGTCCGTAAACAGACTTTACAAACAACCGTTTCTTATTGTTTAAAACTTGACATGATGAAATATTTTCTAACATTGATGAATTAAATAGTTTAACTTTCCCTAAGGCCGAAGCTGTATAACGAGTGGGAGCTGATGTCCGGTTGGGGGGGTGGATTCGTGGTGGGGGTGGGGGGCGTGGAGAGCTCGTTCTTGGCCCAACTCAGTCCAGGCCCATCTGGAAGCTCGCTCAAGGACGCCCCATTGTCCGTGGCACTCAACTACTTTACGCAGCTCGAGGTAAGCTTATCTATACATATGTAAAGAAATAATTATATTTCTTAAATTAGTTTATTAATTATCTATTTTTTTACAGATGTCCATTTAGTTTTGTTTGTTAGTCTGTGGAAAAAACACTAGTATTGTTTGTCTATTATGTATGTGTCAGTCACTTTTAATTTGAATACGAAGTGTTTGTTATGAGTACATTTTGGGTTGATTATAAAAGAAATAGAATAAAAGTGATTTTCAACTGATATAACAACCTCTAAATGTTGATTCAAAATTTTTGCAACACATTTAAGTTTAACTCCCTTATATATATAAAAGTTAATTGATGTTCGTTTGTCTCGTATAAACTCATCATGGAGTTTAACCGGCCTAAAGGTTTGGCTAATTATAATATTGATTTGTTGCAATTTACCAAAAACTTGCTCCGCTCCAATAATGTTGATTATTAAAATTTCGCTGAACTACAATTCCAAAGACTTGCCTTATCTGTAATCGAACTTTGTTTATCTAGGGTCGAACCTACGACCTCACTTTACGGTTTCCTATCATTCCATACAATTGTTTTTTAAAGAAATAAAAAATCTATTTTATTCTATAACTTATTGTTTATTGTATAATACATAAATAAATTTTCAGGGTCCCATGTGGCGTGAAGTGCGTGGTGGAGGCCTGTCATACGGATACGCGCTCCGCCCTTCGCCTCACGAAGCAGCCCTAGTGCTGTCCTTGTATCGAGCCACTAATGCGGTGGCGGCCTATTCTAAAGTCAAGGCTATACTGGTAATCTAAATTAGTTTTCACTTCGTTAGTATTTAGTAGAACTGATTCATATATTGAATATATTGATAAGATCTATAATAATCATTTCTTTTAAAACCAAGTCACAATCTTAAAGTTTATAGACAAGGATTTATAACACAATTCTATAGAATGCCGGCAACGCACTCGCGAGCTCTCTGGCAATGAGTGTATATACTTAACATCAGATGAGCCTCCTGCCCGCTCGCCTCCGTGTTCGATTTAAAGAGAATTGAGGCTGAATTTTTTTTCAGTCTTCATTTTTCATGTCTAAGTAATATGATGTAATTTACATTTACAACCTCTTACAATGGTTGCCTGGAAGAGGTCGCTCTAAAGCGATAATACCGCCAGTTGTTATTTAATTATTTTAATCGTATTCATTAAACAAAGCATGGAAATACCGACTGCAGCGCCATCTGCCGGGCTGATTTGTGAATCTAAACCGTCCAGGGCAGAACCCAAACGCATAGAAAAAATTCATTCAAATCGGTCCAGCCATGTAAGAGTAATTCACACGCCCAGTAAAATTATGTGTCGCAGCCAACTAGCTTAAACAGCCGTTCAATTAATAGTCTAGTCGTTTAACTAACGGCCTCAAAGATATTTAGCCGTAGCGTTTGTTACAACACTTATTAAACTGGCTAATGCTTAGGCAATTCGTACGATAGAGTCATTATTTGTCAGAAATAAAAATGATGAATTTAAATGAACAGTCAACAGGCTAGGCAAGTAATGAAACGTCATCGATCCAAGTCATTTGCCGAGCCGTTTGATTAACTGGCTGAACATCTTTCAGGCCACTAGTTAAACGGCTGATTAAGCTAGTTGGCTGCGATATATATATATATATATATATATAAAGATATCTTATTAGTAAATGATCCTAGGCTATGGTATATTAATCTTAAATTAGTCTGGATTATAGATATATAACAAAAAATATGTTAAGCCTTGAATATATAAAATAATGGATGATTTACTAAATTGAAATTGGTAATTTCCAGGAGGACTTCCTCGCAATTGGCAAGTTCGACGCGGAGCTGTTCGCTTCGGCCAAAAGCACGGCTCTGTTCGAGGTCGTGGAGGTCGAGAAATGTCCTGCAGACGTCGTCAAGCAATCTCTCTTCAACTATATCAAGCGGGTTGGAACCACTCACAACAGGTTAGTTACCGAGGGATTCCTAGATTCCCATTGGCTGAAGTCCGTTCTCGAACTGCGTCAATAGGATCTCGTTTTTCGTATGAAAATTAACACTTTTTTTCGAAGTGAAGCTTCTTTATCGCCGTTGGAAAAAAATACTGTCACATTTTTTGATTACGCGTCACATTATTCCGTTACGCGCCATCTTTTTCTTCTCCTACCATAAACAATAAAAATATATAACAACGATAACAATGATAATTAAATTGTGTAATAATCTTAGTGGTAATAAGGTAAAATGACATAATTGTATTATTTGTAGCCTTTTGTTAAACTTTATCTAATTTAACTTTATTTAACCAATTTCTGTAATTAGTTACAAATAGTTGATAATTTTTCGGAAAACAGGGTCATAAAGAAGTTTTACTTCATACGTGTGTACACTAGTACACGCACAGATTTTTATTTTATTTTTTATTTATTTATATCTTCATGCCTTTTCCCGAAGACGTAGGTAGAGATCAGGGTTCTCCACTTGCGACGCTCCTGACATACCTCATGGGCCTCCACCACTTTCATGACATGCGTGCTTTTATGCGTCCGTGCATCCGTTAGTGCGTACTGGATTTGGTCCAGCTACGTACGACACGGCCTACATAATACGACTTCACCAACACCTTATTTAGTATATACATATACAGGGTGTCCCATAAATATGGGTCGTCATTATGTGGAGTATGACGTCATCAAAATTATGTAATTCCAGGGAGTTGATATGCGCAATAGCGGCAGTGACAGAGGATCAGGCGTTGAAGGCCGCGTCGCGTTGGCTGCCTTCGCTCTTCCAGCCGGAGAAGAGCAAGATGGCCATCGTGTGCCATTCAAACAAGGCCAAAGAGTTGCAAGGCAGCTTCCAGAAGTAATTATGGCTCAATAACTTTATATTGTCTATTTTTTTCTGGTTCGTGTATCATTAAAATGGCGTAAACTATCGTTAAAACAAATGATGACGTAAAAAATCTTTATTACATCAGACTTAAGTCAATTAAGATTTTTTTAATTTCAAATAAGTATAACGCCCTATGATTAAATATTGAATTTTATAATATCAGCTATTTAAAAAAAATATAAATTTTCATACAATTTTTCTTAAGTTTGTTATATCATGGAAAGAGTGCCCAAAAGAGTCTTCAAGTTAGGTATTAAAAATCTGGCCATGATAAAAAATATTTTCCTTGACATAGATAAATATAAAGAAATATCTTTGTTATTAAGTTTTTAATCCTTTTCCAGATTAAACATCAAATTGGAAGCATTCGAATCGATGGAAGCATCTCACTTTAATAAATAAGCGAAATTGTCTAAAGTTTTTTAATTTTTGTAAATGTTTTTCACATTCATAACTGCTTGGCTGTGCCTTACGATGTGTACGTGTCTTCATTTATGTTTTGTTATTAAATAAATACGTAATTTGCAATATTTTTTGACTTTTATTATTACTTTCAAGTGTATAAATAAATATATTTCGTTTTTTACTAATGCTCTACTACTAATAAAAAAGGTTACTCATAATCAATTCAATCTTTAAAAATACCAGTTGGTATTATTAATATTGATGCTAAATATAATTAAAATAAATCTAATATTACCTTATTTAATATAATAATATTTGGTTTAAAAATTACGTACCTACATGATGAACTGCCAGCCTTCGCAAAAAAACTTGTCTTTTGAGTTTTCGAGGCTCTGGCGAAAGTTGCGTTGCTGGCTTTTTAATATACCGACACGTTCGGCTATAATTAGCTGTGTTGACAACACTGATTCATTACCGACTATATGGATATCATAATAAAAAAAGTAAGTCGAAATTACTAATAATAATCGTTTATATGCCAAGATAGTGGTATAGTGGTTAGATCGATCAACTACAAATATCCGCAAAATCAGCCATATATAAATAGGCATGCAAATGTCATATAAATTTTTACAATGTCTTATAATAAAATAATGTCAAAGTTAAATTATTTACTATCAGTGTCAAATGCATAATTTCAATAAAAACGTTTATAATTACTACTTTATTATTTTAATGGAAATTCAAAAACGTATAACTATTTTTTTATTAATAACACTACTGCCATCGTATCCAGGGACTTTTCTATCTAACGAGTCCGCCCTCTCGTTCCCTGGCTTACCATCGTGCGCCTACCCAGAAAAGGCTTACACGAGTTCCTCTTTTGCGGCACTCATCCAGGCTCTGGCGGATCTCGGCTACCTGAAGATCGAGAGATTGTCCACTCACAATAGCATCTAGTGCTGACCTCTCTCTAGTCTCTCTAGTCGCTGTGCAGTGGGGCGCCATCTTCATCTTCTTGCTATTTATTACCATTCCGTCCAAGCGGCGCCCACTCCTATACTTGTTTTGCTGCCGTCCGTATAGATTTGTGAGCACCTTGTAGTCAAGTTTCGTTTGTCCAAACCCGGCGAAGATCTACGGATCTCCCTTCTCTAATTCTTCGCCCTCCTTCAGTATTTCCGCGCTGACCCCCCTTTTTATCTCGTATAAGGCAGCGGCTTTTTGAATACAGATGTCTATAGGAAGTATCCTGGTCAGTAGGGTTGCGGCGTGTAACGATATCGTTGTTCAGATTTCATTTGAACATTAACCAACTGCTGACACGGCTTATGTGTGTTCCAAACATCCAGCTGAAGAGTAATTTTGAATTATATTTTATTCGAATATTGATCAGCATCTTTTCGTATACTTTTCCTAGAATAGGTGGTAAGCCTATGGGTCTATTAGACTTCGGGTTTGTAAAATTAGCGATTTTCCACAAATTGGGGAAGTACCCTAGCTCCAGACATTTGTTTAGGACGGTGAGGAGTAAGTTAGGCGCCGCGTTTATCGCGCGCCAACTTATGTCCGCTGTTATGCCATCTTTTCCGGGGGCCTTTCTCGGGTTGAAACTGAGAGCAGTGGTTTCGAGTTCAGTCATTGTGAAAGGGGTATCATAAACTAAGTTATGTCCCTCTTTGTTTACTGTCTTTGCTCTTCTTCTTATCAATTTGTGGTCTTCAGTTTCATCCTCACTAGTGTCTTCTGGGAATAAAGTTCTTGCCAAGGTCTCCCGTGACTCCCTTTCGCTAACGTATATACCGTCCCTGCAAAGTGGTATATCCTGGACTCTGGTCTCTCTCTGTCCCTCTTATCACTCTATATATACCTTCCCACATTGTCCCCATTGTTCCCTCTTTCCTGTTTCTGACAGAACTTTTGCCAACTCTCAGTTTGGGCTTGTTTGATCCGGTTTTCATACCTACTCTTGTTTTGATGCAAGGTATTCACCTACGATCTGTTGCCTTCTGGGTACTGCGGTACATTTTATCCTTCTCTTTCTAGTCTCAACCTGTTTCTTGAGCACCTGTAGTTCTTCTGTCCACCAAGCCATTTTTGTTTTCTTCCCGGATTTAATTTTGGAATTACTATTTTACCTGATTTGATGTAGTAATCTGTGAACTTTTCTACCATTTGTTCCAAGTCTTCAATTTTGTTTATCTTCCTTACGACGTCTTCTGTTAAATAAGAATTTTCTGTATTTACTAACATTTTACCCAATTATCTTTTACTGTTGTAAACTTTCTCTGGATTCCCTGATGCATTTTTGCATTAATTTTGAATAATATGTGATCCGATGAAACCATTCCTGTCTACTCCCCAATCTTCGATCCTTCCCAGTAGGTCAATCGTGTACACTTTTACGTGTAAGTGGCTGACTATACTGGTTCCTCTCATTATAACCTCAAATGTTGGTTGCTGCCCATCATTCAGTATGTGCAGGCCAAGCTCAGTTACCTCCTCCTCCTCTATCGTCTATTCTCGGGCTTCTCTACCACGGACTTTTGGCGTTTGCATCACCCCCTAGGACTAGTCTACTCTTGAGCTCATTCACCGTCGTTTCCAGGTGCTTTAGATAGGGTTCTATATGGGCTGGGTCTGGTTCTATGTAGTATCTCATACTACATACAACGTAAGGAAATTTGATAGAACTAAATTTATTTTTTATTTATTTCTTATAATGAAGTTGTTTAGAGGTAAACAAAGAAATAAAATCAACAAAATTTGATGACTTATTTATTCACCATTAATCTTAAAGCTATGTCTATACAAAAAATATAACTTAAATTTAGATATTTAGTGAACGTCAGTATAAATCATCTCACAACCGCTGCAACATCTCCCTAATACATTTCCAACCTTCCATAGAATTAATTCATTAACATTTTAACAGTTATTCCAAACATCTATTTAATAATGATAAATCTTGAGCGCGCATCTTAACAAGAAGCTTCTTGAAAAGCGCACTTGTCAAAACCAGCTCTAAGTTATACAACGCTAATTAAAACATTTTATGTCTGAACATTTATAAGGTTCTAAGTTGAAGTCGCTAATTGAGCTGTCTTCCATAATTTCGTGTGCAACTTTGTACAAAGTGAATTTGATTAAAATTACATCTAATACTGCTAAATTACAAAATTCAAATTGAAAATGATAGGCCTATGTAGTGTGTGATATATTTACAAGTGTAAAATTAATGCACTTTCAAAAAGCACCAAGAGCAGAGAATCGGGTCTCGGCGAATGCATTTAAAATGCCAAATCTGCTACGCAATACATAAAAAATATTAAATTTAATAGTAAAAACGATTACCATAAGTCAAACATAAATACATTTGTTTCTGTAGAATATTATACTTTCTGTGTTATGTCAGATAAGCTTTCAAGTATTACGTCACGCAATTTTTGAAGATTCTTAACAACCCCCCCCACCCGTAACGCGTAATTCAATCCCCGCCCCGCATCGTAACGTTTTACAAGAGCCCCCCCCCCCCCCCCCCCAATTAGTTACGTAATACTTGAACGCTCCATTATTTAAACTACGTGAATAAGCCAAAAGACAGACAACTTTTCTAAAACGAGATTCACTGCAAATTAGGATTTTAATAAATTTGGCAAGTAATTAGTTTATAAGTAATTTTATATGACATCAGAAAATATATACCTAAAATTGTATTTTATCATAATATTGTTGATCTGTTTCGTAGAGGGAAAATTTAATTTAAATCATTAACTGAAGTTATATAAAAAATATAGAGACAAAGTATTTTCTATACGGGCCTTTACACTACGGAATGACGATGCGCGTACACATACTTAAAATAAATTTCCTATCTTAAAATAAATTTGTATAAGTAGTAAATATGTGTAGTTCTACAGAGACCTAAATGCAAATCAGAAATAAATATAGTAAGAATTTGTCAAAATCTAGCTTTGGTTGTCACGTAATATGACACTAAAATTAACTTAAACATAATTCCCGATATCGGCATTATTCTCAAATCTCAAATTCGTAACAAAAATGTCTACCAGACTTTGTACAAACGGCCGTAAACTGTCGAGTGGGGCATGGGGCATTACTGAGTCTATTTCAATAATTATTTTAAACATTGACACAGTGATGAAGACATTATTTTTATAAGTTGTTTTTTTTAAATTAAATATAAATAAAAAATAAGATCCGGATAGGGTCGTTCGTACATTCGTGCAATGTTCGCTAAATGAGTTATAAATTTATTTAATAAAATAAACATAAGTTCTTACGAAATAAAAGTATCACATATTGTAAATTATAGAAAATTATAAACTCTGAAAGTTTAATATAGATGTCAATTACATTACAAGTAAGAATTTTTCAGTAAAGTCCAACTAGACTAAATTTGTCACAAATGACACTTTCCGAATTTTTGGATTGGAACAGCTAACGGTCACAATTTGTGACAATATTTAGTATTCCTTCTACTAAACATGTACAATGTTTTAGTTTTTAATTAATTACACGAATTATTTATTTGTAACTTTTAGTAAATTTTAGGTACATCAATCGTATGCTTTTGCTAAACTAATAAACTATTTTTCCAATACATGATACCTTTAACTATTTAACCTACATCATAGAATTCGCGTCTATGGGCGGCGCGTGCATCCTTAAAGCTTCCCTGATAAAGCTGCTGATGCTACCTTCGGCCACCAGATGGAAGAAGAACAGGTGCTCGAAGCTCTTCAGTGAAATGGAGCGTAATGCGGGTAGACGCAAAATGAGAGATGCGAATCTACCCTCTTCCGTACTGTGCGACCGCCGACAGTACTCGTCGAGGCAAGAGAATATCTGGAAAAGAAAAATGAGAAAACGGGTCATATAACTGTGATTTGTACAAACATGTGTAACTCTTTGCTAAAAGATTGTTCTTATAATAGCGTATTTTAATGTTATCTAATATAAGTACTGAAAAGCAGTATTGGCCAATTGTCTTTAACGTACGACCTCATTTCTGTAGGTTCGAACCCCCACCAATGGACTTTCTATGTACACATCGAACACTCATCAAACAAAACATCGTGAAGTACTTGATTAAATTAACAATTGATTTACGTTACGTAGGAAAACAAACTAATATTTTTTTTTATTTAAAACATATTTATTATTAATTTAAATCAAGCTTAACAACGCGACTACATGAGGAACCACTCATGGCCGCTTTCTATACTCGATCTATAATCTAAACTTAGTCCCTATCCAGATATTCGCAAATTTAGATTGATAAATGTCAAAATTCGGTTATTGAAAAGTTTTATGAGAAATGGATTGAAATATCAATCTCTAATAGTAAAAATTAGATTGGAATCGATAAAAAGCCGATAGATCAACTTACTGTCATCTCTCAACTATAATATCAAAATCGTCAACATAAAGAGAAAAATCTAAAGTAAGTACCTTTTCTCGTAGTACGTCCACTTCTTGGCGATTTTTCAGTCCTTTTACATCTGCAAATAAATCTTGTGTTATGGAAATATATATATTATTATTACAAAAGTGTTAGGACTTTCAAAAATTTCTATAAGGGTCCATTCAAGTATTACGTAGGCAGATTTACTGCAATTTATTTCACAGTAACATTTAACTTCGTCGATTTAATTTAGAAAATATAGAAAACAGGATTGTTAAGCAACTATCCAGTACCTAATTCGCTAGGAATAAGTTAAAAAGATAACACGTTCTAACACAAAATTTCTTTGACATTTAAAAAAAATTGACATGCAAATTTGAGCTTTTATATTGAACAATATTTATCAATATCTATGGTTTAAAAAAACATTGAAATTTTTTAATATGTTTAAGTACACGTGATCGTTTTATCCCTCGAGTGCGTATACGTATACGTTAAAACCCTAGTTTGATCACGCGGTTTTTTATTGTATTAAAATTAACATATATAATAGTATAAATGTTACAAATGCAAACTTTATACCAAAGAAACCTATTTTCTTTTCGTTTATGTACATAAATACCAGAAAAATCTTAAGAATTTTTTTCTTTGTACTTAGTCTTTGACTGTCTTTTTTTCGAGTACTTTCATCTTTCTCACCCCATTATAGTATATTTTTTGCACCGTAATTGAATTTTAAAACAACAGCTTTAATCGAAAATGTATATATATGATGTGATTGTAAACATTACCTGGATTTAACAAGACGATGGCTTTAAGCGCGACGTACTCTGCTTGGTCCATGCGTAAAGCCCGCATCTTCAGAGACAATTCCGACAGCACACGGTCGAAGATTTGACCCACGCCCGCTTGCAGCGCCGAATTACGGTGTAACGTCATGCCTGGAATCCACAAATTATTTTAAGTCTGTGCAGAAAGAAATTTTCACTATTATTTTTCATCAATAGCGTTATCACCATAACAGAAAATGAATAACACTGTTGCAACCTCAAATCCCACGACAATTTTCTTTCGGACTTTCGTAAATGTACTTATAAATAATAACAACATTGTATATAAGAAAACACTTTTTAACGGATTGAAGTATTATTATTATAAACTTATAATTATTTGTAACATTGTATTTGTTCCCTTTGGAATTAAAGTTGGGAAGTGAGGTTCAATTGCACAGGCGCTAGTTAAATATTTAAATTGGCGCCTGGTAAGTACCGGTGACCAAAATCAAAGCTGGAGCTCTCAGCATCATAAGTATAGCAATGTAGCGAGGAAATACTGCCTGCATTAGTACACCCATAGGGCTCAAACTTTTTAAATTATATAAATACAAAATACGTCTAAATTAAACGACAATTTGTGTAATAGTATTGTCTTTGGTTAACATAGCTTGAAACAAATTTTTAACCGGATTAAAGCTATTTGTATTATTATAAACATTAATTTTATCACGGTGACCACGCACGATGTAAAGCACGCGAAACGTCAAAAAAATTAAATTTAAAATTATGTAAAATAATTATAAGTTTATAATAATACAAATAGCTTTAATCCGGTTAAAAAATTGTTTTCTTTCAATTTGTGTTATGTTAAACAGTGTAACGTTTCTTTCTATGACGCTTAATATAAGTTCAAGTATATAGTAAGTGCCTGAATCTCACAAGGCTAGATAACTCTGGATCAACATTATCGATTATCTAGAAATAGTTTACACTTTACATTGCCTAATATTCAAGTCGATTCCTACAAGAAATACACCTCGAAATGATAACCTCCTCAGGGTTTGCAAGTCGGTTAAATACAGTCGCGTATCAGCCTTAAATTCTATATGTATTTAGTATTTTTAGGTTAGGTACAAAAACTTGTGTAAGTCAAGAAAGTTTATAGTGCTTTTAATAAAGGAAAGAACTAAGGGGAAGAAAGAGAAGAGGCCGTCCTAGTCAAAGGTGCAAAGAATAGAAAATAATGGCGAAAGAAGATTTATAGAGAGGTTTGGAACATGCTAGAGGAGGCTTTTACCTGAGGAATGGTACCGATCAATGGTACTTACGAAGTTACGAATAGAGACAAAAATATATATAAAATAAATAAAAATTAATGTTTCGTTAGGATTAATTGTTTCAGTAAAAAGGCTTTGTACAGGTCCTTTACTTGCATGTCTTGTAGTTTACTCCAAAATAGTTATTGTAAACAATTGATTGGAAATAAATATGCTTTATTATTAACTTTATTGGTAATTATTTATAAATAAAGCTATTAAGAATAATACGCCGTAAATTCTTTATTTATTTTATTTAGAAAATGTGTGTGAAGAAACACAAATAACCATAAATTAATAACATACATAAACATTAAAACGGGTGCAACGGGCGGCCTTATCGTTAATAAGCGATCTCTTCCAGGTAACCCTAACTAAAAAAAGAAAGAAAGAGGTAAGAGAAAAACTAAAAAAGGAAAAATTGCAGAACCAAATGTTACATAAAAAAAATATAGAACCTTAATCTAATGTAATATTTTTTTAATATATTAACAACAAACTAAAACACTAATCTTGCAGATTAATGAATAACGAATAACGATGCAATACAAAAGAAACGAAAACACAAGAATTAAACAAGTCACGATTGATCCGGATAGGATAAGGTTAAGAAGTGTTTACACCGAAGAGTTATAAAAGATGATAGAAAAGTAGCAAATCGTTTCTACCAATATCATACATATATATGTACTCTTAATGATATATATCAATATATATAAATGTACTTGAAAAAGATTAGATGATAGCATATATATAGATAGGTTTACTGCCAATTTTGTAAATAGCTTAATTGTATTTTATTTTAGTTTTATGTTATTTTTAGTTAGAATTTGGCCATGCATACAGTAACAGCAATTAATAAGAAATTAAAAATATATTTTTTAAGTTACCAGGCATGAGACACATAAGTTGCGGCGGAGAGGCAGTTCTCGTCCCATCCATGTTCTCCCTCTCATCCTCCAGGTACTCAATAGACCGCCAGGCGATCGCGAAGAGAAGCAACTCGTTCCAGGAAGACTTAATCAGCAGAACCTGGTCTTCCATCTCTAGTTGACTGAAGTGTGGGATGTCACGTGCCCACACCACTAAAGCCGCTATTTGCTTGTTACCTGAAAATTTTTTTGATTCACAATACACTATTTGACAGTATAAAATAAAACATGGCTTTAAAATGCGTTACGAAATACAACAACTTGTAAATCATCATTAGTTTTATGTGTCAGTCACGTGACATATCAAATATGTTTGTGTGTGTTTAAGAATGATAATTAACACAGTTTGTTTTAGTTTATTTATAAGTCTTAGTGCTAAGACTTGATATGACGCGGTAGAGAAGCGTTTTGGCAGATTTTTGAAATTATGAATGTTTAATCTGAATTTTTAAAGTCAATATTGAAGATAATATATGAAGTGGTTGCCTGGAAGAGATCGCCCGAAAGCGATAAGGCCACCAGTTGCCCTCCTTTTGATTTAATTATGCTCAATTTCTTTTTATATTGTAGTGTAAATAAATAAATAATAAATAACAAATTGTATTGCTTCTATACATATACCAATGACGCTACAACCTTTAAGATCTGGGCCCCAGATTCCTGTATCTGTTCCGGGATCCTTTCTATTAGGCAAGTAGATAGGTGATCTACCTTCTGTGCCTGACACACGTCGACTTTTTGGTTCTAAGGCCTGCGAATCCTTTATCGTAAGAGCGAGTGTTGAAGCCACTATAGACTAACAGTGCTCTATATCTAATATATTGATTCATTATACTATTGAGGGTACAATGCACTGGAGGCAATAACCCTGACAAACAGAGTTACCCTGCAGTGGATTAAGGGACACAGTGGATCTCTCGGTGATGCTGCCGACGAACTTGCGATGAGAGGTTCGGAAATGTTGCCTTGCCCTCCTCGCAGGTGCGAACCTGGGTTCGCCAAAAATCTGCGGAACTCCAACATCAACGATGATCGCGAAGTGCGGACTTGCAGACAGTCCAAAATGGCTCTGCCAGCAGTTAACCCCGCAACTGACAAAGCAACTTCTAAACTTAAACAGAACCAATCTCAAAACAATGATAGGGACAATTATGGGTCATTATCACCTTAATAAACATCTTTCTAGGCGCGACAGAGAGCCTCCTCTGCTGAGGCCATTTCAGTGCAGAGGAATCAGTCACCCACGTAGTCCTGGAATGCGAGGTTGTGGCTAAACAATCCTCGGAACAGTGAGGTCGCTCCGTGAAGTCTGCGAAGTACCCAGGAGGCTTTTGGAAGGAGTTAGGCTGGCTTAGTTAGCCAGGACTTTACTGACAACGGACCTATTGAGATTCTAAGTGCGGAAACTCAGTCCACAAACCAAAACCATACTATTGAGGGTAAAATAAAGCATACGGACGTAGATTTCCGTAAAGGAGATGAGTTATGAATAATGTTTGTGTAATAATTCGTATTTGATAAGGTAAGTTTTGTTTTATTAATTAAAAATGTATTATGATGCTTTATATTAGCACTAATATAAAGCATCATACTGCATTAATAATTCTAGAAACGAACAAGTGTACTATTTTTCGGGTTTAATAAAAGGATTTGGAAGAATAATAAAAAATCTGACCGGTCAATCCAAGAATCGGACCTCCTGGCCTATATTGTATTTTGTCTGTATATGTATTTTCAATATTATAATTATTGTATTAGTCCTTTCGTTATAAAGTCCTTTATAAACATAAATTTATTTTGAAAGAAAATAAATGTTTAACTGGATTAAAGCTATTTGTATTATTGTAAACTTATAATTATTTTACATAATTTAAAATTTTCCGACGTTTCGCGTGCTTTTCAGCGTGCGTGGTCACGGTGACTGAAAACAAAAGGTGTTGAATGTCAAAAGTATCACAGCTGTAGAGAAAGTTGTGTTATCTGTATTTATTTCCCCGGAGTTGATATCGACTAAAAGATGACGGGTTTTCGCAGAAATGTCGGAAAATTTAAAATTTAAAATTATGTAAAATAATTATAAGTTTATAATAATACAAATACCTTTAATTGGGTTAAAAAAATTGTTTTCTTTCAATGTGTAAAAGCTATGTTAACCAAAGACAATACTATACATTTACTTACTTTTCTTTTATTACTTAAACGTGGTTTTCAAAAATAGGACCTTGCGATCGCACCTCGCGAGTACAAAGACGTGTTATAAGTGCGACAATGTGAGGCTATCATGTGACCTAGTTATATGAAAGGTGGGCCGGGCATTTATTACATTAAAAAATCAAAGATTTAATTTCACACCATTAACCATATAACAATAAAGAAACACTTGTGGTAATTTGGTATTAAAAGCCTTTATAGTCTGTGTCAATTAAGTTCATGTAAACTTATAATTTCATTTAAATTATTTGTAGTTCACGCCATCTATATGCACATATTCTAAACTAAAATATATTTTCGCCAAGTATAATGCAATAAAGGGGCCGTTCATGTATTACGTAGGCAGATTTACTGCAATGTATCCCCCCCCCCCTCCTTTTGTCAGCAAAAGAAAGCAAAGCTCTCAAAAATAAATAATAGTACATAAACGTATTATTTTATTTGTAGGAATCCTCGAAAATGCATTTTGTTTTCAAGCATAGACAATGTGTGTAAAAATGTAAATAATTACTGTGACGTAATCACCAAATAAGAAAATCAAAGACCTCCCCCTATAGTGCTTATGTAATACTTGCACGGCCCCAAACTAAAGATTATATATTCCTAATCTTCAAATGTTACCTATTTGACATAAACTGGAAACGGGCGCCCTATATCGAGGCGGAACGTTTGTGTCGGGACCCACTCGGAGGAACTGGAACTCTTCACTGGGGTCAGCTACTAGGGACTCCATCTCCAATAACCTTTCGATCGATAGCTCCTGAAATTTTAATTTAATTCTTTAACAAAAACTCTTAACATATCTATCAATAATTTGTCCGATATACTAAACTATAATATGTATATCGACGCAATGGCGCCTGTTATCAGCTATTGTTCATATAATTTAATAACATCAAAGTAAAATTAGTTCAAAACCGTTAAATGGTTTATTTGATTTATTAATGTTGCTAGATCTACAAATTAACGGACGATTTGATAGTCTGTGTGTGACTTCAATCGTTATTTTTAAATTAAAATGATAATGGCAACTGACGATAACGATATATATATAATATTACGGAGTTTATAAGGAAATAGCTCTACTATAAATTCAAAACAACATTGTCCTTGGTCAAATAAAAGGGCCCCGGAAATAACAGCTGTATATTTATCTACGCTGTTTGCGGACAAACACACAATGATTTTCCGTATTATTCGATAAGCCAAGACAATTTGCAACACACATTTGACAACCCTTGAACAATTTTAAAAATAATACGTTTCTCTAAAATTAACTCGATCTAATTACGCTGCTATATTCGTCTCTTACTTTTAAATTAACTTTAAGTTGAACAAAACTTTAGAACAGTTCTCGGTACGTTTCCTGGGTGTACTGGCTCCATCTATATTAATCACATACAATAAAATAATAAGTTAATGATAAATAAAATGCTATGCTTATAATACTAAAGGAACTGCCTACGTACGTATACTCTCGGGGCGTAACTCCCACGATTTAGGGAATCGCCACGCTTATAAAACAAACTCTGAATGAGCAGAATGCACATCCATGGCTCGTACAATGCCAGAAAGTAATGGACTAGAAGAATGCATTTTAGAATTATAAATTATTCTAAAAACATTGCCACAAAAATCTACAACAAAATCTCAGTAGCCTTACCTATTCTCATACCTACCTATATACATTGAAAATTCATAAAAACTGGTCGAACCGTTTCTGAGGCTATCAAAAATCTCGACCATTTCATCAATTCATTTTACGTACACGTTACTCCACAACCCTATATCCCATTTATATCAAGGAAAACGGAGCCCTTTACAAACAGGAAAATATCAATAAGAATGACGCTGCCAGACATTTTAAATTGTTGAATTGTCCACAACCTTTCAACGCGGCCTTGAATCGATAAATTTTACATGTTTTAGCCTTTCCGTTACGTTATTTAAGCATATGTCGATAATGCTTTATCGATTTGAAGGAAACATAAATATATTTTATCACAAGTTCTTTTAAATCCCAAAATACTATTTTAATATTTTCTATTCTGTGAACTGTACACAACCCATTAAATAATTCGTTAGCATCAAAGGCTTTATATAATTAAAGCACATAACAGATTAAAAGCTTTCGAGCCGAATAATTCCAAGCAATTAAGCTTAAAAGTGTCCAATAAAGCTCCTATAGTTAAAATACGAAGCATTTAAGATTAATTATGTATAATTACGTTAAAACCAAGATAAATGGTTTTATATTATATTTTTAAGCGTTATAAAAATCGACATAACGTAGGGTAGATATTTCTGTTATTTTTGTTTCATGTTTTACTAATATCCGTTGTTGTCGATTATTTATAATTAAAAGTGTACATACATAATATAATGAAAATGGGATTTCGGAAAGCAAATAATAGAAGTAAAAAGTAGTAAAACATATAACTAGCAAGCCATGCGATTTCACCCAAATTCGGTCATAATGTATACAGCCATAATTGAAAAACTGATTATATAACACAAACATTTTATTCGACCCTAGATACAAGTAAATATAATAAAAATAGATCTAGCCGTTTCGACCGAGTGCCATAATCATTGTGATGCCAATTTTTTATAGAATGTTATTTTAGAATAAAGAGTTTAGTATTAATGTGAAAAACATCAAATAATTATGAAAACTTACCTGTACAGAACTACTTGGATGCGCATCCTCTGCCCCTCTAGCAGCCCTCTGCCGCTCTTCTTGCACGGCCTCCCTCTTCATGCCGCACGCGAGACATTTTTGGTATCTACAAAACTGGCATCGATTCCTTTGCCGCTTGTCTATGATACAATTCCTCTCTTCTCGACACGCGTATGTCAAGTCTTTCCGTACTGTCCTTTTAAAGAAACCTTTACAGCCTTCGCAACTGGAAATAAAGTCAAGCAACAATTCAATAATAATAGAAGAAATATTGTGTATAATAGTAATAACTGTTAAACGAATGTATGAAATTCTTAGACCTCCGAAATCAATTAATATCGCCCTTCAAAAACCAGTAATATTAAATCAAGAATAACCCGCAAAGAAACAAACAAGAAAGAAAGTTATTAACCCATAAAAAAGCCTGTGGTCACTCGGCTTAGGCCCGTGTGCAGTGTGCCAGGATCATGCACCGATAATGAGCTCAAATAATAATAATAATTTTACTTCTTGCCAAAAAAACAGCTAACATAACAAACACCTTTCTTATCCTGATGTAGTCAGAACTGAATTTCAGGAGCCTTTGACTTTCATATATTGTGCAGGAATAACGGAAATTAATTACAACAATTTAAACAGAATAAATTAATTTACGGTGGGTAAATTATTATAAATTTACAATATTTTATTTTACTCATTCCATATAATCTATTAATAATTAAATTTTCATTATATATATGAATAATACGCTCATATAACAAACCAATATAACAAGTTGTCATCATTATGAATTCCAATCAGATGAAGTCGGCATCTAAATAAACAATTCAAAGCGTTTTTCTACATATGTTTCTATATAAGTAAGTAACATTCACGCGTTAGACTTGTATCTTGGAAATTTTTAATATATTCATATTCAGTGTTATAATTACTAATTTAAAATGGATGGCATGCTAAGCTAAAATGCCTATTTGACAGCTTAATTTCAAAAACTACAATCTCTTACGGTAAAGGATAATAATGACACCAAATATAGAACCCTCTACCTATAGGTAGGTTGGAGTGTAGTCTTTAGGAAGGACTTTAAGTGATGATCTGAACAAACTATTTTATGAAAACAAACAACGTTATCTGTTAAGGAAAACAATTCAAATGGCATATTTGGATCTTTTTCTTTATTAATATTTCTTATATAAATAAGTGTTTCTGATTAGTTCTTATATTAATAAGTAAGTGATCATATGCCACCCACAGTTCTTAATTTTTGGGTTTATTCGAGCAATAAACAGAATATTTCAGTTTTAGCTATGCTTGGAGTTCATATGGTTTAGTTTATTGTTTGCGTTCGAGGCTTAACAAAAATTGTAGCCGTAAGTTTTTTTTTAATCAATAAATTACCTGGATATCTCAATTATCATCACTGTTCAGTTGGCATCACTGAAAAACATGGCCGAGTTATCAGATTTTGTTTTTTTTTTTCGCCGCAAGACTACGCACGTAAATCCATCGAGACGCACAGATTATCGAAAACATTTTACCAACATAAAGAATTCTCAAGGTGAAAACATATCTAGATTGACACTAAAATCATTCGACGATCGTTAGAATTGTAAATTGTTCCAATGTACATGGATATCCACTACAATGTATACGAAATGACACGCAATCTATTTCAAAACGATAATCAAATACAATATCAGTAATGTAAAAAGTTATATTTCAAGATAACTGTCGAAAACGATCGGAAAATAATAGGCAACCCAACGTTTGCATTCCATGGGCTTCAGACTTTCGATCGGTATAGAATTTGTCTAATAATCAAACCGGTGAAATGTTTAAAAAAAAATATTTTTAAATTATTAATTAATCATATCATGGACTGAAATTTGTTAGACAACCCACATGCAATTAATGTATTGACATGTTAAATTAAATATAAAATACGTTTCATCAAATAAACATCTCGGTGAAGGTCGTTTTATATCGGGATCCTATACTAATGTAGTAGACAGGAATAAAATCGGAGATTATACAAAAAAAGATAATTTAATATATAAATAAGTTTTCGTTTCTAAGTTAGAAAATTCTTCGTATGTACTGTACAACATTCTAGAATGTTTGTACGAAAAACCCTTTAGGATATAAGTACATAAATAAATTAATAAAAATCAAAATGTCTCCCTGTCACCTGTGTCATTCTATTATTTTAAAACGTACCAGTCTAGGAGTCTAGACGTTCCTATATGTGTATGTATTATAGTAATGACGTTTGCAGACCGCTTATACTTTAATGTTGAATTTACTTCGCGCGTCAAGTACCACCAACAACAGTCTTCATATATAAATTGTTTTCGTTAATATAACAACAAATTATTCTACTCTAATTATTCCTACTATATGATTACTCTTATTACTATGAATGCTTACACTGTGTGATGAAGGGAGTACATAATATGACAATATACATATTCCGTTTCATGTTTCAAATGTTACTAAAGCACACTACAGGCTTTCTAATATCAAAACGGTTGAAAACGGAGGCTGTTGATGTAGCAAGTGTATAGTTTGTGGATGTGGAGATTCCGTGGGCGCCTACCTTGTAATGTACTATTTATAGCTATGATGAATTGCGATCCACATTTATGGAACATCTGCTATGCGATGAAAGTAATTGAAAATGAAATGCCTAGCTGCTTGTGGGTATTTCATACATAATTTCTTATGTGTATGACGTAGGTAATACATGAAATAGGTAAGGATTCGCAAACCGTAAAACGTAATTTACTAACTAAAACTTTACGTAAACGTTCGTGTAGTTAAGACACAATTTTGACTATCTTTTACTGAATTTGTGCAACACATTCTTCATGAATATTTTATAACAAATAATAAAAATTCATCATAAATTTCAGAAACAACGTAATTATCTAATATTCAATAGAAAGCTTCGTGTAGTTAAGACTTAATTTTGACTATCTTTTACTAATAACAATAGTCCACAATAAATTTCTGAGTATGATTGTTATAATACTTGTATGGTATTTTCCTAATACCCAATAAAACGATCAAAACGTTATGGAATACGATATTTTATTAGCTACCTGTACACCCCATAGTGTTTGCCTGACGCCCTGTCACCACATATTGAGCACAGGTGCTTTGATCCACTCAAAGGATGATTTGGGGGATAACTCCTCAACGCGGGCGGAGATGTGGCATCATCTCGCATCCCGCCATCCAACATTGCTGTGTCTGGCTTCATCTCAGGCGGTGACATTGGCGACATAAACCCCGGCTCCAGGTTCAGCCCTGCAAGCAAAAAGCGACTTTAACAGAAGTGGTTTGCGGTTATTTTCCCATATCACATTATTTAGGTCATGAAGATCAGTTAATCGCATCCTTTATTGACGTCGCGACGACAATGCACTAAATTATTGTTAAATTGAACAAACATCTAGCAAATCCGATAGACATTATATCTTTATTGTTTTGATTATAAATATATATTTACGTTTATAATATATATTACGTAGCAGAGGTGAGACGGGCCCCCGCTAGCCCATTAATGTAAAATAGACATTTGTATTTGTATTTTTGGATATATATATTAGGAAATTTCTTAATGTATGTATTTATTTATATGTTTGTACAAAATATATGTATAAAATAAGGTCCCGCGCCACTAGAGTCGGGGATATTGGGAATTTTATATAATAAAAATAAATAAACAAATATATATTTAACTCTGTTTACATTATGGAAGGTAATATAAATAATAAAGAGTTCCAATGAGGGTCACAGACGGGTAAGATTCCGAGTCGAGAGTTACGAACCAAGAATGTCTTAAAATCTCTGAATCATTCAACTACAAAGACTTCTAAAATTGTATACTCTTATTGGGTCGACATTTGTCAGCCCCGCTGCTAAGCAATATAAAATTTTAAAGAAATAAAAACATCAACCCGTCGCAGTACACGTTAAATTTAATTTATAATCCAAAGCTCCACTAAGCCAAACAGACATTACGCTCAATGAAAGCAAAATGTGATGCGAATGTAGTTCTAAAATAAAAACATGAGAACGCCGACAAAACCGGTTCATTAGAAGAAGCAAAAAGTGTGCAAACAAAAGCCTCTGATGAAAATGGAATAAAGAGCACATTCGCTTTAAAATATCGATACAGACTTTTAGGGGTCAAAATATTAGTATAGGCGACTGTGAATTTAAGTCTTGGTACATTTTGTTAATTTTCAGTAATAACCCTGTATGGGCCACAGATACCATCATATGTTTTTATTGCTTTTTTTAAAGGCTATTTGCTGCCTTTGGCGTCGCCGATTTTCGTACATACGTTCCTTACGTACGCAAGTATTGTTCATATAGACAGAAACATCCATGTTTCATCACCTCATGGTTGAGAATAACAACGCTAAGCAGATCCTTATGTAGGGTACATTATAATGTTAATGAATAGATAACAAAGTGACTTCCATGTTTTGGCAATCTAAATTAGACGTAAATATCATATAAGCATTATTTATATGATATATGTGAAATTAGAATGTGTATTATCAAAAGATCTCAGTTAAATTACTTTTATGTAAATGTTCTTCCAAATCGTACACAATTAACTCATATATAAATAACTACACGATACAGTAAACATCAAAACAGTCAATGCTGAGTTTTAACTCATGAAAGATGACACGTAATATGATATCTTGAGCCAATTTCATGGTAAGGTGGATAAGCAACACGTCCCAGTCTATAAATAAACATATATATATATATTTGAGTGAAACACTCGTTTGGAAATTGGTAACCATTGGTCGATACACTAGTGTTCACCATTTTCTTATACGACGCAAATTTGGACCCTGCGAGCATCCAAAAATATAGATGCCCTTGACATGGTGTTGGAGGCAAAAGCTCTGGATTTCCGATTTATCAATTCTGAGATAACTACAAGTGTGAACCAGTCTTTCTGCAACCCTCTTGGGTTGTTTGGTCTTCCAAATAACCCTGAGCTTCTTTGGATGTATAGCAAAAGCAAGCGAGTCCCGATAACTTAGAAGCTTGTGGTGACCGGTGCACTGGAATGCATGAGACCACGTCCGAACTCCTGTTCCATATTAAGGTCATTACATGCCATGCAAAGTCTTGCCGAAGCAATGGAGGAAGCTATCCAACACCAACAGGACCTTCAGGAAGAACGCGCCTAAGATTAACACTGTTAACAATTATTCTTATATATTGATAATCTAACTTTTGTTCCATATCTGTGTTTATCATGTACAATATTATGGATCAAAATAAATAAAAAATGTAGAAGGTAGAAGTAACCAAAAGACAGAAATATGACGAACTATTTGTTAGTTTTGTTCCTTTAACAGAATTATATTACAAAAGGCGATAAGCACAGAAAAATAAACCTTATCTGATACAGTGAATGCGCATGATCACTAACAAAGAAATTAGATCAAGATAATGTCTATCGTAAATTTTGACATACTCAATATAAATTAAGTGTAATAATACCTCAATATTCGCGCAGTATCGGAAAGTATCACAAATCAATTAGTAGAACTAATCAATATATATTTACTAAGTTGTTCTATTTTAATTAAAAGAAATAAAATAAATTCTAAATAATATTATAGAAATTTGCTTGCTTTTTATATGTAATTACTTATTTATTTTTATTTTTTTGGTTTATTTATTAGTAATCTTACAGCTAACATACATATTATAAAACATAATACTTAGACAATACAGAGAGCCAAAACAGATTACATAGATTAACAACATATATGTAACAGAAAACAAGTATGTACATACATGGAATGACAAAATATATTTAAAAAAAATTAAACTAAAGAAAACTGAAATTTAACATTTGAAACAACAAATAATACTTAAAATTTTATTTAAACTACTGCTTAAACAAAATCAGAGTCTTCCCGCCTCTTCAAAAACTTCCTCACATCTATGGTGAGGTGGAAAATATCTATATTGTGATACTTGATGTCATAGATAACCCGAAACATTGGCAAATTATGCAGGAATTCGTACGAGGCACATGGAACAATTTTGTGTATCTTGTCGCATATAAGAAATGCTTTGTGGTGTGTGTGGTCAGGCTCAGGTCGGGAGAAATTTAAAATTATGTAAAATAATTATAAGTTTATAATAATACATAGCTTCAATCCGGTAAAAAAATGTTTTCTTTAAATGTGTAAAAGCTATGAAAGCTATGTTAACAAAAGACAATACTAAGAGTTAGAAACTCTTAAAAGAAGTCTTACTTAAGTGCGTCAAAAGGACCATGACATACGGGATTCATAGACAATTAATTTTAACTATTTATTTATAATAATGATCCAGTGGCCTTCTTCTTGGCCTCAGATTGCATCATTGATCGATCATTATTTCATAGACAAGCAGCCAAAGACTGTCACATGTCATCGATTTTTGAGATACCGGTTTTCTAACGATATGATCCTTTACCGAACATGCAAGTGTTAGATGCGCACATAGAGAGGCCATTGGTGCACAGCTGGAGAACGAACCTGCGATCTCAGGAATTAGAGACGCACGCTGAAGTCTCGGCCAACACTGCTCTAATCTTTTAACATTATTAGCCTCAAATGAAACAGACTGATAGAAATAAAAATATCTTGAAAAACTTAAAGTAGTCTTTATTTGAAAAGCGTAAACAATACGGGTGATTATCTGCCGACACGAACTTAAACTAATTTATATTTTCTTTGGCTAAGACATAAAAGAGTGTTAATATGACAATTTACGAGATTAATCAAGTGACTTAATATAACTAAATTGTGTGTAAACAACAAATAAAATAAATCATTTATAAAAAAAAATTAAATTATTCTAATTTAAGCATATTATTGACATTTATTATGATTATCTACTATTAGTTAGGTATAAAGTTGTCAGTCATTTCTGTGTCTGTTCTATTGATTTTCTTTTTAAAGTCTTTTACACAAAGCCGTAATTTTAAATCACATGCATTATAAAGCTTTTTTTTTTCAATGCAAGAGAGCTCGCAAGTGCGTTGCCGGCCTTTTAAAGCCAATTATAAGCCATATAAATAATATATTGAATAGTTCATGATTATATGGAGTATTAGTAATCCATACACATTAAAAATTTAATTTCTATTTTATAAAGATCACCACAAAATTCTAAATATTTAGTGTTTATATATCTCTTCCATATACAAGTTTTCTTTAAAGTACACACATACTTCAGCGCAAACCTACTTAACATATATTAATTACCTTGAAGAAAGTCTTAATTATATATAAGCCCTATTATACATCCTAAGATCAAACGGAGGTACTCAATCGAATGGAAATTAATATTCAATTCACGTGAACACATTCAAAACAATCACTCTTAAAGTAGAGGAAAATTGCCAAAGTGAAATCATACAATCATAGACTTTTGATTGATTTGAATAAACATTTGTATTAATCCCTTTACAAAGTTCTCTGTTACTGAAGACTGTCAAGTTGATTAAAAGGCTTTATCGCAGCTACTATATATTGCGTCTGTTTAGTCTATAATGAAATTCAGGTCTTACAACTACTTTTTTTGGCATATAGAAGGGAGTTATCTATTTCTCACTCATCGGAGGCTATCTATAAAAAAAATCAGTGGCGCTACAACCTTTTAAGTTATGGGCAGCTGTTTCATGATCATTTGTTCATCGAATAGGCAAGTAGGTGATCAGCCTTTTGTGCCTGACACACGCCGTCGACTTTTTAGGTCGAAGGAAAGCCGACATAGGAAAAAATGTCCATTGGTGCACAGCTGGGGATCGAACCTACGACCTCAAGGGTGAGAGTCGCAGGCTGAAGCCACTAGGCCAAAACTGCTCTCATTGTTCAATACTTTCTATACCTTAATTTATTTATACTGAGTTCAAGCCAAACTATGATGAAGAATATATGAAATAGGGATGTTTTCTAATGAAATTGGTTTATTTTTAGCGACAGTTTCGCCCTTTAACTGATCAAAACTGGAGGCATTTTAATGAAATCAAAAAAATACCAATACCTAAATTGTCACCAATTCTTTCACTAGTAACATTATTGCATACTTGAGCTACAGCAAGCAAATCCGCAGAATAAGTATAATTTATTGACCCTTTGAAAGTCATAATAGCAGTTCTGTAGTAAAATGCCCAATCATTACAAGTAATAATTAAAAATAATGTAAATATATGCACAAACTGAAAAAAAACAGATAGCAATTGATAGGTAAAAAATAGGTAGGCAACAGAACAATGATGTCATCTATATACCCAATGAATGACGAATACAAATTGACAAAAAAAAAACACATTATATGATAATTACAAGAACTGCCCAATATATAAAACAATGATAATATATTATAATATATTTTTTTGTGTGCAGTGTTGCCCTAGTAGCGTTAGCGTGCGACTCTCATCCCTGAGGTCGTAGGTTCAATACCCGGTTGTGCACCAATAGACTTTCTATGTGCGCATTTAACATTCGCTCGAACGATAAAGTTAAACATCGTGAGGAAACCGGCTTGCCTTAGTCTCAAAAAGTCGTAGGCGTGCGTCATGCACAGGAGACTGATCACCGACTTGCCTATTAGATTAACAGATGATCATGAAAGAGATACGGAAATTTAAAGGCCAGACCTAAAAAGGTTGTAGCGCCATTGATTTATTTTTTAAATTTAAAATAATGCCGTTAACTGTAATCCGTCATTTACGGAAATAGGCTTCAAAGGGCTTTTGATAAAATTCTATATTAATATCGAAGCAAGGGGTTCATAGCTGACTGTTAATAACTACGACAATGGTCGACCTTATAAGCTTGCGATTTATCAACAAG
This sequence comes from Pieris brassicae, assembly GCF_905147105.1. Classification (NCBI taxonomy): domain Eukaryota; kingdom Metazoa; phylum Arthropoda; class Insecta; order Lepidoptera; family Pieridae; genus Pieris; species Pieris brassicae. The sequence continues at coordinate 5,027,159 of NC_059670.1, forward strand.
TTTTGATTCACATTAAAAACAATGCCTGTCTGCTTTTGGTTTACACGAGTAACCAGTGGCCATAACCCTTGGTCTTAGCCAGATTTATAGATCTGTTTCGAAGATGCTTTTTCTAATAGGCTAGTAGTCATGATCAGCCTTCTATGCCCGACACGTCCACACGGTGTTTTCCTTTATAAGCGAGTGTTAGTGTGCGTACATACAGCAAGTAAGCAAGTAGTACAACAGTGCAATCTGCGCGAATACTAGACATTGATTTTTTTTCTTCTAAGTATAACAAAAGGTAGAGCGTTTTTTTATGAATTATCCTATTCCAAATTTATGGCTATTAAGTAACATTATGCCGACAAAATTTTCTATCATACTAGTACAGCTTCAACTAACAGAACATAATATAATAACAGTCAGTGTTCTATAAAGTTTTGGCACGATGAGTCTGAGAACTAACAATATATGAAATCAATGGCGCTACCTTTTTAGGTCTGGGCCTCAGATTTCTGTATCTGTTTCATGATCGTTTGTGAATTGAAAAGGCAAGTAGGTGATCAGCCTTCTGTGCCTGACCCACACCGTCGACTTTTTGGGTCTGAGGCAAGCCGGTTTCCTCACAATGTTTTCCTTGACCGTTCGAGCTAATGTTCAATGTGCACATAGAAAGAAAATCCATTGGTGCACAGCCGGGGATCGAACCTACGACCTCAGGGATGAGAGTCGCACGCTGAAGCCACTAAGCCAACACTGCTCTATATTAACAATAATAATAACTGTGATGAAAAATGACTCTGTGACTTCAGCAACTCCATAGAGCTATTATTATTTTCTTTTGCTTTGTTAAATTTCTACCTTATTGCTGTATTTACATTGTTTATTGAGGCTCGACATACCCCTGCGACTTCTTCAGTACTATAAGTCCCTTCAGGAGTTGTGTGCGATATTGCGAGTTACTCAATTCTCAGGAAGTTAAATGAATCGGATTAGGTTAGCGCTTCGCCTTCTTAAGTTCTCGTCATTTTCATACATGTTTTTTAAAGATATTTTCATAAGTGTTTGATTGTCTTTATTTTAAAATGTGTTATATTAATAGTATTGTCTTTTGTTAACATAGCTTTTACACATGAAAAAAAAAACACTTTTTGAACGGATTGAAGCTATGTATGTAATTGTAATTTTTTTAAACGTTTCGCGTGCTTTACAGCGTGCGGGGTCACGGTAAAATAATGTAAACAATTGTAAGTTTTTAATAATAATACATAGCTTCAATCCGTTCAAAAAATGTTGTTCTTAATTTGTTATATTAACTCAAAATGTCGTCTTTATGCGTCTTAACACACTGAAATAAATGTTATACAATTTAGACTGCCATAATTGGCAGTCGTGATTTAAATTAACCCCATACAAAGTTTATTATTCAGCTTTACAAGAGTTAAAAAAAATATATATTAAAGAGAAAAACGAGAATTTTCAACACGCAAAGATTTTGACGCCTAAATTACATTCCACAAAAGCTACCTTGACATTCAAGAAATTATACGTTAATTACCCGCTATAAAACTACTTTTAATAACCTGACTTTGATGAATCTATTCCAAATAATCCTTTAAAAACGTTTATTCATTATTAATTATTTCATATATTTTCTCTAAAAACTCTCTCTAACTTCTGTTTTCTTGATTTGAATGTTTTTAGAGATAACGCCTGACATACGCTGTAAATTTTTGAGTCCAAGACATGCCGGTGCACCGTAACTCAGAAGGACGAGTTCAGTCGGTCGTGTTGCTCTTTGAAAAAACATCTACCACCCAAGTTATAAGGTCCCAGTCCGAGACATCACTCCCCAATTAATTCTTAAATGTAATGAACTTATGATTGCTGAGTATAATTAGATAAATGCAGACATTTTTTTTAATTAACTCCACTCTAATTATTTGACCATTGTCTGCGGTCCACTTAATTTATACACAATTTTTCACACCTTCCATAAAGCTGTTTGATAAGATATTAAAAATATCGTTAATATTTATGTAATCATTATTAATAACTATTATTTACTATTTATGATGACTGCGTCATTTAATTGTTTTACGTTTTTTTACAAAGAATTCAAAAAAAAATCGAGATAGTTACATTGCATGTCGATTGAGAAATCGACGTTCGTTGGCGTGCCCGGCGACTGTAGCAGGGGGGCAGGCGTTGGTGTCGCCGGGGGGCCCGGGGGTCCCGGCCGAGCCCACTGCATCAGCGCAGTCACTGACATCGTCGGCTTGTCTTTCTTCGCCACACTCGACATGACCGCACTAACATCCTCACATCACAAATACACAAAACGTGTCAGAAAAACTACGAGTCACCATGAGATTATAACACAACACTTGTTCACCCAAACGGATCTACAATTAAAAAATACGCTTAGGACCGACCCATACAAGCCGCGTTCGCCCAATGATACGTGTATGGACAATACCGTGCGCAGAAGCCGCGGGAAATGTACAACGCGAAATCGGCACGGACAAAGACGTTATGACATTGCGATAGCGGCTGTTATTGCACTGTGTATGCAACGCGTCGCCAGTGCTCCGCGAGCAGCAGCACCGAAGGTTAACTTGTGACTAATGCGTGCTAAAATTCAACCAGCACAAAACTGACAAAAAACTCAAGCCAACTTCCGCGCAGTTACCGGCATAAAGGTCTCAACACGGAGCGCTCAAGGTCCGCATACAATCATAACCGAATAAATCTGATTTTATTTGTAAAACCGTTCAGTTTCTTTCAGTGTTATATTGCACTGAAGATTTACTAGAACTGGCACCGCAAAGATTGAATATCAGGTCAACCTTCGCAGTCGTGGTAGCGAGCTGTAATTAAGTACGTCACTCATGAATAGATCGAACACCCTAATCTAGCCTCAACTAACAAATTTTCGGTGTTTCAATCAATAGTCAGCCGATACACACAGCTCCAGGTACAAAAATAAATGTAGAGTTTATACTCATCAACAAAGCTTTCTCAACAAAATTACAACGACGCATTTCTTATTTTTTTATCTTCGTTGCATTATTCATTTCGAGATAAGAAATCTTTTGCAATTTCAATAGCATACTGCGATTTACTTTTGTCGCAAACAAAGGCAAGATTTTGGCGATTAATCTACAATTCAATTGATGATACCAAAAAAGCTACGTCTTATATACGGGCACGGGCAACCTACACGTGTTCAACCTTGAGTTTTAAGTTGCTTGTAAGCACACAGCTACAATTTGATATATTTTGCGATGCCCTAAACTAAATTTGTTGCAAATGTTATACGGGAGAGTTATATTCTTTATCGGCGTTGTAACAAAAAATACAGTCACATTTTTCGGTTACGCGTCACATTATTCCGTTACGCGTCGCATTTTTCCGTCACGCACCATATTTTTCTTGTCCCTACCACGGTTAATTCGAAGAGGTTCGAAGCCATTAATAACAAAAATATATAATAACGATAACAATGTTAGTAATAATTCTATTACAATTAATGAAAGTCTGTAATAATCTTAGTAGGTAAAATGAAATAATTGTATTAAGTATTTGTATTCATGTCTATGATAATAAAAGCCTTTTGTTAAACTTTATCTCATTTAATTTTAATTAACCAATTTCTGAAAAGTTACAAATAGTAGATTATTTTTCGAAAAATAAGGTCATAAAGAAGTTTTACTTCTTACGTGTGTACACTAGTACACGCACACAGTCTTTTAATTAGGATTAAACATAAATAGTGGTAAAGTCGCCAACAAAGTCGAGTTTGTGTTATTTTTAGTCCCTATTTGAGTCCAGATCCATTTAAAAGGCCGTTTGATGTCTGAGAATGAAATATTATTATTTGAGGCTGTTCTGTGATTCGTACTCTAACAGTAACCATACATATTATATTTTGTCAACATCCGTCAAAGATGTCTTGTCTCGTTTCTCAATCACCCTAAGACTGACTGAGTTTGACTCCTGTGTATCAATCGAATCGATCAATGCGAATTGATCTACACATGTTAAATATCGATTTAGCTGTTTGTTGTTAAACCAAAATTCGTTTGACAATTTGTATTATCACGGTGTTACACAAACATATGCCTCAATTAAACGCTTTGTCCGTGATGAGCTTAAGGTGTATTGTAACACAATTTATTATTACAAAATTGAATAAAAATATAACCTTGAACATCAAGTCATCCTAATTGTTAGGCAAGTCATGTTTTTAATTGTGGTTACACTGCGGAAGCAGGTTTTTTGTTACATTTTAATGGGTTATAGAAGTAGACTTGTTGAATAAAATAGAACAAAATTTGTTTAAAATTTCGCATATAAAATATTATCCTTTGCATATATTTCGAATTTTAACCGGCACATTAAATATATTCCAAGACTTCGCCTATAAATTACAGGTCATTTATCAAATTGCCATTTTATGTCAAGTTCCAACCTCGTTTATTATTAAAAAGTCAAAAGAAATACGAATCATGCGAACATTAACGTTATTTAATGGGATATTGAAAACTCTTTTGTGTCTTATGTGAAAGGGATACAGAAAAACTGTCAATCACAGGTTCTTGTTAGGATCCTCGTGTCTTGGAAATTGATATGGTATGTAATATAGCTTTATTTATAAAGGTTAACCTACCAGTAATATTAAATTTTTGTATATAATTGAGGGGCGATCTTAATAATTTGAGCGAAGTAAGGCACGAATATACTTTCAAATGGTATTTGTATAATAGCGAATTAATGTATAACTATAATTATATAAAAATCTCTAATTCAGCGGTTGGAAAAATCATTTTATATTTTTAACTTAAACATATCTGAACTAAGGCCTTTAAAACTATAAGATATTACTGTATGGCTAATTAACTCACAAGAGCTAATTAGTCACACAATCACTTATAAACATCACTTAGGTTATTTGTAATGTCAATATAAAGCATTCGAATGAGAATTGTTCAGCTTTATGGCGTCCTAGTACGATAATTTTATAAGATACTAGCTGCCCCCGCGAAGTTTCTCGTTACTGTGATTTTACATAGCCTACCTTTTTAGTACATACCATAACATGGTTCATTTTGCTATGCTACCCCAGAGACAGTTCGGTTTTTCGGAATGAAAACATCAGGTTAATATAGAGATTAACAGTAGAGTGGTGAAAATTAAGGGTTGTATGTATTTTTGTATGTTGTATAATAAAAATTATTTGTATTATTAGGGGTTTGAAATATAGATAGGAGCCGATTCTCAGACTTACGGAATGCATAAAAAGTTTCAGAGGAGTATTGGGACGAACATTATGCCACGAGAATTTTACATATACATATATATATATATATATATATATATATATATATATATAAATGTATCTATATATATATATATATATATATATATATATAGATACATTTCAAGCCAAGTTAAAGTAGCTATATTGTTCCAAACGAGTACTGAAATGGTTTTTCTATTTTAAATTTTCACATTTTTCAGAGTGACTAAGACACGGCGTGCTATTGTGCACATGTGCGGAGATACAAATTCTTTTATTCATTACTAACCGATTGGATGGACGTCCGAAACCGGTGTCTCACGGAATCATTCGTCAGCTATACTTTCTTATACAAGGCACAAAAGAATTCAAAAATCCCCGACTTAGCCATCATTATTATTTCTTAGAAAGTTTGTTATTTATAATTCCAGCCGGCATCGAAATTGCTAACGAGACAAACACTAAAATATTTATAACGAAAAGATCTTTCAGTGCACAGATTAGATATACAATAGAATGAGAATTGAAAATTATACGTTATATACGCTGTGGCTTGGAATGCTCACTTTCATTCACTTTCCTTACAATCACGAATGCACGCGTACATGCGAACACATTGCAGACTATTATGATTCAGCGCTATCGATCCCGACCTTGACTTCACAGAGCCATAATTAACATTGACAATCGTCTCGCTGGACAAACACTACATATTTAAACTTTATAATAAGAACTTATAAATAAAAAGCCCTTAATTTACTTTAAAAATATAATACAAATTTTCTATTTAGAGAAAATAGAAATTTTGTTTACTTATACATATTGTTAGATCTTTTAATTATTAGTTTTAAAAGGAACCGCCTTCCAACGAATAAGGACTTATTTTTATGTTTATCGTTCACTACTTAGAAATTATACTTCTTTATTGTCACTTGTTGCAATGTCTTTGTCTTCAGAGTCGAGACTTAGCGCTATTATTAATATAGGCAAAAATATAAATCCTCTCTTGTATATATGAAAAAGAACTGACTGTTATAGCATAAAAAATATATGAGCGTGTTGATATATTTTTTACTCGAAACATGCGAAGAGAGGAATCTGTAACTATGTAAAAGATAATAACGCAGATTGTAGGTATTTAAACTATGCAAAAATTTGATTCTTTATATACTCCATCAATTAATTATTATAAATATCTTGCATACAATATATTTATTGTACGAACATATTTATATTCAAGTTATATAGTGTCCTGTTATTTACTTATTATTTGAGTTCGAGTGAGGTAAGCGGCCGACATGTTACTCGGGCAAGGCACTATTGCGCCATATTTTGGCCCTGCGAAGTCAGACGTCCTAGACATGACCTGAGGGGCGGGCCGAGCAGGTACTCTGTCAACGGCATCGCTCTACGCGAAAGTGAAATTCATTCCAGGCTTTGCATTAGAATGAATCCTGGGAAGATGAAATAAAAGAGATAGCGGGAAAAGATTGGAAAATAGAAGCGAAGCTAAGATACAAATCGAAGAATATGAAAGCCTTCACTCAGTCGGAGGTCGTCCAAGTTGAAACCTTATGTAATGATGCTATGTTTTTGCTTAAATAAAGTAAAACTGGCAAAAAACCGACATACGTAGTTCTTTTAAGATAGTATTTGGAACTACCCACTGAAGTTCTTACGAACCAATTCGACTTAGGGTCCTTCAAGAATAGGGCGTACTAATTTTTGGACGGCAACGCACTTGCGAGTCCACTGACAATGTGAGTGTATATGCCTCGGGCAAACAAATTAACAGAGAGACGTTTAAAGTAGGTACTTAACAGTAATAACTGATTTAGTTTTAACAATGAGTTAAAAGTTATGAATACAGTAGAACTACTGTCAGATGAGATGTAGGTAAACGGAGCGGATGACCTTCGAGATTTACCGAGTAGGTACAGGTGGTTTTTGTTTGGTTAATTGATCGTTGTTAGCGGTTCGACATGAAGAATTAGACGAATTCAAGCGGCAAATTAAATCTCTTGTATCTGTTAATTTTTATTACACTGAATATGTTTCATCCAATAATATCCTGAAGAATATGACATTGTATCTAGAAAAATACTCAAAACTAGAATGGGCCTGTATAACGAGTTTGGTATGAGACAGGCCGCGGCGCTGTGGTTTTTACAGTGCATTATAATGCGAGAATGTATGTGAATAAAATATTAACTCTCAATGCACTCGAACATAAGTTTATAGCTATACCAAAACATAAAAATAGATATACAATATATATCAACCTAGACTATACTAACATTATAAAGAGGGAGAGAGAGAGATTTCTATCTATTTTACCAATCAATAGCCACGTTTGTCAGTGTCATATGATTTATTTACCAGAAAAAATAAAATACTCTTTCACAGTAAACAGATTTCCAAAGCCGGAGAAAAAACGGTAGAACGAAAACGTTTCTGACATTGGCAGAGTTGCCATAACAATGAAACATATATGATGATATAGGGAAAGTTGCAGAGCTTGATAATGGCTACAAACAAATCATCTAAATGTAAATCTAAACCATTCTTAAATCATTGATCACACAAATAATTTGATAACATCCAAAAAAATCAGATATACAAATCAACCCATACAATAATTGTCTTAGATTGAAACTTGAAGCACTGGAAACTTTATATTGATTAAAGATTATATAAGGATTCAAAAAGGAGACGCGCGAACTGAATCCCGTGTAAAAATCCAATACAAATTTGGATAAGACTTTTCAATATAAAAGTATTCAGTCAAATTCCGCTCGTATATCTGTGGATATGGGTTACATAGCGTAATAGAAACATAGTTGAAACAATCATGTTATCTATTTACAGGCGATTACATAAACGAGACCTTGGCCGTGACCAACGTTTCCAGTGGCATGACGTTTACTCCGCCTGCGAGGGCCGATAACAAACAGTTCTAATTAATAACAACCGGTTTACTATCACTACTACTATAGTTTAATTATCTTTTTGATACAACCCTTTCTTCCTAATCGTTCAGAATTCCTGACAGTTTTGTATAACAACGAAAATAACTTGTATACTTCATAATTCTTTCACAGCCTGGAAGCTTGAACAAGATTTACAAAGACGTTAGTGAGAATTTATTTTAGACAGATAACTACTGAATATTTTCCTATTACTTTGTAATAAGTCAATCAACGCGATTTTTTTTATGACTCAAATTCTCTGGATTTATTTATCTAAAATAGTTACGAATTTAATACAATTAAATAACTACAACTATTTTAGGCACCACTGAGTGAAACAAATACTAGACCGTATTGAAAAAATATTTCACAATTAGAAACCTACATAATCCCGATGAACGTATGTTATAAAAAATTTTAATCAAATTAAAGATTCGTATGAAAACTTAGATAAAAACCCAAGGTGTGAAAAATCAATTAAAACATGCTGCGAAAACTATTGACAATAGAGCAAAGTGATGTACTACAGTTTTATAGAAGACTTCAATATCTACACAAATGGCCACGATATGTTTAACTATTACATATTTAATAATCAATTATTACAAAGTAAAAAATTCTATGTAAACATATATTTTATTCCAAACGAACGTGTACGAATATACGCGATGCCTCTGTATAGCCAAAAGTGAAGGCAATAACAAATTGTAATAAACTCTAAAAACTGAAGACCTTGGCAATGATACTGCATGCTCGTGAGTCTTGAATAACCACCTAAGTCGTTACTTAGCTCACGTCCGCCTCTACATTTTATGCGGATTGGCAAATTATCTAATTTACGAAATATAAAGCCATCGAAACATTTAAAACTGGAAAACAATGAGCAATTATTCTAGCGCCTTCTTTATCCCATTACTTTGAGACTCGAACAAAAAATATAGGTGACTAATAAAATCCTCTACCTCCATATATTTTTCACAGATGAGAGAATTGTCTTTGAAATTTAGAAAGTGTGAATAAAATGGGAACATCTTATATTACCACCGTACAATACGAAAATAAATGTATTTAAAGTTTTTAGTGAAATGGTATCAGGGAAATGTATATGGATCCTACCGACATGCCTTATCACCCTCGGTAACCGCATTTAAAAGTAGATTGTAGGCCAGCAAACACCTCCCCATTTTAAAAAATATAATGTATTTATGTAGTTGATTGTAAGGCTATATGGTTTTGAATACACAAATAATTTAAGGATTTTTAAAGTATATTCTAGACACATTTATTTATAACATCCAAAATGTTAATTTTTGATATAGATAGGTTTATATATAGGTTTTCAGATGATACTGGAGTGTATCATATTTATTTTATTATTTTAGAAGATTAGCACCTTATTTCAAATGCTAACGTAAATTTGGAACACATCAATATTGATGAAACTATAATCTGTGATAATTAGAAAAATATGCGAATGTCGAATTAAATTTTACATATATTGCAATACGAATAGCTTGTTTAACGACACGATATCAGAGAGCATATAAATTTTATACGAAAGGAAAGCATTAATTACTTTTTTTAAGTGCAGTGTTTGTTTAGGTGTACTAATGGATATTTTGAACGAGTTACCGGTCTCTTTGGCACGCTCCGGCAACCGGTTACATCACCTTGACGTCAATCAAATAGGGGAAATAAATTTTTCCTTAGTCAATGAAAATTTTTATCGCGAAAGAACAGACAGGTACACTAGAGACGTCTAAATATTCTGTATCGAGTGTCAATACACCGCCAACCTTGCAATGCTCTTTACCACTCAAGTCAGATAACAAACATCACCTACAGAGTTCAGTAATAAAGTAAAACACGATAAGGGCTTAATTAAATGATTTAAAGAAAGTATATTAAATAAAGGTCACAATTATCGTATAATCTTAATGATAAATGCAATAAGCCGGTAATTAGAAAAAAAATTGGCCAAAGTTCAATATACATTTCAGAATTATTTTTTGCGCGAAAATCGAGATTCGCGACTGAGTTCTATTTTGAAAGTTACCTACCTACTCACGTATTTTAAACTTTCATTATCAATAAGGGGAGATCCTGTTTGCAACGAATGTTTCTTACGCGACCATGAAACTTAATGCGCAGTTACAGTGAAAACCTGCGGGGCGTATGGGGTTCGCGTTGACGTAGGTTATTATGGGTTTTTTAAATTACTGATTATTGGTCTGCGCTGGTTGCGGATCGAGCATCGATTTTCAGATAAGTCGCGAGCCGCAGCGGAGACGCGACGGTTACGAACAGCGGCAATACTTTAACTGCCGCGCCGGGCGCCCCTCTCCTCGCGCCGTCGTTTGTTTTGCTGTATTTTCGTTGTTAATCATTCTCCTTGACCTTGAGTGGTCCACTGCACACACCCCTCGCCCTCCGCCCGATGCCTGTCGCGATGCATTACGCGTGCTAACACAACCGCACCATGCAGTTGGACCACTTACCACTTTTTCTATTACCCCAAATAAAGGAATAAAAACTTTATCGACACATGCATGATCAAATAGCTGGGGTACAATATAAAATTGTACAATTGACAATACAATGTCAGTGTAATAATTTTAGGGCAGTTAAAAAAGGAAGTTTTATATACGGATTCTCTTTGTCACTATATAAGTTAATCTAGTTTGACTTATTTTCCAGTTGCCAATTTTTTCAGAGTTTATGTATTAACTATTTAGAGACTTAAAGTTGACGATTGAGTTATATCTAAAGTATGTTTACTAATGCTAAAGTTACAAAACTTCAATAGCCTAGTAGCGCCATCTAGAGTTTAACAAGTAATTATTTGTTTAAGATACAATGCCATCTGAATCAAAAGACTGGAACTTAAACGCACGTGAATAAATACATATTACTATTTTTCCAAAAGTTGTATTATCATCTAGTTTAAAAAACAGATTTATAAGCTTCTTATACTCACTTTAATTTCAGGTGTTAATTTCAGTGATGATATACAACTTATATAAAATTGAATTATAACTAATTATAGTCCTCTATAACTTTTTTACAACAATACTTGTGCTTACAGGTTTGATTTCAAACAAAACAATTATAATTTTCTCAGGTTAAAAGTCTAATCATATATTTGCCTAAACAAAGAGATGCAGCAAAGCTATTGCCCTTAGACTAACCAGTAGTTTGTCTTATACATCAAATTAAAATTATGATTGAAGTCTGTATAAGGAATTTATTGAGAATGTTACTAACATTTCCAAAACAATCTTAATACTAGTATAGCAATTTCAAATTATTGTCTTCTAGGTAAAAATAAACTTTCTTCAGTTAAATAATATATTTCAAACAAATAACAAAACCAACAAATGATATCTGGTCAAAACAGTAACTTATTAGCAAGGTTCAAGAATAACAAATATTAGTAACATTTTAAAGCTCTTTTTTAAATTAACACATTAAATACCTTTTTTATAAATATTGAAGACTGCAAGTAATCCATAAATGAACAGAAAACAATTGGGGAATCATGAAATACTAGGAACGTCAAAAATTTATGATTTTGTGGGTTATAACAATATTGGAGCATCAACACTAAATTTACTCACCAGGATCTCTGGAATCCATCCTTCCTTTTAACTTATATGTCGCCAATAACACCACTTTGATACAATATTAGTTCAACGATGAACCTGTCAGTAACAAGGTCGTTGAACTAAATATAACTACAAAACGCTTTTCATTCACTAGCTCTTTCATATATTTCAGAAATGAATAAATATAATACACAAAAACAAACGATAACAAATACTTGATTTAGATTAATTTTGGTAGTTAAAAAGAGTACAAAATTAATGATTTATTTTAATTTCCGCACACAAAATATGAGAAAACCTAAAGCCAAAAACACTCAGCGTCACGTCATCTAAATGTCATAGTCCATAGATGATAAGTCATAAGATGAGAATGGTGAACTGAAATTAAAGAGTTGAAGACCGCATGACGAATAATGGGGATGCTCAACTATCTAATTATTATCAAAATGTTCTTGTGATTCTATATTCCTATATTTATTATAATTTTCAATTTTTAATCGTGATGAATATGAAATATCGATTTTCCCACATATCTAAATAGAGATAAATTTATTTAAATATTTCTTGAAGTGAAACTTCTTTAGGCGCATGAGGGTAAAATTTTGACGGAAACGTCACGAAGATATGCAGCGTTTTTGTTGAAGAAAAGGAAGAGACCGATTAAGAGAGAGTGAGAAAGGGAAATCGAGAAGAAATACACGCTATTTGTTGATGTATTCGTTTGGGAGTTACATATTAGAATTTTAGATGGAAATTCTGACGCATAACGCGTTGTGCAGTAAATAAAATTAACGCAGATTTTTTTTATATATTTATATTAAGTTGGAGAAAAAGTCTTTTCGCATTAAAGAATGTATGAACTTGTCATAAAATCTCTTTGGCTAAACTATTTGTATCTGGCTGGTATCATAAAAAGTTTAAATTTTAAAGAAGATTGTTCCAAATTTAAATTCGGAAAATGTGTGATTTTATTAATTTTTCGTATGTTCAAAATGAGTGAATCTAATGAAGAAATTCAATATATTTTAGCATTTTACAATAAAAAGGTAAAAATACACTGCAAGCCGCAATGTTTATAGACCTAGTGCAGCGTCTGTGAGAGTAGCACAAATTTGGTTTAATAGTTTTCAATCCGAAAATTTTGATGAAAAAAATGCACGTCACTCTGGTCACCTTATTACGGATAACATTAACAGGGTAACAGTAGTTACCACGTAGCTGAAGAACTGGGAATTGACCCCAAAACAGTTTTGAGGCATTTGAAAAAAACTGGGTACACGAGCACACTAAAAAAAACCAATGAACTTTGTATTCATTTGTGATTTTTTTATGATTATGACATAATGAAACCATTTTTGAAGAAGCTGATAACTGGTGATGAAAAGTGGATCACGTAACACAAGGACGAGCGCAAAAGGTCGTGATCAAAGGCAGGTCAGGCTTCACAGACTGTGGCAAAACCCGGGTTAATTCGCAACAAGGTGACACACAACTGTGTGTGTGCCAGGACCATCGATTCTGAACTCTACTGCGAACAACGTGGTGTGATTTTTAATCATGACAACGTTAGATGTGTGAGGTCCGTCTATATCTTTAGCCACATAGCAAAAATTTGGAGAGCTTGGCTGGGAGATGTCAATGCATCCGCCGCACAGTTCTGACCCTTAAGACTTCCACCTGTTTCCGTCTCTTTAGAAGTCTTTAGGCAGTGTCAGGTTAACATTACGATAGGATTGCCAAAACCAATTGTCGCGGTATTTTGATCAGAAGCCAAAAAAAATATGATAGCAATGGAATTTGTCTATTTTGTATGTCTCAACCTACAAGATGGTAAAAAGTTTTCAAACAAAATGATACCTTCATACTTTATGAAGTCTCAAATTTATGAATTTTCTTAAAAATGCGAAGAAACTTTTCCCCCAATCTATTATTATCAGTAGTTGTTTACTTTTTAGATGTACGAAACAATTATTGATTGATTATCTTAGCCGCACTTTAGTAAATGACATTAATACATATTTATAGCAACCCATATTCTATAAAAAAGTTCCTTTGGGTAGTTAATAGAATCACAAAACATGTCTTTAGCGAAAAAGCCCATAAGGTATATTCGGCGTATCTAAGTTAGCGGTTTAAATTCATAATTAAGACAAATTTACCTATATAATACATTAAATAGCTTCAGGTTTTTAAAATTAGGTTAACTCACGTTATTGAACTTAATGTAAAAATCATACGTTAGCAGCATATTATTTTGTAATCTTTACACTTGATAGTAGTTATATTTCTAAATGCTAAATGTAAATAGCAAAGCACGAAAGCCTGTGTGCGGCACGGGTCTAGCTTTAAACTAGAGCTGTCAGCGACATCAAAAAAATGTGTATTGTTAAATAAAAGGACAATAAGATAACCTATAATACATACATATCATAACGAATTGATTTCTACCTTATACAAAATGTTGTTTTTAGTAAAAACTAATAAAAATTATTGTGACCTAACGGTTTATCTGAATATTTTTTTGTCTCCAAATAGCTTAAGATTACTAAGCCCCAACAATTTATAATAGCATCGGCATAAACTATGGTTCAGTTAGTATACAATGCGTGATCAAAATTTCGAGTAATATCAAGTAAGAATAGCAATACAATATTTTTTCCTTTTATTAACGTCAAACTTCAAAGTTTCTACTCTTTGGTGGCATAATGATTAAATAGTGTAGATGAGTGATCTATTATCATTAGTATCACTCTTTTAACCACAGATTAATCTTAATTTATTGTGTGTTATTAAATATTTATTTACCTTTCACAAAAAAAAAATTAAGTGGGTAAAAATATGATTAATATTCCGGAAAGGTCATGTTATACATAAAATTTCTCATGATTGTTTTGGGAGAGTTTGGAATAGTATATATTCAGTCTGACTAATGTCATATGTTTTCCTTTTCATTGTCAAGTGTGAACTGTGTAAACATTTGACCTCTATTAACTCTGTAATTTATCTATAGTTAATAGTTAAATTAATTTAATAATTACATTTCACGAGCTTTAGTTTCAATCTCGTTTTCACCGTGTGCTGCAAGGTTAACTGTTAATCAGAGTTGTGCAGTTGATAAGTTAACAGTTTAATTAGTGGCATTCATTTAGTAATATTTAAAAGGACATAACCCATTTAGCTGTTTTTATAACTACTATTATGGAAAACGTAGAAGATTTTCAGTTCCCACACACCTTCGTTTTATTAGGAGCTTCAGGAGATTTAGCAAAAAAGAAAATCTATCCTACTATTTGGTATTTATATAGAGATAACCTACTACCAAAAAATACAAAGTTTATTGGATACGCTCGTACTAAACAAACTATACAAGAGGTGAGAGAAAAATCTAAAAAGTATATGAAAATTCGACCTGGAGACGAAAGCAAATTAGAAGAATTTTGGGATTGTAATGATTACATAGCTGGATCCTATGATAAGAGAATTGACTATGAGTTACTAAATCAACACATAAGTAAATATGAAAAAGGGCTTGTAGCCAATAGAATATTTTATTTAGCGGTTCCTCCAACAGTCTTCGAAGATGTAACAGTGAACATTAAAAATGCTTGTATATCAATCAAAGGGTATACCCGAGTGATTATTGAAAAGCCTTTTGGTAGGGATGATGTAAGCTCTGAGGCTCTCAGCAATCACTTAGCTTGCTTATTCAGAGAGGAGCAGCTATATAGAATAGACCATTACCTAGGAAAGGAAATGGTTCAAAACCTAATGACAATTCGTTTTGCTAATCAGATCTTTAGTCCCTCTTGGAATAGAGAAAATATTGCATCAGTTCTAATTTCTTTTAAAGAACCATTTGGAACTGAAGGTAGAGGAGGATATTTTGATGACTTTGGAATGGTTCGTGATGTAATGCAAAACCATTTATTACAAATTCTTTCACTTGTTGCTATGGAAAAACCAGTGACATTAAATCCAAATGACATAAGAGATGAAAAAGTAAAAGTCCTGAGGCATATAAAACCAATAGAATTAAATGACATACTTGTTGGACAGTATGTTGGAAATCCTAATGGTCAGGGAGAAGAAAAGTTAGGTTATCTGGATGATCCTACTGTCCCTAAAGATTCAGTTACTCCAACATATGCTGTTGCTGCCCTTTATATAAACAATTCTAGGTGGGAAGGAGTACCTTTTATTCTACGTTGCGGAAAAGCCTTGAATGAAAGAAAAGCTGAAGTCAGGGTTCAATATAAAGATGTTCCTGGAGACATATTTGAAGGTCACACTAAAAGAAATGAATTAGTCGTGAGAGTCCAACCCGGTGAAGCACTATATTTAAAGCTGATGTGTAAATCACCAGGTATGAAGTTTGATTTGATGGAAACAGAGTTAGATTTGACATATAGTATGCGTTACAAAGAAACTGATGTCCCTGATGCATATGAAAGACTCATTCTTGACGTATTTACTGGATCTCAGATGCATTTTGTTAGAAATGATGAGTTAAAGGAAGCATGGCGAATCTTTACACCAGTTTTAAAACAACTAGAAGAACAACAAGTGAAGCCTATTCCATATCTTTATGGCTCTCGTGGGCCACCAGAAGCTGATTCAAAACTAGCAGAATATGACTTTAAGTATTCTGGATCCTATAAATGGCAAAAGCCGACAATGTCTTGACTATAATTTTTTACAAGTTTAACATTTAGATTTCTGGCAGTGGTTTTATGGGGCAGTAAAATGGTACTTGCATAATATTTTAAAGAATTAATAATAATAACTATCTTTTTAAGTACATGATGATACATTCCATTTTAACTTATGACTTGCATAAATTTCCAAAGGTCATTTTAAGGTTAATCTATATAACATATTATGGTTTAACTTATATTTCCTTGTCTGTTCTTTAGTAATACATCAATAAAAAAATGTTATATTGGTATACTAATTTTTATCATCACAATTTATAAACACAGTATGTTTGCTACTTATGATAATACAAATGTTCTAGAGGGCAAATATTTCACCTTGATTTACACATAAACTGACAATATTGAAATTTAATTTAATTATGGTGCCTGTTTATTTTATACCATATATTTTATGTATATCTTTTAAATTGGTGCTACTATGAGGCCTTATAAATAATGATTATGTTACTTATAAATACTATAAGTTTATAAGAGAAATGCTGTATTAGGAATACACTCATTTGTATTAATATATTTAAAAAATATATAATTGGGTTGGTTTATTAACTCAATATTTCTTCAACATGTGATATTACCTACAAATAACAATGTGATTTCATAAAATCTTACAAGTATTCAATTAAATATGGCTTTTAGTTTTAATAAGAAACTGTAATGTATTATTTAGAATTTTCGGTCATGATATATTATTATTGTGTAAAAGTACTTTTAGATTTAAGTGGGACTGGATTTACTATAAATTTTTATACATTCTTTTTATTCAATTTAAAGAAATAAATCTGTATTTTGATTTATTTTATTTTATTAAAAGTGCCCTAAATCCCGGGCCAGCTCAGTTGCTAGGCGACCGACGTGCTCTATGAGATTTTTCTCCTATTTAGAGTGTTATCAGATATACACATGGTTGTTTATTGTGTTTGAATTCTGATGCCAGGGGTGTGGAGTTGTGGTTGCACCCTCCCTCGCTAGGGGGCGTGTAAGCCCGTTCAGGGCATATGTCACCTTCATGTTGCGCGCCATGCTAATACAGGGCGGTACGGCTGCGGGCCTTTTGGCCCTTGATGTGGGTTTCAAAGGACCGAAAAGCGATCGTCGGCGTAGAGGGCTAGGGCGCACCCCCTGGGGCAGAGGATATAATTAATGTATGTGTGGCGTAGAGTATCGGCGATAGCACGCTGCCTTGCGGGATGCCCGCTGCGATGGGTCCGGTCTCGACGCAACGAAGAACGTGCGGTCGGTGAGAAAGGCATGTTACGCTACCTTATATATATAAATAAATGTATAAGGTAGGGTAACCAAGCCATATATATATATATATATAAGCTCGCTGTAAGGTACTGCGATCGATTCTTTTAAAAGGAAAAAATTGCGGTTGAAATTACGAGAGAAAATGAATATTCAGATTCAATTCAAAGCTGACGTTTTAATACCATATCTCTCTCGAATAGGTAAGGATAAAGATAGACGCTGCGAAGAAAGGGCCGGACGAAAATATTTTCGGTTTTTTCTGCCACCATATTAATGTGTATAAATGTTGGCATGCGAAGATAGTTCATAGTCTTCCTAGTTTGTATCTTGTTCAAAGATATTTTTAATCATATGTACAAGTGTTACAAATAACAATGACAAAAAGAAGTTACAGGTGAATTGATAACCTCCTTCGGTTTTTTGAAGTAGGTTAAAACGTAATATATGTATACTTAATAAATATTTCCAAAGGGGGAAGGTTAGTTTTTTAGGTACCAGAAACATTCATGACAATATAAGATTTTGAATTAAGAAGTAAGTTGTACAAAAATTATTATTATTACAAAAGTATAAGTATTACATATATAGCAGTAGTATTTGTTGTTTTTTTTATAAATTTTTAAAAAGAACATAATGGTAATGATGTTTTGACAATTAACTGCTGACACTTCCTACTTGACAAGTACGTCGAAGTAACTTGGCTTTTAAATAAAAAATATGGCGGAGATTTGACTTTTTAATAACATTAAATATTATAATTGGTCGTTGGATCAATTAATACGAACAATTGTATATATTAGATATTAATTTACAATGTACACAATGATAAGTCGCAAAACAAGTCAGAGCTTCGTTGCAAGAAATTTCCAAATATAGCTCAGTAAGTGATGGCTGTCAAATCACAGATGTAATTGTGTAAGTTCATAGTCGAGTCTTTGTTTTTCTAACGATTTTACGTAGAATATTTTTAAGATGTTTAAATTTTGTTATGTGATAGATTTCGTTTGTTCTCAGTACAGACAATCTAGTTACTTGTATTAAAGTTAGTAAAAATAGATTACTACGTATTTCTGTAAGTATGGAGCCTTAATTATGATCGTGTTATTTTTTTGACGATATTATTGTCATATAAATTTTATATTACAGTCTGTTGTCTAGCTCATAAATTGGAAGATGGATACATTTTTTATATTGTATTTATGTAGAAATTAGCATTTCTGATGCAAATAAAAATATTATGTAGAATTAAAATATTTGCTTTAAATACCACTTTTTGATTAATATCAGGGAGTTTTTCTTTTCAGCTTCATTAAATAACTACATAATTTTGGACCAAAAGCTTTACCAAAATTATCAATCATGTTGTATGTTTTCCATGTTGATGCTGGTTTAATGACCACATACGATATGAATCTCACATTACAAAGGTAACTACATTTTCATATGATAATAAAGGGAAGTTCTCTAAACGCTCAGCAAGGTATAAATATTTATATGGCTGCTCTTTGTTCATCATTGATTGTTTTTGTAAATAAGCAATTAGGTTATCTGCAGTCTATATTATCAACCTAACAGATTTTACTAACAATCTACTGATTATACACACTGGATTATTAGCAAACATCTTACATTCTTTAATTTTCAGTGTGGCAAGTCTGAAAGCTGCTATTGAAAGGAAAACAAAAATACCAGCACACTCTCTTGTGCTGCTTGTTAGTGGTGGGGAAGTCTTGCAGTTAGATCATATGGTATCATCATATAGTGCAGGGACAGATACAAACCCTATTTATATGTTTAGTAAGCCTTCAGTGAAAGAGAGTCACATTAAGCAATCCAGTAAGTGTTGTTATTAAAGGAAAGTAGTTTGTAGTAGACTTTTAAATAGAAGTACTTCTTAGAGTGAAGAATCTAAATACTTCTACATCAGATGCTTTCTACTCTAAAGCCATCCTTTCATATTTGGTCTTCCTAGACAAGCAACAAGGGCAATAATTTTCTCTCTTTTAGTGGTTGGTGATCTAAGTCCTATAGTTGAGTTGGGCTCGGGTGAATTCCGTAGTGACTCCAGTGCCTATGACGGAAAATCAGTTGGTGAATTAAGGAATGAGGTGGAAGTATGTTGTTCACTTCAACCAAATGTTAGCACAGTATCACGATGTGCGTCGTTAGCAAAAGAGTTTAGTGAATTGGCTCATGAAGGCTCCAGGAATTGTGAACAATTAGTACACGAACAGCATTTGCAACATCAGGTGAGACATTTGGAAAAGTTTATAATTTTGCCAGTTCAAATTCTCGATATATTTGTATTTCTTAATTTTGGACTGTTGTTATTGTTGTTTTTAATTTTTAGGGTTGGGCAGCAGTTGTAGCAAATTTAGAAGATATTTTTAATGAATTCTGTGAACGTTCTCGCAGTTTTAAGGAGTCATTTAAAAAACATCGTATTAAAAAAGAAGAATATCATGAAATGTTAAACACGTAAGTAATCAATCAATATTTCATTCTTTTATTGATCTTTTATGCTTTTATTAAATTCAGTCAATATTTACTTTTGCTCATAATTTTTTTTACATCATGTATTGGTTGCTCTTGAATTTAAAATTTTTCTCACAATAACATTTTTATAACTAATCGCCTCTGATTTATGTTTAAACTTCTTGGTCTTATATTCGATTATCGGAGAACATTTAATGAAATAAGCATTTTGAGAGCATCCAGAAGCTCTGCAACAAATTGCAATTCATGACTTTTATGGTCAAAAAGTAATTATTTGTAGAGAGATTCTAAAGTTGACAGTTATTCCTACTTTTGACAGTACCGCTAGGCCATATTTGATAAAGTAATAAACATAGATAATACAAACATAACATTAAATTGTTAACTGATATTTCCGATACAGATTATTGTATATGAAATAATTTTGTATTATTACATATAGGCTGAATGAAGTACTGGAATCTCTGGGCAAGATTCCAATTCTCACACCGCTTCAATTGCACGCCGAGGCGCATCGTTTCTCGGCATTCGACGTTTTCGAAGAAACAGACTTTGAGGCTCACCACTATGGAAGTCAGCCACGATCAGACACAAGTTCTGAAAATAGAATCGCCCAAGACTTTGGCGTTGGAGTGTTTAAGCTATCTGATGAAGATGGTGAGTAATGAGAAAATACTTAGTTTAATAAGCAAATCTCTTGTATTTAAATCATTAAATTATTTTTTAAAAATCTAAGTAATAACTTAAATATATATAACAGATCTAAATTTACATTACCGTTATTATCTAACTAGTAGAGAATTCTCCGCCTCTTAATAATCGCAGATTTTTTAAATGAGGTTATTAGTTTAGATACGTTTCTAGTACTTATATTAAAGCGTTAATACTTAGAAAATACTAAATATCTGTACATGGTCAATTACGTTGAATACTGCCATTTAGTTATTACCTAAACGCGGCGTGTGTCAGGCACAGACTGATCGCCAACTTGTCTATTAAGAAAATTATATCTTACATGTTTTATAGTCATACACGTAATTTGTAATTTCGTTTTAATTATGACTCTATTTACCATACAATGTACATAAACGTATAAATGTATAAGGAAAGATTGATACTTTATAAATACAATGGCTGATATAGAAACAGAGGCAATTAAATCGTACGAATGCTCTAATTACCCCAGATGCTTTGTATGTATAATGTTTTAATTTCCGGATAACTCTGATTAATATGAAAAATACCGGTTCTTTACTATCTTATCAATGCGATAGAGATTTTTAATTAAAGATTAGTTCGATTTCAATGAGTATCCAAGATTTTGGCCGACTTTGTTCAGACCACGCTTTATACGTAATTATGTAAAGATGGAAAGTATTTGAAGAATTCCCATTACTATGGAATTCTTAACCTTCTCTAGACTTAAAAGGCGTAAGTATAGCGTAATAAAGAACGCCCACGACCTTGTATATGGCTATTAATAAGGTTTTTTCTATAAAAACCAACGACACTCGTTTTTCAAATAGCATCTGGAATTATTAAATTTATTTCCACGTCATCTTTGTATTATCCTCAAAGCTTATTTCAGTTTTTGAGTCATCCAATCGTAATTAATGCAGTCGTAAGACGCGTACACAATTATAAAAACAATTATCATTATAACTATATTAGGTTAAATGGTATTACAATTCTATGATAATTTATTTTGTTCGTCCTCGTGTTTAACGTCTCTATCGAGCTACATCTTAATATATAAAGTAAAGTCGGGTTTGTTCGAATATATAACTCGAGCAAAGCTGGGTTTGTGACTTGTCCCGAATATCAGAATAAGTATTGAAGACATTGAATAGTCTCATGTATTTGGAAACATATAATAATCATACAGTCGATACGAATATCGCCCATAAATTAAAGAACGTATTTAAATAAAGAAATCGACAGAAATAAAAAGCTAGTGAACTTGAAATTTATTCCAGAAATACATACATTATCCTTACAGACTATGCCAATACGATAATGTCGAGAAACATTAAATAATTAAAATATAATAAAATACGTATATAAGGTAGGGTGGACTTAATTTCCGCACTAAGACGCGTAGTCGGTCCGTTGTGCGTATATAATAATACGTATATAATATTAAACACATAATATACTATATCGCTACTGTGAATTCACTCTGCGAACATATAAATATATCGATAGTGTCGGAGACACACGCATTCAGTAGTCTCAACGTCTTTGATAACGCAGATCTGTGCAACAGACTTTCGTTCCCTTGGTATCGCAAATAACCTAGGCCTTTGCCGTCGCACATACCCTATAGGGTACCAAGAAAACCAACTTATTTGTTTTATTTGGTTCGATGAATTAGGTTTAGCAAATGTGTAACGATTCACTGACTGTTAGGCGGTACAAAGGTCGCCGGGACAGCTAGTTCTGTATATACTAAAATTTAGCTGGTGGAAGCCCTAGCATCACCACATGGCCATGGTTTATTAGTTTTCCAGGAGTTGTAGGTACACATTTTGCGTCTAATAATATTATTCATAGAGAGAGAATAATATTATTAGACGCAATAGCAGAGCAACGCAGAGGATTGGTTTAAGTCTCAAAATCAGTGTTTTAGTATCATATAAGGTGAATAAACAAAAAATAAATAACTAAAGTAATCATCTATTTCTTCCTTATGTAAACACAGCATATAGAGGAGATTTTTTCTGAATAAAGGTATAATATATTATGAAAACGTGTAAAATGTCATTGTTGTTCTAGTTTTCGAACAAAAGAATGCATCTACAAGTAATGTGGAAGCCAGCGTGCAGATCGAGGAATCAGATGAAGCTGTCTTCAAGGCTCCCTCTATTGAGAGCAAAGAGGAACCGACCTTACTGCATTGGATCCTCGCTCAGGGGAATAAAGCGTCGCTCCAGGATATCTTGGACTATTGTCAAAAAGCGCTGGCGCTGGTGAGGAGTTTATATTTTCGATTATTAGTTCATAGATAAGTAGAATTGTAAGCATTAACATCCATACAGTTGTATATTTCGTGAATCCCTTAAACAATTTGCGAAATATTTTCATGTATATAGAGTTGTTTAAAAAATAATTCTACGTCTGTTTATGTGTTTCGACCTGAATCGACCCAAGCGGTAGTTACAACTTTCCAACTCAGTTACTAAAATTAATGTTAATGAATACACTAGTATTATTATAATTCTCACAAAATCAAATTGTTGATTTTGACACGCAGCACACTTTAGAATCACATTATACATTATCTATATATAAATAAATCCCTATTTTCTTGGTCACGGCATGACCCGTGAACGCCTGGACCGATTTCACTAATACTTTTTTTGTTGTGTTTGTTATTGCCAGGAGAAGGTTCTTAAGAAAAGTGCGAAGAAAATTGGAAAATTTAGGAATACTTGACTACCATATTAAGTTATCCTGACTTTTGTTACGATAACAAATTGTTTTTCAGTGTAAAGCGCTTCAACTTTTTTGATATATCAATCAGCAAATATCGTCAAAGATGATATAAGAAAAATGAACTTCGTTTAAAACAAATGTTGTGATCGGAGTTATTATATTGGTTTGATTACCAATTCATAGGTAAGACAGGACAACGTCTGTCGGGTCTGCTAGTACATTATATATTTCGCTATCAATACCTAAACACATTTAGGAACGAGTTTGTCCAAAATACGTGAAGTGAATTCTGGTATTTTTTAAATTAATTTTTGATGAATTCTTTAACAAAGAAATTTTTTTTAACTTATTTTTAGTTAAACAAAGTTATAAATTTAAAAACCTAATAACGAGTGCCTTGTGTGCCACAGTGTATTGCCAAAATCCCTACTTGAATGTACGTTTTCACGTCGCCAGAAGGGCGCGGGCGAACATTGTCGTCCATAAAAAAAAAATTAATTGACTGAAATCGACCTTAGAACGTCAAATTGACGTTACACAAGTACCTTACGTTACACATAAGTAAAATATACATAAACAAATACACCCTTTTTACAAAAGAGTGTATTTTTGTAATGCGATAGATAAACAATAGTAGTTTTTTTTAAAGTAATTTGTTCTGTACCTAGAAATTCAATTAATATCGGTAAAATTCGCGCGTATTGTATTTGTAACCAAGCTCCTTTGAATTGGCTTGCGCGTTTTCAATTTAATGTATTTTCGATTGGTCTAGATAGGTCGTAAAATGTTTTATATTTTTTATGATTTGGATTATAAAAACGTTTATACCTTAAATTTCCTACTACCAAAGCCCCGTCTCATAGCAATATTAGTACTGTAATTATCTTTATAAGCCATAGCCCGGGTCAGCTAGTAATGGAAACAATTGATTATTTTAATCAGACATTTTATGTCCCTTTAACCCAATTTTAATATCCGTAAAATTCCGTCTTTATTGTGTTAGCAATAATATTTAACTAACACAAATCGATGACATTATCCTCCAAAGTGTTTATTAATTTAATGTCATTCGAAAAGTGATTAAAATGACATCATTACTAATTAACATACCGTTTAATTGTGGTGTTATAGTATTGCAAAATATTTAACCAATTATTTATTATAATTTGAGGAACCAAAATATTTGAACAAGGAAATAAAAAACTACGAATAGATAAATCAAAGTTTTTACAAGGGTTTTTTTAATCAAAAATGATAATTACTATGACGCAATTATCTTTTATAAAATCTACGGCGTCATCTTCAAATTTATGGCAGGTCCTGTAACCACGTAAAAAGAGGTATAAATTACTAGGAACTAGGTCCGCTGAATATGGAGGATGTTCCGTCAATTCGTAGCCAGCTTCTTGAATGGCAGCCATCGCAACTCTGGACTTGTACGCCGGGTATCTTTTTGAAACAAACCAACTTTACCGAGTTTGCCATTTTTGCGAGCGTATTTCCTCACGCAACTTTGCTATTTGTGTACAAAGTCGCGTTAAGTGGTTCCATTAATACAATTTTGACCAGCACTCGGACGTCCCAGACAAAACATGGACTTACCGGCTTACTTCGGAGTTGGAGATAATTTTCTGTTACAACTATTTGGACTATTTTATCTTTCTCGGGTCATAATGGAGAAGCCATGTTTCGTTTATAGTCAAAGTTGCTTTATTATTTATCTAGCCAAAAATTGGTCACGATCTTACTGTCACAAACCTCATGCTTTGTAAAATTCTCACTCTTGTTTGTTTCTGTGCGTCAAAAACCTTTCTGGGCATCCAGCGCGCTGAAACTTTTTTCAAGTCCAAATGGTTGTGTATAATATTATGAACGCTTTATGTTGTTTTATATTTTTTGAATAATTTGTTCAGTCACTACCAATATAAGGCCCCATTGATGTCGTTAATTCGTTCTCACTTGAACTTGGAGAATATGGAGGAGCATGAATCTCTAATGTTGTCTTACCAGCTCTCTAGTAAAAAAAAATTACGCAAGATATTTTACTATCGCGCGAACTATTTATTAACGCTTTCCGACACTACGCAAACAAATGACTTTTTTAAAAAAGTAAATTATAATAATAATTTATTGCAAGAATATGGTACAAGAAGGTGGTACAATAGTAAGTTCGCATATTCTGCGAATTGGTAAATTCTTATATTATTTGTATCCTACATTTCAAATCAAATGTATATCAACCTATCAAAAGCGAATGGATTGGTTTGTTTTTGTATTTTATATAGCTAATATTTATTAATTGTCTTTCCAAGGAGAATGTTTATGTTATTGCATATGGCAATATAATATATATTAACAAGTGTCATAGCAATTCTAATATAAATACCACAAGGTTGCCAGATAAGTCTCGTAAACCCCCTTTAGTACATGGGAGATTTATTACTGAGTCTGTTTCATTATTATTTAAGGCAAGTATTGTATTAACCCATACTCGGCGAGTAAGAAATACATATGTAGTTAAATTTTCAGTAAATCGCAGTACTTTTGTGTCGATGAACACATTTAAATTTATGTTAAATATTATGGGGTTATTGTCCGCTGCAGTACTTTGCATAGAAATAACGCTTTATCGGTAAGGCAATAATCAAATTGTGTTCTAAGGTTAACTGAGTACGAATTCAATCATGCGTTCGACGCGTGACGTACGTTAAGCCAAATATTTGCCGGGTTTTACATACGAATCTCATCCCTGGTTGTTACCATCAATGTATTACTAACTTTTTATATAGATAAATATATCTTAATTATACAGATAAAAGAGACATTCAAAGTATTTTTTTACAGATTGATGCAGAGCCCCTAAAAGAAAGCGAAGCACAGCTGTGCCATATTCTTGAATACGCCAATTTGCATGGTCTGAAACAAATTAAGGGCATCGAGGATCGCTTATATGGCCTTGATCAGCTTTTGAATGACGTCAAGAAATTGGAGAAGGACCAGAGAGATCAAGCAGCTTCTATTATACAAGTGAGTGCTTACGATATTTGTATAGAATTGTTATTGCTAAGTATTATTAAATTGTTTGAATGAGCCATTTGACAAGATATTAGAAATAATAGTAAACTTTTTTTAAGTGACTCTATAACCTACCTACTACCTGGTATTTTAAATTCTCTTAAGTATTGGCTTTAAACATTCAAGAATCCGCCAAAGTTCTCGCCTTAGCTGATCTAGGCATAATGGCGCACTAGTCCTATAATTAAACACGTAAACAAATTTTACGTGTTAATTATCATTCTTTAATTACACATATATTTCGATCAGTCTCCGAGGAAATTACACTCCAAGACAGTATTATGATTAAACAGGACAGGAATATTGTTTAAAATGCTATGTCATCGTCGATTCGAGGCGATGAGAACTGGAGAAACTGATCGTGGTTGGTAACACAGATCACGTGGCCGTTCACCAACCAAAAGGACCGATCAAGTGAGAGACACATCGTCCTCAACACTATACACATTAAGAGAGGCGCTGGACAAATACTGATAGTCGATGATGATGATGCTTCCTTGCTGACGACGCTCAGACATGAGCTGCCGATTTGCAAAGATACTCAAACTCATCCTATCACAAAAAAATATCTTCTATTTTGTCGAAACAGTAACTGAATCTCCAAGATTTTTGAAATCACAAAGCATATTTTTTTTGATTATTTCAAAATCAGCACAAAGTATAGAGAGCATAGATTTATTGAGCGATCTCATCCAGGCAACATTTTAGTTAAATAATCAAGTCACGTTCATTTACTTACCAAGTGACACGACACTAATAAAGTGTCAGCGTGTTGATCGTGTCAGGCTGCCTACTTGCTTAAAAATTCTCATTGACTCCTTCTAGTGTCGCGATCGTCTCAGCTCTGCATACGACCCAACAGTTCTGCAAACATTAGTGCAGTCACATTGCTGCCAACTTGAGAAGCTCCTAGTGGGACACGAGAAGATTGTCGATATCAAACGGAGGATAGCCAAGTCCAAGGAGGAATTGTCACAAGTGCTTAAAGCGCGTTTAGAGTGAGTGTTTACTTTATTAAATACAAAAATTAATATTTGTACTTAATTTTTATTAAATAGTATTTAATTATTTAAGTTTGAAACCTTGATAAAGATTAAAATTTTCAATTTGTTCGTTACTTTAACTAAGAGATTTTGTTACTAAAGGTAACAAATAAAGTCAGTCCATCCTGGTATTAAAATTATACTAATAATTGATAGGCGATTCATAAAAAAACATTTTTTGTTTGTAATTATCGTACATTTGCGTACTTTAAAATCAATTCGTGAAGCGTATAACGTACTACGTACCTACTTGATTTCGCTGGTCGTGTCCACATGTTGTAGGGCCGGCACCACTTTTCATATTACGTATGTACTGCAAGTTTGTTTGTTTGTATTTTACTTAACTTTACGTATTTTTCATTAATTTAGGTATTATCAAAACGGTATTTAGCTAAGCAATGTTTCCCAATTTCAATAGACGAAATTTACACGGTTTATCGTACGTCTCTTTCAGGGCTGTTCTCCGTATCGAGAATTCGATGTCCGTGCAAGATGCGCACGCGATGCTCTCCTTTCAATGCCTTAGCCGTTTGTCCCGTTACTTCGGGATTGTTTGGCAATTACATCAAGCGCCCGCAGTGTTTGTTCGAGCCGTGCACGAAGTGTCGAGAAGGAGATGTTTTTCTGATGCGCATATGAAGGTATAATTCAGTGTATATATTTACACTCGGTCTAATTCTGAATTCTGTATAGAATGTAGGTTGTATTATAAATAAATAGTGAACAATAATATTATCAGTTATTTAAGAGATTTAGGAAATAAAATGTATTAATAGATTCGTTAAATACATTGTAAACTCTATATAACGACACTTAAGACTGTGCCTATTTTGACGTAACAAAGAGTTGTATATATAGTATAAGAGTTGGATAAAGTTTATTTCAGACTAATTATTTTCGTCTGGCGTCTTTTGCATCAGCAATGTTGTATTTTTTACTTATTTTAGTAATTATATCTGGCGATATTGAGGTATTTTTGTGATTTGGAATAATAAAATGGTATTGCTTGTATGTGATTTACGTTTGTAAACAAACGAACGAATTTCTTTGTTCGTCGTTCATTCTAAAAAAGAACGTACACAGCTCCGCAGTTTTAACTAATTTCTGGACCTTAAAAAGTACTTTTCAGGATTTATATTTTGTCGTTATTGATGGTGGGTAATTCTATGTAGTGCATCATTGTATGACAAGCTAAACCAACCAAAGGCGAGTGATTTCGAAGCTTTAAATTGAGGAGTGTTACATGGACGTTACATTGTATATTTAAAATATTTATATTAACATATACATCCATAGTAAAAACTGGTATATAGTATAAAAGAACTAGTATATTATTTAATGAGAAATAATTTACTTTTCAGTGGGCTACAGATCTAGCTGAGAAACTCCTAAGAATTCACGAAGAAGAAGTGAATCGTCGCCAAGAGTTCAGCTCCATATTCGAGGGTCACTTCCTAAAGAGCCTGTTCCCTGGTATCACGGATATGCCGCCGACTTTTGCCACTCAAGCGCCGCCACCCTTTGATGGAAAGTTGCCGAAGTTGACCAGTGAAGATGTGGAATTCGTGACTCAGACCTTCCCAGCACTTGCCAAGGATGTACCGAAGTACGATATGGAGGCAATTGTGAAGTTTTTCCAACAGAGGTTGGTGAAATTTCTAACTAACTAACAAAAACTTAATTATTTACGATGTTCCAATTTTACTTAAGTGATATATGCTATTTTTAATTAATTTGTGGTAGTAAGATGTTAAACTCTCAAAAAGCAATGCATATGCAACTTGCCTACACATTCATAACACACAAAAAATTTGGCACTACAACTTCGGTTTTTGAATCTCTTTTGTTAAGGCAAGAAGGTGATCAGCCTTCTGTGCCTGATACACGCCGTTGACTTTGACGTGGGTCTAAGGCTTATCGGTTTCCTTACAAAGTTTTCCTTCGCCGTACGATCGAGTGTTAGCGCAAAAGTCCATTGGCGCACGCAGCCGTTTCGTACGTTCCATGCGTACGTTCAGGGTGTACGGGCTTCAATAGTGTAGTCAATAAGCCAACACTAAACATGATAAATTTAAAAAAAACAAAAGATAATACAAAAAAAGTTTTTCTAACGACATATATATATTACTTTAATAATTGTGTTATCTGGACCGATACTGGGAGTATGGATATGGATTTTTAAAAAAATTTCAGATTGTTTATGATTAGAATACGTACAAATTGTTATTTATAATTCTCTTAAAAAGTAAAATTCATCAGACAGTCAATAGCCTATTACGGTAACTACAAATAATGCCGTTTCCTTCATTTATTATAAAGGTGATAAGGACGACAATAATCAGCGTACGTTATACATACCACGATAAAAATGTATCTTTTATTCCTAATATAAAAAAAAAACCTCTGTATAGAGTTTTATTGTAAGGAGTTTTATTTGTATTGATTTTATCTATAGATATAGTAGTTTAATATATTATTAATGTGTTATTACTTACAGATTGTCAGCATCGGAACTTGAAGAAAATACTATTGACACACAGGTTGATATCGAAAAGTAAGTTTTCTTATAATTTTTTGAGGTATAACTTTAGTTAGGTTAACCAATGCTTTTTGTCTCTTTCTGTCGAATTCTGTTTACGCTGTAATAAAACGAGATATATGCGTATATTGAAACGGTGCAATTTTTCATGAATTAAATTGTTTTGTGTTATTGATTTCTGGCCACATAATTATCTTATTTATTTAATATCTCTTACATTACAATATAAAAGTTAAACATAATTAAATTAAAAGGAGGGCAACTAGCGGCCTTTTCGCTTTTGAGCGATTTCATTCAGGCAACCACTGTGAGAAGAGAAAAAAATAAGATTTTTTAATTTGCAACGAACAAAATATATTTCATGTTTTTTTTAACCTACTCTAAGTAAATATAAACTAAAACAAATTATAATTAAAATAAAACCTAAAATGTAATGCATTCAGGGGTTCCGATTCGGACACGTTCGAGAAACTTCAGAGCGGCTCAAAGAAGATAGACATATCAACGACCTGCACTCCGGACACCGTGGCCGTGTCGACCGTAACCGAGGTAGTGACCACGAGTGACCGCGATCGTGACCGTGACGAATTTGTCAACTCTGAGTTTTACATCGACGAGTCGCTGGCGGCCAGTTTGGAGTGGGGTTGCCACGGACAGGTGCATTATACGCTCAGATGAGATAAACAGGGCCGTTCTAACTATTTTGCCGTTAAATTTATATGACATACAAGAGATTTAATAGTATTTTTAAATTAAAGGCCCGCAATGCCCCAATGCACGTTGCAGGTGTCCATAAGTATTTCTTTATTATAGTCGATGCATTATAAACTGAGACTTCGGGTCGTAAATCATGTTTATCTGTCTGTCTCGCTCGCACTTACAGGTCTTATGGAGAGGTGTAGTGATGTGCGTAAGAATTGTAGAGGTGCATATCGACTACGGGATACGTACGATCGATATGCATTATGTTAAGTGTTAATAGGAATATTTTTTTATTATTCATCAAAACCATTTTAGAAAATAAATTCTCCATTGCGTATTGCGTAAGTAATGTAATGTCATAGTATAAATCTTATATTTATAGAAAAACAATAATCCGTACTCGTAACGACCAATCAGGAGTCAGAGTGCGTGCGCGGTATCGACAACGGGTTGCATTGCGTGCACATTGTCCGGCGTCTCAGTTTAAAATGTGTTGACTTTGACTTTGGTAACCTCCTTGCTCATTTCCCTAAAAATTGTAAACCCTTTCTTTAATATATGGAAACACTTAACAATCAGACTACAAACATTGCATTTTTCTTTCTTTATATAACCCAGATTTTCTGATTCATACATAACTTGTCTGAAATGATTTTTTTTTAAATTTAACGGCAATCTTTGTTGTATACATAGTTTAGACTGTAGTGTTCATTTTAGTTAGAAATATTAAAAAGGTTTATTAAAAAATATTATTTTAAATGTAGGCCATAATATCTTATCTGAGTGATGTTCGAATATGTAGTAATTTTTTGGTTGCTCCTGTCTTCGTGGCCCCATTTAGTTATTTGTTTAGTATAAGTATTTTATAGCGCTTATATTATAGATTATAATTAGCTTCATCTATATACAAGTTTTATATTATCAAAACCTCAGTAAGTTTAAATTAAAACAAATTATAATTTTAAAATACGATTATTATCGTAACTAAATTTTTGTTCAGATAGAAATAAGTATCCTCGACCCTCTACCAAGGCCAGTGGCTGATTTATCAGCAGGCTTAATAGGTTGGAGCCTAGGGCGGCATTTGGGAACCAAAGTTTTTTGCTAGTTCTTAGAAATCAAAAAAGATTTCTGCATGGCGGTTTTTTGATGTTCTACCGATGGAACTGTTGCCTTCAACAAAATTTGCCGATGACTTCTCACTTGTCATTGTACATTCGGAGTAGCAAAGTTTCATATTTTAGAGTAAAGCAGCTAGTGCGCCTCCTAGCCAATAATCGTCTACGCCCTCCGCTCAAACTTTTTATGAGTGAAAAGAGCGAAATTGCAGAAAATGTATTCCTTTTTCTCCCTTCCCTATGTCAGCCCTATTACTGGTTGGAGGCTGCGAACTGGGTGGTTTATGTATAATTTTGTGCAATTATAACGAAATAGTTGGATTGTATAAGCAAGGGCTAACTTCACCTATACCTTGAAAATTTGTAAATCCGCCACTGACCAAGAAAGACATCTCTATTTATCTACCTATATATATATTAATAGAGAGTTTATCAGACCACTCCCTTAAACCAACTTACCTGCCGTTGTCTTCTTATACATTTAATGAAGGGTAAAAACTTTATCTAGCAACTAAAAGAGGTTTAATTTATAAAATATTATTTTCAGGACAACATGGACACACATAAAATTAACATCGAAAAACTACAGGATTTCCTAACAAAACTTTGTACTTTATGTAAAGTAAACGTGGTTTTAATAAAAGAAGAATTGGCCAAACTCAAATGTGATATGGAAGAACAAAAACGGTTTATGGGAGAGAAGTATTCGGAAATAGTTGAAAATTGGAGCAAAAGTAACGAAGGAATGGAAATACGGTTTAGAGAAGAGAAGCAAAGGTTAATGGTGGATCATGAATTAGAGCTAAGCGATATGAAGGCAACGCTCACAGAAAAAGACAGAATAATCGAGAGTTTAAAACGGGAAAAGGAAGAACTGACGATTAAACATCAGCAGATAACAGAAAGACTAGAAGAAGAACATAAAAGCACGAAGGAGATGCTCGAACAGACGTGGGAAGAAGTTAAAGCGTTTGAAAAGAAACTCGAAGAGTCTGATATTCTAAAGGCAAAGGAAATCAAGGAAATGCAAGAGAAGATGCATCTCGAGTACAAAGCGGAGATTGAGTCAATGCGATCAAGGTAAGTAATATTAAAATATTTCTAGACCTAATGATATTATAACTTATTAAACGGACTACTAGGGTAACATTCAAACAAGGGCGGAACAAGTATGATACACAACAATAAATTTATTAATAATATATATATAGCACTTAGATGTGTTCATTGGAGAATCTTAGAAAAATAATAGATAAAATAGTTCGCGCTTAAGATATTGATAAATCAGATTGATTGCCTCAAAATAAAAACTAAATGTTAATTTCGTTCACCCTCTTGATACCCCAGGCATCACATTTGTCTTTCCTCTGAAAGAAGGCGATATTGTCAAAACTCACGGATAATTAGGTTGATCAGTCTGATAAACGAGATAGTTCTAATCCATAGTTGCTTTTATATACTGTTATATTGTGTATTATAGGAAACTATAAATTATTGTCACATAACATAAAAAACGTCGTCATGCCCGTTCCGCGCGTATGTATACGTGCACGCAAATAACTAGTGCGTGCTATTACTCGTTGTATTTATTTTGTTATCCTAAAACGTTTTATAAATTATTTTTAAAATGATTATGCCACACTCGTATGTCAAATATTGATTTCAGAAGTTGATGCTAAGTCTCGGTGAGATTCACCTTTAGTATCCAATATTAAATCTGTTGTCTATATCAATAATTATATTTTTTAATTGTAATAAATCATTGGTTTTACTAGCTATCAATATTAAGGAGTCATGTGCCAAGAATGTATAGTTCGATCGAGAATTTAAAAAATACACAATATCACATACAAATATCAAAGCCTGCATTTGTATGTGTGAGTGATTGTGATGTTATTACGACAAATATAAATTGTATATATTTTCGCTTTAGTACAAGAGCTTTCTTAATATTCACCGAAATTAGTCTATCAAAATAAATTTATAAATAAATCTTTTAACTTTATTAATAATACCTTATTTTTATATTCAGGTTCCGCCTTGTTGCCCTAACAAATAACATGGACCGTTCGCCGTCAGAGTCGAGCCTTGAGAAGATAGAAAGAACAGATGTGATAGAGATAGGCCATCACAACGTGATAGTAATGCAGACGAAGGAGAATGCAGAAGTTGAGAAGGAGCAAGCGGTAAGAGAAGCAGAGGAGAGATGTAGAACGGAGTCCGAACAGAAGATGAACGCGGAAATTTCTCTGCTAAAAGCGAAGTATGAGGCTGAAAAGCAGGTTAGTGTTTTGTTTGCTATTTTAGGATAATAATAATTAATGAAATACTAGCATTTTTTTAAATATTTTCTTGATTACTGTTTACATATATTTTCATTGCTTTGTTTTGTTCCATTAGTTATCCATTCCATTAGTTGTCAAAATAATTATACCTATGTCTTATGTATTTTTGCACTCCTTGCTTACGTTATCTAATATTTTTTCGCACAGTAGTTGCCTGGAAGAAATTGCTCGAAGGCGATAAGGCCGCCAGTCCTTTTCATTTAATTATGTCAATTGTATAATATTTTTGTACACGCAACGAGGTCTTAATAAATTATATTTAGCTATTATTTAGCAATTTTTTTAAGATTCAAGTATGTTTTTTTATTACAGATCAGCCTTTATTTCAAATATTTTTGTCGCTCTCAATATTTAATTCGTTTTAGCCGTACAAATATACACTCACTAAGATAAAATTACTCTTCAAATTTCTAGTCTATTTTTGGTAAACGTTTCACCTCAAAGGACTCACGATGAATACAATTGTCTTGGTAGGGTTCAGTTGTAGATACTATTGCAACATCCCAAATGTTGGACTAACTTACGGGACGAAGCACGTGAAATTTACTAAATTGTGTTTTTTTTTTGCATTCTTGAATGTCCATACTGTGTGAGTAGTCTATAAAGCCATTTGCGTCATTTCATTTAAAAATATACTTTACATTTTAAGAGTATAAATATAAATATATATGTGTTGACGTAACAAAAAAGGTCCCATCGAGTTCTTTTCGCACAGACTATATTAATCTTTATATACAGGTTACAATAAACGACGTGACTCGTCGTCTCCTCTCAGAGAAGGATCGTCAGTTGGAGCTCCTACGGGAAAGGGAGCAGACACTAACCCGGGAGTGCTCCAAGTATCGAGACACTATACAACAACTAACGGACCCTGAGACTAATGATTATGATAGCCTGCTTAAAACTCAGGTAATGCTTTTTTAAATAAAATAGGGGCCAAACGGGCAGCAGGCTCACCTAATGTTAAGTGATACTGCCGCCCATGGACACTCAACGCCAGAGGGCTAGCGAGTGCGTTGCCGGCCTTTTAAGAATTTGTACGCTCTTGAAAGACCCTAAGTCGAATTGGTTCGCAAATACTTCAGTGGGCAGCTGGTTTGGCTTAATTATTTTTTTTTGTCTTTTTGTCTAGTTTGCAACACTCGAAAATGAGAAAGCGTTGCTACAGCAACAAGTAGCTGATCTCAAGAAAGAGCTAGATAAGAGAACAGACGACAGCGAGAAGAGTAGAGAAGATGACAGCGAAGGCAGGTGAGAAGATTTGCTAGGCACAAATTTTCGTTTTAGTTTTATGTCCTAACAATAATTTAGTAATAAGGATAAAAATATAGTTATACTGGATTAAAACGCGTTAAATATATATATATGAAACTGTTTCGACGTTCTCCATGCTTTTTGGATGATCAATCCGTCATTCTGACTCCATCCTAAACGTTTCAATCTAAGAGAAATGTATATCACAAAATGAATTATTAGAAAATACTTACTTGTCAATTACTGTATTAGTTAAGTATCGATTTTAGTACAAATTTTGCATTTATTTCCGCATCACAATATTTTAATATCAAATCTGATCTAAATCGTAGATTACTATAGAGTATAGATTACGACTCGTCGCAATTACGAATGGTGTGTTTTATCTGGAACCTATAATGATTTTTAGCCGTTTTGTTATCGAAGATATTCTACATTAAAATACCATATTGAATACAAATAATGTGTAAAACGATTTTAAAATTTCTATAGGAATTAGTTTCTATATTGGTACTGTTTTGCTATAACGATTAATATTTTGATTATTCAAAAGTTTCATACATAATTTAATATATAATGTAGAAGAAAAACCACCCTATTTCTGGATGTCGATAACAAAACGTCGATAAAAAACTCTTGAGTATAAATTTATGAGCCAAAATAATTTGACCACAGATTAGCATAATTCGTCTAAACACGGGCCTAAAATCAGAGGTGTGGAGCACCCTAAATAGCCTTGTTTTTAGGCAAATCGTTTCTTAATTTGAGTGTGCTGTTCCCGATTTCATCCCCACCACCATTGTCCGGATATGGCCACTAATTTCAGGGCCGTGTGTAGACGATTTTAGAATTATAAAACATGCATGTGCTGGGATATGTTTAATATAAGTTTGTGTTAATAACTGACTGAGGCATCATTTTATATGTGATTATCGTGTTACTTATGTGTAAACAATTGAATTTATAAGGTATTTTTACCAATTCTATTATGTAAATCGGTTTTTTTTACAATAAATAACAATTTTTATTTTTTTTTTGTTTTATCTAACGCACCCCGCCTAATATTATCAGCAACTTAGTCCAGTGGTTTGTTTGACTGACGACTGTCATAAATGTTTTAATTTAATGAATGTTGTGTAACAATGGTTGGCGGTTATATGGCGGCTCGGAGCAATATGTATGAAATTAAAATCATAAAGATTTGAACTGCCACATTTGCGCCTGACCGTTAAACATAGTTTCCTTATGCCTAAGTATCTTTCTTAACGCAGAAGTGATATATGTACTTTTTTTGCTGAGGCTATATTCCACGGGATGCCGAACCACCTGGTGCGGCATGCTGCAAAACTGTTTCATTTTCATTTCTTACTTGAATTTGCTGAACTATCCGTTTGCACAGATTATCCTGCTACAACTAGTTCCTTTTTTTCCCTTATAAAACGTTTCTATAAACAATGACTGACTATGTAATGAATGTGATAGCAGTCAATTAAAATATATCACAGTGCAAAGGTCTTATGTAAATCATTATGAATATTTAATCGCGACTTGCGTATGCCTTTGTAATTGAATGTAATGATTGTTTTTAGGGAAATGATCGTATATTTATGACTATTAAATTAATACAGAAGTTTTGTGTTGATATTTTTTTGTGTAGAGGCCAAAGTGGGATTACAAAATGTTAGATTAATAAATGAATTAGTTACTACGTAATATAATTCGTGGTAATTAAGAAGGTTGAAATGTAGCAAAATATAGAAAATGGTCTACATATTACTTCAGGAAGTAGAAGCAGTCAGAAATGGATCTCGTCCAAGATTTAGCTAATGAATGAAAGGGAAGGATTTTGGGTCGCAGAGCCGAATGAGTGTACTTAAGGCGAGGTGGAAGCTGGAGGCGGCTTTAAAACGGGTGGATAAGATCACAACAGTTGCTGACAGGGACACGATGGAGCTAGATGCAAGTCTGTGGATTAATAAGTAACATAATTAGTAGTTAATTTTTGTACGAAATTTTAATGCGAACATATATTGAATAATGTTGAAAGGCGATGAGTAATAACTTTTCAATGAGGCTTTTCTTTCAGGTCGTCACCGAAGAAGGAAGAAGGGAAGAGAAGTCGCACCAAGTGCCACACTCCTTTGGGACTTTCTGCGGGTGCCCTAAGTCTGTCTTCGTGTCTGCCCGGACATACAGTGCTATTGCTGTGGGATCCTGCACATCTTAATTATACCGTACTACAGGTATTTATTATTTCTCTAAAAATAAAAATAAGTTTTGAGAAGCTATTCATCTCGTCAATGCAATACTAATGTAGTGTTCATTTTTTAAATATTTTACGAATACATATTAATATAAACAATAAAGATACCATACCGTTACACACTAAACCACATACCACATCACAAACTACAAATCACATACTACACCTCACACACACACACACACCATACCATAACACACCATACATACAACACAACATAATATACCATACCAATACAACAGTTTTAGATGTTTTTATACTATTTTATTATTCCAGGAAGCATCGATAATGTACTTCGTGCACAGTGATTGCTTGCCGGCTCTGGACCTCAGCATTCACGTGAAGAGTGAGAGTGAGAGACGTCTCTACACTGTGGCCAATGTTGAGTCCAAGGAGTATTGTTATGCTAAAAAGGTATTTTTAAACTATCTTATCCCGAAAGAGCAGTGTTGGCCAAGTGGCTTCAGCGTGCGACTCTCATCCTTGAGGTCATAGGTTCGAAATCCGGATGTGCCAATGGATTTTCTTTCTATGTGCGTATTTAACATTAGTTCGAACGGTGAAGGAAAACATCGTGAGGAAACCGGCTTGCCTCAGACCCAAAAAAGTCGACGGCGTGCGTCAGGCACAGAAGGCTGATCACCTACTTGCCTATTAGATTAACAAATGATCATGAAACAGATACAGAAATCTGAGGCCCAGACCTAAAAAGGTTGTAGCGCCATTGATTTTTTTTTATTTTATCCTGGAAGACTACTTCGCTGATATATTGCCTTCGGTGTTGAGTCAATCACGTTCTAGTCGCTACTACACATTGTGTGACCAAACTACGATATAATGCGTTGTTGGCGTATGGTTGGTAAACGCGGTTTTATATGGACCTGGTTAAGGATGCATTGGTGCGTTAAGCTGGCCAGGGTATGCTTAACGTTCGCCTCCAGCATCACAATTCAAAACTATCATTCTTTCGCCTTCCTCGGGTTAAGATTGTTCACGGTTCTGCTCCATATAGGAAGATAGAAAATACAACGAATCAGTATGGTTTTTGTGATTTTTTTAAAATGAAATTAATAAGTTAATTTGGTAGATTTATGAAAATGTATTGGTAACAACTACGAGAACTTGCTATGATTTTTACGACAGTCGTGAGCTAACTATAAAGCAGTACTTATAGACTCATACTTTATGATTTTACATATACAGGGCGTCCCAAAGTTATGGGACGAGTAAAGAAAGTACCTTAAATATCTTAGGGTATTTTACTGAAAGGAGACTATTTTGTTTTCAAAGTCTCTTTTGTCTTACGCAAATCGCCAATCTTTTAATGAGTGCGCTGCCTCATTCATTTGCCATAAATTTGGGACGCTCTGTATAGTCATCAATGGAAATATATTTAGAATAATCTTTAGTTTTTCTTTCTTTAAAGTTTTAAGACCAGAAATATTATGAATTTCGTAGTTTCGTGTTTATGTAAATGAAGAACTCGAGAACGGTTTCACCGATTTGGCTAATTATGTTCTTCAAACATAAATAATAAGTAAAGAAAAATACTAAAAACGACAATTAAATTTTCCAATAGAAACTAGTAGCTAGGAAATATGTCCTGTCTTTTGTTTTTTTTTTAAATAAAATATTGTCATATAGTTGTATGTATTTATTGATTCCTTCAGAAATGTGTTTCTTATCTGTAGTATGATGTACATATGTAGTCCGAACTGTTTGGTCTGATTATTTTTTTTTATTAAGTTTTGACACATATGTAGATGATACGGAGTTCGCCATGTGATCAAATAAGTCTTAACCCAGTTATTGTATATTTAATAATAAATAAGGAAATTCCTGGGTTCGGGTAGACAGTTTATATTGCACTAATAATTTACAAACATTTTTAAAAGAAGTCACAAAGCCCTTTCACGTTCTGGCAATGGATACTTATATTATTAATAAAGACTATATCAAGGTTTTAAATTAAAACACAATTACTTGGTTCCCTACACTATAATTCCCTCCTTTAATTTACTCATTTTACATAGTTTATGTACTTCGAAGATAAAACGAAGAATGCCCGTGCGCATGTGACACAGTTGTTTTTAGATTCCTACTTCGAATCGATCATTCCACTTCGGGCGGATTTTCAACGTTAAGTCATAAACAACAGAATAGGCTCAATAAGCAACTATGGCACATGCGTTATGTCAAGATTATTAAGAATATATTATTATATATTTTTTTTTGTATTTAATTAAATAATTATATTTTCTTTTTTAGAGTGGTAATAGGTATCATATGCCCCGTGGATCTCGCTTTTACCGTGTCCGAGTGAAGCCGGTTAAACCTCATCCGCCACACCCACAATGCTGCGATCATAGACACAAGCAAGGTTAGCTAATTCCTCTATACAAATTTTAGTACTCATATATATATATTATAAGGGTTTTAATGTTCAACTTTGTAGTGATTCCTTTACGCTTTATAAGCCCATGTAGTCTCATTTAATTTTATGCTTTACAAATGTCTTCTGAGTTTGAAGTCGGGACTAGCTTTGGACAGGACGTATTTAAAATTACGTTTTCTAAAAAAGGTTTTAATCAGTTGCGGTGTTTCTTGTTGTATTGATTGACTTTGAAGGCTAAAACTACTATTTGATTAACTTTTACAGGGTACAAATTAGAGTGTAAATTGTAACTATTGTTATCCTTTAAAACTAACATATATTTAGTGTTTAATACTATAGTCGACGCATTATGAAGTGAGGCTTCGGGTCATACATCATATTTATCTGTGTGTCTCGCTCGCACTTACAGGTCTTATGGAGAGGTGTAGTGATGTGCGTAAGAATTGTAGAGTTGCATATCGATAACGGGATACGATCGATATGTTAAATTATATTAAGTCTTAATTAAAATAATTTTTCGCTATCTGAAAATAAGAGTTTTTTTTAAGATAAAATGTTTCTTTCGACGTTATCATAGAGATGTCGCAGTAAAGTAGTTAAATCAGAGAGTTAATTGGACCTCTAGACGGTTAATTAAAGATCGATATTCATTCAAGTCGCTAGCATTTTGATTTAAATAAAGCAGCGTCGAAAACGTTTAACTATCTGACCGAAAGCCAGCGTATTGATTAACAATGTAAAACAAGACTCCGCCATGATAAATCCTCATCCGTATATTCCGCTACTGTGTCATCTTCCTGTAGGTTAATTATCAAACGTGCGATCTCTTTAATAATAAACGCATCGACTCCGCGTGCGCAGGTAGCTTAGTATCGATAACGGATTGCATTGCGTGCACATTCCTACTGTCGGTGACTTTTATTTCCCGACGACTCAGTTTAAAATGCGTCGACTTTAGCTTGTGTGACCTTTTTATAATTTAACGTTTCAATTTCATCGAATTTTAGATTTGTTTTGTAATTAATAGTATTTGTGTTCACCTTAAAGCTATTTAACTGCTGTACATCAAATGTAATATAACTTTGGATAATTATTACCATATAATTCACGTATAAATTACGTACCGCCACGTATACGCTGCATACTTCTACGTATACGCTACGTACTTATACGTTGCAGTGTTGCGTTTGCATACTTATAAATGCATGAATGCACGCGTTGCGTTCCAGATGCACTGAAAGACAGCGTCCTGTCCGCACTCGACGCAAGGCCGCTCAAGAAGTGGCTCACCTTCATGCATGCACCAGGTCGTTGCTTTTACTCAAATTTTAATTTGCAGTCATATTATTTAGACTTAAGTGTACTTTTTATTATATCCCATTGAGTTGGTATTTGGTGTTTTTATATTGAGTTTCATTTCATACTGTTTTTCTGTATTCGTTATTCATCTTTTAATATCAAAAACTATATTTTTATTATAAAATGGAACAAGTGGTTTAAAAATATTTAAAGTTTCATTGTTTTCAAGACGATTAAGACCCTACAAAAATAATGATAACTTTGTGAAACAGACATCTAAAAGTCGTTATAAAAAAGGAAATAAACAAATTTTCTGACAGATTCGCAGAAGTCAGTGGACACAAGCCAATCGACCAGTTCAGCGACCGACGAGGCTAGTAAAGTGGAGGTAGCGACTGCTACACTGATTAACCTGGAGTCGCCCGTGTCTTGTAGTGATGCTGCGCTGGCGCCGCCACAATCGGACTTAGATCAGCTCGATTCGATAGAGTCCAGCGAACAATGGCAGTCTACTAAGATGCAAGCTTCCACCGCTAGTGCATTGTAAGTTAAAAAAGTCGATTTAAAGCCATTTTTTTAAACTGTGCTCCCGTTGTTATTTATTGGTCTTTCTAAAATAAATATTTACACAAATTAAGTAAATGTATACTTAAAGTATTCTACAATGAATGTGTAAATATAGAATTGCTATGTATGCTTGTAAAAATTCTAAAGAAAGTACTTATAAAAGGTAAAATTACAGTTATGGTACAATTCAGAGTCGAAAGTTTGTGTTAAGCGTGACTTACCTAAGTCATAGAAGTCCCAATGTAAAAGATTATTCTTTGAATTTTAGGGTTAGAAGCGAATTTTAAATTATTTTTTGTAATTAACCTAAAAATATTTACATTGTATTTTAATATTTCAGAACGGATATGGAATGCAGTGTAGGAAGATGTGCCGGTGCGGAGCCATTGGAATTGACTGTGAGCTCAGTGGCCGTAGTGGCGCGTGGTTCCGTGCCACCTGAATCAGAGCTGGCCGAAGAAGCGACCCCCTGACGTCCGCACACGCTACCCTTACGGCATTCGCACACTAACTAACGTACACGTTTGTACGTATACGTTTTGCGAATGTATACTGAGTATGACGTTGTCTGTGCGTATACCGTTTACTAATCTTTCGTGTACGTACTGTATTCAACGTATACGTCCGTGCGAATACGGCGTCGAAATGTCTAAAGGTAAAATTTCTGCCCAAATGCGAATAAAGCGTCTTGAGCGCTGTCAAAGTTAAGAATTTGACTGATACAGTGTTTAAGCAGCAGGACGACTGTGAGGACTATTTACTGTTTTTGTTGGTATAATTTGATCTTTATGTATTCATGCATAGGAATTATAATTGACTGAATTGTTACGTACAAACGAGACAAAACAATCAACGCATTATTTAAAAGTAGTTGGTGTATACGAAAAAATAGATGAAGGTTGGAATTGGGTCTTCTGGAATAGTTTTATAACTATGTTGTTCATTCTTACTTAACATTTGCAGCCCAATTGCGGTGCATAATTCCCTTCCATCTTAATCTATTCCGTGGTCTAACAACAGAAGGATAATGTATTGAACATTTTTGTATTGTTATCGAAGTTATACATTTAATTAGGACGAACAATTTTCAACTATACTAACAAATATCTTTTAATTTGATGTTAACGTATTGTTCGTACTAACTTAAACGTGATTCACATGTGTTAGAAATATGCCGAGTTGAGATTCTCCAGTATTTCGATCTGCATATATATTTTTTAAATCTCGTTTTACCGTCAAAATTAACCCATTGCATACTACGGGTATGTGTATACATAAATAACACTGACAATTGGCAATATTCCACCTAATTCGTCTTCCATTGAAAAAAAATATCATTTCTAAATTATAAAAAAATCACAATTTTTGCTCGTTATGAGCATGTACTTAGATGATTTGAATCTTAAAAATATTATATACTTACATTTAATATCTATTTATCTTAAAATCGTAGAATCGAATTGTTTTCGTGATCTTTTTGAATAGTACAAATTATTTTAGTTGCTATTATTTTAATTTGATGTTTAGTAAAAAAAAAACTATTGTTATTTTCACATTTAAATGGCACAAAATTAATTATTTTTTGTTTGATTTTATTTTATTTAGGTAAACGTAGCTATGTATCTTTATAAAAATCTAGATATCTTTCACGTTTAAGATTTGTCCTACTTTAAGTCTACTGAAACCTAAGTCATAGTTTAAGGACCTCGTGTCCAGTCTACACTCTTTAAGCGTTAGGTTTATTATCCACGAAGACTGCGTACAATGTACGTATACGTTCACGTCTGAAACTTTTAATACTAAAAGCTGTTTAGTCTCAGCTCGTGTACGTA
The DNA here is from genome assembly GCF_905147105.1 of Pieris brassicae. Classification (NCBI taxonomy): domain Eukaryota; kingdom Metazoa; phylum Arthropoda; class Insecta; order Lepidoptera; family Pieridae; genus Pieris; species Pieris brassicae. The sequence continues at coordinate 5,071,343 of NC_059670.1, forward strand.
ACATCACGCAGCAGGGCCGTACAATGACGTACACGTACGTCTACGTATTCGTCGGATCTTAAATAAAACGCTTACGTGATCTCGCTTCAACTTGGACTCTTTGAAACTAGTTCTATTCTAGACGTAGTTTAATGTAACGAATACACAGATCTAGGCTGGTGTGTACATGCTATATTGGTCGTCGCAGCGACTAAGCTTCCGTTATTTTGTGATATTTAGCATGTATGAACTAGCTGTCGAAGCACAGATTTCTTGCGTCCGTAATTTTTCTTATGTAAATTATAGATTAATGCGCAAAGTGTTGGGAGAGGGCATCGCTTCGTGTTGTTTGTTTGTGGCCTTAAATTATCGGCCCGTACAAGTTGGGGATGTCTCTGATCGCGTATTCGGATCTTTTGAGTTAGAGGCATCGTTCAGCTTCGCCGATGCTGTGATAGTACGTGCTGTGCTCTCGCTCCGATTTTAAAATAGTACACGGAGAGCTCTTTAGTGTTACGGGGCCTATTGCGAATGTGTTAATTCGGATCGTTATATAAGGCATCGCAATGGTATTTGCGATTATGCAATTCATATTGACGTTGATCGATTTTGGCCCTATTGCAATAATAATGTAAGTGAATCGTTTGATAACGGTTCGGCAATAGCCAGTTCTCTTTCGGTTGTATCTTTATAGTTACGTACGGTACGTATACGTGAGTCAGAGAGAACTGGCCAGAACTCGTCGATTTGTCTATTGGTAGCTCTAAGGTTTTATTCATACAATTTGCTATAGTTAGCGTCTATTGGCTCGTTTAAGTCTTTGATGTTACGTGGAATGGGATGACACGAATTCTATTTAATATACGTTTATCAAACAATACTCAACCGTAACCGATGTGTAAGTATGTCTATTTTTTATTATTTCATTCGCCTCTATGTTAGGAATTCGTGTCGAGATGTTCTGGTATTGTTGTTGTATATACAGCAGTCTTGTTTGTTGAAATAACACGAAAATTTATCAATATTTCCCGGGAATCATATTTTATTGTGTATAAAAGTTTGAATGCAAAGAATTAAAATGATTTGTGCGGAAATTTTAATAAATCTTTGTGTATTGTTAAATTGATAATGTTTATAGTCATTGTAAGGTACATATATTTTGCGATTACGAATGCATAATAAATTTTATCGTGTAATCGCTTATGGACTAGTTTGTAGTGACCAATTTTATCTTTAGTGAATAAAAGAAATGTAAAATTGATAATTTTAATGTAATTTTTATATACAATAAATAGACATTTTATAAAAATGCATTTTTCTCCAAATGAACTCATCATTCATTAACACTTATAATAGGTCCAGGTAAAGGAACATGACTAACGCGAAACACAAAAGATCGAGTACATAACTCATATTTACACGATAACAGGCTATATACACATTTATCTAATAACATCAAAAATAAGGAGATTATAATAAGCCGCCAAATGCGCTGGCTTGTGAGTTTTGGGCGTCATAATACTGCTTACACTCCTGCGTATTAAGCGTGTTAAACGCGCAATCCGTATAGTTCCAAGCGTGCATCTCAACATTGGCTTGGGAACAATCCTGGCTATATCTGTAAAAACGTTGGTCTTCCATTTCCACCGGTGATTCTCTCGTGTCAATTGGATAGTACTGTGCCTCCTCTGGGTAATATTGCTGAGGATACGCCTGTTGATCACAGTACTCCAGTTGGTATCCGGTTCCAAAGAGCTCGGGTGATGAGGTTTCGCTGGATTCGGATCCGGCCGCTCGTTGCCATTCAAACCAATACGAATCTTCGGGCCTTGAATTTTCGCTGTTTAAATCCGCGAACGTAGGTGGTGATTCGAGGGTGTTCTCTTCCATTGGGAAATCGAGTCGTATTGGTTGATCTAGTTGGAAAATTTCCTCCGGGTGGAAAATATCATCAGCTGGTAGAGCACTGGGTTCGTATGGTTGTTGATGTGGGGCTGATACTGGGGGCGCTACGTAGGTGTAAGGTTGTTCGGATTGGGTCCATGTTGATGTCGTAAATGTTTCATTTGAGATTTCGTGACGCCAACGGCAGTTGCATTCAAATGGTCCACAGGTGCAAGTTAAGCCTGAAAAAGCCTTTATTTAGTAGAACTTGCAAATGAATAAAAAAGAATATAAAGAAGATTTTAGCATTTTATACTCAACGGTGGCTCTGTTTAACGAATTCTACAAAATTATGCCGGAATTATATACACGGACAGATATGGAAATGCTGCTGTGGTCTCTGGAAGAATGACCAGCGTTGTGGAACAACTCTACTCCTCAGCATAATGCTGAGCCAGGGCCAATTACAACCACAGCACACACGCATTACACAATTAAACCTTTTTCTTTAAAAAAATTGTTTTTTATTTATTTTTGATTATTGTTATTTTATGTGTTTTGTTAGTAATAAATGTTATGTCTAAATGTTTATCCTAGCAAGAACAAGACCTGAAATGAAAATAAACTACAACAATTCAATATAAAGGATTTGTCTACCTCTTTGGCTGTCTGGAATCAGTGGTGGAGGCTGAAGGTGGTTGGTCTTTTGTGTCATTTGCTTGTCAGGCTTAACATTAAGGATCTTATCGGCGATGGCTGCTTCTCTTGCTAGTAGAAGAGCTAAGCCTCGCACTCGCCTTCCCGCACCCAGAGTCCTCCTCACTTCACTTGCGCCTTTAGCTTCAGGTCGAGGATGGTCGTGGGAGCCTTTTGCTTGAAAGAATATTGCGTGCTCTGTATGTCTCCAGAAATGGGTTACAGGGTAACCGCAATGACCTCTGCAGGGCTGTACTTCTAGTCGTCCGCCATTGCAGAGCCGATTTGGACATGGTTTACCTAAATAAACATTTGAACGTTGGTACAGGAACGTTATAAATTATAATGGATGTGTGCCTGTACGTAAGTATAGATAGCAAATCTAACGAATAAAACTATAGATTCATCAGTAAAATATATAAATCGTGCTCATGCAGTGTTGACAGTGATGTATTGGTAAAATAAGAAGTAAGGGAAAGCAGAGTGATAGTGGCAGCAAAGAAAGTCCTATTTTCAGCAAACTATCTTTTTTATTGTTTTTATTTTTTCTTATCCTTTCTATGAAACTCGCAAATTTAAAATATAATTTGCATTTTAAATAAAAAAAAGTACTGGAATCCCTTCCGGTACTGGAACACGTTCCGGTTCTGAAAAAGGCGTTACCCTTGCAATACACCACTGTTAAGTACCTACGACGCTATTTTATATTATTTCATTGAATAGGAATCTATTATACATTGTCTATCTTATGCTTGACGCGTGACTATTTTCATATAAACTCGACTGCTGGTTGGCCTTTGGTAGGTCCTTGTCTAGTAAAACTATACAATTGTAATTCCTTACCTTGCTGTTTTTTCCTTGCTTTATCACAAATTGCTGGTCGTAAATGTACACGCGAACCGTCTGGCAATCTACACCTCGTAGAACATACGAGAACTCCAAGACAGCTCTTCTTCAGAATGTGAACGTTGTGGTTATTTGTATTCCTCATTGCCCAGCCAGAAGCATGCCGCCTTGCCTCCTCACAGCCAGGAGGATAAACACGTCGGACGTGGCCATCACACCATTCTCCAAATGTGTCAAAATGCGTCACTCTGGGCACGACGGCGTCATTAATGTCCCATTCGGGCGTAGCGTGTCCGTCTGACATGTCGCTTCTGGTTCTGAAATAGAATTTATACATTGCACTAAATATACTACTAATTGGCATAGTAATAAAAGCTGAACTAATGTATCTAAATGGAAACCGTTGTGGAAGCTGCAGGCGCGCGGTACATTTACTACACAAACGTTTACCAAAGACTAAAGGCACGGATTAAGTGTAACTTTCGATACCTATAAAGCATTCTATTTATTAGTAAAATACACATATATAAGAATACAAGAGAAATATGAGATAAAAATATATTTTTCCAAATGAATTAAAATCATAGATTTAACAGCGTTATCCTCTCGTTTATAAGCTCTAACGCATATTGAAATTTTGGTCTGCTTTATCGTTATTCGTTGAGAAAGCTCCCCTTTACAACGACTCGTTAAGCCAATTGAAAAGTTGGAGCTTTGGGGAGTGCTTAATTGGTATACGCGTTTGAACCTGTTTAGCAGTTATACAATCATTTATTTTAGTACATCGATATGTATATCATTGTTAAAATAAAATGAATTAATTTTGTAAAGATTAGCGAGAAAGTTATATATTTATGGTGAAAAGCTCAGTTGGAAGCTAAGTGTGTGTCTTTGTATTTCATGCAACACAGCACCGAGGCGTATTTTATTTTAAAAAATACAGCTTTCCATACAATTTTACAGCGTACGAGATGTGACTTTCGTACAGTTTCAAGGACAAAGAAACAAGGAAAAAGAGACAAAGGGTTTTAATATATTTCTTTCCCCTGAAGATCCTCTCACAGATAGTTTTATAATTTCGTTTATGCATAGAAAATATCTAAACTAGGTATAGTATAAACCCAGAGAGGTCTTTTTTGTATCAACTAAGACATTGTACTGTTATCTGTGGATAACAACTTGAATTTTTATAATTATTCTGACAACCATTTTGTTAGCAAGACGCCTTGCAGACTGGATTTAATTGTACCATGAGTATAAGACTACTAAGCTATCAATCTAAGTGAAAGAAAATGTTAGTTAAAATTTCTTTATACTAAATATCCGAGCTTTGAAAACGGATCCCTTATTTAATGTCAATGAGTTTCAATTAAAACCAATTGGCCCGACACCTTACAGTTACCCTAACCTAACATTATGCTTGCTTAGTCATCTATTTAAGTTACCAACTCCGTGTAAATGTAACTTACACATAGTCATATTTACAAGTATGTTATATGAATGCGAGGTATAATGCTTATTATTGTTTAACCAGGGCTGATTAAGTAAAAAGTGGTGCAGTGGTACAGTGGCGCTACAATACTTTTTTAGGTCTCGGCCTCAGATTTATAATCTGTTTCATAATTATTTGTCAATCTAATAGGCAGGTAGGTGAACGGCCTCTTGTGCTTGACACACTCGACTTTTTGGATCTAAGGCAAGCCGGTTTATTCGCGATGTTTGCCTTCACTGTTCGAGCGAATGTTAAATTTGTACATAGAAATTCCATTGGTGCATAGCCGGGAATCGAATCTACGATCAGCGGTGAGTCGCACACTGAAACCTAGAGGAACACAACCTGGGCTGATTAGTTTAATAAAAGCGTTTGCTGTGCCTAATCTGCATTACACGTACCTGTAAGTAATTATTATATTATAATTTTTTGTTCGCAATTTTGTGTAATTGTTATATTAGATTGTAAACTGTAGAAAATTTTATCACATATGCGATGAAGTTTTAATACATAAATAGCTAAAGACTGATGTTATATATTAGGAATTTCAAATTAACATTTAAATAAAACTCCATATACTATAAATATGTATATTAACGTTTTGCGTGATGTACAATTATTATCCCTATAACGAGTAACTCTCGTCTGGAACCAATTAAAATATTTTTTATATTTTATAGTATTCATAGATAATATTTCAACAAAATTTTGCCTCGCTAGAACAAATTCAGTCCGATGACCATTCTGTTAATCAGTATTGCACTATTAAACGAAAACTACTTTACAAACAGTTTAATTAGTCAATTTGTAATAGTCCACATAAAAAAATTGTTGCGCAATGCAATGGATAAATGAGATACTAAACAATTTATTTACATCGCAATAACAGAAAACAGGAGAAAAATATGATTAGATAAATGAAGACAATGGGCGGTCTTAGTGCTAAACGCAGTTTCTTCCAGAGTAAATATTAATACATATATACTTACATATTGCAATGCCAACATCACACGTATTTTTTTACGTCGATTAAATTAAATTTTTTATATTATCATAATGTAAACTCGTTATATTGGTTTTACTTGAGTCTGGGAGGAAATTTTTATCCTGCATTGAATACAGTTGAATATTCTAGCATTTCTGTATAAAATCTATTGTATGACATTCCTAAAGTATCATAAAATATGATAACAGTAAAACCAAGGGACGGAAAAAATGAACAACTGTCATTCGTGAAATCTAAATGCTTTAAAAAGCAACATTTACAACATTGAATGCACCAAAATTTTTCTTTTGTAGGGTAAATTATAAGATTACAGCTTGGTACGGTATGATTGACAATTAACTGTTAGGGATTAATTATATTTACCAGAAACGTTCTCAATAAAAAAAAATGTGTGCGTGTACTAGGGTACACACGTAAGAAGTGAAACCTTATGACCTTATTTTTCGAAAAATGTACTGTATGCAACTTTATAGAAATTGGTTAAATAATGTTAAATTAGTTAAAGTTTAACAAAAGGCTTTTATTATCATAGTCATAAATACAAATTATACAATTATTTCATTTTACCTCATTACTACTAAGATTATTACAGAATTTCATTAATTGTAATAGAATAATTACTATCATTGTTAACGTTATTATATATTTTTGTTATAAATGGATTACTTCTCTTCGAATCTCTTCGAATCAACCGTGGTAGCGACAAGAAAAAAATGACCCGTAACCGAAAAATGTGACGCGTAACCCAAAAATGTGACGCGTAAATTTTTTTCCAACGCCGATAAAGAATTTTCATGTCAAAAAAATGCACTAAATCCACCTAATTAAGACTTTAAATAAAAAGAAACTTAACTAAAAACTGTTTATTTTAAAATAAATATATATATTGTCAAAAACCTTCATTTCACTGATTCCAAATTAGATTTTCTAGTTATATCATCAATATATGTTAAAAAAACTATATTTAACTTCTAACTTGGAATCCCTATTCCTTAATCGAAGTTGCGTTTTAGGTAAATGCAATTTTATCAGTTTAACCGTCAATATAATAATTAAATACTTACAGGATAACCATCTCCAATAATGTAAAAACGTAATCACAATGTCTGTATAAATATCACACACACAACACGTATAGTTCAATTCCGTGATCCCGCATAAAAACTCCACACGCGGTTAACACGAGACCTCATAGCTCACTGACTTTAACGGCAAAAATAAACACAGGGATGATTGTCCCCACCAATATCCTTAGGGTAAGCGTGATCAGCCAATAAAAGAAAAGCATTTTATAAGCCCCGCCTATTGACCAATCAGGGCTCAAGCACCGTTTTCACGCGTCCACCAATGGCGTTGATTTGCGTTTTCAGGAAAGGCCAGATGGGATGTTTCAGATACATCACCTAGTTACATAGTTATCGGTTCTCGTATTGATTTTTGCGTTTCCAGTGCGCCCTTGCTCTCTTGGTTTGTTATATAATGTTAAAATTAATATATGAATTATACCTGTCATATATGTTTCATTAAATTCAACGAGAAACCAAACATTAATCTAATCACATGATACGTATGTGGTAATTTCTGTCCAGGAAGTGTCAAGCCGACAATAATTGTAATATTTTTTTTATTGAAGCAGACAATCATATGTTACGTTATTGTTATATTAGTTACGATGTTGTTCTAAATATTCTATTAGTAGTGGTTAGGTTATAAGTACAATTACCTAAGAAACTTTCGCTATTGCCGCCAGCATACTGTTGGCATGGCTTCGCACTCGCCTCACCAGAGCTACAGCTCGCTTGCGCAATGACAATGCATAGACGCCAAATTCTCTACATATTAAAAAAATATTATTCATTCATAAAGATTACGTAATGATTAATAAACATTTCCAAACATTTAGGTAATGCAAGTTGAAATCGATTAAAGAAGATGAACGGACGAGAAGGAAATCGCCATGTTGTTATTTGACAAGGTTCAACAACCACCCCCTTCCTTACCAGTCATATTACTCTTTGCTTCAATCATAATATCGAAGGTAGATTTGTTTAAGTGTTGGCTAAGTGTTCGAACGCTAAAAGTAGATATTACGTGTTTATAATATTTATTAATACCGACGAGGATATCAAATTTAGGTTTATCAACCAGCTTGAAATAGCTAATTATCGTAATAGAATGCAATTAAAACGTTTCAGAGTCACGAATAAAACATTACGGAACAATAAGAGATTAACGATGATGTCTTAGTTTCTAGTCTTCTATAGATTATTTTATATTGGATAATCGAGCCTACGAGACGCCCAATTTAGTGGATGCGTTGCCGGCCTTTTGGGGAGGAGTATGCTCTTTGATGACTATGATGATGACGTCACCTTAGTTACTAGTCTCCAAAGAATTTCAGAAACCGCAAGTTCATTGCTTTTTATAGCACGGGAGAAAGGCCGAAAATGGGCACTCATCCCAGCCCATGGATACCTTGGTGCAATTCTGGCCTTGGAAGGAGGGGTAGGCCTTTTTTAAACAGAGGTCGTATCTCCCAGGGAAGTCCGGGAGTGGATTCCACAGTTCGCTGGTCCGCAAAAGCGACTTGAAGCGGACCGTGAAAGACTTCCAGCCATTAAAGTGATACAAAAGTGCTAATTTAAGTACCATTGAATTAACAATTCGTAGATATGCAGAATGTCGATTGGAAGAGGGAAAAAGATGCGGGCGCGTTTGTTATATTATCGGACAAATTACGTATGGTTTCAACAAACGTGCGTGTTCAACACATATAGGCCTTTAACACTGAGCTCAGGCCTCGGATGAAGCAGATCTTTTTAAAAAAACGCTTGCTTAACGATAAGTAAACCTTCAACTTTGGGGTTTCATTTGTATTAAACAAAAATGTTATATCTTAATTTGCTAATGTCTCTTAGAATTGCGATAAATAAACTGTGTCCTATATTAGTCTATAATTACAAAATATTATCAAAATAGTTTTAGCATAACCATCTATTATGATAGAAGAAGAAATACAAAGACAAACACTTTAATCAAAAATGGACCCAACTTAGTTTTAAGTAGCTTCACTGATTTTTATCTTATTTTATCTGTCTTAGAATGACAGATATAAACACAAAATAAATTAGAAATTAAAAAAAAAACAAATTACAAATATAGAACATAAAATATTATCGTATCTATGGAAAAGTTTGATATTTCCATTTCCATGCCTTTGGCTGCAATTATAAAACAATCAAAAAGTATTTATATATTCGAAATATACGTTCGATTTGAGGGCTGACGGCTACGGATAACAGCTAAACCAAATTGTGTTAATTTTTAACGAAAACACTGTGATATTACCACATTGACCATGACGGCAATTTTGAGGAGACTTACTAAAATTTAATCCCATTAATCGGCCTAAAACCGCCCCTTGTCTTATTCTAACGGTACAAATAACATAATCTTCTTAAGCCCGGTGTTTTACATGGTAGACTCCGTTATTTGTAAACAGTTAACGCTAAGCTATAAATTAACCCAAAAGGCTTAAAAGTAATTGTTAAAGTGTCAGGCAATGTTTCAATCCAGCCTCCGTTGTTTTGGCCGCTTTTTGAATTTACGAGCAGGCTGAGAAAAGATCGCAACCTTTAAAAGGGATCAGAGAATTAATCGGCGGATAAGACGAGAAAAAACGTGTTTATCGGATTAATACATTATGGTAAGTGTGTGTGGGCGGGGCCTCACTTCCGGTGTCACCCGATACACCAATTGACGCCCAAATAAAAAACAAATTGCACTGGTATTAACAATTTGCGTCCCCTCGCCGCTCCGGATGTTGTCAATCCGCGAAATTGAAAACAATTCCTTCGTAGAATAAGATGATCGTACTTGTCAATGTATTACTTATTACAAGAGCCATATAAAACATAAGATATGTACTTCATGTAAATGAGATTCAGTTCAGTTTTAGTAACAAAATTTGCATTCAGAACTCAGCCAGAACAAAACCCTAAATTGTAATAATTCATTGACGCTACTTCAGTGTTATTGCACCGTTTTAAACAAAGCATTAATCTGTCTCTTTTCATCGCAGCGTAAACACAATTTGAGAGAAAGGAAAAAGACGACGCTAATTTAAATATAGCCTCTAAGTATATTAGTCTATGCCTAAGCGTCTAGTTAACGTAAGCGATAACGTTTCGCAACAGAACGGCATTCGAAATTCAAATCAAATACAGGTCGCAGTGTCCGTGACAAGATAACCCCAGATAACGAATCTCCACATCGCCCTATAAGCCTTTCCACACAACCGGCGCTCAAACAAAGGATCAAATTAAACAAATCCGCAGACAATCGCGTTCCAACGAACGAACATGAAAGAGAGTTAATCAAACACTATTTTCCAAGCAAATACGTTAATACACCCCCGCCTGTGACGTGTCGCAACTGTCATACAACAAATAGGTTTATGATTGACCTCGCTCTTTCGTCTATGACGAATCCGAAAATGCGCAATTGAAGAATTCAGCTTTGCCAGGTGTAATTGTATGAATACTGGAATGACTGGTAGTGATTTTGTATGACTAAATAATATAATTAAACTGAGCCCTATAATATGTATTGAATAGATAACTTTTGACATAGATTTAGATGTTTGCAGTCGAATAGTACAGGTTTTCGTGCTATACACACATTTATGTTATATAAATTACTATATATATTTTTATTAGTAATCATAACAATTAAATATATAGTATTTATAATTTTCTTAACCTACATAGTAATTAAAAAAATAATTAAAAAGAAAATTACAACAAATTTAAAAAGTTTCGCCCCTGTGGCAGTGTAGACCTTTAACGCTGGCAGCATTTCCTCGCTGTATTGTGAATTGTGATACTGATTCGTTAAGCGAGGAAAACGCCAGCTCTGGAGTCACCTATCTACCGGCTTAAATCGTTAATTAGCGCCTGTGCACTGGAACCCCAACGGCCCAAGGCTCTACTCCAATTGAAGTTGAAGGAAAGACTCTTTATATTTATTATTTGAGCCTTTTATTATTTTCCGCCTGTTCTGCTGCCGCTCCTGCTTTTTGGCTTGTCCAAGGGAGGTTAGACGGGACAAACGTGTCCACACAAGTAGCATCCCATACTAAAACCCAAGAGATATAATTATTGATTAGGTAGCTTCTGTCATAGTTCGTTTGGCTGACAGTCAACGAGACGATGTCCTGGATAGCCACAATTAATGTAATATGAATTATTACAAATATACCTATGTGACAAGAATAGGTACTGTATCAAAATATTTCGTAAAGAAAAAGTTTTTATAAGATATTGTGTTGAAATGAAAGATTTTCTTATAAAAAAAGAAATATTCATAATTTTTTTCTTGGTAATCAATAGGTGAAACAAGGTGAAAAGTGACAAAGTTTTATTGTGGAAAGCTGTGTTCGTCGTTAATTTATTACCAGCCGTTATCTATAGTATGCGGGTGCGCGCGCGCAGCCATCTACTATCTTCTGTTTGACATGCAGCACGTGCCGCTACAAATGTATTAGGAAGGATGTCTTTAAACTGTAAAGTTTGGGCAAACTTTAAAATGCATCGGTGGTTTTTATAAAAGCTTTTTTTCTTTGGCAAGACTGCATGGGCTTAATTTAGATAATATTTTACTAGAATTAATATTTGTTTGAAAAAAGAATCCGATTTTGTTATTGGTACTTTCGTGTATACTTATTATATACATTTATGATTTTAGTAATTTTCGAAATTTGAATGGAAATAAAAAATACTGTAATAAAACGAGTTTTACTTTGAATTAATAATTAACAATTCTACCATAATCTGTGATTAACACAATAATAAAATTTTGTGCACTATCACTTCCACCCCATAAATTTGCCACCAGTTCTTGACCAAATGCCGTAAAATCGATTCCGCTCGATAAAACTTTTTTTGAATCTTCAGTCCCAGTCTATACGAAAAGTTAAACTCCCCCCCCCCTCCTTCACCGCTTACCCTCGAAAAAAATGATGAATGAATAAATAAACTTACATAGAATAATAATTTCTCGAGTTTTTAGCTGAATTACTAATGAATATATTGAATTATCAAAGTGCGAATAACCCTTGCTAATAAATATAGTAATATAGTTTGCATAAACATGGGCACGATGGCAACACTTATAAGAATACAAAAGAATAATGATTCATAGCGAATTTATACAAATTGTTATTGTTCGTCAGATTTTTTGAGAGAGATAGATACTTTTATTAATAACTTATTTTATTTTAGATTTATAGACACTTCGTTACATTCATAAAAAAAAAAAACAAATAACATAATATTTAAAAATTACGGGATGCAACGTCCGGCCTTATCGCTAAAAAGCGTTCGTCCAGGCAACCCTAGATACGTATTTATTAACCTAGATACGTTTTAAAAAGTTAATTCTTCTCTCAAAAGTATTTAATGAATGCCAATTTTACTAAATTTATGCGTCACGTAATTTTATATTATTATTTAAAGTTGAATACATGCATATATCACATTAGAAGTGTTGGCTTCAGCGTGCGACTCTCATCCCTGAGGTCATAACTTCGGCTGTGCACCAATGGTTACCACCATTTACTTTCTATGTGCGCATTTAGCATTCGCTCGAACGTTGAAGGAAAACATCATGCCTAAGCACAGAAGGCTGATCACCTACTTGCCTATTAGATTAACAAATGATCATGAAACAGATACAGAAATCTGAGGCCAAGATCTCAAAAAGCGTCATTGATTCTTTTTATATATCACATTATAGTTAGATTAATAAAACATGTACAGGTTTCTACAATTACCATCATTTATTTGAAAAGTTCACACACTATTGTGTTTAAAATGACGTTTCATAATGGTTAGACCATTTCACGCTCACCCTTAAACAAAGGGCGAACAATCTAATAAATGAATAAAGATGTTGCGTGATTTCCCGATATCATGACGTGGGAACGAACATTGATTGGTAAAATTAATTAATTGACACAGAAATGCTCGTGGGAATTCGGGAAGAAATCTGTTTCCCAATTGTTTTAAAGAGTTACCATCTCATACAATACGCACTATGTGGAACTGTGGAGCTGCCCACTGAGGTATTTCCAAACCAATTCGACTTTGGATCCTAAGAAAAGTGCGTAGTAATTTTTAAGGCCGGCAACGCACTCGTGAGCCCTTTGCAATTGAGAGTGTGCATGGGCATATCATTTAACATCAGGTAAAACTCATGCCCGTTTGCATCCCTATTCTATAGAAAAAAAACTTAATTATTTTAGGATCAATTTTTATGGCCTCGTGCTTCTGACTAAAAATAAATGCGACAATTTATATTCCTATACATTCTACTGTACAATAAAATCATTATTAATTTAAATTAACCTTAAACCACAAGGATATGTATGATGGCATTGATCTATTAAACAATATAATTACACACACAATACACAATATGATACACATTAAATTATAAGTAAAATAACTAGGGTTATATAAGAACTCATTTGTTCGAGATTAAAAAAAAACATATGCTAAAATTCCGGAAATCCGATATTTCAAACGCATTCCGAATTTAAAAAGCAGCCGTCGGAGCATTAAATTTTATTTTAAGCCGCGAATTGCGGAGGGTGGCCAAATCGGCAGGGCGCGCCGTTCATATCATAAATAATACAAAAAAAACATATTGCATTCTTTGCTCAACTCATTATGCGCAATTAGGTACGATTGTGACAACGGACATGTGAACGGATTTTATTTTGACTATTTAGTTTTAAATATTGACGCGTGCAACTTTAATTGTTTTAAAAGGCGAATCCATATTTCTTTTGTTAATTTATTAAGTTTATTTCTACCAATAAAATTTCGCTTAGACGGATTAAAGTATAAATTACCACGAATCTGTCATCAGCGGCGTGTTTCTGGATTATCACAGAGCTATTTAAGCCCTGACAAATAGGTTTATTATTCCAAAACACTTACCTGAAATGGTCAACACGGCATGTTGATACAATTTGTTAACCATAGACTTAACAGATTAAATTACATTTATTTATCTAATTTGTAAACTTAAACGTTTTAATGCGCTTGTTTGTGTTTTGACCCCTCTTATATAGAGCACATTAGTAAAATAAGAGCTGTGGGAAAGGGTTACCGCGAATACTTTACGTTTATTGTTATTAGAACAATATTTGTACTAGAGATGTACGGTTATCGGTTTCTGTGACGTAAATGTGCCTATTAGCGCATCTCAATAACGATGAATCTTTACAAACCGATAAAAAATATTTTATTGTTACTATTATAATGTTGAGAAAACAATGCATATATGTTGCAGTGTTGGTCCTAGTTGCTTCAATGCGACTCTCAATTCTGAGGTCGTACGTTCGATCCCCGGCTGTGCACCAATGGACTTCCTGTCTTTGTGTGTTTAAAATTCGCTCGAACGGTAACGGAAAACTGATTTGGACCCAAAAAGTCGATGTCGTATGCCAGGCTGATCACCTACTTGCCTATTGTCAAATGATTATGAAACATATTATACATTAATCTGAGGCCCAGACCTAAAAAGGTTCTAGCGCCTCTTTTTTTATTTTATTCTTACATGTATTAACATTATTTTAACAAAACATTTTATTGTAAGTATAATAAGCTGAGAAAACAGCTATTTACCTAAAGATATATATTTTAAAACGATAAATTAGGTTAATAACAATTAATTGTATGGTTATTATTAAAGGATATTCTAACTTATTTTATAGCATTATACAGTATATATAAACTAATTTTATAATGTAGGTATTTACTAACACGTTAAGTGCTAATTAAAGAACAACTTATAACTAGTATTTAAATTGTTTTTTTAACCCTACGACGTAAGTTGAATAAATACATAGATTAAGATTACGCATATTATTTATTCGAATTATGAGTACGAAATAGTCAAAATAAACAAGAAAAAATATAATTAAAAGTTATTCATTGATGTTCGATTATAGTATTGTAGTGGTTGAATGGGTCATCCATTGGGGTATTGGACATTGTCCACGTATTGTTATTCCCTTCTACGGTGTTTACGAATTAGCTGTCAATAGAAAAGTTCATTAATATTATTTTTAAGTATTTGTTGTTAAATCACAATCGTACTTGGTTCATAAAAGCATCCTTTGTACAATAAAAATTATTATATGATTTAAAATGATTCGGCCACTGCTGTATGAACGCGATAAACACAAAACCTGTCTGACGGATTACACCAATAGTGCTTATGATTGAGGTGAATGTAGGTATATAATTATGTCGCAGTAAAGTAGTTAAATCAGAGAGTTAATTGAATCTCTAGACAATTGATTAAATGTCGATATTAAATGAAGTCGCTAGCACTTTGATTTAAATAAAGCAGCGTCGAAAACGTTTAACTCTATCTACTAACTGTCTGACCGAAAGCCAGCGTGTTGATTAACAATGTAAAACAAGACTCCGCCATGATTATTTCATTTGTTAATGTTATTTCGGTGTGATCGTGAAGAACTGAGGTTAGGTTACGTTAGGTTATTCTTGTTGTAGGCCTGGGAACGTTTAGGAACTCGTTAAACGTTTCGTTCACTCACTTGTCTGACGGAACTTTAGCGACTTGATTGAATATCGATTTTTAATTAACTGTCTAGAGATTCAATTAACTCTCTGATTTAACTACTTTACTGCGACAGTTATATGAAGTCATCCGTTTAAGTAATGTGATGCTGGATGCAACTCAGCCAAGACCGAGATATCTGGAGATCCTTGGAGGTGTTCACCTGCGAAAGTGTTTTTGCAAAATAATTAGGAAATAGATATAAAATTAGTGTTATTTATTTTCATAAAAATAAAAAATATAATTTGTGAGAAATAAAAAATCTTATTTATTTATTTATCATATATGTAGCGTGGACGCTTCTGCACTTAGACAACCGTTTGGTATGTTGTGCGTAAAGCTTTCCAAAAGCCCTGAAGGTTCCTGAGTATTTCTCAGGCTTCACAGGGCTACCTCACTGCTCCAAAGGTTTTTGCTCGTTGGGAAACCACAGCCACGCATTCCAGGACAAGTTGTGACTGATTCCTCTGCGTGATTTAGGTGTATTATTAATAGTGAAATAATGTATACTGAAAAATAATTGTTCAAAGTGTCTTGACATATTACACTTAATCCACGCGCATATCAATTTTAAATCCAATCTAACCAACCTTACGGAACATTTTCTTATATAACCTCAGGAAAACCGGCAAGAGTTCGCCTTGTCTTGCCTTTATATGATAAAATACTGTTATTTGAATTAGTTCAAGTTTCCTTTAACACCCGATACCTATACCTTGTGAGGAATATTAACATTATTTTTTATATATTAAATACAGATTTTTATTCTATATTATACTAAGCTTAAAAATAAGTTAACAAAAGAATTCAAAGGTATTGATTGCTATTGAACATTGACAGCGGTCGGGGTGATTAGCGTCGGCAATAAAGTGCACGGGTGCCAGCGATTACTGGTTAATTCAAGTCTTCTGTAACCATTTTTTATTCCTACCTAACGATTATAGTATTGTCCTTTTGTAAGAGATTTCAGTTTTCATATTTCTGCCTACATGGGCTCTAAAAATTTAGTTGTGTGGGGCTCGACCTAGTTTTACCATACACTCATCTCATTTGTCCTTCCTTTAAGAATAACGCGTCTATGTCAAAACTCACTGACATCGAGCATTCTGATGAAATATCTAGGTCCTTATCCTTAGTTACTCCCCTCATATTTTGAAATCAATTTTCATCTTTTTTATCTCTTCGTGTTTGTACATATATCTATAAGTTCTTGTCACATTAAGTCTTGTATTTTATTTGTCTTAAGTAATAATGTACCAGTATTCCGAGCGTTGGCAAGCTTTTGTAAATATATAAATAATAAATTCCATTTTTTATTTAGTAAAATTTAAATGAACGTTTCGATAGGCTGCCAATAAAAATTGCATCAATTATCTGTAATTAATGTATAATCATTTGCTGATATAAATGTATATGTTTTCTTTGATCAACTTTTAAAAAAATGGTTGCCAACTTTTAGTTAGAAACGTTAGTGTTGCCAGGTGTGTAAACTGGTATATTTTTGTTTAATATCTACAGTCATCATTACAGTCATTTTTAGTTTTACTAGAAAATTAATTTATGTAAAGCTTGGCCGAAACTAGACGTTGAATGCTTTCAATTAAAGATTCTATTACTATTATACTAAAATGGTGAAGAATATTAAGTGCAGTTCAAATTACTTTACTATCTAATATTCTATTGGCACGCGTCACTTACCTGTGCGTGCAAGGCACGTGGGCGCAACAGAGTGGGTACGCACGTGGACGTACACCTCTGGAACGAAGTGCGAACTCGTGTTTTATCCCATAGCTGAACCTTCCGGTATTGTTTTGTAAAAAATATTCTAGGAATTCTATTTTACAACTTCAATTTAATGTATAGGACGGAGTGACCAGCCAGTTAGTGTTGCTCTGTCATTAGTGCTCCCAGACCCCAGGCTTCTAGGAAAATAAAATAATAGTAATGATATAGAATATTAATACATTAGAATAAAGTGTGAAAATGATTTGCTATATGCAACTTTACAGAAATTGGTTAAATAAAATTAGAGAAAGTTTACGAAAAGGTTTTATTATTATAGACATAGAATACAAATAATGCAATTATTTTGTTTTACCTTATTACTACTGAGATTATTACAGAATTTAATTAATTTTAATAGATTTATTACCATCATTATTATCGTTATTTTTATTATAAATGGCTTCGAATCTCTTCGAATCAACCGTGGTAGGGACAAGAAAAAGATAACATAAATGTGACGGTAATTTTTTTTTCGATAAAGAAGATTCACTAAGAAATTTCTGGGTCTGTAGTAAAATAATACATATAATTGAACCTTTTCAGTTTCACTCCGACAGTAACAATAAACCCACCTACTTGATTTTGTTCGTACGTCACTCAAGTTCCACAAAGGATGGCCACAATCAAACGGTGTCAGATACCTCGGAACAATATTGAACATCAAAACGAAGCGTTTACGTAAATATCGGACGCCTTTTATTATCTGCTAACTTCAATTGTGGTTGCTCACCCCTCCCATTCAGCAAGGATGATTGATCTACAGCAGATTGACAGATTTTTTTATAAACCACCCTCGGCCTGGCACCAGCCAGAGAATATTAAAGGCAATTGTTGTTTAATTTTTACATTCGAAGGGCGATGCGTTTCGAGTGTTGTAATAATGTTTTGATAATAGCAGTATCCGTTCAGCTCATATTTCTTATTCAGGGTGCGTGGGAGCATTGCACACTTTGAATTTTGATCGTTAATGATGTCCGTTACACCTTGAACTTCAACCCTTTGTTTGGAGATTAAATACGTATTAGGAGATGTTTAATATTGATTCACTGATGGCTCTGTGGGTCTTTGTAGTGTCGTGTTACGGCTTTTTGCTGTGCGGAATTTTAATCCATTGTTTGACGCGGTCCTTGGATCTTTTTAATCTGACGTCTATCGACAGCTTGCAGTGACCCTTGACGGGTGCTGGCTTAGCTTTTTTTTAATTTTTATCCCCAAACGGACAATGGTCGATGTTATTGAATGGTTTAACACAATGTGCCCACTGATCCTCATTGATCGCCAATTACTGGACATTAAGTACCTTAAACGCTTTTCATATCCGCTATTTGTAGCAACAAATCAAATACGAAAAAACACAATGGTCCATTGAAGACTTCTATTCAATGTTGGGGTGTTTTTATTCGTTTATAAGAACGTTTTTTCGAACTTGTAACAGTAGCTGGTGGGAGCTTATTTGTTTCCTTGTGCGGTGGCTTTTGACTACATACATTTATTGGGTGGTTTTAGATTGAAACATTGTTAATTTTGCGATAACATTTCTAACGTTTAGTACAGAATAACTTTAATATTTGTTTCCTTTGAAAATTTTGTATAATTTTGTACGTTATAACGTTGATTGAAAAATTTTACTGAGAATTCGAGAGTTATTATAAACTCAAGTTTTGATTTATGGAAGTATAATAAGTATGTCCATTGGTATTCCTGTAATTTTAGTTCATTCTACACATTATTAAAGATTGATTTAAATGTTAAATATGAAAAAAACAGTCATTATGTTAATTTATTAATATAGAAACAGTTAATAACGTGCAGGCAAGGTGGGCATCGCTACGCGTGGCGTAGGTCGTAGGCCCAAGGTGTATAAAACGCCCCGTGCGCACGCGCCGCTGCTTCCATTGTCACGCCGGTCACGCTCATTGCGTGCACAAGAACACGTTATTGCATTTTTATTGCGCATCTTCAAAGCTTTGTTACTTCCCTATAGTCTATTATTTGTGTTTTTTAGCTCAATATATGTTTTCACGCTATAATTCTTTTCATTCTTTTATTAGAATTGTAGCAAAATCAATAACAAAAACGTTATAGAATCCCGAATAGAAATTTAATCAGACTAATTCTTAGAAATATTCAAAAGTTTAAAGGCTATGTGGTAGGTATTAGGATATACTGGAGTACAATTGTAAAATGTTTTGTTAAAAACATAGTGTACTGGAATTATAAAAATAAACACAAATCCCTCGTTGATTGTATATCTGGGCTGTTTGAGGGAAATTCCTAGAGTGCCCTTTACTTAGACTTCTGCACAAACATTTTCTATATATAAATACTTTGAACAATTTATCATCTTAGGGTTCGTAAGTTCTTTACAAAATCAAAGGTGTTTAGCTGATCATTTTCAAAAGCTTATTCGAACAAAGAAGATCTACGATAATCTTAATACCAAAACAAATGACAATATAGACTGTTAATCCCGGTTTAATCAGATTAATCTAATCTGTCGTGGGGTGCGTCATTCGAAGTGCCTTTTATTGTGTCCCATGACTAGTCATATCCTTAATTGAGTCTCGAGACTTGTCTTGAGCGTGGTCAGTGCTGAGTCAAGGAGCCGCGCTGTCTGCCAGACATGCGGGCTTAACACTAGGTTACACTGCGTTCAAGATCATGAGATTGTTAAACGGGTTACATTCATAGCTTGATTGGTATCCGCCATTGTACAGATTTATCCTAAGGTATTTTCAATTTAATATAATAATTATGTATTATTAATACGATTTTCTTTAAAAGGATGTATTAAACAAAAATTAGCCAGTAAGAAGCTTATTGTGCTCAGCAAGGCGGCCGAATATGCACTTTATCACCTCTGGGCGGGAGCACCCCAGTATCTGTTTCATCCGCTTGACCGTATTCAACTTGAGTCGTCAACGACCAGTCACTTTCTGTGCGGCTTGGCCGTTGCGTAGAGATGTGGGGTGTCTCTGCATCTTCTACCGCATTTACCATGGAGAGAGTTTAGAGGGGTTTCTATATCGGACATCAAGGCAGAATACAAAATACCAACCGTATCACCTTGACGTCCGTCGTTCCTCCCGCGTTTCTTAAGGCAGTTTTTGCTGAGTACCACCACTAAACCAGCTTTCCACTGAAGTATTTCCGAACCAATTCGATTTAGGGTTTACTTCTTCACTTCACATTAGGCGAGCCTTCTGCCCGTTTAACATATAAAACAGTTTATGACAAAATCTTTAGTTCTAAAATTTTACGATTTATTTGAAAATATTTGAGAAACGTCTTCTTTCATTTTAAAAAGGTAACAAACATCGTCTACCGTTTAGTACAGTCTTAGCATAATATAATAATTATTATATTATGTTTATTTCATTAGTCTTAGGTTTAAAATTTATTCGACGCCCTGGTATATGTCTAGTATATGTTTCCACTGTTGCAAAATTCATTTTTTAATTATGTATGCAATAAATAAATCTCATTTTTATTATTTGTCCATGGCGGTTCAGTAATCTGTGCTTAAAGCGGGTTTTAATTTATTATTTGTTTATGATAGTTCAGTAGTCTGTGCTTATAGCGGTACAACGTTAATCCAGGATTCTAAGAATATTCTCGCTATATATCATGAAAGCAAGCGTAAATAACAAAGGTAGACATTTTTATTAGGTTGGTAGAAACTTTAACAAGCAATATTAAGACACTAAGTAGATGATTTGCAAATTCAAATCCGTTGTAATGTGTTCACTTTTCAAGCGCCGCCACACGACCGACGCAAATATTGTGATAATCCTCCTCTTCGCTATTGTCACTCGATGACTTGATAAAAAACTAAAATGATCCTCACCGCATCCCCCGGGACCGCTCTTCCCTTCATTCCCATAATCTATTCCAATTAACTGACAGCAGCATATTGTGATATTAACACAATGCATGGCCCCTGCATTCACCCTTGCTTATCCGATATGAACTCTATTATAACATTCAGTGAGGTGAATACCTGCCATGTTTGAAGAGATGTTTTGTACCAGTTTAGCAAACAATAAATTGACTTTGTTCTAATGAATGATAAAACATTGGCGTATAGTCTCTAGTTCTTATTATTGTGCACTTTGTGTGGGAATCTGCTAAAGAATCGGTTGATAAAAGTTATTCGTTAGTCTTGTAGTAGGACTAAGTACGATTATTGTATTCAGAACAATCCTTGGTAATAAATTGAGCCAGTATTCATAAGTAAATAAAATAAATCAATGGCGCTACAAACTTTTTAAGTCTGGGCCTCAGATGTCTGTACCATTAGTTAAGCCAATAGGCAAGTAGGTAATCATTTGCCTGACACACGTCAACTTTGGGTCTAAGGCAAGCCGGTTTCATAATGTTTTCCTTCACCGTTCGAGCGTATGTTAAATGCGCACATATAAAGAAAGTCCATTGGTGTCCAGGGGTGGAACCTATGAACTCAGGGATGAGTGTCGCACTAGGCCAACACTGCTCTGCCAGCCAGTAATCATAGCTATAGAAAAAACTACACTAAACTCTTATAAACTCAGTTATTAAGTTACAATTATAATCATAATTTAAAATGTTTTGGTCTTATGCGCTCAGGCAATACAGTTGCTATTTGAAAACGATTGGTAGCAATTACGATTGGTAATATTGAAAGCCTCAAAGTTTACTAGCTGAAGTATGTGTTATGCGTCGAAAATGTTTACCTTGTTCATGACATCATATCTATCTCAAAGTGGTATCAGTTAGAGTTAATCCTGACAAATTCAGACCCCATCGGAACCCTCAAATGGGGTCTATTAACCGTGATATAATCACAATTGTCTTTGCCCCATCGTTACGACTTATATCAAATGAGTGTACGAAACGAAACACTATCGTGTTATATTAATTTAAGTGACATAATAAATAAATAAATCCTTTATTTACCGTGAAAGTAGTATATAAAATGAATTAAACAGGGCCACCGCAATATGCAAATGTTAAAATATAATTAAAAACAGTTCTAAAAACATCCCTGAATCAAAAAGCACCTTGGCTTCTAAAATCTCCTTTAATTTAATACGGTAGTAAGCTGTCACTTCTGAGGTTTATTCGTTTGATTGCCACGACATAGCTATTAATTATTTAATGTTTAAATAAACTACTGTTACGCATTGTACACTTTCTTGGAAACAAAAAGTCATACCGAGATGATTTAAACTTAGAAAATCAACACGTGAATGTCGAGGCTATTCAACTTCTTAACACCAGAGCCTAGTGAGAAGATTGAACAATTTGAATTAGTGTGAGTACGTTAGTCTTAAGTGATAAACCTCACTTAAACACCCCTTAATAAAAACTGTAACTATTGTATACTTTCTTATGTTTAATATCATTTTTGTAAAAAAAACTTAGTTTTAATCGATGCTGGATCGTAATAGTAAATAATATCTTGGTGGAGAGGCAATTCATTAAAAAAAAATATGCTTAACAGTTCCCTAGTCGATCTAACTAGGTCCTATTTCAAGACCAAGCAATATTAGTAGAACACAAGTTTTAGTTGATCTCACACGAAGATAGCATCACCCCCAAACCCCCGCTGCTCCCTGAGAACACTACTCATTACGGTAATGTAATCGATACAAGTTAAACCGCAATTGGCGACGATCTTATCGAAGTTTGGTGGGATTCGATTTTACGATACGCCATTAGTTGACCCCTTCGTATAAAAATTATTACAACCTAATCAAAACCAACTATATAAAACCTTCACCTAAACAATTATTGTTTTAGCGAGAAACTTAGGTTACCTTTATATCAGCTAACATATGAAAGTATTCAGGCAACAATACGTTCAAAATGGTATTGGGCTTGCCGAGATTCCGTAGTGCGTCAGGCAAGGTACCAATTTATTAACCTCATATAACATTATGATTGTTAACATAATGAACTGTCCAATATTTAGTCTCTATAAAGACGAAGTGAAAAGAAAATATTTGAGTCTCGGTAAGAAAGAAAGTCTTCAAACATCGGAATTAAGCACCTAACTTTTATGTCCATGGCAAGTGAGGAAGAGGGTGCCTTGGATAGTTTGTTATGTGTACCTCGAGATCGATTTATAACTGACGGTTTTTTAAGTTATAGAGCGCAGAGATGCCTCACCCAGAACACGAAGGTCAGCCTGTGTGGCTATCACCGGGTGCTAAGCGTTACAGGGATGTATAGGACGCCCAGAGAGAGATTCTCCACCGCGAGCGCGTGTGGCTCCACCCTGGGGTAGACACTGTTTCCTGCTCAGGTAGGTATGGGCTCCGGGAATGTCACCTCATGAAATGCGAGTATATTAAGGTAAACCTATTGCATCACTTCAGCGCAAAAGTAACCGTATGGCTCTGCCACTAGGTAGTGCATGACCAATTGTGCTGGTGAAATAACCCCTGTTACAGGTTACACCAGTGGGCGATGAGGTCGTCACGTCCCGACGCCAAGAATAAAATAATAATGATGTTAAATATATTATGTGTTTACCAGCATTGCAGGAGGTGCAAATATGAATAATTCCTCACCACGTTTTCCTTAACCGTATGGTTACTTATTAATTCTACTTACTGAGGTATGAAAACATATTTTTTATTTGAAATAACTGTTGGTTTTATTTTAAATTATTATCAAGCTGTGTTTTGAATACTGCGTGGTGCAGTGTTCCAATTTTAACTAATTAATTACTAGACTTTATTAAAAAAATGAATGTATAGTGTATCTTCTGCAAAAGCTCTAAGCTTTCTCAATAACCAATATCAACCCCTAATAATGCCCTATGCGCATACGCTGCAAGTCGAAGCACTCGCGCACGTTGAAAGCCCATCGCGCGCAGGTGGCCGACACACGATACCCCATTGATCGATGCTCGCTCCTTCATTTGTCTCATCTCAAAAGAATTCCTGACAGACAACGCTCACTGCGCTACTAATTATGCTTATACAAAGAATATAGACTAAATATCAGACTGTTTTTGCGAAATTTCGAGAACATCAGCATTCAGCAGTCTTTTACTCTAGTGCAGTACGTGTTTCGCTACATCGTATAGTTTAAGATCGTACGCCGTATAGTTTAAATTATCATAAGAAATAATAAAATGTAATTTACGTATATTATTTCGTTTATTTAAACCTAAACATAATCATCATATATACAGTATTTACAATTTTCTTAACCTAAATAATATTAATAAAGAAAAAATTAAAACAAATTTAAAAAGTTTGGCCCCTTCAACGCTGGCAGCATTTTCTCGCTGTATTACGATACTTATTCGTTCGTACTATCTACCAGCCGCCAACATAAAACTATATTAGCGCGTGTGCACTAGAACGCCACAATCCAATATTCTCTACTGCAAAGGGAAAAAATTCGAAGTTAGAGTTGGACTCTATATTTGAACTGTTTTTTTTTTTACATGATCTATACTTCACTAGTTTCGATGTCTATTAATAGGTCTCGTTTCTATACTTTGAATGTAATATTGGCGCTGAATTTTATTTTATAGTCTATGGCATCTGCCTCTGACTCATCTTGCGCTAACAAAATGCGCGAACGATTCAAATGAAATGAAAAGCGTTTTGTGCTTCATTTCTACAATATTGAGAGAGCATGTGCGCATACAAAAAAGCTTTGCAATATTTTGGTTTGATTTGCTTTATTATTTTATTGATGGCTATCAAATCTGACTGGTTTAATCAACAGATGCCGAGGTACTTAACCATAGTCACTGCAATATTAATACTAAATAAGTACTTAGAATTACTTATTTTACGCAGGCAGGGGAAAGATAATAATAAAAATTAGAAACTTGTGGAATGCCTTGGAGTCTTTTACCCGTTTACATATTAGAAAAATTTAGCTATGTTATTATTGAACGAAATCTGGTGTAGTTTTTAACCGTCTTCAAAAAGGAACTAAATTTGTACCCAAAGTATTATAATTCACAGCTCTAATCTATATTGAATGTTATCGTATTGCTAATTAAATGAAATGTAAAAACAAAATCATGTTTTTTTTTGTTAATCAGAACAATCAAATATACAGTATTTACTTAGTAATATTAAAAAATAACTAAAAATGAATGAAAAGAAAAAGTTTGGTACTTATTCCCAAAAATACAAAATTAATATATTTATATATGGATATTGTCGAAGTCGGTGCCCAGTCTATAATAACCAAATACGTCTTCATCGACTTTGTAAGAAGCTTGCGAAAGGTCATAATTATATAGGTTTAGATTTATAGACATTACTTTATATATTTTTTATCACAGACTGTAAAAACAAAACCACGGACATCGCAGCTATGCTTACTATGCTTAAACATATAGAAACAAATTGGATGCTGTCGAAGCCGGTGCCAATTATATGTCAAATCTGAAGTCACTTTAGATACCAAGTAAGACGAATGAACATTAAAACTCCAAGCATAAGTAAGCTAGAGGCGATTGAATATATTGTGCATATGTACCCGTATCCTTAACAACTGCAGTTCTAACGTATCTTCGGTAATTGCATTGCATTTGACCAAACATATTTCCATTTTGTCATTAGCCTATTAATTCCTAGATTATGACTAGTATACGGGCTTGCAATTTTCGCGACAGCTGCCTTGTATCTCTGCAAAAACTTTCCCTTAAAACACCTGCCGAGTTATTCTTCTACTTGCTCATGGTGATTTAGATTTTTTCGAACAAAAATCTAGGCCGCAACTACTTATAAAATAGTCTATACCTTAATAGTTCTATGTGTAATTTGTATAAAAAGTTTATCTATACTAATCTAGCAGGTTTCTGACTAAGTTAGTAATGGAATGGTTATTTCTGCAACACTAGGAGGAGAAGATCCCAAAAAATATGCATAGAAGAAATAGAAGCATTAGCAGGAATTGAATGGAGAAAGAAAGACCTGGACAGAGATATTTGGAATAAGCTGGGGCCTTTACCCGTGAAGTGGTTCCGATCAACGGAAGGAACCTAGAAAAAAAAACATATAACGAATCTAATTTGTATATTTTAATTTTGTTATTATTGAATTGTATTATAATAAAATAATCAGATTTAGGGTTGAATGCCCAAAATGACTGATATGAAACTAAAACTTAGACAATAATACCAGTGGTAACATCACCGATCTCATCATGCTGACTCTGAGTTGTACCATACATTTCTAATCTGGTGTTCAACATGGATGGATGGCACTTCATCAGAAAATGACATCATTATGTTGAGACTACTAAATCAAATACATTTTTTAGATACGGTTGTCATAGCGCATTCAACTATGTTCAAGTAATTGGAGCGAGATTATAATTATAAATTTTGCATTGGAATAGATTCTCTATGCTATGAGGACCATTTAAGTCGGCATCATTGTAGATACCGATTAGATAGTGTGACTACAGCGATGTTTGAGAGATTTTCAGGGTTATGACTATAATAAATGTTTAGGACCTTTTCAAACGAATATCGAAACAAGGTAAAAAATTTGTCATCTATATATGTATTTATAATTATTAATAAATACATATATATAGATATTGTGAGGACAAAGCGATGGCTTTTACTCTTTGATTGTAATTGATCAAATGATCGTGCGTGTATGAGAGAAAACATCTGACATTTTGTCCTCGTTTTACATTCTTACACATATATTGAACTATGACCTGAACTCATGTACAGTCCTCTGAAATATATAGCATAATACTAGTCCAATTTACAAGTTTAAGGTATTAAACTTAACTAAACTTAACTTTATATATGATTAAAATCCCAAACGGCGGGATGTTTGTGTTTTTTATTTGTATTATTTAAATTTCACTTATTTACTATTTACTTATTAGGGAATAGGTCACTAACACGGGAGAGACTTTGTGTACAAACTCTGCCGGGTCGGGTAGTTATCAATAAAATTACGTTAAATATAAAAGCGAAATAATTAGTAAAATAATATCGTAAAACCATCGTATAGTCCTGTCAAGTATATGATATAGTGATGTAATCACTCCAAGTTTATAAACACGTATTGTAATTATCGGATCAGCTATCATTATGCAATGTCCATTTAATGAAATCCCAACAACTGGTCTGTCGACTTATTTATACTATTTGCTTAAGGGTTGTCACAGTGTATTAGTATTTGTACGAAATGTTTCATTCATTATTTTAATGTTACAACGATTGCTCAGGGGAATAGTCAATGCTCTCTGGTGCATTCACAATTACGATCATTGGGACCTTAATGTGAAAGACGTCGCCACAATAATCAAGAAGACTGCTGGAGCTGCCCCACCATTACGTGAATGTTGAGGCTATTCAACTTCTTGACACTACGAGCCTAGAAAGAAGATTGAAAAGGACAAAACTATTTGAATTAGTAAATGAAAAAAAGTTAGTCTCAAGTGCTAAACAGGGGTAAGTGAAAAATTAAACTTGTGATCTTAATAGAGACTGTAAATAGTGTTATTAGACACTCTCTTAGGTTAAAAATCCTTACTAGTAAATTAGGTAAGACTTAAATTAAGTTGGGCTAGATCGTAATGTACCATGATGTCTTAGTGAAAACGCATGTATTAAAACAATTACTACAAGGAGCATGATTGTAATACTCCAAAAGTAATCGCTTATATTTGCTAGATTGCTTAGAATATTTTAAATTAGATTTTTAATTAAAACATTACTGGGATGAGAGGAATCAATGCCAACCCTAGCTTCCACGTGGATCGGGACATCACCTGTTCGCTAAATATATCGGGAGCAATCAGCGAGTACATCTGCTCAGCTAGATTATTATGCAATAAGTCTAAACACGGATGTCCTCACTTCCAGATGTTCAATACGTTGAACTTGTGATGATTTTTATATCTGCACTGTTTATATCGTTTTTTGCGATCAAATGTGCTAATGGATACGGTGATATTTTTATTGACTTTTTTCGTTATTTTTTATTTCAATCTCCATACTTAAGGCATATAGTATAGTCAAGGTAGGAGAGACGTTTTAAGTATTTAACTTTGTTCAGTTATATTAATTAAAGTTTACGTGAAAGTATTATGATTTACACATATTATTTTTATTCTAAAAACTTCACTTCACTATAAAAGCAATGGAGCAATTGTTATTGCTTTTTTGTATATAATATTGGGCAAATGAGCAAGAAGCTCACCTGATTTTAAGTGATACCAATGGAGACTCAATACTAGAGGGCTTGGGTTGCCTTTAAGAATTAGTACCTACGCTCTTGTTTTGAAGAACTTTAAGTTGACTTAGTTTTCAGCTCGAAACAGAGACAAATAGATCAGGGTTTTGCGAATTAAAATTCATGTGTTCCTACGGTTAAGAAATAAGAAATGAAAAACATCTTCGGTGCAAACCACATATTAACCTAAATAGTACATCTGTTGAAAATTACAGGCACAATGTCTCGTAATTGAGGTAAATTATATGCAGTTTTTAGATTTCTACTCGCTTTTTTCACTCTTGCATTTTCCTTGTTCGAAGACTTTTTATTCTTTATGCACTGTCCGGGATACTATTTAACTAGCTACTATTATAATTTGTGTAAATAATATAATGGGTTAATTAAATCCCTTATATTATCGAGAGACATCAAACACGTTACTATGTTTTTATAAAATGCCTTCGAATATATTTTCGAAAATTTATATTGTTTTTATTATATTAAATATTTCTCATTTATAACTACATATAATTGAACAAATATAAGAAATTATATATTTCATCAACTCTTAAGAGGCCGGCAACACACTCGCAAGCCCTCATCATCAGATGAGCCTCCTCCCAGTTTGCCCCTGTACTATGGAACAGTTAAAATATAAACACTGATTTAAAATAAAAATATAATTTTGATATACAAAAGGCATACTTATGATCGTCAATAAAATAGTAATTAAAGACTTATAAATATTAATTATCTGTCAAAATTATGGACATAGAACGAACGAAACGTAGGTACTAGCGAGAAACTCTCCTCTATGCAATCGATATTTTTTAGAAGGAGTCGGATGGAAACTCACATGCTAGCTTTCTGGCTGTGTGATTTTCCAAGGCCCCTGTTGTATACAAAAAAGCAGTAACCGCGATATATAGTTCTTCAGCGGAGTCGTCGAGTTGCGAAACCAAGCAGAGCAACATTTTAGTACAAAAAGTATACATATATTTCCACATGGAAATCATAATTCTTTCATGTCAAATTGAATAATACCTGTACAAAGTTTTGTACTAGAAACGTCTCTCCTACCTCAACTAGAAACTATATATATATAACTATGAAGATATAAAAAAAATAACAAATCAATCGCAAAAAGTGATATAAACAGAGCAGATATAAAAATCATCCCAAGTTCAATGCTCGTATTAACATCTGAAAATTCGTACAAGAAGTATATGCGAAAATCATAATTCTTCCTTAAACTTTAATTAATATAACTGTACAACGTTTAGTACTAGAAAGTGTAACGGTTCCCTCTATCAATCAGAACATGCGGGTTCACAATTAGCAACACGTGCCGTGGTGGGAAACCTTAATGTAACAAATAAATTTTCATATTCCTTTGAATGTTATTGATTTATTAATCGGTATTATTCAACATTCGAATAAGTACTGAAATTAAAAAAAATATTTTTAAAATTCGAACAAGTACATAAATATAAAATCTATTTTTTAAATTCCAATAAGTACAGAAATAGGTTAAGGTTTAAAACAGAAGTTGCCATATAACGGAATACATAAACAATACATTTTTATTATAAGATTATTTTTTGTTCGACATAAAAATATTTTAGGTACTCCTCTGGAAAAATTCGTTAAAAGTTATAGTAACTTTAACATTTTTTTATAGTAAGGGGCC
Organism: Pieris brassicae; assembly: GCF_905147105.1. Taxonomy (NCBI): domain Eukaryota; kingdom Metazoa; phylum Arthropoda; class Insecta; order Lepidoptera; family Pieridae; genus Pieris; species Pieris brassicae. The sequence continues at coordinate 5,101,579 of NC_059670.1, forward strand.
ATGGCAATACCAGAAGACTCACGGCAGCGTTGCCGGCTTTTAGGAATTGGTACGCAGTTTATTATAAAATTTTATTTACCTTAGAAATAGGTAAAACTGAGATTTTTATACATAGTATTTATTTATGTATACTAACTTTATTACTTTGACAAGCCCATATCTAACTTACTATTAATAAAATAACGAGCAGAAAGTAGCAGCTGTCTATAGTTTTTGTTTCACTCTTATACAAGTTCGTGCATTATTGTTTCAATACCATTACTTGATTTATTAGATAAGTTTTTGTTTACTATAAAAAATCTGTCAACTGCCCAGGTGTGGTCTACGAACACCTTGCAGCCATTTCCATATCGAGAATGATGCCAATCTGGTTTTGATCTTTGAACCGCCAGCGATTTACAATATCTGACGTTTATGACATTAGCAACCTGGCTAGCTAGTCATAAGACGTCACTGTCAACTGATGAAATTAAAAACAAATTGTTTGTTAAGCTATCTGTAACGATTTTTGGCGGTTCTATTTCCAAACATTCGAAATTTAAATTATTAACGTAATGATGAAAATGTAAACAAAAGAATAACGTTTTATGTTCAGCGATGTCCAAATCTTGAATTATTCGTTCTTGAGCTAATCTGGAGTACTTATAAACAAATAAATAATAGCTTTTCTTCGAGTGCTATAATTAAGATAACATAAAGTTTTTATTATTATATTTAATATAAGTACACGACCTCCGTCAGAGTGAAGGCCTCCAAATTCTTTAACTTGTCTCCTAACTTTGCTACAATTTTTTACCTTTCCACATTTCTTTTCTACCCACTGGGCTGTTCCAAGTACCTATTTGACCCATCGGTCAACACAAAGTCGTCTAAACTTAAAAATATTTTGCATTTACAACTAACGAAGATAAGAACTAAGAACCTTGATATAAATATCAGTTAAAAGTAATGTTAAAGATTTCCTTTAAATATAACATATGAAGGTGTAATTTCACGTTGTTACCTAAGTTATTAAAGCTAAACATATTTTATTAGTAACATAGAGACATAGAAGTCCTTTTGCGGTTTCTCGGCCGTAAAAGTGTTGCAGCTTTCGCTCTTCTAATGCAATTTATATTAGCTACTTACATTGTTTAGAGCTTATTGGTAAAACAATAACTCGGGTTAGAATTATTGCTTCACTTTCCTTTTTAATATGTTTTCGTTAATAGCAACGAAATTAATACAAAACTACTTAATCGGATATAAATTTTTTAATCAAGAAATTTAATAAAATATGTTCAGTAATTGTGGCAAAAGTGTTGGAGTACAATTTATCAACTATTCCAGTGCTGGCCTAGTGGCTTCAGCATGCAACTCTCATCCCTGAGGTCGTAGATTCGTTCCCGGCTATGCACCAATTGACTTTCTTTCTATGTTCGCATTTAACATTCGTACGGTGAACGAAAAATCCACGGCATGTGTCAGGCCCAGGAGGCCAATAACCTTACTACTTACCTATTAGATTGATAAATAATCATGAAACAGATACAGAAATCTGAGGCTCAGACCTAAAAAGGTTGTAGCACCACTGAATTATTTTATCTTAAATTAAAGTTGTTTTAACAATATGTTGTGAGGTTTACAATAAGTCATTCTCGTATACATTGCATTAGAACAAAACGGCATAAGCGGTTAGGAACACATATAGAAGTCACAAGTGCTTACGATATCTGGAAAAGGCTTTTCCTAATTACTGGGGAGTTTTGTTTGGTGCTATCAGCGTGTAACGAGCCGCAAATGGGTCCCCGGTGATCGCACGATCATGCGGGCCGCCCTACCCCTCCCCCCTCGACTATGCGCACGTCAAAGGCCTTTGTGCGAATGTGTGTTTGAACATTGTGATAGGCGAAGCGGGAAGGCCTCTACAGAGCTTAAGCTTTTACAGAAGGAGTAAAGATTTACAGAAGGCCAGACATTCCATCGTAAAACGAACCACAATTAGTTGAGTAATCGATCACAAAAATTGTGAAGGTTCTACTATTCTTAGCTTTATAATTATAATATAAAATATTATTTAAATCTGGTAATAAGGCTATATTGTATAATCAAGTTCCACGCGTAGTAATTGTTGTTACTATTAGAAATAAGTTTCTAAAGTACTACATTTTTATGAATCGTGTCTTTAACTGATTACTGCAATGTAGAACAAAACTAGCCCAAAGTTAGGGAATTTACCAAAAACTATAAAAAGTTTAAAATAACACAACACATTTTCATCACAAATGAAAACCAACTGTCTTGTTTACATGACATATCATAATCCTTGTCTATGCGTTTGTTTCGTAGTAAACTCGCTGTCATCTGTCATGCGGCCATAGTCTTCACAGATAAGCATGACATAGCGAGCAGCGGAATCTCATGTCTCTCCTTGTTAATTAGTTTATCTCAAATAATATGTGCAAGGTAATTAAGCCATTGAATTTGGCTCAAGGATTGAGTTTGGTTTGCTCTTATCTGTTTTTAATTAAATATTAAATTTAGCAATATACATTACGTTCTTTTGTGTCCTTCAAAATTGCATTCCTATATTTCTGTTAAAGTGTATATTATTCGTATTCTTTTGTTTTTTTTAAAGAAATCCTTAAAAAATCTTAAAAATTTCACGTACTAATCATGTACTAATCTATTCCATCCTACGGTGACCTGGAAGAGATTGCTTGCGTGTAAGGCCGCGCGTGGCAGCATTTTATAAGTTCATTGTTAATATTATTATTCAAAAAATATAATGAAACTGGCACATTATAAGAAGAAAAATAGTCTGATGTTACGTGATGGAGATATGGAGTACGTTAGACCAGGATACAGTAGAGTGGAGTAAAATAGGCCCATGTTGGAAGACAATCTGACCAACTGGTTACTAAATATTTTTTTGTTTGTATAGTCATTTAATTTTTGTGCATAAAAGTGTTTGTCCTTTACTCCAGTGCCACTATGAATCAAATAAAGGGCTTATAAACTTAGTGTATGGTTCATGTATCATCGGTCGGACATCAGAGGTGCTTTAAATAATAGCGGTTTTTTTTTGCTCTGTATAGTACTCACTCACGTACAAAACGTATAAGCGAAATATTGAAATGGTAATTGCTAAGTATGTAACGAATGAATCCAATGTAACAGTAGAAGAAAGTGCCCACGTCTATCGATGGGCAGATCGTGAATTTATGGGGCTACGGGGAAGTCCCCCGTAATATACGTAGACGAAAAATACACCAACCGAAAACAATCGACGAGAAATCCCCGTTCCATTCGATAGAGCCGTTCAAGTATTACGTAAGCAGATTTACTAAAATTTATTCCCTCCCTTTAGCAAAAGTATGTAAAGCCCCCGAAAAATAATAGTAGGTACATAAACGTATTAATTTTTTGGAGGACTCTTCGAAATTGCATTTTGTTTTCAAGCATAGACAATGTTATATGTAAAAAAGTAAATAATTACTGTTGACGTAATCACCAAATATGAAAATCCTTGAACCTCCTCCTCCTTGAATCCTGAAACCTTGAACAGCAAGCATCAGCTAGATAGATGATTGGATTTACTTAAATATCAAGTTTTTTAAAGCCATCACCTATTGGCACCGTTGGCCCTTTGTATCCCGGGCCCTGGGTGGAAAAGCCCTTTAGTAGATCCACTCCTACGTCTGGCTATACTCCGACGATTTAGTAAATCGCCACGCTTATAAAACTTATAAAGCCTGAGTGAGCAAAATGTACAGCCTTGGCTCCTACACTCAGTGCGTATTACTTTTATAAATAAAATTTTGAGAATAGAAATTAATTTCCGTACAATTAATATTTTTTCATACTTAAACAAAATAATATAGCATTTGATAGGCTGATATGCGTTATTAACCTCATTTAAATATTTAGTGGCATCAGATGCAACAAATTATGTAAATGACAGGGTGCAATATGGTCTGTGAATTGCATTCTTATCATATATCGACACGCGACAGTTTTAATTGTAGTTTATTATTATGGTTATTTTATGGGTTTGAATTACATAAGTATAGTGAGTTATAAAGTTAATGCTTGATAGTTGAGACCTTGACTACGGTTCTATTAATACATAGTTAATTTTTATTTACGATTTTTTATGCAAACGAGCAGGAGGCTCAGCTGATGCTAAGTGTTACCGCCGCCTATGGACACTCAATGCCTGAGGGCTCGCGTGTGCGTTGCCGGCCTTTTAAGTTTTGGAAAAATGTATTTAAGCGTTAATTTTTATTTATTTAATATTATCTAATCCGAAAACCTTTTGCTTGTTTTTGTTTCGTTCGTTCGATCCCTGCTGTGCACCAGTGGACTTCCTTTCTTTGTGCGCATTTTACATTCGCTCAAAGGGTGAAGGAAAATATCTTAAGGAATCCGGCTCGTTTTAGATCTAAAAAGTCGACGTGTCGTCACAGGATATTGATCACCTACTCTCCTATTAGATTGACAAATGATAATCATGATCCAGACCTAAAAAGGTTGTATATTTTTTAAATAGTTAAAATAAATGTTTATTTACTAACTATTAGACCTACCATAAAATTTCAATTTAAAATACCTTCAACAGCGAAAATCTATGTAAGCTTCAATCTCACACATAAATATTAGTAAAACGTTTTGTTTGCACTCATACGCAGACCACAGGGAGACCTTGACGGTTCAAGAAGCATCTCCTAGTCCGGTCCTTGCTCCTGATTTATAGCCTCCGAAAACCACAGGGATTCAATGCGCCTTTGTTACGTTTATTGAATAATAAAAATCCTCCTCGAAATGAAATAAGTTTATAGGTCATAATTCCTTTACGTCACTTTAAAATCTAAGACTAAGTATGATAATTTACGGGAGACCTTTTTAACGTGTCCAGAAATTATTAAAACAAATGCATCTTGGCACTTCGGGCTGTATTGCAGTCACGGATGTTGACGCTTCGACGCCTAAAGATTCGGATCTTACGTCAAATTTGGGCTGCTCTATCTGTATAAAACGTGGAAGATCTTTAGTGATCTTTAGTGATGAGATAGAGATCTCATCGGCTCCAAGTCTTTGTCAACCGTCTTCGCCGTATTATGGGTATCTACTGGCCCAAGAAGATCTCTAACGAACAGGTTTGGCTCTGCTCAAAAACCTCGATTAGTCAGCAGATCAAGCGATGCAATTGGAAATCGATAGACAATACACTGCGAAGAGATTCCAATCCCTCAAGCAGGCGCTTGATTGGTGGAAGGAAAGCGGAAGCGTTTCAAGTAAACCTGGCTTCATAAATTACAGATGAGGCAAAGAGCCGGAAAGAATTGAAGCGAGGTTAAATATGAGACGACTGAATGCGACGAATGCACGTTGTGGAATACATCAACCCCATCTAGGGGTTATAGGATATCCAGTCAAAAACAATTGACTACAAGTTGAAGATTAATAAAATTATTATGAAACGTGTAACGTGTATAAACGGGACATAACCTGATGTCACCGCCCTTACCAGGAGAGTTAATCCGAGGCTGTTTTTATAAATCGGCTCGGCTCGTGAGTGCGTTGCCGGCCTTTTAAGAATTAGTATACTCTTTTCTTGAAGGAGGTTATATGATCACAAGCCTATAGGACTCCGTTTTAGTGGATGCGTTGCCTTTGCCTTTTTGTTAACATCGAATGTTTAATGTTACCCTAAACACACATTCCTGTAATTAATATAAAGTTGCAATAAAATTAATTGCGTGACGATAAAAAAAACAAAAGTAAAACACATTCGTGTTTAAGATAACATCATTTTGGTGAACACGAAGATAATGCGTCGATGAATAATAATTAGGTTTGTAAGTGTGAATCATCAAATATATTTAAATTGTTATCAATTAAAAGCAATAATAGCGATTTGAGTCGGGTAGGTCCTGCCATATGGCGTAGCACGGGCGCCATGGTGGCCCACGAAACTTGTACACATCAATAAAAATGATCAGAATTATTTACGTTTACGCTTTTCTTATTTAATTTAACAGGTATTTAGTCTCAAAAATGATTATATGAGATGACATTTAAATCTGTGTTCGTTTGTGTGCGTTCTTTAGATGTCTGCTTTTATCAAATAGCCTTACGCAATATGTAATGCGTAAGGTTGATGAAGATGTTTATTGTGCCCCATTGTAAGCAATAACACTCCTTCCATAGTTCGCCATTCAATTGTAATTAATATAGAACTAGAACTATACTTGGTTTTTTCAACTTCACATTCACCTAGTTGGAATATGCTATAAAGCGTCATCTAAACAAACTCGTCTATTCAAGATTGTCTATTAATTCTTAATTCAATACATTATATTTAAAAGTTTATGGTTCAATGACTAGCAATACATTTGGTTATATAAAAAAGAGGAATATAAAATTTGTTACATACATTTATCGCTTTTTTAATAGCCCACCAAGTTCATGTAAATTTATGGAGCTCAATTGAAGTTAATAGGAATGTTCGTAGGGAGGACCAGCTGACGCGAGGTGTGAGGGAATGTCCCTCTCGTCACTCAATGTCCGATGACGCCACAACTGCCTCTATAGCGTGATGGTACGTCATACAGGAACTAAGTTTATTAATACTTCTATTTATCCTGGAAATACTTATTTGAAATTCGAATAAAAAATATGGTCTAATTTATTTAATAAAATATCTGCGCATTTTTTTATATATTACCAGACGTTCTAAATTCAAAATTTATTCTGACAATTGGGCACGGTGTGACTATGTATGCATAATAATAAATCAATTGAGATTACTAGTCTGTGGAGATAATCTACACGGCTGAAAGTATTTGAGCATTGGCGCGAAAAGTACTGTCAATATTTCTTCTCTTCCAGTCAATTATTGCTATTTAATTATATGTATTTGCTACTTTTTATGAGCAAACTCATTTGTATTCTAATAATATCCTTTTGCTTTTTTAAATTCAGTAGCCGGTAATAGTGAGGTTTTCTAGATTTATTTTAATAAGCAGCTGCGAACCCACCTGTCCCGTACGAGGTAAGTAAAATCTAACGCAATGTTACATAATAATGATTATTTTATTTCGTATTTCTACATTATTAATACAAATAAGATGTTACAAACATCTCATAAAAATTAGAGTCATTTAATCATGTGAATTAATTTTTGGCTTAGCTGTGTTTGTTGCTGCTAATTATATCACAATAATGTATATTTTTGCAAATTTCTTGGCGTAACCTCATAAATATTCACTTTAATTGTGTTTGCATAAAAAATAAGGGAAATCTGCACTTTCTGCAGTAATGAGATAACCTATCTAATATCTCTTTAAATGTCAAAACCTTTAAAGAAGATATTATATATGGTTCTTTTTTCATAGACTTGTATTGTCAAATTAAATAATGGAAGTTTGTCATCTCTCCCGCCGCCACCTGTGGGATTTGCTCAAAAACAGGATACAAATACTTTAAAAACACCATGGTAATAATATAAATTAACAAGTGAAACGTTAGAATGACGTGTGAAATTGCAAGCATTAAAAAAATAAGTGACAGTGTCCGAAAAAAAGACTTGTCCTATAGTTCTCGTCACCAGGCCAAATAATTACCTAGTAACATTAATACATTTTTAAAACTATTGTGAACTCTTCTCAATAACTTTTCTATGGCTATAAAAATATTGTACGAGCCAAGGCTGTACATTTTGCTCACTCAGGCTTTCTTAGTTTTATAAGCGTGATGATCCCTATCTACGTGCCAAGGCTCCCACATTTTGTTCATTTACAAGCATGACGATTTCCTAAATCGTCGGAGTTACGTCCCGAGAGTATGTTATTCGTTTCATAGCGATCAATTAAATCATGGGAGTTACACCCTGAGAGCATAGCCAGACGTAGGCACACTCTTTGACTGTTAAAATTGCATTCATTCGGTATATAGCAATTAGCACGTCATTATAGAGTAAACCAATAAACCTCTATTATTTAAAGCACCCCGTTGACCCAGGAACCGTACAAATATCATAGAAAAATAACGAAAATTTTCATCTTTAAAACATTAGTAGCAATTAACGCATAGGTATATGACTTAGAATCAGTATTTTATTTTAAGTTTAAACGGCATAAAAATTCAAATTGATTAGATAAATATAGATTTTACTGAATAATTAATAGTGTCATTAAAAGGTAATAGCCGCACACCTGTTTAAAAGCATTAGGAAAGGGTAGTAAAGTATCATTATTAGTGGTTCAGTTAACACTTGCTTTATTGACCATAATCTTGTTCAAAGCGTAATTTATTTAAAAGTTTCATATTAGGGGTCTTTATACTTTACCAAATGCAAACACATATTCGGTAAGTAAATAAAATGTTTTTATTTTACAGAATAATATAATTAAATCATATGTTATACTAGAAAACCGCTGTATAAATGTTACCATAGTCTTGGTTAGGAAAGCGACAAATGCATATAAATAGGTTACCTAATAAATGACTGGGTAGTCCATTTATTAGCCGCGGTGGCAAATACCTTAACGTTTTCTCGCCATATACGTTGTTTGATCTCGATATACAGAGTCGAACTTGTGTTACCGCTCGGGTGTGTACGTCATGCTCAAATAGTTTTTCATCTGAAATAGAGAAATAAAGAATTCATTTTTATCTCATACATTGTATTTTTTTTTTGATTACTCTTTAATGTAGCTGTCTATAGTATTGTAGGGTTTCGATATTTGTAAATATGTGAGGAACATGTATACTAACAATTCAATATCCTGTGTAGTATTTAATAAATGTAGTTAACTACTGTATACAGATATCATAAATCCTATTTTAAAAAAGTATTTGTAAAGTTTCCCGCCCAATATTCTCCACACGAAAGTACCTTTTGGAAGCGGCAATTACAATCATCTTTATATTTCTTTTAACGTTAAAAAGTGCCATTTTAGGTAGTTTAACTGTATTAAATGACTTGACTTGATGTCAACTCGAAAAAGTAAATCACGTAGTAACGCGTTTAATTCATTTCCGGATTGCCAACTACACAATTTCCTTTGACTCAGTTTTTTTTAAATAAATAAACATTTTCACACAGTAACAATACTCAAAGATATTTTTTCAATTCAGCGACGTTAAGTGGCTACAATGAGATTATTGCATCATTTAAATAAGCCATTTAAAGGTCACACTTCTATTGTTTATGTATAAAAAATCCCTCTATTTTTCACGCGAACTTTTAATTACCTAAACTGGTATTCCGGTCAGAAATGAAGGGTTGTATTTTAAGTGCTATTGTTTCTCGACTATAAATCTAATGGTTTGCGTAATTATGACCTTTTTGTGACAGTTGCTTTGTAACATGTAAATTTATCTCGGAGCATATTGAGGGGTGAATGACACAGGGGTACGTTGAGAAGGATTTTAAGCGACGAGGACGTAGATATTTCGTAATGGTTTATAGATGTCCAGCTCCTTAACTAGACCTATATTAAGAAAAACACTTTTTGAACGGATTGAAGCTATGTATTATTATACATATAATACATATAGTTACCGTGACCACTCCGTAAAGCACGCGAAATGTCGCAAAAAATTAAACTTTAGAATTATGCAAATAATTATAAGTTTTTAATAATAAAAACAGCTATGTAGCTTCAATCCGTTCAAAAAGTGTTTTTCTTAATGTGTAAAAGCTATGTTAACAAAAGACAATACTATAGACCTATATATCTTATTAGTTGCTTGGACATCGTTCGAAAGCGACAAGGCCGCCAGTTGATTTAATTTTCATTTAATTATTTTAATTGTATTTCTGTAGTACTGCAATGAAGTGTTAATAAATACATAAAAATTAATTCTAAAGAGTAAATATTTGTATGTTAACTCAAAACTCAGTTAATTAAAGAATTATTTCTGAATAGCACCGTTGTATAAAAATGTTTTAAATAATTAATTTCGGACGTAAAGCCGGGACATGTCGTTTGCATTGTTTAAATAATAGTAAAACTGCTAGACTAGGCAACTGTGATGCGTAAACCTTGAAAATTTATAAACGTTAACCTTCCTCATGAGTCATCTTTGATATTGGTGAAAGCAGTAAGACGCAACGTAGGACTCGTTTATATATTTACTATATGACCCATGATTTCAAAGTAAAGTTGTACATATGTTACATAAAATAACAGGTGTTGTTTAGTGATTTATTAATCTAGTCTAGCGTTCGTAAGAACTGTTTTTCTTCGACTTAATAAATTCGACTACCATGTTTTAAATTTTTCTGGTAACGATATGTTACTCACAAATAAAGTGGCTTTCTTGGTGAAAGAATTTTACAAATCAGTTCTGTAGATCCAGAGATTATCCCCTACAACCTCATATTTTAATTCTTTAAATTAGTAATAATTATAATTACTAAGTTGTTTATAGTAATGCTTTGTATAGAAATACAGTTCACACAGTTATCAACGTATAAACTATCATTCTGCCGACAAAAAGTAATATTAATAAATGTATCATTCAAAAAAACACTATAATGAGCATTCAAAGCGATCATTTACACATGAAACAATGCAGAATGAACATTAAAATCAGTATGCCCTTACCACTTGTGACCACTTCAGTGGAATTGTAGACGTTCTTATTTGTAAATGTAATTGTTCATTGCACAAAGCCGTAAGTAGCCACTTAATATTGTGAGAAAATGTTGCGATTTCACTAAGACTCCGTGTGAGAATGTGGGTAACATGTAAATTGTTTTATTCAATGAATTCAATTCGGGATTTGTAAGAGGTCTTTGCTAAAAGGCCACATTGATACCTAAAAAGAATGAGATAGAAATATTATTTATTTATTCCACATAATTATTACACAACTTATAAATATTTTTAAGTATAAAAGTATCTGAAATTATTATTATATATCTACAGAACAGTGTTTTTATGAAGATGAAACGTATCGCGGTCAGAGATTATTCTCAACAGTGTGTGGTCAATGCCTAGACATGGCGATTTTGGCTCGGTAGGAGACGAAAATTTCTAGTAAAATTTTACTTTTATTGTCCCTTCATTCCGGCAAGTTACTAAAACTTAGGTTTATTAAAAATGTATACAATATGAATTCAATAACAACGTATTAACATAACGTTTGAGCAGTCAATTAGGCGGCAACGTATCATCGAGATAGCACTATGGTGGTCCATTGTTGGCAGACGCCCTGTGGATAGCCAGCCACTCGCCACAACAATCTTTTATTCCCATTTTATAATTGTTGCAATCGCTTCCGCTCTGCTGATCTTATTATCTGGGAACTATGTTAGTTACTAACAATAATTTTCTCAATACCATAGAAATTCCTTGAAATCTACAGTTGTCTTATCAGCAAGCTTTTAATCTCTAGATCGTGACAAAAAATAATGGCGAACGCGGGCTATCCCGCGGAGAACCATACAATCGTTAAGTCACACCGATGTCAAAGAGTTTGATCGTTTAGATTGGAAACAGATAAGTGCTTTCTCACCTCCCCGTGGTCGCGAAAGGGGTAAAATCGCAACAATCAATATGAAGGAGCTATCGAGTAATTTGTATGGTATTTGTGCGGGCTGTCTCCTGCTGATATTTCTAGGGGCACCCTCGAAGTTGGGAACTTGTTTTGGGGTTACGTTCTCACACCTTATGCAGAAATCGAATTAACTTGCAATGATTACAAATTTTGCAGTGTCGATTATAAATATCAGTACACTGCGCGTGTATAAGTAACACACAAATCTATAAATAAAAATAATAACTTAATTAATCAAGCTGACAATCATAAGTCAATATGATTATTATTGTTTAGTTACAATATTGTCCTAAATATTATATTAGTAGGTTGGATTAAACTATTTTTTTTATGCAGTCCATTGCAATAATCTATGTATCGGCAATCTAGCCTTCCCGCTATTATTTCCAGTATGCTTACCTGAACGCAAAATGAACCCGTTAGGATATACCACTAAAAATGTCAATGGCAAAAACGACATAATTTAATGTTATTTATAATCAATTCAGTTAAACGTTACGAAGAAGTCAAAACCAGATCATAACTCAAGGGAGTTCATAATAAGACATAAACATCATCTCGTTCCAATATGTCATGCAACAAAGCTCTGCGGTAACGGTTTAAATTTGTCTACCTTATTTATGATCTGAAGGACAAAAACGGGGCTGTTAAATATTTGCCTGAGACAAGAGGGGGCGATAATTCGAGGCTATTATGACGTCATTTCACGCCTTTTGTGAGGTCGTCACGCCGTGTCATCTGCTCCTCGAGACGCCTGCCCCACTATCTCTCGATTATATCTATTGTGATTTTTTCAGAGCGCGCAAGTCGGATGCGCCACCGGCGTTGATTTTGTGCCGTTCACGTCTTCGAGTTCGTAAAAACACTCGCGCTGCTCTATTGTCTCCTTTTATGAGCTCGGGTTATTGTTTGCGGTCGATAAACATCTCGCCAATAGGTAAGGATCCTCATTGCCGGTCGTTTTAATAGATTTGTTTGTCACTTACCCTTGTTTTGAAAGGTTATACGAGACATCAGGATGAATTTAATGAATAGAGATCTTTTGAAGTTGAGAATAGATTTGTCCTCAAATGATTCGGCTAAACAAAATCCTCAATTAAAAGCGGCAATCGATAAACTGTTTTATAATAATACGAGTGAAAATTTGGGTGATGTGATACTGCCGGAGCGAAAGTTAGATTTTACGGAAGTGAATTTCATACTGAAGAAGACACCAGATAATAAAGGTAACGTTTATTAAAAATAATATGCATTTGACTTCATTTTTCATTTAGTAATATAGATTCGGCAGTGTACAAGCATGTGTATCTTTGGACATTAATTACTATAGAACAATATTTGAAATAATGAAAAACTAAGTATCTCAAAAGCTGTATTGTTAAGGCTATTATCAATATAAATTATCATTCAAATTTTTGTGTTGCTATTTTATAACAGGTTTAGAAAAGACACCGGATATGATAATAAAGGAAACTCGCGAAAAAAGAAAAAATATTATTAAAAAAATTGAGGATATTCTTGATGGAATAAACACGAGTGCTGATGATGGTGAGGCACCGAAATTGATTATCAGAAATCAGAAATTGTGGAGTAATTGTATTTATGATATGGATAGGTAAATAAATCATTGAATACATCTTATTTCTTAACATATTTTATAGATACCGGCAAACATTTTGAACAAATGTTAAATTCTTGCCTGCGCAGAAGCGATTTTTAGGTTTTTAGGAGGTTGACGGGGCAGTGACGTGTCGATCGCGTGATTGGTAAATCAGTTTACGTCCCGCGCTGTATAATGCGCAAACTTTCCCCCACTCCCTTGTTTAATGCTCAAGAAGTTTGCCGGTATCTGTACAATGTAAAAGAAGTTTGCGGACTCTAGGCAGACCTATATCGAAGTAGTGTGCTACGATATTGCAGGCTACTCGATTGTGAGGAAGTTGCATGGATCTGGTCAGCGCTGTGCCATCTTAAGTTCTCATGTCATTATTAGAAGTGTAGGTATTACAACGTAATACCTAGTAGAATGTGCTTTTTTCCATTTTTTACACAGTCTAGATTCTAGAAGCATTTCGAAGCTTAAATAAATCAGTGTCACTACAACAAGGTCTGGGCCTCAGATATATGTATCTGTTCAATAATGATTTGTCAATATAATAGTAGGCAATCAGCCCTCTGTGCCTGACACGCACCGTCGACTTTTTTTGGGTCTAAGGCAAGCCGGTTTAATATGATTTAATTTAATTCACCGTTCGAGCAAATGCTACATCCATCCACAGCCGGGGATCGAACCTACGACCTTAGGGAATGATAGTCGCACGCTGAAGCCACTAGGCCAACGCTATTTCAAGCTTAGCTTTTGAATTATTAAGTTACGATTTTTACGAAATTTCATGTCATACTGAATTGCGAGCTTTAAAAAATATTGTTAATAAATCTTTTCTTACAGAGTTACGCTAAAAAATATTAACAATGCTAAAACCTCAATAGTACGTAGTAATGGTGAAGAAAAGTCTCGATTCAATACAATCGTATTTGTATTATCAAAAGTCCATGAATTAGTCGTTAAGAATATGACAGTCACAAGAAGGTAAATAACTCTCTTTGTTCATGCTTTATCCGTATCCTATTTAAATAAACAAGAATAAACGGCTCAAATAGAATATTTCCTTCAACTTTTGGTTCCCTTTGGAGTAGAGACTCTTTGGACATGGAGTTCAAGTGCTTAGGCGGTAATTAAAGATTTAATTTTGCGCCTGGTAGCTAGTACCAGTGACCCCAGAGCTGGTGCTTTCCTCGCCCAACGAATAAATATCACAATAAAGCGAGGAAATGCTGCCAGCGTTAAAGGTACACTGACATAGGGAGCAAACTTTAAAAAAAAAATTTTAATTTTCTTTTTATTTTTAAATATATTTTCATTATTATAATATTAAATTAAAATATAATAAAAAAATAAACGAGATCTTATTGAATATCACTTCTGTATAAGCGTCATGTAGGTGATCCGACTGAAGACAGACGGGTTTCTGTGCCTGACACACGGCGTCGACTTTTTGGGACGGTTACCTCACGATAATTACTTTCACAATTAGGTTCTTGTGCGCATGAGTGTCCATCAAGAGAAATCCGAGGCCTCTCTGATCTCCTCAAGCCAGTATAGGTATATATAATTTTTTGAGACTAGACTCCGTGCCTATCTAGTACCATAGCTGTAGAGTTTAGAGAGGTTTGATTTTATAAACATGATTTTCTTGTGTAAATAAAAGTTATGACGTCCGTAATGTTAACCAAAGTATGGGACTTTTTGAAGCGTCATTTCAATATTGGAATCCGTTAAGTATACGTCCTGTAATTATCGTGTATGTTAAACTTGCATAGAATTAACTGAACTGCGGGTAATTAATATTATCATTTTCAGTTTTTTATAAAGTCTATAACAGAGTTATTTTGCTATATACTTTACTAACAAGATCGTGTCGATGCTTGAATAATTATGGTTGTATTAAATATTAGCTGCCCCCGCGCACGTTTATTATTAATCATAATATACAGTAATTACAGTTCTTAACCTACATAATAATAAAAAATAAATAAAACAAATTTAAAAACTTTAGTCGCTGTGGCAGAGTACTTTTAACGCTGGCAGCATTTCCTCTGTGCTCACCGGTACAAAAACCCGTTTTTTTTTAATTACCCTTAAGCAGCATACCAGCATATTGAATATTTCGCTATGCTACCCCATAGAGAGTGTAAGCTTTTCTTAAACCTAGAGAAAAAATAAAATAAAATGGACCAATACGAGGTCAGATCACCTGAGAGTGTGGTTCATACAAGATTTTTTTACTTCTGTTCTCTTATTGCATCAAATTTTACAATCCATTCTAAAAAATAGTTTTAATCGACTTAAAAAAACAAAAGAGGACGTACTTTGTTCGTTCATTAATCTCTCCGGCGTCATTTCCCAAAATTATTTACAAGTGGTATATTTTCAGAGAGTTATATTACCAAAAATTACAACGGTTTCGTAATCAAGTAGAGTTAGACGTAGCAGTAAGAGATGTCTGCTGTCTTCTTGAGACTCCTCCCTGGGAGTTGGGTATTGTAGCCACAGCAAAAGGTCTGATTGCAGGGCCCCTGCATATCGTAAACAGAGATGGGTCTGTTATCGATTGCATGACTCCTGGAGGTATATATTTACGTACACATATATAGTTATAGCATATGGGATATAAATAATAAATAAATCAATTGTATAAAAGTATATACAAATTTTATCGGTCTAAAAGTATATACTTGATATTGTGAACCCCCAAATATTTAATTATCAAACAATACACAATATATATATATATAAGTGACACAAAATACAAAACCCTATCTACTATCTAAGTATTGAAATATCAACGAGTTGTATAAATTACTACTCGTAATGTAATTGAAATCCTCTCGTTATAAAAGAGCAATTATATAATAATTTCATCTGTCAGACTAAAATTTTGACGTTTGAGATGTCTTATTTAGACTAAAGAATGCACTCTGAGTGGTTCCTTAAGAGTAAATACAGTTATTAAAAGAACGTGTGTGTAGTGTACTTATGTTCACGCGTTAGATGATATACTAATTCATTGGCGTAATAAGATAAAAACTAAAAAAAATATATTCTACGTTTGTAGACAAAAAAACACTAACAATAGCAAAAAGGCATTTAATACATTGAAAGTTTTATTACAACGCATTATCTAGTTAAATAAAGTTTATTTAAATAACAGAAAAACCTAAAATGATGACTATAGCTAACTTCAGGTTGATTTTTTGTGATGGTGTGCGGGTGTAAAAATTTACTCTCATCATATTTCCCTAACGCACCCGGATAAAAAAATGGCAAATACAATGAGAAGAAAATCTTTTCGCTGGCCTTAAATAAGTCGTTACTTATATATAAGTATATAAATAATTAATAAATTTAGAAGGCAAGTTGCATCTAATACGTAATTTGCTTATAAAACTGTAAGTCGTACGGCTGAAAACGTGTTTTATTTAATTTATTCAAGGTACTATAATACCTCAAGATATAAATGGCGTAAAACAATTAAAATCATCAGCAAAATACATTTTAGTAGTCGAAAAGGACGCGATATTCCAAAAGCTACTCGACGAAGGGGCTTTAATAAGATTATCTCCTGTTATAATTATTACGGTAAAATATTTTCTCCTGTCTGCTTAGTGTTTAAGATGTCTTGTTTGAAGACAATAGACTTTGTCTACGAACCGTTGTATCAAAGTATTATCAATGAAAGAGAAATGTCTGCCTTTACTAACAACCGACTAGAACTCCAAATTTTAAAGTTATTACTAACTCTGCTGTGTGACCCAAAAAGTGTTTTGGCCTTCAAAACGAGAATCTTTCACCGCTCACTGTCCTTTGCTACCTCCCACTGACTGCTGGCTTTCAGCTGCATCAGGTCCTCCACTCTTCTCCTATATCAGGTCGGATCTTGGCCCATGCGCTCAAGTTGCTGTATGCGGGATGCGGTGCTGTCAACGTAGTCGATGGGACTCATATTGTATTTTTTTATTAATGTATTATCCTAAGACAGTGACGCCAGTTCGAAATGTCCTCAGATATATATTAATAACTTTCTTATAATTTGCTTACAAAACATCTATTATCTTCAAGGGTAAAGGATATCCTGATGTATGCACTCGACAATTGCTCTGTCTCCTTGTGTCTGAGTTAAAATTGCCAGCTCTTGCCTTAGTAGACGCTGATCCACACGGCTACGAGATATTTCTCACTTATAAATATGGATCACTGGTAATTTTATTAATTATTTTTACAAACAGAAAATGTCCAAGGCAAAATAAAGTATATAATAACTTTATTAAAAAATAAGTATATTATATATGCGATTTGGCCGTATAGGTATATTTACTATTTTGAACTGTTTTATATTGTAATTTATCCGTAGTGCTACTCTGCCCTGAACAATAAATTGAGAAATTTCGTATTTTTGGAGGATTATTCGACCGTACCAAAATAAATAATATGATTTTATAATGACATTACAAGTTTAACAGGCACAATCTCACCTATCCTCGAGCTTAGCATGTCCGAAATTATTATTACTCGGAGCCCGAATCCAGGATGTTTTAACATTAGCCCCAACCAGCTCCAGGCTCCCACTCAACCCTCGGGACAAACATAAACTTAACGCTTTGATAAAAAGACCATATCTTCATACTGTGATTGGTAAATATTTTTGTCTCAATCTTAAACTTTGAATGTGTTTTTTTTAATGTAACGCATTTATTCTAAATAAATTGTTAGTCTTAATAACGGCTTCGTTTTTGTATTGACTATATTTTTTCTTTTTCTTAACTTTTTATTTTGTAATGATCTTATACTGAGGGCTACACGCTATAAAATCCTTCGGGCACTAAGGATCCTTTAGGTGTTCGTTGAAATTTTGAAATACCCGCAATTAATATATTAACGCAAATGATATTTAAAATTACCATGGAATAAACAAAAATCCCATTTAATTAATTTTTCAGGTTTTAAAATTAAGGAAGACTTAGTGTCAATGTTAGATTTCGGCATTAAGGCCGAGATAGAATCTTTGGCTTCATCAGCATCGGCTTTATGTGACTCATACCTTTCTTCGAAAATAATTCAAAATGATTATTTGGGTTAAAGTGAAATAAACAATTTGGATTTATTAGACATTTTTATTTTCTGTGTCCAATGACATCGCAGACCAATATGCTTGATTATGAAAATGAACTTAATACTAACGTGATAAAACGCGAACATGTTATTGAGATTTTGGTTTGATTGACGCAAAAATGCAGTCACATTCCTCAAATAGACATTGCAGGAATGTACCGCCGCCAAATTAAAAACATATTATATCAATAAATTTTTATAAGGGAAGTATCAAAATGTGAGTTATCAATTTATTTGATTGGACTATAAATGCGCAACTTGACGCAAAGAATTTTACAGCCGGTTAAAAAACAAGTATGAAATGATAATATTCGTTTATTTTATTATATATATATATAAATGATAAAAAATATACATTTAAAACAGTTGAAAAAAATGAAAAACTAATATTTTCCCGTATATGTTAGAGATATTTTGTAATACCTTACAATTCAGAAGCGACATCTATTATCGTTAAACGACTGTACGATTTGATAAAGTGCCATCTTTTGTCACAGCTTTTCGGTACAATACAGAACGGTTCTTGCTTAACTTTTAGTAGTAGACAACCGTTTTACATAGATGGCGCTATTTCAAAATAGTTTTGTTTGGAATTAGCTATTTTAAAATATTTAATGAAATTATGTAAAATGGAGAGTTACCTCAAAATAAAACTTACTATCTGACTAGAATATCCGAAATTCATATTGAGCATCCATCTTTAGCTAATCTCAAGTCATTTTCCCTCCGCTTGGTGCGCCATCTATAGTACCTATAAAGAACTACTTACTGAGGGTGTGAACGCTGAAGCTTCTTTCAAGATGAACCAAGTAACGCTTACCTGGATTCCAGATAGTAGGAAGATAATATGTATATATTTATTTTAATACGTTACCAAAACCAAGAAACGGATCTGTTAGATAAACTAAGTAATTGGGAAAATAGAGATATATATATATATATTTAATATATTTTTGAATGGTAACCTTGCAGTTATCAAACGTCTCTTATCTTATCTTATACGTCTCAAAAAGAAGCTATTAATGTTTTGTTACACTTTAAAAGTTGATAGATAGAAAGAGATAATGATTATTTCTGACAAAGGAAACTATTACATTATATACTGCGTTTTTATATATCAAAAGGCATTGCTTACAATGACGACCAAGTTTAGTTTTTCTATAGGTAAAATAATTCTTAACATCGGTTAAATAGTTTTAATTCTTGCAACATTGGTGTAGATGCAACTTTTGTCAAATATTGCCATCCGTAGATATCCTATATTGTGACGTTTTTGATATCACATTAAAAAAGACAACAAATTAGATCAAGGACTCAAAGCTCTATATTTCATTTTTGACTAAATGCCATAGACTACAATGACAGTTAAATTGAATGCAAAATTCTCAATTACGTAAAATTTAATTTCTTTTAAAATGCAGATTAACAAATCCGACGAAAAACCGTCAGTGAGTAAAGCAAAATCGTTTATTCCTGGAACTAAGAGACCACCGAACGATTTCGGAAAACGTAAATCTTTCATTGCCAATGATGCGGTCAAGTCTTTAGACTTAGCTTTGGGGCGGTTAAAGAAGATGAAACTAGGGAATGGGGAGTATATTTGCGCAAGTTCACATACAAGTCCGTCAAGGCGAAGCACTGCGAATCTTTATATTGACAGCCTAACCAAAGGTAACGTACCTAGCGAGGCGGAGACGGCTTCTATGATGTCCATGAATTTCTCCCACTACGAGTTAATGCGTAACCTTTCTCTATCAAATTGCAACTCAGACACGTCATTCAGCACTACAACGGTAAACAATCGATCGGTTCTGGATACATCAAGAAATGAGCATTTAGAAAGATACTTTCGGAGTGCTGAAATGTGGCGTCGAAACAAACGAGGCGGTCATGATAATTAAATAAAAACAACACGTGAACGATTATGAAAACTTTATTTGTCGAAAGGAATTTATTGAATAAACAAAATAATTTCAATAAATGAATTTCTATACAACACGGGAACTCTTACGAGACGATAAGATAAACACTGATTAACAATAACGTATTGAGATCTATTCCATTCTTGGTCCATTGAAGAATACAATAATAGACCTTATGGAACTAAGATGAAGGCCAAGATTAACACAATGATAAATGACTAGATATTTTAATTTTGCCGAACTTCATACATCATTGTATTCTTTAATGTTAATCCCATCTAGTAACTAAGAAATACACATTCTAAAATGTCTATGCAGTACACTGGTTTTGTACATTCATTTGAGAACTTGGTAGAACGATATAGGTATCAGCACAAAATCTTTCAAAAAATTATTTCTGAATTTTTTATTATCAAAATTTTCTGCATATGGATTCGTACCGAACACAGAAAATTGTTTATCGAAAGTTTTTGCGCTGGTCAACGAAAAATTTTGGTAGTTCTATAGCGACCAATCGAGTCCAATTTCATTACGAACATAGGTGACGCATCCGAAAATATTTAAATAAAATAAAACCATAAGGAAATAATTGACATAGTCATCACATAGTTGCTATATTCCTGTCCAAAACGTTTGGAAGCATTTTAATTGGAAGACCAAGGGATCATTCAAGAGTTGTGACACATTTTCGCTTCCTATTTTTGTATTCCAGATGCATCCTTGGGTCTATAGTCAACTATCACACTTTGACAATCCTAACCCACTATATCTAATTAAACATTTGCTAATGAAATAATACAACATGATGTAAAATTTACAGCACCCGGTTTCCAAACTCTCTCGTATTATATTATCTATAAATTTCATAGTTGTGTGATGTATATAGACCGTTTATATTGTCATTTTATGTGAATAAAGCAATATATGATAGAATTTCTTTATCTAAAATGATTTCAATACGATTCTAGGACCTATTAAAAGAAGATTTTATTATCTAATATATTTTAATAGGTTAGTAAAATTACGCAATAGAAGAATCACAGCATCCTTAGACCATAACGCCAAAATAATATCGTCGACATATCGTATTAATTGTAAAATTTAGACCAAATTGGCAGTCTTCACAAACATGGAATGTGCGATATGCGTTTATGAATTTACTCAATAACACTTAACAAATATTGGTAGACATATCTATACAACAACAACAAAGTACCTATTTAGTAATAATTTTATAGCCAAATCGTTCATTTGCTCCACAAATCAACTGATACTAACTAGAGAGAGAAGAAACTTTATCATTTAAATCAATAAAATAAACAAACGAATCATTCGTAACAATGATACCAATAAATAGTTTTAATTTCATTTGAAGTTAAACCTAGTCCAAAGTATAAATCTGTTATCGAGGAAATGAACGTATGGCAATAGTAATAATTAATATTATCTGCCGATTTAACAACATCTATCATTGTCTTCTACGTAGCTTTTGTTTCGGCACTTACTAGTTTAAAACGATTATATTTACAAATAAGGATGACAAGTTATGCAATTAATTCGAACGATGTGAGCAGTCTGAGGCAAAGTTTTGACGTCTTGAATATTCGGATGTAACACTGAAATCTAGCTTAGATCACGACCCAAGCCTACCTTGATAAGGCTTTGTCTAGATCAAAGGTTTCAAAGTTTTAAAGTTGCATTTTCACACATATGTTAAACTTATGAGCATTTTGCGTCAAACTATACCCACATTCAAAAGTACAGAAATTTTGGAAGTATTGTTCACAATCATATTTCTTATATATAAGCAAAATTTCGCATTGAAATTCTCGTTTAACAAAAAATCTGAAACCCTCGACTTGGTAGTTGGTAGTCATTGTTAAGTCTCATGGGAGCATGATTCAAGGTCACTTTCATCTAAATTATACGATAATTTCTTAATTATGAAGGAAATCCTGTCAATCTTCCAAAATTACTAATCAGTAGCTACTATTGTTACTAGGACTAGCATTAATTTAACCATCAAATGTCTAGTATTCCCTAAATGGTAAGCTCTTTATTAATTTGTGATGGATTTTATTAATCACAAATTTAACAATATGTACCAAAAACCTTTAATTAAGGCGACATAAATGATTTATGTAAAACAATAGGCCCTTTTTAGGCGAGAAACACGTTTTAAATATTTCTAATGATCAGCTGACAGGTCAAGCTATCATTTTGACCTTTGAGAGGTCAATGACCCCAAGTTTATTGAACTTCGGGCTAGCTTCAAATACACAAGGTTTCTGTTACATATTGTATATCTATAAAATCAGAATGAATAACGTGGTAATATAACGGTCCACAGAATAATCAGAGATTTTTTTGTGTTAATTACAACAGGGTTAAGGGGTTTATAACTCCAGTTAAAGAAATAAACATTTTCAACGGGAATTAAAGAGAATTTATTACATAACTCAACTCAACTTTATGTGATGGGCTTTCGCTGGCCACAATCGTTTATTGATAAAGAATTTTTGTGTATTGTTTGGAAAATTTAGTATTTTTTCTCAACTCTCAAGCAAAAACGCTGATTATTCGTGGCGCTAATTTGCGCTCTTACAGTAGAAAGTGTAGAAATCCCTATTTGCCGAAAATTTGTAGAAAATGGAGAGTAAAGCCTAAGTGAGAAGCTCGAGATGCTACATGCATAAATATGATCACAAGTTTATCAAAAGAGCTCTTAAATACAAGAAGAAAATGTCGACATTTTATTTATAGGATAAGGTTCATAGTTTCTAGTAATTTGACGATAAGACTTGCCATGTATTGGGAGGAATTCGTTCGACTTCATATTTGTATTAAGACTTTTAGGATTACCATATGTGTATCGATGGAAAATAATATTTTTATACGATGTTGACAACATAATTTTTATTTAATATTAAATGTATTTATTATCATTTCAAAAAAGTACTAATCATTTTATAATCAAACCAAAATTCAATATTGTATTGTTTACTTGCTAATTACCAAATCTATTATCCGACAACGCAAGGATAGCCTTTACTATCGAAGGTCCACAGTACTGAATTTGCCAAACATGTATTACTCGATTTCTAATATACAAAGCTAGTTTAGTACGTATTAAGTCACCCAACAGCAATTTAACTATATCTAATCACAATTAGCCTTTACCATAAT
This sequence comes from Pieris brassicae, assembly GCF_905147105.1. Taxonomy (NCBI): domain Eukaryota; kingdom Metazoa; phylum Arthropoda; class Insecta; order Lepidoptera; family Pieridae; genus Pieris; species Pieris brassicae. The sequence goes on from NC_059670.1 coordinate 5,124,970, forward strand.
TTAAATGAATTAAACAAACGCTTCAAGCAATATACATATGTATTTACAAATAAGGTAATTGACAACTAAAATTTATTGCTGTGAATTGGGAACTGACAGAAAATATATTTTATTATAATCAAATTACATTTGTAATTCAATAACTAAATTTGTAATACAATAAAATTTTTTTTTAATTAATAATTAATTCTGTATTACAGTAAATAAATTTGTAATACAATAAATAAGTTTTTAATTTAATAACGAAATTTGTAATACAATGGGTATTTTTTAAAATTAATAATTAAATCTGTATTACAATAAATAATTTTTTAATTTAATAACCAAATTTGTAAATCAATAGATAATTTTTTAAATCAATAATTACATTTGTAAAGCAACAACTACATTTGTAATACAATATTTTTTTTTTAACACGACTAAAATTGTAAAGCAATTACTAAATATATGACTAAATTCGTAATATAAACTCAGAATGATTTTTAAGTTTTTCAACTGTATTACCGTTTTTACCTGGCAGTCTTTATCTATCGGGAGGAGGCAGCTTGGTGTCTTCCGGGTCGAGAGAGAGGCACTCGCGAAGATAGTCTTCCATCGACCGATAAACGTGCTCTATGACGCCTTTGAGGTCGTGACCTTCGTCCGCGTACACCTGGAGTGATAGCAACCGTTTGATATATTTAAAATTTATAAATATATAGACTCCATATTAGAATTCTGCCATTTTAAACAATAATATTGGTAAAGGTGTTAAGACTTTTTATTTTCAAACAGAAGTTAATATAATTTATTTGTAGTTTAATAAAGTCTTAGTTTTATTGTTATAGTGTAGATAATCAAGTATCAACAATCAAACGTTCAATAGGGTCAAGCACTAAACACAGACGAAAGGGATATGATGGGTTACCTGATAACGGAACAGCACGCCGGCGTCAGTGAGAGCGCGCGCGAGTTGCAGTGCGTGCGGATAGGGCGCGCTCATGTCAGCCAAGCCGTGCACGAGGTACAAGGCGTGAGGAGGTACGTGATGCGCGCGTTGGGACGCGTCTGCCTCCACGTAGCCTTTGTAGTTCACTGAAGGCTGGCCAAGCACTCGCTCCGTGAATGCCGAGTCTGTGGATAGTGTCATTAGTGTGATATTTCATTTTTATGTTTTTATTATTATGAAATTTTAAAATTAATCATGTAATTTTTTGTAGTATGATAAATATTGCAATTATTGGACAAGATTGTAGACCATTTCAGATTATTTATTATTGTCTTAACCTATGCAAATTGTTATTTTGAATTAAGCTTTATTATAAGAGTTCAACTTTTTGAGATAACTTATGGGAGGGTAAACCGCTCCGTTACGTAACGCGTCACGGCGCCGGTCGGTCTAGCTTCCCTTTCTCACGCATACGGCCGCGGTAGGCACGCCTCTCCTCTCTCACTCTAACCCGCGCGCTCGCCGTATTTCAGACAGGTGTCCCTCTCTCTACTCAGTGTGTACAGTGCGTAAGGCATTTACTGTTGACAGTTAGCATATAACCTCAAACACAATATGACGAATGAAGCTGAAAATGATCTTCGGAACATTACAGAAGAGTTAATTACATTCTTAAATTACACACAACACATAAAAATTATATTTCTTTAAATATCTGTCTCCAACGAAATTAAATTCGAAGTCAGTATATAATGATAAATAAATATATAGATAATACATGTTTACAAGCATGCTACGTCACCGTCGATTCGAATAATCTGTGACCGTTTTGTGTCATTTGACTTCAAAATCAAGGTTTTTAATTAATGATTATTAAGCCATGTTTTTTTTTAAATTTATAACACTCACCCCTGCCACAGCGTCCAGGGACTTTTTATATCACATTTTTTCCAAGATAAAAACAAGATAAATTTTAATAATTTCACTAGTTCGCGAATGGCGGGCTTCATCAGTAATACTTATATTTTACTATGTAAAAATAATATATATTTACTTAGAAACTGGTTTTCAATTTAGGTCAACATAAAATTGTTATTCTACCGTGTTAATTAATTCAAGTATGATGCCTTATTTTTTGTATCTCCATACATTTTTTTTTAGTTTAAGCTTGTTATTTTTGAAGTGAAACTTTTTTATCGGCGTTGGAAAAAAATACCGTCACATTTTTCGGTTACGCGCCATATTTTTCTTGTCCCTACCACGGTTGATTCGAAGAGATTCGAAGCCATTAATAACAAAAATATATAATAACGATAACAATGATAGTAATAAATGTATTACAATTAATGAAATTCTGTAATAATCTTAATAGTAATAAGGTAAAATGAAATAATTGTATTAAGTATTTGTATTCATGTCTATGATAATAAATGCCTTTTGTTAAACTCTATCTAATTTTTCCACTTCAACTGTTCTAAATTAAAAATGTTTTAAATTGGTTGAGGTTGCCTACTCAACCAATTTAAAACATTTTTTCTTCTTTTCACAGTGGTTGCCTGGAAGAGATCGCTCGAAAGCGGTAAGGCCGTCGCCATAATCTAATATTGTTTACTTTTTTATATTCTGTGCAACGAAGTGTTAATAAATAAATAAATACTCACTATAATACAGCCAGTCGGTGATAGGCGAGACAGCGATGCCGCACTTGAGCGTGTCTTGCTGTGAGCCGAGCAACATGGCGGTCACGTATCCGCCGTAGCCCCAGCCCCAAACTGCTACTCGGGTTACATCTAGGAACTTAAATGTTTCTAGGAGATATCTGAAAAATTATATATTTATATAAAAAATACTGTTTTATATCGCTCTGACCCACGGCAGGTCCATTGTTTTATAATATTATTTTTAATAGCTTATGTACATCAGAATTAATGAAGAATTCCAATGAAAGAATTATACAATTTGGCCTAATTGTTTTGCTATCAATGCAAACAAACTATCAAATTGTTCCTTTTTATAATGTTGGTTTAAATGTGATGATATGAATAATATACATTTCATTTAACAGGTCACTTTATTAGTAAATACAGAATATTATTTCTAAAAGATTCCTTTTTTTACACCAAACACTATTTATAAATTGCTAGGAACAATTCAATAGGCTGTTGAGTGAGTGTCGTTGAGTGCTAAATGAGACTAAGGGCTTTGGTGCATATATCACAGTTAAATGAGAGAGTTAATTTAATCTCTAGACAGTTAATTAAAAATCGATATTCAATCAAGTCGCTACAGTTCCGTCAGACAAGTGAGTGAACGAAAGGTTTAACGAGTTCCTAAACGTTCCCAGGCAACAAGTCTAACCAAACCTAAGCATTTACAATAAAGAAAAACACGGAATTTCCAAGCTCTCAGTTCTTCACGATCACACCGAAATAACAATAACAAATGAAATAATTATGGCGGAGTCTTGTTTTACATTGTTAATCAACACGCTGGATTTCGGTCAGACAGATAGTTAAACGTTATCGACGCTGCTTTTTTCAAAATTTCAAATTTAAATCAAAATGCTAGCGACTTGATTGAATATCGACATTTAATTAACTGTCTAGAGATTCAATTTAACTACTTTACCGCGACACATAATAAATTTTTTTTGGAACCCTAACTGTCGACCGATAAACTCTTTATGTGCGCATTTAACACTCTATACGAAGAAAACATCGTAAGGAAGCCGGTATAAGACACAGAAAGTCGATGGCGTGGGTTAAGCACAGAAACAAAGATGATCACGTAAAGATACAGAAATCTGAGACCTATAAGGTTGTACTTGTAATATACCTTTTAAAACCAAAATATAATTCCAATTATTCTTAAGATTAAAAAAATATATTTTAGAATAAAATAATTTTTTCTCATTTGGTTTGCCTGGAAGTTCAGCAGTGTAAGACCGCTTGTTACACAATGAAACACTGTTTCCTTAAAATTGTATTAAATAATTAAAACTCAGGCAGAGACAAACCTAATAACAGCCAGTTGATCAGCGACTTCTACTCCTCCCAATCGGCCTCTTAATAGAGCCCTGGGGAGACCTCTGGCACCCGCAACGTCCAACTTCACGTACACCACGTCGTTACGTGACGACATGTACGTACCCCAGTCTACTGCGAATTTATCAGTCACTTGCTGGCTACCAGGTCTGCCATCACTGGAATCATTAAAAAATTATATTAAACTAATGCATCATTCTCAAACATGAAACAATTTTTGAAGTGAAATTTCTTTATCGGCGTTGAAAAAAAAATTACCGACACATTTTTCGGTTCATCTTTTTCTTGTCCCTACCACGGTTAATTCGAAACCATTAATAACAATGATACTAATAATTCTGTTATAATTAATGAAATTCTGTAATAATCTTAGTAGTAATAAGGTAAAATGAAATAATTGTTTTATTTGTATTTATGTCTATGATAATAAAAGCCTTTGTTAAACTTTATATAAACAACTAACTTTACAAAATAAAGTTGCATATAGTAGATCATTTTTCGAAAAATAAGGTCATAAAGAAGATTTACTTCTTATGTGTGTACACTATACTCGCACACATTTTATTATTAATATATTTACTGTCAGACTATGGACTTTCAGAGGGATACAGTCTTGCAATGTTTGTATTATTGAAAAGCATTACAGTCAATTATTATGACATCATTAACATATTTCTTTGATAACCAAACATACTATATACTAGAATTATTTAGCTTAATCTGAGAAAGGTAAATTTGTAAATTTTGTATTATTATTATTTATACAATTTTATTTGGTAAATTATCATCATTCTATGTTTCTGCCTCTGTAACAGATACAAACTTTCAAAATAGATTCGACCTTGCTGAGACATATTGTAAACATAATATAAATGTACTGTGTATTTCAGTCAATGTATTGACTCACACTTGCACAAGAACGGGAAAAGCAGCATCCCTTAACTCCTCTCTCCAAGAGGGTGGTAGGAACAGCTGAACGCGTGCTTTGGAGCCGCTGCTTAATTGTACGTCGAACGAACGCCGCGAAGGCAGCGCTAGTTCACGTAAACGTACTGATCTGAAAATTTTTTTTTTAAATCTTGTTATTGTAGTTATTTTATTAGTAATAGACAGTTTATTTAATATGTAACACAATCATGTCAATTATATTGAGAATACTTACCTTTAGTAAAAGGCAAAGTCTAATGGGTAAAATAAAGCAAATAGTTTAATCTAATAAGGTTCTCACCTATAAGGCCTCGTGTCATATAATATTCTTTCTAACTTATGTGTTCTAGCGTCATGTAGTCCTGCTAATGGAGGTCCAGGGCCACCACACTCCAGGACATAATGAGTAATTCCCACTTTTGGTTTGGGAGGGGTGAATGTTGCACTCCAAAAAGTGCAGTTGGCATAGTGAAGCCGTGCTGGCCACACAGCTAGCTCACAAGTAAGGCAACGAGGTTCTTCTCTCTCTGCTCTGGCCCTCACTGAGTTACTTCCACCACCATAACTTGGGTCCCTCACCACATACACATGTCTTTGACCAGGTCTGTCAGCACTACCTGTTGTAAAAATTATAATTGTTATCTAGCTTAGATAGAAAACACACACTTCACACCATGGACGTGCAACACAGAGAGAATCGAAGAAAATGGTTTCAACAAACATAGGGGCAAATTAAAATGGGGAAGATGGTGGTGGAAAATGACAGGATAGGAAATACTGTATATTCTAAATATGCGGTTTGTTCTAGCTAAAATAAAAAATCTTGCAACTGCTTGCTTCGTTATACCAGGAAAACTAAGCAAGCCTAAGTGATTGTTAATACTTTGTTGATGAAAACCACTCAGCGACAAGCTAAATACTTAATTTGATTTGCTTCCTTGACCATATCAGGATGTAGGTTAGGTATGTACAATTTTTCTCTGTCTAAACCTTTAATAGAAAAATAAATAATAGAATAAGTATATAAATAGATATTATACATAAGCACAATAAGGCCATGTTGAAATAATTATCCATAAGTTATTACTTGTTAATGTTATTTATATAAATAACATTTTGCCTCTACAATAGGTTCATCTTACAACTGGAATTGATCATTTTAACCACAAACAAGAAAAAAGTAGTTAGCAAAGGTAAAATTAACATACCTAAATAATAAACTAAATTGTTTTCCTGGTCCCATGCCAGGATTTCAGCCACTTCCACTTTTCCATGGGAAAGTACTGCGATACGTTGTCGTAACACATCGACATGTTTGATATGCGTATAGTATTGTCCACCACCTTCTTGCACTGCGGCTAGCAGAAGGAAGGCACTACCGTCTTCAGAGTACACTGGCTTTTGATGAACTTCTAACCATGGCTCTTCTGTTGCTTTCTCGGAATGTGTCTGCAAGATTAAAATAAAAATTTTAATTTAGAAAGTTACTTAATATTGTTATATTAAAAACATTGAAACTATTACCTCAGTGCATGTCCAATTGGGTGCGTAACAACTGCTATAAACTGTGAGATTTTGCGCCCGGTTCATCCACACTACACCTACATGCGAGTTTTCTTTGCCCACCCACTGGGCTGATATGAGATAGTATTCCCTGTTTTTTAATTTAAATTTATTAATAATTTATAAAGGATTAACCAAATTGTTCAAGATATATATTATTGTCAACACAATTTCAAAATAACAACATTGGTATTTGGGGGTGACCATAACATAATTCTTGACATTACCAAAAAATTTGGTAAATTGTATATATACGAAATATAATAAATAGTGTATATACGAGACAATATTTATCAAGCAAGAGAAAACTCTTAATTAATTGTTAAAGCATACTTTAAATCAGTATACAATAATAAAAAAAATATATACATATAGTGTAACATGTTTCTGAAGAAAAAGCTATATTCTATAACTACATGCGAGTTTTATTTGTCCACCCACTAGGCTGATATGAGCATTCCCTTTTTTAATGAATATTAATTAATCGTTTTCAAAAGATTAATAAAATTGCTCAAGATATTTATTATTTTCAACATAATTTCAAAATAACAACATTGGGCTTTTGGGGATGACCATAGCAAAAATTTATGACATTACCTAAAAACTTGGTATATATTTCAAGTAAGAGCTAATCCTTTATAAATTGTTAAAGCATACTTTAAATCAGTATTCAATGATAAAATAAATGATATACATACATACATGTAACATGTTTTTGAAGAAAAAGCTATATTCTATAACTATGACAACCTATTTCACGCATAAATCCTAAACTGTAAACTAGATTAATAGTCGGAAAACAAAATACTTACATTCCATCTAAGGTACTAGGAGGTTTGACTTCCCATCGCGGTGGTGACGTTACGTTTAGAACTTCACCTATCCATAATATAGCTTTGGGTATTGAACTGCCAGGCTGAAACCAAGGAATCATATTTTTTTTTTCTGTTCAGTGCTTTATTTCTTAGTGATTATTTTTTTTAAAACTAATATTTGGTTCAAAGGTTTTTAATAATTTGAGCTTAGTGTAGTAGACAACGCAGTTAATGCCACGCTTACAGCTTTCCTTTGTAACACAGATTATTAGTACTATAGCAAAGTATTAATTTATATGCGTCTTTCTCATTTGGGCGATTTTATCAAACAACCGTCGGGATTAATAACAACAAAGTTTTTTTAGAAATATTAAATTATTTTAAGAAACGAATATTCTATGAAGACTTTTTAACTCTATCGTTAGTATTAAATTTATTAAATATTTACATGTTAAATATTCTATCGCATTAACTTGCATGAAGAGTTGGCCGTTTCACAGTCAACTCCAGTATTGTGGCTGCAAATTACCCAGAAAAGCCCCGTTGAGAGGCAGTTTGCCGCGTCTAGTGGATGAGGCTCGTTATTGCGACATATTTTATGATTCGTATATATTTCAATTCGAATACATTTTAAAAACAGCAAAGTTACACATGACATTTTCCTTCCGTAACTTGCTTGAATGGATAAATAACGATTAGGCAAGAGAACTGATTGTGTCGAGATATTTGTTATACGTATGATATATGTAAATTGCAAGTAGGTATATTGGATTTAAAACTATTTTTTTGTATACCTCTGAAAGAAAATACATTGCTCCTGTCTTGCCTAGTTAGATAACGATTTTGTACTTACATTAATAATTATTCCTTAATCATCGTAATATAATTTATTATTGGTGAGTTAATAGATTTTGCCGTTTATTATTTTATTTCATACTACATACCGTAGGATATCTAATAGTGATGTGGTCTGGGAAGATATTAGGCACGGTGTTGTTGAATGCCGGCAGCAGAAAGCCTGACCTGGCAGCCACTGCTCCTCCGATACCCTCGGAAATGCGAGGCAGCCGTAATTCAGATACCAGACTATCATCATATCGGACGTACATCACGAACGCACCATCCGCTGAGCCCCAAGTCGCTGTTGCCGTCTTTGTCACCTCCTCTGCAAATACAATAAAATATTTATTATATAATCGATATAAATATGTAGTAATTAAGCCCATAAGGTTAAGGGTGAGATTCAAAAACGAGACTCAGCGCTAAGTCTGTCAAAACCAATACAGTTTTTACTTACGGGACGGTAAAAATTTATTGGATTTTGACATACCGAGTTATAAAGTGAGTGATTATATAAGAGTTATTAGCGATAACTCTTATTTTTGAATATCAACAGTGTGGCTCTGGTACAAAAAAAAAAAACAATTTCATCTGTTAATCTTTACTCTAAGTAAGTCAATACATATAAATATATATGTATTGCGATTTAAGAGTAGGTAACTGAACAATATGTTTAGCAAACAGCTTTTAATGTGTTTTTACTGAAACTGGTATTGAACTGAACAAGATTTGGTTCTAAAATTACGTAGAATAAAGTACGTCGTATGTGTTCGTGACTAATGTTTCAAATACCTTCGCGAGTTAGCGAAGCAACAAGTTTGTTTGCATAAGAAATGTTTTAACTTAACGTAAACTATCACAAACTTAGAGAATTTAATCAATTCGATACAAGTTTGTTGCGAAAATCAAAGTTCGCGAAAGTTATGATGTAAAGCCGATTTCCGACGTCAATTTTTAAAGTTTTCAACTTTATATTTCACCGCAGTCAAATAGTTATAAGTTTTATATTGCATTACAAAGCGTAACATTAAAATCACACCTATCTTGGCCCTTGTGGAGTTTAATTAAAAAGTGACAAGCCATGTAAATAATTTCGACATTAAATTTTAATAAACAAAAATAATTAAATTCAATATAACTAGATATTATTATACAAGTTTGATACGAATTAATATATTCACAAAAACAAAATCACTGCACTGCACTAAAGCATTATTTCGTTTCTTTCAGTGTCATTGTGTTTACGCTTTTTTATAGAACAGAGGGCAAACGAGCTGGAGGCTCACCTGGTGTTAAGTTATACCGCCGCTCGTGAACACTCTTAATGAAAGATGAATCAAGAGGGCGTTGCCAGCCTTTTAAAAATTGGTACACTGTTTTCTTGAAGGACCCCAAGTCGAATTGGTAAAGAAATATGTACTTCAGTGGGCAGCTGGTTCCACATAGTGGTGGTGCGCGGACGACGGACATCGAGGTAGGTACCAACCTTAAAGTTAAAGTGACACTGTATTCTACAAATATATACCGACTGTGTTGATGCCTTTAGAGAGGTACGTTTTGCAGCACTTCAGTAACGAATCAGTAAGACTAAAAGAACTCAGCGAGCTTGGCCTGACTAACTTTGTCGAAAGCTTTCCTAAAATCCGTGTAAATTGTAATGAACGAATATGAATTTTTATTATTAAAATAATCGTGGGCTATGTTTTCAAATATTTGTGATGTTAAAGATAGCTGCTTTAAAATAATATCTTTATCTAAGAAGCTAGTTTTAAGTAATGTCATTGACGTACCTTGATACAGCCAATCTGACACTCCATTATATACGCTTCCAGGTTTTGCATCCTTAGTGAGACGAAGTAAAGGTGCTCTTCTTGCTGGAGGTGCTGGTCGAGCCAGGACTTCATTATCTGCTGCCAGAAGGAGAGCACCCTCCGTACCAAGCCAAGCTGCATGCTGCCACTCCCAGCTACCTTGTCCCTCACCGAAGAGTGGTATGTGGTGACTGATAACAAAAATAGAAGTATTTACTTTTTTTATAAAATTAAATTGACTGTGTAGCGAAGCGCAACACTCGAGGACGGCTGGACCAATGTGTTTTTTTTTTGTATTTAAAAAATAAATAAAAATATTTATTATATTTCTACTACTTAGGTTCTTACTCCGATTAACTCTATACATGGGCTAGCATAGCAAAATGTTCCATATGTTGGTATGTAGCTACCAAAAAGGTAGGCTAAGTTAAAAAACATTTGAGGCGAAACGAAGTCCGCGGGGGCAAATTAATATTTCAGGATTCCTGTATCGAAATCGTTAATCCTAAGTATAGTTTTTGCTCAATGATAATATAATTAATGAATTGCGAGGAAACCCGGTATGCATTAGACGTCAAAATCGACAAAATGTGTAGGTTACAGATATGGGTAGAAATCTGGTTGTGGCGTTGGATTACAATATTACCTCAGTAGAAAAATTCAAAACAAAACTTTCAAGAGATCTATATACTTCCGCAACCATGCGTAGTCCTCCATTACTGTAGATAGCGCCAATCTAAAGATCTTGGCTATCATTTCCAAAAGTTTTTAAAGCTACCCGCGAAAAGCACCAACGGCCGCCGAAAACAAACCCGATGCTGCAGAAGCCAGGCAACCCCAACAACGTCCTTATCGCGTTTTTATAATGTCATATATTACATTCCTTAAGTTATATGACAAAAGTTCCACTAAACTTAAAATCTACGAAAGATAATCGAATTTAAGCATTGAATTAAATCTCTAGTAGAACTGTTCGATTCATGCAAATCTAGTTCCAATAAATTGTCTAGAACGAGATTTCATAGCGACTCGTCTAATACCCTGGTATTAATTCAGAACATTTCCTTAATTAACTAGGGATTTGAATCTTACATGTATTCTCGAACCAACTGCAAATGTCATTTGTAAAATGCTGTCAGATTTTATTGTACAAATGACATTTGCATACAATTTAGTTTGAGAGTATTAACTCCCTTATCTGCTTCGATTCAATTGTGAAAAACTTTCAAATAAACCATAAGCAGCGTCATTCAATCTTCTAACTATACTTCTTATAATAGAGCTTGATATGTTTAGTATTTGGATGCTAAAGCGTTGTTAAGCGAATAAGTATCAGGCGGAGAAGTATTTTTAAATAAAAATTACAACGGGAAGCTAAAACTGGACATTTCCAATATTTTTATTGTTTTTTTGGAAAATTTATGGTCTCTATAATTATCATGTATTTCAGAATAGATAGATTGTAAATTATACTTTAGAAAATGCATTTTATATGATGTGGTGTACTTTAATAAGTAAAAGAAGTTTTTGTATATTTGTATGTTGCTTTCTGCTAAGTAGTAGAGTTTTTCTTTAGAGACTAAGACACAAGGTCGCAGAGGCCGCGGAGTGACAGTATATTTGTATGTTATCTATCTAATGGACAAATGTGTTAAATAAATGAGAAAAGTTACCTTTCTTTGTCCTATCAATCCAATTCTATTGCGCTTATAATATTCATAGACAAACGCTCAAAATATGGAATTGAATATAAAAATGGTTGTTATTTGAAGTTACACCGTACACTTATAGAACATACAATGTCATTTTAGCTTTATAATTGACGGTTTTATGATTTCTGTACAGGTCCAATAATTGTTAAGCAGCATTGTGAGCACTGGATCTCTATATATACGCACAAATAAGAGGCATACAATGAAAATATATAGGAAAACTTTTAGAAAGATTAAATCTCGAAACCTGTATTTAATAACGAAAGTGTTATAACAACCTCTTAACGTATTTGCTCAAACGCTTTAAAACTATGCAATGAAACAAGTTTCGCAGCTTTGATATTCCAAAAGTTTGTCGGACGCGGATTACGGACAAAACAAAGTTATTTTTCTCTCTAGAATAAATGTTTGCCTTAGACACTACTTGAAGGTGCTGTTAGGACCATAAATCTGCTTTGTAAGACAAGGCAGTTCTAGCCCGCGCTAGAGTTTAGCTGAAACTTTTAAAAATATTCTTAAACGAAGCCTTTATGGCTCTGTAAAAATTTAATTAAATCCTCCCTAGCTGCGATATCTGTAATCAGAAGGGAAGAAAGCGAGCGTGAAGAAGTGTCTAAGACGTCATTAAAATTCTTGCCCACCTTACGAATATATTATTGTGCGTGCTCGGAGCGTCTTATAAAAACAGGGAAAATATATAGGAACATTTAGTGAAAGATTTATTCTCGATGAATGAGGCTCGATGATTAAAAATTTCTTTTGTCTATGGCGCGGAAGTGCCTTGGGGTTTGGATTAAAACCTCATTTTGTTTCGCGCCTCTGTATTCAAAGGAAACAAATTAGAAATAGTCATTAGAGTTCCATAGCTTATTTAACTTTACAGGGCTATATGTTAATAAGAGTAGAATCGTTCTGCTATTTTACAAAATAAATAACAAACATATAATAAGTGCATTTAGCAATTCTTGTGTGATTGAAATGCGTGGTATAACTTTCGATTTTTATTAGAGTTTGAATGAAGAAAAACCTATAATTAACCTATAAAATTCATAGTAGTAGTTTGATGTAACTTTAATCATCTACCTACTTTTAATTAATTTATCTTTAAAGGCAACTAGGTTCCTTGAAATACGCTACGTTATGGGTCAACACATTTTTGGACATAGAAAGTAAGCTCAGTCGCACGTATTGTCACTTAGCTAAAATCATAAACGACTGGTTTGTATATAGAATCTGGAATTTAGAACAAAGACACTAGTTTTTGAAATAAATTAAAAATAAATATTCCCAACTCACTCGTTCGTGACATCGTATACCGTGTAGTGCGCAGTAAAAGTTCTTCGATACACCTGCAAAACAAACATTATATTATTCCAATTTCAATTTCTTAAACGACAGAAAATATTTAGTATAAATTGAAATATCGAATATCAAATATCTATAATCTATTATCGTTTTGTGAATAATACGTTACATATTACCTCTTTGATGTTGTGTTGAAACAGGACATACCGAAGATTAGGCGAACACTGATATCCTCGAACGTTCAGTTGTCTCTGTAAATAATACATTTATAAATATTTTAGAATAATTGTAATTCCTAATTTGAATCTTTAATCGAACATATTTAATAGTGTAGTGTATATAGTTACTAATAGCGGTTATTTAAAATCATTTAATTCAGACCATTATAAGTCCATATATTGTTAGTAGAGTGATACATATAACTATGTTAGTAAAAATATTATACCAATCTCGCGAAAACATAAAAGAATGAAATGACGAAATTTGCGTTTTTCATTTAGATCTCATTTAAGATGTGTACTTACGAAAGCATTTTTATCGTCAGTCGGATGTTTTAGGTCATTGGAGGGTTTCATATCAAGTGCAAATTAATGAGAAAAAATTGTTTAATGACTACGAGTATCTAGACTTTTAGAGTTTAAATTAACTGATTCTTAATGTGTGTGAAGCGAAAATTACAGATCTCTTTGCAAGCATATTTTTATCAAAACGTCTAAGATTATATAAAAAATTACCAAATGGTGCTACAACCTGGTCTGGTTCTTAGATTTATTTTCTTTGTCTATGGCATGTCTGTGATGAGGCATGTTTTCTTTCATCGGAGCAGGTAATCAATAAAATGTAGGATACGTTCGACAAAAATTCTTATTTTCATATATGTGTCTTAAAGAGAAAATTACAGATCTCTTTGCAAGCATATTTTTATCAAAACGTCTAAGATTATATAAAAAAATACCAAATGATGCTACAACCTTGTCTGGTTCTTAGATTTATTTTCTTTGTCTATGGTATGCCTATGATGAGGCATGTTTTCCTATATCGGAGCAGGTAATCAATAAAATGTAGGATACGTTCGACAAAATTTCATATATTCGTATCACAAATTTTCTTATGATTTCATTAATACGTAGTGACACTACTTGACAAATTTAGCGTACATTATCGATCATTTATAAACTGTTTGTTGGCAATGAACGGATTTATTTTAATAAGAACTCATAAATATGTGTCATTTCAAATATTAGCTTTTTACTAAATGGCAAATTTTGTGGGTATATTTCTGTTTGTAATATAATGATTAACAGTCTGAATAACATTATCAAATTTATGCAGACTTTAATTAGTTAGATAGAGGAGAATGTAATTACATAAGATGGAGCGGCGGTATAAATCATAGACAAGGCAGGCGTGAGGCGTATCACTTTGCGGGGCTAGTTGATGTAACGAGCAATTTGCCTAGCGAAAATTGAATTTGCATTGTTTTGCATCGAGAAAATTATTAAGAAAAGCCTTGTTAATATAGATATTCTAGATAAAAATTATTCCGAGAAATATTTCTCCTTTGGCTTATATATCTTTTGACTTGTTATCCGCACGAAAAGATTTATTGCAGGCGGTTATGAGCTCGTATTGTTATATTATGTAAAAACTAGGCAGCAGAGCATTGTATCGTACTTCCTTTATTTCGTTAAATTAACTAACCAACTTCAGATAAAACATATCTTATATTTAAAAAAAATCTTGGATATGTACGTATTTTCACGTTGAGTTCCAGAAAAAAAAGTTTTAACAGGCAAAGTGAAAAATACTAGAACTTGAGGCCGATCCTCTGCTTGCTGGACATATCAAGTAAAGGCATACAGTTAAGAATAACACTTTTGGAACGGATTAAAGCTATATATTATTTTGCAGCTGTGATACTTTTGACATTTAACACCTTTCATCTTCAGTCACCGTGACGTGTGACGACTGTTTCACGCACACTGAAAAGTACGCGAAACGTCGGAAAAAAATTTAAAATTTAGAATTATGTAAATAAGTATAAGTTTTAAAAATAATACATAGCTTTAATCCGTTCAAAAAGTGTTTTTCTTAATGTGTAAAAGCTATTTTAACAAAAGACAATACTATAGGCATACAGTTTATTACCACCACCAAGGCGCTAACGCTTGCCGAAGCCATATGGAACCCTTAATTGATCAACCGAATTAATAAAACAGCCCTCTTTCCTGTAATATATGTATTTTGGTGGCAAAGAAAGAAAAATGATTATACAACTTACAAGAGTATGATTTGTAACGAGTACGGTGAGGGAATTGTTAAAGGTGTTCAGGGCCAGCAGTCCGCCGTCATCCGCCTGGTAGACCAACTGGTGTCCGCTCACCCACGTGGTGGGCAACCGCTCGCCCGCCAGGTCACCGCGAAGAAACTCGTCCAATCGCATACGACGACCCGACCAATATAGTAGTTCGTCCACATATCTACATAAAAAATCAACAAGAACGTGTTATAAATTTATGCTTTTGGCTTTCATAGTTTAAGCAATCACATCTGAAATGTGTATAATGCTCTAATAAAAAAAAACTAACCCCAGCTACATTTAATAGTTTCTGTGTTAGCTATGAAGTTACTATACTAATATACTATACTCTTACCATAGAGTTCTATTAAATAGTTATCAAAAAGCTAAATTTAATATTATGCAGACAGCTAAAACAGCACCTGTCTTTTCAACATAGTCTACAATTTACAGCGCTGATTTATGCGACATATTCTTGAAGCCAGTGACACGCGATGGTCAGGGCGCGCTATTGTTGCCAGAATTGAATACATGGGCATTCGGATATTGCAAGTCGCCCACGGAAACATACCGGAAGCCGGTCAAATAGAATTTATGTATGTCATTTGCTAAATGCAACGGTTAAGTCACTGCGTCGCAATGCAGTGGACGCGAACGATATACCTTACCAAATATTCTTCCAAATGTTCTTTCCACGGGGGTTTTATATCTAAATTATTTAAAGGGACAAGAACAGAATTGTACCACGTTTCAATAGATACATTAAAAGCACCGTTTCTTACAAAATCTAAAAGAGTTACAAAGAAATATTACACCTTAACAATATCTCAAATACAAGAGTGAAAATTTGTGAAATGCAAAATAAATTTATTACATGAAAATAAAAAGGCCGTGTTTAAAATTAATTTATATTCACCCTAATAGGTAGATAGCTGTGACTATTCCGGCGATCACAAAACTTATGACCATCAACGAAAATATGATGCTTCTCCAATTGTGTCCATCTCCGGGGTAGAGGTCCTGAAAGAGCACTATTATTGAGCAGATCTCGCTATACAACGATCCTATCCTTTCCTAACAATTTCTTTTGATCCTTAAACAATCTTTTTACTACAAATGATGCTGCAGTGAATGTAGATACAAAATTATCATGGTATTTGTAGCTGACGCTTTCTGTTTCAAAGTGACCACTGTATCGTCTAAAATATAAGTTCTTTTGTGTATCCGTCGACTTTTCAAAACCTTAGGCCCTATCAGGTTGTTATGAAAGTTATCTTAATTATTATGGGCATATAGTTTTAAGTCCGCTACATATAATTTTCGGATATATAGATTTATTTAACTTGACATAGCTAATCTATCAGTTGTGGACTTAGAGACTGTCATATGAAGTTGTCTAACAACTATTTGATGATTACAAAAAAGGGTTATAATCCTATGTATGGACTATTTTCAGTAAATTTTATTGTATGTTTGTAGTCAATTATACAAACCTCTTCTTTGGCAGACTTGGGGTCGGCGACTTGTAGAGTCTCGTCGGGCGGGAGGCGCCAGGAGCCACCTCCGCCGCCGCCCGAGCGGTCTGTATGGCCGGTGGCGTGCATGCGCCGCCGGCACCGCGCGCGCGCCCGCCACCGCGCCGCCCTATGCGCCCGCGCCGCCCAGCGCGCCGCCCGCGCCGCCCACTGCAGCGCCGACGCTGCCTCGACGCGCGTTTAGATCCATTACTGCAATTAAATTTCCTTCTATTATAACAAGATGGAGAATTTAATGGGGCTCGAGATACATGACTCAAGGTGTCCGAGGGTGGCTGCAGAATAATAGAAAATAATTAAAAATATCTGAAAAATACGTGCAAATCTTTATATTATGTAAAATTTAGTATTGTATTATTTAATAGATGGACTTAATGAATTGTAAAGATGTCCAAGATGAAGATATAGAATATTTATTTAATAAAAAATTATATTTCAATATAGTTATTTTATTTATTGGCTACCAAACGCTCTCCCAACATCACAAGTCACAACACAAAACCAGTATTTTGGATTGATAAATAACAGGCCATATAAATATTCAAAAAAGTACTCAGAAACCTGAAATAGTTGACATTTTAAATTCAATGATTACCATAGAACAGTATGATGCGATTCTAGCTTTCAAAGTATTAAAAAAACGATTAAACATAAAAAATCCATTAACCAGTGAGAATGTAGAATATTTAAATGGAACAACGCCGCAACTCGTGTCGGTAGCCTGACAGTGCGGTTTTGCACGACTCTTGTGGCTTGCTAATAATTGCCAACGTGCTTTGCGAAAGCTGAGCTTTTGAAAGTACCAGCTTAAAAACGGCTTATAACATTTAACTAATTTAAAAGTTTTTCTAAATAACATATGAAATTATTAGCTACATATTTTAAGTAAAAATACTTTAATTAATTATGTAATTGCTTTTACATATAAAATTTGATACTATGTGATACCAGCTGCCCACTGAACTTTTTCCGAACTCATTCGAATTAGGGTCCTTCAAGAAATGAGCGTACCAATTCTTAAAAGATCTGCGACCCACTCGCGATAATGACATTATAAAAATAAAAATAAATCAATGGCGCTACAACCTTTTTACGTCTTGGCCTCAGATTTCTGTATCTGTTTTATGATCATTTGTTAATCGAATAGGCAAGTAGGTGATCAGCCTTCTGTGCCTGAGGCACGCCGTTAACTTTTAGGGTCTACGGCAAGCCGGTTTCCTCACGATGTTTTCCTTCACCATTTGAGCTAATGTTAAATGCGCACATAGAAAGAAAATCCATTGGTGCACGGCCGGGGATCGAACCTACGACCTCAGGGATGAGAGTCGCACGCTGAAACTATAAGGCTAACACTGTACATTATAAGTAATTAAATAAACGTAACAAATATTAAATTTTTTGATTCGCTTTTGCACCATTGCCAATGTTTCAGTAACAGATATATTGAGCGCTAACAAAGAAAAATCACTTCAAGAACAGTTTATTATGGCTATGTATTTTTAATTTAAAAATAAATAAAATACGATCCCTAAAAAGGCGATCGCTGTGATCCGTCTCAACTATTGTCCATGGAACCAGCTATCATCTGAAGTATTTACGAATTATTTCGACTTCTTAAAAGGCCTGCAAGCCTCTTGCGAGCCTTCTGGCTATGTGAATGTCCATGGGCGGTATCACTTGACATCAGAAAACCCTCCTGTCCCTTTTTCCTCTTGTTATATAAACAATTAATTGGACATTAGAAGTTAAGATAAGCCTAGCAGACTACCTACCTAGCAGTATCTCTATCTATTAATCTCAAGTATTATTGACAAGTTTTTTTGTCCTTTTTAAGAAATAAAGTCTTTATACCAATCTCTGAACTAAAATAGGAAATCACTCGTGTGTGTATATAAATTCTCCCAATCCCTCAATCTGATCTCGTAAAGTAACATGTATTAAAACATTGATTATGACATATGACGTTACTTTATTTTACGCTTGCTGCAAGGAATATAATGTATTGGATTAACGCCAAGGACACACCCGCACCTTTTAACATCCGTCCGGCGGTTTACGATTCTCTAAAGCTCATTTTAGTGCTTTTTCGATGAGATTGATGTATTTATTGCGAATTTATTGACTTTCTATGAAGCTGGTAATTCCAAATATAAATCGTTGATATTCATGATCAACACTTATATTCAGTTTTATGTGTAACGTTTTTCAATTTGTTAAAATTAAGAAAACACTTTTAAACGGATTGAAGCTATATATGTATTATAAACTTATAATTATTTACATAATTTTAAATTTAAATTTTTCCGTGCTTTACACGCTGTAATAATTTACGCGTGGTCATAATTACTTACCATATAAAGGTATTATAAGGTATAAAAGCCTCCTTAACTAGCCACTGCCATTATAACGTTTTAAATCTGGGTCTCAAATACGTTTATAAGTTTAATAATAAGTTTTTTAATAGGCTGACATGTGAAGCTTAAATGTGATTGACATTCTGTACCTGACACACGCCGCTGACATTTTTTGGTCTAAGGTATTTCAAATGCGTACATAGTAAAAAGTCTAATGGCTGGAGTCAACCACTTCAAGGATGAGAGTCGCAAGCTGAAGCCAACACTGCTCTTAACCTCCTGAAGGTCAAATATTATGTAATGTTACGCATTAAGAAATAATTTGTTTGAATCAATTAGTAACTAACACATCAAATTGTTAGCGGTCTTTGAAAGTACAATAACTCACTAAAAGTTCAGTATCGATGCGGTCTTGGCAAGAAAAATGCTGACTCAAGTGGATCCACTTTATAGAGAAGGCGTGCTAATTGTAATCAGTGCCAGATCGTGAGAAGGCTTTAGATTTTTATCTAGGCCACAAAACGCTGGCACTTTGGGAAAGAAGGAAGGAGCAAAATTTTAATAACGAATTGACCAATACCTCTTGTAAAGTTTTTTTAAAAATAGAATACTTTTTGATAGGAAAGATCTACGTATTTTACAAATATATTCTGGCGACGCCATACGCTTGACTGGGCGATTATCTTTCCACTCGGTTCAGAATTTTAGAATTTCCAATGTTAGTATCTAATGAAAATAAATGTTTATTAAAATATATGTATATATATATTTATTATCTTTTTATTAAGCTATTTTCGTTTCTGTCGTAATCTATACTTTTATGCATGTTACTTGTACAAATTAATTTCGATATTTCCCATCTACTTGGCGTCCCGTGGGCACATTTTTTTTAAATAATATAATTTAAAATTAACATGTCTTAATTATATTTAAGACTAGCCTTCAGTCCTGAATTTAATAGTTAAACATATATATATCATATATTGATACTGTCAACAGTACTCGTATGTTGTCATAAATTTCAGCACCATCCGCGCATATTTATTTGTAGTTTTTTTTCAAAAATTGAATTACATAACCGAAGTTTGAAATAATTCTATGGCCTATGCTTATATAACATTCTAACGGTGAACGATTTTTTTTAAATCGGTGCAATAGTTTTGGAGCCAATGCATACAAACAATCTAATGACTCCACTTTTTAAATTAAACCCACGACCTTTAAGTGTCAAGTGTTGTTTTGTGGTTTTGGCTTCGATTCACAGCGAAACACTAATTGATCCGATTGACACAGAAAGCTCCATACATAAATGTTTAGGGAATTAGAATTGTGTCTTCATATATCTTGATATCAGAAGTTAATAAAAAATCATTTTTAGGTCTGGGCCTCCGATTTTTGTATCTGTTTCATGATAATTTGTTAATCTAATAGGCAATTTGGTGATCAGCCTTCTGTGCCTGACGCACGCCGTCTATTTTTTGGGTCTAAGGCAAGCCGGTTTCCTCACGATGTTAAATGCCGAGGATCGAACCTACGACCTCAGGGATGAGAGCTGAGGCCAACACTGCTCAATGCTGATATCAGAAGTACCATGTTATATAATTTTCATTTAATGTGTCCTTATATCGCCAAACAATTTGATAGTAATTTTATGTGAATTTATCAACGGCGAACCTACATAATATACAACACAAAGTAGATACCATCCGTATCACGTGGACGTCCGTCGTTCCACAAGCGTTTTCTAAGGCAGTTTTTGCCGCGCACCACCGTTATGTGGAACCAGCTGCCCACTGAAGTATTTCCGAACCAATTCGACTTAGGGTCATTCAAGAAAAGGGTGTACCATTTCTTGGCAATGTGTATGTGAATCACTTAACATCAGGTGAGCCTTCTGCCCGTTTGCCTCTTAATACATACATAAATACCTAACAATTAGCATGTCTCCCGTCTTTGCGCAACAAAAACCAATTGAAATTTGTTTACATGATTGCGTGAGGTGATTTTAAAAATTATCAGATACTATCAGATTCTAAATTTCTATTTATATATATTTATTTAACACACATATAATTAGGATGTGTCTAGAAATTCTATATAATTGCATATGTCAGTTGCAAAACAAGCCCGAATTATTTCTGACAATTTCATAGCCAAATTTGGTATAGTCGGTGGTAGAAGTTTTCAACAAAAGTATAAAGTTATCGAAATTAATTTATCAGAGAAATTGAGTGTGGCACTCCGTTGAACAATTGAATTATAAGTTGGCTCTCAGCCAAAGTTTTTGTGCTAATAACGAAAAATATATAGTAATGCATAATTGTCATTCTAAACATATTTTACAAGCAATATATAACATCTTCTTACACGTTTTATAAGGGCAAGATTTATTTGTATCCATTAATATAAAGGCAATTTATAGCAATTCTTATAAGAATAATTTTAACCTGCTTGATGGCTAACTCTCATTACACGGATTTATCTTTATTACCTACTAATTAGTTTATTTGTCAAATCGTTTTCATGAAAAGCGGCAAATCTGAGCTCTAGTTGAAACAGTAATGTCTTATATCTATTTTCTAAAAAAGTGAGAAAGCTATCTAGAGCGTGTCATATCAGTATTGCCCTAGTGGTTACAGCGTGCGAATCTCAGCCGTGAAGTAGTAGGTTCGATCCCCGACTGTGCAGCAACTTCGGTCTATGTGCACGTTTAACAATCGCTCGAACGGTGATGGAACACATCGTGAGTAAACCAGCTTGCCTTACACCCAACAAGTGGACCGCGTCACAGAAGGCTCACTACTTGTCTATTGAGAAAAATAAATGATCATAAAACAGATATACAGTAATATAAAGCCCAGTCCCGGAAATTTTATTATGAAGTGTTTTTTTACTAGTATCGAAAATAATTTGTGACGTATATGGCATGTAAAGACGAAACAATGATTCGTTAGTATCGCATTATTTATGTAATATACTGAAGTGCTAACAAAATATACATATATTAACATAAACTAATTTGAAAAAAAAAAATTCCTACACCCACGTAATGATTAAGGAAATTGTTCGTAGTAGCTTTGAATTGAGGCATTTTAGTATTTATTAAGATTTATCAACAGAAAAAATACAATAAATTGGAAGACGCAACTTTTGATTATTTACTCAACAATCTACACAGCTTTTGATTTAATATTGTCCCAGCACTATTTTAAATAAAGTATTTATTATGATAGTTAACAGTAAACGAAGACAGTAATACTAAAATATAAAGGTTCCTTTCATTTAGAATCCTAAGATATAACATTCTTTACCATTACTTAGAGTAAAACAAAAAGTTATCAATGAAACTGCACTTTGACATTTTTCCTTAACCCGAAGTAGAGACGTTTTATCGACATTTATCTTTGAAGCCATTCTTATTGGCTTTTGTTTAAAACCCGCTTCATTTCAAGAACTTTATTGTCCCTTTTGTTTCTGTCTCAAAAGCTTTCTCGTGTCTTATCTTCTACCATAATCCAGTGGTACTTAGCGCCGGCTTACCCCTGTCTTTGGATCTTTACTTGTTCTTGTAATATTGTACAGAACATTCTTTCCACTCATTAGTTTCTGTGCGAAAATAATATTGGATTGAATATGATTTAAGATTGGGACTGGGGGCTTATTTACCTTCATTTAAAAATGTCACAATTATAATTGTGAATATATTTTGTGACACAATGGACCAAACTTTACATAGATATTTGGGATCCTAGTATTTTGCAAGTAATAGTAATATATTACTAACTAGTCTTCTGCCTTTGTAAACATATTATATTTATATAGATAGAGTTCATTGTAATATCACAACGATATTTTACATTGTTCATGTTTGCACTTTAAATTCATTGATAGGAACATGTGTTAATACTTATTTCTTTATAAATTCTACAGTTTTGATAATTAAAAGTATCATTAGTATTTTCTCCTCCATTTACTTGTAATATAATTAATTGTTTATTAATTTTCAGACTTTTACATCTTCTAAAAATAATTTCAATCGTAATTAATAAAATATTATACATTAATTAATGAATCGTAGAAATTCAACTGCAAATGGCATGACAAGGGTTTTTAAAACTTTTTAAATACAAAAACTTGGTACTCGATACAAATTTTGCGAACAAGTTTCATTTCACGAACTTAATCCTTTGAGAACAGCCTGTCAGCCAGTAGTAAGGTTTTATAGAAAACGATATATTACAAATTTGTTATACGAGTAATGAGTATTGATAGAACAGGTGACCCCAGAGCTGCTGCTGTATCGCAATACAGCGAGGAAATGCTGCCAGCGTTAAAGGTACACTGCCACAGGCACCAAATTGTTGAATTGGTTTTAAGTTACTATATATCCATTTTAAATTTATTTTTTATTATTATTACTGTGTAGGTTAATAATATTGTAAGTACTGATAATTTTGTGTTAGAAATAAATTTTATTACAACGTAAATATAATGTTAAGCCGATTGTCCGGTTTTTAATTCTGACGGTAAAGGAAATGATTGCGAAGAAAGCAGTATTTACTTGAGTCACGATTAGATAGTAAGAGGTTGGCTATGCACAGATTACGAAAAAATTCACTACGAAATATTTATTAATAAAATATAGTAAACTTTATTGAAGCACTAATTAATTACAAGGATATATAACGCTATCATGGAGTATGAAATCTGGCTAGGTTGGCCTTGTCCTACATAAAAAATAAAGGGATCCCAGAACTTATTAACTTACGCAGAAGTTTTATTTGTTAATATAAATCTCTTTTAAGAGTTAGAACTGCGCTAAAAGGGGCAAGTTTTTTGCCTAAGGTGCTCTTTAACTCGGAAAGCGCAATTTTAGGGAAGCCTTATGTTTTTCCGTTCACAGACTATATGCATAATATTGTGTAATAGGAATTGTATGTGTAATATAGTTATTGATTACGGGATCCTTTTCCCCGTAATAAGACATTAATGGCCCATTTTGCGTGAAGGGTTTTCTAGTTAATTAGGCCCAGTCCAGAAGCTCTAAAGTCTGATAGGGTGCTTGTGGTCGCGGGGTTGAGTATTTTTGTCATCCTATATATGTATGATGTGAATATTATATGCGAATATGTTTTGGCTGAACAAAGAGTATTCAGTCTATAAATCTTCAAGTGCAATAAGGATTACACCTGCTCCGACACAGACTCGGATAAAAGTTTCATACTGAATTTGTATCGACGTGAATTTTCTCTGGCATTGAATTATTCCGTACTTTCGCAATAATCGTCCAAATGGCAAGCCATCACTATATCAAAACACATAGCATTATTTTAATGGTAAATATCAAAAGAAGGTTCCTTAAAGAGGTTTTTAATAAATATCAAAACGTAAGAAGATGGGAAGAGAGAGAAGAAAGATAGGTTTGATAGGAAATTTTCATACAAACATGAGAACAATAGAATAAAATAATATACAAACGTATGAAAATTAACATAACAGAAATTATATTATCAAGATAAAGTGTGTAATACAAATAATACTAAAATACATTTTGTAAGGAATACTTGATTATTATATAGAATATATAATAACCAAAATGTCTCTAAGCCGGTACAAACAAAATGCAATATAAAAATAGGTAAGCTGGTACAATTACTCTTCGATGTTATATAAAAACTTTATTCCCATTCAATTATGTACTATTAAGATACAAACGCCAAAGTTCATTTGAAATAAAACTTAAGTTCAGCGTTACTTTTTAATCAAAACAGTTGTCCTTGGATGGAATTGTTGGAAGCCAAGTTGTCACTTACTCCTTTTACTGTGCAGTTTCTTGAAAACATGCTCTAGACAACATCAAATATGCGATTGTCTGATTCTGTATGCAAACCACAACTTTATAGATGTCTTGTTTCAAACATACTGATTGTGTAAATCGTTTGTAAAATAAATAATGTTCTGGAATATGTTTAACTATGTTCGCCTTCAGAGGCCACTTCATCTTTAACCACTTTTTAAAATCTACCAACTATCTATCAATCAATTTTTACCAACGATTCAAAACTTTATTCATTAATAATCTTAAACAACATCATCTCAACCTATCCTATGCTAAAACAGAAAGTATTCTTATTATGCAGTCATGGTTTAATTATAAAATGTATTATGTAGAAATTGTTGTCAAGTACCGTAAACATGACTAAAAGAAGAGACTGGCAGCCTTGTGCACGTTCTTTTTACCTAAATATCCTTTTTATTGTATATAATAAAGTTTTTTTTAAGTGAAACGTCTTTATCGGCATTGTAAAACAATGTCCCGTAACATTTTTCGGCTACGCGTCACATTATTCCGTTACGCGTCACGTCAAGAATGGCGCGTAACATTTCCCTTTCCACGGTTGATTCGAAGCCATTAGTAACAAAATTATATAATAATGATAGTAATAAGAATTAATGAAATTCTGCAATAA
This sequence comes from Pieris brassicae, assembly GCF_905147105.1. Classification (NCBI taxonomy): domain Eukaryota; kingdom Metazoa; phylum Arthropoda; class Insecta; order Lepidoptera; family Pieridae; genus Pieris; species Pieris brassicae. The sequence goes on from NC_059670.1 coordinate 5,150,573, forward strand.
TCTTAGTAGTAATAAGGTAAAATGAAATAATTGTTTTATTTGTATTCATGTCTGTGATAATAAAAGCCTTTTGTTAAACATTATTTAACCAATTTCTGTAAAGTTGCATGCATAATTTTTCGAAAAATATGGCCATATAGAACTTTCACTTCTTACGTGTGTACACTAGTACACGCACACATTTTTCTTACAGTTACAGGCTGAAATTGTCTCCTCGTCAAAAACTTACAATAACAAACGTGCTTAAAGACTTGTGTTAGCGGTAGTTGATTTAGTTTTTAGGGTAGGAAATTAAACACTTCAATGATGACTTAATTCACTATAATTTACTTCACTGATTTTACGTGAACTGTATAACTTCAAACTTGTGCAAAGAAAAGGCCCGTGCGCATGTGTCACAACCTCTTTTATAATCACAACTCCCTCCTCCGACTCGACCATTCCACTTCGGGAAGATGGTCGAGTCAATTCGTAACAATTCGTAAACAACCGAACGAGTCAAATGAATAACTATTGCACATGCGCACTTGTAGCAAGATTCTTAAGAATATGTTTCATAAAAATGTTTAGAATTTAATTAAATAAATATTAGAAGCTAACACTTGTATATTTTTGAATGCTTTGTTCTATCGGATCGGCATCGAGATGTTTTCATTAATTTTTTGTTTCCAGCCTCAGAAACATTAAAAAAAAATAACGAAGAATTTTAATGAATTATTTTTATTTTACTAATAAAATATAATAGTTATCTTTAGGTTATGGTCATTAAAGCAATGCAGAGAATTTAGTTGCGATTCCGTTTAACAAAATCTACTTAAAGGTTAAAAACAACCAACGTAAGATCAAACTTAGAGTTTGTCAAGATGGTTTAAAATAAAATGCTTTACATTCGTTATAATTCAAAGAGAATTTGAATTTTTACTGTTCTTAGTTGCAACTAAAAAGTTCTGAATTCAATTTCACTTCAGAGGTAAGAACGTTCCTTGGAGCTTGGTTTTACGGTTCTGGGAACTTTTCTTACATTGTAAATCAGCTACAAAAGTTCTGCAATGTGATTGATGACCCGTAACAATAGAGTATAGCAAACTTTATCTTATTAGGGAAACACAATTACCGATTTCTTTTTTAACGACTTTAAAACGAAAAGGTTGATATGTATATGATATTCTTGAAATAAAATTATATATTATCAAAAATTCTTGAAAAGTGAAAAACAGAGTCTAATTTAAATCCAGGTATGCTCTAATTTAGATACAAATTTCATCAAAACCATTTCATTCGTTTTCATATACATACCTCCGCATTTTAATAAATAATGTTTAGAAATATTTAGAGTCCGTATATAACAAAATCAGTTTCCGAAATCAGCAGATCAGTTAAATTGTGTATCAATTTTGTGATTGAGATTTTTAAGTTGTCTAGTTAACTTTTTAAGTTAATTTTTTTAATTAAGTTTTAAGTTAATTTTTTTTATTAACTTAAAAAGTTAATTTAAAAAAATGTCTGGGTGGTTTATAGGGGGTTATATTTCTTAAAACGCACGATATTATAACATTTATATTAAGCCTCAACCCTTATCAAGGAAAACCAAATGTACTCTCCAAGCGGAGCTATAACTGAAATATCAAAAAGATATTATACTCTGAGATCGAAATAACAACTATTTCATTCTACTTGAACGTAATTTTAATGCATATTTTTAATAACCTCTCAAACGGTACAACAAAATCACTATTTCCCCTATAATAAATATTTGTAGTTGATCATAACATGGAACATTCTGTAACATTAAATTTTTTCTTAAACATTCCAGCACGTTATCTTTTCTCGTCTAAGCAAATCGTCGAAGCTAATTGCGCATAGATCGATCCACTATTAACAAGCCGCAGTTTGAACGACACCAAAGTTCGATTCTTACCATAAGACTGCCGGCTGATTTCATAAATTAAGGTTGTACTAACACAATGACCGAAAAAACTCTTATTATAGATCTTTCTGTATCTTATTATCTCTTTAAATAGTTTCTTCTTTCAACAAAATAGGAAAGCACGGCAAACTGTTTATGGTTACGCTAGTTTACTACCTCGATAGTGTCCAATCAAAAGCCCTTGTGGCGTTTAGTGTCAGGGTTTAGGCCCAGTTGCTAGTGACATACACGTCACACGCCATCCGCAATTTACCGTAAACGCCTTTTGTCTAGCACGACGAGGATTAGGGGATTTGTGTTAATACTAAAATTTCGAGCGTTTCTACCTATCTTAATTATTATGTTGAATGTAGAATATTACTATTATAGCTAAGTCGCTTATTATGAGTATAGGCTAGCTAACAAATCCAAGCTAACATATAACCATATACCATATAAGCTAACGTCTCAGTAAATTTAAATTCAAATTCAAAATCATTTATTAATTTCAATGTACACTTACGAACGTAATAAAGAAATACATATTTAACTCTTCTAATTTTACAGTTATTGCCAGTTCTCAAATCAAGGACGTAGAACGGACGAGAAGAACTGACAATAGACTCTCCGCCACTCTTTTTAATCACCAAGTTTTATGTTTTACAAAATGTGTGGAAGAAGCACAATGTTCCACATGACATCTTTAAGTAATTAAATATAGAAATACAAAAAGAATGATTTGTCCTCTTTCAGCAGTAGGCATAGTGAAATAGGAGAAGTAATAATAACAAATATTTATAAGTGTGAGAGAAAATGTCGTTTAGAGTTTGCATAAAGAAAATGTTGCACAAATAGAGCTGAAAATAGTAAAAGTAATTGTCAGCAGCGTTTAATTAATAACAAAGTATATTACATTGCAACACTTAATTTGTTTTTATTTCATAGTGATTTCTTGTAAGTCAAAGTAGTGCAAACCTGTAAGATTTATAATAAAAAGTCACTTAGGTGATCAGCCTTCTGCTACCATCAGAAGTCGTCTTGTAAGAATGTATAAGAACGGTTAACTGGGTTTAAAAATCGATCACAAATATGAAAAATGCGCTGTACTATGTTTCTATGGATGCTATACATCTATATACAATCGAAACATAGCATTATCTTATCATCGTCATGGATCCCACAGAATCTGGCTTCGATACTAGAATGAAACTTTTTGGACACGGTGCACTTATATACAAGTAAGTGTATTGTTATGTATTTGTCGGACTTTAACAAACTCTTATTAGTATGTTTCGAGAGAAAACGTACTTAAATCCAACTTCCGAGGAATAATTGATTCTTTAGTGCTTTCTGTCAGTAAAGAATGCTTTGTGATTGTTGAGATAATAGTTTCCTGAGAATATTTTAATCCATTATGAAGACAAAGGATGATTTTAAGCAAATATAAAATTGTGCAATGTAATTATAAGAAATGTTTTAACATAATTGATATTGAAAATGAGAGCTTTATAACAAAATGGTCTATTATTATCAAATTCAAAGAAAAGTCTGATTTTATATAATTTTTCAGAAGTATACAATATTTTTTACTTATTAGTTTTTTTTTAAATTAATATGTAATCTCTTTCATTCTTTCTTTCCCGTATGCTCACATCATACTGTTACGCTACAAAAGGTCCAACCAAATGTATGTAATTTTTTAAACTTTTCAGCTATTCGAAAAACTTATATAGAAATCTTTAAAGCGCGAAGAAGTCAGGCATATAGCGTAGATATATGCTTTCAGCTTGTCAGACTTGTGATATCGCATTTCATATTTTAATATTGAATTTATATAACACCTGGAGGAATCGTATATTTATGTTGCAGTATATGTATTTAATAACATGTTCCCAGTATTCAGGACAAACAGAACGAATTCCAATTTATTGCCTGCACCAGGGACTTCGCTTTGAGTCATAAAAAATTTACGCCGAAAATACTGCACCAGACATCAATCGGATCTGTATGAGACACCAGGTGTGCTTCTTTGTAAATATTTGAAATAAAGAAAGATATTCTTTTACTTATTTCAAAATATTATAAAAGAAACTTTCAATTTTATTCCTTTAATTTATTTATTTTCCAAAATAATTTAACCACAATATGTTACATTAGAAAACCGGTGTAGTTTGTATTAATGTAACCATAGCATTGTTGTTTAGTATAGCGACAAATGCAGATAAAAGTAGTTTTTTAATGTACTGTTTATGTTTGTTAGCCTACTAGCAAATAATTTAACGTTCTCTCACCATATTTACGTTGTTAGCTCTCGATGTACTGAGCCGAACTTGCGTTACGGCACGAGACTGTACGTCATGTTTCACTCGTTTTTTTATGTCATCTCGATAAAAGTGCTCGACTAGAAGACATTTATTTAATTGAAAAACCAATTTATACAATATGATTAGAATCTATTAAGATTCATTTCACACATACAATTTACCTCTACCTTTAGACTTTATTAAAAGTTCAATAAAAGTCTCATCGTCAATTTTGCTACAAACTTTTTAGTTACGGACCTCAGATTTCTATATGATCTATATTTCTGCTTTATGATCATTAGTTAATCTAATAGGTAAGTAGGTAATCAGCCTCCTGTACCTGACACTCTAGTTTTTGGGTCTTAGGCAAGCCAATTAACAATTTTATCACATCGTTCGGATGGTTAATACGCACATAGAAAGATAGTCCATTGGTGCATACCCGGGCTCGAACCTACGATGGGATGTGAGTCACACGCTGAGTCTACAAGGCCATGGTTTTTGATATAAGTAATCTTATAAATACTCATACTTTTCGGTTAATCTATGATCAATGCTGGTTTAACGATCAATAATTAGCACTTGGCCTTAAACCTCAATTACTTATGAACCGAATCGAACACACGACCGAAACACGGCTATGTGATGAAGTTTTCTTTCTTCTACTTGTCCATTAAGAAATAAATGGGCCATAGATCAGACATTTAAGGCCTTAGAGGTAGCGTCACTGTTCCTTTACTAATCACACGAAATCCTAATCCAGCCAGAAATAATTTAAATATTTCTTCTTAATGCAATCCAATTATTACCAAATTCTACAATAGTAGACATTATGTAACGTTTCAAACAATAGCTTTCCTAGTTAAGGTAAAGGTAAACCAATTTCATCAAACTCTCACTGTTAAGTGCAATATTTATTTAACTCGCTTCATTTGCGGACTAACTTTCTCTCATTTCATTGTACGTTTGTGCTCGTTTTAAATAAATTTTTTATTCGTTCACACAATGCTTCCACCACAATGCCTACTGGATAAAAGCGTTTCATTCTTTTAAAACTATAGCTTTTTATACTCGCTTGAATGAATTTTTTATCTTTCATAACACTTTTCTCCGTTGCGGGAAAATTAATTAAGAGTACATAAACTTAATTATCCGCTAAGCTAGTATATTACACGATATTGATGAACTATATATGATATTAATGAAGATTTCAGATTATAAGTTTCATATTTTTATTACGTTTTTATCGTAATCTCGAAGTAGTACTTAAGACGTTGAGTTCTTTACAGAATTAATAGTATCAATAAAATAAGAGTTTACTTAATTGTTGGCACTGTGGTACTCCTATCTTTGAAGACGTGAGTTCGATTCACGCCTGTGCGCCAATGAATTTTCACTATCGTGAGTAAACCAGTGTATTAAAAATCGACGACTTGTGTCAGGCACAGACGACTGATCAGTTACTTACGCTATCTGAGGTCTCAGTTAATACGTATTAATATTAGTACTTGCGAAATCAAGATTTGTAATATTAGTTACGTAGGGGGATTGAGCATTAAAAAATTATTGAACTCATTCCAAATTGTTTTAATATACAAAGCTTAAGGAACAAAAGTAAGTACATTTCGAAGCGGGGAATTGAGGTAAATTTTTTCAGAATATCCAGTACAGCGTAAAATTAAGTTTCGGTATTTAAATGAAACGAAACGCTCGAACAGTTTTTAGGCTTTCAATGTCTGCCGTTTTATTTACGAGTCGCGTCGCTCGCGATTTTATAAAGATCTATTAAGATACTCCACGGAATTATGTAGCAATATATAATTTAGTAGTTGCCGTTGCAATATGTAAATGTCATTGAACGAATTATCTTACGAACTCACATCACCCATTATTGTGATTGGTGGATCAATCATTGACATTCGGAATGGTCCTGTTAGGTTAGGTCATTGTGTATGTGTTAAAACGAAATAAGTTGAAATTACTTGTCTCGCTAACGCGTTTACTGAATTAATAAGTAATATTTTCAATGGACAGGTTCACATAGGTATAACCACTCTTATAAAACAAAATAATGAAATTTGAAAATTATAGAAAAGGCCATATTTCCTTTAAATTAATTCGAAGCAAGGCTAATGCGTTCCGTTTTACGGTTGACTAAGCCGAGGAAACAGGAAGCTACAAATAAATATTGTTAAGTGTTTTAGTCCGATTCATTTATCTTCAAAACGTTTGAGGTCGAAAGAACATCGAGCTCTTGAACCCTCTGAAGTGGGAAAGGCCCAACCGCTTACAAAAGAAAATCGTTGAAAAATATTAAGTTGTTTATATAATAGACTGGCTTTTTACGTTTTTTGTTAACATATTATTCGTAGTAATGACCGATGGACAACGTACATATGATGTGTAATTTAACTTCAGGATTAATAAGCAGAGCATTTATAAACTTTAACAACAGCTCTACACAAAATAGTAATAAGTGTTCATCTATCATTTATGCTTCGGTAATAATTTCAAAGACAATGCAAACTTTATAGATTAAAAGAAACATTCGTGCGTCTAAAATAACTTCATTTCCTGTTGTTTAGGGAAAAAACAAATGCCAACCTTTGTTCGAGGCGATTCGATTGGAAGGCATATTTTCAAATAAATCACATCCAGCACAGGTCATTGATTTCCGACCAAAACAACGGGATGGGGATTGCAAACGGATTAGGCTATACGTCTTGGCAAGCTTTCCAATGAAATCATTTGTTAAAATGAAGTGGAACCTCTATGTCGAAATTCCAATTATAATGCTTCAACAAAACTTTTACTTGATACGATTTTGGCAATATTTAATTGGTGTATATATTCATTAAAAGGCGTTATTGCCAAAAATATTTAGAATAAACATTTAGTTTTATTATATGTGATTTTAAATAAAGCCAGGCCGTTTCTGTTAGAGAACTAACTAATCCTTTAGACGTCCATTTAATGATAACGGCTACTAAAGCTTATTAAAGATTTAAATAAGTTCACCAGACATTAACTGAGGAAGGTGCCCTAAGCTTTCATAAATGCGTTATAGTATCCACGTTACATTTAATAAATGACTCTGAGTAAGACAAGATCAAATTCAATGTATTTATTTGAGATAGCCTGGCATGCGAATCTAATAGCGGAAATATGTTCTGAAGCTAGAAGGTTTTTGATTTTTAGTTAGAAAATATTGACTTATTGAAGACCGTGCTGTGTTCAATCCTACAGTTATAGACTCCATTTGAACGGATCACTGGAGCGGAATATTATCAGAGGATTTTCGCTATGGGTTGGAATGAATGAACAAAATTAATATAAGTTTACAATTATAGTGTAAACATTGTGTCAACTCATTGCATTATAATTTCATTTTAAATTCGGTTGAAAGTCCAATATGTTAACTTGAAATCGATATTTACTGCATAATTATATTTCTAAATGTAAAGTAAATTCCATTCCAGTCCAGCTTTCAATGTGACTTGAACACACATAACTTCGGTTTATTTTGTACAGATAATCACATGAGCCTACGTGTCTGACGAATGTCTACGAAATGTCCTTTTGGTTACACAACGTTTGTGGATTTGATTCTAAGACCTCAAAGTGGGAAGTCACACGCTGGAATCACTAGGTCAAACCACTCTTTAAAATATATGCGTAATTAAAACTTTTACAAAAACAACAACAATCACTATTATTTTATAATCCAATTTTTTCTATGGATAGAGAAATATCGCAAAACTTAGTAATCCTTTTTTTAAAATTAGGTTAAGTAATTCTATACTGTTAAGTCTGCGTCCTAGGGATGAGAAAGACGTGAGACGAACGTCACAGCGATTGTGATTGGTCAAACGGACGTCATGACATGATGCATCATGACGCCTGTCGATGCATATTGAACTAGAGATTCTGTTGACCAATAAGAATCAATCGATGGGTATATCTCACTCCTCAGCGCTGTTTTTACTTTAGCATTTGTAAATCTGGACGCTTTAGCGTTAAATGGTTCTGTAATGAGCCTAGGTAGTCCTAAAAGTAATATTGTTATTAGTCAGTAAGTATAAGTATATTTATAAACAGCCATCGATCATGGTTTTTCCTTAAACAATTATCAGATTCCATTCGAACTTTGCACATAAATCATTGATATAATCCGAGCCGTGTCCATTCACTCGTTTTCTAGTTTAACGTGCTCAGACAAACTATGTTCTGGTTATGTACGTAGAGATTATTTCAGAAACGCTTCATGTTTTATAACTTTCTTTGGATAATTGTAATGAATATATTGTAGATTAAGCATACTTGGTCTAGTAGCTTCGGCGTGTGACTCCCAGAGAACTTAGGTTCAAAACCTATGCATCAATGGACTTTTCTGTGTGCAGATTTAATACTCGTGCGGTAAAAACACCGGCAGAAGACCCATACAACAAAGCAGAAACTGCCTTAAAAATGCTTAGTTGTGGAACGACGTCAAGGTGATACGGGTGGAATTTCCTTAATCCTCGACGTCCAATGATGAAACTCAGCTGCATGTATTAATCCCCTCAACTCCTCTCAACTTCCTCTCCTCTCTCCATGGAAAATGTGGTAGAAAATGCAGAGTGACTCAACATCGCCATACTCATATACATCTACGCAACGCCAAGGGATCAAGCAGATCGGAGAGGGATTAGTCGACGATTCGAACCGCTCTTCGTTGAATACAGTCAAGTTGAAGGAGCTGACACTGGGGAAATCCCGCCCAGAGGTGAAAACAGTACTCCATTCGGGGCCGAATTTCCGCTTTATACAGTTGCAAGTGACCCGGAGGGAAGTACCCACTTGCCTTGCTGAGCACACCAAGCTTTTTGGAGACTAATTTAGCCTTTTCTTCCATTATGTTGGAACACCACTGTTTTTTTAGTAGAACGAATGTCACGGACATGATTAGTGAACTTATCTATATAGTATTACTAATATAGATAAGTTTAGCCTCACGAAGTTAGAAATAAATAAGTTCGAAACATCATAAAGTGTTATTGTTTAATGACGCGGCGCGCTTTATATTTTTGGTACGTTTACATCTTTGTTCATATTTTTCATCGTTACCCCAAAGACAATTGTACCGAAAATTGTAAATTCAGAATTGAATCTATTTTGTACTTAAACAGCTGCAGCCAGTAATTAAATTAGTAGGCAATTTGCTGCCTTTACTAGGACGTGCTCCGAATGGCTTGCTGTTCAAGAAATTTCATTACAAGCTGATGTAATGCCTCTAGTTCGGAAATCAGTAATTGTTGTGTTAAGTTTTGAGTAACGGTTTCCAATAACAAAGTTTTTAAAGAAAGCAGGTTTGCGCAACTTGAGTGATTTAGTTCGGAACTGGGAAGTTGTGATAAATTATGAATTTAAACAATACAGGGTTTTTTTTACTCTGTTACTACCAATTGTGATCATAACTAAAATAATAAGTTTACAGCGCTACGAATATTGATAATTGATGTAGTTCTCTCAGCAAACTCGCAATCAAAACGATTACGTCACGATTAGTATTTTGTCGCTATTGGAAGTTCAAAAGTAACTAAAAAGAAGAAATGATAAATTAAAAGAGTTTGTTACTTTCTAATTGTATCTATCAAACTTTTAATAATATCTAAGAAAAAATATTTCTATTGTTAGCATACATTCATTTGCATTTATTTTTACCTATACTTTATTGGTATTTCTATCCTTTTATTCTTAAGCTACTACCACTATTATCACATAACTCATCATTATGTATTAACACTTCGTTAACATAATATACAAAATCATATATAACAAAAAACAAAAACAAAACAGGTTACATAAGTTATTAGGCAACGGGCGGCCCTATCTCTAACAAGCAATTTCTTCCAGGCAACCCTTATGTGGATCACCCACCTACAGAGGGTAAAGTACAAGAAGTGCATAATTGATTAACACACACTCAAAATAACATGTAACTATAACTAAAATTAAATAAATAAAATCTAAAGAAAAAATATAAATAATAATATGTATTCATATTGGGTTTTTACAAATCACAACTTTGTTCGCAAGTCTTAGGATTAAGATTAATACGCGGGTATAAGGGATTGTTACCTGCGCATGGACAAATTACATAACCAAGTTCGGTCACAGCGACAAATCGACTGAGAGGTTAAAAGGTAAGAAGGGCAGGGGATAGCCCATGCGTCGACTTTTCTCACTAAATTGTTATTTTTCCCTCTTGTCGCACGAAAGCGTAACACAAAACAGCAAAGTCTCTTGTAAAAATTGGCAATGTATTATTACTATATAAGATAATCTTTGGAGTAAAAACAAATAAAAATTATAATGAAAAAACGGTTTATCAGATGTAAATCAAATTTTGCAAATGGCTGCAAATGTTGAAACCTTCTTATTTATCATAGAAACGAAATAATTAACATAACAGATCGTATAAAATAGGAATTTTTATTTATATGTTCTATTTTCGAAATGCAATTTTCAATGAAGAACGTGTTTGAGGTGTTATAGAGTATAAAGAACTTACCTATATGTGATCGGAAAACTTACATTTTATTTATGTAATGTAAGATAGGACGAAAAGGCTTATGTAAGATAGGAAAAAATGGCACTTTGAAAGTACTTCTAGATAAAATCAGTCGTTAAATAATCGGTATGGGGCTTTGGTTTTATCCACATGTAAGGACTAAAGATTGATTTGAGATTAATTTAAAAATGATGAACATTCCTAAGATATATTAATACGTATGGATGGTATAACTATCCTAGTCTAAGTATAATTCCATTATGTATACTCTCTTCTATAGATGTTCTTAAGTTCGAATCTTTACACTGTACCAAAGATTGCCTAGAAGAGTTGTAGTAGCATTAAAGACGCCCATTTCAATTAGTTTTGTAAGTTTGTTGTTAATGTACAAAGTGTAAATAAAATAAATATTATACTATTACATACTAAAGTGTTAAAATATTTACAAATGTACCAACTGTTTCATTCTATATTTTTAATCAAGCTTTTGTACTTATCAATTCACAAACCATCATGAAACAGATACAGAAATCTGAGGCCCAGACCTAAAAGGTTGTAGCGCCATTGATTTTTTTTATTGTACATATCAACCCGTAATAATTTCTGTTACATCGGTAATCGACTCCACCACTATTCTAATTAATATATTTAATATAACAGTAACAAGGGTTTATTATTCAACTCAGTTCAAGAGAGAATTTAAAATGACATATTAGGACCGTATCGTTGTTAGCAAAATCAGAATTTTCTTGGATAGACGGTCTTAGCATAAGACAGATGTCATCCGGATGGATTGTGGTTAGTGTGGTCTTCGTTATATAAGGAAGGAGGGGAAATGTTGCATCAAAGAGAATTTGAGATATTGCCAAGTACACGCGTCGCAGTAGGAATTGATTTTGCCGCCTTTTGTGATATCCCTGCTCGTTGTAACGTCCTATCATTTTGTAATTTATCGTATTGAAATATATTTTACAATAAATTCTGCGAAATAAGTAAGGTGAACTGAAATACGATAAATTAAATAATACTACGAATACATTTCATTTGTAAGAATAATATAAAAAATATTTTATTTGCTTTATGTCCAACACACAAATATATAGTATTTACAATATTCTTAACCTATTTAGTAATAATTATTATTAATAATAAATAGAAAATAAAAACAAATTTATAAAGTTTGTACCCTACCCTGTGAGTGTACCTTTAAGGTCTTGTCTTTGCTCACCAGGTGCCAACTTAAATCTTAATTAATTAATTAATCTTAATTAATTTAAAGCCCCACGTAGTTAAACCCCACGGCCCAAGAGTCTCTCCAAAGGGAACAAAATTAAAGTTGGAAGAGAGACTCTAAAAATAAAAAAATGTTATTTTTTCTTTATTCATATATGCTTTTTTATATATGATTTCTACTTGCTACAGTTCTGACATACCTCCCTCGCTCCACTTATGACATTCATAATGCATGCTCGCCAATTAATGTTATCTATGTAAATTTATTTATTTATTATAATTTAAATTAAACCCTAGTTATATAAAGCATTTCCAAGTTATTTGGAACAGTATTTGAAATACGTAAGGACATTAAAATAACGTAAGTTTTACATTATTTATTTTGAATTTAAAATTATAAATTTGTCCGTTGCGTCCTAAATTATCTGGTCATACTTGCAGTAAACTCGAAACGTCTGATAAGTTTTATAATTCTAAATTCTAAAATAAATACTATACCAAACATATAATGTGAAACCGTGAGGGTTTAAGCCAGTCCCCGGCAATATTTATCATTAATTAGCATTTAAGAATTTAATTAATTAGGATTAATGTTTTGATGAATAATAGTAGAATTGTAGCTGTATCGTTATGGCTCTTGATACCGAAAGATAAGGAAATATATCTACTAGAATTATTTTATTATTTTTTATATCTTCATAAAATTTAACTGTAGAATATGATATTTCTCAATAATATCAAGAACAGGATGATTTAAAAGCTTTTATTATTTTTAGAATATCTATGTACATATAATAGGCACATAAAGCATTGTTAACCTTGTGCCAAATCGTAAATTTTAGTATCTCTGTTGTTCCATCATCTTTTTAATATTAATTATCGCGAGAAAATAAATTTTACTCGATTGACGTCTCTCGTCTGAAGTAATAATAATTTAGTTATTTTATCGATATATTAATGCCCCTGCGGTGAATTTAGGGTTATTTGATAATGCTATTTGAACACTGGGTCATAAAATTTATCTGTTATGAAACAGTTTAACGTAGTAAATCGTTAATCAAAGTATGTTACGAAGATAATAAAAGTCTTCATAGACGTACATCATAATAATTTAAATGATATTATACAAATAAACCAATCGCTGGTCTTCGACTAAGATTTCTATTAGGTGATGATATTTTACAGATAGGTAAAGAAACGTAAATTAATCAATAAAGCGTTTATAAATTTGACGATTACGACCATTTGTATGACTCAAAACTTGGCTATTAAGAGTGGCGGAGAGTTTCTTGCCAGTTCTTTTAGCCCGCTCTACGCTTTTGACTTGTAGTAAATTTTATTTTAGAATCAATTAAGATATTTTCTGTTGACGTTCATAAGTATACTTGTTTACCTATTTAAGTTGAGTTTGAGAAAAACAAAAAATAAATATTTTGTATCTGTAATCATACAAGGACGCACTAATAACAAATCACTTGAGCTCTACCATAAATAATGCAAAGATAACGCGCCTTATCGTAAGAAGTACATTTAGATCGCGTGCTTAAAACGATTATTTAAAAAAAACCTTTACAGAGATCAGATAGAAGGTTTAGTACCTACACGTGAAATTTGCATCTAAACGGGAGTCACGGAAGGAAGTTAGAAGAGGAAAACTTTTGTCAGTTCTCTCATACAATAGGCCTCAGAAATTATATCATAAAGAAGTCTTATTGTAGCATGAGTAAGTATTTTTTTTAATTAACACTAATCATTATGATATAGATTAGTTATCACACAAGTAAGTCTACTAAGACAATAGCGAACCATTTTTTTGCTTTTACTATAATGAGTTTATAATAACAACCCTTTCTTACCAGTTTACCCGAATCCATGAAAAAAATATTTATTAAATAACTGTTTGCATAGATAACAAGCAATCCATGTTATTTCAAATTTCAAACGGATATGAATGGAAATAGCACTAAAAAATTTTTGATTGAAGTCGCTCTACTTCCGGGAACCGGAAGCGATATCGGTGGCTAATATTGAAAGTTAAACTTATGGGCGTTAAATACTTTCTTTGCGTTTTGCGTTATAAAAGAACAAACCTTAAGACAAGAAACTACGCCGGTTTTAAAACTACTAACTTCTCATCCAGTCCCCTTGGTTACATACGTCAACACGGCAAATGAAACGCAAAGCTGTAATAAGTCTCGGATTAACAACGAACAAAGTTTAATTGACCTAAGACGACTGACACTCACCCAACTCTGTCCGACTTTATGCATTCCGGACTTAAAACTTACACTAAACAACTCCGCCCCACGAGATAAGTTTAAATGGGACTCGTAAAAGTTCACGCCTGCACTTGTCAGCATTTAAATGACACTCCACTACACCTATGCTTTGAAACATGACTTGGAAAATCGAATTCTTTATATTCTATGAATCTGCAACTTCACAAGCAATTAAACCTTTTGTTTGTATTTATCCACTGAGCAATTTCAGATAATCTGCAAAGTTTATGCTTGTTAATTACGATTGAGCGCTATTCAAGCACTATTTTTTCACATTCATAGAGACTAGAGCGAAGAATGAATGGTTTTTTTCATTCGCTGCGCAATAATACATTACTCGGTGACCGTATGACGGCCACCATATCGTTTCGTGTCATTGCTTTTTAAAATATATTTCTCTACGCCAGCATACTTGTATAGAAAAACATAAACAAAGAAAATACTAGCATGTAATATTTGTGTATAGTTGATAATGTAAAACAAGAATTAAATGATATTAAAAATACATTTTGTGACAATTTTAATCTGCTCTTTCTAATCATAGTGTTGAATAACTATTTACTTATTTTAAATCCTCATAAAACTAATTCATTATTCCGAAACCAATTAATCCAGCTCTATGAGTCAATTGTCAAAATAAACATCATTACTGTCAACTGACAAACAATATGTAATCATTGCGATAAATAGCAAGCTAATACTTGGCTAATTCGGCCTCTGTTTGTCTATAGCAAGCAAATCTGTAACTTATGACTGAATTAACGTTGACAGAATAGTAATAGGTCTAATTGCTTGGCACAATAAATTCACATATTATGGCTCTTAACTCGAGCTTTATGGCTTAATATAAGATGTTATGTAATTACTGTACTTGACGACATACCTCATTTATTATTGGGTAATAATTTTCCATTAATACGTATTCATTACGATAGTATACGATTTTCAATCGACGTAGAAACTGCCTGTTATGATAAATTTATTTATTTTTAATTAAAAAAAAACTTAATCAATGGTGCTTAAACCTTTTTAGGTCTGGGCCTCAGATTTCTGTGTCTGTTTCATGATCATTTGTTTATCGATTAGGCAAGTAGGTGATCAGCCTTCTGTGCCTGAGGCACGCCGTTAACTTTTTGGGTCTACGGCCAACCGGTTTCCTTACGATGTTTTCCTTCACCAAAAATGGAAACAAAATCCATTGGTGCACAGCTGGGGATCGTACCTACGACCTCGGGAGAGATTCGCACGCTGAAGCCACTAGGCCAATATTGCTCTTTCTATATTTATTTCATATAAAAAGCTTTAAATTCAAACACTTACAACAATTAACTTTTTACTATAAAAAACATTGCTTAACAAAAAAATATCTATGATCATGTTATTTTTTTGGGTACCTTCCTACTGAATAATGAGTCAAGTTGTAACTATAATATATCATAAAATATATTTATTTACGTAAAGTATTGGCTTCGCAATATAATTTAAAGTCTGGTCATTAGATAAACATATATCACAAGACGATTGATGGCTATGAATGATTGATATACGACTTGCTGACCAGGCTAGTTGTAAATCACAATTGAAAATCTGTATGTATACTATAAACCTGATTATTATCTTTGTATGAAGAGACTTGGTCATTGTGTATTATTAATATTGTTCATATTTATTTAAGATTCAGAAAATAATATTTAGGAAGATTTTTAGGAACCAATATAGACCCAAATGCTGTCTGATTTTTTAAATTCTAAAATATTCATATCTATCTTCACTGTTTAAGTGAAAAAACAATCCTAAGAGTAGAACTTACAACTAAACAAAAAAATATGCCGGGGTGTTCGTCAGGGAAATATACTGTGACAACTTCTTTTTAATGTATACTCGGGTAGAGAGACTAGAGATATCTGTGAAAGTGAAAAAAAAAATTAAACAACCTTCGGTACGCAGAGGACACAGTTTTGATTGAATCAGTAGAAGACCTGGAAACACTTAAACAGAGTGCACCGTCAAAGTGAATGACGGTTTGACCATTAATATAGCAAAGACAAAGCTAATGGTTATTGCCTATAATACTATTAAACCTGTCATAGCTGTTGCAGGTGGAACACTTCATTGCGTGCGACAATACATGTACTTAGGGGCATAGACGGAATTCCGATCAAGAAATTAAATCTCGGATTGAAATGGCCCCGGCATATTTTCATACACTGAAAAAAAGCTATGTCGCCACATAAGAATCTAATTAAGGGTTTGATAACTACTTTGTTTAATTTCGCCAGTAGCACTAGTTTTAAGATGTGGTGTTACCGTCACATGCTTTTCATCAGCTGGTTCCAAAGAGTGAAAAATGAAAGTTTATGCAGCCTGTTGAATTACGGAAAGTCGCACATCTCAGAGATGTTTTGCAGCTCTTACTGATGGGCAAAAATTCAAGACATGTGACGGGCTGGTAGAAAGAAGGAATTCGTCGTTGCGGAACGTACGGCCGGGGACCGGCATCAACTCCGCCCAGGAACTGTTTAGACTAGCACAAGATACCGCCTATTTCAAGTTGTTAACAGCCAACCGTTAACAATAAAGTGGCTGAAGAAGAAAGAGAAGAGTTAAATTGGAAATGTATGAAATCTAAATAAACGTTTTCAACGGATATAAACTTGACTTCATAGTATTATCAATAAACTACATAGAAAAAATAATAACTTAAAATTGATAAATAGTGAATTAAATTTTTTGTCCCTGTGGCAATAATTATTTGTTGAGCGTATCGTATCTACAGCGCGCCGACTTAAATATTTAATTAGCGCCTGTGTTCTAGATCCCCACGGCCCACGAGTCTCTACTCCAAAGGGAACAAAATCAAAGTTGTAGGAAAAGCTCTTATATATGAGCGTATTATTATTTTGGTATGCGGCCGCTTTTGTCCGGGGGAAGTGAGACGTGGCTAACGTATCCACACAGTGGCATCCCATACCAAAGGTCGTTCCTTATTCCATTGGATCAAAGAATTCGGGCCAGCCGTTTTCTTCTCTAGCCTGTAAATGTTTACCTATTTCGAAACCGCGAATGTTTTTTTGCCATCATTGTCGGAGATGAATATAAATCCTATCACATATAATAATGGAGTATAAATCGTATAAAATCAGCTTTTCAAATAAGCCATTAAATAAATATTTCTCTTTAACAGATGTAAAAGCTTATAATCAAAGGCCATACGACCCTGGCAGTAACGAATGCTATTTCCTGTATACGAATCAGTTCGTGCACGCGAGGTTTGGTACAAAGGGTGTTAATTTACTATGATAAACCCAATGTTATTGCGCAAAATGTACAAAATTACCTACTTTCTTCGCCATTAATGGGTTTTAACCTACTGATAAGGCCTTGCTTCTAACATTAAGCCGTGTATAATTTGTACGTATTACGTATTTTAATACCAATTGTAAATTGATGTTTTATTTCCTAAATTTTGAAAGCGCAAAGAATTACCAAGGCGTTTTACGTAAAATAAATCAGTGCAACAAGCTTTTTAGGTCTGGAACAGCCGGGGCTCGAACGACCTCAGGGATGAGAGTCGCACGCTGTAGCTAATACGCCAACATGATAGTATATAGGCATATAATAAATAAGTTAATTTTTGTAGTATAATATTATATATATCTATCTATCTATCTATCTTTCACGGCAGTAGCAACCTTAGTCAGTAGTAACATTAAAAAATTCTACGACAATAGGCGAATGTAAGTAGAACATATTATTACATACGATAATCATAGCTTTGTATCAAGAAATTCAAGATTTAAGGATACGATACTGATGACGTAATTAAATTCATATACCCAGAGGGTGAGAAAGTAAAACAATATAAGATACGTGATTCACTTGATTGTGATCAACAGCATCTCGACCGATCACATACACGCGAAACGATCCGCGTTGTTGTACCTTTTACCCCCAGGGTACATTTTCTAGCTGCTGTAAAAAAATATTAAGAAACTTTAAACTAATTATCGTATGTGAAGTATATTACGATCAGATTGATTCCCAGCTTAACAATTTCCTTTGGAAGGAATAAAAGGTTCACCTAGAGATCTACAAAAATTGTAAATTATCAGGTCTTCATAAATCTTCAATAAAACATCAAATAAGTTGTACAATACAAGAACGTTGCATATACATTTGTGAACTTGAAAATATGTTCCATAAAATTCGTTGAACCAGCTCACAAATAAGCGTTATAATACACCTAAAGTATATTTATGACGCTGCTGCATTTGCATTTGCGTGCACAGCTTTATGTACGGGTGTGGTATACGACGAGCTATATTCGTAGAAGTAGAGAGATCGTATCACCTTATTAGAATTGCAAAAACGGCCCCATTGAATGCCCTTTAGCCAAAATTAGCATTTTCTACACTATTTATGGCCATTTTTGAATATGTGTAAAACGTATGAGACCACAGAAACATTTATTTGATTCATTTCTAAAGTATGCGTCTCCTTGGATATTAAAAAGAGTGGCGGAGAGTTTATTGCCAGTTCTTCTCTTCCGTTATACGGCCTTGATTTGAGAACTGGCAGTAAATGTAAAATTAGAAGCATTTAATGTATATTTTTGACGTTCATAAGTGTACATTTGTTACCTATACAAAGCAATTATTTTTGACTCTGACTTTGGAGGCTGATTATGTAAACGGGAACGAGCTATTACACCCTTAGTATGTAAACTATATTTATAACCCTTGCCTATCTAGTGTACATGGTAATCAAAGATAAGGCTTATATACCAAGCGTAATTCGATTATAGGGCCTTAACAAACACCTCTGTTTTCTTATATTTTTTAAAAAGACTTTTAAATTTCCGGTGAACGATGATCAAACGACAAAGTGTCTTTTCGCTTGATTGAAGTTTGAAGAGGAACTACAGTCCAATCACAGGCATACGACATGATCAGATATTTCTTTTTAGCTTTGATTTAACTAATATCCATCTAGTGATACATACCACTGTTTATACACAATGTGGTTGAAATTTTATTTAACTAAACTAAATAAGAGCATTCTAAAGATAATTGCTTAACACGTTCCCTTTGGTAATCGATAAATGTAATTATAATTATAGAATTTATATAATTATTGATGTAAGTCTATTCGCCGGATAATGTAGTTATAACACAGTATTGCAGTGCTATGTTTATCAAATTATACGGTTTCAGTAATGTATATTATAGCTACAACTAGACTTAGAGTGAAAAATCATTTTTATTGTTCAATACATTTTTTATATTGTAAACACTAGTCTTTATGAAGTTATCTAAACTGACAACGCTTCACTGATGAACTTGATATAGGTTTTTTTTTTTCGGTTTGATGTTTCTGAGTTTCATCGTCGGACGTCAAGGCAGAATACGCAATTCCACCCGTAACACATAGACGTCCGTCGTTCTAGAACTAAGCGCTTTGGAACCACTCTGGAACCAGCTGCCCAGTAAAGTATTTCCGAACTAATTCGACTAAGGATCGTGGAAGAAAAGAGCGGCAATTCTTAAAATGCCGGCATCGCACTCGCGAGCCCTTTGGCATTGATAGTTTCCATAGTTACCCCGCAAGCAAAAAAAGGTTAAATTATACATTTAAAAAAATAAAAAGAAATCAATGGCGCTACAATCTTTTTTAGGTCTTGGCCTCAGATTCTGTGCCTGACGCACGCCGTCGACTTTTTGGGTCTAAGACAAGCCGGTTTCCTCACGATGTTTTCCTTCACCGTTCGAGCGAATGTTAAATGCGTACATAGAAAGAAAATCTATTGGTGTACAGTCCGCGATCAAACCTACGACCTCAGGGATGAGAGTCGCATGCTGAAGCCACTAGGCCAACACTGCTCAAATTATACATATATAAACATAATTATAATTACCGCCTATTGATGAAATTTGTATACAGCATATAAATAAAACTAGTTAATAATTAACAACTACGGTTTAAATCAACGCTTTTTATCTACTAAAAACCTACAATCTTCTGCCTCTAAAATCCAATTTGTTATATAACGTGAAGCTAATCGGTTCGATGGATGCAAGCACCTATATGCGTCCACCGCAGTGATCAATCCTCAATGACATGATGAATAACCCTGAGGAAATCTAGCTTTAATATTACAGGGCAAAATTATTCTATTATCGTTCTCTGACGCTCAAGGTGAGCGATACATAGACATTGATATATTGTTGTAGTTTCATTATGTATTGGTACTTGCAACTATTTTTCCTATTGTATATATGATTTAATGTTTATGCTTATAGTATATAGTTAAAGAGCAGTGTTGGTCTAGTGGCCTCAGCGTGCGACTCTCACCCCTGAGGTCGTAGGTTCGATCCCCGGCTCTGCATCTTTCTTTCTATGTGCGCATTTAACATTCGCTCCAACGGTAAAAGAAAACATCGTGAGGAAACCGGGTTGTTATAGACCCAAAAAGTTGACGGCGTGTGTCAGGCACAGGAGGCTGATCATTTACTTGCCTATTAGATTAGTAAATCATGTAACAGATACAGAAATATGAGGCCCTGACTTAAAAAGGTTGTAGCGCATTTATTTATAGGAGAGGAGTATGGTATTAGTAATTATATAAAATATATTGAGTTCAGAAAAAAATCTATTTATTAAGTAAGAGACATGAAAAACAACATTAAATTTTGTACTAATAATACAATACAGTACAATAGTTTTTTATTAGTGTCTTTTTTTGTATGAATAACTGTGTTCTTTAATTTATGTTTTATATATACAGCGCGTGGTGTACAAGTCTACGGGGTCGGCCCATACCAAAACGCTTTCGTAACCAACCTATATGAAAAAATACCAAAAAAATTACAAACCAGGCGCAGATATAGTTCCAAAGTATTCACAAACTGTTAACCGATTAAGTAAATCCACTTTAGTACATATTAAAATAATCTTTTATAATGAGCCAGTGAATACTGAAAAATTAAATAAAATTACTGAGTTAATTTTAGAAGCAAGTATTTAACTTAGTTCTTAAATTCCTTTACGTATAAGTTTTAATATGAGGAAAGTCTTAACGTACTAATTAAACATTAGCGTAGAGGTACTTAAATAATAATTCCAGCTTACAATTCTACAGAAATGTGTGGGAAGTGAGAAATGAAACTTCCTGGAAATAACATTGAGTGTTACTATTCTCTAGCTCTATAGTTCGTATTTTGTCTATTAAATATGTTTTTCATAGATACGAGTATTCTAGATATTTAAATTATGAACATTAAGTTTAAAAATGAAACCTGCTCGAATGAGATTCGAATATAATGTCTTTCTTTTGTTATTTTTACAGGATACAGTTTAAACATATTTGTCTTATTCAAACTTCGAACACTAAATATAATGAAATCTCGTATTTAACTGTTATCTGAAACATTTAAATGGCGGATCGAGTTACTGTTCGAATCGTTAGGAGGTCCTGAAGACAAACAAAATATACTGTTGTTATTAGAGTTTTTTAAACATTTATAAAAAAACCAACATATACATTTAAAGCTCTCTTACTTTTCCTTTTTTTCGCTCGTTCCACTCTGGCCTTAAAGAAGAAAGTAGTTGGTAATACGATTTCAAAATTCAAAAGATATATTCTGAATTTGAATAATTATTTGTTTCATATATCTGAGTCCACTCGGCATAAGTAAATATAATTGTATACAAATCGTATTAAAAAACAAAAACAGTTTAATAACCACAACTTTGGCTTGCTTTATATTACTATAAATTATCACGTGTCGCATGGTCAAAGAATGTAGTTATTTACGTCAATATTTTCACCTGCTATTATTATTAATTAATACACACAATGATTCCCTTCGAACCACATCTACTTCATTCAGTTGTAAGGTAGACAAAACAAAAAATGTTTTCTTTTCAAACAACTTCAGGCGTTTTTTCTATGCTAACTTCAAATATGTTTACGTAGGAAACGTGTCTAGGCCCAAATTGAATACTAAGCTAACTTTAATATTAATCTCGATTACTCATCGTGTTCTCAGTAAATTAAAAGAAATGTTTCCTTATTCGCAGCTTGCAATAAATAAACTTAAGATAGTGTGGCGCCATAACTCACATTCAGTATGCCAATTTTGTGCTATCTTATTTCATATGTTATGAACATGGACTATTGGCGAAGCCTATAGACGTTCTCATAACATCTGTACGACATTTATTCCAATGCATATAAAGTATATTTATGTCATAACTAAAGTGACAATTACTATGAGTAGTTTCTCTCTTAATAGGTACTAAATAAAACGGATTCCGCGTTAATAAACAATTATTTTATTAATTTGACCAAGGTAATAATCCGCGTAAGTTGGGACATATGAATGCGGACGACAGAAATTTACTGAACTCACAACCTAGTTGCAAGAGAAAACCCTGTATACAGAGGCAGCGTTGGGATGGAGTTGTCAAGGCCCTCAAAACAATACGGGTTCGAAGTTGGAGGCCCACAAGAGTCTGTAAGCCATGGTGATGGTGAAGTGTGTAATGCCGATTCAATAATGCATTTAGTTATTTTTTGTGTTATTAAGGCGGTGGACTAGTAAGGTTTAAGAGTAATAAGTTGTAATCTTTATAAAAATAAATAAACATCCTAGGTTTTTAAACATTCATTAAAACAACAGCTCAGCGTACCATTCATTATAAAAATTACGATTATTTGTTTTTATAATTCTGTTTCTCTGGAATAAATGTTTTATGTTAACTGATTTATTTAGGATTTTTATTTGCAATAAGTTAAGCCGAAAGCAGGTCATTATTATTAAAAAAATGTGTGCATGTTCTAGTGTACACATGTAAGAAGTGAAACTTCTTTATGACCTTATTTTTCGAAAAATGATCTTATATTTGCAACTTTACAGAAATTAGTTAAATAAAGTTAAATAAGATAAAGTTTAACAAAAGGCTTTTATTCACATGAATACGAATAATACAAATATTTCATTTTACCTTGTTACTACTAAGATTATTACATAATTTAATTAATTTGTAATAGAATCATTACTATAATTGTTATCGTTATTATATTTGTTATGAATGGCTTGGAATCTCTTCGAATCAACCGTGGTAGGGGCAAGAAATAGATGGCGCGTAACGGAAAAATGTGACGCGTAAACGAAAAATGTGACGGTTATTGTTTTTTAACGCCGATAAAAAAGTTTCATTTCAAAAAAGAATTCCTTCACAAGGAAGAATGTTAACTAAACTTATTTCTTTAACGATGATAACGAGTAATAAAAAACAATTCGATTATTTAAATCTCTTAACTGTATTACTTTTCCAAGAAGTTGAAACAATTGGCTTGGGATTTTGATGACCAAACTTCAGGACGAACGAATTGCTTAATTTTAACTTTGGTCCACTCAGATATTTAACTAAACCATGCTTCGGCCCAATATTTGAATCCTTAGCTAATTTTACGACAAAACTTCGTGTGCCTGTATAAAACTTTGAGGATGAGTTTTAATGTAAAAGGATATTTCACTGGCAATATTTAAAAAAAAAATAGTAACATTTTGATAAACAGCTTTTTCGTGAAGTTTAACCTTGGTATTTGAGATGGTTGAGTTGTTGTCAAAAGTTAAGTTTAAGTTTTGCGTTGTCTTCGCCAGGAGTGTAGCCTGGCAGTAGCTTATCCAAACGTCAACCTACTACGCTATATTAGTATTGTGGCCCACTTGTGAATAGTCGAATTGCAGTAGCATATAATAGAACAGTGTCAAAAGCTTATCTGATAAAACACTTATATAGGGTACAAAATACTAGAAAATATATACGTTTATACAGAATCGTAAAAAAAAAGTAAAATATAATTTTGTTATCAATTTTCAGTTGGTACAAGTTTTTTTTACTATAAATAGCACTAACCTTATTTAATATTGCTTTATAATATATCTTAATTGTTATATTAAAAAACAGTACAGATTTTGGCTTGTTTTCCTGTAAAATATTAGGTGGGCTAAAAAGTACGCAGGCTGATACATAGATTGCGCTACTAGTACTAAATTTATATAATTTTTAGTTAGCCCTGACCTTCAAAAAACACGTGTTAAAACTGTAATTCTCGTAATGAAATGACCTATAAGTAAATTATCTTTACGATATGCATTAAATATTAGCTCGTCTAAAGTAAAATACATATGAATTATAATACCACGGAATGAAAAATATAAAGCTTTGTATTCCAAACGCTTGTTTCCACGAGCTCGCGTTTGCCTCTTAATGTATATCAACAGATTGCAGAACATGTGCAAACTGGAAAACTTTCAGTATGAGTGCTTTCTATGTAAACAGTTCTAGCCTCTACTAGAATAAATATATAATAGTTCGGGTGTTTCAAACCCCACAGAGCCACTATGTGTACAATGGATTTTACTATCCATGTTTGCAATTACTTGCTTATGACGTGAAGGTAAACAACTACATCTAAGAGCCCAAAATCGACACCGTCAAGCACAAAAGGCTTGAGCTTGTCGATAAAGAACGATAGAAGATACAGAAAACTAGCAGCGCAATTTTTGTATCTGTCTAAAAATCTACCCAACCTGACTTCAGACGCGACTAAACAGATATCATATATATTATATACTCGGTATTTTATAACGTATGTACTCTCTTATTTATACACGTCCTATAAGCCACAACTAACTACAAACGGTGTTCATCTTATCACCCTTGTTTTTTCTCAAATAAATCTGCATACGAAAAACACGAACGAGTCGTTTAATGTGTAAGGTAAACGTCCTTTCAAACAAATCATTATCTGTATTAGAAGACGAACAAATCACTTAATAGCATTTAAAAACATTATCAGTGATTGATGTATTGAGTGCAATGTGGGCAAAGTACATTATAGGCATCCTTTTTTAGTAAGTTAAAACTTTATTTTATAGCGTTAAATTACAAACACATATACGATACAAAAGATTAACAGTAAGTTACAAAAACTTGTATTTATATGGAGGCAAAGCATTCCACAGTGTTAATTTTTATGCTATATCTTTCGCCTGTCGTTATCACAATTTAATAAGTAACTCTAAACAATTCAAACATTGACATCGTTAGACAGTCACGCCCATTTAATTAAGCCAATAGTTCCAAAAACGCTAGATATGAGCCGAAGAGGGGATTTAATTAATTTCCACGTTTCGGGACGCTCGGCCCTCCGGCGCATAACCCATAAAACCTAATGGACTTTCCCTGTTCGCGTAATTTTGTATGCTTTTGAGCGCGACTCTGCAAGAGCTAGAGTTCACTAATTCACTTTTCAGCCGGTGTTGACTCTCTCTGAATTATTAAAAAATCCTTTTGATGCAATCTGTGTCTCTTGAAATGAGAGGCTATCTCTCGAATTAGGCTTTTATAATTATGAGTATAGAAGAAAGTGTGCGTTAGGCTGGTCAGTTCTTCTGCAAAAAATCAAACTAATAATATAATTGTTTCAGATCATATATAAAATTGCATTTTACAGATTATTAGATTATTTAAAGACATAATTAACAACATAATTCATCTAATAGACGAAATACTTGAATATATATTTGTCTTGTCTTCTTCAGAAAATATTAAAACTAATAAAACAGTATCTTAATAATGGTTAAAACTTTGCAAAATCTACTAACGAATGTAATGTTGTAAAAAAAAATCACTAAACATATAACTATATACATTGCCAGAACATTCTACAAAATAAATTCCAGCCGTACAAAAACCGGGACAGGCTGCTAGTTCACAAACGACCTCACTATAAATCGATCCGACACAATTTTGATACTTGAAACAATAAAATTGCGAGTCAGGAATCAGTGAGATAGCGTCACTGATAAAGTACAACCAAAGGCTGCGTCAAACTTCTACCGATTCCGCAATTTATATTCAAAGTACACTTTCAACTGGTCCCAAGTCTCAGAAACAGAGAATTTGGCTACATTATTTGGTTAGGGTGTCCATTAACTACAAGTTACCTTTGGGCATAATCTTACAAGAATGAAGGTGAGAATTTTGATGACTTTATCTATATTAGATATAAGTTCTAGAGTGACATGAAATGAAATGAGAAATGAACCAATTTAGTTTCAGTCTGATACACTTTTTTGATATCACCAATATTGTTTGATTTGTAGAGAATGTTTTGGTTATTGTTGGTACTATACAACTTATTAATACGTTATTATAACTCGCAAGAAATAGTAATAAAAACCGTTGATATACTTTCGTACTATAAACGTTAACTCGTGTGAATTAAACACGTTTTATTTTACAAAAAGTATTTATATAAATTAATCACACGATTAAGACACTTCTAAATAAAATAAATTATGCATAAAATATGCAAATAAACGGTGAACATGTCAATCTCAATATTAAAACAGCGGTATTTTTTTACAACAACACTTGTAATAAACTAGCAACACTTATTCTTTAGTCATAATCCAAGAAGATCATAAACCGCATTGAACTCTTAACAGTTCCTTTCTTTTCCGAAATTTTCAATCGCTTAGTGATTCTATACATCGTTTTGGGGCGGACCGGGAAAGCGAATTTTGAAATTTAGATAAGATTGCGAGTGTGGCTATAAGTGGTATAACAATAGGGTCATTGTGGCACAAATGTGGTGAATTGATCAGGACACGTACGTAATAATCATTTAGAAAATCCTTACATGGTGGACAGTGAATATTTTTGTAGGTTCATGTTATTTTTGTTGTATCTGTCCGTTATAGGTATTTTTACCACGAAAAAAGTGTGGTCTTCTGAATGTTCATAAAGCGATTCCTGTAGAAATTACTAATGTAGAAACATACAACAACAACATATAACAACTGGACAAAAACCTAACCACATTGGTATTTTTAAAGTACATTGTCAATTCCATGTAACGACACTGAAGGTGCATACTATGGTGTTATAGAGAGGTGTCGTTAAATGGAGTGAAGAAAAACGTATAGATAATCCATGACTCCTACTTATTAGCCATGGACAACAACATTCTACACGCAATAGCATTTTCAATCTTAATTTATAAACAAAAGAACGCATTTCTTAGAAAGTTCGTATGCATGATGCCGACAGTAGAGTTTATTGCGGGCTAGGATAAGGATAATTTTTTACTAATTTTAGTAACTTAAAAAGTACTTTATTACTCAGTTGTTGTCGTTATTGAGAATCGGTGTAATGCTATGTATGTGTATGTATAAACAGTAACAGTTGGAAATATATTTATTAACACACAAATAAAAAATAATGATTTCTCTTACACTAATATTATAAGTAATATATATTGTAATATCGTATTGAGTAATATTTTTGACTTTTGTTTTTATATGGTTATTTATGTGTATTTCACATTGTAGATCACAAAAATTAGTACATTAAGGAATATGACCTCTATTGAAGATTTATTTCACCGTGTACCATATTAGCAAAGCATAAGAATTGCGTGTTATAACACCGTTACATCCAACAACATTTACAAGTTAAGTTCATAGTAAACGTAACATTAATGAGTAAAAGTTTATAAATTGATTTTAAAAAGTTCTAACGAGTCAAGCTCCATTCAACAAGGCGATAAGAAATAAGGAAGTGAAACTATCACGCAATATATTCGTGCAATAAAATTCACAATAAGACTAAATTATTTTTTGTGTTTGTTGTACGGGTTTGCACTACTGTCATAAAGCAACTATATTCACAAATTGACTCACTGTTAAATAGTTTTTTCAGTATTGAACGTACGCGTTTAAACATTAAATAATTACCTAATAATGCGTTGATACTTTTATAGCGATGTTATCTCGGTTTTTTTGTAAACAATATTTCATAAAGTATTATGGGTGAATGAATACACTTGAAAGATATAATAAATACTATATTAACAATACTTTCAGATAATATTTTCATTGATTTCAAACTTCCGATTGTATTTATTTATGATACATTTTATTCAAGGTCATATGCAAGGTCGGTTGAACTCGTCGATTTTATTAGTTTCTGAAACGTCAGGTGTCAGATGAGGGCTACCTGAATAGTGGTTATGCTTCGACCACTTTATCGGATTAGCAGAATGGACGTCACATTTTTGCAACGAAAAAGCATTTATGTCGAATTTCAAATATGTCGAATTTACAATTGGAAAACTCGTGAAAAAGGAACATGTTTTATTTTAACGAAGGAAATCATTTCTATACTTTTTACCACACATAAACATGACGTGACTGACGTGGAAACATTTCGGGGAGGCCTATGTCGACAGACAATCTGGCCGAAGTGGATGCTAACGAATTTATTATTTTGCTATGTAAATTAGATTTAAGAAGTACTGTTTATAAGAACAGCATGTAAGTTAAAAAGGTCATCGAAGAAAGGACTTTTATTATTATTATTAGTTATCATTTACTTTAATACTTAAGTATAGCTTATATGTATACAATACAATATGCGTCCGTTATCCCAAATATCTCCAGTAAACGCGAAATATTTGGACAAACCATGGTCTTTAAATATGTCCTAGTGTCCTATGTTTAATAGCAAGTCAAAATCGTTTCCATACCATGTGAATAACATGAATATAACTATTTTTTTACGAAAACTTCGTCAATTGTTTTTCACTAATTCGTTTACTTATTATTTACCAAACAGACCAGAATTTATTCCTTCGTTTCTCTTTCCTTCATTTACTATAAACGGCAAATGTAAATTAAAAAGCATTTTCTTTTATTTTTATTGATGTTTGAAGAAGCTGTAAAAATACTATGTAGTTAAAAGCATATTTGACCTAGGCACGCGGTCATGCGTGCCCCTGAGTATTCTAAGCTGGACCAATGGACTTTTCTTTCCGTCCATCCTATTCATTTTGATATTAGTACGGTGAAACTAGTTCGAGTAGACAGCATATATCAGGTACAGAGGTACAGGAGGTCCTACATACCATAAACATGCCATTTCCATACAATTGGAAGAAAAAAAATTATCACGAAACAGATAAAGAAAACTGAGACCAAGTCCACAGTTTCATACGTGGTACAATGCGAATAATTGATTTTGAATTTGGTTTTTATGTTATACTGTTAAGTTGTATGGTTATCCTCCTAACAAATATTATTTGGATCTGAATAAAATACTAATGATACGATTTCACAGGGGCTTAGGCAAACGCGTCTTCTGGGAAACGCAGCAACCGAGTTGAACTGTATACAAAGATAAAGCTTTTAACTATTTTTTCGCTAGAGATGACAAAATTATGCCTAAAATTGTATGACCACAGAAAAGTATTATAAAAAAATGCATTCCTTTTTTTTGTGTTATCATAATTTTATCTAAGTATCCATCAGTTGATTCGAGCTCAGAATGATATGGCTAATTTTATTATTGCATTATAAACGTTATAAAACTGTCGGAATGTTTCCAATTTGCAATTAAACCTAAAAGGATTTATTGTTATTGCCTTCGTGCCAGCTCTAATAGAATACTCAACGGCGAATTGCATCTAAATAGTTTCGAAAGGTGCGGCTAACTTTAGTTTAAGTCGCAATCGCCTTGAAAATCCTCGTAAATGCTTTGCTTTTAGATGTTTCTCGAAATTAAATAGTTTTGTGTATATCATTATTCGTGTTAAAACATAGCTTATTTACTTCGTTTGTAAGCAATGGTATTTTATGCTTCTTTTATTCATATAGTGCAGCGGATAATACTTGCACATTTAAAAAATAAGATAGCATAAAGTTTGAACTATTTCATTGTTTTAATTTATACAGAAAATAAAGAAAAAGCTATTGTTATAAATCTACAATCCTAATCTAAATGAAATAGAGCATATGGACAGGTGGATTGTTTTTAAAAAATCGTCCATTTTATATAAATACTGATTAATTTTCATTTGAATAATCTATTCCAGCCGAGCTGTGCTCGCCGAAACAGGCTGAGCTGAACTGTAAAGGACCTTAAGGCCAACAGCGAGATTTCATTCAATAAAGTAAGACAATAAATCTTTAAAATTAATTCTTCAAACGTATATCTTTCTCAATAAGCGGTATCACAAGTTGCTTTCATATTAAAAACGATCATAATCAAGTCTAGGACAACAATTTTCTAAAAATATTCGCCCTACAAAAAAGTAACGAAACCACAACAACAAAGTATATAAAATTTACGTCATTTGAAGGTTAATTATTCCTTAATCTTTTACTTGTAATGTTACAGTTAATACCGTACTTAACTTTTCAAGGTTTAAAGGTTTAATTATATGTTGCCTTGACATGCTACTAATTTAGTGCAACATTATGCTAACTTGACCTTAAAGGCTTTTAAAACATACGTCACTGATAAGCTGAAATGATTACGTCATTATAGTTGAATTTAATTTAAGCGCGATCTTTTTTTAGCGTTTTATTTTTATCTCTTAAAAGGATTTCGTTGAAGTCTTATTAAAACTGATACTCAAGACTTTCTCTGAGTGAAGTATTAAAGAGTTTAACAATATTGTGATCATTGGAAGTCCTATCTTAAATACAGATAAAGATCTTAATTAGTAGAGATTGCAATAAAATTATATGCAATGATATGATTTTCCAATAATAAAAATATTAATTATTGAATTGAATTAATCTATTGAATAGTTTTTTCCCATTTTGTAAATGTTTCAACGATTTAAAATTAAATTCGCCACTGATGTACGATGTTAATTAAATATTTATAAATGAAAACCTATTGATGACTGACAATGGACTCATAAATAAATGAGGTCTGAATATGTCTTTATATGTATATGAAATATTTTTATATAAAGAGGGTCTCGCGAGGGATAGCTCCCCAGCTCCCCCATGAATATTTTTTCTCTCATTTTTTATCTCACGAGACGCGTAACACACCATTCGTGAACAACTTTATAATAATTAATTTATTGTATCTTTTAAGTAAAAATTTGAGAGATAGAAAAAGTCCCTGGACGCAATGCCAGGGGATTAGAGTATTATTATATATTTATAAACATTTTAGTACTATATGTTTTAGGTTTATGGTTTATGTTAACAACCGACAGGACACAGAGGTAAGGTGTTAAATAACATTTATTGTTAGTATTGAACTAAACTTGTTCTATTAAATATGAGCGTGTAACGGGAACTGTTTAACGAGGCGAGCTGAGTCTGTATTATACTCTTTCACCGGCCACTTGGGGTTAAAAGTGAGCGCAGTGCAATGTGAAAATCCCTGTGTCGTCAATGCTCACATTCAAACCATTTTAGCTTTTTAAGCTTGATTTTAATAGCACCATTTCAGTACTGAAAGAGGTTTGAGGCAAAACGGTATTATTTGTCGTTTTTGTCTCTCCAATATGGACAAAACAAAAAAATGTGACAAAATATTGTTATACTATTGTCTTTTGTTAACATGGCTTTTACACATTAAGAAAACAATTTTTAGCGGATTGAAGCTATGTATTATTATTATTATAAACTTATAATTATTAACATAATTTTAAATTTAAATTTTTCCGACGTTTCGCATGCTTTACAGTTTGCTTTACAGTTCGTGGTCACGGTGGTGACCACGCACGCTGTAGAAGTAGCTGCACGCTGCACGCTACATTCTGTGTAGTAATACATAGCTTCAATCTGATTAAAAAGTGTTTTCTTAAATATTGTTAGTTATGGGAAGATGCAAAAACATTTTTGATACAAAATTATATAATTCTATTTCTTAAGACACAGGATATAATATGTAAATAAGTACATAATTCAACTATATACATATCTAAAGAGATGTAAAAAAGAGCGCACACATGTATATTTCCTTGAAAATTTAAATAAATATACATCTACAATTATTAATCTACCATTAAATATAATTTATTGATCGACTACGGCTGTAAATTCTCTCCATATACATAAAGTTGCTACGCTGTAGCGCTACGCCTAATTCGGGGCGGGCTAATAGCAATTGTTGTTTTGGCTGGTCATAATGAAGGCTCTGACGCTCTGAGCAGTGATGTGTGATAAGAGCGATAACGGTATCCAATTAACTTGGTCAATATTTGGTGCCGCTAATAGAACTGGAGCCGGCTTATGAGCTTAGAGCTACGTATGTGCTACGAGACTTTTTTTTGGCTTAATCTATTAATTAGAAAGATTAGAATGGATGGACCTGTATCAACGAAAAATTTGCTCTTCCACAGAAAACTTATTTAAGTTATTTGTTACTCGCTGACCACGTTTGTTGTAAAGTACTCGAAATGTTTAGTGACATAATTTAGTGACTATATGTCCGGTATAGAATTTTTATTAGATTTTCAAAAAACAATTGCACATAAAACTCTTTACACAGATTATATTTACTTATTAAAGCGTCAAAGTGATAGAATTGCGCTATACAGTCTACAATACACTGTATAATATAATTCCTCTATGTCCCCATAGTCAGGCCATTAAGAACGCCTAGAGACACGATATTAAGTCGTTAATCCCTATGCCTATTATACTGTACGAACCAGCAGTCCTTCTAAAATAACAGATTCTCTCGCTTTCATAAGTTTCACTTCAACTTTGAAATTTAGTATCAAACTTCCCATGAAGATCGTAACCACACTTGCCTAATACACGAAGACTCGAGTTCCTAAGTTTGATTACATAAATGTACAAACTTTATTTATCGTTGTCGTCTCAAATTAATTTAATGTAGAGAACATTTGCTAATATAATTTTTTAAAGCCAGAGATCACGACATTCCCACTTTAAAAGAATCCATTCCTAGAGACGAACAAATCAGATTTGCGTTCAATTTCGTTGAATTTTAGAAGGCTACACCGGCCGAGGAAAACTTGACCCAAATGCAAGGTAAGGAAATACTTCAATCCCTTTTCACCCCGAGCTAGACTTGAAAGATTTAGACCCTCTCTGACTTACTGATAGTCACGTAATCCAACTTTATATTCTGGCCTTCTTACATAGCTTTGTTACTTTTAATGTACGAAGATTTTGAGTTTTATTTTTTATGTTTAAATATATACATATAAAAATTGTTAAATAGCTCTCGACTGATCCTTAACTTGAATAACTAGAATTTATTGCCGAGGTGGTTGAAGCTGAAAGACCTGGAACAAAGTCAAAAGATCTGCGCGTGCCTTGTGTGGTATTTCGGATAAAATGTTCTACATTTAAGTGATGAGAAACGTAATTTTTTATTGCCAAATATTTGGATTTAACTACAAAGAAACGCATACTTACATCCATAATAACAAAAGTTATAAAGTTGAATTTCACATTTTCTTTTCCATAATGCGAAATGAATAAAATTACCATCAGAACCATATCAAATCACCTGCCGCCAGGAGTCAACCGAGTAGTCATTTGTTACCCTTCTAGGTACATTTATAACGTTTCTCACCGCTTGCCGCTCACGCCTGCTAAATATATTTAATTAAAATTACGTGCCCTCTGAGGATTCACATGAACACTAACGCGTGAGATAAATTTAATTCTTGCGAGGATTTCAACGCCTTTATTAGTCTGAGGTGATATCACATCAAGATAAAAATGTTTTGAGAAATTGCGTTTTGCTTTGTTTATTTGAATTATGGAGAATTTGTATCGCAATTTGTATAATTTGTTGTGAGTGGATTCTGTGGACAACACATTTTTTTAAATGGGTTCACCTGATTGCCAGATTGCTCGCAAGGGCGTTGCCAGCCTTTTAAAAATTCTAATTGTTTGTTGCAAATGTCATACGGGAAAAATAAATAATAATAATTATTATTATTAATTGATAAGGTTTGCAGTTATTTTTGTTAGATTCTGTATGGGGTCGGATTTAAACAAAATCCTTCTTACTTTTGAATATATGTGAAATCAATATTCAAATTCTGTAAAATATAATTGCATGTACGTGACGCTTAGGTTTATCTATTAACCACAGAGTAACTCTTAGTCTAGAGATGTATTGTCGTTAACATTCTCTTTTTAAAATTTCAACAAATAAAAACAATATGTTGCTTTAATATTGACGAGTCATTAATATTACTAAGCAGCATCCGTATGGTACCGGTCATTAATAACGGATAATTTGCTACGTATTAGTGATTAATTGCGGGCTTCGTTAACATATGTACAGGAAACTCGAAACTCTAAATTATTGAAGTTGTTTACGATGTATCACAGTTTGTTAGACTATTCTCGATACTAAATTTTACCAATGTTAAGTATACCGTTAGATATAGGTCTACGTTTATGAGGATATATGATTCTCGAAGTTTAGTCTTCTATGTCATTGTTACGGTGATAATTTAACCAATCAATACATGCATGAATACCTACAATTACCTATGTCCAATTATAGTAACCTTGTTTCATTTAAAGGAACATTTAAACAATTACATCATATACCAAAAGTTGAATATATTTCCGAATATAATTCAGGTCGCTAGTTAACCGGCGCTGTTTAGTAAAGAGGCTAGGCTGTTGATTGATGATGAACGGATCATTAAACTAGTTGTTTGCGACATATATAGTTTATATTTTCGACTTGCGGTCAGGCAGTCTTCACAATTACGTGGTACAATAAAATAAATAGCAAAGTGCTGGTGCAGTAAAGCGATTACCAACCCACCATTACCAAACATAAGTAGTAAAGATTATTCTATTTTTAAATTCAAATCCTTAAACCAATTTGCTAATTGTATATACTCTGTGATATAAAACAATAGAGATATCAGAGCTGGACAAGAAGCCTTACCGCCGGTTGTTGTTTGTTTTTTGCGGCCCCATTTGCTAACTTTTAATTGGATAAACAGTTTACTGTTAACGAAGCATTGAAAAGGGTTCACGATAAAATCAACATTTATCGCGATCACTCCATTATTACGTTTTAAATTAACGTAAGACGACACTATTTAAAATAATGGATGAAACAGATACAGTTTTAGGTTTAAAGAAATTTATTCTCAACTAAAACATACACGTCATTTACGCTGAATTTTTTTTTTAAAGTAAAATATATTATGCCATCATCGTACGCTACGAGTTATGCTGGTTTTGTGTGGGATTGATGTTAAATTTGACATGTGTGTTTTTTGACGTGACAACGTCTTATGATTCGATGGAGCCGCCTTCACGCACTAAAAAACATGACGCATGCGGCGTTACCTCGCTCTGAGGCGTTCCATTTAAGGCTTGAAGTGCAAGCGAGAGCGCGGAACTAGCGACAAAGAGGCACAATCGGTTGCAATTATGCGTACAAATGAATGTAACTTGATCGATTCAATTGTGATTTCAATTTACCTACTTCTCTATATCCATACAAAATATTTATCAAAGAAAGCAACCATTCCATCGGTATTTTCTTATGACGTTGTCACGTTCAACTATCGTCAGTAAACCGACTTTACAGACAACCGACTTTTTTTTATCGAACAGGGGATAAAGAGGAACCTCCTGGCTCATCTGATGTTGCGTGATACCGCCCGCCGCCCATGATCATCTCAATGTCAGAGGTCTCGTGAGTGCTGTGCGGGCCTTTTAAGACTTGCTACATTCTTTTCTTGAAGGACCCTAAGTCGTATTGGAATTAGTAATTAGGTAATTAAGTAGGTACCTAATTAAGTATTTCCAATCAAAAGCTGCTAGGTAGCAGCTGAACAAGTGTTCCATATTGTGGTGGTGGTAGGCAAAAACTGCTTTAAAATTATGTATGTAAATATCTAAATATTTAAATTTGTTTAAGTTAAATTGCCCGTTGCGTATTTATACTAGCTACTTGCTGGTTTTCGTATCTGAATCTATCTATCTCTATCTATCTTAGTCAAAAAGTTTGCATTTTGACATATGAGTGACATAGTTCGCGTTCCTAAGTCTCATTACTGTATTTGTCACCTTACGTATTAAGAAATGTTATTTCAATACTTATGTAAATATATAAGAGGAATATAGTTTCATTAATACGCGTTTATTTAGATTATAATCATAGATTTCATTAATTTAAGGATTTTTGCATGAATATCACATTGTTATAATACATATGTGACTTTATTCATATTATGTACACTATTAGTATAGATGACTTTTTTTATAAACCGTACATACATTTATAATTGTCTTCTGACTCATTCATAAAAGCCTGTGCAGTTGGAATCTCAAATATATGCACTGAGATTATATATAGTAAATAATCACTACGGTTTCGGGGCGTATACATTCCTAGACGTAGACACGGTACAGACGGTTCCTTACACGGTACTCCATCACTGTCAAAGTTAAAAGCATAACAAATGAATAGGCAAAACCGTCACCACTAACGAATTTACGGAATAATTTTTATTGTCATCCCGGATGTTACGACAAAGACGAAAGCTTTTTGTGGAACACTAAATACATCACTATTTTAAAACCTAGCTTTTTATTTACTTAAAAGATATATCAACTCCAGGAAACTCTTTATAAAATCGATAATAAATTTAAGTACTTCTACCTTATCATTGCACTTAAACTAATGAGAAAATCCTTAAACCGTATATCGTTCAAGTCGATTTGCTGCGATATAAATCCAATTTTGATCGAATGAATTTGGTCACGCGATATAATACCATATTACATTTACATAAGGGCGATAGGTGTTCAACAAGTATTAGCTTATTGCACTCCCGCAATTCCAAACGCGAATTGCATATTCGAGACTTCTAGTGCAAACTTGTAACATTTAACATTGTAATATCTTGGTTAGTTTAAACATAAGGGAAATAGTAGAACTGCTCCGAATCCATATAATATATGTACAATATGTCTACCACAAACTAGGTGTTAATGAAAATATTACTATCTAGTAAATACCAGAGCAGTAAGTACAAGAAGTGTTAAATAAATAGTGATAATGTGATACAGTCTCTTTGGAAAGATAAACAACACTGGCAAGCAATAGTCTAGAGATTAGATTTAATAATAATAAAAAAGCAATGCATTCTCTTTTGTTTTGTTTTTAAAAAAAGAAAACATTTGTTGTCGTGTCGAAACGTGTTTTAATAAGTAAGTAAATTGATTTTTAATAATAATGCTTGATTTTTTTTTATAACAGAGCTTGTAAATAACGACATGAGAGCAATATTAAGAATTCATGCTCCTCTATATTCTTCTTTTGCGTGCGTTGGTGTGCTAAGTTCAAGCGAGGAAGAATTTCATTAAAGGACAACCCCCGCACGGGACGCCTTACATCGGTAGTGACTGAACAAATGATTGAAAAAGTTGAAAAAAATGTCTTGGTAGATCGAATAACTGTTTGTTTTATAAATGTAATAAAGAAATGAAGATTTCTATATTTTGATATGAAATAAGTGTCAGCGAGCTAGGCAATGCTTTCTCAACGCAGAAACAAATGAGACTGAGAATTTAAAAAAGCTGCTTTTTTAAATTCTCTTTAAATCTAAAAAAAGTATGTACAAAGCAGAACTTCACTAGTTTGACCCGGAAATGAAACAGTCGACTTAAAGAGACCGTCATCTTCAACCTCGAAGAAATTGACGCGATTCCATCTGTTGAGATTATTTTTAAAATTTCAGCTTCAAATAAGGGATATACAAAGTATATATACTTGAAAGGTTGAAATATAAAATAACATTTTATAAAAGATAATCGCGTCATACTCAATATCACTTTATGTTGGACTCCTAGTAGTGGGGTTAAGATTACTTAATTAATATTGATTTTACACGTTTCTTTAAAAAAAAGTTTTGTAAGTTTTTCCCAAGGCAAAACGAAAATAAGTCCTCCAAAACATATTCCAACGATGCATCATTAAGGGACGAAAGAATCTGCAATGACCTGAAGCGAATATAAAATAGCTGCTCCAGAGTGATCAGGTGTAGATGAATTGATTCTCATCCCTGAGGTCGTAGATGGCGTATGTCAGACACACACGTATGGGTAAGAATAGTAAGTACTATGTGTACTGATCACCTACTTATTGGAAAAAAGAAACGATAATAAAACAGATACAGAAAACTTGAAAGAAAGCCTCGGCTTGTAAAAGGTGTATTGGTTTAGTAACCTAAATAAATTTATATTTTTATCAACAAAAAACAAACTGAAGTAAAAAAAGGTTAATCTAACGCGGGAGTTTCATCTATAAGCGTATCAACTTTTCATATACCGACAGTGCCCACGTGACCCATCCGGTATTATTCGTGATCATAATCGATTAAAGATCCATATTAAATAATTAAACTAAGATTGATCACAATGTAAAAAAACAGTATTCGAGTACTACATAATTAGAATTACATTAAATTTATGTTATACCCTTTCCTGATTAACTTTTTTGAATGTATTACGACATCTGATATGTTTGTAAGGCTTCGTATTTCGAACGGTCAAAAACAATATTACATTTTTATTCAGTATTTGATTACACCTTCACAACTTTGGTCCTGGAACATAACTTCATTTCACTACAAATAGTTTAAATATAGAATTTCAAAGTGCAAAAGTAAACAGTTGTTACTTCACGACTACGAATTCAGCTATTATCCTCTTTCCAACAGTTCCATTAGTGAATAAGCGTTAATTTTCTCTTTTTGTTTGCGGCAAACTGCAGCCCATTAACGACCACGTCAATCTGTGTATTAAATAGCTCCTTTCAGCCGGATTTTGTTAAAAAAATTCTTTAACTAATGACTATTTATGTACAAAAATATGTTTCTCGTTTTGTGTTAGATTTATAAAACATATACTGGTTAGCTGGAGCAATTAAAGTAATATTTTTAATACAACATTAAAACCGTGTATGATAAAAATGGTTTATAAAAACAGTTTTACAGTCAAAACTTTTTGCTTGTTTATTAAATCTAACATACAACTGAACAACGTTTGTTTTCACTATATTTTATAGCTTTATTATATAACTGTTCCAAAGGATTCATTTGTATTTTTCTTTAAATTTCAAACCCGTATGAAACACGCATTTGATAAATTAAATATACTCTTTTTGAGCGTGATGTATGTTATTAACACTTTTTATATTAAACGAAGGAAAAAACCCAATTATAAAAGATTTTATTTTTAAATTTTTACAATCCACAAAACAAAATCGATTTACTAGATTTAAAATTAAAAATACATTACGCAGTGCAATCGGCCTTATTGCTAATGAGCGATATCTTTAGGCATCCCTAGCTTTAAGGATATAGGGATAAGTTAACATCAAAGATGTTTCATTTTTAAAAAAAATAAATCAATGGCACTACAACCTTACTGGGCCTCAGATTTCTGTATGTACATGCTCATTTGTTAATCGAATAGGCCAGTAGGCGAATAGGTGATCAGCCTTATGTGCCTTGACGCACGCCTTCGGCGTCTTTTTTGGGTTTAAGGCAAGCCGGTTTCCTCACGATGTTGTCCTTCACCGTTCGAGCTAATGTTAAATGCGCACATAGAAAGAAAATCTATTGGTGCACAGCTGGGGATCGGACCTACGACCTCAGGGACGAGAGTCGCATGCCGAAGCCACTAGGCCAACACTGCTGTGTTCATTTTTAGTAAGGTGCTTTTCAATTGGCTGAACATTTTGTTGGGGAAATTAAAATCATCATAATTAGTATGACATTTCAATTTATTGAATATATTATATTTTTAATTTTTAATTCTGTATAACTCCCTCTGAATTTAAATAGTATTTACATATTTAGCCAGTATTACTAAATTAGACAAAATATTTATACTAATTTCATCACTTAGGCTACTCCAGGTTAAAAACTCTGTACAAAATTTACGTTTTAAGTGTAATTTTATGCCTACTTACAGTGCACCCAATAACGTGGTAACGAACCGCAAATTTATCTCTGTTCGAATCCACCACAACTCTACTCGATTTAAAATTACATTGCATTTAAAAGTAAGAACGGAAATTAATTAAGGCATTATACTTTAACATTATTCAGAATTTGATTATCACAGTAATATTCAATAAAATCGCGTTTTTGTAAAATGTAATAAACATTTTTTAATTGCCTGCTTTGGATTTAATATTTTTACTGGTGTTGCGTGCTTTACAGTTTGCATGTTTGACTGTCATTGTAAAATTTGTAATAAATGCGTTTGAAGGAATATTTTGATAATAATGTGAGTTGATTAATACTTATTATAAACCCTTATAATAAAAAGTGTTATCCTCTTCTATTAAGCGTCTATACTTTTTTATTTTGTAAATATAGACTTGGGAAAATAATAATACGTTACTGGAACAAAGAATGTTAATTGCTACGCCGTAGGCTGTAGCAACTGCTACGAAATATGCGAGTCTAATCAAGTTGGAGAATGGTATGTAAAGCTACGTTAAACTTCACTTCATGTTTTTCTATTATATATACTCATCCATTACGTGACAGAGGATATTATTCTTGAAAATTGGGTTCAAAATACTAAACTACTACTACTAACATACTAAAATATACGGCACCAAAAATATTTTTAAATATAGAATGGAGATACAATAAAAAGCAGCACTGGCACTAAAATATTTAGAATTATAGTAGCTTATGGTAAAATAATTTTGAAAATCTTTTCCCTGCCACTGTACAAATTTAAAATACGAGTGAAATCCAAAAAGCGCTTACTACGAATGTCCAATGTAAACAAATAATAATAAAGAATCCTCTAAATATTAAAGTTGTAGTATCTTATATAGCGGCTGGATTAGTTAGTTAAGTAGTAGATGCGATTATATGGTCTACGACTTGCCGACTCTCACGATGTTTGCCTTAACCGTGAGAGTGAACACAACGTACTTTTTTTTTAGTACGTACGCATGATTCGGACACACAACTTCAGGGCTGATATTCTAATACTTATGCTAACAGAGTTTAAAGATGTATTTTATCATATTTTTGTATATTAATATTGTCAGTGAGGAGCTCTCAAACTTAATGACACGAGTATGTTTTATAGTACGCAAGGATTTCGGCAAACCATATTCCATAGAGAGAAAAAAAAATGTGCTGAACTATTTGACTCTTTAAATATGGAACGTTGGTTAATAGCACAGTGCCTGGGCACAGACATCTGAGAATCGGATAAAAAATACAATTTCTTTAGGTACTAAGATGGAGTATTATATAATCCAATTCAATTAAAGAATTTGTCAATCAAAGATGCATTAAATCAGTAGCATCTTATAAAGGAATTAAGCGTTCATGCGGTAACTTTATATCAAATCAAAAGATGTAACATCCACGAGGATAACCTATCGTTCCACGTGACGTAGAGACCCCGCCCTCGGAGAGGTCCGCGTGCGTCACAGCCCTCCCCTCGTCCCGCTACACGCAAATTGTTCGCCAAAAACAACATCGATTTAATGTTACACTTAAAGGTTAAATCAATCTCTGAAATTTGGATCATACGACTGGAGTATCATTTACACGACCCATTTAGTTTAATATTTTATACATCTTACTATATGGACTTCATGGCTTTTTAAAGCACAAAGTGTAAAGCTCTTGGTTAGAATCTTGGCAAAGGAGCAACTGTGTTGTGTTAGTAGGTACAATTGCGGTAAAAGTATAACTGAAACAAGACACGAAATACAGTCAATTCCGTTATAATCGAAAATTATTTTCACTGTTTGTTTTTGCCTATAACGCCCCGTTAATTGTTGAATTTAAAGTAGAAGAACGAGAGTCGTGTTTATTCTTTAAAAATAAAAAGGAAATTTAGGAAAACAGCAACGGAGAGTACAGATAGAGAGAAAATCCTTACTCTCTTCCATTTTCCCTAGACTGTTTAATAATATGGGTTCATTTTAGCGACAATTAAATAGGCATATCCTGGACAGGCGTGCCCTTCAATAGGCCCCATCTCGCTAACCATAAAGTGGAATAGTAGGCAATTCTGTATCAACAAACACAAAAAATAGACGAGCCATATGATGATATTATATGTATTATATTTGTACCCATTCAAGAGCACAGTCCATATTGTTTCTTTAATCCAGTTTAAGCGATACTAAATCAAAATCAGTAATAACTTAATCCGCGAATGGCTTCCTTTAATCGCATTAATCTCCGTTCGGTTGTAAAAACCGCATAAAATTTCACTGCTCCCTTTATACTACACTTTAGACTTGATACCTTATAAATCATTGAAGTTCAAAAGCTCAACGAGCTTTTTAAGGCTAAGGACAATGGAGAGCTTTAGCTTTTTTTATACTAATAATATATAAGAATTACATGCCTCCTACGTTAAGCTATCACTCCTCTACCTGGTCATAGGATGCTGCGGTCGTGTCGGACAGGAGACGCCCTTGTATAAGGTGTATAAAATGAAGAATGCATTTCTGTAATATAATATCTTCTGCGCAAGTTTCAATATAGATAATTCATCAT
Organism: Pieris brassicae; assembly: GCF_905147105.1. Lineage (NCBI taxonomy): Eukaryota > Metazoa > Arthropoda > Insecta > Lepidoptera > Pieridae > Pieris > Pieris brassicae. The sequence continues at coordinate 5,193,252 of NC_059670.1, forward strand.
GGCAACGACTTGGACATCTCTAAAGACAGATCATGTCGCGTTGTTGGATACGCTGTCCAGCAATCACAATCAAGTGAAACGTGCTATATTTTCATCTTTCGATTTGTAATATTAGCTTGTTATAATTATGTGTTAAAGTCACGATGTTTTTAAGCTATACTAATGAACAGCACGATTAGAGTATGGTTGTATGTCATTTTTCACGTGTTTAATATGTACCTATTGTGATTAAATCAAAGAACTTAATACTAAACTTTAAAAAAAATATAGATTTGAAATTCGATCTAGTTACATACCATTGTATTGAAAATCAATTTAAAATATAGGTATTTATTAGCTTAATAATATATGAATAAACATAATAAAAAATAAAATAATCATGATAGTAAACGTACATTTGAACTATATAGTCTTAACCGTCTGGAAAATTTCTGTGTTTCAACATTCCTTTGTGTTTTCATAGCTGCTCAAGCGACATTATTTGCGCTCCATTTCGTTATATTTTTAAAAGAATAATTTTGAAGTCACAACAAGTTTTTAAAGTGCCTTATTTTTAGTATCTAATGTAATGTATAAGTATATAATACTGGACATAAAAGACCCAAAGGCCCAAAAAAGTATGAAACATTTTTTTGTACGCTGTCAGCGGCTTTTGCGTTACTTGTTAAGTTTGTAAATTATAGGCGGTTAAGCTTCACAAAAGACTTATTCTAATTGTTGAGACAAAGCATTTTCGTGAATTATTTTAGACCTTATGAAATTTATGTAATGCCTTATACTTTTAAATCCAGAAAGACAATTTAGGTACATAAAAATATATAGCGAAATTTCAAGATTTTGCCATGAATTATAACATATTTATATATATATAGTATTCCATATAAACAGTTAAACGATTTTAACGAGTTACAGTTATAATTTCTTCTAGTATACCGCTTATAAACTAAAGCAATCCTCAATGTAAAACAAAAGAAGAAAAAGAATGCATAAATCGTTAGAAATAATAAGTTTCTGTAAATATTGTTATAATGTATTTACATAAAAATAAATAACTCTTTACAAATATTCTTCACAAAGCCCACATAAGGCAAACTTAAATTGTATTTTCACAAAAAGCTTGAAGCTTTGAGGATATTCATGTTTGGTCACGTCTAGTCCGAAATTGCATCGTTGCATAGGAGCCAAGTTATAGTCGAATTTAAGAAAACATTTCTTTGGCCCCAACTGCCTTCATGGCCCAGTTGGTTTCCTACGTTCATTCATCGTTGGTTTCATGTACTAAGGGTAGATTAAAAACACAGTTTTGTACAACATATAAAAAATGGACAATTGTATTCTCTCCACGGTTCTAAAAAACTATTTAAATTCATATATACTTAATATCTGACCACAATCATAAAAGATGACCTTTCATTTTATGTTTCAAAATTATACACAATATTTTTAAACATAAAATTTGCTGGCTCTTTTGTTAGAAAATGTCTAATTAAAATGTATAAAAACGCGTATTATACTATAATAAGGAGTGCAAAGTCCTGAGATGAAGTCAAAACGGTGATAAATAGTTACATTTTTAAATTGTTTTCACTCCATAAAGAGTCCTTTGTTCTAAATTGTAAAGATTATGCACACTCAGCTTTCACATTACGGGCAGAAACTAGCACAATGTTTCGCGAGAAAATTCTTGCCATTGCATACATTGTCATAGGAGCAGACGACTTTTCCGAACTCTTTGTGATCTTCAAGACGATTTGAGACAATTTAAATTGAAAACCAAAGGTAACAAAAGCCTCTTTAACCTATTATTTTAACAAAGGAATATTTTTGTATCTTGATGCATGTTTGATCTTTTACTAAAAAGTACTATTTCATAATATTATTAATTCTATTAAAGTATATACATATGTTTCCATTTAGATAATTGTGTGATTTTAGACTGACTTATACTTGCAATTGAATTAAAAAACTATACCAAGCATGCTTAATAGAAAAGTGTTACGTAAAGTGCTGCTAAACATACAATGTTAGTAATGGCAAAAAGCTGCTATAATGGAAATTAGCCATAATTTCCTGTTGTTGATTGAAGTACAATGCCACGCCTTTTGAACAAAGACTGTGTCGACCCGCGACCCGTAAATTACATACATTCACATTACTCACTGTTCACATTTACTATCTTGTCATGAAAATTACTGTTATATGAAAATAAAGCGTCATTAAAACATTCATAAGCTATTAAATGGTTCATAAAAGTTCCAACTGGCCTCAACGAAACTACTTGTTACTCGTTGTTATAACAAGTAATAAAAACATTATTTCCGGATCTTAAACTATTGTTAGAGGCCGAGATGATTCTTCACTTCAATATAGTCCAGTCAAAATAAGGAATTCATACTTTAAATCACAGGTTTGCAATGATAATTGCAAGTTGTCATGCTCGAAAGGGGAATCAACAATGATTCGACTGTAACACAAAAACTATCTATAACCATTGTAAACATTGGTGATATAACTTTCTTCATCAATATTTTTTTTATAAAATAGGGGGCAATAACCACAAATAAATGAACAGAATGAGCAATATACGAAACAGATGGCACAAAGGCCGTCGCTGACCAAAATCGGCTATCCATGTTCAATCGAAGCCAATACAGACGATTAAATGGTCTGTACAAGCATCACATGCCTCAAATGTAGCTATATATTCCACAGTCAATAAATTATCAAGCGTTGACATTTGACAGTTCACAATTTTAAATCATTCGAATAAATGCAATTCAAATTAAGATAGGATTTCAATTAATATTCATAGGTCAAGTTATCGCTCGTTTTCAATATGTTGATTTTGATGCGCTTTTATATTTATTTGCGTTGTCAGTTTTGTTGTATATAAGATTTATTAACAAAGTAAACTAGACAAAAAAAATCGTCCGTGTACACACGTAAGAAGTGAAACTTCTTTATGACCTTATTTGTCGAAAAATGATCTACTGTATGCAACTTTACAGAAATTGGTTAAATAAAGTTAAATTAGATAGAGTTTAACAAAAGGCTTTTATTATCATAGACATGAATACAAATAATACAATTATTTCATTTTACCTTACTACTACTAAGATTATTACAGAATTTCATTAATTGTAATAGAATTATTACTATCACTGTTATCGTTATTATATATTTTTGTTATTAATGGCTTAGAATTTCTTCGAATCAACCGTGGTAGGGACAAGAAAAAGATGGCGCGTAACGGTTATAATGTGACGCGTAACCAAAAAAATGTGACGGTAATTTTTTTTACAACGCCAATAAAGAAGTTTCACTTCAGTTTGTCCTGCGTGCGAGACATCTTAACATTTTAAAAACATTACATTTAATACGTTCTACGCCGGCGCGTCCTTAGAGGCCTTTGCCTTCCTTGAACTTTGATGGAGGACTGATAAATAGTACGGGTAGCCCCAGAGCTGGTGCTTTCCTCGCTGGAGGAAATGCTGCTGCCAGTTTAAAACTTACATAGTACTATTGTACATTTTACAAACTTAAGACTAATAATATCAATTTTTATTCATATTATTCAGATTGGGTGAGAAATAGCAAGAAACTCTCTAAAATATTTATTAAGTTTTTTTTTAAACATTCGAGGAAATTATAATATTATTAAATTATAGAAAGATCACAGAACAGTGTGGCTTATAATCCGACATTATGATTTAAAAATTTGTTTGAGATTGTAGCCTTGGACATAAAAGGTGTAAGCTGTCATCTAAACAGTAATTGTAAATGTTATAAATAATTAACCTTGTTGAAGGCCACGGCAAGTGTCGCGACATTTGGAGAGGGGCCAATACAATAATAGATAAGTACTTAATTCGGAGTAATCCCATTTGATTCGGGAAACAGATTAATGAAATTGGAAAATCCCATTTGCCTATTCCAAGTACGCTTATTACAAAGTAGTTTTAGTCTTGTTCGGAGATTAATTGTAACTCTCTACGTCCGATGTTTAAAATGTCATGTACAGATATTTACATGTAGTAGTCACTAGGTGTTTTGAGACCTAACCGTTAAAGAATTTACGTGGATTTTACCCTAATGAACCACTGATAAGTCAGATAACAAACTACGACTTTGAATTCTGACACTGTATGTGTGTATTATTACATATATTAACTAACCTAACTTTCTAATGAATCACGGGTTTGAAAGGCTGTTGTAATGATTGTTGAATCATGGTTTCTGTACCAATATGAAAAATTGTAATTCCAACCTCACGAAGTTGGTGATTATCAGTTTAATGCGATTTTTAAGTCGGCATATTACGTTTAATATATAATCTTATTAATTAATTAGTATGTTCCTTAAAAAACCGCTGTGGTTTATAAAATGTAACCATAGCAGTCTTGTTAAGGAACGCGACAAATGTATAAAAGAAGTTTTTCAATTTACTTTTTATGTTGGTTAAGGTTAGGCTATATAGTAAAATCTCTGGTGTTTTCTCAATTTGTTGTTTTTTAAAATTAAATCTAATTCTAATAACCATATTTGTAACATACATAATACTGACCTTTATAACATCGTTGAATTGTTTGCCAGCGCTCCGAAACAATAAACAAATTTTGTTTTGTTTAAATTTGGTACACTGGGATAATAACGTTCATCAATAAAGTTTCTTAATTGTGTTTACTTAAACCTTAAAGTTTGATAATTAAAGTGTTTCATGCACTTTATATGCAAGTGGCGCCGAAGTAGTTTGGGAACGTTATGAGTTCCTTGCACCTGTAACAAAAGAGAATAGATTTAGTAGTTTGTAATGATTTCAAAACTCCTTAAAGTGATATATGTTTTTGTTAATTTTATGTTAAGCGTAAAATAAATTAATAAATCATAAGTTATACTCGTATATAGGTTCGTCAGCCTGGGTTCATGATAATTTTTCTTTAAAGCTTTCTATGCCCGACACACATCGATTTTAAGTTGTAAGGCAGGTCTTTCTAAAATTCTTATGCGTATGTAATAAACATCATATCTAATCTTTATAAATTAAATTGTTAAATACTTAAATTATGTGAATAAATTATATGATAGATTTGGGGAAGAAATTATTACGAAATTGTTTAAAAAAAATACAAATCATTTCATTTAATTTTCGAATAGCTTCCTTTACAATTAAATTGTCCCCCTGTGTGGGCCCCACGTTAGGAAACACTAAGTCATGCCTTTCCTTACAATGTATAATCACTGTACTAGTATTAAATGCGAGCATTAAAGCCTACTACTACGAACTACGTCCACAGAGACATGAATCGCAGGCTCAGGCCAATGAGCACAACAACACAGCAAATATTTTTTTATGCAAAGGGTAATATTAATGAAACATAAGAACACATGGGTTTCATTAGACTGCGGTGAAACACACTGTCGTTATTGAGTTTATGATCGGAGGGTTTTTTTCAATGTAAACCTTTTTTTATAGCTGTCAACCATTTGTTTTTTTTGTAATTTAGTAAAAGAATATATTAAGTTCCATACATAAATAAATGATATTTTGATTTCGTTGGGGTGAACACACTCGTATATCGAATGTTAGTGTCATTCCACTCACTGTTTATTTTACTCATATCATACATTATTTTCTTGCGCACAAAATTCGAACAACGGTTAAGTAACAAAACTAATAATTCGGAAAACAGAGTATAAGCAATGTTCGGAAACTAATTCTCAATGGAGAATTAGTTTCCGAACTGGATTTAAAATGTTAAATTCAAAATAATATAGAGAAAATAGTCCGGTCCCTACATCTCACTCGATGTTATATGGAAACGCATGCGCTCAAATAGAAATCTCCTGGTTTTTAACGGCTACACGCGTGGCATCCTTGAGGCATAGTAATTTGGTATTTTTAATAGTTATTTTCGTTTTCGTAGTCTTCATTACCATTCTATCATCAATTTGTCTCAGTACATTAGGGATACTGAAACCCATAACTGTCTTAATTTGGTCAGACCAACGGGTGTCGACCCCGATTTCTCCTGCCATCGCTTCTCCCTACCATTACCAGCTTGTCTAGACTATCCGGATCTTGGCAATATGACCAAAGTTGACAGTCTTGTGGTGGTTGAGAATGGACTTCTTGGTTGTGTTTGCAGTCCATGGTAATAGTTATTTTAATGGTACATACATCCAATTTATATTTGTAATATCAGATGAATGTTAACAGTACTTGGAAAAAGTATTTTATGTTCTTTATTTGTTGGTTTTCATGATTATTGGAATGTGTGCTACATGTGTACTTTAATAAATCTAAATTATCAATCAAATGTAAGATTCTTGTTTAAGTAGCCCCACAGTTACACAAAGTATGGACGACATGTTAACGAATATTCTATGTTATCTATTTCTGAACAATAGGCATTAGCATTCTACCACCATTATTCAGTTCAGAATATTTCTAGTTCAATTTGTCGTAATTGCTTCTCAGTCGATAGAAAATAACAAACAGGAAAACTGGCGGACTGACGATAGATCGTTTATTGCATTTTCTCTCGATAAGGACAATATCTGCTAGTGTATATTTTTAGAAATCTATTGTCATTTCGGAATACACTTGCATTTCGACATATTACATTTTATTTCCCACATTCGCGTCTTATTTTCTTCCCTCTTCTTCTTGTGTATTACATTTCTATAAGTGTAATTCTTGCAACAAATAAATACGATATTCGAAAACATGAATTAATGAGATAACTGAAACCAACACTTCACAGTACATTATCGAAAGGACTTTTTAAAGACCTTATTATAATGTATACTACTCCAAATTAACTATGAAAAGTCATTCGGCAAAAGTTTATTAGGTAGAAATATAGCGTCACACACAGTCAGTTATTAAAGGTTAATATTTCTTAAGACTTTGAAATGTCTCTAATTATTTTTTCAGTCGTTAATTAATCGATACTTAATTTGTAAATAAAATTACAGTTAAGCTGACGTTCTTAATTAAAGTTAAGTATATAATAATCCACCACTAAGGATCATTTTTAGAAAGTGGTAAGAATAAAAAAGATACAGATGGGCCTCTAGTCGCCCTTTCAGACCGGTGAAGCCTTCAGTGCAATTAGGCAAAAAGGGAAATTGCATCTCTTGGGATTATCTCAATTGCCCCAAACGTCAGCACCACTAAAACTAAAGTGACAATTTGCAATTTCTCCTCGGAGCAAATTCTCAATGTTTTGACTTAATCATTGAACTCAGTTGAATCTCCGATATCTTGATCAAACATAGTTTATATGTTCCGAATAGTTCGAGAAGCGTCGGGTTTCTATATCTGTTGCATGTATCAACTCGATGAGTGGTAGGCGAATAGATCAACCCTAGACATATGACATATGTCATGTGTCACGATTTTGGATGATGTGTCAGTTCTCACGACCTCATAAGATCCTAATTTTTACCCTAAAACAGATTTGGCAACGGGCGGTATATAGCAAGCCGCAGATATAAAAGATGGACTTTAAAAACATAATTCCATTAATATGGAAAGGAACAAAGTGAAGACGCCGCACACAAAAGAGGAAAATAGCAGATACAGAGTATTGTTTTTATTCTAGCAGGAGACGACAGGAGAAAGGAAGGCACGGTTTGCAAGAAATCTGAAGGAGAAAGAGATAAGGGGTTTCGATCAATGGTACTAAAGAAAGTTACGACAATTACGTACAATTGCTTTTTTAACAATTGATTGATAATAAACAGGCTTTATTATTATTAAAGCTTGAAATTAAATTGCAAACAGAATCTTACTCGAGTTATTGAAAGTTATGATAAATTTAAAAACTTAATTTAAAGCGACTTTAAAAATAACTCGGTCTGCTTTTACAATAAGTATTCATTGCTTACTTTCTGTCAAATAAAGTGTAAGTGCAAAATATAAATAGATTAGTTGGATTTGCTCTTTGTATTTTTGTAGTGGTATTCCTGACGTGCTGTAGTTTGTTTAGCAAGGTTCAAAGTGTCGTTTATGTTTATATAGCAATGTTTAGTTAACCTGACTTTACACTGTCTTCGCGCTCAACACTTAGGCCTGTATTCAAGAATGTCAATCAAATTTTAATCTATACTTTATTATATATAAGGTATCAAACTTGTTTCAACACTGCAAGCAAACTATTTCTAGATACCGTACGATATAACAATTTACGGTTCATGCACAGAAGGATTGATCGAGTAATTAAATGCAGAAATGTGTCTCTCGTGATTTATTCGATTCAATTCCCAATAGAAACAAAAACATTTGTTCGGTCATCTGGAATGAACCGCTTTTTAGCAATAAGACTTTTTATAATTGTCACGTATAATTTGTTTGTAAATAAAAATAAATATTAAATAATCTTAAATTTTCTATGCATACGTAAAAAAACAAACTAATTGTTAACTTCAACGTCGCAAATGAGAATTTAAAACAATTTACACGTACATAAAATCTTACCACATATGCTTTATATATACTTTATATAAATACCAATACGATTAAGTTCTTTAAAAAAAGAACGCAGTTTTTAAAAGGCTGGCAACGCACTCATGACACAGGTACCTGATTGTTGAATTAAACCATACATATTTCATTGTATTGCGAGAGGCTTCGTAGCTTCATCTGCTGAACTCGCATTAACTGATTCGACTGAATCCATATATATAATATATATATATATATATATATATATATATATATATAGGTGTTTCTGTATTTAAATGGATTGAGAACACGTGTTATAAACCCTAACATACGAAAAGCAAATTGTCCCCAGCGATCTATATGAGTGTCAAGGGGTAAGTTTACGGTCTAAGTGCTAACAACACCTAGGATAAGTTGCAACCGAGATCAGTTGTTGGTTTCCTAGACTGAGCCGCCATATTTTTATTTCTGGACCATATGTTTACACTTGTTATATGCCAGGTATAATTTATTATTTATAGGCCAAGTCTATTAAGGTCTTCCTGAATGCAGATGGAATCTGATGGATAAACTACATCGTCAGCATAAAGTAAATAAAATGGTTATGAAAGGTTTACTTTAAAAATTGTACAGTAGAACAATTCTACAAACAAACAATAGTTCTAACTGTATTGACATATGAAAACAAAACAACGTCAAACAATATTTAACCATCTAATCAATAAAGTGAATTTCAGTTTATCAATGTAAACAACTCATGAAACTGCAAATCAAATATAGTCGACGTTTTAATGAAGTAGCATGAACTCGATAGCTCGTTGTATTGGAAAAATGTTTTGCAACAATTTATATAATTGCGGATGTATTACAAGTGCAAAGATATAACAATTATTCTCTAAGAGATTGAACATGAAGAGATTGACCTATTAATAAAAACTACAAAAGTTTTGATGAATAATGATTTCTGAAATATAAACTTAAATGATACCAAAACATGAAGTTTCTCAGTTCACGAATCCATCCGCACAAATAGTTTTATAGCGAATGCTAAATGTTGCTGTACTATATAATTTTGCGTTCTATAATTTATCTTCAATTTAAAGTCTTCGTTCACCCTTCTGACTTTAAAAATTCTTACTTAAGTAAGCAACAAGTAAAAAACTAATATCACTTGAAGGAAAAATATTCATTGTGTAATTCCAGGTATCCCAAGATTTTTTACTTCAACCCAAATTTGGCATACGCTGTAATTGTTCGAATGAATATAATACTGTACTTTAAGGTTATCAATAAATTAAACATTTCAATATAAATCATGCGTCGACATGCAGATGTGGTTTATTTTGTAATGTATTTTATAAAACGATCAATTATTTCTGATTCTAGAATTTACATGTCTGAAAATGCATTGCAGATTTTAATTTGGTAGACGTCTGCGACCTATAGTAATATCAGTAGAGCAACTATTAGCAGATAAATAGGCAATGATCTGATATACCTCTTCATGTTATCCCTTATCGACCATATTAACAATCCAGTCGCCGCCCTGAACCTGTTCAAGTTACCAGATATGGTCCAAATAAATGCAGCTATTTCTATTAGCAACAATTATTTCTAAGTTATAGCCTCATCACTCTCGTGGCCCTTTGACAGAAGAAGACAAGAAGAGACATAACATGGGCTTTTGATGTAATAAATAAGTGTTATAAATTGCAAATAAAATGTATTCATAAATACAATCATTATTCATTTTAGCCCGTCATTTCATTTTAGGTTATTTAGATTTACCTTACGAATATGTAGCTATTGCATTGGCATGATTATTCGTATCGATTAAATTGATTTTAACTCAAATTTTGATTGAAATTTTACTATATTTTTTTAATGTTTTATGTAACGTAATTATTTACAGCATGCAAAGTAATGTAGTTCGTTTGTGTAAGCTTTTATGATATAAAACTTGATTAGCAATGCGTCGCAAATGGCTGCAGTACAGAAGCGTGCGGTATTTTCCAATCGCTTTAATTGACACTGTGAAGTGAAAATTGAAAACTTGGTTATAATTGCAAAGTGATTATATTTTACTGAAAATCATCGTTATTATACGGAGTGCTCTTTATTAGTTTATTTTTATATTTATCATAACAGAATACATTCAAAAAAATATATTTAATACAACACTGAAGATTTACTTAATATATCATATAGGATAATAATTTATAAGAGAAAGGTAGTACAGGCGGAAAATAAAAAAGAACGATACATTACACGAGTGTCAAGACCCTTGTAAATGAAGAAATATCGTGATAAATATCGCACTGTTACTGAAATATCGAACGCGCCACGATATAACCGCGTCATTATATTGTATCCCTAGATATTTTAAATACTTTTAATAACTCACTATAGAAAATATTTTCTTGCAAAAGAAACGGAGATGATAGTTGGCATGTGGCCAGTGCTATATTGCTTACTTTTCTTAATCATTAGATTGGACAACGCATGTACGAAATACAAATATTATAAAACGAATTGATTTACATCATGCTGTATTCAAACTAAATGGGGTTTAACAAATATGTAATAATAATAATGATTTTAATAAAAAAAAAAGAATTTCTTTAATTCAATTAATTTAATAAGCGTTAATTTTTCCTTACCTTAGGGACTTCGTGTCTTTTCGCATCACAACATTTATTTAAAAAGCAGTGTTGAAATGGTATGATTAAGTGATAATAAGGACTCGTGTACCTGTCCGAACGCAACCGTAAGAAACCTAAGGCGACTTGCGCCAATCGCATCCAGCGAGCAACTAACGCCCGGGCTGCTCGTGGCGCCGCACCTCTCGCTTGCAATAACACCACGCACCGAAAACCACGATGCACACCACCTGCTGGTGCAACCTCACCGAATCGATGTTTTTTGCAAACTGCCTGAAACGAGGGACACGCACTGCGCGGGGGACGGTCTTGCGCGTTGCGTCACGTCACGCATCTCGCCTTCTTGAGCCCGCAACCCGCCACCTGCAACGCACTCCCAGGGGCTACGCTACGCAATTCATTACTGATCGTTGTTCAAACGCAATAGCAATGTTCTTGTGAGTATTAAATTTAAGCTTTTAGATTGACGGGCAAGTGTCTTTACGTTGTAAATTGCTATTAAAATTTATATACGAACAGTAAATAATTTAGATTAGATATGAAAATAAATTCAAATATTAATTTATACAGCGAACTGTAACTCATTTAACTTATGCAAAGTGAAACGTTGCTTTTCAACGAGGACTTTTAGCACAGCGAGCTCTTTATTAAAATACTTTTAAATACATATTTTCAAGTTAGAAATAAAAATTTAGTTTTAAGTTTTGATAACATAATTTGCGAAAAATAATCACGCGTTATAACACCACTTACTGCAACAAACACTATCATTTTGTAGTGTTATTGTTTTAACCTAGAATAGATAACTTATCAGTTAACTTAACTGTTATTTTCAAAACATAAGCTATTTAATTTTTAAAGACAGTTGAAAGTATTAAAATCCTATTTTCACTTAACCAGTCTCAGCCAAGTTGGCGCCGCTGTCCTGCGTATGCCAAAGCAACGTGCCAGAGTTTTATTTCATATCATAAATTTCGATAATTATCGTAAACAATGGATAAAATGCTATGTAATACTTAACGGAAATTTTACAGCGTGTTTAAACATTAAAAAATAATTAAGCGCTTTAATGTGTACATGGCGCATTTCGGATATTTTCAGAATGAGTCAACAAAATTAAGAAAACAGTTTTTGTACAAATAATTTACGTATATTCATGAAATCCGGTTGTAGTGTTTAGTGACAATGACAAAATATTATAGTGCTTAGGATGGCGACAATTTAAGTCTTCATCTTTTCTTTCTTTGGTTCACTCGGTGGACATGGAGTACACCACCCGTACGGCAATGGCGGACCTTTGTACTGTAAAGTTAGTTTTACAATTCTTTCAGCTTCTCTTATCCCGCTCAGGCGAGCCGCAGCGACTGTCCCGTTCATACCAGGAACCGTTGCCTCACCAGCAAATAACAGTATTGGTGGTATCGGCTCACTCGGTCCTGGAACAGGACACGCAAGACTTCTTTGTGCATACCCATCAGTATTGGCACAGTCGGTCGAATACGCTCCTAAGAAATGAGGATCAGAAGACCAAAACGATCGTAACACGGTAGCAGGATATGGTATGTACTGGTTCCCTGTATACATCCTTAAAATCTCTGTTATACCTTCAGCTATATCTTTGTCGGTTAGATTTTCCATCACAGCCGCTTCCGGTCCTTCTACTAATATACTGAGTACATGCTTGCTACTTGGTACCATTTCTATAGACTTTATCCCCCGAGTCCAATCAGAACGATCTACTATTGAACGTGGTTCAAATGTAAAATTAAGGTCACCTTTGTGCCAATACCAAAACGGACGGCAGTATTCGAGATATATTTTGTTACAAGCGCCTAAACATAAACATTTTAAAGCATCTACTTTAGAGGCGGGTAGCGAAGGACAGAAAAGATTCACAGCATTCGAACATAGCACTCCTATAGATGGAGTTAAAATGACATAGTCAGCCTGAAACTCTTCACCATCGGTTGTATAAACATATGCACGACAGCCCGACTTCATACAGGTACCCCAGTAAATGCAATTTACAGGTTTACAATAACGTATTGCCCCTTCTGGAATTTGTCGCAAAAGAGGTGCGAGTATGCCGACAAGGCCTAAAGGAACACGAACGTCTCCCCCGGGCATGTTCATAAAACATCCAGAATGATCAGCACAGAGTAATCCTATATCATCTCCACACCTTGCATGTAGCATATGTGTAAGCCCAAACATTATCCTCGCAGCATCATGCTGCTGTTCTTCGGGATATTCATGTAGTTCTTGTTGAATTCTTAAGCTCATAAAATTAATAAGAGAGCCTTGTTGTTTATTTCCACCGAGACAATATATTTGGGCAGCTTCTTCTTCAATCTGACGAAATTTATGATATGCTGTAATCGTGGAAGGAAAGGGCATTTTACCAGAGACGACATTATTGAATAAACCTCGGGGATGCTCAACACCAGGAACTCCTGGCCGAGGAGGATCCTCAAAAGTAGATAGAGAACAGATTGGATGAGTTGCTAAATTTTTAGTTTTCCAACTGGCACCCAGTTCAGCAACAATATCACCTAGCCAACATGAAAGTATTCGGCCCCCGGGTCTGAAAAAGACATGTGTGTCAGAAACAGTTGGGTTAAAGGCGTATCAAGCAGGCTGTCAAATAAATTGTACCTTTCATATGCTTCCAGTACCACAATATTATTAATACCCCGTTGAGATAATCGAGCAGCCGCCGAAAGACCTGCCATTCCGGCACCAATAATCACTACACGTGGTTCTTCATAACATTTATCTGCATTACATGCCTCAACCCCACATATTCCACGGTCTTCCAAATCTGGACCGCAATTAAAGATCATGGGTGAACTGTCTGATTTCCTTTGCAAAAGAATAAGACATGTACATCTTGTTTATCTTTCTATAAAAATATTATCGTTACTTTCAAACTTACCATCTTTTGATGAGATTTTGCCATTTGATTTTGGAAAAAAGTTTACTTGGAATTTTCATTAGTAAAGCCTTTGTTATAAATTCTATAAGGAAAAACTACTATTTATTGAAACATAAAAATTTGTCAAATGTATTCAAATTAGATAATCTTAGAAATATACTGAAAGTTAATGGTATCAATCAGTGTCAATCAAGAACTATAATCTATGAATCGAGTCCTTTATATAGAATATTTTGAATAGGCTTTCTGAATGTAACTGGCATCTATTAATTACAAAGTAAGATCAGGTTTATGGGGGTAAGAATTATTTTTACATAGTATTGTTATAGTTCGTAGGGCTTTGTAGAGATATACTACTAACCGTTTTAATTTAGTACTAGGATACTTTCCTCGTTTTTTTATAGGACAACTAATAGCCTACCAACCAACATAATCGGGTAGATCTGGGGCGGGGGATCAGGGGAGTGTCTTTTCTCCCCTTTTCTAAAAGGGACTTTATTTACTTTAAGATGTCTATCTGACACTTTTTAGAACTTTTATCGTGTCACTATTGAGCACCCACTAATAGAGACTAGACTAAGAAGTTTATAAATAAAAAATTTTTTTCCAGATTTTGGCTAGATTGGTATTTTCGCAGTGTCAAATAAACTGAACTGGCTATGTAGGACACTGACTGACTAGTGCCCGATTTTCTGGGATATTTTTATTTTAATTAAATAGTCATCATCGTCTCTAGAAGCGAAAACGTATTCTGTATCCAGAAATATTTATTTATTCCTTATATAAATGATATACCTCATTTATTTCAATTTTGAATTACAAATATAAATCTATAGTCAGTATTACACTATACTTTTTTATTTTTATGGGTGGAAATAAAACATTTTTTAATCTACATTGTACATTTATTAATAATATTTTAAACCAATTAATTATTCAAATATAGCTACTCTATGGCAGATCATTTATAAATTTATAATACATACAACATATTTCAGCGTTAAAATCACAGTCTTTAATACTTTAAGAATTATAAATTAAAACATTCAGACCAGAAATGGTCCAGCGTGTGGTAAAAGTGTCGACTCACGCCGTGTAAAGAATGGTTTTCGTCAGCGTAACTCTGAAAAGAATATATGAAATTGAAATACAGGAATTTTGGCCGAGTCGTTTAAACGTCTCCCAACCCTGAGGTCATGTGTTCAAATCCAGGTGCACTAACAGATCTGATAGTGCATTTTAAAATACAATCAAAATTGAAACAGTCTGTGTTAATACTCTATAACTCCCAAAAGTCATAGCGATCCTGACAATTTTCAGTTTTAGTACCGCTATTAACTACCAAAGTTGCGAAATCAGCGATACAAATATTAAATTATATTGAAATGCATACAAAGGTCAGGATCAGTATCCCTTTTATTGGGTTTTCATAGAACTAGCGCTTAATTTTAAAAAAGGTAATAAATTACATTAAATTAGAAAGCTTCTCATTTTGGACACCAAAACCATTTTTGAGAGACCAACTT
The DNA here is from genome assembly GCF_905147105.1 of Pieris brassicae. Taxonomy (NCBI): domain Eukaryota; kingdom Metazoa; phylum Arthropoda; class Insecta; order Lepidoptera; family Pieridae; genus Pieris; species Pieris brassicae. Next base: position 5,208,822 of record NC_059670.1, read on the forward strand.
TTAATTCGCTGTCATATTTTAAAATTAACAAAACAGTATTAGCAATATTTTTACTTTGAATGCTCGTGAATCGTATTAATCAAGTCTTGTATTTTATTTAAGGAGACGAAGCCTTGTCCTGTGTAAACGAATACGTTGTTAGTTATAGGACATGTCCCTAGATGGCGCTGAACCACATTAAGATTTAATTATACAAAATCTTTTTTTTCCTATTAATTTAAAAGGTCTTGCTTTTCTGTGGAAATATATTTACATCTAAACAATAGGTAATCATGATATTTAGTTTTGCTATAAGAGATAAGATTCTGAAAAATCGGTATGACACGCAAGAACGTTTTAATTATAAACAATAAATAAAAACAAAATAACATGCTTTTTAGTTATGTTTTACATTAAAAACAAAATGTAAATAATCATTAATTTATCAAAAAAATTCAAAATTGAAAATAATATATTTTATACGTCGGTCACGTGACAACGATCACACATTACTCGTATTTTACAATGACTGCGAGATATTTACCATCTGTTCGAAAGCAATATCTGCTCTTTGCAACTCCTTGGCGAACTGCATGCTATGCTGGAAGTGGACGTTGTCATCTCCAGTCCCATGTATTATGAGGTACCGGCGCCCGCGCAGCTGCTCAGCTTTCGACATTAAATCGGCCCTTCTATACCCTTCTAAGTTCTCTTCTGGAGTGTTCATATAACGCTCTGTGTACATTGTGTCTGAAAGTGTTAAATTTAATATAAATATATTTATTAACCGACTTTAAAATAAAAATAATAGAGTGTACTCTTTCTTCTTTAAGTTGCCGGCCTTTAAGGTATTTCTCTTGAAGGTCCCTAAGTCAAACCACTATTTTTAAATACTCACCATAATAAAGCCACGAGGTAACAGGGGCGACTGCAGCGCCGCAAGCGATTAGATGTTCTTTATCTTTAACCAGCATCATGGTTGTGGCATAACCGCCATAACTCCAGCCCCATACACCAATTCGTTTTGGGTCAATGAATTTATACAATTCAACCAATCGCCTAGAAATAGATCAAAACTAATAAAATAAACGTTAAAAGCGTTAGAATTTGTTCAAAGGTCGATTCGCGGCAAAAGTTGCTTTGAAACTAAAGAGTTGCGTGAATTTAGAACGGATTTTTTAGAAAGTAACTCTATTTCTTGTCAATTATTTGCCATAGAGCAGTGGCTTATTTGGCCAAATCAACACTGCTCCATAAATTAGAGAATAATCTGTATAAAACTTGGCCTTTAAAAACGTTATGGATTTAAAAACGTTTGTTTGTTTGTATACGTCAGTCACGAGACACAATGGTCACAAATTTAACGAAATGACGACGATGTACGTTTGTAAATGTCAATGAACGCACTAAAACATGACGTGACGTTTGTTTACGTATCCTGGTACGTACCAGGACGTCATGACGTCATAGGAACTCGTGCGACGCCATCTTGCATAGCGTTTTGGCGGATTGTAAAAACTGTTTAAGTTGAATTCTTAAGGGCCTATTCGATCGCCAACCTCTAAAAAAGCACATTGTTTCATTCCATTTTTTGTCATCGTTTCTTGAAGTATGGCGAATGGAAAAAATATTTGGTGGAGTTGAGTAGTTTATGTAGTATTGTCTTTGGTTATCCATTTTGAAAGATCGATACAAGATTTAAATTACTTCGCTCGATAGACAAAAAATCCAAACATAGCCAATTTTTGACACTTTGAATTCATTTTATGACGAAAATGTATATAGAACATGACTTTAAAATATATCGTGAAAATTTTCAGATTTTTTTTTATAAAACTACATTAATTTAATGTTGTACATAACTAATTGTTATTACGGGCCGGCGCGTCTCAGCGCTCCAGCTCTCCATTGCGTACTGCAATCCACCCCGAGACACTGACACAGCAATTTGTGCTGGGATAGCCTTAAATACTTAACATAAAAAATTGTAATTGTGTAAGTCAGTCACTAATCAATTATCTGAAATGGTTTTTTAAATCTCATAGCCGCGGGGAGTGTGGGGTTCGGTCCGTGAGGTACAATGGGCGACTACCCACAAACCATAAAATCTTTAAATATTTACAGGCAAGAGGCAGCACGATCCCATCCTCCTTTAGTACGTCAATTAGCCCATTACAGTAATAACTTACTTAATAGCCGCCAACGTGTCGGTTATCTCCACAGTTCCGAGGGCATTGTTCAACGCGTGCATGGCTTCCACACCCATCGCTCCCGAACCGCGGACGTCAATCGAAGCCACTATTATACTTCGGTTGCCACTCAAATATGCATTGTAATATTCTGGAATTTTATTTAATTATCTCCTAAATGGAAAATTAGTAATCTAGTATGGTGCGTTCGTATCAATATAATTAGCCCTTGCTTCTAATATCGTGAGGTAACCCGTATCACCTCGACATCCGCCGTTCAACGACTGAGCGTTTTTCAAGGCAATTATTGTCGCGCACCACCGGTATGTGGAACCAGCTGCCAACTGAAGTATTTTCGAACCAATTCGACTGAAGGTCCTTCAAGAAAAGAGCGAACCTTCTTAAAATGCCGGCAACGCACTGGTGAGCCCTTTAGCATTAAGTGTTATGCTATCACTGAACATTAAGTGAGCCTCGTGCCTGTTTCGCCCTGTTCCATTAAAAAAAAGTACATACCTAAATCAAATTTGTCCTGAACCCTATTAGTTCCTGGACCACTGTACACTCGGACAATCAAGGGATACTTTTTGCCCTTCTCCATATTTGGGGGTAATTGCAGTTTAATATGCGCCATTAAATCATTATCTAAGGGCATCATGTTGAATAACGCCATAGGTAATTTGTAATTACTTAGTTTTTCCACTAATCTTCCATTTCCGGTTAATATTTTAAATCCATTTTTCTGTCAAACAAAATATATCAAAATCATTACAGGAGAGCATAGTGGATCAGTTGCTGAGAAACAGCAGGAGAGCGTCCTATCTCCCCTTTGTTAAAAAGGGACATTATTTACTTAAACTAGGTCTGGTGGGTATATTGACACGCGGTAATTTAACACTCTTTTTTTTTAAATGTATATAACGTAACTTTAAAGAATTCGTCTATGCTCGAGTCTCGGTGATGCAATATTTGTTTTAATGGTATATTCCTAGCATATTATAAAATACTCAAAAAAAACTAAATATAACTTTATCCATATAGGTATACAAGTACACTTATGAACGTACATTTACTACCAGTTCGCAAGTCAAGGCCGAAGAGCAGGGAAGAAAAACTGGCAAGAGTCTTTCCGCGACTCTTATCAATCGCTAAGTTTTGAGTCATACAAATTGTTTGAACTGGAGCAAATCAATCTCAAGAATTAGAATCATTTGAAAATTCGTCAAATTTATAAAAAAGCTTTATTGATTAATTTACATTTAACGAGGGCTTTGAATTCATTTTTTTCTACTGTCCAAATTGTCCCTTGTAGAGGGCGCCAAATGTTTGTAACAAGGAAGCTGTCAAACTCCATAGTAAGTCATAAAGCTTTGTGATATTTTACGTTTTATTATTAAATGGGTCGGTGTGTGGCTTTTGGATAAGAAGAAATAGGTTAACATAAATTCCCTTCTAATCCTACCCTAAGAAGAAAATGGGAAAGAGCATTGAGAATAATTAATTTGAGAGCAACTAATTATTGTAGGTTATATTGTAAGCACTAGTTTCTAAGGTGGTATGTATCATAAAGATAATAAAATGATTTAGTTAATGTTGTGATAAAACAGCAATAAAACTACTACTGCTACCAACTTGTTATGTTAAGTACTTTAAACTTGTTTTAGGTTTTCCACTTCAGCGGATTTTTAAAGAAATCTGCAGTACCAACACTGTTTTCTTGGAACAGTGCGTCGGGTCAAGAAACTTCTGCACGAGCTGAACGTTTGTAAAGAAGAAATATTAAGCGTTGCCTCATACCCAGCATTGTGACAGAAACTGATGAATCTGTAGTTGACAACAACACTGCAGTGGCTTATGATTCAACTGACCAAGGCTACGCTCATGAGGTTGAAATTTCAAGTATCAGAGATGCAAATAGTGACGTTGACGTTCAACTGAATGGAATAAACAAACAGCGCTCTCTACCGGAAAAGTATCTAGTGGTCCTTCCCATTTCGCTTCGAAGTTTGTTGTAAAAACGAATACAAATTCAATATAAGGAGTGGTTTAATAACGATCTATACAAACATCCCTTTTACCCACTGAAATCACATTTAAACGAAATTTTGCGAGGCAATAAAATTTAAAAAAAATTATACATACCTCAGCGATGTAGAAGTACGACATTGGTGGTAAATTAAACGCGCTGCATGACAAAACGGCGTAACTACCACCGGGCGAGAACATACCAGCCACATTATGACACGCCGACTGGCTGCAAGTCATACACAAAATATTCCCATTTGAAACCGACCACAGCTGTCTTTGCCAGGGCGCGTTCCCCGGCGAAACGATGAAATACACTGTGTCAGTCTTCTGATTCCATCCCAAAATCTCCGTCACCGTCGAATTGCCCGGCGTCAGGTCCTCCGTCTCCAAAGTTTTGAAGTCAAACCGTGTAACGTGGAAATAACGTTGTTTGTCAAACAAGGCCGGTTGGATTTCAACCATTCTCGTTCCATTCTCGTCGAATAGCGGCTCGCGGATATCAATCCAGCCATCCGGCTCCATTTGCTCTTTGAGAACTGTACAACTGTTCTGTTTGACGTTACAATCGACCAAAACGCTTATGCTCTGACGTCTGTTGAGCCAGAGAGTTATGACATTGTCATCGGTGGGCCAATTGACTCTACCCAAAATATGGTCTTCTCCGATGACGTCAATCGGTGCTTTGATGTTAATTGGACCTTTATTAGCGTCTCTTAAGTCGTATACGCGTAGAGCTACGGTTGGGTTTTTCCGACCTGCCTGACCATAACGGAAAGTTGAAATATTAATTTAATTTATTATTAAAAAAATAGGATAACCATATCTTATATTTAGAAGAGTTTTTAAATTTTATTAAATAAATTAAATTGTAATATTTTTTTAAGAATATTGTTAAAATTTAACTAAGCAAATAATATCACATACTCGTATACACAAATTTGTCTAAGACAGGTCAGATATATTGAATCACCTGGTCGTACTACACTTTCAATAGATATTGACTACAATATCATCAGTAGACAGAAGTTCATTCTTCAGATAAGACGTGCTTCATAATAATGAACGATAAAAGTAAAGCCTTTATTGCCATAATACAGGCCACACTTATAACTTAACTTAACATGCAAGTTCATTAAAACTATAAATTTCCATAATCAGTTATGTACTGTAATTTTTTAATAATAAAAATACTTTACTTAATAAAAAATATGATCCAACATCTTACTCCGAGTGCCCATCCAAATCAACACACACACACTCATACAATACATACTGACGAGATCTCAAGAATCACGATATATCAATATATATCGTCAATAATTAGTTTTATTGTATTACAGTACTAACCTTAGGATATTTAAATTCAATCATTTTAGGGTACAAATTGTCTAGGTCTTCGGGATCTCCATAGTAAGGGAAAACTGCTGAGTCGACTAAGCTGTCGTTGTAGATGGCAACGGCTAGGTACGACCCATTTTTCGAGAACCACATCGCTTCAGCGGCGTTTAGGATTTCCTCTGCAATATTTAAATATAAATAATAATACAGTCTCAACTGGAAAACAATTTCAATTAATGAATATATAATTGTTTATCAATACTGCTTTGCCATGGTAAGCTGGAGTTGTTTGGACCTGCAGCTGAGATTAATTATCGGACGTCAAAGCAGAATACAAATAGTATCCATATCCGATGTCCGTCGTTCCGCAACTGAGCGATTCTTAAGGAAGTTTTTGCCGGGTACAACCATTATGTGGAAACAATTCAACTTAGGGATCTTCAAGAAAAGGGCGTACCAATTCGTTGAAGGCTGGCAAGGCACTTGTAAGCCTTCTGGCAATGTGAGTGTCCATGGGCGGCGGAATCACTTAATATCAGGTAAGCCTCCAGCCCTTTTGCCTCCTATTAATTAACAATTTGTCAAGTATTTGTCTAAATTCATACAAAAACGGTTTGACGAACGAAGAACAGTAAAGATTATTTAAAACCATCTTTCAGTTCACTTTCGACCTACCCTCATATATCCAATCAGCGACACCGCAGTATACCTTCCCTGGAACGCCATCAGTGGTCAACTGTCTTACTTCCTCCGGTTGGTTTGCATCAGAGATATAAAATACATTATTCTTCTCAACGTATGCTAAAGCATGGCCTTTATCCCAAATGGCCACTTGTAAATGTCCTTTTCCAATTTTTGCTATAGATCTGGAAATATTACAAACCTTGTGACAACCTAATACCCTCTTAAAGTTTTTATGTTTTGACGTTCGTGGACATGACTTCCGTCCGTCAGAAACGTATTGGCTATACGGAAGTCATACTTAACGCTTATACACTGATTAACGCTCCAAAATTTTACATTATATAGTATACCGCATGCTTTTAACATATATTTAATTAAATTCTATACATTTTTTATGAAATCAATGATCATTACAATGTCCTTAAGAATCTTAACGTTAACGGCGCATGTGCCATAGAATCAATCTCTTGTTTATGAATTTACATCGAACATCTACCTGAAGTGAGATGGTCAATTGGAGAGAATAGAATATACTAGCTGTGGCACATGCGCAGATGGCCCGATCCGAGGTCCGAGTCTCGCAGGCGCTTGCGCTAGTCTACTAGAACTACGCTCGCCAAAACAGCCCGAACTGAGTTGTCAAGGCCCTTCAGGCCAACAGTAAGATTCCAATTTAGAGATTCAAAAAAGTACAAGCGCTTGGGCATTCTTCGCCTAACTTTTAAGTAAGATACAGTTAATGTAAAATTAGTAAAGTGAATCAAGAAATTAATCTAGTTTTTAATTTCCTAATAGATTAACAAATGATCATGAAACAGATACAGAAATCTGAGGTACCTAAACAGGTTGTAGCGCCATTGATTTTTAATTTCCTACCCTTGATCTAGCCTTTATTAAATATTTCAGTCGAATTTTAGGTTCGCTTTAAACAAACTCGACACTCGGATAACTTTGCATCCGTATCTTAACTTAAAGCCTAATCATCAAATTGTATTAACTAAAATGTTCGACGCTCTTACGACTCAAGACACAGTAATGAGACTCGTTTTACTATTATTAAATAATTTATTGACAAAACTAAATATTATTCAATTTGTATATCATTAATATTTTCCATATAGCTTCTGTAAAGAACGTATAAGTCTGTGGTGAAATATTTAATTATTTCGTCCGATGTCACGGAAATTTCACGAGCCACGCAACCATGATTTTTATTGCATTATTTTTTAATTCAATGTGTGAATATTTATTAAATTGTAAGGATTACATGGTGACGTGATTCCTACTATAGTTACTATAATTCTCGCTTGATTGAGGTTTTTCTTCCCTGTATCGGCGAAATAAACTTTTTCAGTTACAGTTTTATAGGACTTCATTAAATAATATAAAATAAATAATTCATCCGCGCATGCGTTAATGCCAAGATGCCATAGATAAGTAATTTTCGTATACGCTATTGTTTTGGCGCAGCATTAGCAAAAAATATATTTATGCAACCTCCTTTAGTTAAGTCTAATTACAATGTAGACTTTGCTCTTTGTAAAAAGAACTAGATGAAATCTAAATTAAAACATAAATTATGATTTGTATTTATCGTAATATATAGATTCGTTTTGATATTTACTTTGTATAATATGAGCATAGAAAATGGTATGAAATTAAAACAACAACAACGATAAAATACATAATTAAAAAAAATCCGTTTAACTACGCCACTTATTTATTATATTAAACATGGCACCAATCTCATTACCAACCATAGCGACGTCGTCACAAATCCTTTTTTGCCGTAAGATGAGTCAAAAAAATTAAATATTAATATTGACTACGAAAATTCAACAATTACAGTTAGCATAACGAATCAATTCGCTTCACACGAAGTAAAATATTTATGCAAATGAGCATTAAGGCACTTACTTGCTTTCCAGATGATATATTGAGTATTTTGCCAAAGTTGAATATCTGTATACCTGTGAAACAATAGGTCTTGTGAACACACTTAAATATATATAATTTATTATGTTTTGTGAATATTAATTTTATATTCCGCAAGATTATTAATTTACAGTAAAATATATCAATATATTTGTACAGTTTTTAATTTGTGAGACATTTCTACATTAATCTAAATACAAGTGAAACTGCGTATATGAGAAAAATACTTTCGCAGGGAACTGGATACGTATGACGAAATTAGTCAATATCAAAATATTTTCTTATATACTTTTATGTCTCAATTTATCGAACTTTTATAAAACGATTCGCCTGAATCCTATTTCCATATTACGAGAAATATTTATTGCGCAAAAGGACCAAAAATATACAATAAAAGGATTATCTCTCCCATACAGCTGATGTTACCTACAAGTTTGAAGTAACTAACTAAGTGTTTTATTGCTGTAGTTTAGTGTAGCGAGGCACGAAAAATACGTTAAACGAGGTTTTAATGTCCGTACTAAATATTTGAACAGTTTCTGAGAAATCTTTTAAAGAGATAATAAATACATGGGATGGGTGTAAATATTTAAAAAAACTAGTGGCGCTACAACCGTATAGGGTTTTGGCCACAGTTTTCCGAGACGTGATAATTTTTCAATACGCAAGTATCAGCCTACTGCGCCTGCCATACGCCGTTGACTATTTTGGTCTAATGAGCTTTCTTCACGATGATTTCCATCACCGCACGAGTGAATGTTATATACGCGCATAGCCAGAACGTCCATTGGTTCATTGGCACTAATCGGGGATGAATGTCGCAAGATAAAATCTCTTCTAAAAATCGTGCGGATTTAACTTAAACTCTCCCGAAATCGATAGTTCGGCCACACATAGTATTCCATAGAAATAAAAAAGTTATTACAAATTTGATTAACTTTATGATTAATCTATAAATTTAATTTAAAAAAATGAACTTATACTTTCGCGGTTTAATGCCCTTAAATTCTGCGTAATTTGTTTTCTGTGTAACACAATTTGACAGAGAGATGTGAACTAAGAAAAAAAAATTCTAAAAATAATGTAATACTATTTTAATTGTTAAAATGTTTGTTTTACAGCTGCCCACTCCAAGACAAAACAGACTGAAAATCAATTGGTACGAGTGACAGGAAATTACAGGGCCTATTTTTCTTACATGTGAATGAAACAAGTATTTTCTAATACTCACCGTATCAATTATTGAACCACAGACGCAATTTCAATATACAAAAATAAAATATAGAAAATCAAAAGCTAGATATTTTTTTCCTAATCTGCACAGATTAGAATAATCATCTTTTTGTGTGGCCAATTAATTTTCCATTTTTTAAACCAAATGTTTAGTACTTACCTTTATTCTTTCCGAAACCAGTAATAGGTATTGTTGATCATTGGAAAATGATGCGACCGCGTTTGGTATTAAATATGCCTGAAAAATAAAATCGAAAGTTAATCCTTCGCCTAAAGCCGAAATAAGTATTTTTTGTCTCGAATTCAGGACCTACCTATTCGCCTTGAGTTTCGACTGTTCATTACATATGTAATATTACTTTATCTAACTTTACAACAATTAAATCTAGAAAATCTAAAATATTTTAGTTTGTTTTGTTTTTCAACAAACTCACATTGATATCTTAATAAAAATAAATTATTTACCTAATAAATAGTATAAATGAATAATTAAAATAATAAAAAATATATAGCGATCACAGATAAATTTTGTATTCTACTAAATTTTGTATAAAATATAAATAAAATAGAGAGTAAAGGTCGAACTTAATTATATCCTCTATTATATATACATATTTTTATTAATTATCCGCTCTAATAATAATGATAATGGCGCTACAACTCTAAAAGGGTCTGAGAGAGCCTCCAATCATTTTTTTATTTCATAGTCATATAATCAGCCTTCACACATGTCATCGATTTTTGTATCTGACATACGAGAAAACCGGTTTTCTCACGATGTTTTCCTTTGCCGTACGAGCGAGTAATACACAGAAAATCCATTGGTCGGAAGGATGGTTGGAAGCCGGGGATCGAACCTCAGGATTGAGTGTCGTATGTTGAAGCTCAAATATCACTGGATTCAACTCTAGAGTAAAGAAAAACTTACCAAATCAGTTTCATTTATCAGCTTTGTAAATTTGTCTGTCACCACATTGTATGTATAAATGGCACCAGGTTCAGCAATTATGTATTCGGAATCTGAAAATATTTTTTATTGTAATTTTTTATCGTAATTTATCTTTATAAAAATCTTCTGTACGGGACCAATTTTGATAAGATGTTTTGTGTGTTCAAGTCGATTCGAGAATGGTTTAAATTTATAAGAAAAAAAATATCTTGTATTTATTTTTGTGACGATTGTTTTGCTTAGTAACACTTGTTATGTAGTAAAAATTCATGGACGCTAAAACAATCACTACGATGACGTCATAACCTAAAACCGCAAAGTTATTCAGACCGCTTATGATACTACCAAACTTCTCGACCTTAGCCACTAGGGTCTTCGTCCCAGTTACTAGTTAGACTGATTAAGGGTCCCTGTAGGTCAATGAAGAAGCAGCAGCACGATATCTCCCTACATTTTTTCAACGATTTTTTTATTATAATTGAGATATTACATAATTTCTTGAGGTTGCCGTTTCGTTGTACGTAATTTCAGTACAATGTTTATCGTTCAAGGTTACATAATATTATTTGCTAAATCAAAATATATATACAAATGTCTGCTATGGTTTCACAAAGCTGGAACATTTCTTTTACATTTTAGTTTTTAATCATTTTATAAACATACAAAAATACACATCTTTATATATATCAAAATGAATTAAAGTTTGTTTACTTTTGATTATCTTCTAATATATCCGGTACGCAAAGTTATTTTTTGAAGATGAAGGACAAAGTGTGTAATGTTAAATGCAAGCCAATTTACATCGTTATTTTCTTTGTGTATTATCCAGTTTTCTTACTTGTTATGAATTCTATATCTGAAAAAGAATTATTAGCCTTTGATTTTTTTTTAAATTAGGTCCTTACATATGAAATTGGCGTATTTCGTACTGGCCACTTTAATCACGATGTTCTCCTCTTTGGTAAGGAATTTGAAATTCAAATTTGTACAGCTATTTACTCATGTGTTTGTGCTTCGATGACCGTCATTCATTTGTTTTTTTCTTCTGTTTTTTTCTGTTTGCGTCACTCATTTTATAAAATGGACAACTTAAAGTATCGCATTATTTACGAGTACGAGTTCCGCCGTGGCACTAGTGCTGCGGAAACGACTCGAAGGGTGAATGATGTGTATGGCGGTCATGTTGCAAAAGATAACACAGTTCGTTTTTGCTTCCAACGTTTTCGTTCTGGAAATTTCGACCTGCAAAACAAGCCCCGTGGACGGCCTGAGACGTCAAGAGATCAAGTTGATAATGAAGTAATGAAGGCTATTGTGGAAGCGGAAATTGGATCCTGGCCCGCCAGCCAAATCCTGCCCCAAGCAAAAATTAACCCCAAAAAAGTTACTTGTAAGCGTTTGGTGGACTAGTACCGGTATTGTTCATTGCAGTTTTCTCAAATCTGGCCAGACTATTACGGCTGATGTCTGTCAGATGATTGTCAGCTATTGCCATGATGGAAAAGCTAGCGGCTAAACAACCTAGGCTGGTCAATCGCTCCACGCCACTGCTACTTCACGACAACCCTAGACCACACACTGCACAACAGACGGCTACCAAATTAGAACAGCTTCAATTAAAATGTCTAAGACGTCCTCCGTACTCCCCGGACCTTGCTCCAACAGATTAATATTTTTCGAAATTTGGACAACTTCTTGCAAGGGAAAAAATTGAACTCTGATGGGGCAGTACAAATCGCCTTCACAGATTTTATTGATTCCCGTCCGACTTATTTTTTTAGTAAAGGGATCAATGAACTACCTATGAGATGGCAAAGTGCATAGAAAACAATGGTTCATACTTTGATTAATTAAATATATTATATTAAAAAATATTCGACTTTTTGTTCCTCCCATACAAAACGGCAATTTCATATGTACGGACCTAATATTATAAATATTTTGAGATGTATAGTATTAGTTTTAAATGATCAAAGTAATGATCATTTTGAAGTATATACAAAAACCCTATTACATTGCAAAATAAATCCTTTGTAAAAGAGTTTATCGAGAACAAAAGATGCCGCAGCATTATTAAGCAAACTTTACATTTATTTTTTTTGAAGTTTTAAAAACTTTACGCTGTTATTCAGGCTTACCGAATTTCACTTTAAAGGGCATTAAAAATAATTAAAAAGAGACTTATACCGAAATAAAACAACAATTGCCATCAAAATGTCAAAGCCATAAAACACTCAGACTAATTTATGACTCTATTTCAAATTAGGAACATGTTTCTAATTTGTATTTAAATGACGTATATATTGGTTGCATTTGATCGTGACGGCTTAAAGGCTACGACACAAATATAATATTCAGTTTCTGAACGGAATAATTCACTAGGATTGTTACGTAAGCGTATTGCAAAGTAAATAATGGCGAAACGTACGCAGAGAGTTTTTAAATTCAGAATTAACTTGCGTACATTGTTTTGTTTAGTAATAACAGGAAACAAATAGGTTAGCAGGTCTTATTGTTTTCCTTAGACACATGTATTAAATGCGTATAACCCAGCCCGATTAGGCTGTTTTAATGATATTTACTAAGCCCTATTTTGGTTCATCGCACTGTAACAACCCTACCTTGATAGGTATAATGATTTATATCCCACCTAATATTTTTATCCATGGTTTGACTTGAATTATATATCAAAATAATTCAAAACATTTTTTAATAGATTAAAAGGCATATTACCAACAACGGTCTGGTGGCCGTGGTTCCCTTGATTACATACCTCGTCTGGATATATTCTTGCCACGAAGAAAGGCACACTATTGTCAGTCGTAAGGATAAGGATAAAAGATAGGTTCTGCTTGTATCTATGTTATTTAATTCTCTACTTTATGGCTTAAGTATCATTCAGATTATAATTTCGCTTTTTTGTTCTCGTTGTTAAATGTTCATTCATGTTCTTGACTGACCTTAAAATGTCTACTACTGCCATTTGACTTATATAATAAATTAAAAATCATATAAAGAACTATTTAGACATAATTTAAGAATGAGTTCATATATTTACTTGAGATCCATTGCACTGAAACCCGTTCTGGCACAAAATCTGGTTGCAAAGGCACCAATTCCTCCAACGTTAGTGTCTTTAATGTCCTTTGGGCGAAAACTTCATGAAGACTCCCCAATACGATGAAGATGAAGAATTGTTTTAATGAAATCGTCTGTAACAATATTATATTACACATTTATGTTTAATTATATGATGTATATATTCATACATCTTATATGGACGCCATTAAATATGAAAGAGTAATTTCCCGCGCAAACGATCGATGACGTCAGCCATGGTTCACGAAACTGTCAAATCCATCCATGTTTACTTGACATTAACACGTTTCAATACATAATGGAACGCTTATTATAAACAAAAGAAAACCATGACGCCATTATCGTTTGTAAAAGACTTTAAGCTAATTGAGAACTGTCAAAAACGAATATTTTTTTCAAGATGTCATATTATTTTTTTTTGTAGTAGGAAAATACTGTACTATGTGAGATGTGTAAATAAGTTCAGATCCTATATATTCAGATAATAAATATAGCAGACAAATTGCTAGGAGTTGGTAGTTTTTAAGATTACCTGGAAATATGCTGTAAAAATAATTATTGTTGTTTTCCTTATATAAGAATAATTAAATTTAATTAAAAAAAGAACAATTTCCATGAATTAAATTTTTTTAACGATTCTTGATTAATATTAAAAATGCAAACGTCATCCCTAGTGCATAGTAAATATTATTATATGTATTATTATTTCAAGTCACAGAACAACTAGACATAAAGCAAACAAAGACTAAAAAATCAGTAAGCATTTTTACAAAACAATGGGAATATTATAGTATTGTCTAAACGTATGAATAATAATGATTTTGCGTAATCATCTGACAGAATTCGGTATTTAGGTTAATTATAAAATGCCATTTATGTTATGATGCAGGCGCCTGCATTACCTAACAGTTATTATACAAGTATGTTATAAGTAAAATACGTATTATAAAAAAATCGAATTGATTTACAAAACTGTTTCTATATTATTAACATGAAATTGTTCTATTTATTGGTATAAGACGCTGCTGTGGTACATTTAAGCTGCAAGTCCTCAGTTCAATTTCCGGCGAAATAATTGTTAGTGTCTTAAAGATCTATGCAGTAATGTGTCACCAATGTGACCAATACACTTGTATTGATTAAGACAAATGATTTTCTTTAACAATGTTCCCGAGTCTTTTAAAGCAAAACTATTTGAATATATTAGATATTTTCATAACAATTTTTTTCTTACGTTACGTCGAAATTTTATGTTTAACAATAGCTAATTTTATAATAGTTTTCCACCACTTTTCATTGTTGACCTGTTAAAACTATTAACAACTGATAAAGGCGGTCACTAAACCAAAATATTAAGTTTAATTAATTACTATATTTGAGCAATTTGTGTCATAAAGTTCTACATAATAATAAAACAAAACCTAATACTCCTTACCATTTTACGCGTGTACAGAGGTCGCAGGACGAGATCAATGAGTTAAGTGGTTCAAATAGACATCACACTACACAATTTCACAACACAACCACTCACCGTCGCCTGCGCCCGCGCACTACTGACGAGTGACGTCTAACCGCTACGCTACACAGCTGACAATCACATTGTTTCTTTCGATATGAACAGCCAACGTCATTTTCTAATTAATTGTTTCATAGATATATTTTTTTATTACGTCTTAAAGATCAAGCGCAAAAGAATTATATGTAGCCAAGAAACGACGCTCGACTACATCGCGTATGTTAACATCGGGATAAGCACTTCCCTATGTACTGCAATGATGGACAGCAGAAAAAGAATACAAGTAAAATAAATGCCATGGAAATGAAAGCGCGAAGAAGTATGTGTAATGGAACATTGGGTGATAATTAATAGTGAGATACGTCAGCAGTGTGGGTTAAAAGTAGTGACAATGATAGGAAAGGGAGCCAATCCCTGGTGGTTTTGCCCTGGAGAATGGATGAATAAGAAGCGGTCATTAAGTAGGACACACAAGGCAACCGTGGATAATGAAGATCGTGGCTTAGTCGTACTAGGACCAAATTCAGGTACTACGGAGGGACAGGCTAAACGTACCTATAATCGACGAGCATGCATCGTGAAGGTTCGTGAATGTGGATGAAGCGTGAAAGGTATGTCAGGGCCGTAGCAAGTGGTGATTCCTGGTCTGCCTACAGTTAATTTTTATCATCGTTTCTAATTTAATTTTATTTCTAGTTTTCTAATATTCCTTATTTGTAGTGGTCTTAAAGTTTATTGATCATAACTTAAAGTCAAGAATTCTAAGTATCTTGTCACGAGCTGTTATCGAAATTTTTAATAGAAAACATGAATTTAGACTGTAGTAAAATACCATAACTATAAAAAAGAAAAAAACAGTGGCGCTACATCCTGTTCAGGTCTAGGCCTCAGATTTTTGTATCTGTTTCATGATCATTTATGTATCTAATAAGCAAATAGGTAGGTGATCAGCCTCCTGTGCTTGACACAACCTGTCGACTTATTGGGTTTTACGCAAGCCGGTTTCCTCACGATGTTTTCCTTCACCGTTCAAGCGAATGTGAAATCCACGCATACACAGAAAGTCCATCTGTACACAGCTGGGGATCGAACCTACGACCTCAGGGATGAGAGTCGCCCACTGAAGCCACTAGGCCAATACTCCTCCAAAATTGCTATAGAAACTAGAAGTCAACAAGATTCCCTAAAAAGTATCTCCGCCACATACATAACTATTTACATAACTCTAAGAAGTAATAGGTCCAAAAACAATATTTCAACTGTGCTTCCTTTAGTCTTGTCCTAAAGCTAGTACACAAAGGCAAGCCTCCAAGTTAGATATTTCAGGAGACCACAGATTGATGATTGGGATTATATAATCTTACCTTTAGACTGAGATTCAAAAACATGACACCGCGAACTATTGCTGCTGTTTAAATGTATTTTGAAACTCGACAGCCTTACCTCTAAAACTAGATCTTAGTCCATTAGGTAGGTAACCTAATTTAGTTAAAGTTGATCACGTTTATTCTAAACAAAGTTTACGAGAGGTCAAAACGTGTGATACCAATTTGAGCCCTATATTACGTACGTTATTCATGAGTCATAGTTAAAACTTTTAAAACCCTCAGGTGTAGGTCGTGAGAAAAATTGGATTTTGATTAGTAAGTCATAATGTACACAATATGAGATACTAACAGGTTACTAACATCTTTTGACGTCAAGTTTTTCCCCTTTTTCGTGATAAGCACGATTGGAACAACTGTTTACTGTTTATATGGATTGCAACTAAAAGCAGTCTAAAATGTGAGCAAACATCGCTTTGTAAACAGTTTATTATAATATACTATATTAACATATGAAAAATATAATGTATCATTTCTCAAGTACACAGTATTTTAGGATACGTAACTAAAATATTTTGTGTGAATATAATCACTTCCCGGACAATCGTGTATTCTAGGGTCCTTTTGAATCGGTGAGAGGAAGCCAGTCACCTCGTCTGGAAGGTCAATGTGCTTATGATATAATCTGGGCCGGTTTTCCCTACATTATAACAGTTATTTAATAATATGTAATGTTTACGGCCAATCTGAACCGGCCGTGGAGTGTAAGCAGTAGTCAGGGTTTATTTTATATAAAAAATAACTATTGTAAATTATAAATTTACTTGTACATTTTTCGAAGTTCCGTTATGAGTAACACGTGCATTTTTTGAATGTACAACATTAACCCTACTCATTTGATATATAACGGTTTGAGTATTTTTTTTAGCAGTAGTAACTACAACAAAACATTAAAAGCGCGGGAAAGTCAATGAATTTTCAAAGTTTAATTTGATTTTGTATATCTTACTTTTATCCTTTATAAATAACAATATTAGTGTCATGGAGATCTTGTAGCAACTTCGTTTACCTGTATGTATATTCATGAATTGTTCATAGTAGACAATATAAATATTTTGCAACGTTTAATAGCTTACATCAATAACAGAAACCGAACAAAAACGACAATGAAGTGTCGCTTTGTCACGCTCTATTTTGTTAACCTTTTATTTAAAGTTTAAAATTAATCACGTAAATGTTAAGGTTGTTTAAACATTATCTATGTACATAGTTATAAAATGTATTTCTTTAAAATCTACCAGCTGTTGGGGTTCAAGTGCACAAGCACTAATTAAGATTTATGTTAGAATGCTGGCAGCATTAAAGATACACTTCACACTAAGTTTTTTTAAATTTGTTTTAGTAGTCTATGTATCCTTTTTAAATTATTAGTATAACAATATAAGTTAAGAATATTAAAATATTATTGATTTCGTATCTCATAAAAATTCGAATTAAATTCGTCAAATAACATGAAGAGCTAGGCACTTTATGACGCCTCTACTTCGTGGGACGCGATGCCAATAATGAGTTTTTGTACTGCGCGAAGGTTTTGACAACAGCGTGACGAATATTAAGAGAACAACTTCAAACTTGCACGCAACGAGATCTGTATTGCTGTCACTATTGGATGTTACAGTTTCGTATTTTAGTTCAAGATAAGTGTACATCTTTAAAGGCTGACAACAACCTTCCGACGTTAAAGTCGTGCATGGGTGATGGTAGGGCTTTATTCTGGCCTACCTCTTTACCTATATGCATATACTATATTCTTATAACTCAAATTCATTCCCGTTGAATGAAAAAAATCAATGTGAAATTATTATAATGATTTCAATAACCAGACACTTGCTTACATTGACGTTTTATTGGATTAGCTGTTCACATTAATTTTCATAGTTTATTACCTTAATTAACCTTTATGCTTAAAGTTAAATACTAAGGGTAAATAGATTCCGTTATGATAGAGTGTGATAGTTATATTTGTCAAGGTTTTTAGTGACTATATTTTCCTTGTAAGTTACAAAGTCTAAAGTAAGGTAAATCTATATTTACCTAACTATAGACCAAACCAACATCCCAAAGTTTTCCAAAAATACTTCCATAGAGTTCTTGTCTCTATATTTAAATGCGCTCTGTCCGAATTCTAAGCCATAGAGTTTAGAATTATTGTCTAAGGTAGTGAATCACCTCCGAAAGTTTTTCATCTAAGAGATCGAAAATAACAAAAACGTTTAAATGATTATTTGGAATTTACTTTAAATAATTAACTTATGTATGATAACAATTATAATTACGCCGCTTAATAGATTATCAAATTAAAATGTAATTTGATCACATCATGACACATTAATTTGGAAATTATTTAGAAAAATAATTAATGCAGTTAAGAAGGAAAATATCATGTGTTGTTACAATTTTCAACGGATTTAAGCTATATATTTAATATATTTATTACATAATAGACTTTACTTGACGTTGAAAAAACGTCGTGATGAACGACCTTTCCATATCTGAACGGATATAATTCCTTTTTAAACCATTTTTTTTTAAACTCACCTAAAGTTACTTTAGTACTCACTCAGGTATAACATTATTAAATTATTGTTATAGTGTCACATATACAAAACTAATTATATAAATAGTTTTTTTATACTTCGTTTATCGTCCCGTCGAAATTTAATTCGATTAACTTATTCTTAAACGTATTTTCCACTGACGTAACGATTGGCATCGCACGTGTATCGTGTTTGTGTACCATTATGGCTTCGTTACACAACATATAATGACAGCGGTCGGAGCTCCTGCTTTCGAAAAACTAAAGAACCATTATAAAACTATATAAACACTTTTGCAAAAAACCGGGCACCTAAGGAAATTTACGTTCTAAGCTCGATTGATTTCTTCGAAACACTTCCAGATAGTGTTCCTGTGGGCTTTACAGCACTCGCCGGCATCGGTCCTCTCCACACAAAGATAATGTAGCCTAATCAAAAAACTATACTTTATTCCAGTCCTCTAGAGTCCATGAAGCACAGACAACCAACTGAAGTCGACCAACAAAAAGCCTCCTCCTGACCGTCCACAAGCTAACTTCTACTCCTCTCAAGTTTTAGATAGTCATTTCAAGAGTAGACATAAAGAAAAGACAATTAATATCTTGTAATAATTCATTCAGAAATTAATGGAATAAAATACTCATAGTTGAGGCCTCACATTGCATCTGTAATTGTTTTTATTTCAAGTAACACGGTTATTTAATCAGAGCTATATAAGTAGATATGTCTTATGTCTTTAAAATGCTTAATGTATTACATAACTTTGTTGATCTGCCGGTATATTGTCCATAGGCTCTAAAAATTATATCAAATAGTTAACATTCATCTTGATGTACGCACTGAAATCGCAGTTAATATACAAATGTGTCAATCGCTAAAGTAGGTAGGTCAAGTAGGTAGTAGGTAAAGTAGATCTTTGAATATGAAGTATTCTCGTAAATTAAAAGAATTATTAAGTAGATATGAATATTTTTGTGGAAATAGAGATCCCATAGACATTTTAGCAATACGCAATGTTGGCCTAAAGCGTGCGTCTCTAATTTTTTTAATTACGGCTGGTCCCAATAGATTTTATCTTTTAAATATGCCATTAACATGTAAGTTGAAGCCAAGCATCGATAAGGCAAGTTTTATAATCCAAAAATCAACGACATATATCAGGCACAGAAGTCTGATCACTAAATAATATAAAAATTAAAATTATCAAAGAAACGAATGCAGTTTGCCCATGTAGGGTTGTAGCGCCGCTGCATTATTATTGAAACTAAAGTTGTACTCTCCGTACACGTAACACAAAAATATTATACAATTCTTCTTATCAAACGATGCCAGTATAACCTCTTAGGTCGAGGTCACGAGGTGCGGACGATATATCGTCCAACGAATGGTTTTATTAAGCCGGATATAATTAATTTTAATCGCCTTTTTATAATCGAAAGTAAAAGTAGTGTTTCACATAATAAAGTCTGGTCTTTAAACTTCCTTAAGATAAGGACAATACGGCGTATTTAATGTTCTTTCTATGCGAATGAGTAAAGTACTTATTATTATTATCACCCTCAGTATAACCTTTTTCTGTGTTTTCGACTCGCACTGTCCAGCGTCAACAAGCTCCCATTCCGATTTATGGATAGCAAAGGTTTTCTGGTTTTTTTTATAAAATCAAGTAATTGCATAATAGTTTTATAATTAAGCTGTAAATATATAAATATTTTTGAAGTATCGTAATCATCTATCTATATTGATTTTTAATCTAAATCTAGTACGACTAGTATTCTAATAAGATTTAAGGAAGTATTCATGCGTTATTGTTAGTTAATAGCGTATATTGTATAATCGTGATCAGTTAGCTCCCTTTCACTTTGTCGGGCGCCAACCTCTCAAATTGATGCAAGTATTGCATACATCGATATAGTGTTGTACGTCAAAGAACGTGACCTATATTATATACTGGAGGTATTCGGAGGTTCAAGAATGTACTGGTAATATAAAAAATCATCGGCGGTACAACCTTTTTAGGTTTGGGCCACAGATTTCTGTATATTTCATGACAATTTGTTATTCTAATATAGGCAAGTATATATATAAGTGATAAGCCTCCTTTTAAGTCCTTTTTAAGTGATAAGAATTTTTGGCAAAGGCTAGCCGGTTTCGAGCGCTCATAGAAAGTCTATTGGTGCACAGCCGGGGATCGAACTTGAGACTTCAGGGATATGAGTCACACGTTGATGTTACTTAGGCCAACACGCCTCACTTGTTAATATTTATAATGACTCCGACATATATAATAATAATTTATTATATATGTCGGAGTAACGGCTTTACTGTCAGCTGCATATGTTAGTGTCTTAGCGCTTACAAATTAACAACGTTAAAGTCAAACTTTCTCCGTCATATTACTGGTGTATATTGTAGTATTTTTAGGAAATGAATAAAAATAATTATAATTATAATAAAATTTTATCTTGGAAAGAAATATCTTAAGCTTTTTATAGTTTATGAGCAGGCATATACGGAATTCTTTTAAAATATCGTTAAATGTGTTTTACATATCAGATTGATCGAAGTGGAAGTAAAAATCACTTTTTACTTCCACTTTAGACGTACCTAAGGACGTCAAATATGTATTTGATCTACAAAAACCCGTTAGCTTCCTTCACTAAATTCTACTTCCTATTTAGAAGACCGGTCTACTTTTTGCTCGCCTCTGTGGAATGTAACTAGCCCCTAAGGTTTTAAATAGACTTAAACGTTAATATCGTAATATAGAATGATTATACGAATAGAAACAATACCGAGTAATTAGTAACACTGTCTTAAAGAAATTGAAAGATCCGTAAAAACTGCCAAAACCAACTAGGAGCTATTTTATTTTATTGATAAAAGCTTGCCAATGCTCGGCACACTGATACAATAAATCAGTAGGTAAAAGAATCACAATATACAATTTAGGCTAACGCGAAGAGATACAAATATTAAACAAAACAATTAAAATTACTAAAACTTATTTTTAAAGTGTGACGGGAGCAACTAAGCTCGTTTGTCGGAATACTCAATCTGGACATCGGTAAGTTTTGACTAAAACGTGTTCTTCAGAAAGGAGGGACTGGAATGATGGGATGCGTGGCGTTGGGGCAATCAATATAATTGTTAAATATTAAACGCAAACAATATATCAATTAATTTTCTACGATTCACCAATGAAAACATCTTAAAGTGCGTTAGCCTGGTTTCGAATGTTGGCAACTTTTCGAGATACCACTGGAGAAATGTAGATGCCACAGTAATCTGTTTTGTTATCTCTCGAGTCGAAACATATGCGTCGCATAATGCGGCCTCCTGAGCTATCTTCGGAACGGCCTCTGGTCTACTAATCAATCCCAACAAGAGTAAATTAATAATTATTGGCAACCCTTATTTCACGACGAGAATTGATTGGGCCAGTACCTCCTGTACATATCGACGGTGTGACTTTAAATATTAGCCATAAAGTAAAAAAATTGGGGGTAAATATTCTAAATTAATACTGGGAACAGCATGCTATAGAAGTTAGCCGCAAATTATGGTATGTCCAGTATCCTTCGATTTCTTAGTAATTTCCTTACAACCCTTATTTCACACTTTTAGCACTAAAACCTCACTGGCACAATATCTCCTCCTGCCATTACTGGACTACGCCGATTCTTGCTCTTCCGATCTAAACGAGAAATCGATAAATAAACTGAATAGTCTCTAAACTTTCTGTATCGAAATTATATTCGGTCTAAGAAAGTACAATCATATCTCTAATTTCCGTAAGCGGTAGCCCATTCGTTAGCGACGTGATGCTCACGTTCTCCATCCCTATATAACATCCTGTTCATACTAAAACTCCTTCCTATCTCAAAAATGACTTCAAATTTTTGGGAGCCCATAACTATAGCTTACGCTCTTACGAAAACTATAGCCTTGAAATCCCATCGCATAACTCCTCCTTTCTTGGCGAATCTTTTAAAGTCTCTGCAGTTAGGCTATGGAATTCACTTCCCGTCCCTATTCGCTTAGCTCCTTCTCTATCATCCTTTAAATTTCTTCTGTACAAACATTAACTGTCCACATCGTATCCCTAACTTTTGTACTAACTACCAACTGACACTGAAAAGTACACATGATCTTAAATTATCCTGATCATGTGCACTTTTTATCCTTTTTTAGTTTAGTTTGTTTTTGTGTTCCTGTTTGTCTTACTATAGTAATAGTTTTTCCACTTGAGTGGTTGCCTGAAAGAGATCGCTCGTAAGGCCATTTACATTGTAATAAAAAAATCTTTAACATTTATCACCTTTCATTTGTGCAGTGCTTGTTATATAGACTAGATATTTTGAAGATTTTTTTTAAACTCTCTCTGAATAAAACTCTCCCATATTAAGACTATACAATGCCTAGGGAGGCCATGACATCATCCTCATCCAAGCGGCGTCACTATCAACTCAAACACCCACAAAAGATCATTCAGTGATTCGTGTGACCATTGATTCACGTTCATATACACAGCCCTCATTTTGGATTCCGGATTTTTTTATTTATGTTAACAAAATGTATATTGTATATTATTTAACTCCTTAAAGAGTATAATAGCAACGTACTGATTGAACACTCTTACTCTACATGGATCATTAAAATAATATTTTTGGAATAAGCAAACTAAAATAATTTAGATATAGCTCCATTTTTTTAAAATAAGAATTACATTATGGTAGTTTGTTTGTTTTTTTTAAGAGTATATACAAACATTTTCAAAATCACCATGAAACGCTTGAACCGCTAAAGCTACTCTATAAATGACCTCCATTGTAACGTTAATGTAGAGGATTCGCCGTTGTAATTAAAATTGCTGGAGCCCACGAAAAAAGGCTCCACCATCACGAATGTCGAGGCTATTCAACTTCTTGACACCACGGGCCTAGCGAGAAGATTGAAAAGGACAAAACCATTTGAATAAATAGTAAATGAAAAAAGTTATTCTCAAGTGCTAAGTGAAAAAATTAAACACAAGAACGGAGTGTCTTTCCCTTTACAATGATTGTATGTAGTGCTATTGGACACTTTCTTATGTAAAATATACTTATTAGTAAATTACTTATTAGTCTTAAGATCGATGTACCAGTAAGGAGACAATGTATTAAAAATAACAACAATTTATTTTCAACTTATTTCTAATCTTCTTCCGGCATCTTAATGCACTTCTCCCAATATACATTCATGGTTCTATACCTGTGCATGTTGACACCTCGAAGACTGTGTGCCTCGTCAGGATATGACTGGAAAAATACAGATATTCTAGTAAGCAGTAAAAGAACAAATGTTTTACACGAGCAATCACTTTCCAATGCTTGGCGAGCACAACTAAGATTGTTGCCACCTGACTTTTTTAGCTTTATAAATTCAATCTCGTACATAAAACAAACAAGCTTTCAAAAATAATTTTTTTAAAGAGAAAGTTTATCAGCGTTGGAAAAAAATTACCGTCACATTTATTCGGTTACGCGTCACATTTTCCATTACCATCTGTTTCTACCACGGTTGATTCGAAGAAGAGATTCGAAGCCATTAATAACAAAAATATACAATAACGATAACAATGATAGCAATAATTCTATTAAAATTAATGAAATTCTGTGTTAATCTTATTAGTAATAAGGTAAAATGAAATAATTGTATTATTTGTATTCATGTCTATGATAATAAACCCCTTTTGTTAAACTTTATCTAATTTATCCTTATTTAACCAATTTCTGTAAAGGAACAGGAGATTATTTTTCGAAAAAAAGTCATATCTTTATGTTTCACTTATTACGTGTGTACACTAGTACACGCACACATTTTTTAATATGAACTTACCATTTGTTCGAATGGAATATCTCGTTCTTGCAACACCTTCATGAGCTTAGCTGCATTCTGGTAGTGCACGTTGTCATCCGCGTTGCCATGCATTAAATAGAAGTTGCGTCCGCGCAGCTTCTCCGCTAGAAGCGTGATGTCACCACGCTGGTAGCCTTCTAGATTATCTTCTGGAGTTGGTCGACCCATGTACCGCTCCGTGTACATTGTATCTATAATATCGTATACATTTTTAAATCTTTTCTTATACTGCGTATATGAATAGTAAAACTAATAAACGACCATAACAATTAGTGTAATTTAGGTAACTAGTCATACATATAACAATTGATTCAAAAGTTTAAAATTCGCCCGGAGGAAACAAATTACAATATATAAATCTTCTGTGTGTGTTTGTAATTTAACTGCTACTAAACGGTTGGAAATATTTTGTGTCTTTAAGTGGATTTATTACAAAACATGGTTAAAGTTGTACTAATTTATTTTAGAAACCTTAGACAATGTACTGAAAATTAGAAGAAATTTGGACAAATTTATCGATAAAACTTCTCGTATTTTATTCAAATAAATTCTTTAATGTAGATATTTTAATTCCTCTTATTGAGGCATGAAGATACATTTGAGAGTCATTTCATATATTTCAATGGTTATGAAGAACAAAGAAGGCTCTCAATCCATAACAATTATTATTTCAGGCATTATTATAGGACCTTGTGATACGGCGGGTGCGTAATCTCTAAACATTCCATTTTCCTAATTTTATTATATTTATATGTAGTAAGGACTCTTAGATTAGTATATATCTGATAAAATAAAATAAAATAGCTTACTATAATACAGCCAGGAAGTCACAGGTGCTCCTGAGACCCCGCATTGGAATAAATTCTCTTCATCATGTAGTAGGGTTAAAAGGGTCGCGTAGCCTCCATAACTGTGACCCCAAATACCCACACGGCTTCTGTCTATGAACTCATAGCGATCTAGTACTTGTCTGAAATAATATGTTTTAATTAATAGCAATTTCAGCTATTATAGTAAAAATGGTTAGCCAAGAGGCTTGAGCGCGCGGCATAGAATCGTTCGATTGACGTTCTTGTCGTTCTATATGCACAGACCAACACATTGTCAGGAAACAGACAGTCTTAACCCTGAATTCGACGGCATGTGTCAAGTGCCAAAATTACAGGATCATTGTAAATCATTAATGTGATCAAAATGATCCTGCTGTATTTCGCAATTGAAGTAGTAACTAATGTACTTTTACAACAATTATATGTAATTAAGAAAATTAATTCGACTTAGTTCCCAAACTATTCGTATAAATTTCATTAGAATAATGGAGTCATGAAGAGGTCTACTATTATTATTTTTAATTCCTTGAAGGTTTCATTTGTTTAGATTATTTTTGTTCAACTACATTTTTTCTAATGGATGCTTACTTTAAAATAACAGAATGATCTTCAATCTCAACTGTTCCAAGGCGATTGTTGATAGAAAACAGCATATCTTTACCGTTGAGACCCGCCCCTCTTCCATCAGCCAACATGTAGATTGTATTGCGACTTGTTGTTAAGTATGAGTGGTATCCTGAAAACAACGACAGAGATAATAAATATGACTGCCAAAGATAATTGATATACATTAAAACACAATTTATTAATGGATACGATATTTGTATTGTATAGTTTTGAAATTAAAATGTAAATTGTAACAAAGTTTCATTTTGATACCCAATAGTTGAGATTTCATTAAACTCATCTAACCAAAAATAAACAATTATTCGTATCCTATTAATCTGAATTTTTAATAAGTGAACATAAAATAAAATATTATGCATGTTAGAAAGAATCCATATCTTTTTCGTAAACTAAGTGATAGACATAATATTAATACTAGAAATAAAGATCAATTGCTCAACCGTCAAGCCTTCAAAGTACAAACATCTATTTAGTACCCCATGTACTGTGATAAACATTACAACAAAATACTTTATGACATTAAAACTAAACGAAAGAAAATTTAAAACTTTTATTAAAAATACACTTTGTATACAAGCATATTACAGATAAGATTATATTTAATCAAATCAAACTAGACAAAACCAACTGGTTGCTATTGTAGTCATATAAGGTTATATTTGTTTTTTTTTATGAAATCAACTTTGACGTAACACACACACTGGTTGACTGTTTCTTATTATTTCTTTTTTTTTCAATAATGTCTTGTTTCTCATTGTCTTGTCTAGTTGCAATATTTGTGAATATGTAAGTATCATGTATCTTCACAATAATTTAGTTAGCTGTTGGCTGTTGTTGTTTTTTATAACAGCATACGCCTATTTTATTTTAGTTTCGTAGTATTTTAAGGTCACATATAATTATCAAATCAATGTATACAAAATATTGTAAAAACTATTTTAAAAAAGTAAATATGTAGTTTCATGCCATTACATCTCCATATGAAACAACTTTTGGAAGCGGCAACTAGTTATTTTTTCATTATTTTTGTTTGTTTGTAATATTGAGTTTAAAAAGTGACTTTTTAATATGCCTAATTGGAATATATGATTTTGACTTAGCGATACATTTACATCGCGGTCGTGGGTATTCTTTTAAATTTACGGAACAAGCACGCAAATGTGTGTTTGAATGAATGGTGTTATGTTTTATCGACTAACTTTACCTCAATTTTTTTGTATAAAAAACAGGGTTTTAGTTATATATATATATATATATATACCTATATAAACCTGTTTAACTATATATATATATTCTTAATACGAAAATATGCAAATTACCTTATTGAAAAGATATACCCTTGCATCATTAAAAAAATTCAAAAACATAACGTAAGTTTTTCGTAAATGACGTTTTTTTTTATTAAAAATTGTTTAATTTAAACTAATAATTGATTATAAATTAAAATCTAGATAGGACGTAGAATAACAACACTGGCGTCTTCCGTTTAACCCTGATTGGTCAAGTTTCTCGTGTATGTATTTGATCTATACTTGCTTTTACAAAAGCATGTTTCCTTTCTTTACGTTTTATGATGAAGAAAATGGATATAACTAATTCCATCCTTCTTTTACCATTAAAACACTTACCCACTGTGAATGTATCGTAGACTGTGTTGGTATTGGGTCCAGAATACACGTAGTACACTAAGGGATATTTAATAGTGGTGTTGTTAATATCTAATCCTGGTGGTAGAAATAGCCTCACGGGTGCGGGATACCCGTTCGCAACTGGGACGGTTGTAATGATGGACCCTGGCTTGACTTTATTCCTCAGGTTGATCCGTAATTGGTCATTTAACTCCCAGTTGTACAAGATAGTTTGAGTCTGAAATTGACCAAATCAATAATTATATCTGTATCATCAATTTTTAAACGTATAATTGGAGGCAAATATATTATAATATATACATACAATTAAAATAAAACAAAGCTAAATTCAAAGTAACAACAAAACAAGGGTAGGCAAATATCGTGTTTCAATTATGAAATATATTATATGTGTATTTTAAAAGAGTTATTTATTCCTGAAATTGCCTCACGGGTGCGGGATACTCGTTCGCAATTAGGACAGCTGTAATGATAAATAAACATATTAATATATTTGAAATGAATTTTATAGAAGACTTTGAAACTTCGGTGATACTGGTACAAGCTTAAATATACCGTATTGGGGCCATTTGTAGGCTGATAAGAGTTCACTATGAAAGAGAAATTAGGAATAGGAAAGTAGTTGTAATGGGAAATTGTGATTTATATTTTTTAAAGTCCACTTACCAATGGTTGGTATATATAGGTAGCCGACGGTTCATTTGTGGAACTGCAAGTAATAGTCAAGTAAGTTCCTCCTAAACTGGCAGTAGCTGTGGCCCAAGTACAGGCTCCTCCGTCTGGCATCTCTATCTCGCAGGACAAACAGCCGATCCTTGAACCCGCTATGTGGACAGCTGATCTCCATGGACTACCCGATATTGTGCTTGTGTAGTAGCTGAATGAATAAATTTAGTCTATGGTTATATAAATTATATATAACATGATTGTAGTCTGTGTAACTCCATTCTTAAATGTTATAATGTTGATGGTCAAGAGTTTTCGGTTTATTTAATAACAACAAGAACAATTGATCCTGAGTGTAAAATTCGTTTACCGCTAAATTTGGCTTCCGTCAAACAAGTTTTGTATTGTTTTTTTTATATCTACTTATTGACTTTGTAGTAGAAAATACTCTACTCTAAATATTATTTATAACAGTTAACGGGTTGATACTATTTTGTATTGGAATACACGATACGAAACCATTACGACTTACTAGGCCAAATTATCCTCATCCATCCCAACGAAATTGTTCACTGTCCTGGCTCCGGGTGTAACGGAGCTGGAGACTTGGCTTCCATTAACCCTCATAGTCACATACAGATGCTGCCACGCGTGTCCATCTGCCTGTTCCAATGACCAACGTGTGGATACGTAGAAATCGCCAGCCCTGCTGAAGCGAGGTAACGCGATCGGCACCCAACCGTCTTGTTCTTCACGTTGTTCATCCTATATTAATTAGATTACATTAAAATATAATTGAATATAGTTTAGTGATAATTGTTTCAGAATAAAAGGCTGAGCTGGCTAGCCTGTGGCAAGACAGTTAAAGGGATGTGCTCACATACAGTGAGACGCTTTGACTCCATAAATTAGTACTCCTTCATTTTTAACAACCTACCTAACCTCAGGAATTTATTACTTAAGTGTTTGACGTATAAACGAGCATTTGATAGCATTTAGTATGACTGATAAGTTGGAATGCGATATAAATTTTATCCATAAATAGGTCTCTTTAACCAGCAGCTTATATCTGAGCGTCGTGCTCAAGAAGGAAACATCTGGAGTGCACAAGCTGTTTCTACTAGTTTCTGTCCAGCGCCTCTTATAGGTCTCATTAATCGGCAGCATATATCTGAGCGTCGTGCTTAGCAAGGAAACATCTGGAATGCACTATCTGTTTCCACTGGTTTTTGTCCAGCACCTTTCATATGACATTGTACAGTTTTTAGGGTGATGATTACTTGATCGGACCATCTGGTTGGTAAACGGCCACTTGATCAGTTTCTCCAAGTTCTCCGATGAGAACAGAGGCGATGCTCTGCGCAGGTAGGATCCAGAATAGGTTTACACTACTAAATCACGCAAATAAAACTGTTTCCTTTTTCCGTTTACCTCACATATACAATATAAAA
This sequence comes from Pieris brassicae, assembly GCF_905147105.1. Classification (NCBI taxonomy): domain Eukaryota; kingdom Metazoa; phylum Arthropoda; class Insecta; order Lepidoptera; family Pieridae; genus Pieris; species Pieris brassicae. The sequence continues at coordinate 5,238,818 of NC_059670.1, forward strand.
TAACAGATCTTACCTCGTACTGATTAGTCTGTACATTATAAATTCTTAATACAGTCTTATTTTGCCTTCTATTTAACCAATGTGCTGCAATCTCGTTTGCGGTAGGCCAAGTTACTCCGCCCAAAATATGGTCTTCTCCAACTTCCTCTGGAGCTTCGAGAACAAGGAAATTAACTCCAGTAGTCTGTATATTCCGTAAATCTACCACACGTAGAGTTACCGTTGGGTTTGTGTCGCCGACCTGCAATGGAATACATTAGAGGATTTAAGTTCGATCAAGGTTTTCAAAAAGGGTCGTCAGTGACGGGAAATAAAACTAGAAGTACGGGGAGAATTACACGTAAGAATATTTATTAGTATTGATAGGTATTTTGGGCGTGATTGGGAGAGTTAATGCTATTTACGATTCTCAAAGAAAATCCAAAATATTTACGTTTTGCATTACGTACCATTTTTTTGCAATTTTTACTAATCAACTACCACAGCTTTGGCGTCCTTTGTATTTTTTAGATAGAAACGTTTTATTGCGATTAATAAGTTAAATTCATCAGATGAGGTGAGTGTATGTTACTGATACATGATAACTGATACATATAAGCTATTTTTTTACAAATTGTGCCTAACTACTCAAGATACTCGTTTAATATTAATATACTCTTGTAATGATATCATAATAAAGAGAATAAAAGTTAATACAGGAAAAATAAGACATTTGTATGCCTATTTATATATGACTGATTGTGCGGATATTTGTAGTTGATCGATCTAACCACTATACAACTATCTTGGCAAATAAATCATTATTATTATTATTAAACAAAATCGATGGTGTTTCAAGAAGGTATCAATGACTGTATGCAGTTTACTTAGGCTGTATGACGCTGATATAGAAATGGCGAGTGAATGTTGTAATTAATGTTATCCTCGCAATCCTTTATGTGCAGCTAAGAAATCTCAAACGATGCTCGACTGGCCGTACATAGTGCTTTTCCCGACGTTAACATACAGTAGTGAATCGTGGGTAATGCTGTGGTAATGAGAGCGTAAAGAAGTGTGTGTAGTGTAACATTGTGCGTGAAATGTAATAGTGAGATACGTAAGCAGTGAAGTTTTAAAGTACTTATACGGATACGAAAGAGAATGATTATGTAGTTTGGCAATGTAGAACGGTTGAATGATAAGCTGTTTACAAGTAGGATACACAAGGCACTCGTCAAAGCAATGGTGAAGTATGGCTCGGCCTTGTGGTACATGCATGGTCATGAAAGTCGATGAAGCGTGAGGCGTATGTCAAGACGACAGTACGGAAAAATATTGACGAGATCCGTAATGAATATAATTATTGCAACACTTTCATAAAGGTCTGTTTTATGCTACACTAAAATACTAGAAATATATGCTTTTTTATAAAGTGAATCATGCCAAAGAGTTGGTGTAGTTTTTCAACAACAAGATATGTTTTTGATCAAAATAAATTACCTTGGGATATTTCAGGTCAACCATTTTTGGATACAAGTCGTCAGGATTGCTTTCGTCTTCGTAATAGTAATACGAATAGGTCCCGACCTGGGTGTCATTGTAACTAGCGAACGCCAAATAGCTGCCGTCCGGCGAAAACCAAGTTGCCTGACCCGTATACATGACATCCTCTAAAAAAAAATCTCTGAACGTTTCAAAAATTAGAAATGTATTTTTAAAAGACGAATATTTTCTGCAATTCTACTTTTAGTGCCTGGAGATAGCGTGACTGCCAAAAGATCGATACATTTTAAATTCCCATACACCGTTAACAACACCTATAAAGCTCACAATATCGGATCAGCTTCGATTCTTTGATATGAAATACATATATAAATACTCATTTTTAAACTTAATATAAATAAGCAACTCAACCTGAATAAAAAAATTACCTTCATACACCCAATCCGCATGTCCATTGTAAATAACTGTGGGTATACCATCATCGGTGATCCTTATTGCCTCTGTCGAGTTTTCGGGTAAATAATATAAATCGTTGTCTAAAACATACGCAAGAGAGTGGCCACCACCAAATATACACAGCTGCAAGCGATCGTGGTTTGAAACATTCACAACGTCGCTGTAAAAGAAATTAGGCATTAATTATACATATATTTGTCTATCTATACTAATTACTATTATAAAGCGTTATTATTTGCTACGATTTCGACATCATAGCGAGAACGCAGATTATATAACGCCACGCAACGTTTGAATCAACGGATGGGAAACTGCAGGGCAGAGCAAAATTATCTATATTTTATCATATTAAATATATAGTCAAATAAGCTTAACCTATTGCAAAAATTATGAAAAATTCACCTTAAATAGCAACATCGAAAATTATTAACATTTCAATGCGTTGAAAGACTAGAAGGAAAGCTTTTGTATATTTAATGTTAACGTATGTATGTAGTTACACACTTTATTCATTCGCTCACTGGACTCACTCACACACTCACACATTTGCACCCACACACTCACTCATGCACTCAAGCGTGTTGATAACAGTTGAAAAAACTAAAATAATAAAATAACAGATGTAATTAAATTTTATATAAATATATTTTACGGAATGTATAATTAAGTTTGTTATGAGAGAGCTGGAAACCCTGAAACAAGTATTTTTTACTTAAAAGGGTTCCCAAATCTTACACATTGTAATGCATGCATATGTACTTTAAATTAATAAACACATTTTTATTATATTTATTATGTATGAAACTTTCTTCCGATTCCGATCAATAAGTAGGTTTTTTATTAATATATGTTTAACAGGTAACTTTTAGCATGTTGCTTACCGTGTTTCGATATTGTAGAGAGTATACTTGGCTGTTGTTGAATAACGATAAACCTGTAAAACAATAATCATCTAATAGATACAGACCAAAAAACTCTTATTGAATTATATTCTTTTACAACTCTTTACTAATAGTTTAATGCTAGAAGGAGAATTTTGTAAACATATTTTTGTGTATTATATTTATCGAAGAAGGCAACTGCTCTCAACGTTCAAGTTACAGATATACGAATAATGGTATAGATACAAATCAGCAGAGTAATAAAGAGTTTATACAATATCTAATCCGTTGTATTTATGGGAAACATTTTTTGCCCACGAATGCCTTCCAGCCATTCTTAAAATGGTTATCATTTTAATTATACATTTGTTTTATTAAGCATATTTATATTATCTAAATAGAGTATCATTATCACAAATTTATTGTAAAATATAATCATTGATAAGTGATAACAGTTATTTTGTAAAACCACGAATCTTTTTCAGCTCAATATTTATTTATATAAAAATATGTATTTGTGCTTGTGTTATACAACGCTGAATTAATCATGATAACTATTTCAAATTTTGGTTTGAGCAAAACATTTACAATTCCCATAAATTTATATATATCATAGAATACAAATTAAAAAATCAAGAATTATATACTGACGGTTAAATGGATAAAGTTTTCATTTTGAAATTATCAGCCACAAACTTGTCTTTCTTATAAAATACTGTAAAATTAAAATGACACTTACAGATTCAACTTCACTTGGTGCCAGAATGTAATTTCTATCCGCTGATAATATTGGATTATTGGTGTTTAAAAAACCCTGAAAAATATTTGAACAACAAAATATTAATGGAGCCTCTGAAATCGAAGTATAAAACCCAGTTTCGTACACACATAAAACAAATAACTAGAAATATATGGTAAAACTTCTAATTAAGCTTACCATAAGTTCTCCAGGAACGAGTACTCGGCGTTGCAGCGTTGGTACGTCAAAGAGATAAATACCGGACTCTCCTGGCACGGTAAATGTGAATTCCGTATCTACGGAGTATCATTACACACATTTTTAATAAGGATTTCATCTAGCTCACCACTGATGTTTTCGAATTATTGTTAAATAGCAATAGATTTTTTTTGATCAAATAGCTTACCTGATATCCATCTTCCAGTGAATCCTCGTTGGGAGAAAGAGCCAGAGACAAAGTCCTCAAGCGTGAACGGGTTTTGCGCTGCTGCAAGTCCCAGCAACGCCACCCATATATACAACGTGCCAGTCTATCAAATAAATATATTTTGTTAAAATCAGCACGTAGCTTGGTTGTTAGCAAGATTTTAACAGGTCTACATCGAATCGTGCAAACTTTCGTGCCGGGACTTAGAGTAACCCTGGGCTTAGGTTCGACAAAGAGCCTTCGTTATTCAGTATAATTTCAAATCTGTGAATTGTAATGTCATCGTTCCAAAACTATTGCATAATAGAACAATTTCGTCGACTATTAATTTTCTATTGTATAAAAATGAGCCTGCGCTTTGTGTGTTTATTAATATTTAGGTCATACATACCATTGTGATGCACTTGTTGACGGCTTTCTATCGTCAACAGGACTGCTTAACTATCAGTAATATTTTCTTATCGGATAAGCAGTATCTTTAAAATAAATTATAGTAGCCATATAATAAAACCTTGTCTCAAAGAATGACGATTAGATATATTTTATGGATACAAAAATGTTAATTTTTGTCATGCCTGTTACATTGTGTGGAGATGCATTTTTAACTTTTCTACCTACACCAATAAAATTGTATTTCGAGGCTATAGCTATATACAGTCAAAATCTGTTATAACAACATCGAAGGGACTACTCATATTTGGTCGTAAAACCCGATAGTAGTAACAGCCGATGACGTTGTTATTAAATACCTAATACTTTGAGCCCCCGGGACCTTTGATTTTGGTCAATATAACCGGTAGGTTGTAAGCCTAACCTAAGCGATGTCGAAAATTATTTTGACTGTATTTATATAGGCCAGAGGAATGCCTTGCAGTATTGAAAAACTTTAACAATTACGAGATAATATTTAAATGTAAAGAAAACCGTCTAAGCCACTTTTGTATTTATTTAAAGTTCTAAAACAACGTCTATACAAGAAATAAAATTAAAAATAGGACACCACAAATTTTACACACATACACATCATTTATTTTAGAACATAAGCATCCTAGCAAGGGAAAAAATTAAACAAGCAACCTCAAAATAACTGAAACCTCATTAAGGGCATGATAATCCACGTAACATATACATATAAATAAGTTATATAAAAAAAACTAGGTCTATCAAGTCACGTCGGAGTTTTAGAGTTTCTAACTTGAAATTGTCCAAACGAGCCTCGTACGTTTGCAATAGACCACGCAAGTGTATACGATTGCTAAGGTTTCTAAGGAAACGTTTTTGAACTGATTCAATGACAATTGTGCATTTTAAAATATGGTGACCAGATAACAGTAACATATTTTAAAATACTACGGACAAGTAAAGAGTTACTGTACTTTGAACGCTTGTAAAAGATGAAGAGAACCTAGCATTCTATTAGTTTTAGGGCCATACCTCACCGAGATGCCATGGCGACGGGGCCAGCGACGTCGCCAACTAGTTCGTATTGAGATGTATGCCGGATAACTTACTGGGCCACCGACTGGCGAGGTCACCGAGTACCAGCGTAGGCAGAGTCGATCGCTCTGCATGCGGCGACTGGTGACGCTGGATACCTGGCGACGTTACGCTGGTAATAATATAATAGCAACGCAGTCATTTCCACGTCAATTTCTGACTGTCGAGACAGAACTGAATGCATTGGCGACTCAGTCACGCCAGACGTCGCCATAGCATCTCGGTGAAGTATGGCCCATATTGGCAACTGTTAGCGTGTGTTCAATTAAATTCAGGTTTTGATCTTAATATAAAACAGCTTTGTCATGACGCTTATTAAACAAATACACGTGTGAAGAAATATTGCTTCGTAAAATACTTTGTAAGAAATTTCAAAATATATTCTGATTGCGATTTTTGCAATACATTTTTAAATAAATAAAACAAACATTCTCACAGGAAACATTTATTGAACAATTACTCGTATAATGTTACACATTTCATACAAATAAATCTTCTCCCTACAAAAAAGTTAAAACTGTTCTAATTGTTCCACTCCAGACTTATTCCTTCTACATCTATCTCGATTCCGTCGATTCATCCAAAAATTCTTGATATTTCATTTTTGCTGTTTTAACCAGATTCAAGTAAGCCTTGCATTGGTGACCACGCAGAAAATTTATTATTGCCGTCACAACTCGCTCCATAGCTTTGTATGAGTACAAAACATGCAACAGCTGTTTTGTTTCATAACGTTTGTTTAATATCGTCGACGTATTAAACAATCTGCTTTAAATCCAAGAGCTGCAGAATAAAAGCACATGATGCATCTTCCGCAGCCTCCGATTGGCGCCTTAAGATTTCCTCCAAGCGAGCCTTTCTATAACATTTCGTTAAATTAAATCATCATTCTCTTGCGTCTTCACGTGTCAACCTAATCTAAATTCTTCTATTAATAAAAACTTATTAACCTGAAAATAAATGTTAAAGCAATATTGTAAGAAAATGTGTCGGGTTATATGTGTGGTTACTGTATCAAGGTATGCAGATGCATGTATGTGTGTGTGTGTGTGTGTTTACATGTGTGTATGTCTGTACAGACGGACCATGCTTAATGTCTGCGAGGCGGACGCCGAGATTCGTGCATTCGTCGCTCGTATTCAGCCATGTGCTGCCGTCGCTGCTCCTCTTTTATTGCGATCTGAAATATTATAAATTATTACTTTACCTGCCTGGATTCCTAGAAATAAATGTACTCATTTAAAGTCACAAAGATCGAAGTAACGTTGCTAAAACCCTTTCTAAACAAAAGTTTAATAAGTTATCGTATGGATATTTTGATACTTATTTTATTAATTTTAAATATATATGCGCTACAAAACACTTTTTACGGTTTATCTGACTAAGTAATCTATAACAAATGTGGAAACCAAATTAACAGAGAAATAATGAAATCTAGACACAAACTAAAACATACAAATTTTATAGTAAAGTTTTTTTTTACACATTTAACTATTTTTAACATTACTTAATTATTCATGTTTAATAAATCATAGTTACAATGAGAGAAGACTTTAAAGAGTAAAAATAAATTATCAATGCACTGTAAAAAAAATCAGTGCCACTACAACCTTTTTAGGTCTAGGACTCAAATTTCAGTATCTGTTTCACTATCATTTGTCAATCTAATAGGCAAGTGATCAGCCTCCTGCCTGACACACGCCTTCGACTTTTTGGGTCTAAGACAAAGTTTCCTCACGATGTTTTCTTCACCGTTCGAGCGAATGTTAAATCCGCATTTAGACAGGAAGTCCATAGGTGCACAGTCAACACGCTGAAGCCACTAGGCCAACACTGCTGCTGTACTGTATTAAATTAAATATAGTTACCGTTTCAGCAGAGAGTGGAAGCCAATATATGCAAGGAGTGGTCTTAGTTTTTCTGAACAAGTCATCTAAAAGTTTTGCAGGCGCTTCTTCTTCCTTCTTTTTAAATTTCCGCGCTGTTTGAGGACAATTTCAAGATCTTTATATTTATTTGATATATTACTAAAGTAAATAAAAATTATATACTAAATTACTTGGCCTAATCAACAAAATACTAAAATTCATCAAAATTTGCCTTGTTGGCTCTATGGTCTAATATTCAATTCAAATTTAGTAATATTGTTTGTTACCATATTCTAACATCAATCAAACTTAAATCTTGTTTTGAGAAGCTATAAGACCTCAAACAAGATAAGTTTTTGATATGACATACAAATTAATCACCGCAATAACTATACATATACAAAAAATGAAAGTAAGTCCAATTCAGGACATTCACTGTGCAAATCCAGAGAAAATGCATAAACAGACTGTAATGAAATTCGGTACAGAGATCTACTACTGTCTATGATAAAATCTATAACCTTATTTTGTAACAACACTTAAGTTTGGTAACTCAAAGCCTCAAAGCATTTTATTAAATTGTACCACCATTCACAATAGTAGAACGAAGGTACTATAGTAGAATATGCAATGTATACTGATTTTATATGGGCAAAGCCATAAGTAGCCACCAGGAACAAAAACAATCAAAATGTCATCTTACCTGGTTCAGGGCTTCTTTCAGGTGACCGATGTCTCCGTTTATCTATTGGTCTCTCTTCTCTGGGGTGTTTTTCTTTCTCTTTAATCTTTTCGTTCTTCCCTAAGTCCCACTCCCGCATAGCTGCCTTCCTCTCCCATGGTCTGTCCTATAAAAAAAATTAGTACTGAGTAAAACAATCAATGATAACCCTAATATGTAAGTTTAGATATGTGACTTAGTCAAAAATAATCCCATGGCACTACAACCCTATTCGGCTATATTATATGTCCGCAGATTGTATCTGGTTCGTCATTCATCTTCCTTAAATGACAAGTAGGTTATATATTTATTGTTTGTATTTATGACTTACTAAAGTAGACAACCTGTAGGTTAGTTAACCTTCATGCTTAATAATACTTTCTGTGTATCCTAGAATTTTATATCTGATCTTAATTAAGTAAATAACTTACTGTTTCACCCTTTTCTCTTTTCATGTCTTGCTCCCGAAGCCAATCTTCAACAGTTCCAGGAATGGTAGAGGCCTGAGCATTATTCTTATCTTCATTTGCTTTAGCCTTATCAAAATCTTCTTGTGTTGAGAAGTCCACTTGCAAGGACTTAGGATTAGATACAGGCCAAGTCACTCCGTGCAATGCATGTCTTGTTTCAACAGCTTGTCTGCAAAATCTTATTTATGAATAATCTACAAATATTTTAAATGTCACAGTATGTCTGCCTTTTACAATTTCACACTTGCTATGCCTATATTTTGTACCACATGTACAAAGTTGTGGGAAAAAGCTAGTTATATTATACTCATTATAATACATCTTAAGGCATACGGCAATATTTCTGTCCTCTTGAAGACTTTTAAAAAGAATTTACAATTTATTTTCTTTAACCAATACACACTCATGAGTATGTGCTACTTCTAACTACTAAATAATAATAATATCATATTCTGCTTAATATTAACTTAAAGAAGAAAATAAATAAATAACATTTTAAGTGACATGTAACTGATGCAAAGTTATTACATAAATGATTTAAATATTAAGGTAAACTTACTCTTCATTTTCATAAATAACAAAGCACTTTGATTTAATCTTATCAATCCAAAAGCCATTCTCAATAATTCTTCCTGTCCTTTGCAATAAATTCTTCAATTGTGGTAAAGTAAAAGGTCTGACCAGATTGGTTATATAAAGAATATTTGATTGTTGGTGTCTTGGTGGACTTGGTGGCTTTGCAATAATACTATCATTTTCTTTTACAATTGAAATTTTTCTTGATGAACCTATTTGTGTATCACAACTTCTTACGTTTTCCTTGTCTTTTTCATCAACGTCTTTCTTGTGATTAACATTATCTGTATTGTCAATGATTATTTTTGGCAACACTGGTCTTTCAATTTTTTCTGTGACTTCAATTCTTTTATGTTTTCTCTCTTCAATGACTTCCTCAAATTCAGTAGGCTTGACATCTGGTATTATTTCTTTAAGAACATCAGTTGAAATTGTTATAGACTTTTGAGATTGTAATTTTACTGGTCGAGAACCCCACCGCCTCTTTCTGTTAATAACAAGTGGGGCAGATTGTCCATTAGTTACATCTTCTGTTGGTTTTGCTGCTTCAACCTCCATTTTTATTTCTTCTTTTGAAGAGACTGTATTTGTCTCAGAATTGTCAATTTTGATCTCCACTTTCTTGCTGGATTCTAATTTTTCTTCATAGCTATTCTCTACAACATCATTTTTACTATCAGAAGTAAGAACCTCAGAAGGAGACTCTTTTTGTTCTGAAACCTCATTTTCAGCTTCATTTATACTTACCTTACTAGAATTTTGGGAAGTTTCTGCATCCTTTTGCATTATACCCGGATTGTTTGAGTCATCTTCCTGAGGTTCCTTTAATTCTGAAGATTCACACCTTATTTCTTCAGCATGCAATTCCAGAACCTCGGATCGTTCCAATGAAGGGCTTCTTTTTCCTTCTGGACTTTTTGTCTCACTTATAACTGCCTCCTCTTGATCTGGTTTTGGTGATGCAACAGTTGTGTCAGCATCAGATGTTTGATCCTGAACTTGTTTTTCATCAATTCCTGCATTCATACCTTCTTCATTATTGTCTTTAGAAACAACTTCTTCTTTAACTTCATCATTTGTAGTAGACATGGGAGTTTCATCAAGTATGCATTCTTTGGATTCCTGAGCCTCAGTACTCTGACTGATTTCAGAGCTGGATTTTGTTGGTTGAACTTCAGACTCTGTTTCCATTTCATCTCCTTGTCCTTCAACATTTTTATCTGCAGATTCTAACATTTCTGCGGTAGATTTACGCGTTCGATATTTAGGTTTCTTTTTTTCATCGTCATCGACACTTGGGGTATCACTAGAGCTTGTGGCTCGCGAATGCTTCCTTTTACAAACAAAACTAAAATAATAAAATAACAGATGTAATTAAATTTTATATAAATATATTTTACGGAATGTATAATTAAGTTTGTTATGAGAGAGCTGGAAACCCTGAAACAAGTATTTTTTACTTAAAAGGGTTCCCAAATCTTACACATTGTAATGCATGCATATGTACTTTAAATTAATAAACACATTTTTATTATATTTATTATGTATGAAACTTTCTTCCGATTCCGATCAATAAGTAGGTTTTTTATTAATATATGTTTAACAGGTAACTTTTAGCATGTTGCTTACCGTGTTTCGATATTGTAGAGAGTATACTTGGCTGTTGTTGAATAACGATAAACCTGTAAAACAATAATCATCTAATAGATACAGACCAAAAAACTCTTATTGAATTATATTCTTTTACAACTCTTTACTAATAGTTTAATGCTAGAAGGAGAATTTTGTAAACATATTTTTGTGTATTATATTTATCGAAGAAGGCAACTGCTCTCAACGTTCAAGTTACAGATATACGAATAATGGTATAGATACAAATCAGCAGAGTAATAAAGAGTTTATACAATATCTAATCCGTTGTATTTATGGGAAACATTTTTTGCCCACGAATGCCTTCCAGCCATTCTTAAAATGGTTATCATTTTAATTATACATTTGTTTTATTAAGCATATTTATATTATCTAAATAGAGTATCATTATCACAAATTTATTGTAAAATATAATCATTGATAAGTGATAACAGTTATTTTGTAAAACCACGAATCTTTTTCAGCTCAATATTTATTTATATAAAAATATGTATTTGTGCTTGTGTTATACAACGCTGAATTAATCATGATAACTATTTCAAATTTTGGTTTGAGCAAAACATTTACAATTCCCATAAATTTATATATATCATAGAATACAAATTAAAAAATCAAGAATTATATACTGACGGTTAAATGGATAAAGTTTTCATTTTGAAATTATCAGCCACAAACTTGTCTTTCTTATAAAATACTGTAAAATTAAAATGACACTTACAGATTCAACTTCACTTGGTGCCAGAATGTAATTTCTATCCGCTGATAATATTGGATTATTGGTGTTTAAAAAACCCTGAAAAATATTTGAACAACAAAATATTAATGGAGCCTCTGAAATCGAAGTATAAAACCCAGTTTCGTACACACATAAAACAAATAACTAGAAATATATGGTAAAACTTCTAATTAAGCTTACCATAAGTTCTCCAGGAACGAGTACTCGGCGTTGCAGCGTTGGTACGTCAAAGAGATAAATACCGGACTCTCCTGGCACGGTAAATGTGAATTCCGTATCTACGGAGTATCATTACACACATTTTTAATAAGGATTTCATCTAGCTCACCACTGATGTTTTCGAATTATTGTTAAATAGCAATAGATTTTTTTTGATCAAATAGCTTACCTGATATCCATCTTCCAGTGAATCCTCGTTGGGAGAAAGAGCCAGAGACAAAGTCCTCAAGCGTGAACGGGTTTTGCGCTGCTGCAAGTCCCAGCAACGCCACCCATATATACAACGTGCCAGTCTATCAAATAAATATATTTTGTTAAAATCAGCACGTAGCTTGGTTGTTAGCAAGATTTTAACAGGTCTACATCGAATCGTGCAAACTTTCGTGCCGGGACTTAGAGTAACCCTGGGCTTAGGTTCGACAAAGAGCCTTCGTTATTCAGTATAATTTCAAATCTGTGAATTGTAATGTCATCGTTCCAAAACTATTGCATAATAGAACAATTTCGTCGACTATTAATTTTCTATTGTATAAAAATGAGCCTGCGCTTTGTGTGTTTATTAATATTTAGGTCATACATACCATTGTGATGCACTTGTTGACGGCTTTCTATCGTCAACAGGACTGCTTAACTATCAGTAATATTTTCTTATCGGATAAGCAGTATCTTTAAAATAAATTATAGTAGCCATATAATAAAACCTTGTCTCAAAGAATGACGATTAGATATATTTTATGGATACAAAAATGTTAATTTTTGTCATGCCTGTTACATTGTGTGGAGATGCATTTTTAACTTTTCTACCTACACCAATAAAATTGTATTTCGAGGCTATAGCTATATACAGTCAAAATCTGTTATAACAACATCGAAGGGACTACTCATATTTGGTCGTAAAACCCGATAGTAGTAACAGCCGATGACGTTGTTATTAAATACCTAATACTTTGAGCCCCCGGGACCTTTGATTTTGGTCAATATAACCGGTAGGTTGTAAGCCTAACCTAAGCGATGTCGAAAATTATTTTGACTGTATTTATATAGGCCAGAGGAATGCCTTGCAGTATTGAAAAACTTTAACAATTACGAGATAATATTTAAATGTAAAGAAAACCGTCTAAGCCACTTTTGTATTTATTTAAAGTTCTAAAACAACGTCTATACAAGAAATAAAATTAAAAATAGGACACCACAAATTTTACACACATACACATCATTTATTTTAGAACATAAGCATCCTAGCAAGGGAAAAAATTAAACAAGCAACCTCAAAATAACTGAAACCTCATTAAGGGCATGATAATCCACGTAACATATACATATAAATAAGTTATATAAAAAAAACTAGGTCTATCAAGTCACGTCGGAGTTTTAGAGTTTCTAACTTGAAATTGTCCAAACGAGCCTCGTACGTTTGCAATAGACCACGCAAGTGTATACGATTGCTAAGGTTTCTAAGGAAACGTTTTTGAACTGATTCAATGACAATTGTGCATTTTAAAATATGGTGACCAGATAACAGTAACATATTTTAAAATACTACGGACAAGTAAAGAGTTACTGTACTTTGAACGCTTGTAAAAGATGAAGAGAACCTAGCATTCTATTAGTTTTAGGGCCATACCTCACCGAGATGCCATGGCGACGGGGCCAGCGACGTCGCCAACTAGTTCGTATTGAGATGTATGCCGGATAACTTACTGGGCCACCGACTGGCGAGGTCACCGAGTACCAGCGTAGGCAGAGTCGATCGCTCTGCATGCGGCGACTGGTGACGCTGGATACCTGGCGACGTTACGCTGGTAATAATATAATAGCAACGCAGTCATTTCCACGTCAATTTCTGACTGTCGAGACAGAACTGAATGCATTGGCGACTCAGTCACGCCAGACGTCGCCATAGCATCTCGGTGAAGTATGGCCCATATTGGCAACTGTTAGCGTGTGTTCAATTAAATTCAGGTTTTGATCTTAATATAAAACAGCTTTGTCATGACGCTTATTAAACAAATACACGTGTGAAGAAATATTGCTTCGTAAAATACTTTGTAAGAAATTTCAAAATATATTCTGATTGCGATTTTTGCAATACATTTTTAAATAAATAAAACAAACATTCTCACAGGAAACATTTATTGAACAATTACTCGTATAATGTTACACATTTCATACAAATAAATCTTCTCCCTACAAAAAAGTTAAAACTGTTCTAATTGTTCCACTCCAGACTTATTCCTTCTACATCTATCTCGATTCCGTCGATTCATCCAAAAATTCTTGATATTTCATTTTTGCTGTTTTAACCAGATTCAAGTAAGCCTTGCATTGGTGACCACGCAGAAAATTTATTATTGCCGTCACAACTCGCTCCATAGCTTTGTATGAGTACAAAACATGCAACAGCTGTTTTGTTTCATAACGTTTGTTTAATATCGTCGACGTATTAAACAATCTGCTTTAAATCCAAGAGCTGCAGAATAAAAGCACATGATGCATCTTCCGCAGCCTCCGATTGGCGCCTTAAGATTTCCTCCAAGCGAGCCTTTCTATAACATTTCGTTAAATTAAATCATCATTCTCTTGCGTCTTCACGTGTCAACCTAATCTAAATTCTTCTATTAATAAAAACTTATTAACCTGAAAATAAATGTTAAAGCAATATTGTAAGAAAATGTGTCGGGTTATATGTGTGGTTACTGTATCAAGGTATGCAGATGCATGTATGTGTGTGTGTGTGTGTGTTTACATGTGTGTATGTCTGTACAGACGGACCATGCTTAATGTCTGCGAGGCGGACGCCGAGATTCGTGCATTCGTCGCTCGTATTCAGCCATGTGCTGCCGTCGCTGCTCCTCTTTTATTGCGATCTGAAATATTATAAATTATTACTTTACCTGCCTGGATTCCTAGAAATAAATGTACTCATTTAAAGTCACAAAGATCGAAGTAACGTTGCTAAAACCCTTTCTAAACAAAAGTTTAATAAGTTATCGTATGGATATTTTGATACTTATTTTATTAATTTTAAATATATATGCGCTACAAAACACTTTTTACGGTTTATCTGACTAAGTAATCTATAACAAATGTGGAAACCAAATTAACAGAGAAATAATGAAATCTAGACACAAACTAAAACATACAAATTTTATAGTAAAGTTTTTTTTTACACATTTAACTATTTTTAACATTACTTAATTATTCATGTTTAATAAATCATAGTTACAATGAGAGAAGACTTTAAAGAGTAAAAATAAATTATCAATGCACTGTAAAAAAAATCAGTGCCACTACAACCTTTTTAGGTCTAGGACTCAAATTTCAGTATCTGTTTCACTATCATTTGTCAATCTAATAGGCAAGTGATCAGCCTCCTGCCTGACACACGCCTTCGACTTTTTGGGTCTAAGACAAAGTTTCCTCACGATGTTTTCTTCACCGTTCGAGCGAATGTTAAATCCGCATTTAGACAGGAAGTCCATAGGTGCACAGTCAACACGCTGAAGCCACTAGGCCAACACTGCTGCTGTACTGTATTAAATTAAATATAGTTACCGTTTCAGCAGAGAGTGGAAGCCAATATATGCAAGGAGTGGTCTTAGTTTTTCTGAACAAGTCATCTAAAAGTTTTGCAGGCGCTTCTTCTTCCTTCTTTTTAAATTTCCGCGCTGTTTGAGGACAATTTCAAGATCTTTATATTTATTTGATATATTACTAAAGTAAATAAAAATTATATACTAAATTACTTGGCCTAATCAACAAAATACTAAAATTCATCAAAATTTGCCTTGTTGGCTCTATGGTCTAATATTCAATTCAAATTTAGTAATATTGTTTGTTACCATATTCTAACATCAATCAAACTTAAATCTTGTTTTGAGAAGCTATAAGACCTCAAACAAGATAAGTTTTTGATATGACATACAAATTAATCACCGCAATAACTATACATATACAAAAAATGAAAGTAAGTCCAATTCAGGACATTCACTGTGCAAATCCAGAGAAAATGCATAAACAGACTGTAATGAAATTCGGTACAGAGATCTACTACTGTCTATGATAAAATCTATAACCTTATTTTGTAACAACACTTAAGTTTGGTAACTCAAAGCCTCAAAGCATTTTATTAAATTGTACCACCATTCACAATAGTAGAACGAAGGTACTATAGTAGAATATGCAATGTATACTGATTTTATATGGGCAAAGCCATAAGTAGCCACCAGGAACAAAAACAATCAAAATGTCATCTTACCTGGTTCAGGGCTTCTTTCAGGTGACCGATGTCTCCGTTTATCTATTGGTCTCTCTTCTCTGGGGTGTTTTTCTTTCTCTTTAATCTTTTCGTTCTTCCCTAAGTCCCACTCCCGCATAGCTGCCTTCCTCTCCCATGGTCTGTCCTATAAAAAAAATTAGTACTGAGTAAAACAATCAATGATAACCCTAATATGTAAGTTTAGATATGTGACTTAGTCAAAAATAATCCCATGGCACTACAACCCTATTCGGCTATATTATATGTCCGCAGATTGTATCTGGTTCGTCATTCATCTTCCTTAAATGACAAGTAGGTTATATATTTATTGTTTGTATTTATGACTTACTAAAGTAGACAACCTGTAGGTTAGTTAACCTTCATGCTTAATAATACTTTCTGTGTATCCTAGAATTTTATATCTGATCTTAATTAAGTAAATAACTTACTGTTTCACCCTTTTCTCTTTTCATGTCTTGCTCCCGAAGCCAATCTTCAACAGTTCCAGGAATGGTAGAGGCCTGAGCATTATTCTTATCTTCATTTGCTTTAGCCTTATCAAAATCTTCTTGTGTTGAGAAGTCCACTTGCAAGGACTTAGGATTAGATACAGGCCAAGTCACTCCGTGCAATGCATGTCTTGTTTCAACAGCTTGTCTGCAAAATCTTATTTATGAATAATCTACAAATATTTTAAATGTCACAGTATGTCTGCCTTTTACAATTTCACACTTGCTATGCCTATATTTTGTACCACATGTACAAAGTTGTGGGAAAAAGCTAGTTATATTATACTCATTATAATACATCTTAAGGCATACGGCAATATTTCTGTCCTCTTGAAGACTTTTAAAAAGAATTTACAATTTATTTTCTTTAACCAATACACACTCATGAGTATGTGCTACTTCTAACTACTAAATAATAATAATATCATATTCTGCTTAATATTAACTTAAAGAAGAAAATAAATAAATAACATTTTAAGTGACATGTAACTGATGCAAAGTTATTACATAAATGATTTAAATATTAAGGTAAACTTACTCTTCATTTTCATAAATAACAAAGCACTTTGATTTAATCTTATCAATCCAAAAGCCATTCTCAATAATTCTTCCTGTCCTTTGCAATAAATTCTTCAATTGTGGTAAAGTAAAAGGTCTGACCAGATTGGTTATATAAAGAATATTTGATTGTTGGTGTCTTGGTGGACTTGGTGGCTTTGCAATAATACTATCATTTTCTTTTACAATTGAAATTTTTCTTGATGAACCTATTTGTGTATCACAACTTCTTACGTTTTCCTTGTCTTTTTCATCAACGTCTTTCTTGTGATTAACATTATCTGTATTGTCAATGATTATTTTTGGCAACACTGGTCTTTCAATTTTTTCTGTGACTTCAATTCTTTTATGTTTTCTCTCTTCAATGACTTCCTCAAATTCAGTAGGCTTGACATCTGGTATTATTTCTTTAAGAACATCAGTTGAAATTGTTATAGACTTTTGAGATTGTAATTTTACTGGTCGAGAACCCCACCGCCTCTTTCTGTTAATAACAAGTGGGGCAGATTGTCCATTAGTTACATCTTCTGTTGGTTTTGCTGCTTCAACCTCCATTTTTATTTCTTCTTTTGAAGAGACTGTATTTGTCTCAGAATTGTCAATTTTGATCTCCACTTTCTTGCTGGATTCTAATTTTTCTTCATAGCTATTCTCTACAACATCATTTTTACTATCAGAAGTAAGAACCTCAGAAGGAGACTCTTTTTGTTCTGAAACCTCATTTTCAGCTTCATTTATACTTACCTTACTAGAATTTTGGGAAGTTTCTGCATCCTTTTGCATTATACCCGGATTGTTTGAGTCATCTTCCTGAGGTTCCTTTAATTCTGAAGATTCACACCTTATTTCTTCAGCATGCAATTCCAGAACCTCGGATCGTTCCAATGAAGGGCTTCTTTTTCCTTCTGGACTTTTTGTCTCACTTATAACTGCCTCCTCTTGATCTGGTTTTGGTGATGCAACAGTTGTGTCAGCATCAGATGTTTGATCCTGAACTTGTTTTTCATCAATTCCTGCATTCATACCTTCTTCATTATTGTCTTTAGAAACAACTTCTTCTTTAACTTCATCATTTGTAGTAGACATGGGAGTTTCATCAAGTATGCATTCTTTGGATTCCTGAGCCTCAGTACTCTGACTGATTTCAGAGCTGGATTTTGTTGGTTGAACTTCAGACTCTGTTTCCATTTCATCTCCTTGTCCTTCAACATTTTTATCTGCAGATTCTAACATTTCTGCGGTAGATTTACGCGTTCGATATTTAGGTTTCTTTTTTTCATCGTCATCGACACTTGGGGTATCACTAGAGCTTGTGGCTCGCGAATGCTTCCTTTTACTGCGAGGGGATCTATCAACACGTTCTGGCGTAGAGGGAGGGCGTGTGAGACAAATCTTTAATTTTTTAATTTCACCGCTATCGCTAGTAGTATCTGCCGCCTTCACATGCCAAACTTGCTCTTGTGTCTGTTCTGGACTTTCCTCTTTCGTAACAGCTTGAATAATCTCCGGTAAGGGTTCAGAAACAATAGAAATTTCCGTTGGCACTGTTTCTTCTGCAGATTCATTATCAGAAGAAGAAGATTGTTTTCTCCGCCTGCTTCTAGTACGCCTTAATTTTTCTGGTTTATCTTTCTCTTTTTTCTCGGGTGAGGTCTTTGCTTTCTTGCCAGCCCCTTTTTCACTTCTGCGACGCATTGTCTAAAACGATAAATACTTCTATTAAAATAATTCGTTTCAGAATATGATCAAGAATAGTCAGAATATTAAAACAATCTTACAGCAAAGTGTAAGCAAATAACCAAACAAACACGACTCCACGCCCGATTATATACAGAACAAAACTTCAAAGCTATTCGCTAATTGCAAAACAGCGGCGAGCGGCCATATTGATTTTTGTCTTTATGAAAATTAGACTATGTACCATAGAATAAAATACTCTGACGCTATGTAGTATATACACAACACTTATTAATTCATTACGTACTTTTCTCTACGGAAATTGGAAGTATATGTAGTGTACAATACTTAAATTATCATGAACAACACAATTATTTTAGTTGATAATTGATATTATTATAATATAACATACACAGAATCGAGTATACAAAAAATTGTTCCAATAGAATATTATCTAGATTGAAACTACAGAAATGGGCTTCTTTAACTATCTGTGCCTATATTATACGACCAGCATGACCCTATGAATATAATACGCTTTTGTGGCGGCGCGCGATAGACACTGACAGTTAACGCTACCCTATCAGAGTGTGTACCACAAGAATCACAGGCACGTTAGCACGATTATTATGTTTGTGCTACTTTTTACTCAACATTTCTTTAACTACAATTTTCATAGCCTGCTTCTTAGACTTCTTTCCTCTTTGATTTACTTTCATATCAAACTTGACATTTTAATTAATGACAATTAACCAAACAATAATTAACGTTATCTGCGGAGTGTGGGCTGCATTTTATTTTTACATATATTTAATAACTTTTATGTACCTATTTTGGTATGTACAACTTGAATAAAATTAATCGATTTATCTAATTTTTACACAATGTTAAGGTGAGACTTATTATTTTATATTTTGTTATACACACGAACTAAAATTCAAATTATGTGATATAACAAATCGTATTTATCATAAACCTTTTGTTTCAGATAGTATTCACCTTTTATGTCATAGTACAGTGTTACTGTTTGTTTCTAGATGTTTGGTATCATTATCAGAATGATAATGCATAAAATATTACTCTAATAGGCATACCTGCAGTTTTTCATAAGTAACTAACATGGGTAACCAAAATAGTTGCTGTTGTTATCGTAGCCCATCACCTATCCGCAAAGATATTGTGAAACTAGAGGATTATCTTCCAGAAGGTGAAGTTAGTTCAAATAATATACAGCATATCAGTGAAAGGGAGCCAGATGATGGTGATATTGATCCTTCTCAAGATCCTATTGCTGGTACTATTTTTATGGAGAGATCAAAAGCTTCTATTGAAAATGGTATCACAAGAAAAAGAAGCCAACATCAAATTGCAGAAAATAAGATGAAAAAAAGCAGTTCCTGTTCTACAATTTATTTAGATGATAGCACTGTTTCACAGCCTAACTTAAAAAATACTGTCAAATGTGTTGCTCTTGCTATCTACTACCATATAAAAAACAGAACATCTGAACGTAGGTTAGATATATTTGATGAAAAGTTGCATCCTTTAAGCAAGGATGGGGTCAGTGATGATTATGATAGGTATAATCCTGAACATAAACAAATTTATAAATTTGTACGAACTCTGTTTAATGCTGCACAACTAACAGCTGAATGTGCTATTATTACATTGGTTTATTTAGAGAGATTGCTGATATGTGCTGAGCTGGATATAGCTCCATCAAACTGGAAAAGAATAGTATTGGGAGCAATCCTACTTGCTAGTAAGGTGTGGGATGATCAAGCAGTCTGGAATGTTGATTACTGCCAAATTCTAAAAGATATCACAGTGGAGGATATGAATGAGTTAGAGAGGCAATTCTTAGAAATGCTTCAGTTTAATATAAATGTACCTTCTAGCGTATATGCAAAGTATTATTTTGACCTCCGAACATTAGCTGAAGCCAATGACTTGGCATTTCCTAGTGAGCCTCTTAGTAAAGAAAGAGCTCAAAAATTGGAAGCAATGTCTAGAGTAATGGAAGACAAAATTTCGGCAGAAATAGTTAAGAATGGTTTAAAGAAATGGTCAAGTTTAGACAATGTCAATTCTGGTGCTGGAGTAAGGCGCAGCGTTGCCATACTTTCATAAGTTAAAAATTTTACTATTTTGGATTTTCAAAATGTATATATTTTAATATTGCACCAGTTTATAATTCAAAATTGTGTAAAACATTAATGCTTTTATACATCTTGAGATTGGCTATTTTAATTTATAGCAATCATCAAAGAAGACAAGTTGGTAAAGTACTTTTAGACTTCAATTCTTAAATATTATTTTATAATGAGACAGCCAATAGTTAGGGATTAATGATCTGATCTCTTCATATTTGAGTCATGAAATGTTAATTATATTAATTCTTAGAATGAAAGACTTGTAAATTGTGGTCCAATATATTTTGTATTATATCCATAAACTACAGTAACTTCTTTCTTTTTCTTTAATATGCTTCCAGTTGCTTTTAATTATTTTTAAGAAGCACTAAAGATAGATTGCTTCCAAAGCTATTTTGCTTAGTATATTTAAGATATTGTCTAGAATGTGAAATTTGTCTTGACTGAACTAAAGTTTTGTGATTGTGGTATAAATGTATTAGTCACTTCTTTTAAAAATATTCTAATATTGCATTTAGATTGGAAGTAGAATGTGTATGAATCATGCCAAATTATTTTATAATCTAATACAATTAAGTACGCTTAATAATTAAGGGACATTAAGCAGTTACTATGTTACTTATGTTGGCAATAACTATATTTTATCTGTACAATATAGTATAGGAATTGATTTATATTATTAATACCTACAGTTTTATTCCATATGTAATTCAGAATCCATAATTATTGTATCTTATTAAGAGGAATAAACATTTTATATGAGACTTTCAACATGATCTTTATTTGGCTAAAACTATTATCAAAGCTTACTAAAAACTTAAGATTATAGCAAATGTTTGCACTTTATCAGCCTGTATCTACTTTGTACACAATATTTGTTAAAACAAGATATGAATAAGAATTTATCTGTAATAATATTAGCACACATTTTTGCCCTGCAATTTGCTATTTTCAAAAAAATAAATTAAATAATTGAAACAATAACTTTATATAAAAACAAATATGTATTATCAGTCATCTCTTAGGTTAGTTCTATAATAACATTCATATTATACTCTTTAGATTGTGATGAAGGTCATTTATATTGCAGGCAGAGCTTGGTAAATAATAACAATATTAACTATGCTAAAGGTTTTAGGTCTTTTAAATAAGAACTGTAGTTTTCTAGTATATCAACTACATCACTCTTTTTGTGTATTTCTTCATCATATTCAGGGCCTACAGACCATAAAGTCTCCAAATCATAAACTTTCCGAGTTTTGTCTGAAAATATGTGTAATGCAATATTACCTGTAAAGAAATATTAAAAATTATATTAACTTAATAAATGTATGGGAAGGAAAGTAGAAAGAAATAATTGTACCTAAATCTAAAGCAATCCACTGATCGGAATCCTTTCCTTCTAAGCGTGGTATATAGTCAGATTTGCTACATTTTCTCTTATATACTTTTCTCACAAATTCGGCTAAAGCCTGAATATGTTTTTTACTTCTAGCTGTCACAATGCAGATGTAATTAACATAATTTATATGTTTGGGAACAGTAGTAACAAATACATCTCTAGAGTTTTCTCTATGCAATAGGTCAACTAAATCTTCAATTTCAAAAACACCATTCTTTCCCCCTGAAATATTTTTTTTTTTAAATTAAATTATAAAGATTAAATATTCTTTGACACCAAAACAATTAAAACTTACTTTCTAAATTAATTCCATCAAATTCGTCACTTAGCAGAGGATATTGACTATTTAAATTAATTTCATCTGCTGTGTGTACAATCAGTGGTGAATTTTTCTCCGTTATTAGTTGATATTTACGGCCAATACCAGGTGAAGTTTTATTAGAAGTATTTCGAGGGTATTTTAAGGCAACACCATTATTAAAATTGAGCTTATGTAAATCCCCAAAACTTTGATGTCTCAAAATTATTTTCAGGCTTCTGATTGTTTTATACATCTCTTTTTGATTGCAGAACGTTACAAAATATTAAAATTTGTTAAATTTTATTGTGGTATATAT
Source organism: Pieris brassicae (assembly GCF_905147105.1). Taxonomy (NCBI): domain Eukaryota; kingdom Metazoa; phylum Arthropoda; class Insecta; order Lepidoptera; family Pieridae; genus Pieris; species Pieris brassicae. The sequence continues at coordinate 5,261,714 of NC_059670.1, forward strand.
CAAAATACTATTTACGTAGCATTAGACTGTTATAAAATTTAGCTCGATTGGTATTTGGTACATAATAATTTTGTTTTTTAGAGTTAAGCTTTGTAGTTTGTGGGTTATGTTTTGATTGTCTAATTTCATACATTGACATTAGACATTTAATACACATTATAATATGACATATTCTGTAGGCACAAGAACAACTGTCACGTTAGCGCGGTATATTATTATTTATTCCTAAATCACAAATATAACGGAGTTTTAAATGATCACCCGCTCGAAGTCATTAATTAGCATAGGTTTTTAAGTCCAAGTCTCAATACCAGGGGCTTGTGGCAAAACGTGAGCTAGTTTTACTTCCATACATATCGGTTTGGGTTAGTGAGTACACGACTCAGCAGAACTATCGAAAAGGAAATCCTCTACTGGCAGTCAGGCGGGATGAGAGTTAACCAGGATCGATTTACAGACCTCAAATTTGCGGACGATATTGTCTTATTCACTAAAACAAGTAAGGAACTAGAAACTGAACCTAAAGAATCTTACCTACTCTCACATACGGTTGCCACACACCACAAAAATAAATCCAAAGTATCATGCATGGAAAGAAGCGTACTAAAAATAGGTAAAATAAAAAGTGAAAAATTAGACGAAAACCAACAGTGATTGATGTCTTACATTATGCCCTAAAATAGAAGTGGCAATGGGCGGGGGATAAAGCTAAATACACAGATAAAAGGCGGACTTTAAAGACTACTTATGGAAAGGACCAGGAGGAAGACAGAGTTGAGGGCGCCCCAAAAAAAGGTGGATGGAAGAAATAAATATAGCAATTGGAGAAAGAAAGCCATGGATAGAGTTGGAACAAGCTTTTATCCGTGAAGGGTACTGAAGGTACCTCTTATATAAGATAACAAGAAAAAAAAATATAAAATGCAAAAAATCTAAACTGTAAGGCAAAGCAAATAGGTGATCAGCCTCCTGAGCATGACACACGCTATCGACTTTTTGGATCTGAGACATGTCAGTTTCCTCGCGATGTTTTCCTTCACTGAGCGAATGTTAAACGTGCATATAGACCGAAGTTGATGCATAGCCGGGGATCGAACCTACGATCTCTGAAGTGAGAGTCACACGCTGAAACCACTAGGCCAACACTGCTCTATTTTTACGTTTTAATTTATGTGGTTGTCCTCTTGTAAAACGTTAAGATGCGTGGCGGGGATTGAATTACGCGTTATTGATAACATTATTTTCGACTTTCCAGTATTTTACAGCACATAATGGTAAGTTTTAGGTATAAAGAGTCACTGGTCACGAAACGTTTACTATTGGATACCGAAAACGTTACGGCGCGTTTCATGCTTAGGGCTCAAGAGTCTCCATATTTTTATCTTCAAATAATACACATGTAAACAAGCAAAAAACGATTTATTTCATTTATTCAAATTTTTAGAATAGACCTTCTATATCTCCAGTAGTAGTGTTCAAGTCAATATCATAAATACTGGGGCGAGTGGGCAACCCAGGCATCTTAGATATTTCACCGACCATAGGAACGACGAAGCCAGCTCCCACAGATACAAATATGTCGTTAATCCGTAGAGTGAAGCCAGTTGGCGCTCCTTTGATCGTAGGGTCGCCAGTCAACGAGTTTGACGTTTTAGCCATGCAGATCGGGAATTTGTCATAGCCCTGTAAATTGTTACAGATTACGGAATACAGCTTATATTGGCATAAGAAAAAGTAATTGTTTTGGAACATACATAACATCAACTAACGCTAAATGAACCGTTTTTTAATATTGAGAAAGAAATAATAAATGTTCCAAAAAATCATATCAAATGTATGCAAAAAATGGAGGAATTGTTTACACTTTATTTATTATGTCTAAACGTTAAAATATGCTAGAAATGTACCTTGTCAGTGAACCTCTTAATCTTATCCAATACATCATCAGTGTATTCAATTTTTCCAGCTCCGTACATCTCGAACGCTATCTTCTGTATCTTGTCCTGTATGGACAAATCCAGAGGGTAGAGGTAATTGAAGTTGGAAGGTGTTTCACAGGCCTCGATCACTGCATCAGCTAATTCCAATGCGCCGGCGCCGCCCTTAGCCCAATGATCGCAGATCACTGCTCGGAATGCGCCATTCTTAAGGGCGTACTCTTTCACCAAGTTAAGCTCTGCTTGAGTGTCGTTCCTGACATTTAAACATTTTGTTAAGCTCGATAAAATCAAAAAGATAAATATGAACTAAAATATAATGAATCAATATTTACCCATGTTTGTTGATAGCGATTACAACTGGTACGTTGAATTTTTTCCCGTTGCTTATGTGTTTTCCCAGATTGCAGAGGCCTTTGTTCAAAAGGTCTAAGTTTTCCTAAAAATGTTTTAATAATATTAAAAATCATTCATATAACCGGTAAAGAATTTTTTTGTGCATTGTTGAATTGTTTCACCAGAAATGGTTGAATTGTTTACCAAGTGAGAAAACTATTAATCTAGAGAAAAGTGAATATAGTGTCGCTTTCGAACTCGACAATACTTCTTATCACATCTTCTCAGGTATTTTACGAATAATTTACGAAGTCGAATTACGTCTATTTATTTATCACAATTTGAGCGTACGATAACTTAAAACATTCGAATTTAAGAAAGAAAAGAAAAATGCGTTTTCCGTTATTTATTTGTTTGGCGCGCAGATAATTTATTGACAGCCCAGTAACGTTTTCATAAAATTTTGGCGATCGATCTCTTAAGTGATACTTACAAAATCTACTTTCCAATTTTAAATAGCTTCGAATTCGCACAGATTAAAATATTATTTTAGTCCTTGTTAACAAGAAACCAACTAGCTCATTATGAAATAAAAATAATGTCCAGATGAGATACAATCAACAAAATTTACAGCGGAACGTGCGCGCGCAATACAGGTCACTTAAAAATATTATGCATAAATTATTATTTTTATACACGACAATTATTTATTAGTATGTTAAATGTGTATGTTGTTTTGTTTAATTGCGAAATGATAAAATACAAAACAATAGCTATGTGCAGGAAATTCTAAATATGCTCACTTCCACGTAGACTTGATGCAGGGGCAGACCAGGGCTGACGGTGGGTCCACCTCCGTGCATCTTTAGAGCTCGAACAGTACATACGATTACTGCGCAGTGCGGCTTCTCATCACCAGCCCGGCACTTTATGTCGAAGAACTTCTCCATGCCTTAAAATATTGTATAATTCATAAAAGGAAATTCTTCCTATTTCTTATGAAATATATAACAAATTTCTAACTGTGTGACGGAAAATATGTATAGATATCTGTATATGTATAGTTCTATTATTGGAAAGTTTATAAAAGTCGCAGATATGTGTTATCTCTATGCTCTATGATTTAGGGATATCATAAATAATAATTATTTATGGAAAAAAGAAAATTGTAAGGAGTATTAACGTTACGCAAACGATATTTTTATAAAAACACAAACGTTCTAGATAATTCTTAGTTCAAAAAAATGTCTTACCAATATCAGAACCAAATCCAGCTTCGGTGGCAACAAAACCGTTCTCCTTGACGAGCTTCATGGCGATCTTGTCAGCGACGATGGATGAGCAGCCATGAGCGATGTTGGCGAAGGGACCCGTGTGAACCAGCACTGGGGTACCTTCCAGGGTTTGCATCAGGGTTGGCTGGAAGGCGTCTTTCAGGAGAACCATGAGAGCGCCAGTTACACCCTGAAAGAGTGAGATTGTGGTAAGAATCTATAGAACCTGAAAGAATCTTACATAGGTAAAAAGAACTAAATATGGATCACTAATACAGAAAGTAAATCAATTATATTTATTTCCTACACACAAATATACAGTATTGTCAATTCTCTTAACCTACATAGTAATCATTAAAAATTGATAAGTAGAAAATTCAAACAAATTTAAATAATTAGGTCCTTGTGTACCTTTAATGCTGGCAGTATTGTTAATACTCTGTATTGTTAATACTCTTTGCAGAAGTTAATTTTAAAAGTAAAGCAACACGCAAAAACGTTTGATTAAAAGATTTTTAAAATCCAACACATTGTTGACATACGGGGTTAGACTTAGCGTTCTTTCTATTCATCGTCATACTAAATATCCTAATAATACGTAGTGTCTGACATTTTAAATACCACTTAAGCATGTAACCGAATTGCCGGGTTGGTGCGGTCTACCGTATTTAATTATGTATTTATGGTCTGTCGTATTTAATTAATAACACATGTCAGAAGTGAAACTTCTTTGTAAATTAATTATTACTAAGGTGATCCAATAGGTGATCACGTACCAGTATATGATCAGTCCATATAATTGTATATCTATATTTACACTGTATACGTGCTAATGATATAAATAAATGAAAAATCTGCGTTTACTAGACAAGACGTTATGCGATAGAATTGCCATCTAAAGTTGTAATATGTAACTACTAAACGAATATATCAACCAATAGCGTGTATTTTTCTCGATCTCCCTTACTCTCTATCAATCTTTCTTATTATAGCTGTCTCCCACCTCTCACTCCATGGCTATTTGCTTCATGCTACGTTCGCCCTTTCTCACTCTCTCTCAATCGGTCTCAATCGCTCTCTCCTTTTGCTTCGACAAAAACATTGAACATCTTCGTGACGCTCTCTGGCAGTGTGCCTATGTTCTATTTTAAAAGGAACTTACGTTATATTGGTTGGGAAATACTTCCCTTTTATATTGAACCCTGTTCACCTGGTCCCTACCAGGGGGGGCACGAGGCTCACCTGATGTTAACTCAAGGACTCTCTTAATGCCAGAGGGCTCACGAGTGCGTTGCCAGCCTTTTAAGAGTTAGTACGCTCTTTTTTTGAAGGACTTTAAATCGAATTGGTTTGGATTTACTTCGTCGGGCAGCTGGTTCCGTTTTTGATGTCTTATCTTTATTAAATTATAATATTATATTTATATATATATATCATTGTTACATAACACAGTGTATATAGACAGACATAGACATAGATATATATACTTACAAGATCATCAGCAGTAACTGGGTTGCCGCGTTTATCCAGGGCAACTACCATGTTAGACAGTCGGTCTTTGATGTCTTCAATGTCCTTACCCAAAGCCAGTACAGCCATGATCTCAGAGGCAACGGAGATATCGAAGCTGGTCTCCCGAGTGAATCCTTTTTCAGTTGGTGATTGGCCAATTGTAATCTTTCGAAGGTATCTGTCGTTTAAGTCCACCACTGGAATAATATTTAGAAACAATATAGAGATCGGTTAGAATAACTGAAAAAAATCATGACTCCCATATGTTTAAACTTATTAGATTTTGACATAGTCTCAAATCTGAATCCGTATCCTTAAAGGAAAGATAAAAAGAGTTTTTTGTTATATTTCAATTAACTAAATAGTAATTATTGTATTCCTCAATTTAGTTAAGTTTAGCAGTATTTGGTAAAAATAAAATGTTAGATCTCCGTGTGTAATTTCTTTTTATTAAGGGATATATATTTTGATACATGCACGGTGATATTGCGATGTGACACATACCTATTGGATTTAAAAACTAAGCTACTACTTCCGTACCCTTCGTAGAATAAGATCAATGACACAGACGCTGAAACGTATTTTAATTTTATCTATCACCTTAACAATACAGTTTTACAAAATTGAGGGTAGTACCGAAAATTATTGCTTTTACCCGCAAAAATTAAGAATAAAATTACCTCTGTTCCACATGATTTTAGTTGTGTCAATGTCAAGTCTTGCAAACTTAGTCCTCTCTTCCGGTGTCAATAGGTCAGGGTCTGTCTTGTTAATGCCCAGACGGTTCAACCTTCTTAGTTGAATTGGTGAGAACTTCCTCACTCCTTTAATCTTTGGTACCAATCGGTCATAAAGTGGACCGTCTTTTTGGGTCAATTCGTGGAATATCCTGGCATCCATTTGTGCAGCAAGAAGGTTGTTTGCTGCAGTAACTGCGTGGATGTCGCCAGTGAGATGCAGGTTGAAATCTTCCATCGGGATAACCTAATTCAGTGAGACTTTACTAAGCGGGTTTCAATTGTTGTTTGTGTTAGTCTTAACTGTTTACGTCCAAAAATAGTTAAGTATGCTTAAATTTATACATATTCTTTAAAAAAATTATTAGATGCTTCTTTATTTAAAAATCTCTGGGCTTTTGCTCCAAGCTTGTTATATTTTTCTTTATAATTTTACTCGTATTTACGTATAGTATGTACCTGTGAATAACCACCTCCAGCGGCTCCGCCCTTGACTCCAAATGTGGGACCCTGGCTGGGCTGACGCATGCAGGCGAAGGAGTTACGACCTCTGTGAGCAGTCAGGGCTTGAACCAGACCCAGTAAGGTGGTACTTTTACCCTCACCCAAGGGTGTTGGAGTTATACTGGAAATTATAGCATTGTAGCATTTCAGAAATATGCCAAATCCAATAGACATTGAGACTGTAGATTAAAATAAGTTTTCACCTGTAATATATTTCATATATTTTATAATTTAAATATAATTATAAACATAATTAGCCCATCAACTACACGTACCATCGAATTCCTAAAATATATTATAATCCAAGTAGGCTCTTGGTAAAACTATTGAAAATTTAACATATAGTTTAGAAGATTTCCTTTTCGTCTTATATATATGTGTGTAAAGTCTTCATACTAGATATTTTAAAAACTAAATTTTATAAAGAAGTTTGCATTTAAAAATAATTGTATAATAACAATAAAAATCTTACCCTGCAACAACTATGTACTTGCCACCCCGTTGGTCCTTCAAACGGTCGAGTACTTTGAGGGATATCTTGGCTTTAGTGTTTCCATACTGCGAGATTTCGTTTGGGTACAAGCCTAGTTCGTCAACTAAAATCCCGATGTCCTTTGGTTTTTGCGAACGAGCGATCGCTATGTCGCTGGAATGTAAAAAAATGTAGCATGTATTTTTGGTCTTAATGCCCGGCAACGCACTTGCGTAGCGTCTGGTAATGTGAGTGTTATTGCGGCGGTATCACGGTACCTTTATATTAAAAATCACGGATAGATTTGCGTATTATATTAAACTAATAATTTATATTTATATAAACATACAACTAGTCAAAAAAATATTTAGAATTTACAATACAATTACGGTACGAGCCTTTAATGCCATGTAATTTTATACTTGAAAAATAATACCTTAATAGAAATAAAAGGTTATTTTTTGGCTAGAAGCTGTTTGCACGTATTTATTGAAATTATGTTTTTTATCATTAATGTGTCGTATTTACCGAAATAGCTGCTGTAGTATGTATAGCCGTGATCGTACAGTATCTTATCAAAGTAGATCTTATTAACTCTTAAAATATGGACAGTAGTAAAAGCTTGACTCAATAACATAATAAATATTCAGTTAAATTATATAAAAGCCTTAATACCTTGGCGGTGGTGATTGAATGTTAAGCCGCAAAACTTTAAGCGGCCAAACTGGTGCGATGAGCCGTTCGACATACCGCTGGGCAGCCGTGACTGTGTTACGCATCAACATGGCCACGGTCATTGGCCCAACTCCACCGGGCACGGGCGTTACGTGCGAGGCTACTTGTAGAGCCTCCGCGTACGCTACGTCCCCTACTAGTCGTTGGCCACTGCTCTTTGTTGCATCTGTCAGATAACACCACTTTTTTTTAGCAATCAGGCCTACATAATAATGTGAATCACGCACAAGGGTGCAATTATGAGTCTAAGTACGGAAAATAAGTCCACCAACCATAATGTGGGTCTCAGGTCAGCGTTGGTGTGATTACCAAATCCTCGGTCTGTGTATACAACATATATTAAAACAACGGTAAAAAAATTCAGAATGGTATCGCATGTCATGTAGGAAATGACAACTTAAGCGATAAGAAAATAGCGAAGATCCACACTACGATCATTAAACATCTCATCCTTCAAGAAGAGAGCGTACCAATTCTTAAAACGCTGGCAACTTGGCGCTTGAAAACCTTCTGGCAATGTAAGTGTCCATGGGTGGTATCACTCAGCATCAGAGCCCCGTGCCTGTTTGCCTTCTATTACATAAAAGAAATATCAATAAAAAAATTTAATCTGCAAGTTTTGACTATGAGTTGCTGCCCGAAGTTTCAAAGGTAAAAATATTCCAATATAGTATGTTATGTGAAAAGTATTAATTACCATAAAATTTAAAATAAAATCTCAAATCAATAAAAAAAATAGTTTTCTACATTCTAAGATTTACTATTTTATTTCTTTCCCATAAACTATGATTAATTAATGTTAAAGTACAAAACAAACTCGTATGAATTGGAGACCCAACAATCCAAAGAGATAAAATTAAGAAAAATTATCAATATTAAGTTTATGTTCCGGATTTTTTATTATTTATTTAAAACAAACATTTCAATATTTGATTGTGTACATAATGCATATTTTTTCGAAATGTATAAATTGATAAAAAAATAACTCAACACTGTTATAACTGGCTGCTTACAAACGGCAATAAAATCCGATAAAAATGTTATTCAAATGAAACGCATGTAAAAACCATACCATGTCCTCTGCTCACAAACTCACACTGACGTTTCATTAATCGTAATTCAATAGAGAATATTTTGAAAACAATTCTACTGTGGTAACAAACATTACTAATTATTGTCAAGAACATTTAACAGGAACGATTGTCATATTATTATCTACCAAAAGCCTTGATATTAAACAGTTATTGATTTTTATTATTGATAAAAATATTAACCTGGAATTGGATTGATCCCACAGTCAATAACAACTGCTCCCGGTTTGATCCATGATCCACGAACTAATTCTGGTTTCCCGATACCGACGACTAAAATATCAGCTGTTTTTGTCTTGAAAGAAAATAAATTATTTATTTATTAGATATACTTTATATTTTACGAAGGAAACATAAATTGCGCCTTCCGCAAAAACTGCGATTCCAAAAATTATTCAATAGTAGATACATTGTACTCGAGTTACACAGATTATATTATTTCTTATATTTGAATGGACCTTCGTATTTTAATTATAAAATTACCACTTCATTTAAATTAGCTGTCTTTGAATGGCAAATGGTGACAGTCGCATTCTCCCACTTGAGCAACTCGGATATAGGAGTGCCGACAATTCTGCTACGACCCACAACTACTGCCCGTTTTCCCGATATGGAGACACCAGTGCGTTTGATCAGCTCCACGCAGCCTGCGGGAGTGCAGGGTACGAACCCTGACAGATCTCCTAAAGCTGCCCGTCCTTCGTTCAATGTGTTTAGTCTGTATAAGAAAATGCTATATTTTAACATGTGTTATAAACACCAATTTGGTTTATGAAAATTTAAGTAAAACCTTTTCAAAATTGGTAATTAAAAACGTAAAAATACCTAATTGAATTTTCAACATAGTGATCCAAGCCTGAAATGTGTACTTTTTTACATTCCGAATTTTAGTTTACAGTTCCGAAATTCCATAAATCGAATTTCAAAGCCAGAACTGCTATATCCCATATATATAATCTCTATACAGTGGAATACTAAAAGTATACAAATGTATAAAAGGCCAAAACCAAGTACGCACTCCCATAGATAAAATAGAGTTGGCACCTACTATGGAGCATGTAATAAAGATGATGCTTATTATGGGTCATTGCGATGTTATGCGGCTCAAAGAACTAAAATCGGATATGATTTGAATAAAAGTGTAAAACATATGAAACTTTAATTGCCAACTAAGATGGTGGAGTATATATATATTTATTAGAATTGATTAATCGCATAGTATTAAAACAGATTATAATAGTTACTAGATATTTGTATACCAAATAGTATACAGTATTACCGTCACTCTACTAATTGTAATAAGGACGAAAATGATACTGACCCATCGACATCTTTATGCGGCGAAACAGCATCTGTAATAAGGTGGTTGTCGATGGGGTGAATGGAGTCCAGAGGCATCTGGACGATGATACCGTGAACATCTGGTGATTCGTTCAACTCGCCCAGTCGGATCAGCAACTGTAAAAAAGATTAACTTGATAGAAATAAAAAAAAAACATTTATTTGAATAAAGCACACATACACGTGCAGCAATGCAAAATTATTTAAAAAAAGAATAAAAAATATATTACGAACAACCAAAAAATTCCTAACACCGCCGACTGATATTCCAAAATAAAGCATTTTATCTTAAGAAAAACACTTTTTCAACGGATTAAAGCTGTGTATTATTATTAAAACTTATAATTATTTACATAATTCTAAATTTTATATATACAGATAACACAACTTTCTCTGCAGCTGTGATACTTTTGACATTTAACACCTTTTGTCTTCAGCAGCGTGACCACGGACGCTGAATAGCACGCGATACGTCGGAAAAAAATTAAATATTTTTCTTAATGTGTAAAAGCTATTTTGACAAAAGACATTACTACATTTTATCTTGAAAGAAATTTTAACCTATATTATAATAGAAAATGTATGATTATATCTTTGGTCTATTAAATTGTACTCTGTCTGGATTCACGAGTTACAGAAGAGTTAAAGAAAGTAAACCTATAAGTAGATAACACATAATATAATTAGACATTTGTTGTTTTATGTTGAAAATATATCATTAACGTAACTGTAATAATGGAATTTTTTGCGTTAAAATAAATATATGGAGAGTAAATTGACGTGAGATAACCTCATAATCTGATTTGTTTAATAGTCTGACGTTTGAAACAATAAATTTCAAACGGTTCAAATAGGTATAAACGCTAATAGTGATCAGCTAAACAGTAACGATATCAATAGAATAGTATTAGTTTTTAAATTAATCTACAATTGGCCATACTGAGGTGCGAAAAAATTGTTTTTCGATTTTTATTGTTACATGCCGTGCATGTTTCCCTTAAAATGTTATTTTCTAAATTAAAAACAAAATACATAAGTAATAGGATAAGGACTAATAAAAACGTGGAATGATATTGATAACACAAAAAAACACACTAACAATGTTAATTCAAAGATTCAACATTACGTAATACTCCTTCAAACACTTATGCTAAGTATGTACTTAGTTTAAAAATGAAATCTAGGCTCCAAAAACAGCTCCATTTTATTTCTGTCGTTCTTTACGACTTGTATGTAGTACCCCAAGTAATATTAAAGAGGCGCATGGCTTTCGTCCCCTTATTTTTTTTAAACTGACAATATTACATGCATGATGTAAATGATATTGTCTCAGTTACCAGTCAGTGAATTACATTAAGTTAAGGGCCTCATAGACTAGCGGTCTTATCGTCTTTCACTAATTTCACAAATCATTATGTTTATTAATTTCTGTGGAGATAAAAAGCATGCGCCACCACAATATTGCATGGCAAACTTTAGTTAAGTTACACTTTTGTTAGTTATAGTCTTTGGTAATATTTAAGCGTAATCCAAACAACCATCGTACACTTGAAGACAATATTGAGCGTCATTTATATTTATGAACCCTTAAGAGCCAAGTTTGTATTTGTTAGGGTCGCAACCTCTAATTTTTTGTAAGTTATTAGATTATATTTTAAACCAGTAAAGAGTTATTCAGCTTCAAAAAAAGTGTTTTATTTGAACATCTCCATACAACAATCGCCAACAAACTTAATTCGTGAATCGACAAATTTACCTAGATCTATTATAACGTTTTAAAACAATAATAAAATATATAATTATGTACGCGATGTGGTACAACAGAGCTATCAAGAAAATAACAATGCAATAAATAACGACACTGACAATCACTACAATTGCATTTTAATCGTAAAATTTATCGGGGATAGGTCGAGCTTTACATTTAAGACAGTAGATCGATGCCTTGACCCGTTACTAATATCAATAATATTAAATGATTATTTTATTCCCTACGTGGACCTTGGGCTATTTCTTTATTTATTCGTAATAAAAGAAACGCCTTACATGCGTATTTACAAAAAAAATTGGTACAGCATTGTTCAAAACGATATTTTTTTTATAATGCAATTGATATTAAATGTATGTCGTCAAACGGTTTCTTAAAAAACCTATTTACGCGATTTATGCTTCTAATGCAGAGAACTGTTTGGATATGGATAAGGAATTTTCTAGCAATGTCTACAGAACACTTTAAAAAAAAGTTTCTTTTAAATTGTTATTGCCTTGGGTTATTTTAATAAACGGCTCAAATATTAGAGAGCCTTTCCTGCTTTGAGTCTTTTACCTTTGGAGTAAGAGACTCTTGGGCCGTGGGATTCTAGTACACATGCGCTACTTAAACATATAAGTTGGCGCCTGAAACATAGTAGGTACCGGTGACCGCAGAGCTGGTGCTTTTTTCGCACAACGAAAGAGTACAGCAATACATTATAAATACTATGTAAATTAAGAATATTTTAAATTCAATAAATTTGTGTGTTGGAAATAAATATAATTAAAATATAAAGACTGGTTATATATTACGTATAATTATTACAATGAAGTATAACATCGAAGATTCGTAATGTTAATATAATAATGTTACTTCTTGATATAAAAAATAAGTTATAATACAAATTATGTTGTTACTTGTTACACCTTTTGTATAAATTTACGTAATTTTCTGAACAAACAGTTTAATATTAAAGTCAAGGTCCCCGGGGTCGCCTTCTTATCTTTAGTTTATTTTGACAGATATTACATATGAAATGACGTATGTTTTTGAAAGTGGTGTGATCTGGATTTTCTATTTTTTTATCTATATTTTAAATTGTAAAGTAGGTAGTCATTGAAACTTTTGGATTTCTATATACAACCGGTCTTACAAAATTATCTGGTTATTTTTTTTAATAATGAAGCGATATATCTACGATAGTGATTACTAACAATCAGAACAACATTTTTTTGATCTCTACCCACAAAGTTATAAAATTATCGTGTTGTAATACGAATTCACGATTTCCAAAAATATTGAAATTTTGTGCCTTCCAAACCAAAACCATTTCATAAATATAATTTTGCAGACGCATTCCAATCGTTCCATGAACTAAGGAAATATTTTAAGTTTGTTAAAATACCTCAGACTCCGTGCAGTCTCTTGGAAGTTTGATATGTTCAGCATGAATGCCGATGTTCTCAGCAGCCTTCAGTTTCATCCTGATGTAGACGTTGGAATCTTCCCGACCTCCGACCTGCACGATCGCCAGGCGAGGCTTCAAGCCCGGCACTTTTTTTCGCATCTCCGAAACTTGTTTCCGAAGATCATCTTGAATTGATCTAAAATATTGGTAAAATATATTTCTATAATTACATTTATTAGTTGTACATAAGAAATGAATGAAGAAAAAAAAATAGTCTATATATTTTATCCACTTATATTTTAGTGTTTTTATTATAATGCTTACATAATATTATACTATCTAAAAGGTATGAACACAACTTCTTGTGTTCTTGCCTTTTAGATAGTATAATGTAGATGTATGGTAATAGTTACAAGCTAGAATAGGGCATGCATTTGAAATTTCTTTGTTGACATAATTGATAAATTACCGAGCTATTTCGAGTCCCGATACTACTTGTGCCGCCATTTTGACAAGTTAACTCTGGAGCTATCTACTACTGAATGGACGTGAGCACAGAGATATTAAAGATGTGATAACCTTTTGGCTTTATGACGGATTGTTTACTAATTGTTACAGAACCAACATCTTTCGTATTAAACACAAATTAATTGATGATTATAGATGCTTAAAGGTGGATCCACACAAATGATACCGATTTGAAATAGATAATAGGAATTATAGCCTTTATTTTTTTTAATATATCGTGTATATATTTATATATAAGTGTGTGTACGCTACCCCCTTGGAAATCTGATTTAGACCAGACCAAAGAGACAGTAAAAATCGTCTAGAATCGTCAGTAAAGCAAAGGTCATGTGTACTTTTTCATTTGCGTATGTCTATCTAGGCATCCGCGAGTTACTAACTCACAAGGATTATAATAATACATTCGATTTTTCAAACAATATTTGTTTGAAAAATTGAACTGAAGTTAGAATACTAAGGAAGGTCTAACCGTTTAAACAAACACGAGCAACATACACAATTAAAATATTTATATAATACACACACCCAATTAACGTAATATAAATTTCAAAAATATTACCGTCTACATTCTTCGCAAAACTTTCTAACTGGCAGATTTAGCACAGCGTTAAACTTGATAAAGCAGTTAAAAGCAAAATTCATGTTAAAGCTGAACTGTTATTCAATTCAAACTATATTTATTTACAATTCTATTGTCAAAAGTCGAACTTAGATAAGTAAGTAATTAACATATTTGTTAATGCAACAAGATAACATTTATAAAAAAGGCAATGAATATGATTATTTAACTTACGTAAAAGGATAAACACATTCTTGCGCCTGGTTTTCGTCAATCTTTAATGTAAATAAGTGATTAGCCTTTTATGTCTACTCATACAAAATAAATATTATTTTGAAATCGGTAATCGGGTCCAGAATCTTCAAATAATATGCGTTCAAAAGTGGTTTAAATATAATAGTCATTTAAAATTACCCCAAATTAAGATGCCATAATACTACTCTTAGGATGAAATAATCGTGCTACTTGTGGTCCCGACTTAGGCTATAAAGTCTAAATTCATTACACACATCTCAGTGTTTTACTCTCATACACTTTCATTGATATTATAGTGTATGCTTTACGTGAAATTCCTTAGGGCAAATACGTAATGTAACATTTGTATAAATATAATATATAATATAATTTATTAATTTCTTTTCATTCTACCTACCTATTAGAGAAATCCAACAATCAGGACATAATTAAATTTAAAAAAATAAAATCGAATGAAAAGGTTTTAATGTACAGCTGAAAGAGGCGTATCATTTACCTAAATAACTTTATTTATTGTAAAAATTAAAATTCGGAAATTCCAGATACTATGTATTTAAATTCAACTTATAATACCTTATAACACGTTCACATACGGCCAAAATGGTTTATTTTCTATGTATAATATTAAAAATATATTTGAAATCGTTTAACAGGATGAGTTTTTTATTTAATCCAATTAAAATATACTGTCTGTGTATAATATATTGCCTACCGTTGTACACCCAAACTTAAAATATGTTATGAAAATATATAGAAATTGTGATACAATCTTCAACAAAATATATTATAAAATACTTACACAAGTATATTTTCCAAATCGTCCGATGTCTTCCACATTACGGCCGGCATGTTTACATGTCCAATGCGTCCACTGTGCTTCTGCGATGACCAGTTATTGCTAGCTAATTTGTACGTCGACTCAAACCAGTTTGACTTGATCAAATATCAACATATTTCGTTACGCTTTTGTCTATGTAACGCGATATACCTGTACTAGGTAAAAACTACAATTGTTTACAAAACATCCCAGTTAATAGTCTTTGTACACATCGTATACAAGTGTTTGGTATGTAATGAATATTAATGATTAGATTAGTCATACTATCAGTGCGTTGAATAACTTAACACAAAATCTCTCCTATTTATAAAGTATATATTGTTTTTTATAAGCATTTTTTTGCGCAGCAGTTCACTTTAACGTCAATATATCGTTCATGAAATATACACGAATAGTTGCTAATAAGTTAGAGGAAAGTCACAAAATATGTTATAATATCCTAACATGAAATGCCTTGACCTAAATTCGAAATGTAAGTAATTTATGATGTCCTAAGTCACCTGAAAACTATTTCTTCTGTTTAGAATATCAGTTTCACTTAAAACGTTATATTTTACTTTTATCATTCTACTTAATTGCTATAATTAGAAAAAATGTTAAACTATGGTTATATTCTTTGAATACTTTTTGATGTGACAGAGTAAACAGACCGAACCAACCTATTGTTAGTGTTTTACAAGGTGTGAACATGTGTAACATGAACCTAGTGATATCGGGTTCTAACTAAAAGATAAGGATCATACATAAAGAACATAGGCATAATTTTTTTTATTCACGAGGGTACTATTTTAACTATATGAATGCTTATATTTACATCGAACCTTTTTTTCAATCAAGCAGTACTTGCTTATAGTACTTTTTAAAAAGATTTTCATAGAACAGTAGGGGAACTCGATACGTAAGAGTTAAGAGCTAAAGGCCGCAACACCTGCAACACCGGGATTCTTGCAGGTGCGTTTCCAGCCTTTAAGGTAGTGATACGATATTGTCTTAGCGGTTCGGTTATACCTAGAAAGGCATAAAGTGATGCGCAGCAAGAAAAAGTATTTTTATGTAAATCTAGTTTGTTTATGTGAATAGGAAATAAATATACAACGAAATGACGAAACAATACTTTTATTTTATTTACTGCGAAAGATTGCTTCAATTTAAGGAGGCTGTCTTATGGTATTTACTAAATAAATGAAACCCAAGATGATATTTTAAGGTTTATTTTCTTAACACATAATTATACAATATTGTAATATGTCCTAATGTTGTCTATATTTTAGAAATACGTATATGTACATCTATACGTGCACACTTTATAGTTATGCATTCATCGTCAATCTTTAATGAGGTAAACACAATTAATTACCAGCAAATAAACGAAAGCCTAAGATATATTAACCAGTAACTAATATATTTTTATTCAAAATATTTCTACCTATAGATAGAGTACTAAGCACCTGAATTGGAATCTTATTTAAAATATGCATAATATAAATAATAGACAAATAAAAAAACATTTTTAGTTTAGTTTTGAGCTATTGACAAAAATCTATAACCACGAAGTCGGCTATGAGATGTTACAGAACAAAGTAAAGGCATTTCACATTTGGCGGGAAATCAAATATATTAATATTATCTGTACACTTAAACAATTTTTTTCTTCTTATATAGAGTTCTTATGGGGAAGTCTATGGAATTATAGGAATATAAAAACTTTAGGTTTGAAAAAGATTCCACATTACAATAGTTGTCAAAGTTGGTAAATTGGTAAGCAGATTGTTAAAAGTCAAATACACATACATTAACATGTTTCTTTCTTTGTTGTCATAAATAATTATATAAATCAAGCAACATTATGCAGACGTCTTAGCATCGGCGGCCGGAATTTGTGTTGTTGTAACTGCCTGAAATTAGTGTCAGAAGAATTATGAAGAATTTAATCGCCGAAATTTATCAGGGATTTTTTTCAATAATTGAAAACAGATGACGACATGTACACGCTTTAAATTAATGCTAGTACAATTAATAGGCTGAAAAACGCTTTGGCAATAGCACAAACTTTAATATTAAATTACGCTATGCTTAACTAATGTTACCTGTACACAGCGCCATCTGTTGACAATCCAAAACTGACAATATTTAATTCTGGCAATAATTGTTCATCGTTATATAAATAAACATATATTTCAGATATGATTTGTGATGACCGATAGCGAACTTGACTGTATAAGATACACTTTTTTTTTACTTTTGGGTATTCAATGTTTCTCATTTATGATCGATAATATAACACGCATATTTTCACTATGCTATATGTTATGAAAATATACACTTTACACATATACTATTATTATTAATAAAAAAAGTTGGAAGAAACATCTTTTAAGGTATTTACAAACAAATTATAACATTATATATCGTTCATACAAAAATAATTTTAATTAATATTAAAACTAGACGTGAGAGACTGAGAACTTCTAGGGACGTTTGTATCTTAAGCTGAGTTCGACAATGTCAAAAGCGAAGAATTCCAACAAAAGTATGAAAGAAAAAACTAAATTAGTTTCACAATTTCTTTTAATCAAAAAATGTAAGTCACGATCTCATCTTGAGTGCTGTCAATACGATTTTAGAATACGAGCCTTAGGTAACAATCAGATTCGAGATCAAAAACGTTTTATAATTAACCTACTTAGCGCTAAGGCTAGCATACTAGAACAGTACTAACTTAAATTTATATTCAAAAGCTGTCAAACAAAACACCAAAAATGCTTTGAATTTTTACATATTTACACTACTCAAGTACAGATTGTAACTGTAAATATACCGTATAAGTAAATATACCTGTCCGGCCTTAGTGTAAGAGTCAGAGACAACTTAGGGAGGTTCACAATATCACAATGAAATTATTTACTAGAATTAATTATATTTAAGAATTAACGATGTTGAAGTCGTCCTCCTTCTCGCGGTGCACGTTGGAGAAGAGGTGTATACGCATCGCATGTACTGCCATCGGCGCTGTGCCGCAAAGCTTACACGACAAATCCGTGTTCGTTGTTAGAGACGCCCTGTTTATTGTTATTACGTTCATTAGACGGTACTTTTGAAAAATGATCATGATGATAAAGTTAAATTAGATAAAGTTTAACAAAAGGCTTTTATTATCATAGACATGAATAAAAATAATACAATTATTTCATTTTACCTTATTACTACTAAGATTATTACAGAATTTCATTAATTGTAATAGAATTATTACTATCATTTATGTATGTATTTTTATTATATATTTGTTATTAATAGCTTCGAATCTCATCGAATCAACCGTGGTAGTGACAAGAAAAAGATGTTGCGTAACGGAATAATGTGACACTTAACCGAAAAATGTGACGGAATTTTTTTTTCACTACGCCGATAAAGAAGTTTCACTTCAAAAACGGGGTTTCTAAAGACCTTTAAAATTGGGTTCAGCGTTTGTGGGTCTGGAGCGGAATGATTTAAATAACATAAATATATATAGTATTATAATACGTGTATAACAAAAATAATAATTTAAAGTACCCTTGGGCCTTGACTCCAATGATTAAGCGATTGCCAAGCTTATCTAATAAAAAAAAAACCAAAGTGAGCAGTTTGTATACCGGTTGACGAGCATCTTCAGCGCATCGTTATCTCTCTTCAGCTCCAGAAGCCGTTCCCTGGAGAGAGGTGTCAGTTCCAACGGAGCATGTAACGGGTAGACTTCAGCCCTTTCCACCATATCAGGCACATTGATGCTGAGGAACTCTTCGTCAGGTATCGACTTCCATTCCCAGGCTCTGAGAACTGATTCTGGGTAGCGATGCTTGCGCCGCTTCAGTAACAATCTAAGTAAAATCAAGATATTCTTGAAATATATTGAAAACATATTTACATAAATCTAACATAATGGATCGTATCGATCACAGTTAATTAAAAAAATCATTTTACGAGGCATTTGTATGAAGGAAGAATGTCTCCTCTTTGAAGTTGCTTGAAGTACAGTCTAGCTGGGCCAGGCTATATATATATATATATTTTTTTTTTATTTTTTTTATGTAATATCAGGCAAACGGGCAAGAGGCTTACCTGATGTGAAGCGATACCGCCGCCCATGGACACTCACATTGCCAGAAGGCTCGCAAGTGCGTTGCCGGCCTTTCAAGAATTGGTACGCTCTTTTCTTGTCGAATTGGTTCGGAAATACTTCAGTGGGCAGCTGGTTCCACATAGTGGTGGTGCGCGGCAAAAACTGCCTTAAAAAACGCTCAGTTGTGGAACGACGGACGTCGAGGTGATACGGATGGTATTTTGTATTTTGCCTTGACGTCCGATAATGAAACTCAGCTGCGGGTATTAGACCGAACAACTCTTCTGAACACTCCCCATGGTAAATGTATTTATAAAAATATATTTATATTCTTAAAAATATTGTTATATGTCCATTATGTACCCGGCGAACTCTGTTCCGTATAACATTCTAATAATATCGTGTTAACTTTAGTTAAACTTAATTTAGAATTTCATTAAGCTATGTAAAGCTAAAAATACAATTCAGAAATGTTCTATTGCTTGACATTACGAAAGAATTGCAGTTTTACACATAAGACCTGTTCTCTCTAGCGCCAATATTGCGATACTGCATGTTAAACCACAAACTCAAAGGGTTGTCGGTTCGGGTAATCATGGGATGATCATCACCTCAGAATGAGGAAAATTCAAAGGTGAGGAAGTTCCTTTGAGTATCATCGCGTGTATCACATCCATTTTGTCAACAGATGGCACCACATAGTGTTTGCATTCGTAAAATGAATTCATTTGTTACAATATTAAGTTTCTTATGTAAATAAAATATAATTATGTAATATATAAAGTTCTTTAAACCTTATTCGGAGCGGAGAAGAATCCACCAAAAAAGAGATAAATAACATCAGTCCAGCCGATTATGAGTTATAAGTGTAACTGACACGAGTTTGTTTTATAAATTTAGATTCTAGCATTCTATGTTATAAAGAAATATCAATAATGCTCATAACGATAGCTGTGTATTCTAACGTAAGTTGAGTTACATATATACATATTTTTATAAATAGCGTAGACGAAATGTTATCAATCATCTTATGGCCATAAATTGTAAAAAGTCAGTAAGGTAGTGATAAATAAGCCGTTTAGTTTTTCATACATTCATAAATTGTTATATAACATTCTCGTTTTCGATAATTCACCTAGTTCTAAGAACCCATAAATGAGTTAGTTACAGATTTTTGTTATGGTCAAGATCCGGCTGCAGGATTAGTTCGCTTATTGGTTATTTTCTAATAACTAAATTTTTATGTATATTTATAATTAGGAATATTTATGATTAGAATGTATATAGTGCTGGTATTATTAATTAAATTATTTTTGATTGATTTTTAGGTAAAAATTTCGTTCACTTGTTATTTAAATAAAATCACGGTCTACATCACAGTAATTTACATAAAGATTTCAAAAAATCACGGGTGCCGAACCCACCTGGCAGCACTTCTTCGTAGCCAGGTATAAACAGGTATAATTTCAATACATTTATACGTTTATAACGTACATTTATTAATTATATATCAAATTGAAGCTAACTGTTTTCTATTAATTATCGTATATGGGTGCCTAGTTAAATCTGGCCGCAAATAAGGATTACCTGCTGTTAAAGATGATAAATATTTAAGGTAGAGTGAAGGAGAGTTAACGCAAAACATCATTTGTCAGACATTGATAGCGAATGCTGCTTGTGCGACGCTTTTAAGGGCCTATACGGTCGCCAACCTCCAAAAAAGCACATTGTTTATTGCCATTTTTTGTCATCGTTTCGCGAATGGAAAAAATATTTGGTGGAGTTGAGTAGTTTATGTATCCATTTTGAAAGATCGATACACGATATAAATAACGTTGCTCCATAGAAAAAAAAACCAAACATCGCCAATTTTTGACACTTTGAATTCATTTTATGACGAAAATGTATATAGAACATGATTTTGAAATTTACACGATATATTTTATCGTAAGCCAAGTAATCCATTTCAGAAAAATAAAATTATATTAATTTAATGTTTTACATAACCCATTTGTTATTACGGGCCGGCGCGCCTCAGCGCAATCCACCCCGAGACACTGACACAGAAATTCGTGCTGGGATAGGGCCCTAAGCCATTGCGTTTGCGTCGAATGTTAGTGTTATTATATGCTAGTTCTAAGCTCATGTTTACAACGATTGTAGGCTTCAAACAAATTGTTTTATTTATTTGAACATCCCTTCACCGAACTTACCTCGATCAAAACAATTATTCCACAGAAGTATGAGAACATCAATTACAAGCAGCCATAGCTGTCCTGCTGCTATAACTCCTTTATCAGCAAATGGAAATAAAAAAGTCTTAGACGATAAATAACAAAAGCAAAATAAAGATCACAAAGTAACTTAATTATAAGACATTCAGTTCTAGTCTAGACAACTTATTTTTAACTTACTTCATGAGGTCTTCCCGAATGAGCTGGGGAAGATTGGTGGCGAAGTCCACATCATCTATCGGCGTCTCCATTTTATTCCGCATGTGCATCGTCAGGTCCATCAAGTAACGGAGGTGGTTTATCTGGTATTCCAAAGGATTTATTCCGGATTATTTATTTATAGAATCAAGATATCTTTCCAGAAAATGATAGTTACATCTAAAATTTTTGTACATAACACACGAATTCTATAGAATTAAATGTAAACTTTATGCAATTAACAGGCGCTGAAGACATCGGGAGGAAATCTTCACGCCGTAGACGCAAAAATGTCGACATGTGTCAGGCACAAAGGCTGATCCTACCCCTACTTAGCTATTAGGAAAAACGTACACGTACGAAACAGATACAAATATCTCAGGCCCAGACCGAAAAGGTTGAAACGTTTATGTAAATAGGTTCTAGGTTACGATTTTGTAATGTTTATCTATAGATATATGACAACCAAATGACAATTTGTATTTGCGAGCGTTCAAGTATTAAGTAACGATTTTTTTTCCCTCTTGTTAAAATTTAAGATGCGGGGCGGGGATTGAATTACGCGTTATTGTTAATCTTATTTTCCACTTTCCAGTACTTTATACCTCATAATGGTAAGTTTTAGGTATAAAGAGTCACTGAGGAGGGTGGTCACGAAACGTTACGGTGCGTTTTATCGAATGCGAATCAAGAATATCCAAAAATTGCGTGACGTAATACTTGAACGCTGCTTAAAGTTGTCTTTTTAAACAAGACATCTATTATTTCCTTGTTTATTTATGAACAGTTTTTAGTGAAAAATTCAATTGTCGTTTTTAGTATTTTTCAAATACAAATATTTCGTGATTAGCCAAATACGTCCCAGCCATTCTCGAGATTTAGCGAGACAAGCGAACATCAATTAATTTTTATATATTTATTTAGAGAAATAAAGGTGGGAAAACATTAATAACCAAAATGCTACACATACGGTTCCAATGTCGTCGACTGTTAGATCAGCGTCGATATTCACGAGTAAATCGTGTTCTGGGAAGTAGGGATGTCCCTCAGCGTCACTCCCCAAACCGCATAGAACGCTCACGTATCGACTACTCGACGAATCACGGCGTAGCTCAGCCCTATGATAATTTCAAGGTAATACAACAATTTAAGTTATACATATATTAACCACTCGAAAACTCTTCGTTTCTTGGCGAATCTTTCAGAATCTATGGATTACTTCCTGTCACTATATTATCTTAATATATATTATAATCTCCTGTCACGATGTTTGTCCGCGATGGACTCCTAAACTACTTAACCGATTTTAAATTAAATTGGCACACCGTGAGCAATCTGGTCCAACTTAAGAGATAGGATAGCTTACATCTTTAATTATAGTCGCAATTTATTTTATTGCAAATTATTTATCTATAATTAATTGACAGTCACAATTATCTATTATTATTAACTCCAAAAGATTCTAACAGATGTCGATACTTTTCGACTGGATTGAGTAAGTAATCAATAGATGGCACTGCTATGGTAAACCGACAAACGCGTCATATAAGCTACAATTCAATATCATGATTACCACGTTTTATTGAGGCTAAAGTATAAATTAAATTTATTTTGTAGTAAACGAAATACCGTGAAATTCAATTGTTTCTACTTCCTTTAATTTTTGGTGTTAGCGTAGCCAACCACGTGTTACTTAGACCGAAGTGTAAATTAAATTCAAATTATAGTGACGATAATACAATGAGATTATTCTTTCGTGTCACGGTATTAAGGCTAACTAAAACCACATAAAGGAACTACCATCTTTTTAGAGGTCGTCAGATTTCGATATCGAGATTCTTTGTATTTTCTTATAGCCAAGAAAGTGGTCTACCTTCTGTGCCTGAAATTTGCCGTCGACTTTTTGGGTCTTATGCAAGCCGGTTTCCTCACGATGTTTTACTGTTCGAGCGAATGTTAAATGCGTACATAGACAAAAAGTCCATTGGTCTAGAGCCGGGGATCAAATTTACGACCTCAAGGATGAGAGACGCACATCGAAGCCACTAGACTGATCACGAAACAG
Organism: Pieris brassicae; assembly: GCF_905147105.1. Lineage (NCBI taxonomy): Eukaryota > Metazoa > Arthropoda > Insecta > Lepidoptera > Pieridae > Pieris > Pieris brassicae. The sequence continues at coordinate 5,285,590 of NC_059670.1, forward strand.
TTACAGGAATCTGAGGTTACAGGTTCTGAGATCTGAACTTATGTATCGCTTGCCCCCGGGGAACGAGTCGTAAAAAAATATTTTTTTCAGAAAAAAATAGGAGACGGTATATCTATTAATACTAGGATACTTAATACATTACATATACAAATATCTTTATTAAATGAAAGCATTTTTTTTTTATTCGACGATTTAATTTTTTTTGTTATGTACAGTGAAACCTAGTTAAGTGGGACCTTGATAAATGAGAAACGTCTATTATTGAGAGTTGCAACGAAGTCCCGGTTCTTTTTCATTAAATTACCTCTGTTAATGGGACTTTTTGAACCTGGTTAAATAAGATTTGAATTCTAAGACTTTTTCGATGTTTACCTCTATAATTGAGACTCTGTAGCTCAATTACCTGTATAAGTGAGACAAATTAATCAGGTTTCAACACGTTTTGACGTGTTTGTTTACATACATTTCTCGTCGTCTTTCGCGCATGCTTTGATTGTCAGTACTACATATATCATGTTTTGCTAGCAACTAGCAATCAAATACAAAAAAAAAAACCGATTACTTTAAGTCATAAACTTTACCGTATTTCTTTTTCGACGCGACATTAAATTCATAACATCAAAAATACGCATTTTTATTAACATTTCCACCTCTAAAAATGGAATAACGGCACATTTCGACCTCTGTAAATGAGACAACTATAAATTTAAACCTGTTTAATTGGAAAACTGGATTATTGAAAACCCTCAATAATTGGTACATATGTCTTGGTACCTTGAGATTCCAATTAACCATGTTTCACTGTATTTAGAGTAAATATTTTTCGCGGAAATATTATTAGCACGCTTTTTTTAATTGTCGCATTAACATTTATGATTATTTGGTAGTATTACAATCTAAACTAAAACTATATTTATTAGTATTTTTTTAGTTTTTCAAACCAAATTAAAATGTAGACCAAATACGATTTCAATATTTTTATACTTTTTTTACACATAGGGGATATACGCAACGGTGAAGGCCAAACTTGTGGACCAAGAGTCAGGTGATCTGTTGAACACCTTTGTTAACGTCTTTACGCAACCTACTGAATGCTTACGACACTTTCGGCATCTTTATTTGTTCGCAGAGTTCGCAGTAGAGATATTGTGTCTTTTGTATTTAATATTATATATTTTATTTTGGATTATTGTATCGGCTTAGTGTATATAATAATGTGTATAGAATAAATAAATAAAAACTTACTCAGGGCAGAATATGAGTGCAAGCAATGCGGGTAGGCCAGGTATGTTGGGCATCAGCGTGGTGTGCCGTAGCGTCAAACGGCTGCCCACTTCATTCTGACCAACTTCCGCCGCTACCAGTAACCTTGTGACGTAATATCCTTTTAGCCCCTCGAACCCAAGCACACCACGAAATAAATGGAGAAAAATATATATTTTTGGAACTTTGTAAGTGAAGTTTCTTTTCATCACGGTCGAATGTAATAATATAAAGAACGTACGTACGTAACGTACGTGAATGGCAATAATTAAAAAAAAATACGTTTCATAGACTTTTTTTATTAAATTCTGGAGTTATCCACTATGATAGGGCATCATTAATTTTAGTTTGACGTTAATTTGTGGGTTGGCCTACATATAATATTTTCAATGCTTCAATTTATTCAAGTGACGGAATCATTCTTATATAGCTATTTAATTAACAATTGTTACTTAATTTATTACGATAAATTATCAAATTAGTGAAATAATGTAAAAACCTTTCATATATTTCCTGTGGGTCCGTATCCAGTAGTACTGAGTTGACGGAACTGCTCTCTATATTAACTGGTTTGTCATGGCTCGCGTACATTAGATTGTGTACTTTCGTTTCTAACGGGCTGAAAACATTGTTACAAACTGGTTAGTGAAAGTAAATCCTTTAATTAGTTTGTATTGTCATATTACAATAAATTTGTAATCGGAATTGAAAAAAGTTCGGAAAAAAATATTATTTCCGCCGTTTTAAATATTGTCTATTAAATTGGCCCTACTATAGGTAATAAATGCACAATCTTGTCATGAGCGCTGTATATGTCAAACTTCATACAAATAAAATGGTTCGACACCTGAAACTAAATTTAAGCTTGACGTTCTAATATAATATTTATTATTAATCATGTTTGAAGATTTGTTTAGGTATGGACTACACATGTCTAATGTATCAATTGCAAAAAAAAATAAGGAAAAGTCTTCCCTGTGGAAGACGCCAAAGAATTATTATTACACCGGAAATCAAACACAAAGCATATATTTGATATGTTATGCACAAATTCAAAATCATTTAGATAACACAATGTAAACTTATAAACGTCAAAAAAAGAAACATATGATATGGCTTCTAATTTTAAATTTTCTGCCAGTTCTCAAATCCGTTGATTTGACGCCGTTGCGTAGAACGGAAGAGAAGAGTTCTTCTTCTTGCCAGTTAGCAACAAACTCTCTGCCACTCTTTAATCGCCAAGGTTTTGTTTTACACAACGTACCACGTTAATTAAAAAAAAACATGAATGTTTACAAATACACTTTGTATCGTTATGTTATAATTTATTTATAATTGCGTATGCGCAACGTATACTTTTATATCACGTTATTTTACCTAAATGGTCCATTAAGGCAGACGTCAGAGATACATTCCTTATAACTGGATGGCCCCAACTCTTCGACATGTTTATAGGCCATTTCGGATTGCTCCTTATTGTGAGCACGTTTTTGTGACATGTTCAGTTCGGACGCAGTCTCTCTTAGGTCGTGGTTCAACTGCACATGAATACAAATTAATTACGAGTTATATTTTAATTTAATTAAAATTCCGATAAATGTTCAATGAAATCTTTAATTGATATCGATCATAATTTTAAGCAAGCATTAAATTGGTCCCAGGGGAAGAAGTCAGGAAAAGTGAGTTAGAATTTTCACATACAAGAAGACAGAAGAGATATCGATAAATCTAAGCCTAATACGGCGGCCAACACACACATTTCCGGAAATTTGTAAAATAAAAATATTTAAAGAAAACACTTTTTTCCCGATTGAAGCTATGTATTATTATAAACTTATAATTATTCTACATAATTTATTCCGACATTTCGCGTGCCTTACAGCGTGCGTGGTCACGGTGTCTGAAGACAAAAGGTGTTGAATGTCAAAAAGTATTACAGCTTTAGGGAAAGTTATATTATCTGTCTGTCTGTCTTCAATCCGGTAAAAAAGTGGTTTCTTTAAATATTTTTATTTTACAAATTTCCGGAATTTTGTGTGCCGTATTAGGCTTATGTTACTTTAAATGTGTATAAGCTATGTTAACAAAAGACAAATAAACATATTGTTTATAGGTTTATAGACTTATAAACAAATGAATACAAAATTGGTAAAAACATAAATAAGAGTATTTTCAGTAATGCTGGAAGAAACAAATGGAAACGTCACCCATATGAAAAACGAATCAGTTATATAAAAAATAAAACATGAAAAATACATAAAATTATGATTTGAACATACCTTTGATTCATAGCTTTCCTCACACTTGACTGCTAAACCGTTTGTTATCAATTCCTTGTTAAAACTGATCCGACCGCCCTCAGCCATCAGCTCGATGGACACCACTCCGTGCGTCACCGAATATACCTATAACGTTTACAATTTGATACAATATATATCAAAAAACAAAGAGCAGTGTTGGTCTAGTGGCTTCAGCGTGCGACTCTCATCTCTGGGATCGTAAGTTCGATCCCCGGATATGCACCAATGGATACTCTTTCTATGTGAAGAAAACATCGTGAGGAAACCAACTTGCCTCAGACCCAAAAAGTCGACGGTGTGCGTCAGGCACACAAGGCTGATCACCTATTTGCCTATTAGATTAACAAATGATCATGAAACAGATACAGAAATCTGAGGCCCGAACCTAAAGAAGTTGTAGTGCCATTGTTTTTTTTTTATATCAAAAAGCTGAGAAACGTCTCAATCATTAAGCTTCACGAATGGTGTAATAATAATCCTGCGGCAACTTTATATGCTTGGCCTCAGATTTATTTTTTTATTTCAAGTTTCCTTACGATGTTTTCGAAGACCCTGCGAGTGTTAGATGTACATGGAGAAAGTCCATTGGTGCACACGCGGATCAAACCTACGACCTCAGGGATGAATTACAAGCTGAAGTCTACCAACACTGTATTTACGAAAATTGTATACTAAATTTGTGTATTATAATATTAAGTTATTACCCATAAAACATCGATCACTATATCAAATTTTATGTCGCCCAGAGGAAAAGACCTACCAAAAGGTGTTTTCCTCTGGGCGACATAAGGTTCAAAAGGTTTTTCAAAAATATTTGATAATTACAAGCAATATAACATCTCTCAGCGACATCCTCACGCACACACGCGCATTCAAATACTTACATACATATGCCAAATGCCCGCCTTCCTGCGAGCGGAACGGACCTGATTTTCATACATGCCATCTCCGCTTGGTGGAAGCACATGTATGAAAGTCATCGTTACGAGTATAGCGGAGTCCGTAATGGGTCAGTTCCACTCGCAGTGGAAGGCGGGCATAAGGTATTACTAGAATTTTGTTTAAGTAGATTACTATTATTTCCTTCAAATTTTTATATATCCATTATATTCACAACTGACTAAAATGTGGGTGACTAGCGTCAAATTTAGTTATAAATAAAGTTTATTATTATTAATATATTAACTTAACTTAATTAATTGTATCGGTATAATTACGGCATAAAGTCATTCAATAAATATCTACAATAATACAGGAACGTAAACGTAGGCACGCGAATAGATGATATAATTTTATTGAGTATCGACGAAGTTGTACGTTCAAAACCAGGATTTAACGTTTTTCATTTGTTATTACAGGGACTATAGACATCCGGCATATTTTAGAAAACCGGTTTATTTTACGTAATTAATCGACGTGTATAGTTATTAAGCCATTCAAATATGTATTTGCAGGTTTAGATTCGAAGAGCATGCATGGCGAATGTGATGAAAAATTATGTCATGTTCAGTAAAATATAATTTCAGTACCTTGATAAGAGATTAAAAGAGCGTATTAAAAGTCTATACTAAAGATAGTACAATCTCTATGTATTACAATGTTTGACAAAACTTTAACCATATTTTATGAAAACGTGCGTACGTACTACCTACGTACATCGTAGTACGTAAGCTTGCGTACAAAAACTAATGTATTTAATTCCTCGGTCTAATATAAACTATTTACATGACACAGTCCATGTATCGTAAACCTACAAATTATGACCAAAAATATATATTAAATGTACCTGAATGATATAAAAATAACTCTGGTATACTTTATTAGATATACTGGTTTGATTAACTTTTATATTGAACATATATAATGATCAATGCATCTTACAATTTCATTTTTTTTAAAGTAGGTTGTTAAATGTGTTTATGTTTAAAGTCGTATTTGTGTTATGTAATTGTTTAGATCAATATCTAAACAATTACATAATATACAAGTAGCTGTAATAATTGAATTAAGTAAATGGATAAAGCGAGAGGTATGTCAGTCAGGACCGTAGCAAGTGCAGATCCATGGTCTCTGCCTATCCCTTCGGGAATAAAATAAATAAGTTCTGAATATATTAGGATCTCTTATACCTTGCCAATAAGTCCTCCCTTGGAGATAAAATCGGTTAAGACTAGGAGGGAACCCGGTGGCCACTCGCTGTGCGCGGACAAAAGCGGCGCAGGCGCAATCTCAGCTAATACGCAGAGCATCGCTAAAGGCGGACTGTCCATGCCATCGGGTAACAATCTCAAGCTGTCTAAACTCACAGAAGCCACACTACCATAATCTATGAAGAAGACCTGAAAAGTAAATGTTAAAAAAATTATTAATCAATACGATTTTTTTGTTTGTAACTTTTACCATTATAAAGGTACTACTGTCAAGTAACACGCTAGCATCATGCTACAATTAATAGGAGTAAAAAATAATTGTGAATCAATGTTTTTGGTTCTACGCGATATCAAACAAGATCAGGTTTGGAATTAAAATCTTTTTGTTCTGGATTTATTGAGAATTTTATAGAAATGTTAGCTTAATAAGTAAGCATTGGAGTGGACGATTTTAAACCTATTTACATACGAAAACTAAAGACTGATTTAAAATCTAAAAATCGCTTATCGTTTCGTACTACTGAGCCATTTCTAAAGCAGTTTTGCTGCGCACCACCTCTAAGTATTTCCGAACCAATTCGACTTAGAGTTCTTCAAGAAAAGAGCGTACCATTCTTGAAAGGCCGGCAACGAACTTGCGAGCCGTCTGTCATTGTGAGTGTCCATGGGCGGTATCACTTAACATCAAGTAAATCACTTCACCTATTACATAAACGTTCAACGTCACCGATATGAATAAGCGATTATTTTAACCACGGTAGTACGTTAGTAGTTAGTTTTAGTAGTAGTTTATAGTTGCAGCAGTTAAAAAAAACCCTTCTCAATATAACTACATTTTCCAATAAATAATACACTTTTGTAAAGAGGCTCTTTAACCTTTTGAAGTGAAACTTCTTTATCGGCGTTGTAAAAAAATTACCGTCACATTTTTCGGTTATGCGTCACATTTTTTTCGTTACGCGCCATCTTTTTCTAGTCCCTACCACTGTTGATTCGAAGTCATTTATAACAAAAATATATAATAACGATAACAATGATAGTAATAATTATATTACAATTAATTAAATTCTGTAATAATCTTAGTAGTAATAAGGTAAAATGAAATAATTGTATTATTTGTATTCAAGTCTATGATAATAAAAGCCTTTTGTTAAAATGTATCTTATTTAACTTTATTTGACCAATTTAATAAAAATAATAAAAACAATAAAAAACGCACACATTTTTTTAAATTTATATTAGTCTTTAAGTTTTTGTATGTTTGTAAAATATTCTTTGTTATTATAGGCTACTGCACATAAAACTCCAGACAAAAAATAATAATAGAGTTTATCCAGTCTATCTTGACATACAAAATGCATATAAAATCACTTATCAAACTGTACCTGTAAGTCCAATACAATTTTTACATTATCTTACCCTTATTGCCCGGTAAGAGGTATAAACAGGCACGTGGCAATATTTTTTTTGTCTATAAAAAAAAAATAATGGCCACGTATATTTTTTTGTCTATGAATTGTGTTGTTTATGTTTCTATGTACCAGGTCATAAAAAAGTTTCCGTTTAGCTTATTATTGGAAGAGCTGTTTGAAAATATCGAAATGGAAAAAAAAAACGAAAAATATACATACTAGCGCCACCTGTATTTTTCTACTAATTGACGCTATTGATACTAAACGAAGTCACACGTTATTTCATTTTATTAGAAGTTTCTGTTAGCAGTGAGACCGCCCTTTAACGTCCATTATCCTTGTTTTACTTATAATTGTTTGTAATCTACATAGTGTTTATTATAGCGTGTGTTATGTTAGAGTTGATTATATATATATACCTCTAGCATATCCTTGGAAAGCAATCGCGAGATTCTCGCTCGATACATCTTTGTCCCAGATGCATCTAGATAAGGGGCTGCGACCAGCATATCAATGGCCGGTGACCCAGAACACGGAGTAAGGGGTTTACGGTTCAACTTTTGTTGGATCAAGCGAAGCTCACAAGCTGTTGATTCGTCAGCGTATTGCACCCAGAATTTACCAACGTTTATGAGCTGAAAATTAAGATCACTTTTTTATATAATATCTTAATATCAGACTAGAAAGGGAGTTTTATTTAAAACAATTATATAATGTATAAAATCGCTCGTAAAACACTGCGTATTTTACAGCAAGGCCACCATGTAACGGTCAGGATACATTATATGATGTACTAGCGAACGAGCCCGCTTTGCACGGGCAATATACCTAAACCTTAGTATTGTCTTTTGTTAAAATAGCTTTTACACATTAGGAAAAACACTTTTTGAACGGATTAAAGCTATGTATTATTATTAAAACTTATAGTTATTTACATAATTCTTAATTTTAAATTTTCCGACGTTTCGCGTGCTTTTCAGCGTGCGTGGTCAGGGTGACTGAAGACGAAAGGTGTTAAATGTCAAAAGTATCACACCTGCAGAGAAAGTTGTTTTATCTGTATTTTATTTTGAATTTAAGTTTTAATAATAATACATAGCTTTAATCCGTTCAAAAAGTGTTTTTCTTAATACCTAAACCTTTCTCATGAATTATACCATATATTCATGAAAACCGCAAGCCGTGCAGTAGTTTTTGTGGTTGTCTCGAAGATATCGCTCTTCGATCGATCGATCGAGTGGCCCTTCTTTTAATATAATTATGTTCATTTTTTTATATTGTAATGTAAGGAAGTATTAATAAATATTTTTATTTATTTATTTATTGTTGTATAAGTGTTCTTAATATAAAGGTAGTTGATGTGGTGGAAACACAAACTGTGTACAGTTTTTCTATCCACCAGGACGTCGAACATAATTAAATCATTAATATATATATATTTTAATGACGTATATGGCATAATTTATGTTATGCATAATTTATAATTGTTTGACTTATGTAGTATTTTTTTAATTTAAATTTAATATTGTTTCTTGTTATATTCGTAAGAAGTGTAGGTGGTATCGAGTTTATTAAATTTGGAATAATGTAATCTAATGTTTTTTTCCCATATAAATTATTGTATTTGGGTAATAGAAATTCGTTTTTTAATTTTCTACGTGTTGAGTAGTGATAGTGAGTTTTAATTGTTTTGAGGTAATTTTCTGTAAAGTAGTTTTCATTTAATAATCCTAGTTGTACTTTCTCGTGTATAGGTATAATTTTGAAAAATGCAAATAGCTTTCTGTAGTCCGCTTTATATTGTGATTTTAATTTTAAGGGAGCAATTGTTTTTAAAATACGTATTTGTATTGCAAATATTTGATTTAGATAAGTTTTGCATGTTCTCCCATAGCTTGTAAGTCCATATGTTATAATGGATTCGGCTAGTGCTTTGTATAATAGTAGCAGAGTTTTAAGTGGTATTTTATTTTTTATTAAAGTGAATTTGGCAAGTATCGCTCTTAGCCTATCACAGACAGAATTAATGTGCATTTTCCAGGACATTCGGTCATCTATTGTAAGCCCCAGGTACTTATGGTTATGAACTAATTCTAAGGCGTTGCAGTTGCAGCTATTGGGGTACGAGTTATAAGAATGTGCACATGTGTGGTTGTGTAAGATTAAGATGGGTGTACGTGAATTTAGATTGTGACTGGATCGGATATGCATGAACTTTGTTTTGTTAGGATTTAGTACAAGTCCTACGTCGTGGGACCATTTAGCCAATGTATCGAAATCAGATTGTAGCTTTGTTTCTGCTTCTTGGATGTTAGGCCCTGCAGCTACTAGGCATGTATCATCTGCAAATTGGAATATCTGACAATACTTTATTATGTTAGCTAATGTGGTTACATAGGTAAGGTAGTGTAAAGGCCCAATGACTGAGCCCTGAGCCGTACCTTCTGTAATAGATATTGGAAAACTTTCTTCGTTGCACACTTTAACACGATAAGTTCTGTCTTGCAGATAGTTTTCACACCACTTGAGTAGGTTTCCTCGTACTCCGCAGTCATTTAAGTTCTGCAGGATTACGCTGTGCTTTAATGTGTCGAATGCCTTACTGTAGTCAATAAACACTACTAGAACATGATCTTTTTTATTTAAATGTTTATAAATGTGGTCTGTGAATGCGGATAGCAATTGTGTGGTATTTTTATTTGGTTGGAATCCATATTGTTTGTTAGAAAGAATATTGTGTTTTTTATAATAATTTTGAATTTGTCCACATATGTATTTTTCTATTATTTTGTTAATTGTTGGCAATATAGTTATTGGACGATAATTATTATAGATTTTTTTGCTACCATTCTTGTATATTGGTCGAACTATGCCTGTTTTTAGTAAGTTAGGATATTTTCCAGTATAAATGCTCGTATTAATAAGGTTAGCTATGACTACGTTGATTTTATTACATAATGTTTTAATATCCATAGCTCGTATTTTATCTGCACCTAGAGACTTTCTGTCGTTTAATGATTTAATTATCTTTGCAACTGATTTAGGGTCTGCTGACTGAAATCTCATACTAGTATTTTCTGTATGCTGGTAGGAGCTTTTATCTAACAGTGGATTTACACAGTTGGTTGCTATATTACTAATACTATTGTGGAAGGAAGTTGCAAAATTATTTGCAATATCTTTACATGTAATATTTTGGTTTGCAAATGCGTTTTGTATAGCTACGTCCATGGATGTTTTAATTTTTCCTGTTAGTTGGTTTAATATGTCCCATAGATTTTTTAGATTATTTTTATTAGCTTCTATATTGATTCTAATTGTTTTATTTTTAGTTTTATTTATTAATTTATTGACATAATTTCTGGTTTTATTATATTTTTGTTTGAGTATTAAGTTGTTTGGATCTTTTATATATTGAGTAAAAAGTTTATCTCTGTACTGACATCCTTTAATAATTCTATTATTAATCCAATGGTTACTATTTCGAAGAGAGTTAGATTTAAGTTTAACTGTACATTCAGATTTTTTATATGCTTGTGTTAAGTTATTTTGTATGAAGTTATATATACCAATAGGACACTTCATTTCTAATGTCGGCTTCCAATCAATTTGCTATAGAAGGATCGTTAATTTATTATTGTCAATTAATGTTTTATATGTTGGAACATCCTGTGACTGTGTTTTAGTGCAAGCAAGCACGATCGCTCGATGGTCCGCTAGTTTTGTGCCAACCGTTGCCGTGTATAGGTCGTGTGTTTGGGATCGAGCGTATATGTGGTCTATGCATGATTTTGTAATGGTTCCTTTGTATAGTTCCGCCCTAGTGTAAGTTGTGATCCCACACATAAGGCCTAAACTGTGTAATGTGTTGCAATATTTATGTTTTATAGGAATGTCTAGCTTTAGATTTATATTAACGTCTCCCAATAGATACAAATCAATATTTTTCTGACAGTTGTTCTTAATAATATTATGAAGTTCGTCAATAAACAGGTTCTTGCTTAGGCTAGGTGGGCGGTAAATAGCACAAATTTGAGCAGTGTATTTTGTCTGAGTTGTGATGGTAAAAAGTATATTCTCGAAATGTTGGCTTTTTACAATTTTCATATTAAATTTATGTTTCTTTTTTACATATACTACGATACCTTCACCTTTCCTACCGTTTCTGAGTGCCGAAAACATATGGTATCCATCTAAATTATACAGACAACTGATTTTATCAGAAATGTTTACTTCTGTAAGCACAATAACGTCAACAGCGCCAGCCGCATAAATACATTGCTCAAGACTATCAAAGTATTTTATGATTGACCTTATGTTTATGTGTACACACAATAGATTTAAATGTCTACTGGGAATTTTACTCACAAAATCACTTATGTTTATACAGTCTTCTAATTCACAAATATCACTAGTTAAACTATCCATCTTAATAATAATAATTTATATGCATTTAAATTGGTCAGTTAATTGGCATTCTGTCTTTTTTTTAGCACTTGTATATCCAACACTGATCTTAGGTTTTGTATTTTAGTGTTTTCATCCTTTCTTGCACGCACCATACCGTTTTTAAACCATACGTATTTATATCCTTGTTTATTCTTTAATTCCTGTTTGGCTTCCCATAAAACGCTTTTGTTGTGTTTAGTCATTGCTTCCCTGATGAATACTATTTTGTTATTGTTGGGTTCATAGGGGCAAACATCGGCCACCATAGTTTTAATGGTTTTTGCAGCTTTAATCCACTTTTCTTGGGTTGCTTTATCATTAAGTTTTACTTGTATAATGCCCGGTTGGTCGTTTTTACCTTGGTATCGCATTGTGTTACGGATACTGTCGAAGGGCTGTTTAAGTTTTAATGCTACATTTTCAACTAATTTTCTCACATTCTCTTCACTCGCAGGGGGGACGTTTGCTATTTCTATAAAATTAGAAAGTTTCTCCTGTTCCATCTCATGGAAACGCTGCTCCAATGCACCTACCCTCAATTCCAGATTGTTGTTTTTGTGTATTAGTTCAGTGATTTTTCTTTCTAAAACTTTTATGGTGTTTTTAAAAGCATCAATACAACCTAATACTTCGTCCAGCTTCGTACTGTGAAATTGCAGAGATTGGTTGAATTCGTTTATTTCCTTCTTTATAGTTTTTTCTACTTCCTTTGAAATTTTCTGTATTAGCCCCTTAGTGTCCATAGGTATATCCTCCTCTGCATCCTCTGTTAGATACAAAGAGGAGTTTCGCTTCGGGGATTCTTGTTGACATTCCATACAGGTCCAGTCCAAGCTTGGGGCCGCCTTTAATGCGGTTATCTGTTTGTTGGTAAGACCACTACATCTGGTATTTAGGTGTACCATTTTTTCACATCGGGCACATTCACATCCAGGCAAAGATTTAGAAAAAGGTTTATTACATTGGTCACACTTAGACATGATTAGATTGTCTTAAAAAGATCGTGTTAGATTATGCGCGTGTCACTCGCACGGCTGCGCTTCGACGACTGATAAAATAAATAAATTAAAGTTATCGTTGACTATTTGTAAATAGTATCCAACGGTTGTACCGTTTGAATGGTGTATCTCTCATTGCTAATTTGTAGATAACATTTTTGTTCGACCACGTTTATTCCGAGTTTAGACATTCGAAGGCCTATGACGTGGCTTTCGATTGGTAAAAGAATTTACAGAATCGGTTCAGTAGATCCACAGTTTACCTATTTATAATATTAGATATGTTAAGTTAATTAGTTAAATAATGTTTAATATCATCATTTTGTTAATATTTAATAAGTAGAAATTTGTAACCAAATAAGATTAATGTAATTAATAATTCAATAAAAACACCTCTTTATTGCTAACTCATTAGATTCATCTTTTTTTAACAAACAAGTTTTTATTTAAATTCACTCGCGTAAACCAAAGACAATGTTTTAGTTTACCTGTGATATGGTCAGGGGGAAATGTGTGTCATCGACTTCCGGTAGTCTCGGAACCATTTGATCTACATTACGACTTATCTTTAGAGCCTCCATTGCTTTTGCTAAGTCATTTGCCTTGTTCAAGCTAAAGCAAAAACATATATATAAGACGTAATTAAATAGTTAAAGTAATTTTTATCTGCAATAAGAAAGTTTGAAACGTACTTCGTACGTTAGAACGCTAAACGTAATTTGTATGGTAATGACATTAGCGCACGCATATCACGTGACCATACGAATTCGACCAGTTTCGTACGGACTCACTTTGTGACGACCGTTGAAAAGTAACTTTGTCTGCTTCTGATTTTTCTATTTTTTTCTCTATGTATAGATAAATATAGACTATAGACAAATCTAGTGAAACACCAACAACTGTGAATTTTACCGAATATTTTAATACATGGAAAAACTTTTATTTTATTGGTGGATTGAAAATAGATTAATCAATTGATATTTAACTTTTGACATAAATATGTTTAATAACAAGATAAACCTACGGTAATAACGGTATCCTGCACTGCATTTTTAATTGACGCGCCTTAATAGATTTGTATATGGGCAGAACAACTTGGCCGGGTATGGTCGGGTCCTGGAATAAATAATTAAGCCCTTTGAAGTTTGACAGAAGCTCTTCATTTATACACATTAATTCTACACGTATGCGCAGAAGTGCTTCATCGTGTACAGGCAGGTGCCTGGACAACAAAGTTGATTGTGAGTGGTCAAGCCTTATTACGATTAAGTGAGAATGTAAATAAATTTTTTTTTAAAAAACAGGGGCAGGGCAGGAGGCTCACCTGATGTTAAGTGATACCGCCGCCCATGGACACTCTCAATGCCTGCCTCAATTCTTTTAAGAATTGGTACGCTCTTTTCTTAAAGGACCCTAAGTCGATCTAAGGTTCGGAAATACTTCAGGAATTGGTTCGGACTGGTACTGCCCCGGTCGTGCCTGCCCGTTTGGCTGAAGCCCGAAAGCAAAGGTGAAATAACCTCTGTCACAGGTTATTTCACCAGTGGGCGATGGGGTCGTCACGTCCCGACGCCTACCAAATGACGATCGCACGTTCCATTCGGTACAGATTGGTCAACATCATCTCTAAAGTCCAATGTATATAGTGGTGTGTGTAATAAACTTTCTTCCTATATTGTGCACTTGGGACTTTTAATTGCATCCTGCCTACACACACCACTATATATATACGTTACGTTACGTTAAGATACGTCCGTTCCATCACGAATATCTTTGGTTTCACATTCTCACCACCCGATTTTTTTTACCAAGGAATACTTACACCACCACGAGCTTGATTGCGTTTCATCTCGTGATATTTGTCATTGAATGTCAAGAAGACTTTCCTGAAATATAATATATCTATAAATATAAAAATGAATTGCTATTCGGTCGTCTCGCTAAAACTAGAAAATTCTAGTTTTAACAAGACAACACACAGACACAGACAGCGTGACGGTCATTCGACTGGAGCGATTTGGCTAATATAAATTATGATCTTGAAATATTGGGTGGGAAACATAAATAATTAAGAAAACACTTTTTAAACGGATTGAAGCTATGTATATTTACATAATTATAATCTTTACAGTGTGGGCGGCCACAGTGACTAAAGACAAAAGGTGTTGAATATCAAAAGTATCACAGCTATAGAGAAAGTTGTGTTATCTGTATTTATTTCCCCGGGAGTTGATAACGACCAATCACGCAGTAAAGCACGCGAAACGTCGGAAAATTTTAAAATTATGTAAATAATTATAAGTTTATAATAATAATACATAGCTTCAATCCATTTAAAAAGTGTTTTCTTAATGTGTAAAAGCTATTTTAACAAAAGACAACATAAATAATAATAGTAAAGGAAAATACTAAATGACAATTGAATTCTTCAATGAAAACTGTTCCTAGCCGGGAAATATTTAATGTATTTTGTCTTTTTAGAAGAAGAATTGTCACTTGTTTGTCATATAGTTATAGCTGCCTGTCAGAAATGTATTATAGTAGGTCCGATAACTGTGGTCTGTTTTAAAAAATTGTATTAAGTTAACACAAATATCGATGATTTGAAGTTTACCGGGACTAGTATATAAATAAAAAAGACTAATTATTATTTATAACGCGATTATCCCTTTACAGTATAATTATTAACCTGTTGTGTCTAAAGCGGGATTTAAGCCAAAATTATTTTCAGAGTTTAAGTCCATATTAACTGCATACAAAGGCTCTGAAAACGAATTACCTAAGAATTATATAATAGCTTCAGTTCAGCTGCCCACGGAAGTATTTTCCAGCCAATTCGGTAGATTCCTTCATAAAAAGAGCGAACCAGTTCGTAAAAGGCGGTCAACGCAGTTGCGAGACTTTTGACAATGTGTGTGTGCGGCGGTAACGCCGAGCCTTCTGCGCGTTTTTTTTTAATGTAATAGGAGGCAAACGGGCAAGAGGCTCACCTGATGTTAAGCGATACCGCCGCACATGGACACGCACATTACCAGAAGGCTCGCAAGTGCGTTGCCGGCCTTTTAAGAATTGTACCTTTATAGTACCTTTGCACCGTTATATAAAAAAAATGTGTGCATGTTCTAGTGTACACACGTAAGAAGTGAAACTTCTTTATGACCTTATTTTTCGAAAAATGATCTACTATATGCAACTTTACAGAAATTGGTTAAAAAAAGTTAAGTTAAGTTTAACAAAAGGCTTTTATTATCATAGATATGAATGCAAATAATACATTTATTTCATTTTACCATATTACTATCATTGTTATCGTTATTATATATTTTTGTTATTAATTACTTCGAATCCCTTCGAGCCGTGGTAGGGGCAAGAAAAAGATGGCGCGTAACGGAAAAACGTGACGTGTAACCGAAAAATGTGACAGACAATTGTTCCAACGCCCATAAAGAAGTTTCACTTCAAAAAAGGTAAAAACCAAAATACTCACCGACTGTTCTTATCAAAGGTGACTCTCGGTTCATCGCCAATATGATTCATGATAACTTTCTTAATCGCAGTCGCGTATATATCTCCCGGTTGGTTATCCGGGAATCCTTTCAAATACACGGTATTTCGCGGGTTAAGGCCGCTCAGTGTACGCACGGCTTCACGTTCGCGTACTTCATCACCAGCCACTTGGACAAAGTACTGCGGGTAGAACGCGCCCGCTAGGAGAACCTGGAATTTCAGTTTTTTCTTAATTAACATGTATATTAATGGTTTCTTTAAGCTATTTTTACACTATTTTAATATTAAATAATATTAAAATAGTAGAATAAGGCAATCATCTTTTTTCCTTTCTTCCCACATCCAGGTTTCATCACCTGTTACGATGTCAAATACAGCATTGAGTCACCGCCGTTGAACTTATCTAACATTTGGCGACACCAGTCCATGCAAAGGTGTTTCTCGCGTTAGGTTCATTTTCACGTGTAACAAGAGTTTTAGATTTGCCGCCAATTAACAAAAACAAATGACAAATGAATGCAATATACTTAAGTTACCAGAGTTCTAAAATTGAAATTCAAAAAAGTTTTCATTGGCAATGTTTCTGACTGGCCAGTTCTAAACATTTTCAGTGTTACCCACGTAATAGGAAGTATATATCTATTGTGTGATTCTCTATGTAGAATAGTATGGCTTTATTTCATTTATGTATCGTAAGATGTGATGTTGTGTGCAGAATTATAAAATTAAAAAATAACACAAAACTTAAAACTGCTTTTAACAGTAAGACCGCCAATTTACCGTTTAGTCATAATGTGTATAAAGTGTTATTATTATATTTGGTTTGATAATGTTTACGCCCATCGAGGCTTTGGCTTTGTTAACACGCGGTGTTGCGCAGAAAATTACAATATTTTTTTTACAGATTTAGTAGATTTCTGTCTGTGTGTTTTTTTAATTATTTGTAGTAGTATCCAATACATACACAGTTATTAAAACTTAGAGTAATATATTTCTCCTCTCAATGGTTAGGGGCCGTTCAAGTAATACGTAAGCACTATAGCGGAGAGTCTTTGATTTTCTTATTTGGTGATTACGTCAACAGTAATTATTTACTTTTTTACGCATAACATTGTCTATGCTTGAAAACGAATGTATTTTCGAGGATTCCTACAAAAAATTAATACGTTTATGTACTAATATATAAATTTCAGTAAATCTCTTTACGTAATACTTGACCAACCCCTTACTAACAAAGCGAAGAATATGTAAAATAAAGAATCGAAATCAAAGCTCATTACTTTTTTTTCAAATGTATTACAAATTAAAACATGTTTATCAAAGATTATTGCCGCATACCTTTAAAACAACAGGCAGTTCCTGTCTACCCCAATGTGATTTTGCCATTTTCGTGTCTATCTCCTCACGTGATAGACGCATACGCAACTCACGAACCATTTCGTCAAGTTCGCGCATCGCACGCACTTGTACGTAAAATCGACGGGCCCATTTCGATTCGCTTTCGCCTGATTTCTTAAAGTGATGTTGTTGGCGAAGGTGGCTCCACACCTATAAATATTTATTAATTATTAACCACTTCGTTGAAAATTTTTTTAGAAATCATAATAATCATATAACGGGTGTTTATCGTTTCGCTTCTTTAGAAAGATCTCTTTCAGGGAACCTTTTATATATTTTTAAAATATAACAATGTTATGATAACATCGATATTTTTTTTTAGAAAACCAGTGTTAAAGAGTCAATTTAAATAGATGTTATATTTTGTATTTATGTAATTACACAGACCACTGTTATATACATTATTAAGTTGGACTAGTTGAATCTAGGTAGGCCATTATTTTTTTTAATTTAGAATGGTACCTTATTTATAAAATTAGTACAACTGTAGTTTTAACAATATACTATCTCTTTTCATCACAGAATAAACACAATGAGACAGAAAGAGACAGATAGTCTAATACGGTTTTAATAAATAACAAATTTTGAATTTAACATTTTCCCTCTAAATGAGGTATGGGACATGAACATCGAGGGGAAAGTGCCAGAGAACAGCCTCGATGCCCTGTACTTCTTGGTTTAAAGGCACGGCAAACAGAAACCCATGGCAGCAATAATGTAGGATATTTGTAAGATGAAAATTTTAATATCATACTTTTAAAAAAACGGAGTTTGTGGTAGTGAGGTGGAAACACAAATTAAACATAGATTTTCTAGTATTGTCTTTTGTTAACATAGCTTTTACACATTAAGAAAAACACTTTATGAACGGATTGAAGCTATGTATTATTATTAAAAACTTACAATTATTTACATAATTCTAAATTTTATATATACAGATAACACAACTTTCTCCGCAGCTGTGATACTTTTGACATTTAACACCTTTTGTCTTCAGTCACCGTGACCACGCACGCTGAAAAGCACGCGAAACGTCGGAAATTTTTTAAAATTTACAATTATGTAAATAATTATAAGTTTTTAATAATAATACATAGCTTCAATCCGTTCAAAAAGTGTTTTTCTTAATAGATTTTCTATCCACAAGGACGTCGAACATATTTCTAACCAATTAACGATATTCACGCAGTACAAAGTTAAAATTATGAGAACTACGAAAGTACATTACCACAACCAAGCCATGGAGAAAATGTATTGATTAGTAAAATTACCTTATAAACATTCAAAAACGCAATAGAATCACTAGTGGATCCATCAGCCCATGTTAGCTTCGAATTATACGCATTAAGTTGTTCACGGAACGGACTACTGAACACATTCTTCACGGACATTGCAGCGGCTGTAACAAAAATAAAATTTAAAAGGATAAAAGGTTTTCAACTTTCATGGTTTTATAGAAAAGTTACAATTTCATTTAGTATTAAAATTAAGTCCGGTAACACTTGTTCAAGTGTCGGTTTGACGGTGTGCGTGCGCATGGTAAAAGTTTACTTTCATAATTTTTCCCAAAAATTTTAATAAATAAATAATGTATGATACATATTGGGCATAAGCATGGCATAAAAAAGGTTGGCTGACAATCCAATTAGTATAAAATTAACTAAACCAAGCTTATTATTAGATCAATTTATTTAACTTAGATTAAAGTGTATTATATCAGCAACAATGACGTGCTTTTAAGATTTCCTTCAAATTCCTTTCTAGGTTAAATTTAAAAACCTAATCGATTTAGTAATGAAGCACGATGAATTACGTCCTATGATATTTTACATAAATATGTTTTTTAATAAACCAAGTAAAAACTATAGTTGGAATACTTTCATTTTTCTCTATCTGTCAAATTGTGTTAACGCAATCGTACGCAAACAGATTTACTGCAATTTATCCCCCCCCCCTCTTCTTATCAGCAAAAGTAAGCAAAGCTCTAAAAAATAATAGTACATAAATGTATACGTATACATACGTACATATACATTTTTTGTAGGAATCTTCGAAAATCTATTTCGTTTTTTAGCATAGACAATGTGTGGGAAACGTAAGTAATAAAATACTGTTGACGTTATCACCAAATATGAAAATCAAAGTTCTCCCCCTCGCCCTTCATAGTGCTTACGTAATACTTGAACAGCCCCTATGATAAAAAATAATTACAACTCACCCATAATAACACACTCGTCCAGACAACCAAAGATATATCCCAGCATGATAAGTTTCGACATTTGTACGTTAAGAGGCAGTTGCGCCATAATACGTCCCAAATACGTTATATCTCCATCAGACGAACTCCACTCACCGTTGACCAATTTCTTTAAGGCACCGACCTGAAATCCCCAAATCGTTTAATTCGGTAAATAGTTTGTTTTTAAATACGAATTATTATTTTTGAAGTGAAACTTTATCGGCGTTGGAAAAAAAATATCGTCACATTTTTGGGTTACGCGTCACATTTTTCCGTTACATGCCATCTTTTCCCTACCATGGTTGATTCGAAGAGATACGAAGCCATTCATAAGAAAAATACATAATAACGATAACTATGATAGTAATAATGTTTAAAAAATGCTCAATACTTAAGTTGATTTCGCCAACAAAATATCAGGTACCATTCGTCAATTTTAATAGACAAAATAGACGCTTAAACGAGCGTCACAGATAACAAAAACATAGTTGGATCTATGGATATAGAGAAAGCGCTCGTCCGTGTCTATTGAACAAATGTAATTCGAAATTAACTGCTAGCTACATTAAATATACATACCTCTTTAAGTACTAAAATAGTACGATGTACATTAGAAAGGTCAGGTGGGTTCATGGCCAATGCTAAAATGTCTACTGGAGGACCCATTTCCAGAGTTTTAGCGAGAAGGACGAGCCTTTCTAACGGGCATCTCGTGAGTTCAGGCGTACATTCATCCAGAAAGTTTTCCTAGAAAAAAACTTATTTTGTTTAAAAACGCAAATGTTTATTTTTTGAATTACTGGGTTTGATTTCCCGCGAAAAACATAAAATTCTAAAATTGTGTAAGGTTGAAGGCACAGAAATCTGTGTAATTATGAGTCTTATGGATTATCTGTAATCGCTAATGTACTTAAATATAAAGGGTTTTACATTGATGTAAGGTAGCTATGGACTCATGTCTATGGTATGTCAAATTTAATGATAATAGTATTGTCTTTTGTTAACATAGCTTTTACACATTGAAAGAAAACACTTATTAACCGCGACGTATAATTCAAATTAATTATGTGAAATAATTATAAGTTTATATTAATACATATATTCAATCCGGTAAAGAAGTGTTTTCTATGAATGATAATGTTATAAAACTAAGCTACTATTTTTAAAAAGCATTATTTACAAATGAAAGTACGTACATAGAACTTATCAGTCACCAGTCGGTACACTCTCCCCCCGCCCCCCACTCGACCAGCTCTTCCCGCGCGCTGATCACAATTTGCCTTCGAAGCCCACTGAAGTTGCAATGTCGTGAAGTTAATGTTAACATCCGCTATTAGCACTTTCATAAGGCAGTAGTCAATCACTGGAAATGTTCATGGTAATGAAATATTTATTTAAAAGTTTTAAATCGACATGCATGCTTAAATACAACACAATATGACGATACAAGTTTTAAACACATACACATCTATTATTAGAACATCAAAATTAGAACTAGCAAGGAAAACAATAAAAAAAAATTAAAAATATAGAAGAAAATGTCTGTTAAAAGAAAAACCAATCATTTCACTACAAGACAAAAAGTAGACTTTGAAGAAGAAAATTGGCCGCCTTTCAGCGTAATTAATTTATAAGCAGTTTAAATTATTTCTGTGACTAAAATAAATGAGTGATAAAGTCTATATCAAATCGATCTAGTAAATTGTCTTATTAAATGAACAAGGGTAACATGCCAATTGTTTTTTTTAATTGTTTTTAAATAAAAGCTTTTCGGGAAAAATCCAGCAAATATTATACTTGAGGAAAACTCTACCGACACATACTAAAAGTAATACAATACATGATGTGATCAATATACCATATTTAATATCCGGTACGGTTATGGAACTCTCGGCGATGTTCGTAGATAAAATAATCTTTCTTTGTCCGGGTGGTGCACGTTGGAAAACACGTACTTGTTCGTCAGCTGTGATCGTTGAGTGGAGGGGCAACACCCACCAATGGAGAGAGCTTTGCCCGCATAATTTCCTCCTGTTATCAAACAGATTTTATTTAATTACTAGTAATCTTACAGCTAACATACACATAAAACAAAACACTTAGTCAATACAGAAAGCCAAAATAGATTACATAGATTAACAATATATATATAACAGAAAACAAGTAAGTACATTTACAGACAAAATATATTAAAAAAATTTAAACTAAAGAAAACTGAAATTTAACATTTGAAACAGCAAATAATAATTAATAGTTTTAAATAATAATATACTTTTTACATGGCTTATTATTAAACAATACTAAGTTACATAATTTTATTTTATGTTGATTATGTACGTCGTATTAACGTACGTATTTCAACAAGAATTTCCGCAAAGTCTTAGGTAATGTGTAATTACAATTGTAATAATAATTGCACTGTTTGTCTATGTTTAGTATATTAAGTTGTTCATTAGTTTTATACCACGACTCTACATTGTAGGATATAATAATATCTAGTAGCGCAACAACCCTATCTTAGTCTCAGATTGCATCCGTCGCTTGGATTATTTTGATTTCTTGGACAAGTCATCAGCCCTCCGTCACGTCGTCGATTTTTGTTTATTTGATACATGTCGGTTTCCTCACGAAGTGTGTCTTTACCGGTCGAGTGTCAGATGCGCAGAGAGTAAGTGCATTGCTGATCGTATTTACGCCCCTTAGGGATTAGACTCGCACGCCGGAGCTATTAGGCCGACATTGTAAGTAAAAGTCTGGTTACTTTATTGCTAACCCAATTTTGGTTACCTATACATGAAATAATAAAATAGTACTGGTATAACCCTACAAGTAAACTGGATGTGTATCATTTTCCTCTGAAAAACTTTTCAAAGCCAAATATTTTATTAATGACAATTTTGGTCGTGTGAATAACATCAAGAAAAACACTTTTTGTACGGATTGAAGCTATGTATAATTATTAAAAAACTTATAATTATTTACATAATACTTAACTTTAGTAATATATACTTATTAATACATTTGACATTCAACACCTTTTGTCTTTAGTCACCGTGACCACGCTGAAAAGCACGCGATACGTCGGAAAAAATTATGTAAAATAATTTTAAATTTATAACAATACACAGCTTCAATCTGTTCAAAGTGTTTTTCTTAATGTGTAAAAGCTATGTTAACAAAAGACAATAAATACTACGTGTGAATAACCTTAAAACTTTTCTAGTGATTTTGTCATTTTCCCTAATTTATAAACACTTAATATTCACCGTAATTCATCATTAGTGAGACACGTGTACAGCTCTTCTATTTCATGTATCCCTGGTAGAAAAATCAGAACCGATGGCAAATTATCATTTGAAATATCAATGGAATGTCCTTGGCTATCGATTGATTCAAAGCCATTCACCAGTTTCACTACGAGGTGGTGCATTTCCATAGTTATTTGTGGAGTATCATTCATCGTTGGGAGCTGCAAAATTATTTATTTTAATTCACAATCATGTTTGCTTTGAGAGCATTTTATTTCCTATGTAGTTCATTGTCTCACGAGTGGCGGTTGTTGATCATAGACTCAGAAACGAGAACATGAACTTTGAGTCTTGTTAGTCAAAAAACATTTTTGAAGTACTAGACTAGGCTTTAGACAGTTTCTAAAACGCTTAAATGTATTAAGCTTTGGAAAATTATCAATGATACTTAAAAATAATTCAAACTATATCCCACTCAAACATAATAATAATTCGAGCAATTGCACCGTTTTAACTTAAGTACTTGTCTGTCTCTTTTCATCGCAGTGTAAAGGCAATTTCACAGAAAGGGACATTAGTTTGACTTGTTTTTTTATGAATATATATTAGATCACTCTAGTGTTGCTTAGATTTATAAAGTAGAAATCTAATGCTGTTTCGAAGTAAAATAATTTTTCTTCTAATATTGAGGAATGTATTTCTATCACTTGTGAGACAATGAAATTGATGATTTATTATTTAGATTTTTTTTTCATTTATTTACTTTTCATTGAACTAATGTAACTTACTGGTAACCTATCTTGCTTTATTTAATTGTTTTTTATATACATGTGTCTTTACTACGACATCATGGAACATTACAATCTAGCCTAATTTAAGACTAATAAGTAATTTAAGTCTAACCTAACTTACTAAAAAGGATTGTAATAAGTAAGTGTCCAATAACGCTACTTATAATCTCTATTAAAGGGAAGACACTCTGTTGTTGTGTTTTCATTTTTTCATTCACTGTTTAGCACTTAATATTAAAGTACACTAACACTAATTCACTAGTTCAAATGGTTTTATCCTTTTCAATCTTTATTTAATGAAAAAAAATGTGATCATACTTGAAGCGGTATTTTTGGGTTTTGTATCTACTAATCTCTTTACTCACTCACCGTAAATTTGTTCAAATTATTAATGTAAAACACTTTTTGCTTCGCCTGTCCTGTTTTAATGTGAATACAACTCGGTTTGTTATGATCCCCAATGGCTGGGATGTGAAAATAATTTGTGAACACTTTCGTGTTAAACGTAGCTGACATAAGTATCACTCTGACGCCTGAAGATACTGTGTACATGAGTTTTTTAACAACCAGAAGTAAAAAATCCATTTCTTGACCTCTTTCATGAACCTCATCTAATATTATATGAGTATATTCGTTCAAATTTTTGGAGCTTACTGAAAGAAAATATTATAATAATGAACAAATCGAAATTGAACTGGTTACTAAATTTATAATCTCTGATAAGCCTATGCCTTGTTGAATTGTCTCCTATTCAACAAAAACCAAGGAATAACTTGACTATTCAAGAGCATAATGTGGCTAACAAATAAAACTGCCTTACAGCTTGTAACAAGACCTTTTCCATACAAATAACAAAAGGAAATATGTTTGTATGTCAATATTGTGATGTCTAGTAGCAGTTGTTGTTTAGTTGCCCCTTTGAAATTATTCAAGACTTACCTAATTTCTGAAGTAGTACTCCAGTTGTAACATATGAAATTCGTGTGTCCGTTGATGTTATATTTTCAAGGGCAACCTAAAATAAAAATAACCTGTATAAAAACACTAATACCATCCTTAACTTCTTATATAGTCTATGTCTATACAACCCATGATTATTTATTGCAAGTAATTATAAGAAATATTTCTCAATAATTAATTAATATAAATATGTTTTTTGTCAGAATGCAGACCAAATACTCCTAATAGCTGTAAATAAAAGATCTAATGCAATTTTGACTGGATTATGGAATGGTTATAATACCTGGTATCCAACAAGACCACCAACATCCCAACCACGTTCCTGTGCAACTCTTTTAGCAATTGATGTTGCTGCAATTCTTCGAGGCTGAGTAACAACAATTTTGCATGGCATCCTCCTCTCATAAGCATCATGAAGGATCCATTGTGGCACTTGTGTTGTTTTTCCACATCCAGTTTGGCCCTCAATTATTACTATGGGATAAGCCGTGATTCTACTCATTATCTGTGGACCAATATAAGTAGGAAATTATATTGCCTCTCAAGGTGTAGACTAATGAACAATATGTAATTCTAGAAGTGAGTGTTTCAAAACATTTAATGTTAAGTAATAAACAAACTTGAGTTACATGAAGAAAAATTCCTGCAACTCTGCAATAATATTTGCAACAATGTAAAATATCGACATACTTCCTCTTTGTATTTATTTATAGCTAGGTCCTTTGTGTCTTCCTTTATCGTGAAATTATAGTTGCTGTAATTAGCTGCCATAGCATCATCTGCAAGGTTGCCATTGGTACTAGACATGACTGATCCCCAAGAAGTAAGATTCTCTAGAGAATTTAAACCATCTTGACTGTCTTGAGACATATTCTCTGCTAATTTGCACTGTAATTTTTTTATTACACAATATATTTTAAAATAAATTACAGTTATCATAGAAGGAAGAAAATCAGTATTTGATGTCTTAAGCAAAATATGTATAGCTCAGAGGATCATTGGATTTATGAGTAAGGGCCATGGTTTTGCTTCCTAGGATCGCCAATTATATGACTTAGTTCTAATGAATGTATTAAATGCCCAATTGGTGTTAGAGAATTCATTCATTTTATCTATGAAAGTAAATATCGCATCGAAAGCACTGTTAGTCTCATATAAAAATATTGTTTCTTTAATAAGAATGAATAATCATAAAATTTGGTATAAATCCAATTAATAAGATTCACTTTCTTACTTTTAAATATAACTCAAGCTCCCTTTGCTGTACTTCTCCAGCATAATCTGTTCCAGTTGGAAGATTACACTGTCTATGTTCTTCTGGACGGTTGAATCCATAAATACTATCATTTTTGGTAACTCTGCATCCAGCCGTTATCGGACCTCGAAGTTTTCTACATTGTACGGTTGGATTTGTGAAAAAGGACCGTACTTCGTCCATAATAAATAAACCTTAAAAATATATATATCATAAATCCTAAACTCCTTCACTTTAAGATCAATTTCAAGGAAATTTCAAAAATAATATAAATACAAAATATAAGTTATTATAATTTTTATTAATATAAATAAAATACCTTGACCCCACAAAAACGGTACATGAAATGAAAATAATAATAGTAATACTTATCAAATAATAACAATTCTTTATATTTGTACTTATGATGAAACTTCAGAAACGTTTTGGAATTGGAGGTATAAAATTTTGCGTTCGCGGAGAATCAAACAATGTTGCCAACTCTCGAATTTTCGATTACAAAATTTCATCATAATTGATTTAAAAATCGTTTCGTAGCTTCTTCTTTTTTATATAATTAAGTTTATTTTAATTTCACTCTATTTTTATACCGAGACATATTTTAACAAAATCACCCATAAAACTTATATAGTCCACAATCGTAACTTCACGTCCCAAAGGTCTTCGCGTCATATTAAACACCCAAGCATAGACTAGGTAGGTTTAAATTGAGATAGTGTTCAATTAATTAAAATTAGCAATTAGCAAAGTTTACTGTATTCTTAGAAACAAATAAAATTGTCTTGTAGTTTTTCATTCGTTTAGTTACAATCAATTTAGACAATTTAGATTTTTCAGAATATATAATATCCAGTTTGATTTCCGGATCAAGCAAACATTAAAAATATATGAATGCTGTTTTTCTATCCCTAAATATTAGATTAAAATTCATGATAATTATTGATTTAGCGGTTAAATGGGGCAATGTACGATGAACAACATCCCTTCTGATCTTATAATATTTATAAAATAGTTAATCCTATAAGAGTTATAATTATTTTTTTTTTACCTATACTATGGTAAAAAGGTTTACAAACATATATTGACTGTTGGGGTACAATGGAACAAAACAGTAATTTATGTATAAAAATCGAAAAAAAATCATATATTTTAATAATATTTGTTATGTATAGGTGATACTACCTACCACTACCACTACCATCCGTAATTTTTATATTTATTTTTGCACAACATTTCATTTGTACCAATGTGCCCCAGGGTCTGGGAAACGACTGCTGGCGCCTTTTTCCTGCCAAGCTTGGATTAAGGATTTGGAAACATAAGCCCCGTATCCAGAATTGACACTGTTGCCATATCTAGTTCTACTGGATAATAGGAGTATTTGGAAATGTTTTTGAACTCCGACGGAAATACCTAATATCATATTTATTGTTTTCGTGAAAATTTGAACGAGAATTTTAATATTGAGTTTTTCTGACTAAATTTCACAAGACTTTGTCCTTAGTTTTTGCAGTTTTAAACAAAGACACTGCTATATCAACATCGGAATTAAATTAAAATACATAAAAATATTGCTTTGGCCACTTTCTCTCTTCATTCTCTTTATATTGTCTATATTTTACCCTTTATTTCTTCTCTCTTTCCTATGTATGTTCTTCTATTTCATTTTTGACAGGAGTGTCTGTCAAAATGAAGCTTTAACTTTTCTTTATTTTGCTCTTTGTCTTTTTTGGCTTGGTGTCTTGCTCGTGCAGGTCTTCATCTGTTATGGTATATTAATTACAGAGGATTCACCGAACATGAAAACGTCTGGATCTAATTCTTTTTAAATTGACTTTTGTAGAACTTTTGGAATGGGTCATATATATTTTAATATGTATTTTTAGTAGTGAGTTAGTTAGTAATGTTTTCCACTAAATAGTATTCATCAATTAATTGATAAAAACTTTACCTTTTTACTCCTCAAAGCAATTTTCATCGTCTATATGGCGTTCCACTGTACAAGCCCATTGAGTCTTGAGCTCCCAATGTCAATATGGAAAATTATGGCTATAAGGCGGAATATTTTTTTATTTAAGAAAATAAATAATTCATTTTTCATATTGTAATTACAGCTAAGGTAAATAAATTAAACAACATTTTATAAATAATATATGTATTCGGTTGGAAGTTTTCATTAACGGCGTTGTACTCGCTTTTCTTTTATGAGAAAATTTAGAATGTATTTTGGTCCCTATAATTTAGTGGCGAATGTGGTATACGTATGATTTATATCCATACACCTTTTCTTTACTTTCATTCTCACTTGACTCTCGTCGAGCGCTGTTTTGCTCTCCACTCGCTTCATTTTTTTCTTCATTGGACTTATTGCCTCCTTCAGCTGACTGCTCATTTGCTGTCTCCGTACTTCTACCTCCAACTCCTTCATTTGATTCCTTGCTTTCATCTCTCTCCTCTTCTTTATTTTCTTCAATAACTTCATAACCTTTTCTTAAATATTTATGGGGTATACGATACCAATATATTTTTTCACCGCTCTTTTCACTTTTAGAGTTTTCTTTGCTACTTACAGACTGACCTGAATTTTGTTGTTCATTAGAGTTTCCACGACTAGACTCTTGGCGGTTTTGACTCTCATTTTTCTCCTTGGAACCTCCACCTTCTTTACGTCTTTGATTGAGATTTCTCTCAGTGCTTTCTTTACTTTTTTCTCTCCTGCCTTCCTGGCTATTTCTTGATCTGTCAGCTTCTTGGACTTCATTTTGTCGTGAATTTTGTTGATCCTGGCCTTCAGTTTGGCCAGATTCTGTTTTTTCTTCCGACTGGCCGGTGCTAGCATTGCTTTCTTGTTGAGAGCCCCCTTCCCTTGATGATTTTTTCATTTTATAATCGTGAATGACATGCCAAGTTCTTTTTTCATTTTCGTTTTTAGCATTAGATTCACCATTTTCTTTATTTTCAGCTCCTTCACCTTTCTCGTTATGTTTTTGTGAATAATCTATAAGGACATTGAATCTGTAAAGAGATAATTTAAAAATGTAATTGTTCAAATATTTGTATTTAACGGCGTAAGTCGTGTTTTACATTTAAAATAAACAATATTACTTTTAACAAACTTACCCGATGTGATCATTGGCATGGTATTTGACCAGGCGCTTGCGTCCGTCGGGTTGTATAAGCCAGTAGTTCCCATTGACTTTGTCACCATGCCGCTTTTCCTGTTGTCCTTTAAAGTCATGAGTATGAGGATCCGAAACTTTATACGAGAACTCATAAGAGGGATATGATTCCACCTATAAAAAAATAGTAAGTCAATAAAGTAGCGAAATTTTTAATAATATTTTTCACAAATTAGAAAAAAAATTAATCCTTAAAATTATTTCTTAAGATATTTTAACGTAACTTACATATTCCTCTTGACGTTCAGACTTGTCATTTTCTGCATTAATCTTTTCTTCTTTGCCAAAATATTTGATAAATGTCTGTTCGGATTTTGCAGCACGCGGTGGATGTGCTGTTGTTACACATATCACAATATTTAGAACTGCAATTAACTGAAAAAAACGTTCATACTTTTAGAAATCTATGAGTATTCATATTTTTCTTAATTTTCTATTGGTAATTTATAATTACATAGTTTTATTTCATATGGTATTTCGGCGCAAACAGACTGGTCAGATAATTCTTGAGACTTTTATGATGTTGACATGGATCGTGCATTGTTTTAATTTGTATATAATTACTATTAGCAAGTGTTCAGCACTATCCTAACAAAATCGAATTTTATTTATGTTTCCTCTTTAAGGCCCAATTAAGGCTAAAAAGAAAAACTCACGTACTACAAATCAACCTGATAGTTATATTCGGAAATAACAATTTAATAAAGATTTTATCTTTGCATTCCAAAATTTATCTGTCTAAGCACGAGATTCCGAAACTTGCCAACTATGACTCCTGTACGTCAAAAATGCATTTCATTTTGACATAGGGAGTCAGCTTAGAACTAAATCCCGTTTCTGAATCTTACTTGAAATTGAGATGTTGTCTCATTTTTTTTGATATACCTAGACTACTTTAGATTCTTGATTGTCGCATCTTCTCCTAATGTTATGCTATATATTACTATTTAACATGCTTAATATTTACCTTCCAATCCATTGTGTTAAGTCTGCAAATTTAATACAACTCAATCGATACACGTACGTAATGTGTATTTATACAATGTCTATTCGAAAATATAAATATTCTCGTTATGTTATCAATTACGTAGTTTCACGTTCAATTATTGGGCGTGGTTGATTTATATAATTGATATCGAGAAAAAAACTACACCTCATAATTGCATCTGTTACGTTAGGCTCAATTTTGTTATCATGCACTAGTTGGGAATAAATAGTGTGCCGGTAATTGCTTGATTACTGAACCTTGGGAAACATTATAATTTTCATAGTGGTACTCTTTGTATAGTCAGATATGGCTCATTGGTTATGGATGTCTGGTTAGTCAATGGAAACAAGGTAATTGTGTTATTCTGTGCACTTTTTTCTAGATTAAGGCGCGTTTAATCGAAACTATGTATGTGGAATTTAAAAGTATAAGATAGACGTTTTGCTTTATATCAAGCAGGATCCCTGTGAAATTTAATATAACGTATATTTAATTACTTTCTTAGTAAACCATCTTTTTTTAATGTGATACCTTTGCCAATAAAATAACACCCTTTATTCATAAAAACTAAATCATTTCGAATTGCAAACGTTTTTCCCATCGACCGTTAGCTCGGGCAGTGTAGGAAGCATACATAAGCTGGCCTAGTAGACGAAGTTTCTCGTTACGGAGGCCAAAATATATTTTCGGTCGTGGAGCCAGCGGAGTGAGTCAGTGAGTGAGCTGTCAAACTGTGTGTTTGTATGTGCAATAAGACTGTTATATTTTATGTAACTGGTAAAGTATACACCAACATAAAACTAGTCTGGCCATAAATACTGTTACATAAAAACTTTTCTTTTTTTCAACTTTTTAATTATGTATTTTGAATTTGGAACACGTATATTATTTTAAAAAACTTCTTTCGATTTTGCGCGTTTTCACATATTTTTTCGCGCTCATTGTCAAATTACAATATGGAATGGCGTGTTAAAGAAAATAGGATTGCAATGATCGCCTTGCACAAAGTGGATATGGAGCCATCGGTCCTATTCCACTTCAAAAGTTTGCTATCAGCCGTATGTTCGTATCGATTACTACCAACAGATAAACACTTCGCCTGTCAAAGACCAGAAAAGCCTGAATTCGTAGAAAAGCAAAAAATCCTTAAGAAGCAAAAAATCTCATCGCGAGAAATAAAGATGACTCGCGTATTATAAAATAAGACCTCAAGCTCGATGTTAATCGTTGATACGCTTGAAATAGAAATTACCTACACGCTTTTTAAACGTAAGTCTTACATAGCTGTAATATCGCCAATACTAGTCCCACTGGTGAAAGAAGAATGTTGAATAGGAATGAATCTTCACTCTGGAACTTTTTAATTTACCCTCTAATGACGATGATACCTGCTGTGCAGGTCAAGGCCCAAGGGTTTGCAGATGATTTCTTGCAGTAGATGGAGAGGTTAACCAAAAGAGCTGATAGAATATTGGACATTGTGCATGCGTGGCCGAAAATTTACATATTAAAAACAAGTCTTAAAGTTAACTTTTTAATTAAAATACATTTTTAAATCATCGTTTTTATTTATACTATAACAGAAATAACATAATCGGATCAATGTTATATATATTTATACATAAATTGATTAAATATTTGACACACACGTTTAGAATGATAATTACCTACAAAATTAATGCAATACTATACAATTCAATTAAATAATGCTTTCGCTAAGCTTTTATAATATAGAGCAAAAATTTATGTAATTTTTCATTCAATAAATACTCGTTATACACGCGATATTTGTAATTATATCCGTTAGGACCATACCTCACCGAGTTGCCTTGGCGACGTTACCATGGTTACGTCGGGTGTTCCTGCGTCGCCAAAGCATTCAGTTTTGTTTCGACAGTCAGGAATGGATGACAAAATGACTGCACTGTTATTATATTATTACCAGCGTCGCAAAAAGATGAAACGAAAAAAGAAAAAAATATGGTTACACCCGTTTGTATCAAACCGAAGCCAAAGCGGTGTTTTTCTCAAACACTATGAAGATTTGAGTAAATACCCTGAAAAATGTTCAATTATCTGAGGATATCACTAACATTCGATGAATTATTGAGTTTATGTCGGTAACGCGGCAACTGGTTGGCGACTGAGTGAGTGACGGAGCATACAAACACGTGCAAACAACTGGCAACTTGGCCAGGTATCCAGCGTCACCAGTCGCCGTATGCAGAGCGATCGACTCTGCCTACGCTGGCTACTTGGTGACGTCACCAGTCGGTCGCCAAGTGAGTTATCCGGCATACATCTCAATACGAACTAGTTGGCGACGTCGCTGGCCATGTCGCCATGGCATCTCGGTGAGGTATGGCCCTTAAGGGCCAACAAGGAAGATAACCAGTTGTGCTATAGCCTTTTAGGTCTGGGCCTCTGTTTCGTGATTGTTTTTTCTAATAATCATGGTGATCTGCCTTCTGCATGCCGGTTTCCTTCACCGTCCGATCGAGTGTTAAATACGCACATAAAACTCAATTGGTACACAACACAGACCGTACCCATTTTTAACATTTTGAAATACCTAATTATTTAAAGTATTAAGACCATAATTACATTCCGTTGCTGATTCTTTTTCCGATTTAACGGCCATATGTCATAAACATGAATCTACTGCATGAGTTATGCATATGCATACGTTATCCTCATAAACAAAATCAAGTGATTTTATTTTTTGCATTAATTATATTCTGTTACATACATACAAAACAATGGGCCAGTTATTAAAATGACGCTTAACAAAAGAAAATAAGTACAAACTACTTTAACTAAGTACCACTTACAACAAATGCTAGGAAAATGAAGAATTTAAAGTCCACAACCATAACGCAAATTACATAAAATCATTAATCAATTGAACTGGTCAAATAAATTTGTAGGAACTTCCGGTACTTACGCAGCAACAGATTACAACCGTGGTCGCATACTGTACACCTCGTCAGTCAGGTTTAGTGAAGTGTGAAGTGTTTCAATGACTTGTCGAAAAAAATGACAAATCATAAAATATAACACTTCTAACCTTATCTGTAGCTGCGGTGGTGTTAACATAAGTACCTAAGTTTCCTAGCGGCAATTAATTCTTACGCCCTAAATAGTCACGATTACAAAAAACTTCAAGTTTATTTATATTAGAAAATTCTAATTGATATGTGAGACTTAGGTCAATTTGGAATAGATCCAAGTGCAACGTTCAACAGCGTACGCTAGAACCAGTGCGTGTTACTATGGTTACCATATATCGTAACCATAATAACCGAAGCCTTTAGTCCACATTTTGAAATAAGCCCGCCAAAGCTATAGATATTTTATATGCGATAATATTGATATGTAAAATCGATATATATGAATAAAGAAGTAAGAACTAGAACTGAGCCTTATCTTTGGTTAATTAAAATTTTCATGACTAGTAAATCAGATAAAGGTTTACGCACAAATTATACCTGGCCATCACGCAGCAACTGTGTTCTGTGTTTTTTTTTCAGTACAGAGTACAATAATGCATGTACGTATGCATGCGTAACCTTCATCTCTGTTAACCATCGCTTTTTATTATTAAACAGAGATATTTTTACATTTCCCCAAACGAGAAATCTTTTGTGCATATGCCTAGAAGAAATAAAGCACAAATAAACCTCCTAATTAAACACGTATTATGCTGTAATTATACATCATACCTACAACCAGGTTATATAACATCATATTAAACTCTATAGGCGTCAACATCTTAAAAGCTAAGTTGTGCTCAAAAAATATTGTAAACACAAATACAATTTTTTTATATACAAGCTCTGCAGATGAAATGTGAAATATCTTAAATTTTACAAATATGGGAGAGTTTCCTTGCCCCTGAATTATATCTTAAGATCATTAACCATTACCAGATCATATTTCCTAAGGCTTATACAATTAAAAGGGACGAAATCTATTATAACCTATCTATTATGACAATTTTATGGGCTTACCTGTCACATCTGCAGTAAAAGAGACCTGGCTTTTCATCGAAAAGTCATTTAAAAATAAGATACTTAAAAACAATTTAGAATGGATTTTACGACAGCATAAGAAATGAATGCACAAAACATTGTAGGTCTGCATAGTGTCAATTGTCATTTGTCAAATGTCAACCTCTGAAATAGCGCTTCGCCTGAATACGTATAATATATTGAACTGCGCTTTACGATGTAAAATATATTAGAAATTCCTAATATATTTGAATTAAACACGAAATATTTAACAATTTTGGTTTACTACTTGGCATAACCTTCATAAATATGAACGTCATTAACATTGATCATAAATGCTGAAGATATCAGTTTTCAGCACGAAACCATTAATTATCACAATGTTTCGACACATTGATATAAATACACCTTATTTTACATCCGTTGTTTATCACTTTTAATTACATCTTACAATTAATCTGATTACACCAGTAGTTAAATTAATTTTCACGCATGTCGATATTAAGACAGATTTACAGTTGATGTTAATTTTAGATTTGAAGAAAAATAAATACGTGTTTATAAATAATATTTTAAAAAGAAGAATATTCAGCAACCTTGTATAGAAAAAAATATTAAATGATTTGACGCTAAAATACGACTATGATTAAAATTCATAGACAAGTTAGATTATCTGCATTGATAACTTCTTTCCCAACTATAGAGGTTCGGAAACATTACAATATTATAGTATTATTTGTTGTAATACTTTTATTCTATATTTATTAAAAATATTTTTTCGATGAATACCTCAATAGGAACCGCCTGTGTACTGCCTGGGTTCTACATCAAAATACCACACGTAATGCCTACGAATTGTAAATATCTCAGTATTAAACAATGTCGGTTTTACCCCACGGGATTAATGCAATTTCATCGCTGTAATTATTATTTAAGGTTTTTACCGAGTACAATTAGAGCAGCCAGGAACATTTTTCGGAATCGATCTATATATATATATATATCTACAGTTGACTAAGACACTTTATGAACAAAAAGGAAAAACCAACGCGAGGGTGTAGAGGACGGTTCGAGTATTACGTAGGCAGATTTACTGCAATTTATTACTGCATTACTCGAAAATGCATTTCCGTTTTCAAGCATAGACAATATGTGACAAGCATAGATGATATGTGTGAAAAAGTAAATATTCACTGTTGACGTTATCACCGAATAAGAAAATAAAAGACAAATAGTGCTTACATAATACTTAAATGGCCCCTAAAGATTCAGAAATGACACTTAGCACGAACTATGACATGTCAAAATCTTATATAAGAGGGAAACAAACAGGCAGAAAGCTCACCTGATGTTAAGTGATACATGCCACTGACATTGCCATAAGGCTCGCAAGTGCGTTGCCGGCTATTTAGGAATTGGCAAATTGGCTTAATTTACCATGTGATGAATATCGACTTGAATAAACATCACATCATTCATAACACAGATATGAATGAATGATGTAATGTTGTGTTTAACGTTACATCAATTTGACAATTGACACAAATAAATAAGTTCCTACGTTAAATTAATACATATAGTTGTTTCCAGTCATACATTCAGAAGAAGTACTGTTAACGAGTTATTGAAATTATTTCCCTTTTCTACACTTCTAAAGCTAATAGCTTTCGGGTGAAGTTAAGATGTGAATTGGCAATAAACACATTATTTCTCATTTTTACAGTTCAATTAGAAGCATTTAATGTATATATTTTTTTACGTTCATAAGTGTATATTGTGTTACGTTGTATAAATGATTTTTGACTTTGAATTATAAAGCTTTTCTGCAATATTCAAAAACAATAGAAACTAGCCTTTTTTGACATGAACGATGTTTCTGAATGTGTTTATGTAAACTAAGCCGGGGCTGGGCGTAGCCAGGACCTTAACTCTCTTACAATATCGTGTCTAAATCTCAGCCTTAGACGTGAAATGGATTGATTCATAAGTTATTCGTTTTTTTATTTAATTTTGACATAATCTTATTAGGAGAGATATAAATTTGTCTTTGTGTAATGTAGTTTAGTCAACAATAATAATCCCATATTAGTATTTTTTTTAACATCTGTCAAACACGCTTTCCAATAATTTACGTTTCGTAGTGAACGACTGGTATTTTGGCTACAGAACCCGATGACTATATAAGCATTAAAGTTGCAGAGTCGAAGTTCCAAGTATGACTACAGTTTGTGTTAAACATACTGGATTTGACATACGGCCATATTTTAAAACGTGAAAAGTTAATCCCGTATTGTTACCGTGGCTACAAAGTTATCTTCACTCAACCGAATGGTAACCATGGCAACAAGCACGTGAACGTTTTAAAACAAGGCCGTTCATTATTTAAATGTCTAAGTAGAAAAATATTTTGTGTAATACGAAGAATATCTACAATTATGTGCTAAATTAAATTTAATATAAACAAAACCTCCACGTTAGTTATTTTACATAATCAAGGTTTATAAGAACAATAAATAACACGAATCACAGTAGGTACTGGACATGAAAAAAGTCATACATACATACATTTTTTTAACTGGAAAAAAAACTTATATTTATATTTAATAAATGTTAATAATTTGAGGCATCTAATAACCATGTGACATAAACATAATATAAACATGTCTTAGTTATTTTAAAATATACTTAATAATTTAATTATCATGTCTGTACGTACTCGATGTGGTTCCGAAGGTATACGGTGACTATTTAATGCTAAATTAATTTTCCTTAGACGGTTGTATGGACCAGCCGAGAATGCGCCTGTCGAAGCCACAACTGAAGAAATTGATGCCCGATGACATGTCTTCTGACCATGCGACTGACGTCACCATACGGCGATGACCCTGAGGGATAAACGACGTAAATTTAAGAAATAAATGTTATTTAATTCAATTAATTAAACCTATTTCTCAGAAGGCTATAAATATACAAAATAATCATTGAAACATAGACAGTCTGCCTTATGAAAAACTGTTTTCTTCAAAATCTTTAAGATGTCATTGTCATCTGTCAATGTGTGGAGTGCGTGCGATATTATGCGTGGTCTAGTAGTTACTGTTAAAATGCCAAAACTATTAAAGCACTAAGCTAAAACTTAACCTGTTATAATTTTATTTGAAGCCAGTTAAGTTTTTTTTAAATAATATAACGAAATATTTGTCGCAAAGTTTGAATGGACTTAATAATAACATCACGGGCCTTGTTGTCAATTTGCATGACTATAGTTAGTGTTGCTATAACCATACTTAATTAAGCACCACAGAGCAGTGTTTTTATTTGATTAGTCAGGCTTTTATATTATTATTTTGTTTCAATAACCGAATTACCTCACAATAATACATTCGATATTCAGCAGAATATTATGAAAGTAGCGTAAACTAAACAATCTTGGAACCTCATTGAACCATACGAATAATACGAGCCTTGTAATAATTTATATATTTTTTTTATAAAACGGGGGGTAAACGTGCCGGAGGCTCACCTGATGTTAAGTGATACCGCCAGAGGGCTCGCGAGTGCGTTGCCGGCCATTTAAAAATTTGTACGCTCTTTTCTTGCAGGGCCCTAAGTCGAATTGATTCGGAAATACTTCAGTTGGCAGCTGGTTCCACATACCGGTGGTGCGCGGCATAAATTGCCTTAAAAAACGCTCAGTCGTGGAACGTCGGACGTCGAGGTGATACGGGTGGAATTTTGTATTCTGCCTCGACGTCTGATGCTGAAACTCAGCTGCAGGTATTAATCCGAACAACTCCTCTGAACACTCTCCATGGTAAATGCGGTAGAAGACATCTCTATTATATTATGTTTAGTAAAATTACCTGTCGACTTGACCGCGGTAGTCTCGCTAGCCTTTGTCCCTGGAGATCGAACAGGCGAACCTGTCGGTTATCATGCGGTATGGCGATTAATCCACCACTGCTTACAGAGACCCGGTTAACGGATGAATCCGAGCGAATAGTCGCTAGAGCTGACCTCATGTTCCGGACATCCCAGACCTAAAATAGTTTTTTTTTATTATGGTAACACAAAATAGTTATTAGCCATAATAATAGTCTATATATTTTGCAAACTGTATAAAACTTAAAAAAGTGTTATGGAGTCAAATAACTTCAAATAAAGACATTGATTTTTAAACTCAAACTAGTCAAAAATGTCAAAAAAGAAATACATAATAAATGCTTCTAATTTTACATTTAGTGCCAGTTCTCAAAGCAAGGTTGTAAAACGGAAGAGAAGAACTGACAATAAATTCTCCGCTTTTTTTTAAATCGCCAAGTGTTTTACACAATGTTTGTAAGGAGCTGCAACCATTACACCATGTTCCACATGACTTCGTAATGAATAGTTAATTAATAATAATAAAATAAATTATAAACAAAGATTTGTCCTCTATCAGCAGGAGCATGAAATAGGAGCACGCACTTACATATTAACAACACGCAAGCCACGTGACTCAATACGGTCACAGATTAGTCGAATCGACAATGAAGTAGAATATTCATGAATTTCTTTTTCTATCAAATCCTACAACTATCCTGGAATTGTCTTTTGTTAAAATAGCTTTTACACATTAAGAAAAACACTTTTTGAACGGATTAAAGCTATGTATTATTATTAAAACTTATAGTTATTTACATTATAATACATTCTAAAATTAATTTTTTTTCGCCGTTTCGAGTACTTTTCAGTGTGCGGTCACGGTGACTGAAGACGAAAGGTGTTAAATATCAAAAGTATCACAGCTGCAGAGAAAGTTGTTTTATCTGTATTTATTGCGGAAAAAAATTAAAATTTAGAATTATGTAAATAACTATAAGTTTTAATAATAATACATAACTTTAATCCGTGCAAAAAGTGTTTTTCTTAACTATCCTGAAATTTAAATTAGTCGTAGACTGTTTCGATTGAAATAGAATATATGTGTATTTATATATATATATATTATGGATAATGGATGGATGGATAATGACGTTTATTTACAGGTATGGAACTTTGTTAGGACTGTCTGTGGAGCGCTTAGAAAAGCGTTTTGGAGAGTTCTTGAAAATTATAAATTTTGAAAAACTAAAATGCCAATTTGTATAGGTTCTATGATCACTAATAAATACACTGAACTGGTTTTTTAAATTTTGTCCAATAGGCAACTTTTTACCTCATTGTGATTAACCAGAATTGATTAGAATATTTAAAAACTTACCTTAACGGAACGGTCATCAGATCCAGAAACAACTTTGTCCTCTCGAGTAAAAACGGCTGATGTTACACTCCTGAAAATAGAATTAATATTTATTATATAAATTATAAGTTGGCAATCCTAGATTAAGTATAACATTTAGTTTAGTATTAATTAGTAAATAGTAACAGTGTTGTCGTAGTCAAATAAAAATTAATCGGAAAGTATGTGGCTGAGTGGAAAACTTGAAGATGGTTAGTGACCTTTTTTTGTTTATTCCTAAAACTCTCAGGAAGGTATTTATGGAGAGAAAAGTTGTTTATTTTATTTAGTACTTAGGTTTTTAATAAGGAAAAGCGAACAGTGTCTATGATAGCATATAAAAATGTTCCATATGTTGGTATGTAGCTTCTAAAATGGTGCGTTAAGTAATGTTAAACGAAGTTCACGGTGGCAGCTGGTAGAAGAACAAACGTTTAACCTCTAGCAATAGACAAAAAAAAAATGCACTTTTATTATTGGGAAAACATTAAGGTAAATAACGATAGAAATAATGAATTTTTACTCATAAAAAAACCGCCACCAATCTTGTTATTGGCTACATTTCTGTATGTTACATGATTTTTTTTTCTAATAGACAAGTAGGTCATCAGCCTTCTGTGACATGCACTCACAATTTTCCTTCATCGTACGAGTGTTCAATACGCACATAGAACTCCATTGGTGCACAGTCGTGATTAGAACGAACCTTTAGGAAGGAAGCGCACGGGCAAGCATTTATGCAGAAGACAGCATAGTACATAAGTGCGGACACAAGTCAAGCCCTCTGGCATTGAGAGTGTCCATGGGCGGCGGTATCACTTAACATCAGGTGAGCCTCCTGCCCGTTTGGCCCCTGTTCTATAAAAAAAAACTCTACAGATCAATGATACATACTCAGTATGACCCTGAAACACAGACACTGAATGTATGGGTTCTCTGAAGTCCCAAAGACGGAAAGTGGTATCTCGAGATGCCGTCACCACTAGCCGGGAACTGTGATGCGCAGACGCATGCGTCAACTCGTGATCGTGACCTGGTATTGAAATAAAATAAAATAATTAATAATTTATAAATGAAAAATACATTATATATAGATCACGTTTTATTATGACATATTACGTAATTTTGTTGTTATAGAATTCATTAATTTTTTTCTTAATTTGTAAGTAGTAGATGAACTGTGGTGAGGCTCAGGCACCAGGGCATGCCTTTAGACGTTTTTTGGTGGCTGTACCAAAAGCTTTTATATTTTAAAATATTTAAACTTTTCTAATAATAAATATATATTTTCTCACCTGTCAATATTTGTAAACAGTCCCCTGTCTCTACATCATATAGATTAGCGGTTCGATCCCAGGAAGCGGTTATCACATGTTCACCTCCAGTTAACCAATCTGCAGCTACCACCACGCCCTGGTGCCCCATGAGTTCGGAAAGTGGTGTTCGCAGTACTTCAGGTCTGTCAGTTTCTCCCATACTTTCTTCGCCACCACCTTCAAGTTCTTCTTCTGATGATTGGCCACGCTGTAATTTATTAAGTCTAATAAAATAGCCTTGCACTTCTAAATCTGTATCCTTTATAATTTTTAGTTTTGCATAAAAAACTAAACCCCCAAATAATAGACTACTTCATTAAGGCTTTATGTTTTTATATAAATAAAAAGTAATATATAAAGTATTATTAGAAAAACAACATGACACAGTATGTTACAAAAGTATTAGAGAAAAAAACCATCTTGAAAAATAGTGTTGCCAACTTAATTTATAATACAGTCTAAATATCCAACACCTTATTATATAAGATTTTTTGGGCTTGCTTACAGAGAACATTGGTTATGGTTTGAGTGTACAGAAAAGTATTAACCTAAATTATTAGTTGACGTTTCAAAATTCAAATAGGCCGGGCGCATTTGCGCCGCTGGAGTGCTGAGGGTTCAAAAAGTTTCTACTTTTAATTAATGTAACAAATGCTAGTTTGTCTTAAGCCCTTATATAATTTATAATATTATATATTGAAATATATTTACTGGTAGATCCCAATTAACAGCAGCCTGCCATACATGTGCTGTATTATCCCCACTACTGGTCAGAGCAATATCCCTGGTGGGGTGGAATTTTAATGAGTTTACTGAACCAGCATGTCCAGTGTACTGCAGTAAGCACTTCCCCCATTCCACACTCCATATACATGCTGTGTGATCTGAAATAAGATGTTACTGCTATGATTGCGGTCCAAAGTAAAAGGTGTGTGTTAGAAGGAAAAGCAGCTGCATTGGGGAATTGACAGGCTCAGTGGCTGCATCAGAGGCACCAAAGTTTGACAAAAATATTTATTTAATTCTTGCATCTAGCTTAGCAAACGAACATAACTATTTTTTTTAACTATTAGTGGTTGATAAATTCTTTAGGATAAAACTATTAAAATCAATATTTTTTCATTCCACTCCAATTCTTTACATATAACTTGTAAAAGCAATAAGCATAATTATTGTAAACTTGACATA
This sequence comes from Pieris brassicae, assembly GCF_905147105.1. NCBI lineage: Eukaryota > Metazoa > Arthropoda > Insecta > Lepidoptera > Pieridae > Pieris > Pieris brassicae. The sequence continues at coordinate 5,327,501 of NC_059670.1, forward strand.
CAATGTAATAATTTCGAAACCTATAATAAATAATGTAAAAATTAAATTTACCTGCTGAGGCAGTACCAATAAGAGCCTGACCAGGTCTTGCCGAAGACACATCCCAAATACCATCTTTGTGTCCAGTAAACTCCCTTACAAGCTGGCAGTTGTATGTTGGTGCCTTAAAACTGGACACAATTTTACTTGTCTGTACTCTTAACTTATGACTTGTTTTCACCTTCTGAGAATTATTCTGTGATACTGAAAGTTCATAAGAACAATTATCCAACACTGGACAAGATTTAAAGGATTTCATCCTAATTTTTCACATATATTGTGATTTGTATGTCAGTGTATACTCTGAGACAGAAATCACAATGGTTATATTAATCTTATCTAAATGGTACATACTATCTTAAGATTATTGGTGTATTGCTTTCAAAAAATTGTTATCTTTAAATATTTATTTTTAGAAATATATTAATATAGAACATTTGTTTGCTGTTTGAAGTTATGAAAAAAATAATAAACTAAAAATGATCATTAAGATTTTTTTAAATGGTTTATATACATTTTAAATGTTAACACAATATGGGAGTACAACATATATGTTTATAATAATGGAAACAAATGGTGGTAGTGGTGAAGTGAATTTTTTTATAACTAACTTATGTAATTTTTAATTAAAAGAACAACAATGTTACAATATATTAACTTACTTTTTGCTTTTGATGATTTTCCTGTTGTCTCAAATTCAATATAATCAGCATTCTGTTTATCGCCAACACAACTTTCTCGTTCAAGTTTTTCACTTAGAATATCTATTTTTTCCTGCACTGTAATAATAAGACATACAAATATATAAAATAAAATTTAAATAAAACAGTTTTGTTTTTTTAAATTGTATTGTTACTACATAGTTTTCTGATAACTAGTGGATTGATTATTTAAAACACGTGAGGTGTAATATATGAAATTATAAATTTAAAATATTGTAATGGCAGGTTAAAAACATACATATTCGTTTATTATGTTAATATATTCAAATTATTATATATAAATTGCTAAAGCAATTTATTACGAGACTTACGATTTAAATTTTCTGAGTAGAGAAGGTCAAATTCTTTTTCAATCTGCGAAAACAGCTCGTGTAACCGTGATCTAAAAACTGGTGGAATTGATGTTTCCGAATCCTCCATCTTCAGATAATTTGAAAGACCTTCAGAACCCTCTGCAAGCGCCTGGAGTCTACGTTTACTGGATTTCATGTTTGGTAATAACTAGGTAACTCTTGCTTAACACAGGACGATTCAGTCAACGTTTACGTTACATTGCACACCTTTTAGACCGTCTGGGGCCTAACTATTCAAATAGGAAAATGAAAATGTGAAACCTACAACAGTAATAAAATAAAAATTTATAGTTGCTTTCGTTTTATATAAAGTTTTACTAATGTTTACCAAAAATCAAAATTGATATTTGATGATATAGAATACAGATATAGAGTTTTTTTCACCTATCTTTTTTTAAATTTTATGACCTGGTAACATTAATTTTCCATAACCATAGGCCTTGTTTTTTTTAATAGTCTGTACCAAATTATAACAAATATAATTATATAATTCAAAGTGGTTAAATTATAACAGGCTTGTCTTTTTTGTTCAAATAATTCAATGATGATTTTCTGTCCAAGTTTAAATGCTATCACATACAAAAGTTGCGCAGTGCGCTGAGCTTATATTTATTTTTGTAAAAAAAATGTTTTAATCTTTCTAATTTACAACATCGTGGTAACATTTTTTTTTCTTCAAATAATATTATACTAACTGCAATATTAAATAAATATAAATGACAGCTGAGTTGGTGTGGATTTAAAAAATGATGTCTAAACAATTCAAAGGAGTGAGGTAGACAATATCCTCATTTTTTAGCGTTGTTTTTGGTTAAAATATTTATGATAGTTATCTGTTTAATTATTTCATCACGTCAACGCAGCTTGCCGCTTTGTCGATGGTGAAATTAAACATGGCCACCGCTGCGTACAATTGACGAAAAACTGCCAGTGTGTCAACATATTATTCAATTTATGATTTTATATTAGGAAAATGTCTTTTTCTGATTTATATGCTAAATACAACTGTACATATTGTCAAGAAGAAATAAATGGTGTTCGCGTACGATGTGCGGAGTGTAAAGATTTTGATATTTGTTTGCAGGTAAAACACCACGTCCTTGTCATTATTATAAAGTTTTGGCGCTAAATTTGAATTATAAATAATTGCCGGCAATAGAGAAATCCTAATATTTACTTATTTTTGTTACAGTGTTTTTCTCATGGTGCTGAAATTGGATCTCATAAAAATGACCATCCTTACCAGTTTATGGTGCGTTTTAATATTTTCTTTTGGAGACACTTGGGTTGTTACTAATAATTTATACTTTTAGGATGCTGGAGCATTTGGTATTTTTTTGGGACGTAACAGTTGGTCAGCGAATGAAGAAGTAAGATTATTGGATGCTATAGAACAATTTGGTTTCGGGAATTGGGAAGATATTGCTAAGCATATTGAAACCAGAACACCAGAAGGTATGGTTTGCTAGATGCTAGTTTCTTAACGACTCAACCTTTATAATATTTCAATTTGGGAGCCCATTTAAATTATAACAAACATATCTGATATTTCCAAAATTTTAAATATAAATTTAATGTACTTTCTTAGTACAAGACTATGCTAATAAATGTTATTAATTTTAGAAACTAAAGACGAATACATAGCAAGATATCTAGAAGGTAGTATTGGACGTGCAACATGGGGTAATGTGGAAAGTACTAGTCGACCATCATTGCACTGTCCTGACAAGGACCAAGGTCCACTCAGCCCCACAGCTGTATCTCGACTACCACCATTAGCCATAACCACAGATGAGGCGGCTCAACTTGGTTATATGTCAAATAGAGATGACTTTGAAAGGGTTAGTTTGTTATACTGATGAATATTTCTTATCACTTAAAACAATTGAAGAATTTTTAACAATAGAACATATTCTATAAGTTTTATTAAGCATGGGCTACAACATACATTATAAGACGTTTTTGTGGTAGTGGGATTGCAAAGTAGGAGAAAAATAATCAAATGAAAACAAAATTTACAAACAATGAGAGGTACCTATATGATTGAAGTCTAGAGAAAAAAATTTGAGCTTGATAATACCTACAATGTTTATGGGTCACCCGTGCAAAGCCTGTGTGGATCGCTAGTATAATATGATTCTGTAGTTTATTTTGGAATATCACAATTGCACCTTATGTAAACAGATTTTAATGTTTATTGCGTGGCGTAACTGTAATTATGATATCAGAAAAAATTCAAAAAGTTTAAACAAAAAGTGCAATCTGTATAACTCTGTAAATATAGTAATAATTGAGAGAAAACATTCTTTAACTCCAATGCATTATGCCTTCCCTGATAAATGCATAGTCAAAATAAAAATATTTTTTATTAGTTGTTCCTGAGCTGAGTACTTTAAACACTTAAATACACCAACTCTTCAACTTTATAATACAGTTTTTATTGGCGTTATAGGAACATGATCATGAAGCTGAACAGTTAATATCGACTTTGTCAATCAATTCAGAAGATGATGAGCTGGATGTTGGTAAGTTATTAGACATAAGAACTAAAAATATTTGTATAATATTGGTGTGTATTAAATTTATATGGTTGACCTGTATGTAATGCTTTATTAGTGTATTGTATATGCTGTTCTTAACTGGTATTCCCACAAATATAGATTGATACTACTAGAATCATTCGCTATATTCAGAGTTGGATGTTAGCAAAATTATACAGCCTCACTAAACTTGTTTTGCCTTGTTTATCTATTTCATTGTTATAGAAAATTTAATGATCGTATTTACATTTCAGCTCTGAAATTATCTCAAGTAGATATATACACCCGGCGACTTCGTGAAAGGACGAGAAGAAAACGTCTCGTTCGAGACTATCAGCTGGTATCTGTGTTTTTTAATAACCAAAGAAATAAGCAAAAGACACTTGGGAAATTAGCCAAAGAGAAAAAGTAAGTATAAACCACAGATAGTAAATCCAGTATGTTATATTAGTATCAATTGCTATATTGTATTCGTTTTTACAACTTCCAAGGGAAATTAGAGAATTATCACTAAATAATATATATATATATATATATATTTATCAATATTTTTTTTATATATTTGACGAATATTTAATTGATAGGATCATTTAATCCTTGGGCTTGATTTGCTCTAGTTCAAACAATTTGTATGACTGAAAACTTAGCTATTAAAAAGTGTGTCGGAAAGTTTCTAGCCCACTCTTCGCCTATGACTTGCGAACTGGTAGTCAATGTAAATTTAGAATTAATTGAACTTCTTTTCTGACGTTCATAAAAGTACTTGTTTACCTATATGAATAAAGTTATTTTGACTTTGACTATATTATGATTTTTTCACAAATGGTTAAGTGGTTTCTTTGTGTACATGTGAAGGCTGTACATTTTTCTCACACAGGCTTTATAAGCGTGGCGATTTCCTAAATGGTCGTAGTTACGCCCCAAGAGTATAGCCGGACGCAAGCTCTCTTTACGACTGTTACATTGCATTCATTCGTCACCTAGCAATTAACATTTCATTATTTCGCCTATATTATATTGTATGCGAGGAGTTAATATAGTGTGAATATGAGTTTCATCATCGGACGTCGAGGCAGAATACAAAATTCCACCCGTATCACCTCGACGTCCGCCGTTCCTCGACTGAGCGTTTTTCAAGGCAATTTTTGCCGGGCACCACCGCTATGTGGAACCAGCTGCCCACTGAAGTATTTCCGAACCAATTCGTCTTAGGGTCCTTCAAGAAAAGAGCGTACGTAGAGATTCTTAAAAGGCCGGCGACGCACTCGCGAGCCCTCTGGCATTGATAGTGTCTATGTGCGGCGGTATCACTTAACACCAGGTGAGCAGCGTCCAACCCGTTTGCCCCTTATTCTATAAAAAAAAGAGTAAAATCCTCTATTATTTAAAGCACCTCGACGATCTAGGAACCGTACACTTTGGTTTATTGTCAATATTTTTTTATCGTACGCGATATAAAGAGTTTTATTGGTATTTTTTTACACCTTCCATTAGCGAAGTTTTTATATGGATGTATAATAATGTTTTTAGAAAATATTCTATAGCCAATGTCCATCAGAGATAATGTAGGATGGGATAACGTGTAGATAAATTCACATTATATATAAAGATTCAATTTTTTGCGTGAGATTTTAATGAAATACCAATAGATCTGTTTTGTTCAAATCATTAAGGAGATCAAATAAATAATAATATAAATATTAAGACGTTGTGGTGTGTTGGTCTTCCCGTGTCGGTTTAACTTATTCAAGAACATTTGTCTGAAAAATATTAAAGAAGAGTAAATGGGATTTAAAATGGACCACTTAGTAGTAAATTGTCTCTTAAATGCTGACGACTACATCGTATGGGTGTCTTCGTTAGAGCATTTGCAGGAGTTGGTAACAGTTATGAAAAACTAACAGTTTTTGTAAGAGGTGTAAATAATGTATGTCATATTCTGATGGAGAAAAAGTAGAACAAGTGAATAAGTTCGTATACATATAATGAAAAGTGTATATGACGATGATATAGAAAGACCGGTGAGTGCTTAATAAAGCCAATAAATAAATACAATAAAAATAAATGATTTCAGAGAATTCACAGAGCGTCTTCGTTGGACGGCACAGTTCTACGGTCGATCGGAACAAACGAGCGTAGTAAGCGGTCTTTGGCGCGAGCGAGAGTTACGCGTTCGATTGGCTGAATTACACCGTTACAGATTAGCAGGCGTCACACGTTTAGAAGAATGCGCGCACTACGAGCAGCACGCGTTGCATAGAAAACATGGACACGACGTGAGGCTTGCCCTGGTACATGTGCTTCGCTGCTTGTTATCTGTGGATTTGACTTTAGAATTAGGATTCAATGAGTACAAATTTCAAATTTGGAACAAATTAGATTTTTGACATAACATTATATTGGCCATTATATAAAAAAAGTAAATAGCTAGTTTGTGAATATTGTATTTGTTATATTAAAACAAAACATTCAAAAAAGTCCAGTCTATTGATAGATATTGGTGTTTGTGATTCCAATATAAATCTTTATAACTAAGGACATTTCTTGATATTATAAAAAGTCTCTAATGTTTCCAATCCACAGATAACATTCTGTTTTCTATTTTATTTGCGTTTCATTGTTTTGTATAAGTTTTTTTTGTGCATGATTCATGCTTTGTCCAGCTTTGCGTCAGCGATTTCGTTGATAGCTATTAGATTAGACAAGTACCAATAGTTAACTTACATTTACACTTTCTTCACTTTCACTTACAAACATACCAAGTGTTTGAATACAGGACACAACAATTTCTTTCGCGTCTTGTCTTGTTAGTTCGTCGTGTGTTGTGAGTTTGAATTCGTATACCTGTTGTTTTTGTCAGGGCAGCAGTGGGTGTCCGGACACACAGATAAAAGACTCGTCGACCGGGCTGCAGCTAAGAAAAAAGTAAGTTATATTATAAAATATCTATTTACATTTTTGTTTAAAATAACATTACATAAATTTTAAACATGTAAATTCTTCTGATTTTTTTTAAATTTAAGAGTACTTTTAGAGGATTAGAATAGACAAAGTTAATAGATATATAAGGCCGATGTTTTAATAAGTCTACCGTTTCCAGAGACGCCGAAAGCGCCTCAAGTTCAACCAGCCCAAAGTGCACACGGGACGGAAGTACCGGATGTGGATGCTGCAAAAAGAACTGCTCCAACGCCGCGCAGAAGCTGCTCAACACTAATGAGGCACAGGTAATGTCTTTTATATGCTTGAAAACTCTTATAAAACGCTATACATTTAGTTTGTGGGAAATTTAAAGTGAATACTTAAACATATTAAAAAACGTAATAATTATTATATAATACTAGCTGCCCCCGCGAACTTCGTTTCTCCTTAATGTGGTTTTAGTTAACCTTAATACCGTGACACGAAAGAATAATTTCACTGTATTATCGTCACTATAATTTGAATTTAATTTACACTTCGGTCTAAGTAACACGTGGTTGGTTATGCTAACACCAAAAATTAAAAAAGTAGAAATAATTGAATTTCACGGTATTTTGTTTACTACAAAATAAATTTAATTTATACTTTAGCCTCAATAAAACGGTAATCATGATATTGAATTGTAGCTTATATGACACGTTTGTCGGTTTACCATAGCAGTGCCATCTATTGATTACTTACTCAATCCAGTCGAAAAGTATCGACATCTGTTAGAATCTTTTGGAGTTAACAGATAATTGTGACTTTCAATTAATTATAGACAAATAATTTGCAATAAAATATAATTACGACTATAATTAAAGATCTAAGCTATCCTATCTCTTAAGTTGGACCAGTCTGCTCACGGTGAGCCAATTTAATTTTAAATCGGTTAAGTAGTTTAGGAGTCCATCGCGGACAAACATCGTGACAGGAGATTTATATATATTAAGATTATTATAAGTGGTTTTGGTTTATTACAGATTTGCAACACGCTCAGCCTAGCGCCTACGCAATATATAACAATGAAGGGAATGCTTCTGCGAAGATCACCTACGACGCACGGCGAGATTGACCAGGCTCTTAAGCAATACTTGCACGCGGCTGGTTGGATACGCAACTAATCACAGTGAAATATGAAATGTCACGAACGTGATAATCACAGTTATGATAACAGTGACATGCAATTGACACAGTATAACAAGAAAATAATTTAAAAAAAAAACGGTGATCTTCCTTGGTGAAATAAAGAGTGAAGTGAAGTGTTAAAATGAAACTGAAGTTTGTTCTATTTTACTATTTACTATATGGATAAAGAAAGTGTTGTCTTGTGAAGAGTGCGTCATTACAACGCTATATGTAAGTTCACTTCTTTTTGTAAGAAAATTGCCACAAAAAAGTTTACTAGTTACTTAGCTAGGAGCTTTTGTCGGCTTAGCCAATTATATGTATATATTATATTGTAAATATGCATTCAATTGTAAACATATTCATATATGCTGTGTTTCATACCATTCATATAAAATACCGGAATCACCATGACTAAATGCTTCTTTACTATTAATAGTAAAGTAAAATTATGTCTTATAAACAAAAAACACAGTAGTAGTGTATAGTAATAATCATTCAGCGTTGCCTTTGTGTAGTATAATAATAATTACAGTCCACCATAATGAGAAGTCTAAAATGAAATTGTAACTTTAATCATGTATTTAAGTAGCACTGATGCGTTAGATAGCAAAGATTCATGAGCCGAGATTTAGCATTAAGCATGTCAAAAAAGTAATGGGTTTTGACATACGAGAGTTGAACTTAGCGCTGTCTTGACTTTGAATTTTATCCTTAGGGTTTATAGTTATGCTATGTATTGAATAACCAATGTTATACAATAACATAATAAGTACTAATTTTAAGTACGGGCATTTGTCTTTTTTTATATAAAAAGTTAATAACAGTATTTTAACTGAAAAAATGGGCTGTTTATTTAAGATTACCTCATTAAAAGTTACATTCTTGAATACTAGTTGTGTATATATATGAGAGCCACAAGTATGCTTGTACCAAGGGAATATATAATTTGCATGAAACGAAATTGTGGCGGTTAAAGTTAAGACAATGGTAAATTTAGTTTGACCAAAGACCTTTTCAACCATATCTATCCCCGCTTGTACCTTATTGTCCTGATCTTGTAGATCATACATTTTGTATAGAATACTCCTTTGACTGTTGTATATAGTATAAATTGGTGATACTGCTTCTCTGTTGGAAAGTCAGACCAGGGAGGAATTGACTTTTATGTAATGTAATTATGTAAATAGAATTATCAATTCAATGTAAATAAAATTTAGATTTTAAACTTATAAGTTAAAAAAGACAAAAAAAGTAAGAGCGATCTTTACAGTCTGTCTATGGGTAATATCCTCTCATGTGTTCTAAGGGTAAGACTTAGTGCAAACTACCTTTTATATATGGGACATATACTTTGCGGTAATTTCAGCCTAAGTTCTGTAATCAACATTTCAGTTATACAAAAAACAGTCTTTAATTGTACAAAAAATTGTAATTGTTAATTAAGTATATCTTTATAATTTCTCATTCTGCGACTTAATGATAATTTGACATTATTTCTTGATTCATAGTAAATTTTAACGGTTATGTTATAGTATTTTTTTATTGTTGTGATAACATCAGAAAGTTTCAGACTTTTCTTTATAAATGTCCCTAAAATTTTCCCATAATCAAGTTATAACATTATTTACTTACGGGAATAGGTTTGGAAAACGTTATTAATTATGTATGTAAACTAATTTTGTATTTATTGATTATCTTATCGATCTCTCTATTATTAAGTATGATATGGAGCAAGTTCTTTAGTAACAAAATGGGTGTTTTCAGATAATTCACATTGATAATTATCTTTGTTAACTTTACTTCTAAGCTTGTAAAATCCTTGTACTGAGGCACCAAATTGATGTTAATGATGGAAAAAATAAAATATATTTGTAAATGTATGTTAGTATATTATTAAAGATATCATATGCGAACTCTATATTGTTGTTAAACTTTATAACTTGTCCCTGTCTTAACCTGGTAAAGTAACTGAATGCATTTAGCTTAAAATTCAAGACAAGTGTGACACAAAACTTTTTAAGAAGTTCATATATCTTACCGTTTAATGCTTGTTCTGATGTAACTAACTCTACAGTAAGCGTATCTCGAATTCTATGATAATTTCGTCAAATATTGATTGCTATCTGTTAGTGACTCTGATAAAAAAATTGACTTGATTTTGACACCTCGAATGCACAAATTTTGCCAATTTTGACATGCTATTTGAACTCTCTATTTTCCATGTATTTGGTTACAAGAAAGATTACAAGCTTTATATATAAAATTTTAGTTATTCCATTACGTTGAAAAATGTATTCTCGTGCTGCGCGGCTTCAATTAGCTTTTGTATTACTGTTATTTCATTTTGAATCTGACCAATTTCTAAGATTTTTAGAGTTTTAAGTAAAAAAAAAACTTTTTTATATAGAAATAGTAGTTTAAACGAGATAAAGCAAATATATAGATTGTATCAAAAAGGCCATAAATTTTATGACGCTAAAGATGCATTAATTGTTTTGTCACTACAGAAATAATTGAACGGATCTAAACATTTATTTCAATATTTGGGGAATATTATTAAGACATGTCATTATTCAAAAGAATTCAAAATTGTTTATGCTAAATGCAAATAATGCTTTGCGTTCCATCTTTGTAAAGCATAATAATATTAGTAGGTATTGCATGCTAAATAATAAAGAAATAAATAGGTCTGCAAAGTCCATGTTCATTAATTTTAGTACAAGTGTATTATACATTGTTTTATATTGACTCGAGGGTAATAAAATGTTTAATGTAACTTTGCGTTTTATTTTATTTACATAGATTTTATCACGTTCTTAAAAGTTATCGTTTCGTATTCAAAAGAGGTCTCGGCATATCTTCTAAATTAGTCGGAGTTGGTTTCGTGCGAAACCATGAATGTCTTAATGCCTGTAAGGAAAATATGATTTAATGTGGTTAAATTTGCGAATGAACCTTATATGTCAATTTTTCCAAGCAGCAAACTGGCATAAAACGAATCTACTCCTGACTAAACAATATACGCCTAACTTATACCTTAACACCACGATGACTGGCAGTCAATCACAGTGAGTGCAGTGAACTAGCTATCGTCTCCTGATGGTTTAAAAAGACCAGCTAATCGCCTACTAAAATGGGTGACTATGGTCTGCGATGACTGCCCTATATGGCCTTCCTCCCTATCCTATACAAAAGAACCTAAATGAGATTTTTACCTCTTTAGCAGATATCCTTTTCTTCTCATCATAAAGTAAAAAAGATTTAATAAAATTAACCGCGTCTGGTTCGACGCCAGGTAAAATTTCTGTCCAAGACATTGGCGGGCATTCGGGAAACGTAATTTTATGATAATCCGGTAGATTTGAATGATCGGGCCATAAATCTTCGGTAGGTGTACCCAGGTGTTGTACCACTATTGCAAGTTGTTCTATGTCTGATTCACCCTAAAATGTAAAAAATTAAAAAGGCAGCAACACTTAAATTTTCGTCAGTGATAAGTGTTAATTGATTAAGATTTGTATACGCTTGACGCAATATAGGTATTGTTACGTCAACTTTCGCTTAAGACATCGCAATTATAAAAAAAAAACCAATAGATCCATACATTTCCCGCCTCAAAAAGCACTTGTTTTTGTTATTGCAATACTTATTCGTTAACAACTTACAGCAAAGAGTGGCTTCTTAGTAATCATCTCCGCGATAATACAACCTACTGCCCAGACATCGACATTTTCAGTATAATATCGTGCTCCGTACAACAATTCTGGTGCCCGGTACCACCTAAAAACGATTTAACCTAAAATCTTAATTTCTCCTGTTTGCAAAAGTTAAAAATACATTATTATAGCTTAGGAGCTAGAAATCCCAAAAGCCACGTAATTATAATAAAGGCTAAAATTTAAGTTAGTTACATACCTGGTAGCTACTTGATGAGAGTATGGTCGACCTCCATCAGGCCAAAATAATCGCGCTAAACCCAAATCTGCTATCTTCAAAACGCCTTCATGGTTTATAAGTAAGTTTGCCGGCTTAAGATCCTATGAAAAACAATTTTTGTTAGTCTTTACGAAGTAAATGTTTAATATGTAATGTATGTATCAGCCTCGTTATCTCAAAAATATCGCACATTACTAAAATTAATTGTTCACGGTTTCATATAAAAATAGTCTTTAGCAGTTTAGTATAATTAGCTTTTGCTTTGGATGACGTTTAACGTACGTATCTTGCTATACAATGATAAAAAAATAATTCTACTCAATTTTTTTACGTACCCGATGCATAACATAATGCGCATGCATATATCGTGTACCCTTTAAAAGCATTTGGGCATACGCTTTTACTCTTGGTAGAGTCAACTCTTGTTGTCTATGATGCAGCATATCCCATAACCCCGAGGACATGTACTCGAGTACGAGAACTAGACTCATACCTCGTGGAAACATATCATAAAGTTTTATTACCTAAAAAAATTTAGAAGTGACATTTTAATGTATCTTTTAACGGCAAAGACAGACCTGATTGTGATTGTTTGATCTATATTCTAGACTTTAGAATTAAAACATACATATTTACACCGAAGCAGTTGCAGAGCCTTTATCTCTCGCATAACATTTACTGGTATTCCTTCGTCTATGTTTTTGATAAGAATCTTCTTTAGGGCCACCTCACGGCCGGTTGGGAGGTGATTAGCCTTAAAGACTAGCCCATGGGCACCCTCACCTATTCGCCCTACTATTGAATAGCTCGTAATATCCCGATTCATTGTATAAAAAGTTAAATATTTGTTTATGTTTGTTTTGTTCGGGTTGCTAGGGGAAACAAAGGCATAGACGACATTTTATCATTCATTGTAGATTAAAATGCAGAGTGGTCCAAAATTCTGTAACTAACTTTAAACTGAATTAAAAAGAAAATGTTTTAACTTTTAATAGAATTGTTTATATCGTATTTGTATGTATTAATTTAAATTCTGGTTATATGTAAATTAGGTCATAGAATTGTAAGTGTTACTTACTTACTTACGGAGATATAAAGCAAAAATTAAAATGTAATTTAAATTAACGAGTTTGTAATAATATTTATAATTACTTATGAAAGTGAAACATTATTAGGAAAATGGAGACAACTCTCTTGCATGGTCTGGTGTTTTTACCAATATACTAACTTCAAACTAAACTAAAAGATACGTTATAATATGTCAAGTCTAGGTGAAGATAATTACAAAATTGAAAAACCTACAGTCCTACATTATGTAATCATTCTTAAAACCCCTTTTACATAGAGTCCAAAATGACAACAGAGACTAATTATTTTGACCTTCGAAACACTTGTTTAATTAATGTAGACTGATTAAATAATTTTACGAAAAAGGTGAATAAGAATATTGTTAGCAGTTACGTTCGGTTGTGTTATACAAAATGAGGGCTTGGAAAATTTGTATTGTTATAATTGTTTCATGCACCTATGTGCAAAGTGCATCTATTCTTGCACTATTTTCGTCCCTATCGTTTTCTGACCATCTCGTGTTCCGTGGATATGTATCATTGCTCGCTCAACGTGGTCACTCAGTGGTCGTAATGACTCCATACCCTGGTCTATTCCCTCCACAAGAAATGGAAAGGATCGTCGAGTTGAACGTTGGGGCTGAATCAGGACCATTTTGGGATGAGTATAAGAAACTAATGACTGATACGGATGATTACTATAACCGCTTGAAAGATATCAATGAATTCACATTAAAATTAGCCATCGCACAGCTTAAGTCGAAGACTATGTCTTCGTTATTCATAAACCCTAACGTTAAGTTCGAATTGGTGATAACAGAGGCCGATGTACCACTTTTGTATGCGATAGCAGAAAAATATGACGCACCACACGTTTCCATTACTACATCGATTGGAAAAGTTCACCAATACGAAAGTAAGGGTACACCAATTCATCCCTTGCTGTATCCCGATGCAAATGTACTCAACTATAGAAACCTAACGGGGTGGCAGAAGATTGTGGAGTTCTATCGTCATTACCAAACTAAGAATGAATATTACTACAATCATCTTCCCCTTAGTGAAATTGCTGCGAGGAAAATGTTTGGTTTAAAACGTCCTCTTATTGAAGTAGAATATGACATTGATATCCTGTTGATTGCTGCTAATCCAACATTGATTGGTAACAGACCAACGGTACCCGCAATTTCGTTTGTCGATCGATTGCATATTAAACCAGGTTTTCCTTTGCAGCAGGTAACTATTGCCATATTTACATCATGCTTTTATAGAACTACATTTCATAATGACGTAATATTTCACTTGGCTTCTCGAATTAAGAATATTATATGCTTTTTAGGGTTTAAAGGAGATTCTTGATTCGGCTACTAAAGGTGTTGTTTACTTCAGTATTGGTGCTCTTCAAGAGCCAGAGCATCTTTCCACAAATATATTACAAACCTTGACGGATGCTTTTAGAGAACTACCATTTGTAGTATTATGGAAGATTGGAAACACGACTATGATCAATAGACCAGACAACGTTATTACTAACCTCTGGTTTCCACAGCAAGAAATTTTAGGTATGTTCAAGAATTATTCCCGCCTGACTTTAGTTGACACTCAATTTGATTTCATTAACATTATCTAGGTTATAGAATATTCCATAATTAAGATATTTACTTGAGGCAAGCGTATTACTAGTGACGTAACATTAGGGTGACAGGGCTGGCAAAATGCCACGGGCCCCCGACCCAAGAAGGCCCCTGCCCAAGAGGCCGCGAGCTCAGAAAATTGTTATTTTTATTTTATTATAATGTATGCAGTTTTCTGCACGTTTCCTTCACCGAAAAGCTAGCGAATAGATGATGAATGCATTGAGATAATATGTTCTATGGATGAATGCAATACGCATTGGGCTAGCGTGGGGACTACAAACTATTCCCTCTCGCCTAAGAGAGGAGTTATTATTGTGGCACTAGTGGAACATATAGAAATGTAATTAAGTGCGCTGAAAATCTCAAAATTTGTTAAAATTAACTAAGTAAAACGTGACGATTTTTACTGATAGGGCCCCATCAAAAATTAATAAATTGAGATATAAACTTTATTAGATTGAGATATAAACTATATTAAATTGAGATATAAACTGTATTAGATTGAAATATAAACTTTATTAAATTAAGATATAAAATTTATCAACTTGAGCAATAACCTTTATTAACTTGAGATATAAACTTTATTAACTTGATATATAAACTTAATTTACTTGAGATACAAACTTTAAACGTGTAATAAAGTACGCTGAGAATCTCGAAGCTTATTAAAATTGAACTGAGTACAACGAGACGATTTTTACTGATAGGGCCCCATCAAAAGAAATTGCCACGGATCCCAGATGGTATAGTTACGCCACTGCGTATTACAGTATGCAAATTATAAAATATTTAATTTTTAATCAATTTATATTAGATTGATGTTAATGTTCGAGGGAGGAGTTGGTAGGGAATTGTAATAAACATTTGTATTAATAATACAAATTTACGCTTATTTTTAGCTCATCCAAATGTTAAAGCCTTTATAACACACGGTGGAGCTCGATCGTTGGAAGAAGCTCTATTTTACGAAATTCCCATTATCGGTCTGCCTATAGTACGGTCTCATAAAGTGTTAATTGCCGAGATCACTCGACATGGAGCAGGCGAAATATTAGACATCCAATCCTTGGAAAAAGAAACTACGAAGAAAATTATAAGCGACGTCGCTAGCAACGAAAAGTACGATATTTAGTTTTAATACGTCAGTTTAGTATTGAATTCTCTAAGAACATAAAATATATTTTGCCCATTTTATTAGATATATTATATAATTATTTTATTTATAAATATATTAAGCAATATTATTATATGCGAGAAATTAAGCTTTCTGGCCGCACGGAGAATCAATGTTGTCATCGACGGAGCATGTTCGGAACATATTTATAATGGCTAAGGTGCTGCACAGTGTGCTTGGCTCAATGTTTAATAATTATATCAATCTCTATGACGCTCAGTTTGGCTTTCGACAGCTTTGGCAGCTTCAGTGGAGAGTCCTGCTCCACTGAAGCTGCTAGAAACGTACGTACGCACGTAGAAACGTCTGAAGCATACTCTCCAGTATTAAACGAAGCGTAACACACCGGTAAATGCCTGCTTCCTGGATTTGACTCGGGCCTTTGATCTTGTGTCGTAAGTATGATGATGAATGCTTTGGAGGAAGATGGAGGACAGGAGTGTGCCAACTCAATTGTTAAATATATTTAAATTTCAGATGACTTGTCTTCGTCTATCATGAGGCATTTTGTGCGTACACTTGTCGGTACAGATAGACTGGTGTATGCATAGACTTCTTTACGAGCTTTATGTTTTTATGTTTAGCTGTTTAATACATAATAATATACTAACACTAGTCTGCAAGTTTATACTAACATAATGATGGATTATTTTATCTGAACAAATAGATAGTAATAATAATTCGACCCTAGTCCTTCAAGAAAAGTGCGTACCAATTCGCTGACAACGCAATCGCGAGCCCTCTGCCATTGAGTGTCCATGGGCGGCGGTATCACTTAACATCAAGTGAGTCTCCTACCCGTTTGCCCCCTGTTCTATAAAAAAATGAAAAATATTAATATTAATCGTTTAATATTCGTGAAATAAATGATTTCGATTTAATATAGGATAATTTTCAATAATGGTATGTTTATTTACAGTTACAGAAAAGCCATGATAAAATTGAAGAGCAAGGTTGTGTCGCCCATGATATCTGGTCCTGAAAATGCCTTATGGTGGACAGACTACGTTTTACGAAATGGTGGGGCTAAGTACCTTCGTTCACCAGCTGTAGGTCTAACCTTTATAAAATATTATATGTTGGATATAGCCGCTATTCTTCTGTCGATATGTACTGTATTACTCGTAACTATATACCTAATTATAAGAATAATTTACAGAAGGCTTCGTCAACGTTTTATTGCTAAATTTGATAAAGATGGCAAGTTTAAAGAACTGTAATTTTTTAACTATCTCAGTAGGTACGTATTTATAGTAGGTATTTATTGTATTTGAACTATCTACTTTTATATTTTAAATTAAATTGAAAAAATATAAATTTATTTTACCAGTGTATTATTTATATTAAATTAATTTAATTTACTTCTAAATCACAACATGATCATTGCATACTTTACTATTACATTACAATGCGTGAAACTAAACATTTAAATTATGTATAACAGAAAATTACTAGTTTATTATTATATTAATAAATAGTCTATGAAACCACTGTAGATCATTTGCTAGCAAAAATTATAAATAAGTAATTTCTGTTGTCTTATCGAAAATATCGGAACCCCTTTACTGGTAAAGGCCAAGGTAAGGTAAAAATAAAGTCTAAGCTGTATATTATCGTTTTTTTGTCATGATTGGCTTTATTATTATTGAAAATATCAGGTAAATTTTATTCTTATATTTCCTGACGCATAAATGATGACTTTTATCTGTTATTACGTATTTAAGCAAGAATATATAACATAATACAACCATGAAGGCGCCAAAACTCAAATCTACGCTTGCGCTGTATTCATCGTTATCACAGATAATAAAACTACCATAAAAAGCGAATAAAAATATTCATTTTTATTACGTTTTATTAATGTATATTAAAATTAAATATTATCAGTTGATCTAAGTTTTAAGTAATAATAATTATGCTCTGTGTCAGAAAACTGAAGCGAAAACTTGTGATATCCGAAACCAAAACGAAACAAAAACGTATGAACTGTCTGATAACCGCAGATGAGTAAGTATTGGTACTCTATGGTAACTTCTTCTGTGTGCTCAACACTCAACAGTAAATAAAATAATTATGAAATAATATGAATATTTTGGTATATTAATTTAACCTTTTCAGTTATTGATTGACGTCGCTTTTAAAGTGTTACTAATTTTAACCAAATTAGTTTCAATAATAATCTTACAACCTATATCTTAAATACATAAGGATGACATCAGTAAGAACTTGTCCCGGATTATATTGTGGTCGTACAGAGCTAGTTGATAATACTTGGAGTGATTGTGGTGCCTGCCCTCGAGGCTTTCGTACAAATGCCTCCAGCTATTGCGTGGAGTGTACCGATGAGCCCACATTATACGACTGGCAATATCTTGGTTTTATGGTTCTCCTACCACTTGTGCTACATTGGTTCTTTATAGATATGGTAGCAACCGGAAAAAAGTAAGTTTCTTTCTGAGATTGAGTTTGCTGCTCTAGCTACTTGTTACTCAGTTACTGTTACTTGCCTCAGTAATGTCTGTTTCAGTAATTCAGGAATGAACTCTGGTTTCTTTTCATTTAAAAATAAATGTTTTTTTAAAGAAAAAAAACATATTTCCTATAAAATATAATCAAGATACAACTTGGATATTTTAGAGTAACTTACATTTAGTAAGAATACCTTGATTTCAGAAAGATAACAACTGTATCACAGCACTTTTGTGCGCTATCTGAAATTATCTGTGGGACTTTAGCTGCATTGTTGGTACTTCCTCCAGCAGGTTCCCTTGCTTTGTATGTGTGCACCCCAAAAGCCTTGTCTGACTGGTATACCTTGCTGCATAACCCTCAACCAGATTATAAGGAGACACTTCATTGTACACAGGAAGCAGTGTATCCATTGTAAGTGTATATCTTAACATTAATCAGTTTTGCTTGACTTAATTAATATTACTTTAAGTTATTAAAAGAAATTATATAAAATATGAGTAATACTTGTAGTACCAATTATATTGATGTCTTCTTCTTATGACTTCTTTAATGCAATTGCAGATGTAACTCTATCACTTAGAACATTTTTTTTGTGATATAATATATATATATATGTTATATGTTATGTGATAATTCTAAATGTCCTTTGCAGATATACAATAGTTTTGCTTATTTATGCATTCAGTTTACTCCTTACGGTAACTTTAAGGCCAATACTTCTCATTTGGCTGAAGAATAACTCTGGGAAAAAGGCTATATACTGTGCCCTTTATTTCTATCCCATTCTGGTTCTCACACACACAGTTGCTGCTGGATTGATATGTGAGTATAAATTTGGTATCCACATCAGCATATCTAGAAGTCTATTAGAATTGTAATTGTGTTACTTACTACTTAGACAAAATCACAGTAATTATAAATACTGTGTTTGGTTTTATTTTATCTTTATGCTTAATATAAAAAATTTAAAGCATAAAGCTTTGTAAATAAATGAAATAAGATATATCACTAATTTTCACATGAGTTCACTTTTTTCAACGGTAGAGTCTAATGTTTAATTAATTTCAAATATCTGATTAATTTTCAGATTGTGCATTCCCATACATTATTATAATAATATCAATGATGACTTCAGCATCTCACTTCTCAATCAAGATAGATCAATCTGCTCCAGCTCTTCTAATATCTTCGATAAAGAACACAAGAAATCTTATAATACTTTTAGGTCATTGGACCATACACGCGTATGGCATTATTTCTCTTACTGGATTCAAAGAACTATGGTACCTTACACTAGTTCCGGCACCAGCTCTGTTTTATATACTAACAGCACAGTTTTCAGATCCTTTGAAAATTCATAATGATTGACTAGTACAAAGCACGTTAGAAAAAATGGTGCTATTTTGATGTTTAACTAGTCAAGCGAGTGACGGACTTGATGAATGGCAATGATTAGTGAAATGTAAAGAAATAAAGGGCTGAATAAGGGCCAATAACATCGGGTTTCCTTATATAAGCAAGACTTTATAACCAGCAAATTACTTGATCACAACATACATGTGTAAGTGCAATATTCCACCAAATACCATGAGACATTCTTGACAGTCTTAAGACATTCATGAGAATTAACTCAAAATGTTTTTATGGTCATAACTGAACCTGTGACTACTGTCTTAAGAATTTGCATCTTAATTAAAATAACTGATTTTGTGATAAAGTTAATTTGTAAATGATCAGATTAATTTTGCAGTTATACTTTTAACTCGTTAGGTGAGTATATTGAGAGTAATCGATTGCGCGTGATTTTTACGTGCGCGCATACCATCGCCAAAAACCGACACCCTGATGTTAGTTAACCTATAGTCAATATTTTAGTTTTTTCTATTGTTAGTGTCGCTTTTCCTACTAACGTTCTATCTTGTTATGTCAAAGTATAACTTCTAACGCATGTATGTTAGTATACACGTTTTTTTATTGTCATAAAATTGAGTTAAAGCACTGTGTGTCACTAACTAAGTAAATGCAAACATTCCTCAATAAATATTGCAATCACTTTCGTCCAAAACCTTCCTAAAATTTAAATATCATTTTTTTAAATGTTTACACCTGACTTCCTGTTCTTTTGTTAGTGGCATGTTCTTTAAGTATTTATCTGTGGTATCTTCAGTTTTGACGTAATAGACTTAGAGAAAAACAAAAATAAACTGTAGGTTGCGGGAAGCACTCTACGCGCGCCCTTTAAAATAAAGGAGGAATTGCACTGTCTGCAACAGTATTCATGTCGTCAACTACAAAATATATTAAATGTATGGGGAATGTTGTTAAAGGTGACTGAGTCTTTTAATATGAAAATGGCCAAGTGATAATTGTGAATAGAAAAAAATTGTATATATTATGTAAATAAATGTAGATACAAATATGTTTGGTTGTTACTGATTATTGCTACATCCCAATAAAAACTAAATCAGTCCTAGCTTGTGCTAGCAAATGTCTTAAGATTCAGATATAAACATATGAATGATTCGAATACTGATTTAGTGAAATATACTAGTAATGATGCAGTGGTTCTTACAACCCTGTGTTGGCCACACGTATGAGTTTCTTTGATAATTTTTATAGACATCCTTCGTCGTAGATTTCGGTAAGAGATCCTTACTATGGTTACCTTCAACGAGGAGCAAGAATAAATTGCACACAGAAATAACAGACTGGTCATTCATACATTTGAATGGAAACGACGACCTAGACCATGACGGTTTCGAATCGCACCTTAAGACACAAGACTTGTTGTTATAGGAGGCAAATGTGCCCGAGGCTCCCCTGATGTCAAGTGATACCGCCGCCCAGGGATACTCACATTGCCAGAAGGCTCGCAAGTGCGTTGCCGGCCTTTCAAGAATTGGTACGCTCTTTTCTTGAAGGACCCTAAGTCGAATTGGTTCGGAAATACTTCAGTGGGCAGCTGGTTCCACATAGTGGCGGTGAGCAAAAACTGCCTGTGATACGGATGGTATTTTGCCTTGTCGTCCGATAATGCAACTGAGCTGCAAGTATTAGACCGAACAACTCTTCCGAACACAAATACCTCCGATAACCCCGCATCGCATCTGCCGTTTGAATGAATGTTTTGAGAGTGCTATTAGAAAGAAAGAAACAAATTAGCTAGTCACTAATATAACATAATATACAAATGGTTTATTTTTAATTCTGTTATTAGCTTTAAAATTCAAATTTATAGTATTAAGAACCCGCGAAAACGGCGTCTAGACAAAATGGCGTCGCACCTGTCCCTATGATACCATGCTTATATACGAATATTTGAATGGGCGAGCTTGCTTGCGAGCCTTCTGGCAATGTGAGTATCCCTGGGCGGCGGTATCACTTAACATCAGGGTAGCCTCGTGCACATTTGCCTCCTATAACAACAAGTCTTGTGTCTTAAGATGCGATTCGAAACCGTCATGGTCTAGGTCGTCGTTTCCATTCAAATGTGTACATGTTATATTTTTATCAAAAACAATCCGACTCATTAAGCTTCACGACACTATTAGGATTAGACAGTCTAAAACTCTTTACAAGCATACGTTATCGTCGAATCGTTAATTATAGATATTTTGATATATTAATGATTATTTTACATGTTTTACTATTTACTCTATTTTAATACTTTACACAGTAATATACACTATTAATATTGAATCTACAAATACTGCACTAAAAATATCAAGTGATTGTTCTCGGATTTTAAGACCTTAATTTGAAGACTCGTTGTAGTCGTTTAACCTCTTGGTCTATATTGAACTGATCGGGTAGTAAAACGAACTAAGAAATAGGGAAATTAAAAGTTTTTACGATCATTTTCTATTTAAATAATAACCATAGGAAACTAAACGGCGTAAATCGTCCATGACAAGAGCCAATCAAACTAGTCGAAGTTTTGGTATCCAAGTTAAGGCCGTATTAAACAGGTAAAGTTAGGCCAAGAGTCGAGTAAATGGCCAAACTTGGGAGTTCTAACTTAATTTAGCTTCGGATTAACGGAGTTGTCAACGAAAACTTACCGGTTATGAATAGAATTTACATAGTAATGAAAATTATTGTTTGCGTAATACGACAGTTTAGGTCATCCTGATTTTGATGAGAAGATTAGCCATTAATGCTTTTAGAATATAAACCTATTATAAAGGATGCATTAACTCAAAAAATATTTTTTTAGGTCAGAAATATTTTTATCGTCTTTGTTTTTTTCTGTAACTTGTAACGAGGGGCAAAAGGGAAGAGGCTCACCTGATGTTAAGTGATACCAGATTTGTCAGAGAGCTCGCAAGTGCGTTTCCGGACTTTAAACTGAATAACGGACTATGTGGGTACAATAATTCAGACACCATCCATTCTGGCGTGATTAATAAAAATCCATTTTAACTTTCGCGTTTATAAATATAAGCACACAACGTTTGCACATTATGGGCATAATACAAAATGCTATAAAAAACCCATGTAAAGTAAAAGAATTTGTTGATAGTTACTGCGAAATTCTTAAGATGCAAGTCAAAATTCTAGGGAGCGTAAGACATGCAAGTAATTAACGTTGGGCTATGAAACAGACGGTTACAAATCCCTCATAATATGGTTTATTTAACACGTACATACGTTTTCAACGTTGAAGTTAAGGGCCTGAAAGCATCGCGACAACAAAAAAAAGTGTCCGACCTACCCTCCAAAATATTTATCAAAATAAAAAAGAGACAGTCGAGTTTTCCAAACAATAATTTATTGTGAAACTAAAAATAGGCTCTTTGATTATTAAAGTCAACATATACATGATATATGTGTGTAGATAAGTTTATGTTTTTCGAAACTAACCGAAAGATGCTCGGCAAGGACGATAGTTGACAGCGCTCGTCGAGCAACTTGATGTACCACAATTGGGGCATAAGGGGCACAGACACACCCCGCCGGAGTCCTTTTGTTGCAGTTCAAGACAGGCGGGCCTGTCAAATAGTTTTTACTAGAACCACCCGTCACTTTGGTTTTTACCATTTCATTAATCTATTAAGTATGAGTGATAATGACATATATCTGCAGCACATTTGTGTGTGTTTACCTTATTTTATTGTATCTTGTATAACTTTTAAAGTATCAATTACAATTAAAATCGATGTAAGTTTTTGTTACTAGAATATTTCTTAGCCACGTAATATGTGAATCTGAAGCAGTATTTAACTTGTAAGCATGTCGGTGTTTGTCTGGTGCCGTCACTTGGCATTAATTCTGCTAAGTTGTCTTCCAACTTGGGCGTTTGAGGACGGGAACTATCCATATTAATTAGCTCGCTTTGCAATTCTTATTATCGAATTCATGTTGGCTTTGGCAACCCTTATTTAAATATAAAAATATTATCTAAGAAACAAATATTGATATATTCCGGAAAATGTATACGCTTGTCTTAGACTAAACGTAGGGAGAGCAGAACGTAACATCCCTCCTTAGAGCTTAGTTTAGCGCATTTATATATATATTTATTACCATTAACATCACTAGACGTTCTAGGTATTCTAAACGTAGTATTCTTAACAAAGGTTAAAAAAATAAACATACGTGAAGACTCAGTATAGTAATTAATAATTAATCAACAATTTAAAATAATTATAGAAACAATATATAGTTTTTTGTATCAAAGTCCTTCAAAACAATTAGGTTTACTCAAATTCCTGATTAGAATTAAAAAATATAACAAAAAACTCTTCTTGTAAAGAATTCAAGTATTGTCACTTATATTTTCCAAAACTGGCGTCTTTTTACACAGACTAACAAACTTACAATTAAATAAAACGTCAGTTTTATTATAGTATAGTAGTAGTATATATAGTATATTTCAGATAATTAACAAAAAAAATTAATAAAATATATTTTTTTCCTTACGTACATAGTATGAATGTATTAGTAGTCGATACGTTAAAGACATTCATTCCATTTTTCATTAAAAAAGGATTTCTATATACGTATGTTGGTATCGGGTTACAATGAGGACACGATGGTGCGTTTCCTTTGATTGTTATATTACAACATGGACCAGGCGACCATTTTGTATCTTAAACACATTACCCCTAAATCTTCCGTTCACCCAGACCACTGCTAATCTGAAAGCAGTTAGCAATTAGTGGTAGCGGCCAGTACGAGGTATGACCAGTTAATGTGAGAAGAGACCGCTAATGTTCAACTGCTTTATACTATACTTATAGGGATACAATTTATTAGATTGTAAAATGTATTTTCTCGGTATTAGCCGTACAATTAGTTTAATGGCGCATTAATTTTTTGTTTTGATTATAACTGCTATGATGTAAACAGGTATGGCGGTAAATAATTAAATAAACTTAATGAATTATAAGCGTCTCAGTGTTTTTTTAGGTTAATGGAATTGGCGTAATTTTGTTTCCGGTCTTAGTTTTCGGCGTGCAGGGAAAGCCTTTAAATTATCATTGGCAGAAATTGTCTGCCCTATACAACATTGAAGTTAATGAAACACAACTGTGAAATAACGATAAATAAGATTTCAATGATTCGTTCAAAGCGTTTGGTTTAGACAGAATGTCCATTTCCTGTGGAATTAGGTTTGCAGTCGAAACCAGCCGCTCAAAACTACTTAGTAGGAACATAAAATGTTATAGCATTAATAAGAAAGTCAATAATTGAACAGTCCTGCAATGTCGTATCATAAACTTATTAAAGTCAGGGTCCTTTAATCTTTAAGTTCCGGTAGCAATACTGATCTTAATGAGAAATCATTAGCGGTATTCCATATTCATAGGTCTGTGTCGCATCAGCGCTAAGGATATTGAGAGAACTACTTCGAACTTGAATGCAAAACATCGGGATTACAATTCTATCGCCATCGGAAGTTACTGAGTATGGATGCAGGACTAGGTAATAATCGCCTCAAGCTAGTGGCGTGACTAAGATAACCTCCGTATGTATTTTAAATAATTTGATTTATTGCCAAAAACAGTTTACATTACCACGTATTCCATGCTGTAGTACTGAGAACTACTCGTATATTACAGAGCCTGTTACTGTGATATCTAGAATTTACTACGATAATTTAAGTAAATAGAAAATTAAATAATTAATCAAACATTATATATAAAAAGGTAAGATTAACTTATTCTATGTAATTTAGTAAATTTTCCAAATCATCATAATGGCTGTAAGCCATTCGTCGATAACACTTTTTATGCTGAAATTGCTAAGCGTTAAATATGCGCAGTTGAAAATGATCTAAACAAAAGTGGTGCTAGAAAGATTTAGTGTCGTTGCACTTTTTGATTTAAACAGAGGGTACACGAACCCTTTTAGAGTATGTGTACCCACCGTCGACGAGAGGAAATCTCGTGTAAAGTATGTATTAATAAACTATATATGTGCAAACTATATGGTCTTAAATACCTAACAACTTTCGAGTATGAATTGAACTGGCAGAAACTTGGCAGGTATTGACAAAGTTCATGGATTCAACTACTGTCGAACCGTTAGAATTGGAGGTTCGCGTTCTGAATATATCTTGCTTAGAAAAGAGCAGCATTGTATGATGTCAATTGAAAATTATCAGAACAACTAAATTCGTAAATGGCCGATGCTTTTCTGGAAATAACTAGCTACAAAGATTCTTTACGCGAAAAACCAACGCAAATAAAACTGGCATTACAAACTAGTTAAACTTTATCGTCCAAGAAAATTTCAAGTTAGAAAATTTTCATACTAAATGTCGTCTAAGGAGAAATTAATATTATTAATGGCGCCTCCCGTCCTGAAGTTTAGCTCTTTCATAAATAATTCAGCATAATTATCACAATAATAAACCTTTGCAGTTATACCTTAATTAGAATCTACTTAAAATTTCACACCCAGTCGCAATAGAGCCAGATTTTATGGTTAATTTAACAAATATTCTCCCCTACATAAAAATGAAAAACCGCCTAGAGAATTAATAATCAAGCCCGATTCCAATCAAAATTATGAGCTAATTTCAAGATTTATAGGGTGTATAATTTTATAGTTAGATTTTTTCTTTGCAGACTATAGTTAGGAAGTGAAATTCGATATATTTTATCAAATTTTACTTTCTAATCTTAGGTGATGGGTATAGCAAAAGATTCATAAACTTGACTGAGCGCAAAGTCTAATTTCCGTACGTCAATACCGTATTGTAAAATTCCAAAAACAAAAAGGAGACGAGAGACTTGTATTGTGTGTATAATTAAATTGGTGTGTTTTACATGAGGTATATATTTAATTCATTCATTCCTCTAGCCCTGCGATCCAAAATTTGTTTCGACCACAGAAGCAAGAAACTTTCGGTGCTCCCTGTCCTGTGCCACTTTTTGCCAGTTGATGGCTTTATTTCGCCGCATTTAGTAATATAGATAATCTATCTATTAGTTCTATTATATAAAAATTATATTAAGTAGTTACAAATGTAAGAAACATACCTGCGAACAATAAAAAATACACACCTATTGGCTACAGAAGAAGAAAGAAAATCTAAAATATACAGAGTATAAATTTTCTGTATAAAACCAATAACTATAAAAACTCTCCAAACGTTTGTTTTAACCATCAAATATCAATACGGGTGTAGTCGATGACATTTCAGTTTTATGTAATGTTTGTGAATAGGCTCGGACATAACAGTTTCAAAGTGTTATAGTTCCCGTTTTCGCTTGTAGCTTTCAAACATTTGTTCACTGTTTACGAGATGTTTGGAATATCGCTTATGGTAACTTTGCTATTTTACACAAAAAATAACGAATGTTTTTGTGCAAGCATGTCTTTCTCATATCTATGAAGGAGTAATGTGTTAAGGGAATGCTTTGATATTATTTTATTCTTATAGTTCCATCTAAATCCATTCTTTCGAAGGTTGGCGATCATCTTGGCTAATTTCATTAAGGATGTCGCTTCTGAACAATGACTTGGTGATTTAATTCATTACCAAAGATTATTTGACCAAGTCGTGTCAGCGGCCAGCTCTCTTTCTACATCTTGAATAGTTGAAAGAGTTCGTATTTTTCGGTATTACGTTAGACCTTCCGAAATATGTAAGTTTCCTTTTGCTAGCCGGCTAAATAATCACTTGTTTGTTTTTCTGCATTCTGGCCAGCACGGTTATAATTCGTTGATTGATTGATATATATTCTATACGCAGTTAACTTAATTTAAAAAATAAAAATAACTTGAACGCAAACACATGTTCTTAAACTGATGGAGCACAGAGTGTAAAAGAAAATAGAGTAATAATAACTCTATTATCTTTTACTATTTGGATAATCCATAGACAAACGGATAATGTAAAAAATCTCTTATTGTTTCAAAAATGTCTAAAATATTCTAAATATATCTTTCTGGTATTCTCTGTACATCGGCCAGTTCTTTTAAAGAAACCAAATAGAATTTACTTGGGACATTACAGTACTGCCTGATTATCTCCTACAGCGTTAGCCAGCCTGACAAACATTGGATTATTATATTATTCAGATTATGAAATGCTCATATCAAATAACAAAGTAATTACAAGACATCACATAATTAAAGTGAAATGGTATTATGTCCCTCATAATTGTTCATTTGTTACTTCCATTTCGACATGAAAGTTGAAACTGTGCGTCTTCCTTGTTAAGTAGTTATAAAGTCAGGGTGTCTACGTACAGACGGGAACGTAATTCTGTTTTAACAATGCTTTATCGTTACTGCGAAAACTTTGTAAGTAGAATCTTGTTTATTTTAACTTGTTAACTTCGGTATATGCACGCTTTATATGAGTTTAGATCAATTATAGCATTAGATTGCATAAACATAGGAACAGTGAGAGAAAGCTGATGAATTGGTTATGATTCTTTGTAGCAAATTAAGAAAGATTAGTTATAACTGCGTGGCTATCATTGTTGTCTGACAGTTTAGTATTTAAAAATATAAGTCAGTTTAATGCAATACTGACAGATTGACATTGACAATTTAAAAACTGCGACATGTCTATGTTTCTTTTTGTTTGTTTTGTTGCCTTTCTAATAAAATAATATACCTTGTGTTTCTTTGTTACATTTTTTTCCATCAGAATTTTCCACATATCTTATCAAAATAAACTAAAACAAACCATCAAACTTTCGAGAAGTTACAAAAATAAAATGTTTTAAAATGGATTTTACTTATAGCGAAGGTTTCCATGAGATATGAAAACGCCTCTAAGACAGCACTAAGTTTGAATCAGGCACCGTTAAGTTTTCTCATATGTATTTTAGTACGGAAATTAGTACATTCAAGTTTCGTATCGTTTACGTAATATGTACTGTTAACTGTTTTAGTTTGGCGAAATGGGTGTCGACTTTACTTTGTCAATTAAATCGAAGCGAGTTAAATTTAAAATAACAGGCAAATGCAATTTTGGTTCCATTTATACCAACGTGGAAATAGACTACAGAGTAAGATTTTATTGCCTAAGTGATTGACTAGAATAATAAAATAAAGCTCTGAATCAAGAGTTACTTCATATGAAAAGAAATTGCTCTTGCAATATGTGGCTGACACGTTTTAGCGCTTATTTATAGATTATTTTTATATTGTTTACATAGAAAATACTGCACATAAAATGTTTAATTTAAAATAATTGAAATAATAAGGAAATTAACCTTTATCTTTGCTACCTAACTTAACGCCTACTTACACTTACCAAACATATCTGGAGATTCTGCACTGAAAGACATAAAGCAATATGTGTTGCGATGGTAGGCGCAGAAGGGTACAGTAATGCATGTATGATCAAGATTGCGATGAATTTCTTTCTAGAAAATGGTAAACAAACAAAAACTGCCCAAGGCAAAAATTTCAAAAAGGAACCAAGCTACGCTTTAAAATATGGATATGTTCATGTGACTTGCAGGGTCATACCTTGATACGATAGCGTGTTTATTCCGGCCGCTAAGGATGTATACAAATTCCTGACCTTGGGCATACGTGCCGGTAAGTCAGGAGATTGGTCGCGGATTCTTAATTGAAGATTGAAGGAACTGTTCATCATCCTTCTCCGCAGACTCATAGATTTACCATCATACTTAGCGCTTAGAGACTTTATTCAATATCATGTAATACAATTTCTACGATCAAAGCTTGGGATAAATGTATTATTTGGTTATGAAGCTTAATAGTTAGTTTAAAATATCATTGGTTTTTGGAACTAGATTATAAACATTTCGTACGGTGTAAGCCTATCGAAACCTATACAAACTCGATATATAAGTGTAATACCTAGAATCAGAATTATCATTAATAGAGATTATAGATGCAAACACGATGCAACGTTACCCAAAGGATTATTTTGTTATTATTGTAGTCAGCTCTAACAGCTGCATAAGTGATGCAATGTTTCTCGTCGGATTTAGATATTTGTAATATTTTAAAGTCCTTTTTATGAGGATTTTTTTTTATCTTTGACCCTCTGTTGTCCAGATAAGGGCACTTTATTAAGGGCAACTTCTCAAGCATCAAACAAGGAAGTAGGGGGAAAGTTTGCGCATCGTTCACAGCGCGGGACACAAACGTCAACTGATTTTCCAATCACGAGATCGACACGTTCTCCTCCGCCGCCGCGCATCACCGCCCGCCGCCCAAGTGATACGTAAAAATTGCCTCTGCGCAGGCAAGGACATTCGTTCAAGATGTTTTCTGGTATCTATACAGGGCAAGTAAAAATAAATCGTTTTTTCTTTCATAAATTAAAACGATATCATTTAGTTTACAACACTTTTATTTAACAACATAGGTTGGTTTCACTTTTTAGGCCCTAGGAAACTTTTTGGGTCCAATGTATATTTTTGCAAGGTGACATATCTTTTGTGAACTACAATGTTTGTAAATAATAGTAAAGAATTTCACTAAACACTTTTTTACACACTTTCTATTTTGTTTACGGACGCTAAAAATTTCATTAACTATTTTAATATTAACTTATTTAAATAGATCAATGGCGCTACAACCTTTTTAGGTCTAGGCCTAACATTTCTGTACCCGGCAAGTAGGTGATCAGCCTTCTGTGCCTGAAACGTGCCGTCAACTTTTTAACGTTTTTCGTCACCTAAGGCAAGCCGGTTTCCTCCGGGTTTGAGCAAATGTTAAATGCGCACAAGGAAAGAATCCGCCTTGGTGCAAAGCCGAATCGAACCTCAGGGATAAGAGTTGCACGCTGAAGCCACTAGTCCAACGCTGGTGTTACTTATTTATGAGTTTATAAAAATATAAGAAAATATGGCTTACTAATTTTATACACATCAATTACAATAACTATATATACAAAAATTATAAGAAAAGGTAATTACAAACGAGCGAGGGAAAACACATAAAAGCAAGAAACAAAATTAAATAAATAAATTTGAATTAAAAATTAATATTTGACTAACACGGAAATATACTGTTGAATATTTCATGAAAACTAATATATTAATAAAATAGTAGTCATTCATTTTGTTAAAACGTGTTTTGGTTAACGTATTTCGTATCCAGATTATAATGATATTAAAATGAGTGCCATTGTGTCCACTAGTCAGAGTAATTAGCTTGAAAAGTGGCGAATTACCGAGTGAATATCAATTACATATTGTATCAATAATTCTGGTTAAATGGACATTGAATACTGATGACCATCAGTGATGCTTTAATGCGTTTGACCAATTGGTTCATTAGATGTGGCAACATTGCGTAACCTTACTATGATATTTATATTACCAAACATCTCATATAAACATATAATTTTTATCTTTAGTTTAGTTTGTTATTACCTGTATATCGCAATTAAGCAAGGCTAGGCAAGACCCATGTAGGGCTGTTGCGCTACAGGGATTATTATTCATGCACGATACTAAATAAACCTGTGCCGTAATTTCTAGTATTCACTATCCCATAGTACAAAAATGTATTAAACAAGACAAAGTGCCCGATGAAAATATAGCTGATGGCATGTGGCAGGTACAGAAGGCTGATCACCTGCCTATTAAGAAAAAAACATACTGAAACAGATACGTAAATCTGAGGCAACTGGTTTTTTTTATACTAACAATATTATCGATTCCTTGAGAGTTAATTGAATTACGATGTATGTGTAGCGGCATATTATTGGACAAAGTGACAGCTGACGTCTTATTAACGCTATTTGGTAAGTCTGGGATTGTTGTAAGAATACAATACGGTTATCATGAGATATCATTAACTTGAGAACATGTTATTCTAACTCGTGCAAAGAAATTGTATAAATCTTAGTATAGAGTAAAGCAGTTCGTATTCGCAGAAAGATTAAATTTTCAAAAAAGATGGAGTGCACATGAAGCCTACTGTTATGGATGATAAACAATCGTTTAAGAATATAAGAGAAAAACTATCAGCGAAACCTGAACTTTGTACGGTCTGAATGCGAAACCGAACCACGGCTACCAACTGGGTTCTCTTATGAAGACGGTCACGATGGCAATAGTATTGTAGCGTCACTGGATTATTGTTATAATTATGATAAACATTAACTTCCCCTAAATATTTTTAGTAGTAGAGTAAGTATATCCAGCTCCGGAGAAATACCTACTGTTTAAACCGTTATGATCGCGAAGAATTCGAATGAGATGCCTAAACTCCTAGGTTGGTTTTTGCAGACGGAATTTTGAAAATTCTGCAGATTTTACGCCTTGAACCAGAACAGTCCTCTTACATGACATTAACATTGTCTTCCCGTATTGGAATAAGTAAGACTGTTCTGTATTTGACCATTACAAAATCATGTTTCGACAAATTCAGCAGTTATCAGTTCAAATTCAATTGGATCTGGCTCCGCAGCGCAAACGCATAAATCACTCGGTCACAACGCAATAAATACGGATTGTGGCTAATACATCCGATCCAAGCGTTGTACGATCCAGCCTTTTATTGAGATCTATAGACGTGATTCTAGTCTAAATTGTATGATAGTGATTTCTACATGCAAATATAAAACCGTTTGGGGAAAAGTATACAAAAACTAAATCCGCCTAATTATTTATGTTTAGCATTTGCAATTGTAATGGTAGCTACCATTACAATTACTAATGCGAGAACTATTTACATTTATATCTGTCCCATATATAAATATAGTTATTATTATTATCGAGCATCGAATAGTCGTTAATGTATGACACTAACACCATTGCTTTAAAATAAATAATAAACACTATATATAGTCGTTAATTTATAGTCCTATTAATATTGGCAATTAAAATAAACCATTTAACGGTTTTGAACTAATTTGACTCTGATGTTATTAAATTATAATTTGAATTGCAGCTCAACAACAGCGATTGAAATATTTACAACAAAGACTAACTTTTTCTTACAGTATAGGAATTGACTTATGTCATGCACACTCTTTGTAAGTTCACTCAATGTTCTAAGGTTCTAAAAACGTCTAAGGCAATTAAGCAGACGAAAGGTAAGTTTTTGCTACGGGTACGAATAGTAATGTAACTTTGAGGCCGGCAGCACTGCAGATTGTTTTCCTTTCCACGTAACAACATTTTATGTGACGGAACTTAATTTGATAACAATTTTTCTGTCCACCGTAATAAATTACAATAACAATATAGGAATAAAATTAACTACTAAAAAAATCAAACAGCAATAATGACCACACGTTTGCAATCTTCGTTTGTTAGGTACAAAGTGCGAGTGTTGGGCCTGTTATTAAAGCCATCGCAAAATGTCAAAGTTTATTTTAAATTTGACGACAAGTATACACTTAAAGAATCTTAAGTAGGTACTGTCTCTGTCTATCAAATAGTGATGACGCTGGGGTGAAAAGAAACAAATAAGTGCTGTTAAAGTTTTTAGTTATAGTCAGTCATATAAGCTTCATTCTTGAAAAACGATGAGTCAAAGGTACAGGTGATAACAAAATATTCAACATGTATTTGAAGCTTACGTGTTTACAAGGCATATGTACATTTTACTACGAAAGTTTGCATATAAGCTTCCTAGTTATAATACCACCTGCGTTCTGCTCATTATGTAGTCCGTATAATGTAATTTTCTCTTTATGGTATTCTATTTAAACTTAAATGAGGTCATTTGGTTACTTGGGAAATTTTAAAACTACTTCAAAATCTCAAAGGAGTTAAGTTTACAATTGGTAATGTTTAGCATTCCTATTTGACCTAATTTTAGGTTGTAAAAAATTATAAAACGTTTAATATGAAAACATTTTTATCTTAATATTTTCTCATTAAAATATAAACATTTAAAGTGTCATGAAATCTTTAAGCAAGAGTTTCCCCGTAAACTTGACCATGCTTTAAGTACTTACGGTATGACGTTTAGCTTTATGTTACCGCCCTTAAACCATTAATTAGGATGACCATGCTTGTTGGTATTTATATCAAGTATTTTTGTTGCACTGTGACCTCCGTCTCCACTTAGCCTACATTAAATCGAATATTAGTTGCTATATATAAATCACACGCGTTTCTTTAATAAAACAATTGAAGTACGTGTCTATAATAAAAAAGTTTGTCGTAACATAATATTATTCATGATGATTTGTAATCGACACAAAAGTTCCTATAACATATTGCTGTTAAAGGATATATAACTTTTTAATAAAAGGGCTTTAAGAACCCTAATGGAATAAAGCCAAGGAATTAATGAAATTTTAATAGTTAAACGTATGTATTTTATCATGAACATTACAATCTAGCCTGATTTAAGACTATAATAAGTAATTTAAGTCGAACCTAGTTTACTAATAAGGATTTCAACATAAGAAAGTGTTTAATAACACTACTTACAGTGTATATTAAAGGGAAGATACTCTGTTCTTGTGTTATATTTTTTTTCACTATCTGTGTAAATCCCACATAACTAAAACACTTGGATACAATAATAGCTCACATTGTTTTCGTAATTTCGGTTTACAGCTGACACTTATTGGGAGATCCCTCGCTAAATGTCGTCTAATAATACTTACAGAGACTCGTTAAACTTTAACATACTAGTGGAATAATAACTTCATTATTCATCTGTACTTCTATTGTATTTGTAAAGGGTTTGATGCCCAATTTGGAGCAAAGAGATCGTAGCAATTGGAACAATGTTTCTATCGTAAAAAGCCCGTACACCAATAAAAAAGGGATCGGCTTAGGGCTTTAAAACCTACTACACTCATTCATATAAAGTAGACGTTACCTATAGACCCTATACTAGTATATGCTTAAATAATTAGTGCAACGAGGCAGGAGGGCAGAGTATTCAAGATTTAACGAGTGTAAGAAGTGCAAAACTACAGATAATATACAATAACTTAAAAACATGTTTATACTTATAGCACAGCACACGCGTTAGTGTAACTTACACATTGCGGACATAGACGACACACAAAATCAGCAGTCTATGAACACACACTAGATAGGCCCAATCACTACATACGCTTTGACCAACCGAAAATTGGTACGCGAAGCCATTGAAATAAAAAAAAACACTCCGATTTCAATAGAGAAGGCGGCCTAAAATTATCAAACACCTGGGATCCAATAATATCAAAATTAAAACTTCAAGACAAACAATCCGCGAAAATAGAGCACCGTGAGTCATTTCTGCAAAAATCCGTCATCTTATAGTCGATATTAACTCCGGGGAAATAAATACAGATAACATAACTTTCTCGACAGCTGTGATACTTTTGACATTTAACACCTTTTGTCTTCCGTCACCGTGACCACGGACGCTGTAAAGCACGCGAAACGTCGGAAAAATTAAAATTTAAAATTATGTAAATAATTATAAGGTTATAATAATAATACATAGCTCAATCCGTTTAAAATGTGTTTTTTTAATGTGTAAAAGTTATGTTAAAAAAGAAAATACTAAGCTAAAATATTTAAAAAACAATATTGAAAAAGCTACACTTACAATAGAAAAAAGGTATTGAAAGTTTTATTATAACGTATTATCTAGTTAAAAGAAGTGTCTTCTCTATTGAAATTAGGGTGTTTTTTTTTATTTCAATGGCTTCGCGTACCAATCTTGGGAAGACTCTTTTTTCTTTCGCTACGCTAAGTACTTTCGGTTGGTCAAAGCGTATGTAGTGATGAGGCCTATCTAGTGTGTGTTCACAGACTGCTGATTTTGTGTGACGTCTATGGCAATGTGGTCTTTGAGTCTCGCTAATTTGTATGTGGGTGAGTCGATATGACTGACTATGGGTCTTAAAGGATTGTTGTGTTTGTGTATTATTGTGTACTTTTATAAAAAAGTCGATAAAGATCCCACAAACAAGGTAATAAAACAAACATCTAGCCTCCTTACTAACTATTCTAAAACACTGTCACTAGACGTTAAATCTTTCACAGCAGCCTGCGTAAAACCTCCAAAAATGTATGGATTTCCAAAAATACACAAACACAACAATCCTCTTTTTATTACGCCAAAGAAATATAACTTCTATCACGTGTACCGTACTATTAGTATACACATGTTTTTAAGTTATTGCATATTATCTGTAGTTTTGCACTTCTTACACTCATTAAATCTTAAAAACTCTGCCCTCCTGCCTCGTTGCACTAATTATTTAAGCATATACTAGTATAGGGTCTATAGGCTCCTTTAGGAACCTCAGAAGTTACCTAGGCACTTTCGTTGGCCTCAAGCGATCTCACTGTTTCAAGCATTTCTGTTCATTGGGAAGCCACAGTCACGCATTTCAAGACTACATGGGTGACTCATTCCTCTGCGCTGAAACAGCTTCTGCACAAATTATAAACTATATAAAGCATGAATTAGTTCCTCAATTGATAAAAAAAAATCTTTCCAACTATATTCTTAAAAAATTAAGTAATTAAGACTTATTCTGCAGTCGTAGAAATATATTTCCTTAGAAGACCTGAGTGTAGTGTGTCAAGTGTACGGGCTATCAAGCCAAGGTATCATCATGTATTTCAGTTATCACATCAAGTTTCTCTCCAGGCCAATAAAACTGCACATTAATACCTACCTATAATGAAAATCACACATGAGCGGTCTCTCACGATAGAAAATCGGAATAGATTGATCACCTACGATCCGTTATAGTACAAGCAGAACATGTATGAACATGGCACCATTGAGTTTTATGGAAGATATTTTTACGCTAAAGTTGGTGATTAGTTACCAAATTTGTTGCCCTGCATTGCGTGTCAACCTGAAATAAAGTCAAAAGCTTTCGTTTGCTTTATTCAACGGCCGTGGTAGATCAATATCTACACCGTTATTCTAATCTCTAATAGTGTTATTTTAATTAATACTTCCCGCGTAATTAATAGTTTCCTTTCCATTTAAGATCTAAAGCGATATGTATGTCCTATATTATCGAACCATACTTACCTAGTACAACATGTTCGGACGAACGAAAAACGAACAAACTTAGGAATGCGTTTGATTTGTATTTCATTTGAACGAATTAAGTATTGTTCTCTGTTAAATGATAGATTATTTGATTTGGTATTCCAATTATGTGTAAGAAAGATTTCTGTTCTAATAACTAAAAAAAATGAGTGGCCCTACAACCTATTGAGATACAATATGCATTTTGGTTAACCTTATGCATAATATACTTCAATGAGCACTAGCGCTTAAACTAGGCCTAGACTGTATCTTAAAGGCTAGTTCCTTCCAGTATCATTAAAAAATTGGTTAAGTTGTTTGTCATTAGATGTTTATTCATTTTATTCTTTATCAATCTAAATGAAGGTAGAATCAATTTGAAGAAGGTAGAAGTTGTTGCAATAGGTTAGGTTAGGGTTGTGAACTTCGATACAGATTTTTATGTCTTGTGAATGAGAAACTTGAATACGAGATTTGAATTTAGGACTGGTCCTCAGATATCTGTTGGTGGATGAGATCATCATATCATATCATTGGAGGGATGAGAGTCGCATGTGGAAGCCACTAGGCCAGAACTCCATTGTTCTAATTAATATCATGCTCTCAAGTACCAATAGAAATTCCGTGTTAGGAGCTACTGAGAAACACCTGTACAAATATTTTGAATGAAGGAATATTTTAGTAAGTACAAAACATAAGAAGTTTCATAGTCTACCCAAATCTTGGGATAAATTACATGCCAGTACCACGCCTATCTCAAGTTCTCAGTCAAGTTATGATGTATGTTGAAAATCAGTGTAGGACGTAGGCCCTAATAGAAACCGTTGCCATTATGGCTGCCCTAAAAGCTATTTCTTGTCGCTAATATGGATGGTTGTGCAATTCAAGAGCCTAGGCGAATAATTCATGGCATGTGAACCTTTAGTTCATATTTCTGTCTTATTTGCAGATAATTTTGTAGGCAAGTAAGTAAGGCAAATAGGCAAGTAACATTAACGGACTTTAG
Organism: Pieris brassicae; assembly: GCF_905147105.1. NCBI lineage: Eukaryota > Metazoa > Arthropoda > Insecta > Lepidoptera > Pieridae > Pieris > Pieris brassicae. The sequence continues at coordinate 5,364,953 of NC_059670.1, forward strand.
GATCGATCACATATAATTTACTATAGGTAAATTGTTGATGTGAAGTAGCAAAATATTTAGGAAGTCAATTGCAACATATGTATTGTTTGAAACAAATATAAGACCTTATAGTTCAAATATTATGAAAAAACCTAATGATATAATAATATAAACTATACAGTCTAGAAAATATATTTTCAATTTATTACTAATTAGTAAAACAATAAGCTCGTTTTTCACCATAATACCACTTGCAAGCTTGAAAAAAGAAAAAAATATTCTTCTCTGAAGAAAGTCAACGGGTTGACAATAAGCCTAGATCAAGGTTGGTAAGCACTTGAGAAGAACAGGTCAAGCTCACGGAAGTGCAGGACCACGGGACCTGCCCGTTGTGAGGGAGGCCTCTGCTAAATACGGTTGACGTAGTTCAACGGAAATCATCACCGTTAATAAAGGAATTCCGTGATACTACGCCTATTCTTATCCCGACAGTTAACTTGTAACAGGATTTGAGCGTAAACGCGTGTAATCTAATATCCAATATCAAAATTGATACGTTATATCAGCTAATGCGCATACCATAAGTGTGAATTATAATATAATATTTCCGAAGTGTGAAATCAATTGTTTACACTTCAAGGAATCTTTTACTAACTCTGTTGATATACCATCAGTGGATGACTTATACCACAAAGGCAATATGTAGTTTAAAATCTAATCCAGGCATACGCCTAGCAATCTTACTTGATACAAACTTAATTCAGTGTTAATTTCAACTCACTTCGCTTCAATTAAATCCCAAGCTTATATTTGACAGTGCTAGATTATTATTCTCCTTTATCCGATTACGGCCGAAGTGAGTACAATCATTACTGTTCAGATTTAATTTGAACAGAACAACTGCTGACACTGCTTACGTGGCTATTCTATACTTATTTAGCTGAAGATGCAATACACCAACAGCTCACAAAAGAAATTTAAATATATATTATTTGAACATTGACCGAATGCTGGCAAGGCTCACGTTTTAAATTATAACAGCTGAACATGCGCGATACACCAACATATTATCTATGTGTGAAGAGGTGTAAATAGTCTTGAAGATATTGTTTTATAACAATAAATCTGATGAATTTGAATATTGCTGTCTTATCTTCCTCCCGCTTTCTGTTAAAGTGGCGAATACTAGCTCTTAGTTATCGTGGAGAGTCTGCCCTATAGGTTTGATATAATACAACTCACCTTTGATCCTACCCGTAGGGTTCCGTCTGTTACCTTAGGTCTCTTGGTGCAGACATCCCGTACGTATTTATATATTCACTATTTATGTGTTAGGGTACATCTGTAGGGCTTAGGGATCAGTAGGGTTGTTAGGTTCTTACATCTCACCCTCTCATATATTTAGTTATCTAGTGAAGCTTACTCATACATCCACTGTACGTACAATACAGATATTCCGGAAATTCAATACATATATAAATTTAACGACACTCCACAGTCCACTGGCTGGTAAGCTGTACAATTACAAATAACCGTTTATTGTTATAATTACATATATACTTATTAAGTATTATGTAGCTTAACGGTTAGTAACAATTCCTCTTATTTGCTATGTTCAGAAACAAAACTAAAAACTCCTCTAGGGGAGCATACCAACGTTTTAATATTTGCGTATTAGTGAACATTTAGCATACGGCTTAAGGATGCCTCCCTTTTTGTGTGATGGCAATAAAACCACTGAAAGATAAGGACGCGGGTGGCGCAAGTTCTACTCTACTTCAAATGTGTAATAGATATTATTAGCCTAAAGAAATTGCTTGATGTTAAGTAGGGTTTGGTGGTTTAGAGCGTATCAGACGCTCCAGTTAAACATAGAAGCGATGTAGAAGGCGGAACTTAAAATATGATATGAATTCATGTTCCTCAACGCTTTAGATCCGGATGAAGTTTTTCGGTCCTACGAAAGACTTCAAAAGTTTCAATAGGTAATATCAGAGATAAAATAAATACATAATATCCGAGATCCACTCAGTGCTCTGATTAACACAGAGCGTAAAGTAGGAGAGTTGTAACGTTACGAGCCACTTAAATCGTTTAAGTAAATAATGAACAATACAAACAATTAGGAAATTTCTAACGCATTAAATGGCCAGTTAACACGGTGAGGTCATTAGGGTTGTCACTTCGGTACATTAGGAGAGAAATATTTGTTCCTGACACTAATTACGTATAAACGGTTTTTTGTTACCCTGAAATTTCATATGAATTCTATAATTATTATTGTTTTTATGCAAGATTTATAAATATAGGTAGGTATTCTAAAAATACAAAAACAATAACAAAGTACTGTGGACGTAAAAATTAAACGTAGGTTCATAGCCCATTTGACTAAGCACTTGTATATTTTATATATATTAAAAGCATATACTAGTATATAATGTTGTATATGCTTTTAATGCCATTCCATACTAAGCTCTACTCGAAAATTTATTATTCTAATTGGTTTACTATTTAGCCAGTTTCTGTTATATTTATTTATTAAATTTATTTCAAAAGTGTTGTGTAATTGTGGAATTGGTAAATTGGTTGATTTTGCCTAAGTCAGTCTGTGATACATATTGGAAATCTTTCCTTTTTTGGAATCTTTTACATGATTGGAAAACTTTCCGATTTTGTTTTTGACAGTTTTAAAATTTATGCCCTTTCTCTCCTATCGAAAGTAACACAGCTGTTTAGTCCTTAATGTTTAGCACTCCCGCCCAACTTTATGATATCGTAATAATTTTATTTTTATTTTAATATTTAAATAAGACTAAAGTTAAAAAGTAATATGTACCAACGGCGGTCTCATTTCTAATAGACAAGACTTTCTTTGACCTTAACGACTTTGGTCTAAGGCATGCCGGTTACTACAATATTCTACCTCACTGTACAAACGAGTGTTTAATGCGCACATAGACAGTAAATCCATTGGTACACAGCCGGGACTTGTACGACCCCAGGGACGAGAGTCGCGCATTGAAACCACTAGTCCAACATTGCAAAAAAGTATAAGCATTAAAATATTCTTCAAAATTATGTTAACATCAAAATTCAGTTGCTAAACCTAATAACCGTTTGTCTAGAATTAAAAGAAACATTAATCTTAGACCTTGCTTGATTTATAATTAAATGAAATAAATAATTAATTAAAGAAACAGATGCATCACTGTATTATTTATTATAAACAGTTTCTTTTTAAAGTGGGATCGGGTGCATTGCTGAGTTTATGATATATGAAATTATATGCACAATAACAGTAATATTACATTTATCTTACCAAAGTGTTTCTACGAGCGTGATGTTCAAGTGTTTTCACATAATAAAAGGCTTAAAACCTCAAAGCAACTTCCACACAACAATCTTAGTTATCTTTAAAGGAATTCTTTAGCGTCAACTCGTATTTTTGTGCTTAAATAAATTGTACTTACCGACTTAAAGCTATTAGAAGCGCGAGAGATTTCTTTATTTGAAAAGTTAAGTTTACAGTTTTATATTAGTTTGATAATTGTTGTCTATTCTTATAATTATTGTACTTTAAGTTACGTAAATTAGTCCTGGCTTAGTCTTTATTTGTATGCAAGCATTTGTCTATTATTAAAGCGTAGCAATTATTATGAATAATATTTAAAAAAATATATATTTATAACTAGAATAACTGAACCTGTACAGATGTTCGTCGACGCTCTATCATCTGTGTACCGATTTGAATCGTTAAGGGTATCTATAAGTTAATTTATCACTTATCAGACATTAAAAACACTTCATATTTTTTATATATTTCTTCCGTACCGTTTCGTAGCCACTCAGTAAATACTTAGCGTACGGCAGACGCGTGAGTGACGCTATCTGAAATGAGCGTGTGCCCAGGAGTGCCGGAAGGTTGTATTATGCAACCAGCCAGTCTCTGAAGAGAGCTGTAAAGAAATCGTTTATGGGATATATAGGTAGAAACGACACTGTGCCTTATAAAATAAGTTTAAACGAGCTGTTTTCTTTTACACAGTTTACTTAACTGATTCAAAGATGCTTTTGTACGCTTAACTATGGCTCTATAGTAATCAGCCTTTGTTGACGATGAAAATTGTTCAAAGGTCCCGCCAGTAGTTTTAATATTAATTTAAAACTTGTTGTTGTTAATTCAAAACAACATATTTGTTGAATAATATTTGTCTAATCACGGGATTATTTCTTTATAATACAGATATATAAATTGGTATTTGCTTGTTTAATCACGGAAGAGGAAATTGTATATAAATATATTTTTTTTAATTAAAAAAATGATACTAATTCCAATTTTCAATACTACTGGATAATTTATTGATGTCGAAAATATATCTTCGTAAAAGGCATACAATTTATATGTAATAGCCTACTGAGAAATAATGTCCTTCACAAATTATTTAAACAATGAAATAGTCACTGCTCTAATGCAGCGAATTCAAATCTAAATTAAATAGTAAATCAGGCGGAGTTTAAGAGATTAACGAAGAATTTATCTCTTATCACCCTAATCATTGTTTACTGTTGTTTGTATTTTGGAAAAGCTATTGTAGTTAAAATGTTTGGGCTAATATATATCATATAGTCGGTATCTTAAATCCAGTTTTAGGATTTTTTATACATTAAACTTTTAGTTAGACTGTATCGCACAATAAAAATTAAAAATAATTCCACGGTGTAACGACGGCTTTATCCCAACTAAGCGATCGTTCTTTGGAAAACCTAATCAAGTAAATCTGAAAAGTGTGAATAAGTGGGAAACTAATTTTATATGATACGGCCAAAATAGAACACAAGAAAAGTGTCTTCCGAGAGAGTAAGGACAGACTGTAGGTGTTATTGGAAACTTTCTTATCTAAAATAGCCTTATTAGTAAATTAACTTACATTATTTATTCATCTTAAGTATGTACTTGATTGTAATGCCATATTAATCAGTAAAGAAACTTTGTATTAAAAAAAACGGTTATATTGTAATTTTTGTTAAATCCTTATAATTATGGCACATACGGGTTTGGTAAATGTAAATAGACGTGTGTATGTAAATAGACGATTATATAAATAATGTGTGATGACTAATATTGTCCACCCAAATACTTATTATATAATTTATTATTATTTACGTCAAAACTTAGGGAATTTCATGAAAAGAGCGTATCATTCCCTAAAAGGTCTGTACACCTGGTAGCCCCCGTTACAGATGTCCATGGGCAGCGGTTATTACTTTATTCATAGTGGCTTTTTCGATGGCCTTCTGGACCATAAAAAGTATTTTCCTCATCGCATTGGATTTATTTTTTAAACCCCTAAACTAGATCAGTTATATATTATTCAATGTAAAAATATCTGTTTCTATTCTATACAATGTAAACAAAATTAGAGAAAAATATTAGGTGATCTCGACCTTATGTTTGATTAACAGACCTTCATATTATTCACGTATATATTTTCTATGTAACACGCTTTGTCTAAAAATAATGAAGGCCTCCATGATAAAAATGTAAGAATAAAGGCAATATGTTTTTGGATTATCTCGGGACTCAAAGCGATTCCATCTTGCCATTACGATCTTAGATGAGTCTGTGCAATGGGAATTTGTACTTTGTATTATTAACAGAATTTTCCTACTGTAATACAATATGCTCGAGAACTAGCCTAGAAAGAATATGGGTGCTTTTATTTGTTATGAAAATCTCGCCTTGAAATCATATTCGTTTAAAGGCACACATTAGTTGTGTGGCAGTGGCAGTGAAGCTTAAACGCAGCATTTCCTTTCTGTATTGCTGTACTTTTTCGTTGAGCGAGGAAAGGACAGCCCACCAGCAATATATTAAAAAAAATATCACCATAGTACGGTGACATAAATACAGATTGGCTAAGTTCATAGTAAATTTTAAAACACCGGTCTTTCAGTATTTTAGTCTTCTTAGTCAGACAAGTAGTTTTTAACTAAACGCTTTTTAAGGCAGTTTTTGCTGCGCACCAACACTGTGTGGAACCGACCTTCAAGAAAAGAGCGTATCAATACTTAAAAAGCCGGAACCGTACTCGTGTGCCATCTGGCATGGAGAGTGCTTTGATCAGGCGAGCCTCCGGCCCATTTGTCTATAAAAAATGTGCAGAAATTGTTCTATAAAAAAAATTACATAATATTATACTCAGACGAGATATATATGGAAACCTTATTTATTATTCAGAACAGTCATCGGAGTAAACTAATAACGCATTTCGACTCCTAGTTACAGCGACCTTTTGGGATTCGTTGTCCCATTTTAATTTAAAAGGGAAATCGAAAACCTTCAAGCGAACCGTTCATATTTCCCTTTATAAACATATTTTGTGTTATGGTGTTTAGGATTTTTGGAAATTCATTTTTAATTAAATATATTGTACATTCTACTTGAGCACAGTTGGTCGATGCCCGGCTGTGTATCAATTGACTTGCACATGCGCATTTAAGATTCGCTCGATTCGTCGACTTAACAAATGATCATGAAACTGATACAGGAATCTGAAGCAAAAACTTAAAAAGTTTGTAGCGCCACTAATTTATTTTATTTTTATTTTACATGCTAGTTTGTATTGCCTTTAAAGATAATATGATGGTTTGATAGAACTTTAAAAGGTGTTCCTTTGGATATTGTTTTGATATAACATTTTCTAAGCGCATACGTTCCATGTATCAAGACTAAAGGAGTTGGTAGGTTAAAAAAATCATGGTGTAACATTAGGTAGTAGAGGGGTACAGCGACTGTTGAATAGTTGCAGTATCTGGCAAAGGACAAGACACGTTTCACGACACTGACGGTCAACCTCCAGTAATGGAGAGGCACCAGATACAACACGTTTCAATTGTTTTACAGGTTTAAGTCGTGTTTGTGTAGGAATTTATTTCTTGCGTAATCCAATATTTCGTTTTAATGATTCGGTTCACAACTCTGCTCCGATTTCTGCTTACTGTTCTGAAACCTTAGCAAGAAGAGCATGATCTCTTTATTATCGAGTCGAGTGGTATAGGAGAATTTTTAGCCCTGTTTGAACCGCCGCACCTGTATTGACAGTTCTTTGTAACATTCTTATCGCCGTCTAATTGATAACGCAACAGAGCTAAGTGTACTGCTTGGCAGACTATAGAGCTTCAAGGAGCTTCACTGAACTCTCAACGGAGAAAAAAGAAAACCTGGTATAGCGAGGTTCTGGTTGTGGGAAGGAGTTGTCAAGGATCTTGAAGCAATAGGTTTGCCGCCCAATATGGCGAAAAATGTTTACGGAGGCTGAGGGTCATACCTTACAGCCATTGGGGATGAATGATACATAGTTCGAATGCTAAACATATTTAAACCGAACATAACTCACGTTTCAATCAAAATATTTAATGCACGTATAAAGATATTAGCGAGTATAACAAACATACACTATTTTTGTAGAAACGTTAGTGTCGTAATATTAAAAAACCTTCCTTTTCACTTAATGTTTGCATTAAAGAACACGAAAACGTACCCGGCTTTTAGGTGGGCGTCTGTTTGGTTGTATCGTCTGGACCCTTGAGACAAAATGTATATAGCTGTTGTGGATGGAAAGTGGAAAAAAATTTGTTGTCATTAAACCACTGAATAAGTAAATTGCAGAGATTTCGTTGAATTTAATAATCAAGGAAAATCGAGAAAAGACCATTTTTTTATTCTTCGTAGAGCTTAAATAATTACATAATAAATAACAATGCTGTTGAATATTAGTAAAATAATGTCTTAACCCATTTGTATGATTCTTAATTCAAATATTGTATGTATGTATGACTGGCCTTCTACAAAAAAATTCTTAGCTGTGAAAAACAATGAATTGAAATATTCATTAGCTATTCGTGTGTTCGTATGAACTTGTTTCTCTTGGGGAGGATTTTATTCCAAATTATCAAATACTAATTGCGTTCTCATCACTTAGGCAACCAAATTCGATTTTCAAATGATCACAAACAGAGCTCGTGTTAATTTGCTAAGCATTTGATAATATTGTATTAATAACGATTTTTTAAACTTTTTCAAAATAGAAATTATGAAAACGGCATTCACGTGATCATACGTGATAGCATACTTCATTTATTTACAATTCTTTATTCAAATAATAACCGCAAGCTTATCTAAGGTGACTACGTAAAACTATATACGTAAATATTTTTTTAAAAGGCAACTCTTTTCTGTGTGTGTTCAATTAATCTTTTAATTAAATATTCGATATTTAAACTCAATTCTAAATTCAAATAATCATCTAGCCTCTCATTGGTCGAGCGCCATGGTGTGTTATCGCAAGAGAACCACGGCAGCCCAACTTTGTTTTAATAAACCGTCGATAAAACCGTTGTACGTCGCTTATAGTATTGAATACTTTTACTTCTAAAAGTAAATGCGTATAGCCTCGGGTTTAAATCCCGGCGAATGAGAAATTGGAGTTGATTGACAGAAATAATAATCATAGTATAAGAGGTTTCGTTGTTTGAAGGCCAAACTGTTAAGAGCTAAATAACCATTCCCACCTTTCACCAAACAGTAAATCAAACGAAACACTACTAAAACATCGCGAGTGTTCGCAAACAAAAGTTTTTAACTCGAGAAATTCTGTAGTTTCAACCCGGAGGCATCTAGTTATTGGATTTTCATATACAACCTTAAACTTTGTCTCTATATTAACGTAACCTTTCGGCATTTAAAATTATTGGAAATTGAACATATATTTTAACATGTAATCGGTAGAATAATATTAAAAAAATAAGTTGTGTTATTGTTTTGATTTTTTTTAGAAATATGTCTGTTAAAAGTATTTGAAACGTCGTTTTGTGTGTGCCTGATTAAATACTATAAATTAGTTCGTCATTTCACAACTGAGCATTTTTAATGGACGTGGGTAACACTGAAATTTTTAGAACTGGCCAGTTAGATTGCTAATGAAAACTTTTTTGAATTTCAATTTTAGAACTCTTTGGTAACCTATCGAATATTTAATTAACAGATTAATGTAGTATATTGCATTCATTTTTCATTTGTTTTTGTGCATTGGTGGCTAATCTAAAACTCTTGTTACACGTAAAAATGAACCTAGCGCGAGAAAATTTTCGCTTAATGATTTATTATGACATTCGTTGTAAGCTTACTCAACAACAAAGCTATGATAGGCTGCGATTAACATTTCTTAATGAAGTCCCATCTCGTGCCACTATTTACAATTGGTTTAACAAGTTTAAGCGTGGACATAGCAATCTCAATGATGATGGACGTCCTTTAACAGCGACTACTGAACATCAGTGCGACGCATGATAGAGGAAGATAAGAGAGTGATCTATCAGGAGATACGGCACGCCTAGGTATTGGTATGAGGCAAGTTTAAAAATATAACACGTAACATTTAGGCGTTAGGAAGCTTTGTACCAGATGGATTCCCCAAACTTTAACCGACGATCAGAAACACCTTCGCATGGACTGGGGTCGCCAAATGTTAGATAAGTTCAACGGCGGTGACTCAAATGCTGTAATTGAAATCATCACAGGTGATGAAAGCTGAATATTTTGCTACAAACCCGAAAACAAAAGACAATCAGCTCAGTGGGCCTTTCGAGAATCGGCCTACTAAGGTAGAGATAGAAAGAGGTTAAGGAAAACAGATGATTGCCTCATTTTTTGGTCGGAAAGGTCATTTCGCGAAAGTACTGCTAGAAGATGGAAGGACAGTTACTGCAGACTGGTATGTCAATCGCTGTTTGCCTGTTGTCTTGGAAAAAAATCGACAGCAACGCCCTCGAAGCAGGATCCTCCTTCACCACGACAATGCTTCAGCGCACTCCGCAAGAGTCATCCCCCAAACAGTCCTGACCTGGCGCCCTGCGACTTTCATTTATTCCCAAGAACTAAAGGTAAAATTCGAGGTATTCGTTTTACGACTCCTGAAGATGCGATGAAAGCGTACGAAAATGCCATGGAAGAGGAAGGAAGGGAAGGAAGAATGGGATTGCTTTTCTCAGTGGTTCTATCGAATGCGACGATGTGTTGGCAACTTTCTATAAATATAGAAAAATTTCAAACATTTTCAGTATTACCTAGGCACAACTATGTGGAACCAGCTAGATTGAATTTCCAATCTAATTTGGCTAAGGTACCTTAAAGAAAAGGTCTGTGGGCATGCTATCAGTTAACATCAGATGAGCCTCGTGCCCGCTCACTGTTGTATAAAAAAATATCACTAATGAATCTAAGTAATGAAGCAATGAAGCGTTTGCAAATAGAACGTGTGGCTCCTGTAATTATTATATTGAATCTCAAGTTCCAGAGCTTGTCATAACTAATAGATATTTCAAATAGTTTTGACAGGACCTTACCTATACTTCGAGAACAGTTTCCTACAGTAATTTGCATTGTATAAAGTCAATATTATAGAATACTTACAGAGGTATATAATGTATGATATTTAATATATCAAATTCAGCAAACGTTCTATCAATTTTAATTCAGATGCAGAAGGACAATCTAAGAATTTATACTTAGATATGTAGATTTATATATTATATAGTATAGTATATTTAATACGATGTTTTGATTAAAACCCTTAGTAATTAACATATTGAACAAGCAGGTTATCGTGTTAAGGACGAGGGAGGTGATGTAAGGTTGAACTTTGTACACTGTAACCATATAGGTAAAGGGTCGTAAATGATAGGGTATACTGGAAGCAGTTGACCTATGCAAATTGCCAAACGGAATAATATTTTGATAAAAAAATATGAAGATTGATTGTAGTATATAATATGTTTTTTTATTCAGTTTCTATTATTATTATTATAAGAATGGAATATTATTTAGTATTAAATGATAGAGGCATTCAAAATGTGGTGTTGGAGTAGAATGTTGGGAATACAATTTATTGCAAAAAGAAGTAATAAGTACATTCTCTCTCATTCTCAACCAAATAAAGATAAACCCAAGACTGTCAACTATAATTTCCAAACAGGTTCTTAGATACTACGCATAGTACTAGAACTGTTTATAGTAGGGAAGAGTGATGGCAGAAGTCAGGGTCGATCGCCTACGCGTTGGCCTGACCAAATTAAGCAAGCAATTAGGTACAAATCACTTCAAAGCTGGGGCTTTGTATAAAAACGCTTTATTTTCGTCAAATGTTTACTCGCAAACAGACAGACCCTTTTTATAAATTCTTAATCCATTGTCACTGAAAATCCCCGTGAAACGAGTTTTTAAAGGCCTTATATTAAGCAGGGTTGTACACGGGCTGAATAAAATTATGTCATTTTATAATTATATTGTAGCAACAACTTCTAAGTCACACTGCGCTGTGAAGTAATGACGTATCAAACGTGCTGTAAGACGCGGACGCTAGTTCTCGCAGCTAACATGTTACCTTCAATAAAATCAAAAGGTACCTAGGATAGGTACCTAAACAGATTTTCAGTTTTATCTCATAATAATACTTAAAATTCGGTTTTGCTTCCTACCTAAGGGAGGTTGTAGAATGCCAGCTTGTAGTTTACTAAATATTTCGTTAGCCAGTGGGTCTGATATGTTATATTTATCATTTTGTATTTTGCTTTAACTATTTTCTGTTTGGAATTTTTGTATTACCGTTTAAGCTCTTATATAAATTGAAAATACAAACAATAATTAACGTTATTAAATATATCAAAAACTTCCTTTACGTGACCATAGAACGACCCTGATAAAGATTTCTCGTTTTCATTTAATATCTAACATAAAAGAGCATTCAAAGGATGTTTGTGAAAAGATTTTGGATCGTTTGTGTAATATTTCTCGTTTTAACATAGACAACTTCGTTGTATTCTTAGTTATAAAAAATATATTGGAACTGGCACAAGTATGTGAAGTCATTCCTAAAATCAAAATATTGCTTAAATAATAGAAACCAATTGTCCTGATAGGAGTTGATTTTGACATTACGATCATTTTAAAACCTTGAATTGTAAATATTAAAAATATTTTTTTAAGGTCTGTGGATATCCCAGTTGTGTTACTTATAATTTACCAAAAAAGCGTAAAACGTGGTATCATTAAATATATAAATTGCGCGTCACATTGTTTGTCCTCTATGGACCTCTAAAGTATTTTACCGATTTTAATCAAATTTGCACACGGTGTGTAGTTTGATCTAACTTAAAAGCTATCTAGCTCTAGATCTAGCTTACACACACATATATATATGTGTGTGTGTAAGTATATATATATATATATATATATATATATATAAGTCTACTGTACGTGTGTATGTTACTGACTAACTAAGTCCTCTATAACGGCTTGTCTGATTTGAATGTCTTTTATTTGTATGCGCTTGGACGCCCAGGACGATTTAGATTCACATATCAGCCCGGCAGATGGCGCTGCAGGTATTTTCATACTTTCTTTAATATCCTTATCGCTTGCAATATCATACAACACAACGTCAGTCGGGTCGGCTAGTTCGTCGAAATATTCTATATCAACATCATACACAAACGTATATTTATGCCAATATTATGAAAAGAAAACATTTGTTTTTGTATATTTGTCCACACCTTCTGGACAATATTATTTTATCTTAGAATGCTACATCATCCCTAAAGCTTTATTTATTTATAAAAAAAACGATTACAAGTTTTAGTTGCGGCTTTACTGTATAACCCACGAGTCTATATATTATATTTAACAACGATATAATTAATATAATCTGTCCCTATAAGCGCGTTAGTGCGAGCTACGTGCCTCGAATTCTAATGGCGCCTTATCAAAACAAATACGCCTCTAAAATTTGATTGTGTGACCCTTCCCAATTGAAGTTAGAAATTCAGAAATTGGGCGTTACTTTTTTCAGAAATATTCCTGCTGCATAATAAATTAGAGAATGCACATAGCATTCTGTGAAAAAAATGATTAAAATTTGCCTAAAAAAGAGCGTCAAAACATAACCGTGTAGTAATACACTTCGTTAAAAACTCCGAACATTTTCGCGGTGTTATAAAATATTCTTTAAAATAAACTCGACGGCTCCAAACAATTCAGAAGGATTCATTGTTCTTATTATCTTGTGAATGTTGTTTATTGCAGCTCTTACTTCATGTTACGAACTGTGGCTACTGAGGAAGGGAATAAACTTTAGCCTTTGTTGGGTCTAAGGGTCTGTTTTACAACCCAACTTTCTTTTTCTGTTTGACACGGCGACGAAAAGTATTCGTCAGTTATAATACTGCCTTTTGTTTACTAAAAATAAATGTATAAATAGTTTAATAATCTATGGATTTTGTATTTTATCTGTGTGTAATACAAGAATTCAAAGGCATTCTCTATGACTATTTTGTGCAACAACAAGGAGACTTGTTATTGAAAATAAATAAGGAACGGAATTACACCCACAGAATTTTGAGTAATATAATGTGGCACAATCCAATATTTAATTTCGCCAAAACCACTTTCCGGTACAAAAGCATTTGTGTTGTGTGTGTTACAAAAGAATTTCTATAGTGGAAGAATTATTCTTAGCTATTGGTTCAAAATAGCGTTTTACGACTAATAAATTATGGAATAAAATTATTATACAGTACACTTTGTAATTTTGGAATGAAGCAATGTATATTTTCCTTTTTTATAAAAAAGCTGGAAATCGCAATATATTTCCATTTTGTACTCTAGCAAATGCAATTATAATTATAAATTTAAAACGTACTCTAACTAGGTGTGAAAAAATTATAAAGTGTAGATCCAAGGAAATACATTTTCCCCGACTTAAATGTAAATTCGGCGGAGAATGGGGACACAATTGTTTCCATAATGACCTTTAGGAACCTCTAACGTTGTTCTCAATTCCAGTTAATGCTGTTTGCAAATTTTGTTAACTTAAACACGCCTTTAATATTTAATTATGTTGTTATCTTTTCGGGAAGTGAGATCTCGAATTCCAAGTTATCTATGTACACTTATTGAGTGAAATAGTGTCGAATGAAATCGTTTATTATACATAATTCATATAATAAAGATTAATTTACCACGTCTTTTTAAAAATCTAACCGAACTAAATAACATTATTTCTATGTTTTATATACTCCATGTACTGTATAGAATCGTTTAAGTTCCTTATTATTTCATTATAAGTGATTAGGTATAAAATAATGTTGGTTAATGTCATATAAAGAAACAATGACACAGATTTACCGATGCCGAGTAGTTGCCCTAACTGCTTAGTAGCAGTTGCTCATTTGAATCTGTGTTTTTACGGAAGCGAGAACGGCCAATTATGGAAAGAGAACATTTTCAAAAATCCTCATAAGCAATGCATTTTGTCTAAATACTGAGGGTGTTTGGTGAATGCACATAGGCAATAACATAACAAAAATGAGTTTTTTCTAAGTTTCAAGTGTAAGTGTCTATAAACCTAATAACTACAGTTAAATTACGAAATTTGTAGAAAATGAATTTCAATGAACCGACCAATCCCTTTCCGAGCAGCTTGATCCTTTGGCGTTGCGTGGTGAGAAGAGGGGTCCCTCTGCATCTTCTTCCGCATTTACCATGGCCAGTGTTTAGAGGAATTGTTTCGATTAATAACTGCATATGAGTTTCATTATCGGACGTCAAGACAAAAATACCACCACGACTTCAACTGAACCACAACTGAGCGTTATTTAAGGCAATTATTGCACGATCACTATGTAGATCCAGCTGTCCACTAAAGTATTTTCGAACAAATTCATCTTAGGGTCCTGCAGGAAAAGAGAGAGCCAATACTTAAAAAGCCGTCAACGAACTCACAGGCCCTTGGTATTGAGTATCTCCATGGCAGGTATTACATAACATCAAATGAGCCTCCTGTCCGTTTGCCCCCTGTTCGATAAAAAACATTGAAATCTTCTTCGTCAAAATAAATGTAATTGTTCATATAAAAATTCACAATATCCCGTCAAAAAGATACATCAGCAATCAAATAAAAACTGTTTTATCAACGAACATGTGCTTCGATACGAAAATTCTTTCACGTATTTAAGCAAAGCGACTGTGCCTACGTCTGCGTAATTTTTTACATTTGTATAAAATGACATCAATTAAAATGACAAAGAGGAGGAAATGTGAATGGTGGGAGATAAAAGCTGTGAAAAATGGACCGGATTCACTGACAAAGTAACAAAAGATACTTCGTTAGTAAAAATAGGATGATGGCACCGAGTAATGGCGGATGGAGCATTAAGAGCGATTAGTCGATGCCTGCCTTTGAATACCGGGATTATTGGGCAAACGTGAAGACAATGTTAATATAACCTACCAGATGGACACCTTTTTACTTTTAATAGGATGGAAAATCCATCACCTTTTAAGATTTTTTTCCGGGCTTGTGAATGTTTTCAGCGCTTAGTCACTATAGTATGTAGGGACACCTACAGTCACTGCCATGACGTCATACCCTGAAACGTGCTATCGATGATATTTCTTTAAGAATATATAAAACTCTTCAACGTTAGCCGGGCAGTCAGTGGTTATACAGGTCGAGGATCCTCCCTTTACGTTGGAACTGTTCACCATCATACATCACACAACTCACAAGTCGTTTTAAGTTTCCTACTTACTCCGGCAACTCGAAATATCAAATAAATAGTCATGTGTCAAAATTTTTACTATATAATCATACATTATTTTTTTATAATTATTTAGCATAAAATAAAGCCTCCACAAGGAACACAGAGAGTAAATAATTTAACTCCGTATACTATACCATATCTTTAAGCAAAAACGTTGCACCTACAACACAAATAGACCGTGACATCGCTAAAGCCTCCACTACTAAACCTTAATTAATGCTTTTGTGTTTTGTGTACTTTACGTAACTTAATAAATGTAAAATTTCGTTATATTTGTGTTTAAATGATTTGTTGTTTAAAAAAACAATTCTTAAGATTTTAAACTAGATTAAATTAATTGCTAATATAAAAAATCATTGGCATTACAACCTTTTAGGGCTGCGTCTCAGATTTCTGTATCTGCTGTCATATGTTTTTTTTATAAAAGGCAAATAGGCGATTAGCTTTCTATGCCTGACACACGCCATCGATTTTTGTGTCTTGGGCCTTGTGGCTTGTGGCCAGTTTCCTCACGATGTTTTCTTTCGTATACTGAAGCCACTAGGCCAACACTGCTCTGTACTAATTAATACCACATCTTCAAATACCAATAGAAGTTCTATGATAGCAGCTACAGATAACCTACAGATACCTGTACAAATATTTTAGAAATAACAACAAACAACAAGTTTCGTCGTGTAAAATCGCTCGCCCAAATCTTAGGTTATCTTAAACAGGGATGGAACGTACGATTTCAGCGATGAAACTTGCAATCCACTAGACCAACACACCCACTGAGCATTACTTATTTAGATCTAGAAAAAAATATTTAAGACGAGTCCGACCGTACTAATTCTTTAAAGGCAACGCACTCGCGTGCTCTCTGGCATTGTGAGTGTCTATGTGCGGTAGTCTCACTTAACATAAGGTGAACCTTCTGCGCGTTTCCTATAAAAAAGACGAATGTTAGCGACTGTAGTAACTACTATATTTATATGTATAACATAGATTAGACAAATTAACATAACGGTTTATAACATTAGCTAACACGTCATGTGCGCTAATTGCAATCACAGCAAACAGTGGACCCAATAATCTCTAATTAACACGTCTGTAAACAGTTTCGATCCCACGGGAATATGGCGACACATATGGCGACGTTCACAAAGTATAAGTTTATAATCGTTACTAAATTATAAGTGACATACTCGTCATTAATTAATAAAAACCAAGTCTACACCCGTCTTCAGACTATATATCTGTAGTCATATTGATCAGAATTGACAAAACTTCTCAGAACATGACGTCAAAAAAAAAATCATTTAGTCACAGACCAATGTAATGTAATGGTGACAGAAAATCATTTTGTTTAATATTTTATAGATTTTTTTTAGAAATCACATGAAATCTACAACTAATGAGTACAAAAGGGATTGCTGATGTTATACGGAGTGAGGTAAACATTTTTATTGAAGATGAAAAAGAGAAAAGATTTAATGATAATAAAAATTTGGAAGAGCAAAAACATAAAGAAACTAAGGAAAGAAAAAACACGGTACAAATTAATGATCAAGTAAAAGATCTCGAGAAAGGAGTCAGTGAGAAGAGTGTGAAAAGCAGAGATGGAAGGAAGAGTAAAAGTTCAATCGGTCGTCAAACGTTGTGGATTCAGTTTTTTGGTACAAGTTCAAAAATAGTATACTGTTAATTTTTAACTTATAATTATAAATTCTTGTTTATTATGTAAATAGAAACTGTTCGTTAAGATAACAGGATAGAGCTCAGAAACTAATCAAGTTATAAGACGCGAATTTATTATACTTAGACATAGAGCTCTCACTCTAAACGTTTTTAATAAATTCATCAGATTCGAAGTCCAATATAATGATCCATTAGTCGAATATAATGTGTAATTAAATTCTCTTTACGAAAGATAATCAATGGTATCAGTTGTAAGCTCATAAAAGTGATACGGTACTAGTGATCTGACGGTATAAGCTAAAGCTTCTATATTGATGGTAACTATGATAGATAGTTGTATCTAGTCTCCCTGGGATTGTTTTCATACTTTTATTCCGTTGCAGAAAAGCGGGAGTCATCGTGTTCTAAACGTTATTAGTACGAATCGGAAATGGGTAGGGCTGTAAACGGTGATCACTTTCCACCATTAATTATACCATTTAAAGCAAAATTAATGTTTTGAATAAATATTGCAGGGTATGGAGAAGGAGCTGGAGGTGGTGGCGGAAATGACCAACCAAATTTTACTTACGATCCTGAGAGTAGAAATTACTTTGTGAAATTTGTCTTCATGATTTTGTTTGTGATGCTTTTGGTGACAATTGGTATTGTTGCCCTTGTCTTAAACACGTATGTCTTTTGTATATGTCTTGGTCAAAGTCAAACCAGTTCAAAACCCTACTAGTATAGTATTTTGTATGGCAATATTGCAAGTTCTATAAATAAACGACTATGCAATGGTCAATAATACAGATTGAATAGGCATTATTTGCGAATACTGCTGTCTTACTCGTTAACGTGGCGAATTACACGATCGATTTAAGTGATAATATTTTGAGGACTGAAGGCAATTTTTGCCGCGCACCACCGCTATGTGGAACCAGCTGCCCACTGAAATATTTCAGAACCAAATCGACTTATGGTCCTTCATAAAATAAGCGTACCACTTCTTAAAACTTCATTGAGTGTCCATGGGCGGCGGTATCACTTAACATGGTCAGCCTCCTGCCCGTTTGCCTTGGTCTTAAAAAATCACATTAAAAAAAACTTATTTTAATTTAGTTTCAGAGTTAATTGTTTCTTGATTTTTAGGCCTGATGTTAAAGAATTCTTCGAGAACAATTATTTCATGTGTTTAATGATATCTCTGTAAGTACTTTTAATATAATGTTTTTTTGTAATAAAGTTTATTTTACTGATATTTATCGATAATCTGCGTATCTGTTTGGCAAACTTTTTTCGGCATAAGACCAACTTGTGTGTCCCGGAAACGGCTCTGAGCTTCGGTACCAAAATCCTGGAACTATTTTTTTTGTATAGGAACCTATTTCTCTCCTACTACGTATAATTTAAAACTTGTCTATACTGTGTTATTTTTAGATGTATCTTTATTATTTTATGATTCAATTCAGTGATATATTTACTTATATTATGATTTTAAAATCTGTAAAGCTTTAAAAGCTACTCCAAGTTTTTGATTGAGATTTTTGTTTCAGTGGTATTATAATATCGATAAGTCTTTTGATGATGTGCAGCGAATGCTCCAGACGTCCGCCTTGCAACTTCGTATGTCTTTTTATAGCAGTAAGGACATATAACTTTGTTTCAATTAATATAGGTTAAGTGTATGGTATATTTTACACAAGCGTATACATATCTTATAATACTCATAGGCTGAAATGAAGTTTAAATATTGATGAAAGTAGTCTTGCGTCTTGCACATGTATATGTGCCTCTATTGCTGGTATGCTGAAGGTAAACATCGTGAAGTTGTCGCGCAGAACTTTGCCCTGCCGCAGATCACCTACATCTCTAGAAAGTAAATATAATCAAATAAACGTTTAATATTAGAGATCAAAACAAGATCTGTAATCGTTTATTTAGTTTATGATATCAATTTATGTATGATTTCGGTACAGTTCAGTCACAACATTTACATTTGTGTCAGTATTAAGTTTCCTTCGTGGAGTTAGAATGTTGTAAACTAAACCAAATTTTAATTAAAACTTTTACCTTAGCTCTATTAACTTGCTTATAGCAGATAATGAGTGAAAATGTACGGAGCTTATACCCGTTTTGAAAGTCACAGAACTATTATCTATTTGCCTTTATAAAATAAACAAACATATATGATATGTGTTAGACTAATTTAAATTGGTTCTGCGTAGAATCTTCATGTTTGATAATCACCTCAGAATCAAAAGGATTCTTCTCTATACTTTGATAAGCTACTAGATAAGTAATAGTACATCATATCACAGCCGTCATAAACACGTCTAGTCACATCCCAAGATATACAAGTGTGAGTAGGACAGGACACCCATAGGATTACATACATAACACGCGTTCCTACTCTAGATAATACAAAACTATATGCAGGTTCGGATGGTGTAACATAAAAATAGTTATAATGATTACAATTATGATTTTATATCTTAATTAGGTTATCATGAATTCATGCGTGTAAAGTACATACTTCCTAAATTTTACTTAAAATTTATTTTTAGATGCGATTTAGATGCCATTTCATCGTGAACACATAATTATTCACTCAGGGTATTTAATACAACATATTTTAAAATTGTTGTTGTTTTTAGGTTATTGGGATGAGTTTTGTGGTGGTTACGATGACATGTCGAGTGCGAACAAATTTAATATTCAATGCAGTTATTGCAACGGCCGCTGTTGTCTTAGTATGCGTGCTTTTGGCATGTTCTAGTGTAAGTATATATAAATAAACGCAAACAACAATTCATTTATTAGTTTTATATAAGGTTTTAAAGAGAGTCCGCTAGCGTAGTAATTTGATTAAACGGGCCACGTAATTACTGCGATACAATATAAAATTGTAAAATAATGCTGCCTGTTTTTTACGTCCGTCGTTCCGCAACTGAGCGTTGTTTTAGGTAGTTTTTGCCGCGCACCACCACAATCTGGAAACAGCTACCCGCTAAGCATTTCTGAACGGATCCTACTTACTGTCTTTCAAGAAAAGAGCGTACCAATTCTTAAAAGCGCGGCAATGAACTCGCGAAGCCTCTGGCATTGAGATTGTACATGGACATTATAACTTCCCATCATGTGAGCCTCTTGCCCGTTTGCTCCTATTCTGTAAAAAATATATATTTGTACGGTATTCTTGTGAATTATTTCTTTCAGTTCGACTTCACCAAATGGTACTTATATGTTGTGGTTATTGCTATGGCATTTGCAGCTGTGGCCACGATAATATCTATATCTATGTTGGTTATGAACATTCACTATAAGCCAATACAGATGGTAATACTTTTGATTGGAACTATAATAAACTGTGTGGTAAGTAAATATGCTTCAGATTCAAGAGACTGAATAGATTCGCGTGTTTTTGCGTACTATATATGTTGCCATTGGCATTTGTAGGAATTTCTACACTTTTTAATAGATACATTATGTGATGTCAATGTGAGACCGCAGCAAAACGTTGGGTTGTTGATAAAATTTGAGTTTGCGATAATGGTTATTAAACATTCTGACTTACTTCTATAGAGTGTAATTTGATATCCGGAGGTCTGGCTTTGCAGTAGAGTGGAAAAATCCTTATCGTATAGATTGAATATTAGTAAAACTGTTTTAATAACATATCAGTAAAATAATTAATCTTATAATATTTCAGGTTCTCATAATGGAGCTACAAACGATTCTCGGTGGACGGGCCGTTGAAATTGGCGAGTCTGATTATGCGTTGGCGGCTTTTATGCTGTACACAAGTATCATTGAACTCTTCCTCAAGATCCTTCACTTAATGGATATGTCTGATGACTGATATAATATAATTTTATTATGATTTTATACTTCTTTTCTTTTTACTTACTTATTAAGCAAGAAATTATATAACTAACTAAACTTAGTTCATCTTATATATTATTTAAAGATAAATCGATAATATGGTAACAAACCTATGTTCATCTTTAGTCGACGTTTTTCAATAAAAATCAGTCCGATTAACTTTTTTAACTAAATTACTAAAGTGTTTCTTTTCATAACACAAATTGAAACATAAAGACGATTGTTTACCTTATTTAAAATTGAGATATTGTATAATAAGTTTGTTCTTATGAAGTAATCTTTAGAATTATTATTAGTAAGGACGGACTTCGCCAGACAGATAAAACAGGCAGATAAAGGGCTGGCTTATGAACCAACCTTACGCAGAGTTAGAGATGCTTCTGAGACATACCATGTAGGTACACATTACACTCACTCGTTCACTCTCATGCATTCACACGTAATTCTAAAAACTGAAATTGAAATAACACAATTTAAATAAATAGAACAATTTGTATCATGACGTAAAACAAGTGAATACATAAATTTGCGAACCTCTACCTCTTCGTCATTATTTTGTTTTTAACGGGCAAGATACCTTCTGTGCCTGACACGTACCGTCGATTTTTGGCCCTAAGGCAATGCTTATGTTAGTTCTAACTTGAGGAGTGCAGTCATAACAATGATTATCTTAAACCCAGCACGATTTGAATTTCTAATTCATTCCACACACGTTTTCAATTTCCACAGTTTTCAACATACATAGCTGTACGGAGATAACATTAGGATTAGAGTATAAGCTTTAAAAAGGAACTGGATTAATGAAACGACATGTATGTTTTTTTTATATTAAAGATATTAATAGTAGGTGTAAGTATTATGTTAATTTGAATAATAGAAGTATTTCCGTTATCATCAGACTGTAGCAAAGGAGTTCAATAAGGAGATACCTTTCTTAGATTTTGTGTCAATAACAATAACAGTTCGATCCCCGGCTAACACCAATGGTTCGGTCTATAAGGGCATTCAACACTCGCTCGTACGCTGAAGGAAAACATTGCGAGGAAACTTATCTATTATGAGATATAATTGATTACTAAACGGATACAGAAATCTGAAACCAAGACCTAGAAGGTTGTAAGCACAACTGTTTTTTTTTTATCAATAACAGTTGAATACACGCATTTTAGTCTGTCAGGTCATTTCAGAGATATTACAAACGCTCGTTTTACAATCGCTCCAACGTAAGAGTGTTTGTTATAAATATACAACATGTAAAAGTCCTAAACGCAACGAATCTTCCAACGAAGCTCTTTGACAACCGATACCTGTCCTGATCCTGGGAATCTTCTGGCCTGAGTTGATTTCTAAGAAATACCAATCGTTCACCAGATTGTACGTCGCAAGTGGAGATTGACACTCAACCAAAACAGGCACTAGATTGGAGTGGCCGCTCTAAACAATCCTAGCGATCCTCAGTTATGGCCAAGGCACAAGACACTGGGTTGACATGGTGTGAAGCTTAGTGCGCGGCTGAATATAGAACGCGTTTGCAAATTATTGTAGACAAGAGTCTAGAGGCAAGGCAAGAGCCTCAAGGTATAAAAAAATAAGTTAAAGAAGTCCAGTTTGTCCAGTTGAAACCGGTTGAGCGGAAAATAAATCGGTTTGACCTCATAAATATGTAAAATATAATAACAAAGATTAGTTCTAGTTTAATATAAAATAAAAATAGTGTCTTTAAGCCCTATACCTTTTTTTTATAAAACAAAAAAGCAGAGGGCTCACCTGATGTTAAATGATACCGCCCCGCCGCCCATGAACACACACTATAAGGCTTGCAAGTGTGTTGCCAGCGTTTTAAGTATCAGTACGCTCTATTTGGAGTATTAAAGACTCTAATATTTGTACTCTTATCGTTATTAAACTACTCTTGCTAACGGATCGTCTTAAGTCACAATCTTTATAAGTCTTTTGTCAAGTATTTGTTACCAACTCCTCCGAGACGGCTTTCCGATTTTTTGTGTATATTCGTTCTGAGAATAAGTCGTAAATAATGATATGACTTATTTATGTAGTTCCTATGTAAAATTCCTTTTAAGACAAATTTAAATGGCACCTGTGACTGAATGTGAACTTAAGATTGTATCACGATAATATTGTTGTAGTATATTCTTGAAAATAAATTATTATTATTGGTATTGTAGTCATCTTTATATGTCAATACATTTATCGGGTCAGATAGTATTTAAATAAACAACATTAATATCATTTTCGAATCAATGCGCTCACTTTTGAAATAAGTATATATTCAAATGCCAAAATGTTTGTTGAAAGTTTAATTTTTAAACGAATTTAACCCACGCAAAATAGTCTAAACTTTCCAAACTTAATACGAGCGAGTAATCTAAAAGTTAAATTGCATATGTTGAACGCGTTAATATTTAGAAACGCGACGCAGATTATGCAGAGCTAACTATCTAAATAATTAATTACATCCCCTCGGGCTTTGCCTTATAATATAAGGTATATGTACATATAATTTGTGATAGTCGTTTTAAGACTATTTTGTTTGCCCCATTGCCCAACACGGGTTGTTATATAACGTCTGTTTCCCAAACATTTTTCTCTATAGATATAAATATAGCATCTTTAATGGGCTTAGACTATGAAAAGTAGTTATTTAAATTATATAAAGTGTCGAGTTAAATTTAATACTAACAGTACATACATAAAGTTTTTAAAAGGCCGGCAACGTACTCGCGATCCCTCTGGCGTTGAGAGTGTCCATGGGCGGCGGTATCACTTAACATCAGGTGAGCCTCCGGCCTGTTATATAAATATTATTATAAGAGTTGTACAATTATCGTTGGATAGGTCGCAAAAATCTTGTTAAACTCAAACCGAACGGCATTTTATATACTTATCGCTTATAGATACAGTGATTCCTAAGAAAGGAATCAATATATAATTGATTATATTTTTAAGAAAAATTACAGTAATATAAAAGATTAGTGTTGAAGAGACATCTTGCACAATACACGCGAGTTGGAGGGTAGTTCTTAAAGTTCAGTCAAAGTTAAAGTCAAGATCAATAAACTACCCTCAGTAGTTAAATCTATTACTAGTGAGAGAAAAGATAGTAATGTTTATAACGAACTAGCATTTAGTCCGATTTTATTCAATATGTAATAGTAGAAGTATGGCAGATATTGATATCTTCTATAAATCTGTAGTACATTGAATCGAAGTTGTGATTTAGTTCTTACCTATTTGCTGGCTATTTGTAGCAAAATGTAGAACCACTAAAAAGAAACTGCTCTCGGGTCAAGTGCGTCTCACCCATATATTGTCACCCTTAGCCTAGATATTATGCAACAAGGTGTGAGGTATTTTATTTTTAAATATTAGACATAATAAATGATACAATGTTGCTACGTTGTTTAAAATGTCGATCTATCTTAAACCATGGTAAACAAACAATCTCAGTCATTGTCAATTAAGGGTGGCAAATTCTAGTTTAAAATGCAATAACATTATAATGTAAACATAAGTAAACTTATACACATAGATGCAAGTTTTTGAACGAAGGTATGAACTTCAACGAAGAGAAATTCGAATCGACAAAGACCAGTCACTTTCCGAGCGGCTTGATCCCATCGCTTTGCGTAAAGATGTGGGGTCTGCAACTTCTCCGCATTTAGAGGATAATACCTATAGCTGAGTTTCATCATCGGACGTCAAGACAGATTACGAAATACCACCCATATCACCTCGACGCTACTCACAACTGAGCCTTTTTCAAGCAGTTTTGGAACCACTATGTGGAACCAGCCGGCCACTGAAGTATTTCGTATTATTCATTCAAGAAAAGAACGTACCAATTTTTAAAAGGCCGGTAATGTACTTGCGAACCTTCTGGTAATGTGAGTTCCCAGGTCCACTCTATATCAGGCGAGCTTCCTGCTCGGTTCTCCCCTGTTGTAACATTCTTGTGACTGATGTATCCTTTCCTTGGACTTATTTATTTAAATTTTAATAATAAACGTACATAAATACACGTCTGTAAACCCAGCGGCTAAATTTTATTTTAAAATGTTCTCTCATCTATTAATTAACTTTCCATAAAAACGAAGATCAAATCTCAGATTCGGGATAGATCTAATTAAAAATACATTAAGCTGGCATAACAACATACACGTGCACATTTGGTCAAAAACAGTCAAAATAAGAGCGTACTATTGTGTATAATTCTGGCAACGCACTTGCTAGTCTTCTGGCTGTGTGGGTCCATGGATCACTTAACATCAGGAGAGCCTCCTGCTAAATTAACGATATTATAAGTGAAATAGTGTACATTAGCCAACTGCGTAAGGTATACATTATTTATCTAATTTGCGTAAACTGAAATTAATTGTATTTAATTGATCGTGAGTGATATTTTTTTTGAGAATGATGTTCTTTAAAACCTAATCAGACTTTAGCAAGAAAAACCAACATGGTTAGATTAAATAATAATATTTCGGTTAGAGTAAAACCACATTGGTTTAAAATCAACATGAACAACTATTGTTTAAAGTCAACTTGACTTGACCCACCCCCTTGAAACCAAGACCCACCCTGGGGTCTTGGTTTTACTGCTTAGACGCTTTTGTTAATTGCATTATTATGTTTAAAACTTTTTTTTTCACGAAACCTAATTCTTTATATGAATAGATAAGCTTAGGTAAGTTTTTTATGCAATCATTATTTTAATGTAATAAAATGTATACTAAATATTTATTATTTATATAATAACGCATAAAGGATTTGATAAATTTCATTAAAAAATATAGAGTTTGTGGCGTTCTACTTCATTATGTATCCTCGTATGTTTTCTTGTTAAAGGAAGCCGTAGCAAGTGTCAGTTGCCATAATATTAATGGTCTTACTTATTAATTTGCCTACTCAGGTGTATAGTTAATACACTTCCAAGATATTAAGCAGCGATTTTTAGAAGCTTAAACAAAACCAAGATTAATCTAATGACCGCAAATGAATTTACACAGATTTATTTTAGCCGTTATAAACTGTGAGCTGCACGTACGCCGTAAATATTATTGTTATTATAAAATACGTATTTCAAACAATATATGCGCTGTTTTTTTGGATTTACAATTATAATTGAACTTGCATAAGCAGATATAAAATCAGTTTTCTGCACTTTATAACTAGAAATCATTATTTTTGTTTTGCTAGTTTCCCCAAGATTAACATTAGTAATGACATGCCTAAAATAATTTAACTGATAACTAATTTTATTAACATTTTTTAAGTTTTTCTAAAACTTATTGATCATCGATCTATTAAATACTACATTTTTCCATTACTCTCATCTCATCAGGCTCCATACAAACCCAGTACTAAGCCGTATATCTAATAGTTAGCTAAAGGATTAAAACAAAATTTAAACAGTAATGGTTAAGTTTAATTCTGTTAGTTTATACGAGCCTAATTAGAAACTAACAGCGGAGGCAAACCAGAACATAGTTTTCGTTTGTTCAGAACTCGATTCTAAACTGCAGTGCGGCATATGGTGTGACACCACGCCTATAGTATATAACAGCCTAACTCTATACACATTCGTATTAAAACGAAAAAAGCGATTGAGTAAATAAAATATACTGCTATTCTGGTTTCTGGCCCAGATCTCAAGGTTTTTTATTAAACATGGATTTACGATGGCATCCATTACATGAACTTACTATCTTTAAATACTTTGAATAATACAGCCGTTTTATACCCTTATCTACAAAACAAATCAAAAGGCCTATTTGCATATCTGCAATAGTTTGTTTACTACAGTTACAGCAAAGATTTATGTAAAATGTCTCGTCATTTTCTATAAATACCTTCACTTTATGCTCGAGTGATTGTAACCGGCATTAGTAGTACGTCAATCTTAAAATATGATAATTATAAGCAAATATTTTAACTGGAACGCAGCGCCACTGCAACTAAATTATGAGCTTCATCTGAGCGTAAACTTCTCTGAGAATACGTAACATATAAATTGTATAATAAATGTGTAAGGTGGTACAATCGTAAGTTCGCATATTCCGCCACACACAATGGCGCGCAAATTTGTCTTTAAAGGAATTTTACATTATTAGTCATATGAATTAGTCAATGCTTATATTATTTGTATCGTACATATCAAATCAAACGTTATTAAATTTATACCAACTACAGTGTATCTCTCAATTAATCATTTATTGAATCATTTTGTTCCAAAAGTAATATACCAAGTGGATTTTTAAAAACTCTAGTCGGAAGATCTTTTAATTCTTTTGGTAAATTATTGTCAACCTTAATTGCCATACATAAAGGTGTTTTTCCTAAACAGTTCCAGATTGATTTTAGGCACAGCCAATTTCTCCCCATGTCTACTTCTAACATTCGACTTAAATATACATACTGTATGTTTGTGCACGAATAAGGACATTTCTAAAATATAAATACAGGGAAGAGATAAAATTTTGAGCTTCTTAAATAACTAACTACCAAGACAGTTTGCTCCACAAATAGCTCTAATACATTTACCTATTTATTTTACTGAATTTCCCGAAATTATGATTCCATATCTAAGTATAGATCACACATATGCGTGATAAGCAGCTAATACCGTATGTTTGTCAGTTTCCTTTAGTCGTTTTAACACAAAAACGAAGCAATCTATTTGTGTGTCTAAAATTTATCTAGCGTTATACCTATATTTAGTATACCTACATTTGTATCACTTATCATTACCCTTTCTCCTTGTATCGACATCAAGAGAATTTAAAAAAAGTAAAATATCTCAATAGTGGCTTTGAATGTATGTGGAAATTTTGTAATTCATTTATGAGTACTATTGTTTATTATAGTTACCGAATGTTAGGTCAGACAGCTTATATTAGGTTGCGGAAATCATAATTTGTAATAAAATTTCTGCATTATTAATAATTGTTATTAAGTAAATTGTCTAGTAAAGCACAACACTCTCAAGAAGAAAGTCATCAAGTCAAAACTTTGCCAGAATTAAAATCTGTTTAAAGACCCACTAAAATGGGCTTAAAAATCTTCGCGTGTTTGCCAACTTATTATATAAAAAATATATTATGAACCTTTCCATTCATTCATAATTGACGCTTGGCGTATAAGGTATACTCATATTTTAAATTAAAAATATATTTATCGAGAAACTGGAAAGCTTAGTTTTTAAACCGTACATTCAGAGTCGAGACTTAGCGAGAACTATGGATTCTATAATTCCTAACATTACACAAGAAATTGTAGTGAAAATATGAAGGTTAAGACTACAAGATTACAAGCTCAACTAGCGTACATCGTGAGCTAATTTACAATGCTCTGTTGAACAGAGTTACATAATAGTTATATGTTATAATTGAATAGTTATATATACATAAGAGCCACAAAAAAAAGAATCGTACACGAGAATCAAGGGATACAGGTGAAATTTATCCAAGTTTAGATTATCCTTTGATTGAGGATCGATTGTATAGTTTGGTGTTGTTTGGTGAACAACTCTTCACAGTCGCTTGAATGATAAAAAAAATACTAAATGATAAATTGAAAGTTTGTGAAGAAACCATCGGTGCAAGAGCTCAAACGAACAAACCTAAGCTTGTAAAACACAACGAGAATAATGAGTTCGATGGATTTTGAGCTGATTCAACATTCATTTATAATATTAAATAAACTTTTGTTGTTCCTAAATTTATTCAACGAAAATATCTGAAGATTCGTTGAACGCAATAAATAACACGTAACCGAATTATGGCTAAATAAACAAATAAATTTAAATTTGATTTGTAATTCATGATACTTGTGTAAATAACAATTTGGCTGTCGTAAATCAGTTTGTGTAAAAAAAGTTCGTTTTCGCCGAAGATTTATACGTATCTCGTATACGTAATAAATATGAATGGGCGTGTTCTCGCGTGTTATTAATAATAATTTATATTTTTGTATCCTTGTTCTTGATTAAATCTTTACTTTGAATGCATTTGTTACGGGGTTTTAAAGGTGTAATAATATTGTACGCCTAAAGAAGATACAAATTTATTTTATTGGCTAATTATAATCAATTATTCTATTATATACGCACGTTAAAGTATTTATTTTTAATTTAATAATAATAATGGGACATTTGTTTTCTTTAAACATATATAAATAATGAAATAAAGGTAAGGTAGGCATCAAATGATGTAGGTAAGTAAAATTAATGGCTTTTATAACGGATTATTATTTACATAGAAAAAAATGGAAGCTATGTTTCATGTTTTCAATTATTTTTGCAAATGTTTGAATTAAAATTCATACATTGTTTGCTGTTATATGAATAGTAACTATAATAAAAAAAGCATTTGAGAAGTCATAAATGAAGAGAGGGAAAATAATTTAAAAAGGGAACATCGCAAATGAAAATAAATAAGTAAGAACTTCGAGAAAATAGTCTTGAAATATTTCACGATCTCAGCGAGAGATAAAATGAGAAATAACATCTTACGTCGCTTCTAATGTGTTTAAGTTTAAAAACATCGAAATTATTGCTAACACGTAATGAATGTGAAACTATAAGTTAGTATTAAGTAATAAACTTTGACGTGCCATTTCTTATATATAGAAAATATTATATAATTTAATTAGAAAAGAGCAGTATTGACCAAGTGAATTAAGCGTACAACTCTCATCCTTAAGGTCGTTCTTTCGAATCACGGCTTACCAATGCGATTTTCTTTATATGTGTACAATTAGTACATGCTTCTACGATGAAACATACATATCATGAGGAAAACTACATGTGTCGTACCCAAAAATCTATGACATCGTCAGACTTCTGTCTGACAAGTAGGTGCTATGAAATAATAGTTATATTTTGCGTTCTAGCGCCACTGGATTATTATTATTAATTAAACAAATCTTAGATTTCTGTTAATCATTCACGCCTGTGCACTAATGGATTTTCCTTTTAACGACCGCAGTTGGCAGTGGGGTGTAGGAAAAATATGCACGATTTATGTTATTTATTTTTTATTTACAAATAAAATGGACGGCTAGTGTTAGGTACAAAATTCCACTTTTGCTTTGGGAAAAAAATAATTGATTTAGTAAAATTTTAACCTAAGAGCAAAAGTTGTGGCGGTGTTTATGTTGTACACTTTTGTGAATAACCAACACTTGTTTAGACTTATAATAAAAACATTTAACTAATTTATAATAAAGAAATTCTTAACACGAAACATCCTCAGACAAATATAACTTATGCAAAGACGTTTGTGTATGCTCAGCTGCTGCAGTTCCAACATAACTTCATACGTGTTTGGTGTTTCGTAGAATTCAAGTTGAATGACTCATTTCATGGTGCTTCATAATATATTAGAAACATTAGATGAAGTAACGAAGTTTTTTTAAAACTATTGATACGAAGGGTAGCCAGGCTATAACTATAAATTTTAATTAAAATTTTATGATAAACACGTAATTATTAAAAAATATAAGAATCTCTATGCTTGTTGCGGTTGCGAACGTACCTATTAGTTCGAGAAATCTGCTAGGCAAGCGACGACAGCACTCGACTTGCACGGGGGTGCAGGAAGATTGCACTAAAGCTGCGCCTATAGTCTCCCTGACGCAATTCTGTAGAACTAGGTGCCTCTCCCAGTAACTGTACGATGTTCAACTGAAAATTTCCCGAAATTTTAAACGATTTACAAGCACTCTCTTGGCCTCTTTTATTAACCTCCAAGCTCTTTACACTATTATGTGTATGTCTATACACTCGCATAGTCCAAAATTAGTGTATGCCGCAATTTTGTGTATCCGATTTACTTTCATCTTTATTATTTTGTCTTTCACTCTAATAGTAACCATACACAACAAACTCATGAATATAATGTAAATGATTTAATTTTATTTTAAACAAGGCCCTGAAGATTCAGCTGAAAAATCGAATTAAATGGTAACTAATTGGCGAAATGTCAAAGTTAAAATATTGCATTAAAAAAGAATGAAAAACATCTTTTACGATGGAAGCTCAACTTAATATTCATGGCTGCCACAAAGAGGCTAATTTTAATCTTAATATGATCGGCCATATTGGAAATTCAAATTTTCCGTTCGATATTAAGATTGCTTTATGAATTATTATGTGATGTATTTTTCACTAATCGAGTTGAAAGTCATATTGAGAATTGACATGTTATAATTTATTCAAAATACACAAATATAGGACTACAATTTTAGTCTGTGTATAAATAGTATACCATCGGTTTTTATAGCATACCTATACGTATGTATGTACGTAGCAACCAACTCGATGATTATTTTGTCCATATTATCGTGACAGCTTACAAATAAACACGATGTTTTCTTCCTCAAAATATACAGATACAAAATTTATTTCAAAATATATTTATTCATAATATTTTTTAGTTTCACAAGGCCTTTCAATTGAATTTTTATTTTTATTTGCTTATAAATTACTGAACGCACCCCTGGAATATAGGCAGAAACCACGCTTGATAAGGATTAGCGGAATATCGATGGGAAAAACCGACCAGACTTCTCGCTATATTCCACCGTAAAAGCAACTGTCAATTGTGAATATAGATCTATACATTTTTCCATAGACAAGATAGGAACGTAAAACTTCATGGATGCAAAGCAATGCTATTACTAGACGAACCCTGTTGAGGGCAGATAATTAAATGTGAATTATTCGAAATATAAGCTTCGGGCAAGAAGCTTATTTATGAATTAGTACAATTTATTGACATAGATAAGACCTCAAACAAAACTTTTACGTATAAAGCTAAAAGTATCAACCCAGATTTATTAATAGCCTCGTTTTTCCTTTTATGAACTAGCCGTAAAGACAGTATCGGATGCCCTACTTTAGTAGCGATTAAAGAAAACTCAGGTAACAATACAAAAAAAAAACTTTTATAAGAGTCGTAATACGAAGTACGTTATAAAAAACAGATATAAAACAGACGTCCAGTATCTATAACGCGTAAAAATGTTTCTTTATACACAGAGTAAAAATTGTAGTCGTATATTTTCTTTGAATAAATTATGAAATACCTTGGATCAACTTCTTAAACGGCTCAGTACATTTTAAAAGTCGTTATAAACATAATTATATACAGTCAAATAAAAAAACTAACTTCGTGAGAAGTGCCGTCTGAAGTATTTCCAAACCCATTAGAATAAGGGACCTTCAAGAGAAGAGTTACATAATAAATACTAATCTCCCATTGCGATATTACAATTTAAATAATACAGGTGTTTT
Source organism: Pieris brassicae (assembly GCF_905147105.1). Classification (NCBI taxonomy): domain Eukaryota; kingdom Metazoa; phylum Arthropoda; class Insecta; order Lepidoptera; family Pieridae; genus Pieris; species Pieris brassicae. The sequence continues at coordinate 5,397,447 of NC_059670.1, forward strand.
GTTTTCCAGTACATGTATACGGACTTAAATTGAAATTCTACCATATACATAAAGTTCAAATCAACGCGCCATATTGCTAGATAGACGTTTATTTATATAATAATTTAAATCTCTGCTTGTTGAGTTGAGTCTTAATCGGCTTAAAAGTACGATTTTTGGTTCGACGTACACCGCATCGTGGATTATTCCGTCAATGACTTAGCTTGATTTTTAGTCTGTGGTGCTTTCTCGCTTCGCTGAACCGAAGAATTACCGGCCGCTCCTGTCATTTCATTTTATTTATTCCCCGCATTACTGACACTTTGAGATTGCTACTATAATTACCAAAGTAAGGTCCTCTCACTGACTTCATTAAGTGACAATGTAATTATTTTTTCAGACTTTGTCATGACCTCTAAATTTCAAATTTTCTATTTTCAAGAGTTCTATCGGCAGTAGTTTGAAGTATTTCATAAAACTTAGATTAGTAATGTAGAGGAAAACCGTTAACAATTATAATTATGGTATTATTTCTTTAATATGCTAATCGAATCGAATTATTTTACGTTTGAAGGATAAATGTTTATATAAGGTGTTATGTTATACGGCAAATCAAACCCTAAACCGATTTCTACACAATATTCATTAAACTCAAAGCCCATAAAAGTTTCTTTTAAGGACTTTTTCTTTTCAAAGTATTTCATACACTTTGTATTATGGCTTCCACTCGGTCCACACGAATTAAGTACCAAAACAATTGCTCAAGTAATTTGTTGAAAAAATTGAGTTTCCTTAAAAGCTCTCCGTTAAGCAAACAAAAGATGAAACAATATTAACGAGTCCATTCGAAGAAAAGGAACATTTTTGTGAGGAATTTTATTTGTATTTTTGTGTAAATTTTACCGAGTGATTTTAATTAAGCTGAAAATGCGCAGTAGATTGACAAGTGGCGACGATTTTTAATTGCTTGTTAGATTCCTAGTGCCTATGTTTACTCAGTTTATTGCCCAAATAAAAATATAATTAACTGCATTTTCAGTTATAGTGTGTATTGCAAATGCAAAATTCACGAAATATATATATAAAGCATAATGTTATATGACCTAACTTTGGTTATTTTACCATGATTGGATCGTAATTTTCGACGATTATTATCCACTACTATCAATAAAGTATTTTGAATTTATCTGTTTTGAATACCGGCTTGGTAATAAAAACAGAGCGTATCTATTCATAAAAGGCATCACTATACATCAGTTGAGTCTTCTACCCGTTTGCCCCTGTTGTTTTGAACAAAAAGTAATTATTTGAGCAAATAAAAAAAATCCTGTAAAAACGGAAGCACCAACATACATAGCCCTAGGTTTCGATTGTATAGTGATTGTTTTTTCTGCTTTTATACCGAGTTTATATTAGTATAAATAATTTTTTTTTTACTTTGTATCTAGTATTATTTTATTCTAAAAACGTTGGACTTAGGCTTTGCAAACTAGAGCTTTTGACTCTAGGTTCAAAAATAAATTGAAACCCCTGCCCTTAGCGTAGTGAAACTTGTGTGTATAATATAAAAAAAATAATGTAACTATGAAGCGCACAATTAGCAACTCAGATTCTCAGAATATGCACGCTTGATCTTCTGTTAATTACCATTGAAGTAATCAAACGGTTCTTGTGATGGCATAGAATAGCTCAGTCGTAGCAAGAACTTAATTGTTATTTAGATAACCCAGGAAGACCGACTTATGAGTCATAATATTTAACTATTGTACATTTAAAACATTATTGCATATGTACAGTTGGTATTCCCGACAAATAAATAGGTCTAAGTAAGACGCATAGTAGTTGTTTTCTTTCTTGACAAATTGGCCAAAATACGTGCCGAGACTAATATTTATAATCACAGCTCCAGACGTGATTGGAACCAGAATTCATTGGAACGTTGTGCAAGAACTAAGATTCGAGTACTAACTATTTGTTATATAATATTGTAATCAATTACAATTAGAACATTATCATACAAAACACTCATCGTACTGCGCATCATGAATGCGCCCGTAATAACATAACAGCATCGCTATAGACTAAAAATAACAAACATCAAAGAAGCTGTATTCGTTTTTTAAAACGATTTGTTAATTAATATGTATTAGCTAATGAAGACTAGGTAGGTTGTGCGTGTACTGTACTGTAAAGAGTAAATAATAATTATGTTTCACAAAGTAATTTATTTTATTTACAGAGTAAATATAATCGTGAAGATTCCGAGTTTATATTTGCTTGCTTTGGTTCTCTTTTGAATAAATTATCTTTTAATAATTCATAAATGTAGTAAACACAAGCATGTGGCTACTTTTTACTAAGTTAAATTACTATGTTATTAGGTATTATCAAAATCTTTTTAATTAGTTTTCAAGATAGAATGAGATATGGGTTGTATCCCATATTGTTATTATGTTATTTGAATATAGAAAATTATTTTGAGGTCCATAATTTTTTTTCCAAAAAATTTAATTTTTAATATAATTTGAATTCAATTGAAATAATATTACGGCAAGAAAATTCATCAATGATATTTTACAAAAACCTAAATTCTGACGTCCTTAACAAAAAAATACTTTTCTTTGATTATTTTTATATAGTTTGTGTATTTTGAGTTAGTAACGAAAGTTTGTAGTAATAGATACAGTGATGAAGAACAGACATCTTAAAGTTTCTCGCATCGAAGAGCTTCGACAATTTATACGCTTCGTCTGCTTCTGACTTCGCTTTTCACATCCAAATTTTTATAAAAGTTAGAGGTTACAAAGGATTTTTTTCTTGAAAAAGCTTATGAATTATTTAGTATTACTATGAATCTATTATTGAATATTTTTTTTAATATACATAGAGTATCGCAGCCCATTGACACCCATTTTAGTCGGCCTTTGAGGGAGGCGTATACTCTATTTTTTATCAATTAGAGGTCGTGTCTCCTAGGGATTCGATTTGACAGTTCGCTAGTTCATAAAAGAAAGTATGTTTTGAAACGGACTGTGGCAGACTTCCAGCCAGGTGATGCTGGAAGTCAACTTTACCAGATTAACTTGTTTAGGCCCTTTCTAAAAATCTGTGAATTATCCATCTAGGTATAAAAGTTAATTGCTATTCTTTTGTCTCGCTAAAACTCGAGAATGACTGGACCGATTTGGCAATGCATATTAAATATAAAAACAAAGGCGAAACAATCTAAATCCTGGCCTCCGATGTCTATATCTATTTTGTGTTATTTTATTTTTCTTAATAAGCAAGTACTAGTTAATAGGTTCTTACTTTGTGCACATATAACGTAAAGTCAGTTCGTGACAGCCGTGTTGGACGCGCAACATTACTCCACAAAGAGTAGAGACTGTGCGGGAAAAGAATGGTCCTATCGGTTATACAAACATTATTTCATATGCCATTTCCTTTCTTCGTATCAAGTATCAAGATCGCCATCGAAGTATAATGACGTCATGCTGTTGTCAACAACACAAAAGGTAATTTAGCACTGCAGCGACACCAAATCTCGGTTTAAAATCTCAAAGTTTCCAATCATCTTTTCATAATGTACTTGTACCTATTTAGCTACCAGGATCGTGTCCCCGTAACATTCTAATAACATTATACCCCACAACGTTTCATTTTGAATGTTTATCGTCGTAAAGAGATACAGATAGTCAAAAGATACCGTAATATGATCAATTTTGTCATCAGATGACGTAATAATATAAATAATGCATATGGTACAAAAATGTTAAGGTGGTACAGTCTATAAGGAATTTTACATAGAATATATTATAGTCAATTCTGATATTATTTGCAGTGATAAAATATCACATTATTTAAATATATACATACATTATCAAATTAATATAAATTATAATGTTTTACGCAAATTATTAAGATAATAATATATACATTCCAAAGTTTGTACAAAAATCATATAAATAGTTCAGGTAGACATAAGATATACGTAATACCCATTAAACCTATACGTGAAAAATGTATGGCAATTAATATTGTTCGCAATTACTGTTCCAATTAACGTTGTCATACTCGTCTCCCCATTCATCACCTATAAACTTCCCGAAATATCTCCCTCAAATATCCCGTTGTTTAACTTCACAATGGGTACTTCCTACCCACGCAAATATATTTTGATCAAAGTCTATTTGTTACAATTACGAAATGTTATGAATTAATTAAGATTGATCACGGTATTCCAAATATATAAATATAGGATATTTTACAGAAAAAGGTTCTATGGGCTGTAGAATCGTTCAAGTTTAAATAGATCTTATATCAAACTGTCATATTGCACAGACCGTGCGGGTCATAAATAAAAAATATCATATTATTTAAAAAAAGAACATCGGTCATCATATGGCACAATTACATTTGTACAGCAAGCCAGCCAGTGTACTGAGTATTGAAATTTATATGTTATGAATGTCAGAAGTATCTATATAGTATATGTATGTATGATTAAGCAGCACAAGATAACTAAATATATAATAGGGTGATAGCTAAAAATCAACAACACTCTAAATCCTTTAGCCCTTCAGATGAATACATAAATAAGTACGAGATGTCAGTAACAACAGAGCTAAGGTAACAGACCTCTACGGATAGGATCAGAGATTCAAGGTGGTGGGATTATCTCAAAGCTTGATGGAGTCTTCGCCACTTTGAGATGAAGCGAGAAATAAATAAGACAAAACAATGTTCAAATGTGATTCTTTATTACAAAATAACATCATAAATACTATTTACACATATTAACATATACTAACATATTAATTTCATACAGTCAGCAGTTGATCAACATACAAGTGAAATCTAAACAACGTTAAAATGACACAAAAATATTAACACAAATTTTTAATTTGGAATTCAAATCGGAATGTTTATTTCAAATGTTTTTAAAATATTGTTAATAATTTTAACTTTATGCCAGTTTCAATTAAAAGGTTGGGAAACTACACGCAAGAAAAACATAACAAATACATCAAAGGACGCATTTCATTTATTGTTATTTAATATGTTGATAATAAATTAATTTTTAAATTTGATTTAATAATTTTTAAAATGAAATATGAGATATTGTAACTTTAATTGCCTTTGAAATAATTATGTCAAAAATGCTTATAGCACAAGAATTTTCCAGCAGAGGTGTTTGGTTGAATTTTAAAATTGCAGTTGAATGCGTTAGCTGAATATTTTACGGAGTTTGGTGAATGTGAAGTAGGTGGAAGATTTAAAACTGTCCACTGCAACGCTTCCGCCGCCTGACAGTTTTGATAGCGGCCAAAGGTGAATATCGAAAGCGTTACTATTTGTTCTCTTTATAAATACAGCTTTGCGGGTTTCTCTTCCGTTGTTATTGATAGGTTTAGTCTATGTATTTCTGTGAAAGAATTAAAAAAAAGAAACAATCCTCTATCTAGATTGTTATAAGGCTAAAAAGACTTCAATATACTGATTTTTATCAAATAGTTATCGGTCAATGTTTGAGTGCTTAATATATATAGTAACATAAATATAGTAACGACTAAGATTACCAAGAATTTGGAGGTGGTATACGTCTATTTATTGACACTCCCTACACACACTAATACTAAAATGAACTTCCTAATAATAATTACTATAAATAAAAAAATAATCTACGAATAAACATGGCCAAAATAAACATAATCCATTTACAGACATATAACTTAAAAAATAGACTTACAATATAAAAGAAACTAGACATAATGAACGAGTGTGTATTTTTAGGTATAACGCTAGATAAATTTTGTAGTTGAAAAGCACATATTGAAAAATAGTTCGTTCAAAGCTCCGTTTTTGTGTTAAAACGACTAAGGGAAACTGTTAACCATGATACGGTATGGGCTGCTTATCATGCATATGATTCACTATACGATATGGAATTATAGTTTGGGGAAATTTAGTCGAAGTAAATAGGGTATTTAAGGCTCAAAAGAAATGTATTAGAGTAATTTGTGGAGCAAACTGTCTTGATAGTTGCGTACCTTTATTTAAGAAGCACACAATTGTATCTCTTCCCTGTATTTATATTTTAGAAATGTCCTTATTCGTGCATACTTTGAAGTCGAATGTTAGAAGTAGACATGGGGAGAAATTGGCTGTGCCAAAAATCTATCTGGAACTGTTTAGGAAAAATACCTTTTGTATGGCAATAAGGTTTACAATAATTTTCTAAAATAGTTAAAGGATCTTCCGACTAGAGTTATTAAAAATAGACTAGGTGTATTACTTTTGAAAAAAAAAATATTGTTCAATAATTTTTTATTTGCGTGAGACACTGTAGTGGATATAAATTTAATAACGTATATTATTATATAATAACGATTCCTAAATACAGTTTTTGACGGACGGAAGCAAAAGTTATGTTTTCACTCAAACTTGAGTGAAAACATAACTTTTGCTTCCAAAACAACTATTGTTTTAAAACTAATCGAACTTAGGAGCTCGTCTACATTGCATAACGGTGCATCTAAGTCACGAAAAAATAAATCAGTAGTGCTACAAGCTTCTTAGGTCTGGGCCTCAGATTTCTGTATCTGTTTCATGATCATTTGTTAATCGAATAGGCAAGTAGGTGATCAGCCTTCTGTGTCTGACGCACGCCGATGACTTTTTGGATCTAAGTCAAGCCGGTTTCCTCAAGGTGTTTTCGTTCACCGTTCGAGCCCATGTGAAATGCGCACATAGAAAGAAGGTCTATTAGTGTACAGCCAGGGATCGAACCAACGACCTCAGGGACGAGAGTCGCACGGTGAAGCCACTAGGCAAACACTGCCCTTAGGCCACGAATCGAGTTTTTAATCGAGTGTTGATAGTAGGGAAATGTCCATAGCGACCCTCGTTACGGAGAGGTCTTCTATTTCTAAACGTTCACTACAAAGTAGAAACGGGACGTTTAGGCTATTGACAATTTAAATTCACAATTACGTTTTTAAATCTTTCTTCTTTGAACTAATCTCCAATGAGAATTGTTTTCACTCAAATGGTGGAATTCCAAATTTAAATTATGAAAATAATATTAATGAATGAAGGCCATATATTAAATAAACAAACCGGGCGGGTTTTTATGAGGTCATGTATAAATTTAATGTGATTTCTGGGGGAGGTTTAGTTGTATAAATACAGGTAAATCACAGCGACAGTGGTAATGTAGATTTATGTATATAATATAAGGCAGACCGTAAATGACGTGTCTCTGACTAGGAATAATAAAATATCAAATAAAAAACTGCTGGAACTACTATGGATAACAAATGTGAAAGTAAAAATTAACAATAACGAAAAATTTACAAGTAATACGAATAAAACGAAAATCAATAGCTAGTGAAGTGAAGTGAAAAAATACTATAGCTCATGTTGTAAATGTATGCTCAGCACATTGAAACACATAAAACAACATTCGCAGAAACACAAAAATTTAAATTACCCAATTATAAGGAATTATCCCCCATAATCAATAAATAATAAAATAAAGAAGTTTGTTCCCTTTGGAGTAGAGGCTCTTGGGCCGTGGGGTTCAAGTCCACAGGCGCTGATTAAAGATTTATGTTCGCGCCTGATAGATAGTACCGGTGAACACAGAGCTTGTGCTTTCTTCGCTCAATGAATAAGTACCATAATATAACGAGGAAACACTGCCAGTTTTAAAAGCACGCGATCACTGGGACAAAACTTTTGACATTTAATTCATTTATTTATCCATGTTAACTTATTATCATTACTATCGTTTATCTTAAAATATATGTAACTGACAAACATCTATCTTTACGTAAATTCTCTCTGTGCCGCGACAAACCATGTTTATATATTTTTATTTCAATATTTGTTTCCAACATTGGAAATCCCTAAAAAAATAGTCCAAAGTTCAGTTGAAATATTTTTTTTATATAACAGGTGGCAAGCCGGTGGGCTGTATGTTAAGTGATACCGCCCATGGACAGTCCAGAAGGCTCGGAAGTGCGTTGCCGACCTTTAAAGATTTGGTACGCACTTTCCGTGACAAACCCTATTCGAATTGGTTCGGATATACTTCCATACAGTGTTGGTGCGCGGCAAAAACTGCCTTAAATAACCCTTCGACTATGAGGTGATAGGGTGGAATTATAAAACTAATCGTAAAGGTCGCCTAATGGTTTAACGTGCTGAAATCGTGCGTCAAACCCATATTAGTTTACCAATACATTTTTTCTAAATAAAGCGTATACTTAAAATAGCAACAAATAAAACAAAATCAACATGCTCAAATCGATGTTTCCTCTTAGTTATCTATGCTTGGGTTGCTTTATTTTTTACCGGTATCAATACATTTTAAGAACACTTCGAATGAGTATTGTTAAAAATGTCAAACGAAGGATTGACCTGGAACTTGATTTAAGAAAGACTCATAATATATGGACCGACTAAAACAGAATTGAGATATTTCAATAAATCAAGGCAATTCAAAACATATAATTTTATTTTAGTCTGAGCTGATTCGGTGCGAAATAAAATATTTTATTTATAAATAATATTGCCGATGCCATTTTATAGTATATGAAAATTTTATGATATACTATTTTACGATTTCACATTTAACGAGTCACTTATGGTTACATTCAGTTTCCACAAATCGACTTAAAATTTCTATAAAAATGCGTCAATTTTCTTAGAAATTTCACTCTATAAACTAGATTTCTTTTGGGGGATTTTATGTTAGATGATACACTTTTTATCAACTATTAACTAAAGTTAATAGTTGATAAAATATTATTTAAAATATTTTTGACCTACATATTAATAATATTTAAAAATATATAATAAAAAATATGATCTTGCAAAATTTTACTTCTTTTTGAAATGCTAGAGTAACTAGTACTAAGTCTTCTATAGGGCTCGCTTATAACTTCATTAATAAAATTAATGAAAATATTAATATATTTTACAACTATCTTCTAAGTTACCGTAACTTTGTTCTTCATGGGTTTAAAGTTTCGATTTAGTTTTAGTTATTATATTTTTTTTAATTTTTGGATGTGGTTGCTTATTTAGTTTTTGCATTGCTAGGTTGCTTATTATATACACGTTGTTTTAGAACTTATAAATAAATAAAACTAAAATAAATTAAAAAACTTTTTAATGTTTGTAAACCAGTATTACAGGTTTGGCAATGTACCTATAATACTGGTCACATGTCCGCGCTGTATTCCATACTTATTCATTGAGCGAAGAATGCATCAGGGGTCTTCGGTACTATCTACCACGAGTCAGACGATTGATATTGCGTTTGATAATTGTACAAATGACTGACCCAGAAATACAGTCCCTTTATTTGGAGCAGATATCAGAAATAAGCCTGATGTTTTAGTATTTATTTCTTCAAGAACCAAAAGTACTAAGCAAACCCTTTATTTTATTCTACATTTTTACTACTGTTTTATAGGAAAAAGTTTAAAAACAGAATTCCATCTCCTCTCGCAATCTTTACATTTACAAAAACTTTTTCGTCCATCAACAAAGGAATAAGTTTAAAGTATGAACTAAAGTTGGCATAAAGCGTAGGAGTACATTATGCATGAATTTGCTTTATGTGGTATAACAGCTATCCATTACAAGTTTTATAAGTGAAGTTGGTGTTAGTTCAAATATATTAGGGTGTGAGTTAATTCGCATACTTGCCCTGGCAGCGAGGCGCCAAGCGTGAAGTGATAGCGTGCTCTGTTAGGTTAGGGACTCATTATTTACACGAACTGAAATAATACACATTCCTCTATATAATGTAACGCTTTAATTATTAGAAAAAGCAGGACCAGTGCCCAGTTTCTGTTAGTAGCGATAGAGTTTTTTGTGCAATTATGATATAGTTCTCTCAATATCCGTGTGTTTGGGATCGCGTGATAAAATCATAATTGACATCGGGATCATTGTCGCTATTGGAAGTTATAGAGAGATCAGCCTGATAAACCAAGGAGAAAGGTACTTTTTGTTACCATAGATACGTTTTTTATAAAACAGAGTAATCTTAAATCCAGTGTCAGAGTTTTGTGCGAATTATTAGTATTTATTAGATCCCAAACAATACTAACAATTAATTACAACCGAAAATAGGATATAGTATTAATGCATAAATTTATTAAATATATTTCAACGGCAGGAGTTATTTAAAATATTATAGTAAAAACAGTTAAAAACTAGTGCTGTATAAAGTATGAATGAGTAAATTTATTCCTTAGACTATCAGATGAAAAGCCTCGTCTTCGATATTTCAGAGCTTAAAACTTGTATTAAATCTACATTATATTCTATCAGGAAATATCGTGTAATCCCAGCTTAAATGTGCAGTTTACGTTAGTGATTCCCGAGGAAATGTAGTGTTCACAATGTTACTAGACGCTTGTTACATAGAGGATTCAATGTTTCATTGAACAATAAATGTTATTTGTACATCTATATAAATAAAAATGAAAAGCAAAATATGTTGCTAAACTCGAAAACGCCTTGAACAATTCCAGTATTTTTTTTCACGAACTATTCCTTGAACTCTGAGGAAAATAAAACATGGAAAATTTAGTTTTATTTAGTAGTAATCTCAGATCTTTATTCCGTAAAAGCCAAGTCTCATCTAACCAAAGCATATGTTGGTATGTATCTTAGAAGGTGGGCTAAGTAAACAAAAAATATTTAGGCGAAACGAAGTTCGCGGTAGTTCTTAATAATAATTTAAGATTCGAACATTGTAAATTACCCATGGTAAAAGTGGCCAGTATCACCCGATTAAAGGACTTTCTTTTCTTTATATTCTTAACACGGTTATCGTAGACAAGTTTCTGTTTTTTTTTCTTAAGTATGTCTATAAATTGCGACGTTGCCGCCTTGTGCCTATTGCATAACGGGAATAGTTATACCAACGTAGTAACGAGTTTAGAAGTAAGAAATTATGATATCCTTTTTCTAAGCATAACTACCTAAAATAAGGTTCAAATAAGTAAGTTTTCATTTGTACCACTGTTAGTTTAAAAACTCAAGTATGGAATTTATACTGGCACAGTCCACATAATCTGTTAACAGGATCATCGTAGAAAGCATATGTTAGGTGTCAGATCGATTCTTTTTCTTGCCACATTACATTGAATTGGGATGTTGCCAAGAGTTCTGGAAACCTTGTTATTTATAGATAAGTTTCATAGCATTTGAGAGTATTAATGATCAGAATTAGAAATCGCCTAATGGATTCTTCTGTTTGCGGTTCTATAATATATCTATATAAAGCATTAACGCTTAACATTTGTTATTCAACTAAATTTTTACTGCATATTCGTCTAAAAAACTTAATTTAGGTGTACATCTTGTTTCAATACAGAATAAAAAGTCGCGTAGGAAAAATACTGGAAGCAAAAATCAAAGCCGTCTTGTGCAAACATTCCTGGACTATCCCCTCTTTAATTAGATTTACCCCAAATTTCCCCTCACAATGACACGATTACATGGAATATTGAATCAAGCACGACACATGGCACTATGGGGTTGTTTTATTAGAGGGTTGATGTTATATGGCTGCCGTTCACAGTTGAATAGGAATAATGATGATTAAAACTGTGATTGCTTGGAAAATCAGCTTGACGTATACGCTATATTGCTTAAGGAATTCAAGTGAATTTCATTGTGCAGAAATTTCCCGAAATAATATTATGTCCCGAAACGTATTATTATGTTCTTTTGATTAGAACTATGAAGAGAATTTGAAACAAACATTAGACCAACGTATAAGTATCAAAGTATTACGCCATAGACTGTCCTAGTCTAAATGATAAAGCTGCCGTGGCCACAGATCACTAAAAATTTAGAAGATGACATTAACCAAAGAAATTATGCGATTTTAATTATTAAAACTTCTTGGAGATAGAAGTTTGTTTAAATTGTTCATTATAAAACTTTTGAGCTGTATAGTAAAGATTAAATATTAGTTATTAGTTGTTTCGTTGAACAGCAATGTTATACTGAAATTATTTTAATATTGAGTTTTTTTTTGTTTTATTATATAATATGAGTCATATCATTTTTATCTTTTTTGAAACGAATTGTCGAGATTAAATTATACTTTTTTATAAATAATTATAGATTTGTTTGTAAATAGGTTTTTATTGTATACGTTTATAATATTTATTATTACCTTTCCTCGTGTTAAAGAATTTAAGTCGTTTATTTAACTAGATATTTAAAACCATAAATATATTTTACACATAATCAGTAAGTAATAATGAGCTTTACCAACCGTCTCTTGATAAAAGCGAAGATTATATCAGAGTAAGATTATAAGGGATGAGGCACTCAATCATTTTATCAAAAGACTAGGATGTGAAACAACATAGCAGCCTTTATTGAATACATATGACGTACTAAGCTGGCAAATTTAATTTTATTTTATCTTGGGTATTTCAGCTACCTAAACTCAGGCGTATTGCCAAATACCTGCATCCTTGGTGATGCACATAAGGAGCTGTAACCATAGATAATGTAAAATAACTCGTGAATTTCACAGACCATTATTAGACATAGGATAATTAAATGATGAAGGAATAAAAAAAAATAAGTTTAAAATGTTCCCTGTAGCAGTGTACTTTTTATGCTGGCATCTGAAATCTGTGTAGGTATAGCAGTATGTGCATTTGTGCAAGATTGTTTTGTTGAGACTATTTTAAGGATTCGAAAAAAAAAATATCAGTATAGCACAAAAATATGACCTTTAACAAGATATATAATGTAAAATAAAAGTTCTGCTTTAGGAATTAGGATTGATCTGGAACTCTGTTCATTTAGTGAAATTGAAAACTTACGAACCGAACCGTGAGAGATGTCTATCAAACCCTTTCAAGGCGTTCGAGTTTCGACTTTTATACCAGGAGCGTATTTGTATAAAATTGATATTTCTGTCTATTAAATATTAACGACAAGACAAATATTCATTTCAATAAAGTTTAGAAGTACATGCTGGGAATAATGGTTGGCATAGAATTGCTTTCATAACATTTTTGGGTCAGTCGGACTAGAAAGAAACTTGTTTTAACATTATCATCTTTGCCGATTATGTACGTATTTGATACTTAGTTTTCAATTTATAGTTCCCACATCCCAGACTCCCATTTCTCATCTTGTGTGCTAGCTTATTTGTTCAGTACATAGATTCCTCAAACTCCCATAGCTGTGTCTAGTGTGTACATAATAGTGTCCAATGTATATTGATATGCGAAATTCCAAAACGTTTCTTTTATCTCAACAAATATACTCACGTTATCAAAAAAACAGAGAGAGCACGATAAAAATCTATGTGACATGACTTTTTAGTTATAAAATCTTGTTTAGTATTTTGTTTATCAATGTAAACTATTTTGGCTTTGTATATTGTATAAGTATTTTTTTTCTAATATCGATAATAACAATCTATGTAGCTGTAAGTGTCCTTACAAATATATAAATAAATAGAGTAACGCTCGCCCGCTTCACGACTTTTATTTGGGAACTAGGATTTGATGTAAATTTAAACCATTTATTTCTTTAAATATTAACGTTCATAAGTGTACATACCAATATGTATACCATACATACACATACCAGTATATATATTTTGATTTGTATCTAGACAGCTATTGTCAGAGCAGTGTTGGCATACTGGCTTCAGCGTAAAACTCCATCCCTGGCTTTGCACCGATGAACTTTCTGTTTATGTGCGCATTTAACTATCTCATATGGTTAAGGAAAACATCGTGAGAAAACCGGTATACCTTGGGCACAGACGACACCTCGATGATCACAGGCAGACACAACTGAAGCCCAGACCTATAAGGTTGTAGCACCATTGGGATAAACAGGTATTCTTATGGGATTTCTGTCGACACAATAATTTGAGAAGATATTTCTAAAATGTATGTATGGGTCAACCCGAAAAAACTAGCTCTTGTAATCTGTTTTTGAATACAGCCCTGTGTTTAGAAATATGATCACGTCCAGCACCCAATATTCGGCTTCAGCAAACTTTTACTTGAATAATGATGTCTCTTTGAAACGGTATAACTTATTGAATGCGAGATTTTTTTCCCTTTCGATATGTCGGCATTGTGTTTCAATTTACATGAAATTGGTGTAACCTTATTATGCGAATTTGAAACATTCAGTACGTACGTGTTTGATAAAAATTGGATTTTGTTATCGTTTCTTTAATTAATTTATACATTGGATGTTCTTGAATATATAGTATGTACAAGAATAGAATGATAATCTCATTTTAAGTAGATTCACTTCAAGTCAGAGCAGTGTTGGCCTACTGGTTTGAGCACACGCCTTTCTGTTCGTTTTCGAGTTTTCATCCTATTTGTGCAATTGAGACGTAATAATCAGCGGTCTGTACCACCTACTTGCCTGTTATGAAAAATATTATCACCAAACAGATACAGAAATATGTACCTTGAGCTTGTAGCGCTACTAGTTTTGTTTTTCACCTTAACCGATGGCAATGGTTCTTAATTAAGCGTAAAAGGTCTGAATATTCTATCGCAAAAAAGAAACAAGACTAGAGCAGAGTTATTACTCTGTTTTTAGTACTTATCTGTATTATACCATGATTAAACACACTTTGATAGAAAGAAAAAAATAGTACTTGAGTTAAAAGAGATTTTTTTATGAGTAACGCAACAATAGAAGTACGATGGCTAATACATTCAAAATTATAATTTTATACCAAAACATAAGAAATGAGGTTACTTCAATAAAACTTAAATTAAGTTTTTCAAAAATAAAAATAAAAACGCCCTTTTAAGTACGCAAATTTTCTTCCGAGTTTTCCCTGTTATAAAACATGAAAACACGTTTTATTTAAGGAAAATTACGATGAAATCTCTTGTATACTTTATTTTATTCTTTCTTTTAAGAACACGACGAAGAGAGAGAGACTAATATTTGCTTAATTTGTATGTAAATGAACAAGTACTTTTCCTTTTATGATGTAATCTGCCAAATTTTAACTCAGTATTAAGTTGGTCTTCTTAGCCCATGCGCCGGGTTGTCTATCTCCCTAAAATATTGAGAGGGGGCCGATGGCTGGCCACGGGTCATACTCGTGAACGGGTGCTACTTGTAGTGATTGGTCGGACTTGAATTCGTGTGTGTTAGTTATTTCGACTATGTATTTGCATCTTTTTCCGACGAGAATGTAAGTGCGTGCTCCTATTTCACCATGCCTCCTGATGATAGATGACAAATCTTAGTTTTTATTTTATTTTATCATTATTAATTAACTATTAATTACATAAGAAGTCATGTGTGTAATGGTTGCAGCTCCTTACAAATATTGTGTAAAACAAATAAACTTGGCGGAGAGTTTATTGCCAGTTCTTATCTTCCGTTCTACGCCTTTGATTTGAGAACTGGCAGTAAATGTAAAATTAGAAGCATTTATTATGTATTTCTTTTCTGACGTTCATAAGTGTACATTGTGTTACCTATAGGTATGAATAAAAGATTTTGACTTCGTCTTTGAGTCCATTTATACATGTTATCCTTCATCGCTTGTCTAATGGTGAAATCCAGACAACGAGGAGATTCTGGTTTCCCAGATAAACAGTGTTGTAGATAGGTACGGAAGGCAAAGCTAGAAATAACTACAGAAATAGTCTGTACCATAAAAGTTACGTCTAGTAAGAAGCCTTTACCCAATTTTTTTACCAACTGATGCAAGCTAAGGCTTAGACGTATTACACAATTTGTTTTGTAATCCCTAAACGACATCTACAAAATATTAACAATAACTATAAAGGTCACAAATTTCTTTGTAGAATTCTATTCTGCTACAATATTATTTCAAAAATACGGTTTTTATTGTGAATAATATCGTAGGTGTCTCATAATGTGTTCATTAACCACGATGTCCTAAGGGACCATCGTTAATATGTGCGAACCGTATTTACCTCACAAAATTACATCGCTTAAATATGGAATCGGTTAATTAGAAGTCAGGGTTGCCAGATCGGTATTAGATATTAGAAATATGTTTTGTTCCGCTGTATTTTATTTCCTCAATATAAGTATTCAAAATAATTGTAGAAACTCTATGATTCGTAACCCTTTTTAAGCAATAATGTTTAGTTTTAATATACAACCTTTCACTTAGTTTTTAAAAAGTCGAATTACAATATAAGAGTAGACTGGGAGCTCTAGTTTATTTGATTGGTTAAACGTTATCTTGGGAATAACGGGTTCTAATAAATATTCCTAAACTATCAGGCTACAATCAAGTTAATGTAGGTTAAACGTATCACCTCGATGTCCGTCGTTCTACAACTTTTAAGGCACATTTTCCTCGCACGCAGGAGCAGTGTTGGCTTAGTGGCTTCAGCTTCTTCTCATCCCTGAGGTTCAATCCCCGGCTGTGCACCAATGAACTCTTTCTATGTGCGCATTTAACACTCGCTCGAACGGTGAAGGAAAACATCGTAAGGAAACCGGCTTGCCTTAGAACAAATGATCATGAAACAGATACAGAAATCTGAGGCCCAGATCTAAAAAGGTTGTAGCGCCATTGATTTTTTTCTCGCCCCTCTATATCTATATATAGAACCAGCCATCCATTGAAGTATTTCCAACAACACAACATAGGGTTCTTCAAGAAAAGAGCATACACATTCTTTTAAGGTCGGCAAAGTACTTGCGAGCCTTCAAGCACCGTGAGTGAGGATGTTCTTAATATCTGCTGAGCCTCCTGATAATTATCCTTAGTTTTACTAAAAAGGGTTAACAGAACCTTAACAGAACGTTAATATCACAGTGCCGTAAATATTGTTCGTGTTTAAGCAGTAGTACATTTCGCGGCTGAAGTTAAATCGTGTGTTTGAAAGCCGTATATAAGCCACGCATATTAGCAATTATCGTACCTAATAATGAATAATATGCATATAGTAGTCTGTCAAGTGGTTTCCTAATCAATCAGACAGTTGATTGATATGAGGTCGGCTATTGTGCACTTAACAAAGGCTTCATAATAAATTGACCTGATTATGATTCACGCGGTATTAAATCTTAATTTTCTACGAAACAAAAGATAATAAGTCAGAAATAACTGGTAGGGTTTGTGGTTAAGTTTCATGAAAATTAAGCGGATAAGTTAATACGGACAGGGTCTTGGAAAGATGCAGGTATTTTAATAACATGATGTAGTTATTACGAAATGTTGCATCCTATTTATATATTCTAAGGCTATATATACAGCATTGCAAATTAAATAAATTGCATTAACCCAACAGAAAACAGACTTTTTAAACGAAGTTCAAAACACATTTAAAAAAAGATTGCCAACTGGTGTTACAATAAATACTTACATCTATAAACCTAATACCTACTTAATAACTATAAGTAAAAGAATACTTAAAATTTAAGGAAGTTAATCGGATGCCATAAAGTCCATGTCCAGTCCAAATACATAAAATGACCAGGACGTTAATGCACTTTGGCATTTACGGCATTAAGGTCCCTATTTTGACGTGGGTTGAGACACTTGGGCCCTGACAACTCTGTCATGTTGCTATACAACAAATTGCTTAGGGTTGTACACAAACATTTTTACACCCTTCTAGGTTTACACGTAAATTTAGAACTACTGGAACTACTATGAAACCGGAAGTTTCCAGGGAAAGCTGCTTTTTGTTTACACGTAAACATAATGAAACAATTTTTGTTGTGATTCCGGGATTTTTTAAATGTATATACTGTTTACTTCGACATTATCGGGTATTATTGAAATTACTAAATCTAAGACCTAATTCAAAAAATTGACATATTTATCATTACATAGTATATCATTTATATTACTATTAATTTTATATCCATTCCACATACTTTTGCAGTACAAGGCACTATCGTATCAAAATCATTTACTAATTATCAAAACTCTAATATAGTGCATTAAAACATAAATAATATTATACAACTGAACTCACGCAGTTTATATTACCTACATAGTCATTATAAATGAAATTGAAAAAAGAAAACTAAGATAAATTTAAAGTGTTTGGTCTCTATAGCACTTAAGGCAGCATTTCTCAGCAGATTATCAAAATTAATAAATAAAAATGTGACGCGTAACTGAAAAATGTGACGGTAATTTTTTTTCCAACGCCAATAAAGAAGATTCACTACAAAAATATGTGCGTGTACTAGTGTACACACGTGAGAAGTGAAACTTCTTTATGAGCTTGTTTAAAAAAAATGACCTACAACTCTACAGAAATTGGTTTAGTAAAATAAAAATAGATAAAGTTTAACAAAAGGCTTTTATTATTATATACATGAATACAAATAATTCAATTATTTCATTGTACCTTATTACTACTAAGATTATTACAGAATTTCATTAATTGTAATACATTTATTACTATCATGGTTATCGTTATTATATATTTTTGTTATGAATGGCTTCGAATCTCTTTGAATCAACCGTGGTAAGGACAAAAAAACGATGGCACGTAACGGAAAAATGTGACGGGTAACCCAAAAATGTGACGGTATTTTTTATTCCAACGTCGATAAAGAAGTTTCACTTCAAAAATTTCCAAAGTTCCTAAAATTGAATTGCATTGAAAAGTTGCACATTGTAACTATTTATTAATCTAATTTATGTAACAATAATTGCAGCTGAGTTTCATCAGAGGCCGTAGAACCAGAATACACAGCCCCCCTATCACCTCGAAGTCCGTTGTTACACAACTTTTTCGGTACTTATTACCGTCCACCACTAATATGCGGGGAAACCTCGGCCCACTGAAGTAGTTCCAAATCAAATCACTTAGGGTTCTTCCAGATAAAAAACTAACCAATTCCTAAATTCCTTTTATTTAGAAAAAATGTGCGAATAAATCTAAGAAGTAAACTAACCTTTTTTCCCCAGCTACGGGCCTGGATATCACAACCGTTTCCAGCTTCAAAACTTCGACAAATCTGAATTACAAATAAAATGTTCTGAGTGCATTCGGTAAAGTTCGTATGACCAACAGACTAACAGAACTTTCTACTCAAGTCAACTAATGGAAAGACAGTAGTTTGATTTTACTTTCAGTTAGAGCTTCCGTACCTACTCTTATTAATCGAAACTTTCGTAAGAAACAAAGTTAGTTAATCGACAAGACTGATAAACTCATTTTAAAAGCTACACAAAAATAAAATAAAAACGTATATTTAACTTTACATCATTAAGATGGCGAAATACTGGGAAATAATTTATATATCAATTTTCGACAGCCTTTGTGACAATTTATTTAATTTCGATTTCTCGTAACATTTAAATTTACTCATACACCTTTATTAAATATATTCTAATGGCCTTAATGGCCTCCTGATTTATTTATTTATTCAACTTCAAAATGGATATAAATATTGCTAACCTTTGAAAGGAGACGAAAGGGTTACAGTTTTTTTTATAAATAACAATTTTGAAGGAGTGTTTACTATGTTAATGTTAATTAAAGGAATTTTTATAAATTCCTATATGAGACAATACGTTCTAGATGAGATGTGATGTATAAATGTTTAAATATTTAGTCATATTTCGATTAAAATTGTTATCTTTTTTAACCGTTTATTTAAAAAATTGTGTGCGTGTACTAGTTTGCACACGTAACTGTCTTTATGACCTTATTTTTCAAAAAATGATCTACCATATGCAACTTTAAAGAAATTAGTTAAGCAAAGTTAAATTAGATAGAGTTTAACAAAAGGCTTTTATTTATAGACAAGAATACAAATAATACAATTATTTCATTTAACCTTTTGATACTAAGATTGTTACAGAATTTCATTAATTGTAATAGAATTATTACTATCATTGTTAACGTTATTATATATTTTTGTTATTAATGGCTTCGAATCTCTTGGAAGCAACCGAGGTAGGGTCAAGAAAAATATGGCGCGTAACGGAAAAATGTGACGCGTAACCGAAAAATGTGACTTTTTTTTACAACGCCGATAAAGAAGTTTCACTTCAATAATGCAAAGCCTTTTAAGCACCGATTAAGAAGGTACGATTAGGACCGAACATCAGATTATGTCATCGCTTCGTATAAGATTTCGTTGAAATATTAAATCGTATAAAAGGTTGTTTTATTTACTAACAAATTCATCGTGTAATTTTACGATTAATATAAATGGAGTTAATTAATAAATTATTAAAAAAAATGAAACAAACTATTTTCTATTGCCTTGTCTTACGAAGAATTAAATGTAATCATCTATAGCCAATCTATTTATATCTAGGGGTATATAGATGTATTAGGCAAGTTTTGGGAAGTCGGTGCCAATATTTAATGAAATTTTAATGTAATTATAAAACCCTGTCCTTGGGAACTATTCGCTGCAAAACCGAATCATTTATTCCATCACAATGTTATTCGAATCAGTCCACGGGCAGCGGAGTTATGCTTGATCTTACCCTATACACATATATAAAAGGCAAAGGAAAGGGTTGGAAAAAGACGTTTCTTAACGTTTCGACGTGCTTCGAATCTTCGTTATACTTTTTTTATATCTTCTGTATGTATGCAAATAACACAAGATTGTATGGTAAAGAAAATTATCGTCATGTTTTATAAGTCAACGACGTACGTAAAGCACAGATCGTTTACTAGCCTATTAAGTAAATAAATATATAAAAATCTTAGGGCAAAATGATTGGAGTATAATTAAATTTAAAAACCTTTACAACTATTACAAATATATACATTAAAAATAAATGAGTTGAAATATAATGGAAGCCGTGGTTGCCTGGAAGAGATCGCTCGTAAGCGATAAGGCCGCCAGTTGCCCTCCTTTTGATTTAATTATGTTAATTTTTATTTTTATTTTGTAGTGTAACGAAGTGTAAATAAATAAATAAATAATATAAACAATTATATAAAATAAAACATCCTATGTTTGCCTATCGCCAAGTCTTTTCAAAATTCTTTTCCTGTGTTTTTAATTCCATCAGACCACATCTCCAGTGGCCTATCTATCATTAAAGTGGATTTCATCCGGTTACCAGTTTTCAGTTGGTTTTAATCATAATCTCAATGTAGCATTCAATACCTGTATAACAAAGTTAAATCAGTCAAGTAAATTTTCAGTTTATTCGTTACAAAAATAGATATCTTTTCTCTATACAATAATAGTATAGATGTAGAAGATTATTTGAACAAAAGCTGTCTAATGAAGTGCTTTTTTGGGATAACATTTACAACTTAATTCTAATGTATACTAAATCATGTAAATCTATTGTTTGAATACAAAGGGATTGTATTGTTTAATTAAATAGAACTTGTCATAGATTACAAATAATAATAGTTGATTCTTAAGTTCTCAAAAATCTCTAATTTAATTATACAATAATTGTTCAACTAATCCGGATATTTTATATTTTTCAATAAAATATTAATAAAAAAGTCTTTAATTTTCTTTAATTAGTTTAACAAGATATAGAAAACAAATATTTTCATTTGGAATATACAATTAATTAAAAAAAAGTGATTTCAGAATAGCTTAACGATAATTGAATTTATGATGAACTACTTTTACATGGTCCGTGTAGTTCGTGCTATTATTCGCTGTACAATGAACTTCATGACGCTGTTACTGTGAATGGAACCCATCATAGCATGATGATTATTATTCAATATTATGTTCAAGAAATACATACAAAAATATTACTTTCAAATATTTTACTTCTTGTAATGTTAACATATCTACATACGCTATTCTTTGACGACAAAATTCACTGAACTGCGGACGCTTAGCCTGTTTCCTGAAGGAAATGAACTGAGCGGTCATCTCGTGTCACAGACTAGTGGAAATTGTCTCTGTTGCTAATTTTGAAACTACTCTGTGGCAATTTGTTTGT
Organism: Pieris brassicae; assembly: GCF_905147105.1. Classification (NCBI taxonomy): domain Eukaryota; kingdom Metazoa; phylum Arthropoda; class Insecta; order Lepidoptera; family Pieridae; genus Pieris; species Pieris brassicae. The sequence goes on from NC_059670.1 coordinate 5,419,375, forward strand.
GATAATTGTTGAAAAGGTCGTTGAAAGGCTTCGTATACTATGCTAGTTAATTAATTATAGTCCAGGCTTCCATTTGTAAAAACATGTTTGTGATTTATGATTAACGCTTAAATCTTTTAAATAACTATATTTATAATAGATATAAAAGAGATGAAGAATATACGCTAGCTAAACACACAGATGCATAATATAAGATTGATTCGGGTGGAACTATTTTTTTTACAATAATTTGATTTAGCGTAAGAAAAATCTTTAAAGAAGAAAACGAGGAAGGTAAATAAAAAGATGGGAAGATGATGTGCGAAGAGTAGCTGGTCCTATGTGGATGCGTAAAGCTAGCATCAGAGAAGAGTGGAAGCCTTTAGAGGAGGCCTGTGTCCTAGGACAAGCTGTATAAAAAAAATTACCCGCTTTCCGATTAATTATTAGTATTATTTTTTTATTTTAGTGTTAATTTTTAAGTATTTTATGTACTAATATAAAAATTACATTAATAAAGGCTTTTATTTATTTATTTTTAAGAAAAATCTTATCAAATTAATGTGAACGAGGCAACTGAGTTGACATAAGGCACATAGTTTTCGATTTTATCAAACAAAAGAGCTATTTATAAAAGATTGCTAACACTCGGCACACTGATGAATTGGTACGAGAAAAATAAAATACAACATTTAACGTGACTAGCTACTTATAAGCACAAATAACAAACACGAAGAGAAAAAAAAAATCAAGGAGGGTGAGCAATTATGGATGTTTTAATTTTTTGTATTTAAAAATGTCCTTAACCATGAAGAATTACTAAATATATTAACAAGTGTTCCCCAAAATCTTTAGCTTTTAATTAAGCCACAATACACAAATAATTTGTTTATTAAACTAGTAACAGTACATTCGAACTAATTATACCGTCAACCGCTTACTAATTGTCAAATTAACTCACAAATATTCCTACAATGTTTTGATTAAACGTAATTTCTGACTATTGTTTGAGGAAACGGTTGCAAAATTAAGAGCCTAGACTGCCTTTGAATTATTCTATTTCACTGTGTACGTTACATTTTGACAGATATTTTTGCAAAGAAAACTTCCACTTTCTGAAATTAGATTTGCACATAATTATTATTTCAAGAGCCTTTGTGTTTTGTCTTTTAGCAGTCATTATTTCATTTTAAATTAAAATATACCCCTACATCATGCTAGGTATAATAAATAAAATAAATATTTAGTGTTGTCAATATTGTGAACAGTATTTTTATTCTTCTTGATATTAATTTATTTGCCTCAAAATACTTGTAAGCTTTGTAACGGACACAATGATAACTGTTTAATTTTATTAAGCCCAGAGCAATGCTTATAGAATTAAAACTGTTCATAGTTCATTAAAAATATCGCAAAATATCGATTTTAACAATCATAATTTTGGACTAATTTATCTTAAATGTAATAAGGTTCTGAGCTGTCATGCTCGTATGAATGTATTCAATTAAAATGGCAACAATTTTAAGATATCGTTATTGTTTGTCGTTGTCATCTGTCAATGTAAGGCGCGATGTCGATTCAATTTTGCGTAGTCTAATTCTCGGATATTGTAAGTGGTAAGTGCGATAAAATTCCAAAGACAATCAAAAGCCTGTTAAGAAAAGTTATTTACAATATAACGAGGTATTTATCGGAATGAAGGTGGAAGGAATGGACTCTATATAAACACAACGGACTTTGTTGTCATATCTATAGATAAAATAAATAACAATTAAAAAATATATATCTTGCAAAAGAACAAAGTAAACGTAATACTATTTATTACATATATATTTTTAAGAAAATAAATACACTATTTTTTTGTCATATATGTACGATCATTGTTAATTTAGCACCCAAGAGCAGGTTTTTATGATTTTATCGGTCGGGCTGTACATACTAAATTTTCGTTTATCATGTAAACTAGCAATAATAATTATTATATAATCTAATAATACTTGCGGTGAATATTTGTCGTAAAATGACGATAAAGTTGATATCACACCCGTCGTTACATAGCTCGTAACTTTTGAATCGCTGAGCACAGGTTTTGGTTTCGATAGTAAAATATTATTACAATGTTTTAGTATTATACAAAAGATACATTTTGTCTGGCTTTGATTATATCACTTTTATATGAAAATGAAATACCAGCTTTTTCCTTTTGACCAAATTCAGCGAAGGGCTTGTCGAATTATCAATCTCCAACGTACCACTGATCGGCTTGATTCTATCTCTCTCTACGCAGGGACATTGAGTCTCTATGGGCAGTCTACAAAGTGTACTACTATGAGTAATCTGAAGAGTTGTTTGGGTTGATCTCTCCTGCATCGTACGAGCCATATCATTTCAAATTTTCATCAGCTTCATCTTGATGGCTTGAAGTCTTCCACAGTCCCCTTCACAATACACTTTCTTTTGAGAACTAGTAGAACTAGTAACTAGTAACGAACTGTAGAATCGACTTCTATGAGAATTACGACCTCCAATTGTTCAAATTAAGAATATACGCCTCCTTCAAATGACAATGAATAAGGGTTTAACCTTATATACCTCATAGAACAATAGTTGAACAAACATTTCTCGAATTAAATATTTTCTTTTGGTAAGTTAAAATGTTGCTAAAGGTCAATTAAGTTAATGCCTCTGTAATTAATTGCAGTGTTTAAGGGACTAAAAGGGTTGATTTTCTAATTAAAAGATTTGTATCATTACTTTTCCTTAATTGTAAAATATAGGCTGGTAATGCACTATTTGGCTACTTCTATTAAAACAAGTAGGAACTCAGTCACCGAGGTTAAGTTCGAACCCCGGCTTTGCACCAATCGAGTGTGTGCCGTTAACACTCGCTCGCTCGCTCGTAAGGTTTCCCTTACGCCTTACAGTGGTATAAAATGTCATAGGTACTAAGAATAACCTAAGAATAACACAAACCTAGTATTACGTCGGTGTAACTGTTCATACTAGCGTTATTCCAGCCGTCATCCTAGTTTAAGCCTGACATAACCTAAACTATGACTGACGGATTTTTAATGAAAGACGTTTAAACAATGTTTTGAGAGGGAACAAGTTCATAGTAGATTATATGGAGACTCTAGCTATGGTCCTTATTTATTTACACCAGTACTAAATCCGACCACTCATAAAGAAGAAGCATACAATTATGCCCGTAGAGAGATGTTTTGGTGTATGGAACAACCGATTTAGGTATTTGTTGTCAGGGGATTCAGAACATCAACAAAACCAAGATGTATATAGTATCATTGGCAGTCTTTCACAATATAGCCATTGAATTGAAAGAGGCACCTATCTCTTATGATGATGATAAGACCCTGTCTCCACCACCAACAGCACCCACATCTCAAAACACAGCGTGTTTTCTTACTGCTTGAAGCAGTGAGGGCCATTATTATTTAAGAAAACAAGTTTGGTAGGTTTTTAACAATTATTTTAAGAAATAAAACATATTTATTACATTATTCTATTTATTTTAAAGTGCTACTACTAAAGTCTTCACTAGAATGTATGTCTGTAATATTAAATTTATCTTTACTTAGCAGTGTTTCTCGGCCATATTCTTAATTCTTTGTTTATGCTCCATCTGAAGGCGCTCCTTCTCAAGATTTAAAACATTTTTATTACATTATTCTATTGATTTTTAAGTAATTACTAAAGTCTTCACTAGAAACTCTGTCTGTAGTTTTAAATTTATATTATATTAGTGAAGGTGCTCATTTTCCAAAGCTTGAAAACTATGCATATCTGCATGTAAGGCTTCCCCGAAACTAAAACTATCTTTACTTGGTTTCTATAAAAAATAAGAGAATATTCATTTTGGGCTCTGTCCATGCACAACTAAAAAATAATTATATGTTTTGATTAAACAGTGTAGTTTTTGAGATATAGCTACTTCTCTGTTATTTCGCTCCAAGCCTTCATTTTCTGCTTTTTGTGTTCTTACTTAAAACTTGGTATTCAATTATGGACCGATAGGGTCGTAATATATTTCTAAAAAACCGCTGTAGACGAACACAAGAAACAAATTAAAATTCAACAAAAGCAACATTCATGTTCAGTTTTACTCGACATTCACAATTCTACATACCTTTTCTTTTTTCTTCCAATTAATTCAGAGTTCTCTTTTATTATTAGGCATTTTAAAATCTTTTAAAACTGGTATTTATAATTAAAATAAACAACCTCGGATAAAAATCACAGCGACTGGAAACGTCAAACTGACAGAAATACGGTTATCAGAGACAAATTTATGTTTTCTTCTTAAGTTTATCAATGAAATGGAACGTTGCCGTCGTGTGCCTATGGCATAACGTGGGAATAGATATACCAACGTGGTAACGAGTGTATAAGTAAGAAATTATGATCTCCTTATTCTTAGCTTATTCTAAGTATAACTATTCTTGTAGTTTTTATTTGTACCACTGTTAGACCCAAAAAGTTGACACAGTTGACGGCATGTGTCAGGCACAGTAGGCGTAGTAGGAGTGTCTATTTGAAACATGAGAATCAGGCCTAAAAAGTACGACGTTTTTCTAGTAAAAACATAGTTCAATTGAAAGAAGGTATGAATTTATTCGTTTACTTCGTTTAGAAGTAATGAAACTGACGTATGACGATGTAAACTTGACGTGAATCAATAACATGTAAGTCTCCCCTCTTCCTAAAATTTACAGTTTTATGTGAAATTCATATTAAAATATAATACAAATATGCAAGTAAAATAAGTTCAATTGTACTTAAAAATATTCTTTACAGAAGATTTACCTTTACTTTTAGAGAGGCTCTCACAATACGTGATAACACTTGATAGATGAAACACAATAACAACCTTCGCCAGTTTTTTCCACTGTCCCGGCTTTTAGATATTCAGTCCACAGACTTGGGTGACCATAAATTACATGTTTAAGAAATCAAAATTTATGTAAATTAAATTTAAAAAATGGGTTTATTAGATTTTAATGCGTATATGTACCTTAACATATTACAAAAACATAACATAATGAATAATGAAACTACAAGAAAAATATAGATATAGGTCTTTTATCATGATCTTAAAAGTTTCATGCTCGCTTCTAACATCGGCTTTTTTAAGACATTATTTCCCATGGATAAGATAATATGCATAATAGTGTCGCCCCATAAACCATAGACTTATTTTCTAACGATTGGGTCCACTTTAAGACTAATACGAGTTTAGTTTAAAAGCGGCTATCAAATCAATATGCATGCATAGCTTTTTTTATTGTGGTCTGTGTTTTGTTTTCTGAAAACCATCAAACATGATAGCTGATAACTGACATTAAACAGCTGCGAGTCAATTTTAATCTGAAATGTGAAATAAAAAATGAAAAAAATATAATTTGTTGGAATTTTTGTGATGGGCAGAAGCTTGGTATCCCTAACAAAGATTCATAATAATGTATATTATTTATTACTCATGTGTTCTACTCAGTATGTGGGAAATATAAAAGGATGTTTTAAGCGAACCTTTATTATAAAAGTTATAAGGATAACTATGAATAAACGCTACGTTTTATTATAGAAATAAAATTCGTTCTTTAAGTATTGCAGTACAAATAAATTGTAAGAACTTTTGTTTTTATTACTAGGCTTTGAATAAAAATAAATGTAAATTTCATCTTAGTAAAATACATTTTTCTAACCTATAATAATTTCTAGGCTTAGGTCTGTAGCGAGAATAAAACAGATTTAACTTTAAATATGAATATCAAATATTCAGATTAAGTACTACGGTCCATATTCTAATTAGTATTTCAAGAACAATCTGAGCGCCGTCAAAAATGCCAAACTTCACACAGAAAAATGGTTTTGAGCTCTAGAATATTAGGTGTTAAGTATGGCTTCCGTATGTTAAATATATGTGTGACATACGACAGTCATGCGATATACAAGTTAGGAAGTGTAGTGATAACTTGATTTCAGCATCAACCAAGAAATTGTATCAAAAAAAGTACTATTGTAGATATCGACCTCAATCGAAATGATACTGTATAATTAATAAGTACTTTCTCTTCTGTATACTTTTTGTTTTATATTCCAAAAAGATATGGAACTTCACAACCTGATTCCGTTATCCCCTTTCAAACAACGGCCATCTAGAGCTCTCATCTCTTTGTTGTTGACATTTCCAGGTGCCGCACTGCATCATTTGGATCGTCGTTTCTTGTAAAAACAGCAAGGAGTGAAATTCCTTGCCCTCTTCCATTTTCCCTAGATAGTTTTATATGGATTCATTCAAGCGGCGGTTAAAAAGGTCCTCGACAGACGTGCCCTCCAATTGCTGCATCACACTTAACATAAACTAACAGGTGGGATTATGGCCAAAGTTCCAAAATCCACGTGTGTGACGTGGTGTTCTGTTCAGAGGAACTTAGATCTAATAGATAGAATAAATTTAAATGTATTTTATTTTAAAATAAGCCTTTGAAGTGCATGGTTTAATCAAGTATAGCCCAGGGCTAGTTGAAGACAATTAACATGGGTTTAGATGTCTAGCTTTAATAGAATTAGTATCTACGACTCGCTGAACAGTTAAATGGGTCACCCTTCTAGATATCACATACAGTTAGTTTAATTAATTTGAATGTTGTGGGAATGATTACTTATTAAAGTCTGACTCAACTTACGATAAGTTTTAAACATTTACGCAAAATATTTGTTCGTTAAAATTCAAAGATTTTCGCTCTCGGAAAATACAGTTAAGCTCTTTCTTTATAATTATACAATAAATAAAATTATATCGCAGCTAAAAACAATATACAATGTTGATCTTCAAATTCGTAAACTAAACTAAAATCCCCTGAAACACATCTAAATACAGACTTGACAAAGAAATACAACTCTTAAAAATAATTAATAACGATAAATGAAACGAATATGCCAAGTGAGAATATTGATAAGAAGATTATGTTAGAGGAAATCGTGTAAAGGCTTATAATAGTCGTGTAATTAAAACACAAGTTGAAATCTGAGTATAAAGAGTCATAGCGGCATTGGAAAATGTGTTTCTTGTGTCTGATAAATAAGTTCTTATAAATACAAACAATTTAATGTACACAAAATTACATAAACATGATGATACATACTGTGAATACTGAAGTATTCACGCTCATAGCAAACCCCTTTGCCACCCCAAACGGCAGCGGCGCTTAACACAAAAACGCAATCGACTGGAGAATTTCTTACTATAACTTTGATCAGCGGGGAAGTAATAAGTGAATTGGCTCTCATATCTTCAAAGGCTTTTGCGGGCTCTGCGTGTGAGGTATTAAATGGTTCCGTTAATAGCTTAATCCATGCGGTGTGGGTAATTGTGCTCGAGTTCGTGTTATGTGGTAATCGTTTCTGACTGCCTTATTTGCTTTGAAACGTTATATTTAGCATATCGAGGCACGTTAAGTTGAGGATTGGATTAAATTCTGCAACCAACGTACTAGAATAAATTTTGTGGTAATTAACGTTTTAGAATTTATGCATAGACTGTCCGTGATGAGGGTCTGTGGGTTGTTTAAGAATAGACAGATAACACTTTATTAAAACTAGTCTAGTCCTATTAGCTGGATGGAATGATAAACATGAAATAGGCTTATTCTAGTAATTTTTGTAGCTATCTTCTTAACATAAATTATTACAATTAGAGTCACTTGAGTGCGCTCAGCTCGTAAATAAATATAAGCACATGATTTAAAGACAGAATACTCAATATATAGCGTGGTTCAAGGAAGGTTTATGTATAATATGTTTCCCAGTTACTCTGTAATTCTACTTTTCTATATTAAAGATATCATGGACTGCGAAGTAGACCAATATCTCAATCTTAGCCCAACTCCGCATTCGGACTCGCCTGTCTATCAAATGCCGACAATGAATTATATCATATCGGCCATACAATGCTCAGAGCCGATGAGAACTTGAAGAAACTGATCGGGTTGATAACGCAGCAGGCAAAACTGTAACTGTAATAAGCGAGGTGCTAGAAAGAAACCGCTCCAGGTGATTCACAATATTAATTTCTATTTTATTCTATTTACATGAGCGAACCGCGCTAAATTTATGTATACTGGTTGTATTTAAACTGAATTCATAAATTCATTGTTGATAAAACAGTGATATGGATTTAAAAGAATAATTGAAAGTAAAGATGGAATGGGTGACATGGTAAGAAAGGAAAGGGAATAATAGATAACGAAGTTAGACTCGAGAGATGGGAAGACAAACGTTTACGTTTCGTCCCATCATGTCCCCAACGTAAACAAAAAGTTTACATTTGGGACATCTAGGGTCCGATCATAACTGCGACATTAGTGGTACAAACTGTTAACCAGCTGTAGCGATAAATTTGAAAGGTTGATCAAAACCTCCATAGTGTGCAATTGGTGTATCGTGAATGACCCGCCTATGTATTCTAATCTTGCTTTATAATAGCAATAGCTCTTCTATTTAGTCTGTTGACCACGTACTTCGTCAGTCTTTGTTATTTCTTTGTCGATATCTATGAGCCGACAGAGTACAAACTCTGCCCACAAGGGCGAAGCCCTTCTTTACAAAGCATCATCCATCCCCTCCATCCCCATCTTCGGATTACTTACTTTTGACCGCCTAATCAGCTGTTCAAAAGTAACAGCAGTTGTAGCAGCAGCTCCCTCGGGCATCACGTATATTATTATTAACTTGACTTTTTATATTTGCTGGACAGTGTTGGCCTAGTGGCTTCAACGTGCCGACTTTCATCCCTGAGGTCGTAAGTTCGATTCCCGGCTATGCACCAATGGATTTTCTTGCTATGTGCTCATTTAACACTCGTTCGAACGGTGAAGGAAAACATCGTGAGGAAACCGGCTTGGCGTAGACCCAAAAAGTCGACGGCGTGCGTCAGGCACAGAAGGCTGATCACCTACTTGCCTAATTGATTAACAAATGATCTTGAAACAGATACAGATATCTGAGGCCTAGACCTGAAAAGGTTGTAGCGCCATTGATTTTTTATTCTTTATGATACCGCCGCCCATAGACACTCACATTGCCAGAAGGCTTGTAAGCGCTGCCGACCTTTTAAGAATTTTTACGGTCTTTTCTTTCCCTAAGTCGAATTGGTTCGGAAATACTTCAGTGGGCAGTTGGTTCCACATAGTGGTGGTGCGCGGCAAAAATTTCCTTAAGAATCGCTTAGTTGTGGACGGATGTCAAGGGAAATCGCATGTTTCTTCGTTGAAGGGAATTGCTAGTGCTCTGTTGGCTATCATTAAGTGTCCGTCTATGGCAATGACATTCTGTGGAGGTATCTATGACTCCAGCAGGTATTATAGACTAAGTCTAAGTAAAACAGGGTTTAACTTATTTTACATTTATGAAAATCAACTCAACGCCTATTCCTGAGTGGTTTCAAATATTTGAAGGAAAGTAATATCCTGTTGAATCATAAATCATTTCTTCGCTCATAAATGTGCAATGTTTACACGCGACTGGTATTGTATGACGTAATTTAGAAGATTTAGGAAGGAATCCTTTTAATAGCAATAGCCTAAAAAGCGTGCGATTTTCAACGCTGACGTCAAAACCTGGCTTCCACCAATGGATTTTCATTTCATGCACGCAATTAACACTTGCAGCCGTTCGGACACATCGTTAGACTGTGGATTTATATATCAAAATCAATGCATATCAGACATGAAAAGCCTGGCATATTTACAAATAAAAAAAAACGTGAGATCAAAAAGTAAAAAGTAGTCCGTTAAAGAAGATTCAGTATCCATTTTTGTGTATGTGTGTCTGTCCATAGACACTAAATGCCAGAGAGCTCGTGAGTGCGTTACCAGCCATTAATTAAGAATTGGTACGTTTTTTCTTGTTGGTGTATTTATATAGGTATTGTACACCTATATATATATATAATAATTTGAGGATAACAAGGATGCCTTAATGTACTTGCCTATGACTTAAACCAAGCGTAAGCGTGGCGCCTGGCACCGACATTTGACCTGCACAAACTAATCTAAAACATTTTTATACATCACTTGTCGGAAACGTTGTAACGAGGATTTTATTTATATGCCATACTTGTAATGAAAGCACAAATTGTCGAAAAATATAGATCCATTTTTGCATAACAAATGAAAAGCGTTTATTTTAAATAAACAGATTTTTTTTATTAACCAAAGTAGTAGTAATAAATCTAAATTAATAATCGTTATCGTCGATTATTGCCCCTTGCCCCTATGGGTTCAAGCATCCATAGGTAATTTGATTGCTGGCCGTCATTTGTCACGCCGCTGAGACGTCCAGAGAGCTATCGCATTTATTTTGCCAAAAATATAAAATCCTAGCGGACCTGACAGACACAGTCCTGAACATATCTTAAATTAAAAATAATAAAAAAACCATTAAATCGTAATAATATTGTAAACTTTTGTTGAATCCACTTGAATAACAAATTGATTAAAATCGGTCCAGCCGTTCAGGAAAATTTTAATTGCTAAATCGCGCTTACAAGATTTATATATAAACGAGTACTTTGTAATAAATATGCATATTGGAAGTATTATTATAATGGCTTCAGAATCCATGATACAAAGCTCATCTTTTCTCAATTATTATTTAGTCCTGTGATATTAAGGAAGTTATTAAAACGTACATATATATAGGTATATTACTCTGGGAGCAATAAAGATTTACGTTCACAAAAGCAAGTAGCATAACGTAAACTGGTGAAATAACCTGTGACAGAGGTTATTTCACCAGCGCAATCAGTCAATCCCTTCCTAGTGGGAGTGCCATGCTGTTGCCCCCTGGCTTCAGCCAAACGGGCAGGCACGACCGGGGTAGTACCACTGTCTTTCAGAAAACCGGCGTAAAGTGATACAAAAGGTTCGCCTTCTTGTACTCGCGTTTCGTGCGGTGAGAAAGATTCCCGGAGCCCATCCCCCCCCCCTCTACAAGAAATATGAAGGTGCAGAAGAATCAGAATCTACCCCAGGGGGGTACCACACGCGCTTGCGGTGGAGAATCCCCCTCTGGGCGTCCACCACCGGGACACTTAGCACCCGGTGGTGGACGCACAGGCTGCCCTTTGTATTCTGGGGGGGGCAATTCTGCGCTCTTTAAAAAAAAAATCGGTCTCGGGGCAAACGGAGCAAAGCCGTCGCTGACTCTGTCGCTGATGTGGTCCTGCAGGGCATGGAACTTTTTATTCCATTCTCTGCGGTGCCGGTCGGTGGCAAGTCCCAGCCTTGGTTTAGGCGTTCGTGCAAAGAGACTTTGCGCCGTAAGCGTGAATGCTATAAAGCCTGGGCAGAAGCGGCGACATCCTGTGATGCGGCTATCGGCGAACGTAAAAAAGCATACAATTCAGCCTCTAGGTCCTTCAAACGGGAAATCGCTAAGGCAAAGTCAGAGCATATTGCCAGGTTTGGTGAGAAATTGGCCCACCTTCCTTCGGGAACTCGAGCCTTTTGGTCTCTTGCCAAAGCTGTCCAAGGGAATTTCTGTCAGCCCTCTATTCCACCACTGCATAGGGAGGATGACTCACTGGCCCATACTGCAAAAGAGAAGGCCGATCTTCTAGGCTGTCTCTTTGCGTCGAACTCAACTTTGGATGATCAGGGGAAGGAACCACCGACATTATTGCGGTGTGATACTACGATGCCTGAAGTTACATTCCGGCAACGTGCTATCCGTAATCATTTATTTTCCCTGGACATCCATAAGTCGAGCGGGCCTGATGGCATCCCCCCAATTGTGCTGCGTACTCCCTCAACACTGTTCCGAAGTGCTGGAAGACAGCTTTGATACATCCGATCCCTAAAAAAGGCGATCGCTCTGATCCGTCCAACTATCGCCCAATCGCAATAACCTCCTTGTTCTCCAAAGTAATGGAAACCATTATTAACGGCCAGCTCTTGAGGCATCTAGAGGGCAGCCAGCTGATTAGCGATTCTCAGTACAGCTTTCGTCGTGGTCGCTCAGCTGGTGACCTCCTTGTATACCTTACACATAGGTGGGCAGAGGCAATTGAGTCCAAGGGGGAGGCGCTGGCGGTAAGTTTGGACATAGCGAAAGCCTTCGATCGGGTGTGGCACAGAGCACTGCTCTCGAAGCTTCCAGCCTATGGGCTCCCCGAGAAATTATGCAACTGGATTTCCAGCTTTCTCGCTGATCGGAGCATTAAGGTCATCGACGGAGCATGCTCCGACCTTAAACCCGTCAATGCTGGTGTCCCACAAGGCTGTGTCCTATCCCCGATCCTGTTTATTCTGCATATTAATGATATGTTGCAACTTAGCAACCTTCATTGCTATGCGGACGACAGCACTGGGGATACCTTTTACACGGGCCGGGCAGGTATTTCTCGGGCTGTTGTTGATGAGTGCCGGAACAAACTTGTGTCTGAAGTCGAAACTCTTTTACGTGGAGTCTCGGACTGGGGTAGACTAAATCTAGTCCAATTTAACCCCAAGAAGACACAAGTATGCGCGTTTTCCGCTAAAAAAACTCCCTTTGTCGCTACTCCCCTCTTTGAAGGCACTCTCCTTAAAGCCTCAGCTAACATCGGAATATTGGGCGTTGACATATCGAATAACGTCCAGTTTCGCGGTCATTTGGAAGGGAAGGCTAAATTAGCCTCCAAAAAGCTTGGTGTGCTCAGCAAGGCGAGACGGTACTTCACTCCGGGCCACCGCTTGCAACTCTATAAAGGGCAAATTCGGCCCCACATGGAATACTGTTCTCACCTCTGGGCGGGGGCTCCCCAGTACCAGCTCCTTCCACTTGACCGTATTCAACGAAGAGCGGTTCGAATCGTCGACGACCAATCACTTTCCGTGCGGCTTGATCCCTTGGCGTTGCGTAGAGATGTTGGGTCCCTCTGCATCTTCTACCGCATTTACCATGGGGAGTGTTCAGAAGAGTTGTTCGGTCTAATACCCGCAGCTGAGTTTCATTATCGGACGTCAAGGCAAAATACAAAATACCATCCGTATCACCTCGACGTCCGTTGTTCCACAACTGAGCGTTTTCTAAGGCAGTTTTTGCCGCGCACCACCACTATGTGGAACCAGCTGCCCACTGAAGTATTTCCGAACCAATTCGACTTAGGGTCCTTCAAGAAAAGAGCGTACCAATTCTTGAAAGGCCGGCAACGCACTTGCGAGCCTTCTGGCAATGTGAGTGTCCATGGGCGGCGGTATCGCTTCATATCAGGTGAGCCTCTTGCCCGTTTGCCTGCTATTACATAAAAAAAAAAAAAAACGTTTGTGGGCGTTTTTGATAATTTCCCGCAAATTCCTGTACTGAATCCGAGTTTTATTCCCCTTTCAATTTTCATATTATTGTTGCGTTACACCATCATTTTTTTTACTTTACATCTCTGGTATTCAATCCAAAAACAATTTATAATTTTTTCAATCATTATTGTTTAATTTGTAAAACGCAATTAACTTTAAAAGGTCGTATTTGATCTATGGTTCAGACACATTTATGTATTCTGATTTGATATAATTGATATTGATTTGATTGTGTTTGGAATCGAACAGATCTTTCTTGTACGTCATGTGAATAAATTATCAAGGGAAAAAATGGTTAGACAGCTCTTGAAAGTCGATACGAATATGGGTCTGAAAATCAGTAAAACACATACTGCAACACTTGTTGTGTAGTTTGTAATTCCTTAAAAACGAGTTTACATATTAATGTATTGCTTCTGGTTCAACCTTTTGATTGTCAAAGTGGTCTTAATCTTAATTGAAATATGAAAACTTCGAAAAAGATTTACTGCCATATTGTCAAGATAAATCCTTGACGAATTAGCAGATTACAAGTCTATAACCGTTAAATTGAGCGTATTCTTAAAATTACGTTTTTTATTGACACGAGGTGATTTGATCGCTATGTTGGCACTGTGTGCGTATACAATTTTTACTAATATTTTACTACGCAAATAAAGTGTTATATTTACAGAGCTGATATTCGCAACTCCATAATGAATATATATATATATGTATATATATTTTTATGGTCATTATATTCAAGTAGGATATATTAATACTAATATTAGACAACTGAACAGTGATCTTTGGAAGTCCATTGTCAATGTCCATTTATCGAGAGAAGTTATTCGCTGTTGAATTTTTTAGACTTTATGTTATAATTTGGCAAACGTGCTGGAGACTCACCTGATTTTAAGTGATACCGCCAGCCTATGGACACTGGAGGCGGCATCGTGGTACAAGGGAACTAACGCAAGTTATTTATTGTATTATTTGTTAAAAAGGGAAATCTTTCTATACATAGTCTAAAGACATAGAAATTTCTGAGGTTACGAACAAGAATTTATGCATTCCCACTCAAAGAGCCGACTATATCCACTTAAACCTTCGGCTGCACATTGCATACTTATTGGGAATTGCATTCGTAATTTACCAAGTCATATCACATAAAACTGGAATTTCATTGTGACATAATCTATGAAATTAATTTTGACAATTCATATGACGGTAAAAATATTTATTTACAAAACAAGGCACAATTGTATGACGTGAATTTTTATAGTATATTCCTTTAATATATATATAGATTACTTTATACTGTACCAAACAAATCTATAGTGTATACCACATAGGTGGGCGTTGATAAAATTACTAGAAAAGTACCTATATTTTCCTTTATTTGAAATGTGAGTATAATATTTATCATAATAATGTATTAGTCTAGAATCTACTATTATCATGCGGAAGTAGAGCCTTCCGTAAGTGGAAAGCGTTTCCGTCCAGGCCTTGTTCCCACTTCCGGTAGAATTCTATGACGTAAATACTATATTACAAATACCATTATAGCAGGTTACAACTTTAGCTTATAAAGCTTCAGGGAGAATTGTGACACTTTCGCATTTATTATATTGAAGTCTACTGAAATCTTTCTTAGAATCCATATTGTACATTATTGTGTAGTTTCTAATCAATGTGAAAGTCGCAAATACCAGTTTAATATCATAAAAAAATATTATTAAATTCTCATTTATAATGCGAATATCAGTTATATATTAATAATGTAATAAAAACTTATATATATATATATATATATATATATATATATATATCTTGCTTAAAAGCACTCAAAACGAATTATGTAATTAACGTAATAAAAAATTTACATCCGTTAAATACGATTTATTTAAGTTAGATTTATAGTATAAGTAATTATATTATGCACTCTGTATAACCCGCCCTTGAAATGAATTTTTAAACATAAGTGATTTGTTATGTCTGTCGTGAGTAACTTTTTTTGTTAAAGAAGCTTACAGGGGGCCTATCATGAGCTCTTATTGCGAGCCTATTGACAATCTACAACTGAGATGCATCGCTAATTCGTACCATGACATCGAAAAAAAGGACACAGTTTAGCTATCCACGTGACCTTAGCGATAATCAGATTTCGTTCGTTCAATTTGCATGAAGATTCGAACCATGACCGCTCGGCTGAAACGAAATTTGACAGTTGCGTGTTCCAACTATGACAGAATAAGCGATTCTAAACAAAATCTTTTTGTGTCGAACGTGTCCAAATAATAATTGAGAACATATTAAATTCTATATTTTAATAAAACTTGTTAATA
The DNA here is from genome assembly GCF_905147105.1 of Pieris brassicae. Taxonomy (NCBI): domain Eukaryota; kingdom Metazoa; phylum Arthropoda; class Insecta; order Lepidoptera; family Pieridae; genus Pieris; species Pieris brassicae. Next base: position 5,435,036 of record NC_059670.1, read on the forward strand.
AAGTTCAAATAATAAGATGTATAAGATGTATAAGATGATATAGGAAAAAAAATCGTATATTTTGGGGTATTTTTAGTTTAGAATGTGTGATTATAAATATAGAATTTGATTTAGATCAACGACTTTAATTCTTTGAAGATTCAGTGTAACTACAAATAATTGCACAAACTATGTTCAATAATATTTATTTAATTAATTAGGCAGGTTTAACTAAATCATAATTCCCCAATATATTATATTTTATTTTAAACCACCTCCCTCCCGCATGTGTTTCGTGTATTTTACCAAATTCTCTTGCACCTTCTTCAACGATTATTCCGTTTATTAAAATATAGCATAATACCTTCATAAGGATTCTGTATTATAGGTAAATACTGCAAAATAGCCGCCGCCTAGTTCTTCATTTTACAATAAATAAGAATGCTATCAAAAGTATTTATTACAATTAAAATTTTCCTCATATGTTCATGACTTGTATTTTGTTGTTAAAATAAACATAGGTATTTTTCAAATTTATAATAGGTAAATAATAAGATGTCTTCAGGCAATGTTCAATTGGATATAAACATATATTCATATTATCTCTCAATTTAGCCGGTTTGTCAGGTTAAGCTGTAAAAAAATATAATTATTTATATTACATGAATTAATTAATGTATAAACTAATTTTCTATAATTTGAAGGAATTCATTTTTATTGTAGTATATGATATGATTTTCCAGTTATAAGATGATGTAATATTTTTTGCGGAGGGATAGGGATATCGGGAATTCAGGGTATCAGAAATACCTTCCATATAGGTTTTTATTTTTTAGAAAAAAATTGTGATTTATACTTACCGCATCATATTTATAAGTTAAACAATTTGTAAAACTATATTTATAAAACTGAAATTTTGTAAACACCAAGATATTGAAAGCTCCTATCAAAATTTGACGGAAACGTTTAAAAATAATAAGTGTTAACTGTCAAAGCACCAGAAAATTTACGTTTTAAATAAATCAGAAGAATAGTTTTAAATTAAATAAATATATATAAAGGCATAATAGCTTATTGTGATCGATGAATTTTTCAAAATAATTTTATATTTTATTTATTTAGAACCATCTGTCGAAGCAAGTTTGACAGTTAGGTTTCAAAACTTACAAAGAAACCTCAAACAAAATTATCGTTCTTTCATTCGGTCTTGCGATGCAAATACGTTTCAGCTTATAGGATGTCATGGTACGAAAAAATGCTATTGACTTACCTACCTAAATGTACCTAAACTCGACTGCATCGCAACTGGATTGTTTTAAGAAAGTTCATGGTAGGCCCCCTGTGCCACTTTCTTGCCCGGTAAGAGCGTCACTGTCATGGAAATTAGTACTGCCCAGTACATAACAATTTACCAATGAATAATAAATAACTGACAATGATTGTCACTTACTTAACTTGACATTTCAAAATGGCGATGGTAGTACCAATTTCAACCGCCGGCCAACAAAAGTATGTGACACTCCATCTTTTTAATTTGACATAAAAATGTCTTTAAACTATTACTTAAAAGTCTACTTTGCGTTTCAAAGTTATTAATGTACTTATAACTTAAAATATTCATAAAATGTTAACAAAAAATATTTCAGTTCTTCTAATAATCCATGAAGTGTTATCATTTGGGATAATAGACGATTTACCAGTGCTAGATCATCGGGGATGTGATGATTGCTTACGCGTATATGTCCCCGTGTGTGGAACAGATAAAAAGACATACACCAATATTTGTCGTTTGAATTGTTTGAACAGCAAGCGGAATCAATCTGAATGGGTGTTTATTGAAAGGTATTTCTCGGCTTAACCTTTTAATGCTAGGATTAAGTTAATCTATGTGCAAATTAATAAGCTTACTCCACGAAGATCTCAATTATTAGAATCGTTTAGGATATATTGGCAAATAATTAAACTATTTTACTTTTATTTAATTTTTCAGGTATGGACCGTGTAATGAAGTAAGCGTAATACTTAGTGCTCACAAAATAGATTAAATACTTTTCATCCATACTTTTTACTATAATTGTTACTTATACTCCTCTATTATTTATTAAAACTTAATAAGTCTTAACGCAGTGTCCTAACTGCAGTATGCCTTATTCATCAGAGCGTAAAATTTTAATCTAATAGGAGGCAAGCGGGCAGGAGGCTCACCTGATGTTAAGTAATAGCGCCGCCCATGGACACTAACATTACCAGAACCCTCTTTTCTTGAAGGACCCTTAGTCAAATTGGTTCGGAAATACTTCAGTGGGCGAAATAGTGGTGCGTGGCAAAAACTGCCTTAAAACGCTTAGTGGAGTAACTCTAATTAAAACAGAGTAAACTATTTGATATTTGTTTGTATTTTTTAGACAATTAGAGATTTTCTAATCGAGCAAAGATGCTATTTTCTTGTAAATCCTTTAAACCTCTGGTTAATACGGAGTGACAAAGGTGTTCTAAGCATTCTTATGAAAATTAACATAAAAAATATTTACTGCCGTGACGTTTTGAGGAAATCCCCAGGACTTTAATTTCGTTTGAGAAACAAACAAAGGGCGAGGCCCATTGTTCTAAATGCAAAATAAGAGATAAAAGGCATTCAAGTCACTAAGATTGGTTGGCATTAGAATTTGAATTGCTCTATTTTTCTACCGTTAATTAAAGCTTAGATATAAGTTACGATTGTCTCTTTGCATTTGCATTACTTTGCACTGTTTCGAAGTAATAGTGGGGCTAGTTTATCGTTTGTTTTTATATGAAGAAAACGAATAGACGGTTTTCTTGCACGTACTATCACAAACTATAGAACAGTGGTGGTCGTAGGTTCAATCCCTGGCTGTGCACCAATGGACTTTCTTTCTATATGCACATTTAACATTCGCTTGAACAGTGAAGGGAAATATCGTGAGAAAAAGTCGATGGCGTGTGTCAGGCTGATTGCCTACGTGCCTCTTAGATTGTAAATGATCATGTAAACAGATTCAGTACTCTGAGGCTCAAACCTAAAGAGGTTGTAGCGCCACTACAGTATAGCATATATTATATAGCAAGAAATTGAATACAGAATAAATACAAAAAGGTTTAAAACTATGTAACGATTATGAACTTTATGGTTAACAGAACAGCCCTGTAGATAAGTACATATTAAAGTCAAATATTGCTGGATAGAATTGCTATAAATATTAAAGCGATCCTTTGTTTCGCTTCCAAATATAAATGAATAAAATATAAATTCATATTTACTAAGGTTTATCTTATATTAGATCCGCTGCAACTCTCAGATCTGTCCAATTTTCTACCATTAGTTTAATAATGCTTATGATCTTTAGAATGTTTTCCAGCGGTTTTGTGAAAAATGTCTCTACGTCTTATATAAGATTGATGTTTAACAATTAATTACTATTTTAGTATTTATTAACTCAAATAACAAGTATTTTGGGAATACAACGCACAAAGCGACAGTACAGATTTCGACTACTTTACATATCAGGTAACCAAAGTAAAACGTTTTTGAAGGGGGATAATGTAGTATTCGTCCAACCTAAAAAGGGGATATTTGACCAGTCTAACCACTGACTGGCCGACCCGAAGACCCGTGTGTAAGGTCGAGAAGCGTCCTTAGCGGGCGGAAAAACTTCGTAAGCGCGTTTCAGGGTATCACTGTGATTTGGAAGGACACCTTTTAGAAGTCGCTAGTTCTAATATCAAGATCCTTCTATACATAAATGTTTTTGTAAAAATTTGGTTTATTAATATATTATATATATTTTAAAATAAGTATTTTTTAAACATTCAGATTGCATGAATCGCATGCAGGCTAAATATGGATTGATTGAATTAAAAATTAAAGACGACCAAAAATCTAGCTTAGTTCTGGAGCGTAAAAACAAAACACGGTCGTTAAAAACATGTCGCCTATATGGCCAGTCTCTTCAAATGTTTACACTTCTATTCACCTTACTATTAACATTAATTAATTTTACAGTGTTTGATTTATAAACGAATTAAAGTGTGTATTTGAAAATGTATTTTTGTGTGCCGTCCGATTAATGATTACTCCCCGCGTGTAATTAAGAAAAGTCGAGTGCAGTTCTTACGGTAAGTTTTAGTTTTAATGAAAGCCTCGGAGGCATTAGAAAACTGGGAAAATCTGGGAAAAACGTGTGGGAAGTTTACCCGAGGGTAGCATGTCAATGAGTTCCAGTTACTTGAACATACAATTATATACTACAGTAGTTACAGAGTATGTAATTATACAATCTTATATTGTATTTTAAAGTCAAAAACTGTTTGACAATCTCAGTTCCTTACTTGTTTTGGAAAATGATGCTTTTAACGAAGAAAGTTAAGTTGTCGTACTAAATTGTTATGTATGTAAGGAAAATTTTCAGTGAATCGGATGCTTGATTTTTGATTCTGTATTCTTGATTTGAGAACTGGCAGTAAACGTAACATTAGAAGCATTTAATGTATATTTCTTTTTTTCACGTTCAAAGTGTACATTGTTGCCTATGTGAATAAATGATATTTGACTTTGACTTTTGCAACAATGTATCTGCTGCACCTTGCAATGTGTGCTTTCCACTAACATAGCTAGTAGAAATATTTAAAATTAGGATATGTGTAGCAAAATACATCGAACGTTGAAATTTTCGACTTTTTCACATATCAGGGAAAGTTACCAAAACAAAAATGTTCACGTTTCATGGATTTTTCTCTACAGAAAACTTATAACTATCAATTAATATTATCCCTATCTAAAATGAAACCTTTGTTACTTTTACAGTTTAGATTCTTAATTACTAGAGTCTTGATTCCAATTAGGTCAGTTGACCAGGTGGATAAATCGTGCAGCCCTTATCCCTGAGGTCGTGCGTTCATGGGTTTTTTTTTATATGCCACATAAGCACGGTGAAGTTAAACATCGAGTAAACCGATATGTCTCAAACTAAAAAAAAATACGAGATGTGTAAGCAACACAAGGCTGATCACCTACTTGTCTTAGAATTAAAAGTGATCGAAGAAACATTAACCATTTATGGTTGCAGCGCCATTAGATTACTATTGTTATTTTCTAAACAATAACCGCAGCCCGTAAATTATTGATTGATTATCTAATTTTAAGCATGTTTTGCTTGTTTTGTAACAGTCTATATTCAGTCCCCAAGCACACTCGTCAACTGTCAAGATGTCAATTTGTGGCAAGTTTTGCGCATACTAACCAACCTGATGAAGTTTTGTTTAGAATATGCTTTATTGTTTCAATAAAAGAGCAGTATTGGCCTAGCGCCTTCAGCATTCGTCTCTCATCTCTGAGGTCATTTCAAACCCCGACTGTGCACCAATTAACTTCCTGTCTGCCTTACTTCCTGCGAATTATACTCTTACTCGTATGGTAAAGGAGAATACGCGACGAAACCTACAATCTTTAAGACCAAAAACGATGATCGATAGCGTGTGTCAAGCAATGGCTGATTCTACTTACCTACTAGAAAAATAATCACGAGTGAGATACGAAACACTGAGGCCAAGGCCCATTTTTTTGATAAAACTTTGTTAAGGAATTTTGAACACCATTGTATACAATGTACATTAGTAATAAATCAAAAATGTCTTCTACTTAGTTAGGTAAGAGTAATTTTAAAAACACAACTTGTATAAGCAAAGTCTCGCAACTCATTTCTTCTTTCTTATAAAGGCAAATCCATGTAATACGAAGTCGGTTAATTTATTCAGTCCCTACTTAAGGGACCTTCTGTATTAAGTTATTACGCATGTTGTTAACGACATGCATAATACAGTTTTAATCAATACTAAATCTTTTATATTTTAAAAATAAATAGATGGACTTGGCAATCGCACTAACCAATCTATTTTTTTATAATATGTAATACTTGTGAGATACGTTGTGTTTTTATGCAATGGCCAAGTTTTTTCTACATACAATTATATTATACATACACACACTAAGTCATACGCCGCACATGTAACTTTGTAATCCTATATATTTATATGAGATTTATGCAGTTGGTGTATCTAGAAAACTGGACCGATTTTTTCTTGATTTATACACTAACGACTAATTCTATACTAATTTCAACGACACATGTAGTTAAGAAATATAAAATATAATATAAGAAATATAAGTACAATTCTTAAAATACCTGGTTATAATTGAATAAAACTTTAAAGATACCTTGTTAAGACAATGCCTGCTTTAAGGCTTCTAGTTTTATCTAGGGGTTGAAGATGGTCGAATGTTTCCTGAAAAAATGTGGTACGGCCGTGCTTCTTTTTTGCTCAACCTGGCGAATACAATACTTTCGTGTGAAATAAAATTTGCTTAATTCATTGTATGAAACACATCTTTAATAAGATTTACTTTAGAGAGTACGGCTTGCTCTAAACGCCATGATAAATTGGAGTCCCTAACACAATCCGTACATTTGGCAGTGAAGAATTTTCCCATGGAAAGAATGCCTGCTTCTATAAATATCTGGCCTCAACGTTTAAAGGACTGTATTGCAGCCAATAGAGACCACTTCGTATAAGCTTTTTATTTTTAAATTGTTTTATATTTATGTATTAAACTTTTTTACTTTGTTTCAGTATTTATGGCTAGACTAGATATAATATATTTTTGTCTTGATATGAATTAGTTATTCGATTTTCAAATCAAATATATCCCTGAAAATTGTTGGTTTAGGATTATTTGTGTTCATATTCGGAATTATTTCAATCGTTGCTAAAGTTTTGTATTTAATCAATGTTATGAACCAGTGGAGCGTAGAGCTGTGTTTGAAAGTGCTCGAGAATTTATTGAAATAAAATGATTGTTTCAAATATTCCGGGAACAACATAATGTTTTAAATAACGTATTAATTGAAGATAGTTAAGTGATTGAGTATCTCCAATTTTTATAATTCATACATAGCTTTTGACACTTACAAAAAACGCAACTTAATGTATGAGCAGTGTTGGCCTAGTGGCCTAGAAATTTATAATAAACGAATAGTATCAGAAAACCGTCAAGTTCTGCATGACATATCGTTCGTACCTTTTTGATTTCTATGAGGTAGCAAAAAAATCGGTTCCCAAATTTGGCGCCCTAGGCTTCAGTCTACTCAGCCTGCTGGTAAATCGGGCACTATTGTAAGGTATCGAAGACATTACTTTATGGCCTACCGTTTTAGAGAATGCTTAAGGTTCGCAGGGCTTAAAATTAATTGCTTGGCTATTCTTAACAGACACGGTGGATGAGAAAAGAAAGCGTTGGCACGTTTCCTTAAATTGTGATTATTAACATAGCGTTAACATCTAGTCCAATACCCGGCAAGCCATACGTATTTTTGTTTAACTCAAAAACATACGAAATGCACCTTCGTCTTTTGTGTTAATATACTATTAAACGCGTCCTATATTTATTATTAAAAAAATCAAAACAAAAATAAATTTTACCAAGGCGTCAGAGTCAGAGCAGCGTCACCTTTACGACTTATATTCAGAAAGCCCAAGCTAGTCGTAAAGGTGCTCGGTTATAATTTCACGAGATGAACAACCTTCTGAATTTATGCGGAATACGTTATGTAAAAAGGATGGAAGGATATTTATATTAAACTTTAAAGCAGGTAGCGCGCCTCAGGTAAAATTTTTGTTGTGAAATTTCCTTGGCATGGAACACTAAATGAATACTTGAGGGGTATACATTATTCTAATGAGTTTTTAGAAAATTAATATTTGTCCGTGCTTTAAAATACTTAAAAGGTGGTGCTTCAACGTATGGTAAGGGATTGATTTATTTAGGGATGATTATATAATATATGTTCAATTACATTATATATTATATTAATTAGTCCATCAAATATTTCTGATATATTTTTGTGGTAAGTACATCAAATCATTATAATTTTTGCGATTAAAAGAGTCATATTTTTATTTATTGTTGTGTTTTGTAGTAAGAATGTGTCTCGAGAAGATTAACTTCTTGATTTGTGTCATTTTTTGAAATATGTTTTTTAATTAAAAAGTTTTATTTATTTTAACGTAAAACAAATACCTTACGTACATTTATTCCCCAGTCATAGTAAATAGCCATAAAAATGCGGCCACCCATCTTCAGAAATGGAATATATTTATAGAACACATTATAACGAACGTCGAATGTAAATTCTCTTCTCTTGCATGGAACAAATTACAAGAATAAACAGAAGACAACGTCTGAACATCTCAATGAAATAACATTCTTGTTTGAGCACGAAATTTAAAATTCAAATTGGACAAAATGGTATGTAAAACATAACGAAATTGTATACTAATGATGGTGGCACGCGGCTCCACCGTTAAAATAAGGAGATAAAATGATTGCAATGGCCCGTAGTTTACTTACTACAGTGGTAAAAGAAATGTTCCAGATATTTTGACCCTATTTTGAGTACTATTATGGACCACCTTAGTAGTGAATTTGGTCTGAATCCTTACTGGATTCCATCCCTAGTAACAAGGTAAGTGGTTGGAAGGTTGTATCTGTTATAAAATAGGGGTTCTATAAGCGAATTTGCTGTTTTAATTAAAAGTAAAAAAAGCAACTTAACTTAAATAAAAATACTTAAGATTTTAGGCACAAGGATACCATTTTGAAATGTCGTTGTTAAATACCCACGTAGGAATGGAATACACCCTATGTATAAAATGCCTTTTTGAAAAACGAACCGTTTCTCTAGATGGTCATGCGTGAACGCCGCTTTCTTTTAGAAAACTCAGGGTTATCTATCTATAATAACTTGTAGATTATTTTTTCTTCCTTTGAGTCATAGTAAAGAGCCCAATGAGCCATGTATAATATGTAAGAAGAGATTATACTGTATGTTCTTCACTCTGCGTTAATGGGCAGTGTCATTAGGCGTGGTGATTAGAAGCAGCGTGATAAGAATCGTAAGCAGAAACGCGAGAAATGATAAAGACCCCTAATAGCTGGATAAAACTATTCATTTTAATTAAAGGTGTTTTCGCGACAAAGAGGTCCGAAGAAATTAATTTAATAAGCTTCGTGCTAGTTCGTATTTGTAATGTATACACATAACTAACCACAATTATCTATTATTTATTTATCATTAAAAATCTAGATCCTTTTATATATTTCATCTTTCTAATGGAGAAGAATCTTTGAATTCAGTTGAGATGTTCCAGATCATGTTTACAAAAGCCTCCAAAACTTGGACTCTTCATATTATTCATCTATAAGCGAGAAACCTTCCGTATAGTAGTCGACTTTTGATGTAAGAAATAAACTTAACTTGACCATTAAAAACAAAACGACATTCAGAAGTTACAAAAGAGAATACCAGAGACAATAGATCGAAGTCGAGTTAACCCTTGAGTGCGTTTTCATTTTACACCGTATAAACTAGAAATCTTGGGTACTCATCTAAGTGTATGCAACGAAGGTCACTCACTCAAACGACACTCATATTCTTCTATCATAAGCATATGTATTTTAGTGTTTTTATTGGTTTATTTGGTATAACTGCGCCAGCCATAAATCTCCATCTACCTTATTATACAAAATGAAACCTATTAATTATCCCCTTACATGGACTTTAAAAATCTGTATTTTCATTATTAAACATGTGCTAAAGAAATATTCGCAATTTGCAAATATAAAAACGAGGTAAACATAATCTCATATTACTTTGATGGTTACATGTTCATGTTCAGTTGTGTACCCAACGAAAAAGAACAATTCCCAAAGGAATTCCAACTTTATCGAGTGCAATTACTTCTTGAAAAGAAATGACATATTGACTTTTCTATTGTATTTCTTGTAACTGAATTGTGATAGAACTATGATTCTAAATCTAATTATCGAAGGAAGTCCCAACACAAGTGTATCTGACTACTAACGGGGGCTGTCTCAACTCATGTATTTTATGTAAAATTTGAGACACAATAAATATTTTTTTTGAAAGGAAATGTGTGAGAATTTTTCGTGAGTCAGGCCACAGACTACTACAATATTAATCGTTACATAGACTAAAACACATTTGTGTTGTTGCGTCAAAATCGCGCAAGCAAAAGCTAACTATGAATAAGACTAAACTTATAATTGTAAAATAAAAATATCACGACTGTAACAAAGTTTTAAACTGAAAACAGATTTAAAAACCTACATAAGTCTACTTGTAATTTTATATTGCACTAGCAATCTCGTACTTAAAGTTACATAAAATTTATCACTCAAAGAAAAAGCGAATTAATAACTTTATTGCAAAATTGTTGTTAATTGAAATACATTTTCGTCTCAACTACGCTAGAGACTATTTTGGTAATATACCTTAATCGTAAATGATCTAATTCGTAATGACGCCACACAATCGTTTATTAATTAGCGTTTGGCACAAAATATAACATAAAACGTCTAAGCAAATACTGTTTAAAATAAGTTTCATTTGTAAACCAACGTAGATTAATCATCTATGTGAATAAAATCTTTGGTCTTAACAATTTATGTCGCAATGTTTTGAATTTGACACGTACAAGCTTATTTCGTTGTAATATCACAGAGTATATTACATAATGGCCCTCGGCTGGTGTACTGGAATGCAGACTTCTTTGTGTTAACCTTTTTCATTAATTACGTCGTGTTTTGTGTTCTGTGGAAACTAGAGATGTCAATGTTTTATTTAAACTTGGAATATAATTACTTGGGATTATGAAAAGAATTTCTTTGAAAAACGAAAAGGGAATAGGTATTAAAATGTGTTTATTATGTAGATTTTAATATTTTGAAGCGTGTTGAAGTAATATACCTCAGGGCCACGCAGAAATCCGGATTTTAATTGGTATGGTAGATGAAACAACGAAAACTATACGAACATCCAACCAGACGGCAAAAAGAAAAGCTCAAAAGACCGACGTAGTGAGATTTCCGAGTTCTAACCTATAGACAAAGACTAGGGTTGTAACGCTATCTAATCTTGGTGAACATCACTGCTGTTATACGACTATTTATCATTGCAATTTATTCAACTGTACAAATCGCTCATTGCTCAAGTTACGAGTATGTTTTAAATATATGCGTATTCAACAGACTGTGTTAAATAAACTGCAAGTGGAGTACAGGTCGTAAAACTGTGTGGCAAATTCAATTTTAAAGTTGTAATAATTCGTTATAATATTTTCATATAGTATTTTGTAATAAATGAGTATTGCACTCATAAGATAGATTAAGTAAAATTTAAAGTATGTCAGTACTTGGTTAAGGTTATCAGTTTTTTTAAAAATTTAACTCATAGTAGTTTGGCTTCCTAAAACAAATAAAATAACAAAACAAATATACTTTCTTGATGAAAATTATAACCGCTACTTGGATATGACAATCTATATTGAAGATGGCCTTGAGATGAACTCGATGAATAACAACGTAACACTGAGCTACTTGAGTAAAGTATAAATATTAATAAGGTACTTTTTGTCCAAATTTTAAAATGTAGTGTACGGGATACTACATTACATCAACTGCTTTATTAACTTTCGTAAATCTCCACCAACTTTACTGAAAATTAAAACATCTTTAAACTTGATCGATGCAAAATAAATATGCCAAATACATATTTATGAAGGAATGTGTAATGAGATGGTCTAGCTGGAGGTTTTCCAAGTGCCGTGTTACTGACATTCCAATTTTCTTACACTGACTTGATACGGCTGATTTATTTATGATAGTTTATAGTCTGTAGTAGCTTTTACTTGACATTATTAATGTTTAAAAGGGAATTGTGTCTGTCGTAGCAAGCGTACCTATGCATGGAGTAATTACTATACAATATAGTATTGTGTATATGGTATGACATTAATGCCGAATTGTTGTTTTGTTGACACTTGACATTTAGAGACTTTCTTCATAACTAAAATCTTTTTATTTACTTAATAAATTTATATTCCATATTATGTTATATATTTGTGTATCTAATGATTATATATATATGCTTGTTCCTAAAGACAATATAAATACTGTGAGATAGTGTGTAGCACTATGGATTTTTTAGTAGTACTTAAAAAGTACCTTTAGCTAATTAACTATCTGTAAAATGTAAATAAAAATATTATAATACAAAAATATGATTAGGTTTCATAATAAAGTGTTTTTCATTAACAATATAAGTAACGTACACGAAAGTAAGCGTCGTTTTATCTCAGAAATAAGTGTAATCTTAAATTCCGTCATTCCTAAGACTTAGCAGAGATTCTTTATGTCCCTCAAATCCTAGAGTGGAGGGATAATGTGAAAAAATCCGGCAGCCGGCCAAATTGGGTGGAGATATTTAAAGAGATGCAAATGGCTCGGAAAACTGCCATAATTGAATGAACGAGGACATTGTGTAGCTTTATCTAGAATGTATTGACATAAAATAAAGAATTGGAACTATTTTAGTATCGAATGTATGACAATAGTCAAATAAAACATTAAAAATATATATTTAGAAATATAATGTGACGGTCACGGGTGACGGGTGACGGTTTATTTCACGTAAACATTAATTTTGGAGAAACAATTGAATCTAGTCCGAAACAGTTACTTGGTATTTAATATTGCGTCTAGGACAGTTTTACGAAAATTTAGGCTTATAGGCTTCATTACATTAAAATTTTGTCAATGTTTACGGAGAAACATACATTACATATTTTCGGAGAAGGAGATAAAATAAAAATGTAATCTGTTACGTCATTACTTAGTATGGTCCCTCCCTGCCACCTTTGCGACGAAGACAGTAGAACAGGATGGTTATTCCCAAAATTGTAATAATAAGAAAAGAAACAAAGTCCATTGTTGTGTATAAAATGATAGTATGTCATTAATTGTCATTAAAAGACAGGTTACCAGCCAGTGCTTTTCATAAGCTCGTTTGCTAAACTGAGTAGTTTAACTGACTGACTAGAAGTACTCGTAATTTTCAAGACACTACAGGATACTTAATTAATTCAACTATTTATTAAAATCATTCTAGTTTACTGCTACACAAGTTAAATACAAAAGGCGAATGATCCTGAGTTTTTTTACAATCAATATCAGTTTGCAGTTAAAATGTGTACTTACTAATAGAATTTTAAGTGAAATAGAATAGAAATATACTATTAAGTCGAGTAAAAACCTTGATAAGGCTTACTGAGGTATTAAAGGCTCGTATTCGCCACGTCAGCATAAAGAAATTGCGGAAACCGCATTCTCGCTTCGGTGACTAAAACAAATGACCTTATTATCCTTGGGTGAGATAAAACCTTGGGCTTTTTATGGTTATTTAAGGAGATTTTTATGTCTAGTATTGTTAGTCAAATAAATTGTATCGTATCTTTAGTATATCTTATCATAATTATTAATTAGTTTGCATTAAAAAAATATATATTATTCGCTTTAGTGCTTTGCAGCAGGTTACCGACCTAGCTGAAAAACAATTCGAATATTCAAGCTAAGTAAAAATCTAATAATAAATTGCGAAGTTTTATAAAAATAAAGTGCTTGAACTCGTAGACTTTAGATAATTGGTTTCACATTACGGCTTCGATATACACAAGTTATGAAAAATAAACGATTAAGGATTTAAAAAACGTTGTTAAACACAAATTATGAGGGAATTATCTGTTCATGAGTAAGACAATCGCGCTAGTAATATCCTGGGGCAGTGGTTTCACTTGTCTGCATATCTTGTTATGTGGTTATATAATATTTATAAATTTTGAAAAACATCTTAAATACGTAATATGTGTAAGCAAAAGAATTCAAACCGTAGATTAGTATTGTAAAAATTTTTTTAATTTCTATTTAGGATTTAGAGCTTTTTGCAATGAAAATCATGCATTAGCACTACTGCTGGTCCCTTATTTTAACTGGTCTTATTTTGAATTTTGGCTGTCAAAATATCTAATACACTCTGCATTGATCAGTCCCGATACATTTTATATATAGATTTTTGATTAATGGGAAACATTTGCAAAAATTCAAAGGAATAAAAAGCTTTATTGTAATAAAACATTATTTCTCAAGCATTTAGCTTAGAATAAAGCATCGATCACAAATCCACGCTTATAATAGAGCACGAATACGAGAAACATTCATAAATTTTGTATCACGTCAGCAATCGGTTTTAGATCTGCTATTATGAAGCACTTCTATTGTCGTCACGTATGACAAAAACTTGTCCTTTTAATAGAAAACAGGGGTAAGGATAACCGTTCACTGGGTGATATTTTTTATTATAACATAGGTCATTTTTCTCTTAATATCGACATTTGTTACCATGGTAACTATTAATTTAATATGGAAATAATACCGTTATGATAATAACAAACACCGTACTTAAATCCATATCTATCACTGTCGAACGAGTATTGGTTTAAATGTAAAAAAATAAATTGGGGAGGTTTCATAATTATGAATAGAATTCATACATATTATGAGAAAATCTTTTTTGTTCTTCCATTATTAGTCATAATTTCTACAATATCTCTTAGCAATGAAATATCAATTTTCTATACTATAAATACCCATATAAAGAAATAAATTTCCGATTTTACCGTTAGAAATAATGATGTACTAAGAAGATTCATAGCAATTAATTCTAGTAATTTGATATGAAACGTAAATGTCCTGAAATCCAGAAAACTAAAGTATATTCCCGCCAATACGATTCATGTTAAATCTTAACCATACTTCCAAATTCAAACAAAATTTTCCGGAAGTTAAGATCAATTCGTAAATTGAATGCTCAGTGTCTGCCAAGGATTCTTAGAATCCATTATAATAATGAGACGACAACCCTTGTAGAGGGCGCTTCACGCTTTCACACTGATTGTACGGTTTTTATTGCGTTGTCAACACTCGTTCATTCACCGATCGGAAATTAAAACATCCACTTTTTCTCTTGATTAAAAGTTAGGAATAATGTACTTCGAGAGAGTATATTGAGATGTAGGTGATAAACAATCAGGTATGTAATTTTAATGGAATTGTTTTAAACGAGTTTTTAGTAAAGAGTCATTTTAAGTGAAAACTAGTCATGATAACGTGTCCGGTACACCACAGTTTAATTTTTTGTAGGTTTATATACCTAAGTATTAATCATTGTTATAGTAAGCCTAAGAGTAAGAATAAACGTGAATTATTACCATTTAAGTAAGAAAAATCAGAGCCTCAATGGAAATATTATTACTATTTGACTGTCTAAAGTATTCACGAAATTGATTTCACTAACAGATTATAAAATTAAATGAAGTCATGCTAAATCCCTTTGCCATATAAATTCCCATTTATAGTAGAAATTATAGGTTTCCAATACTTCGTTAGAATTCAGGGCACGTTGCATGGGGCAGAACTTTAACTGGCTGTGTCATCTCACAGGCTTTATTTGATACAAACAGCAATCTACTAAAATACATTGATAAAACCTTTTTTATTTGTTTTATGTTATTGTTTTCGAGGAAACGTTCCGTTCCATTTAACAGGCGAGTGGGTGAGGAATTTGATAATGGAGAATTATGATATGCTTTATTATAGAATACTTCTACATGTGCAAAAAGAAAATTTGAAAATGTAGCAATTTCGCCGAAATGAGCAAATTAAATGTATTGTTAAGTTATTTATTATTATTCTAATATATTACAGTGGCTACTTTTTTTCATTTAAATATTATATTATATAGTACTCGAATGCGAGGCGGTGGCTAACAACGTACGCGGCAGTGAGGTCACTCCGTGAAGCCTATGAAGGGCCCTGGAGACTTCTTTGCTTCTGGAAGCTAGGATGGCTTAGTTAGGCAGGACTATTCACAGCGGACGTAGTGAAAGCCTAATTGCGGAAATTGACCACCTAGTTTTAACCTTTAATCTTTTAGGGTATACATATAACTTATTAATATACATAAGTGGAGTTGTGGAGTTTTTCACGGAGCGAGCATTTGGAGCGCGATAGCAAACATCTCTTAAAGAAAATTTATTCAGAACTGTACAACTCGCGAAAACAAAAGCAATATAATTGAAAAGCGATAGGTTGAAATAAGAAAAGACGAATTATAGTTTCTCTGTTTTACATTTAATGCCCGCTCTTTAGGTTTAAATTCTGAAATGTTAGTCTCTTCATCACTCACAATATCCACAGTAATTAAACCGATTCGCTAAAAAAACATAGCTTCACTGGCAAGATGGGATGTCGTTGATCTCTTGATGGGACAGGCTTTGGTAAAGGACTAATTGTGCAAAAAGGACAAGCAAAAAAGCTGGGGCGCAGCAGAGTAGGCAGAAAATAATAAACGGCTCCAACATAAGAGTCTTTTCTCCAACTTCGATTTTGTTCCCTTTGGAGTAGAGACTCTTGGGAGAACGCCGTGGGGTTCAAGTACCTAGGTAGTCTAGTCAACTACCTCAAGTAGTTGGCGCCTGGTAGATAGTATTGGTGACCCCAGAGCTGGTGCTTTTCTCACTCGACCAATAACTATCCTAATACAGCGAGGAAATGTTGCCAGCGTGAAAGGTACACTGCCACTGACTTTATTAATTTGTTTTAATTTTCTTTTTATTATTCATTTATTTTTATTATTACTTTGTAGGTTACGAAAATTGTTAATACTATACATTTTATTGTTATGGTTAGGTTTTAATAAATAAATGAAACATCAAAAAATTGTGATGATTTAAATGAATATTAATTTTAATTGCTCACTTAATTTCACATCTCATTGAGCTGTCGGACGTCAACGTCGACGCGGCAAACTTTAAAGTGACAGCTACTAGAACCATTAACTTTTAAATTTATCTATAAATCTTTCGATGTATCGATATCCAATTCAGACTATTGTATGTCTCATGTATTTGTAAGCACAGTACAAAGCCGAAACCCGTGTATTCCAAATCCAAAATGATTTTAAAGTTTCATAACCAACACGATTGTCTATTCAACAAAGCGATGTTAACTGTGTAACCATGCGATTATACGTAACACGGATTAGTCCTGCATTTGGCCACAAACCAAATTTTAACTTCCAACATTACCGCAATACAAACTAAACTGGCAACAAAACCGTTATGATATGTCCCGATTTGCCTAATTAATATCCGCATTTTAATGGTGTTTGTGGTCACATTAGTGTTAATATTTATGTAGGTTTTATGATTCATGTCAATATGTATGGTATTTAATTTTGAAATGAACATGGTCATAACACATTAACCTCATTCTAAAAGAAAACAATTTAAAAAATCTTAAAATCGTACTTTACTTTATTTCAGTAATCTCTGTTTTGTGTCTGTACAGTAAGCCATCAAGTGGACTGTGAAGTGTGTGGTTAAATTTATATGTATTAAATGTCAGGAGTATTTATATATGTAGTGTATGCATTAGCAAGCTGCTAAATATAATAAATATATGAGAGGGTGAGATGTATGAACCTAACTACCCTACGGATCCCTAAGCCCTACCGATGTTAGGGTAACACATAAATAGTGAATATATTAATATAAAACAAAATAAATCAATGGCGCTACAACCTTTTTAGGTCTGGGCCTCAGATTTCTTTATCTGTTTCATGATCATTTGTTAATCGAATAGGTAAGTAGGTGATCAACCTTCTGTGCCTGACAAACGCCGTCGATTGTTTGGGTCTAAGGCAAGCCGGTTTCGTCACGATGTTTTCCTTCAATGTTTAATGCGCACATAGAAAGAAAATCCATTGGTGCACACCCGAGGATCGAATCTACGACCTCAGGGATGAGAGTCGCACACTGAAGCCACTAGGTCAACACTGCTCTATATATATATTAGGTCCTTACATATGAAATTGGCGTTTTGTATGGGAGGAACAAAAAGTCGAATATTTTTAAATATAATATATTTAATTAATCAAAGTATGAACCATTTTTTTTCTATGCACTTTTGCCATCTCATAGGTAGTTCATTGATCCCTTTACTAAAAAAACCAGTCAGACGGGAATCAATAAAATCTGTGAAGGCAATTTGGACTGCCCCATAAGAGTTAAATTTTTTCCCTTGCAAGAAGTTGTCCAAATTTCGAAAAAATGGTAATCTGTTGGAGCAAGGCCCGGGGATTACGGAGGATGTCTTAGTCATTCTAATTGAAGCTCTTCTAATTTGGTAGCTGTCTGTTGTGCAGTGTGTGGTCTAGCGTTATCGTGAAGTAGCAGTGGCGTGGAGCGATTGACCAGGCCTAGGTTGTTTAGCCGCTAGCTTTTCCATCATGGTTTGCAATTGCTGACAATACACATCAGCCGTAATAATCTGGCCAGATTTGAGAAAACTGCAATGAACAATACCGGCACTAGGCCACCAAACGCTTACAAGTAACTTTTTTGGGGTTAATTTTCGCTTGGGACAGGATTTGGCTGGCTAGCCAGGATCCAAACATTGCGCTGAGCGCTTCCGATTATCGTAAAGAACCCATTTTTCATCACAGGTAATGATTCGGTTTAAAATACCTTCATTATTGTGCCGGTTCAGTAATGTAACACAGCAGTAAGCTTTTTAATCTTCCCAATTTGCTTAAAGTGAATTAAAACAGTTTTATCACTAACACCGCAGCCTGAAGTTAACTCGGACGTGGTTTGCGATGGATCCGCTTCCACAATAGCCTTCAATACTTAATTATCAACTTGGGTCTCAGGCCGTCCACGGGGCTTGTTCTGCAGGTCGAAATTTCCAGAACGTAAACGTTGAAACCAAAAAACGAACTGTGTTTTCTTTTGTAACATGACCGCCATACACATCATTCACCCATCGAGTCGTTTCCGCAGCACTAGTGCGACGGCGGAACTCGTACTCGTAAATAATGCGATACTTTAAGTTTTTCATTTTGTAAAATAAGTGACGGAAACAGAAAACAACAGAAGAAAAAAACAAATGAATGACGGTCATCGAAGCACAAATACTTGAGGAAATAGCTGTACAAATTTGAATTTGGAATTCCTTACCAAAGAGGAGACATCGTGATTAAAGTGGCCAGTACGAAATACGCCAATTTCATATGTAAGGACCTAATATAAATGAAGCCACCACCATGTCATCAGTTGGTCAATGTTGAAGTGAAATCTGAACAGTGTGTGTGTTTTAATAGTTATGATAATCTGCAGTTAAAATTAAATGAGGGGAAATTATGTATTATTTAAATAATCATTAATATTCTAGTATTTTATTAAATAAACAGTCATAGCGTCATGTGACTGTCAAATAAATATCTCCACTTTTATAAATTATGAGGAATGATGGCCTGGTGGCTTCAGCCTTCATCACTCAGCCCTGAGGTGGAAGGTTCGAATCCCGGCTGCAATAGTGGGTTATCTGTCGATGTGCGTATTTAAGACTCGCTCAAACGGAAAATAATGAGGAAACAGGACTTTTAGACCCAACAACTCGATAGGATTCTGTGCCTGAAACATCTTTGGCTGGGGTTTTTATTATTAGAAAAAACGAAATGATATAGACATCTCAGGTAAAAACATTAAAAGGTTGTAGCGCCAATAGGATTTTTATGTAATGGGTAAAGGTACTCTGTCACGTAATAATACTACTTCTACTAAAAAAACCTTTAAAATATGTAATACTTAAAAATATTTGTTACAGAAGTTAAACAATCACTTTTATCCTATATTTATTATAATCCAAAATGTTCTAACAAAAACTCTTCGAATTAAAATTTAAATGACAGGCCAAATCTAGAGCCTTATAAATGTAAAGAATCTAATTAAATAAATATAATTATTTCTTTACATATATTTGAAAGTATAGCTAGACTCCTGCTTGTTCATACCTAAACTTTGAATTGTATAAATCGAAGAATATTAATAAAAGTAATAAACTGAATTGAAGGATAAAGTGAAAATTCAGCATCCGTTCAACAGATCCCTTAATGTCATTTATTCTTATTGAGAAAAATCAAAATCGTTATGCAAACGAACCGTCTTATTGAGTCGTTCTACTCTTCACCAAGGTATGCCTTTATTTAAAGCGGAAATTTTAAATTTAGCAATTTTTAACTCTGTGGAAATACGAAATGGTAACGTTACATTTTGTACATTATAAGTCGCATCTCGCGTATTAACTCCTTTTTTTTAATTTACTCTTCGCTGCAATAAATCACTACCTGTAAAATAATTAAATAATAAGAAAGGCAACGGGCCTTATAGCTCAGATAGGCTTTTTCGAGAAACAAATATGCTATTCTTAAAACTAAGACATTACTTATAGTCGCTGCCAATGACACCGCACTCAACTGTCTTAATTCAATTCATTTCGCTTTAGGCGTCAAATAAAGTACTCAACGTGATTACGTTCCCCAATCTCTTGCATAATCAATTAATATTATGGGTTATTACGTTCTAACTCATCTGCTGAATTGACTTTTTCAAACAAATATATAGGGTGCTATAAATATTATTATTAGTTTCCTTAATTGTACTGCAACATATTTAGTCTCAACATTTTTTGCAGTAATTGAGAAAATTAATAAAAAAAGATTTAAAATTGATTACAGTGAAGGTATTTGTGTTGTTCTTAGACCAACCTAAAAGTAGTGACCACTAATAATAACTATATCGCGCAAATTCTTTATCTTAATTCTGAGCAGATGAAGTAATATACGCAGTGTTCTTCTGGAGCCTCTTCTAGAGATGACACTACTCTTCAAAGCTCTGAAAAGCCGGATGCATATCATCGAAATAGCTAACGTTCTAAATTGACGGATTCTTCCTTCTACCGACATGTCTTTATCTCCGGGTTTTACCTATACTATTTAGCTAAAGCTGGTCACGTCAAATTGTCAGGACAGCTATTAGTACTAATAATCTCTTGTTCTTATTTTTTGGTACCTCTCCATGACTGGAGGTTGGCCGTCAGTGTCGTGAAGCGCAGTTTGTCCGGTGTCAAAAACATCAGCTCTTTCGCCGTCTCAATACCTGTCTAACGAAACGAAACTTTAATCTATACGAAACGAATACGAAATTTAATTTAAATATAATCTATGAAGGGTGATTGCTACGTGTTATACCCTTCCTTATTTATCTATTCTGTGGACATGTCAGTTTTGATTCTGTGAGACGTATAAAGGAAAGTTGTCATGCGTGCCAAAATCCTGATTGACTGTATCACATTTGCACATTTCTAGACGTCACGTCCTAAACATTTTATGTAAAGTGAAACAGATTGTAATAAAGCTGAAACTATTTATTTCAATTCTCGTTAAATCCATAGGGTTGCCATCTCAAACTGTAAATGTAGTAAGTAGTCATAAAAAATGTAAAGTACTTTTTTATTTTCGAGTTCGTATCCCGATGTATTTATATAATAAGATAAAACTTTTAAAAAGAAAGAAGAGTAGACACAAAAATATATTACCACTGGCCCTTTTAGAAACCTTTACCTTATATGGTAATTAATACCATCGAAGTAATACTGTTACCATGGTAATCACTAGTATATCACTAATTTATACTGCATATATAATATAAACGTAATTAAAATTATTTCTCTGTATCGTACAAGAATGAATACTGGATATTAGCACGTATAGTTTTTGACATATGGTATAGGTTATACTAAGCGTCTTAGTCCATTCGTACCCGTAGTTATTGTCTATTAATACGTAATTTGGTCATTGTAATTATATGAACGTTACATTATAAATACCTCGAATATTACGAATGTCAACCCTAGCTCGTTGAGAACAATTTTCTTTTTCGTCCAACTTATTTTCATGTTTTATACTCGTTTCACGGTTTCAGAACGTTTATGTCTACTTTTTAGTTTAGTTAACGCAATTTGTTGTATGGTATTGTTTTTATACGCGCTGCCGAAAGTAAAGTACTCAAAGTCATTACGAGCTTCTACACTTAAATAAACTTCACGTTTCGTCAGCACTTAATATTATTACATCATAAATTAAATGTGAGTATTAAAATTTTTGTCCTTTGGTTTGAGGTCCCATCAGCGCTCATGCATTTCACAACATTAATCTTAAAGATCATCTTACAATCAGTACGACGACGTCATTAGAATTAATCTATCAAAGCGTTTCCGACCACTGAGTATAATTCAACATCTTGACATCAGCCACTGTGTAGCCACCAGTAGTTTGACAGGATTCTTCCTTTAAAAGGATTACCACAGAATCATAGAGCCATTGAGGTGGTATTTCTGGTGGTAATAGAAACGTCACGTTGATGAAGATTGTCGAATTGAAGTACATAAACTAGGCCCAATGTTTGGCATATAAATCTGTATCTAATGTATTGTAATACTAATGTTAAGCGTTTACATCGAGTCCTCATAAAATAATCAATTAAATATAGTAAATAGTAAAAATATACTATAAAAAGCAATAATTGGGCAATATGAGTAGACTATCTATCTCTGGAAAGAAATGTTACTTTGAGGAGAACGGAATATATACAAATAAACCGACTTCTCAAAAGTGTTATTGTTTTGATGGTTTTAATTTGTGAAAAAGTATGTGCAAGTGAATTGAAAATAGGCAGACGGCAGATTTCTACGTGGTTATTTTGTATCTACGACTGTGTTGCTTTAACATTACACTGCATCAAGTCAAAGTATGTGCAAATTACGGTAACGAGCATATTGCAGTGAATATTTTTACTGTCAAATTGAAGGAGCTCTTATTGTTTTTCAATGTCGGAGTACTAGAAAAAGCATTATTTTTCCATATACTTTTGAAAATGAGGCTAAGGCTGCAAGGAAGATTAATCTGCAAATAAAAGCGAGAGTAGTTCTACATAGCTAAGAAATATTAAAAGATCCTGACGTGACAATCTCGGACTTCCGGAAAAAAACAGGTACCCCTCCTC
This sequence comes from Pieris brassicae, assembly GCF_905147105.1. NCBI lineage: Eukaryota > Metazoa > Arthropoda > Insecta > Lepidoptera > Pieridae > Pieris > Pieris brassicae. Next base: position 5,457,905 of record NC_059670.1, read on the forward strand.
TAGGACACATTAAATAACTAAGCCGGGAAAACTTGGGAACGGTGAGCCCTAGCGTAATTTTAGGGCCGGATCTGATCGGAACTGGTCAGTCTGCCTGGTTGCCCACTAAAGGTATAAAAATTATAAATTTATCAATGTTTCTAAATTTAAAAATATCGAAACCACAAAAGTCATTTTGATTATTTTTATTATTAGTATAATACTGACTTACCGCTTCTGAGCTCCAAGGTGGATGTGATATAAGAATGAAGAAAGTTGTGATTTTGAGAAAATTGCTGTGAGCCTTGACTTTGATATAGTGTAAGTTAAATAAGTACGACTGAGGTTGACCTTGTTGGGTAGCCGCATTAACTTTAGTATATTCTGACCGAGGCTCACCTTTTAGTCCCACTAGTCTAAGTATTTATTGTACGAGCTATTTGGTAAGCCCCATTAGTTTCAGTTATCATGGCAACTCATTATTAATTTTTAATTAGTTATTTTATTTTTTATTTGATGACCTCAGGCCTAAATTAGAACTCCTACAAAACAGACAATGACAATTTCTCATAAAGTGCAGTCCATGCAGAGCTTACAGCCCACCGAGCCGCAAAGAATACAGCAGGAGTGTGTGTGAAACAGTGTCCCAAATAAAAAAAAAGTAAGAAGATACAAAAATTAAATCGTATAATTAGGAGCCTCCAACAGATTGCCCTTCTTCAATTAGATTTTGCTAGAACCCTAAAAGTTAAGATAAAGACAGCAGTCATCAAAGGAGGCGGAACCGGAAATTAGGAAGACAAACGAGGAGAAAACGGACAAAACTTTTACGGTGATGCTTTTCGTTGGCAAAGGATAAAATACAAGTGGACAAGCTGTATGAATTAATAGTGAAAATCCAAAAAGAAAGCAAAAAAATAGAAGAGACAAGGAAGCAGGTATAAAAAATGAAGAATGACAAAATAACGACTTTTAAGTCATGCCGGTTTCATTACGATATTTTCCTTCACCGCATAGTGCTATAGTGTTAACTTCATAGAAAGTCCATTGGTGCACAGACAGGGTTTGGACCATCGCAGGTGTCAAGGATGAGAGTTGTACGCTAAAGCCACTAGGCCAACACTATTCATTAGAAGACAATTACAGAGAAATAAATGTGGTATCTGAGAAAAATATGTTTGTAATATAACATATTATAAAAATGGGATTGACTATGTCGGATGATCTATGATCGAAATAATTTAATTTTGCCAATAATAAGTAACTATATAAATAGAAATCAGTATTGAAATGCTCGTTAATTAGTTAAAAGTAATTTCACCCCTCAATATTTTAATTGAAAATCGCAATCCTGTGTCCAAAGGGTGCTTAAAGTAAAATAAAGTCAGCTTAAAAGGGCTAATCAAATGGAAAGCTAGATACGGAAGGTAATCCTCTGTCAATGTCAAAGGAACACACCTGTACGCGATGTAGGGATTTATCAACGCACGCATAACCCTACTACGGAGGAGTTGGGTACACACCTACTACAAATGAATAAAGCTATTTTTTTAAATTATTTTAAGGATATTTATTGAATAATGAAGTTTAACTAAAGTTATATTTTACTCTCATATACAATCTAATCTAATGTTATACACGCTTTTTGTTCTTATGAATGTTTAATATGTTCTATACAAAATACCAAAAAATGTTTTCAATTACATAAATGAGAGACTCATCTGTGATACGATTTAATTGAGACATACGTTAATCAGCCTTTTGAACCTAAATATATGCCATTAGATTATAAAATAAATATTTTGGAAAAAATGCTAACCAATCAAAAGGTAGGAAAACCTTTCTATTATAAACACAATTTTTATTTAATCACTAAGTATGGGAGTAAATTACGAGGAACAGATTATATATTTTTTTGACAATGGAATGTCGCTCATCGCTGTTGACCTGAAGGGCCAGACATGTACTGTGAGTGAGTAAGCGAACTACGACACCTTGCCTTCCCCGGTGTAGGCGGTAATTTACCCTAATCTTACCCTAATCTTAATTATAAAATTATGTAACAGCTTGATATCGCGTGATATTTTGCCGGCAATGCCATGTCCAGACAAAAAAAAGAAACCATTGGAAAATAAATAAATAATGTTAATATTTAATAATCAATATCAATAATGCTCGCGACGCTTAGATACGTACCAATGTATTTGAACATGGGAACATATAAAAAATGTAGTACTTTATTATGCTTGTTATATTTATGACTGAAATCTATGGGAGCTAGTATTTAATGAAATCTTATACTGATGATTTTTTTACATTAAGGGTCTGGTTTCACAATGTACTGATGTACGGAGTTCCAAATAAGCTATATATTACTTATACGTAGGATAAACACTATTGTTGCGTTTCACTACTGTCAGATAACGCTATTCGTCACATAAAGTCCATCATAAGTCATGAGTGCGATGAAACGCGAAGTTTCTTATTCCGAACTTTTATCTTTCAAATAATTTATGTGTTGCATAGCTATTTAGTACTTTATCCATTGTGAAGCAGACCCTAAGAGTGATTTTACCAGCAACGATTTAACGTTAACGCTGGAAATGATAAATTTTTCATATTTTATCGTAATTGCTTATCCAAATCGCTATATAATATTAAAGTGGACTATGTAAAATAAAAACCAAGTTTTTCAATAAAATATTCAATGATTTTTTAACATAGATGTCGGTCGGAAAGGCCATGGTTAAACGAAAAAACGTGGAACTCCTACCTAATTTTGCCCTAGTTCAAAGTCAAAATCATTTATTTATATAGGTAGAACAATGTATAATTATGAACGTCAAAAAAGAAATACCTAATAAATGCTTCTAATTTCACATTTACTGCCAGTTCTCAATTCTACTCCGAGAAGAACTGGCAATAAATTCTCCCCCACTCTTTTTAATCGCCTAGTTTTTTGTTATACTCAATGTTTGTAAGGCGCTGCAACCATTACGCTATGTTCCAAATGGTTGTTCACTTAATTCACTTGTTTGCATATGATTCATGTAATAAGCAAGAAGCAAGCGAGAATAAAGTATGCCAAACGTCTGGAGTACAAATATCTCCTGAGACGTGCGACTCTCATCACTGAGGTCGAATGATATGAGGCAGGCCATACTCCAACGGACTTCCCAAAAAAATAAAAGATCATAAAACAGATAGAGAAATCTGATGCGCAGACCTAAAAAGTTGTAGCGTGCGAGGCGTAAAGAATACCAAGACATCACGTTGCACTTTGCACGTGATGTCTTGGTAGACAAGATAAGGATAGACTTTTGTATCGAATTCAAAAGAATCCAAAGGGATACAAGGAACTTAAACTCTATAAATAGTTGCTCGGATTTCCGATAAAAATCTGGTATGTAATACGAGTCATTATTTTATACTCAGCGTGTCAAATGCGTAATAAATTACGCCTTGTAACAAGTAGGATTGCATATTAGGATATAAAAAATGTCATTTTAACAATATTTAAAAATTTAATAAGTAGAACCATGGCTAACCTTAGAGTTAATAAATACTACTGAGCATATATAGTCTTAAATGAATCCTGAATGTGGTGTTAATTTAGCGAATAGAAAGTCACCACATAAGGAGTGCTGTGAATTTAAAGTTAGTCACGACTGTATTCTGCGCTAACACGACTTGCTAATTAACAACAAAACCGAACCTTATTTTACTTTGAAGGAAACAGAAAGATTAATTAGTAACAAAATGAAGTTAATCAAATATATTTATGAAAGTCTTGAATAGTCAAATCTGTTTTGTGGTTATTATATAATGCTTACGTGCGTATAATTAGACATGCTAAAACAAATGTAGCCATTAATTCACTAGAAGGTCTGAACAAAGAAGATCTGATTGACCCACCTGTTCCTTCTATTTTTGAAGTATCCTAATGCAACTTCACAACCATTTATGTTTATGTAATTGATATTGCATTCTTTCATTAATCGAGCGTTCCATACATTGTTTATAAATTTTAGAGCATAATTACTGCTAACATTGTTGATTCCAAAACCATTTCATACATAGAGGGAACTATGGACGTGTTCTGTACTTTTGACGTCATTTGATGTTTAAGTCTTTATAGAATAAGGTGAAATTATTTTACATTTACTAATGTAAATGATGAAATATCGAGAAATATAGCTCTTAATGTATTTTTTGCTATTATAGAAAAATATTACTTTAAAGTTTTTAAATGTTGTGATGATAGCCATTCTGGCTATGTTTGTTGAATTTGAATTTATTACGTTCGTATTTGTTTATATCAATTGTTAAATAAAATAAGAATCATATTCGACTGTAACAGGTCGAATCAGAGAAGCGGAATATTTTTTACAAGCTAAGTCAAACCTGAAACATTGTTGCCATATTTAAAGAGCTTGAACTAAAATAAAATAACCGCAAAGCCCGTTAAAAACACGTTAACATTGTTACGGTTAACCCGGGCTCTTGTTGCCACACGTAAAAACTAATTTTGCGACATTAAAAAACAATTGCTAGCAACTAAAACAAACTTTAATTTAGAATTTAATTTTCAAGCGACACTAAAGAACTTTTATCCAACTTTGTGGTATAAAAAGTTTTATACTTTTAGTTTTAAATTTTACAATTCTATTTTTGACTTTGTTGCCCCGTTTTATTCAATTCCGCTACGAAAGTGCTACGATATACTACAAATGTGCTACGGAAAAGCTACGTAAGGTAGACTCAGCTACATGAGGTCTTTATTAATAAACTTACTCGACTAGCTACGTTTTGTTAGGTATGTTGTGGTGTCTCCTTTACATCGTTTGTGACATTCAACAAGAAGAATTTTAAGAGATATTCCTGACCATTACAAGTCTCAGAAAAATAAATAAGAAATGCCATCATCATATAATGTATTGACATTCTTTGATGGCGCTGAACGTCATGATTTGGCCCTTGTTCAAAAAGGTTTCCTTACACACGTTTGAAATAGCATATTATACAACAAAGTTTTTATACGAGTTTAACTACAAAATCCCAGATGTAATAAACCTAGTTTGGTTTTTCATATCAATGAAATCTAGTCTGTTACCAAACTAGTAGGAAAAATGGCACTTTAGATTTAAAAGTTAGTTACAGAAACATAACGAAAAGCTTATTTTATATTACGCGTCGTTAAGAGACGAAAACTTGTATACGTTACATTCCAGTAAAGTCAATGCCTATTGTGACAGGCAAAGCTCTGAAGCTTTCCACTTGTGATAAATTTTGCTGTCAATTAATTTCGGAGATTTAACTGAGAATTATTCATGATATTATTTTTTATTTACCTTTTTCTCCATTTTCTTAACCTTTATTATATTTCAAATGATACTTGTAAATGAAACCAAGATGTTTCAAACTTTAAACAAAGAACCATAGCTCATACCGTAGTTCTTAATCCGTGTTGTCTAATTAAATATTCGTAGTCTCTTCGGTGACCATTTAATGAAGATCGCTCTTTATTGCCTAATGCTACACGTTTTCTCGTTTACAAGCTCTGAATAATTTATGTTTTCTCTAATTATCTCCTTTGAAACTGCATTGTTTTTGTGTTCACTAAATTTATAAGTTCAAATACAGAAAGTACCAATGTCATGTATATTTTATATTCTTTACTATCTCTCATGAATCACTCCTAGAATTTTGTACACACATACTTCATACATAATTAAAAGCTGTTGACTCTCTCAGAGACTGTCAGACCTGTTGCAATTTTAATGAAGAAATCTCTTTATAGATAAATCTATATCAGCTCTTATAATCATTACTAAAAAAACATTAAATATCTATTCTTATTAATATACAAAAAACTAATTAAAGTCAATTCCATAGACCATGATCAACTCGCTTTATTTAGACATTTCATAAGACGCTATGAACTAAGATACGACACCCAGGTAACCCTCTCCTCCTCTCTTCATTAGCAGTCTAGTGGCATAATTGAATTTGTGACATATTGTCTACTTAGTTCGGTGTTGCTATATATTAATAATATGTCCGCAACTTTGCCGTATCTTATAACATCGTTCTTTGCGTTGTATCGTGACTTCGCAAATGATTAGACAAAATATATATATTACCTATGTTTAAGTGGACGTGTGAAAATCATTTTCAGATGTCAATAATTTAGGAGAGTTAATCACTTCTTTCGAGATTTAAATGAATGATAATAATTCTATAAACGTCTAAAAGGCCAGTTATCTATTTAAGGCAGAACGGTAGTGGATACTTAGGGAATTAGCATATAATACAATTCGTAGAAATTTTGATAGACTTGATCGCTATAATATACAGATAGATAAATTTCTGAATTCCATTAGAGGTGTTGTCGATTTAATAGTCCTCCGTGTCCATTTTACCTCAACATCCTCTTCATATAACAGTGTTGTTACTTATAATGTTTTCGTTCGTATACGGAAGGCATAAGACACAAATTTGCATAAACGCAAACACCATATTTCAAAACCAAATTTGATTTCAGCGTGAATGTCAGATTTTAGTCACAATAATTAATTTCAGCGAAGTGAAGTTTGAAGAGGGACCTCATAATTGTGTTCTTTGAAATATTATGTGGATTTCAGTCGTTTGTGACATATCAACGAATGTTATGAGACAGCTAGAAAAAGGAAAATTTTGTTTTGGAATTTAATTTTCATTCTGATCTTATAAACTCGCTTAATTAAGGCCACACGAGCATTTTATTGTAATTTTACTCTTGCGACGTATGCAAGTGTTTAACCATAGCCTTAGGCTATTATAATAGATAACGTATTGTCATACATACAAATTTTATTCGGATTTTATGTGTGTTAAAAACCTCGTATTCTGATGCTTGCAAATCTGCGCTGAAAAACTTAAAATCTCGGGCGTACCATTTGTGAAAGGCCCGACAACGCACTCGTAAGTCATCTGACTTTAAAAATGTCCTTGTTCGGCGGTCTTACTTAATACCAGGTGAGCCCCGTTCCCATTTGACCCCTGTTCTTAAAAACAACTTTTAAAAGTATCTTGCAGTGGTAAAATCTGAACTTCTAACACCAATCTTCGGGGTCAATTTAGGCCTGGATGACGTCCGACGCGTTAAAAATCCCGGGACGAAATAGAATTGGTTTTGCTAAGCTAGCCAAATAGCCCATGTAAAGTTGCCTTTGCAAGGCCCTTCTCAACAAAATATTACTCCAAGAGAGATTACTTAAAATATTGAAAACAGGATCTTTTATTTATTTATTTAATCATAGTTGCTATTACGGGTCACCCCAGTGTTAGACTTGTTGTCATGTTAAAGTAAATAAATGTCTTCTAGTCAAGCACTTTATCCGAGATGACATAAAAAAACGAGTGGAGCATGACGTACAGACTCGAGCGATAACGCAGATTCGGCTCTGTACATCGAGAGCAAATAACGTTTATGGCGAGAGAACGTCAAGATATTTGCTACCACGGCTAATACTATGGTCTACCCAATCAGATATAAGATAGCCTAACGCTAACCAACATAAAAAGTAAATTAAAAAACTAGTTTTATATGCAATTGTCGCGCTCCTAAACAAGACTGCTATGGTTACATTAATACAAACCACAGCGGTTTTCTAAAGTAACATATTGTATTATTTTGAAATCATCCAATTTTCTTTCTGTGCGAGGCAGAAGTTAATGCTAACCCCGTATTAGCCTAATTAGTGAAATACGGAAATGTTTTATAAATTCTATGCATATTAAGCAAATAGATTTAAAACTTACATTAGTATGGAAAGCGTCTCTTGGGCCTTTAATCATCATCACCTAGAAACGCACTTGAGACAATGCAATTAGATTAAAGGATACAATAGATGTCTCTCAAGAGACTTGTGGTACAGGAATTAAGGTAAGAGCGGTATAGCTTGCCGTATTTCTGTTCTGGTCCTAAACCAGACCTTTTTTCAATGGGTCTAGCTATTATTGGGAATCTAAAAAGTACATAGAAAGATAAGTCCATTGGTGTCCATCAATGATTCAAATTCATGAACACTGTTCAAGTCTCACTTATCATATCGTTATAATATTATATTTTATCTAATTATTATAATTAAAGTTAATTTATATGAGTTTTCTATATAAATTATAATATCCTTTAAATTAATTAAAAGCTACGCTTTAGCTCATACCTTGTACCATCAAAAGCGATCTTGAATGCGAACTCCGTGACCAATTAGGTCAAGTGAGCAACCCGACGTTAAGACTCAAGCTAATTTACTTGAAATTATCTTCGCCTACAAACCACCCGTGTTAAAAGTTGAAAAGCACTAATTATTTATACTCCCAATAAGCTTTCAAAAAATGTTCAAATAAATCCAGTAGCTTTGATCATTAAAAGTTATGAGTAGTTTTTTTCGTTGTATTTGATGGCTGCGCGGTCGATATCTGTAGATCATACATCTGTTTTATAATAGACCTCAGTACGACTGTGAAAGTCGATGTAATTTAAATAATAATTAAATGTGGAAATAGTGAATTCCTAACAAACACGTATTCCTCTAAGTGTGGCATACAAAACCAGGGGATTTTGACGGCAGGAGAAAAGTTCTGAGTTATGTATATTATGATATTAGTGTAGTTAATTGTCAGTTTGACATTGCTTGATCCCATGTAGGTCAACACTTATTTAACTACTATATGATTTTCAAAAACGAAATGTACGAAAAACCTACACAACAAACAAAACATCTACTTAGTCCTCACCTTGTTCATTTTTACTTTGCGAATAGATACATTAACTACAGTAATATCATACCTTTTTGTCTATTAGTGAGTTTACTGGTTTGATAAAAAGTTAACACATTAACTTTTGTTTGTATTCGTAAAATAACTAATACCTGTTGCATGTTAACAAAATTAATTTCTTAACAAATTGTTCAAACATTTTCTGTTTTTCAATATATACGGTTTTCTGTTTGACTTTTCTTATGTTTTTCGTATTTACTAAAAAGCATAGTGTGGTAAATTCACTCCCTTTTATACAATCTTCGTTAAATACAAATTCACGCCTCAACGAACATCAAATTTATTACTTTACCATTTTATTTTCGTCGGTAATTTTTTTTTTGACTTTTAAACATAGTCTGGATAGTTTTTTCCTTTAAACTCTGTAGGTGTACTTTTGACCAAAAATTTCATATAACAAATTGACTATGAATATAATATGATTGTTGAGAACTTTTGCTGCACTAATAACAAAGTCGCCATAGTATTTATAAATTTATCAGTTTATGATGCAAGGTATTATTCAAGAAAGAAGTAAATGTCACGTTGAATTGAATCTGCAAAAAATATTTGTTAAAAAAAATGAAAAATCTATTACGACTAGCGGTACGAAAAGTCTGAAACAGGATATTTTATGTATATCTAGACTAGACAGAGCTCAGCCGCGCTCTTAATGCGAGCTGGCGGTTCAAAATGTCGGGTATTATCGTTGTTGAAGGAGATACATTTATTTGAAATGGTTTTTTTGGATTATAGAACTCTATTCGGAGGAGTTTTGTGTGTGTATACCATAATCAAAATTTATTTATAAACAGTTATAAACTTTAATATTAAAAAGGTTTAGGAGAGATTAAGGAGTCTAAATTAACATTTACATACAGAAACTCCGCCACTCGTTTCAATCAATGACGTGCGTGATTTGTATAATATTAATATAAAACTAGACCACTAAACATAATAATAAATCTAACTGGAAATTTAAAACTTAGACTAACAAAACTAATACGATAGAACAAATGTAAACTAACCAATTGTTGAATGGATTCATTAATAAAGCTTTAATAATAAAATAGAAATATAATACAGAAAGCTGTTTTGTCAAAATATTAACTTAATTAACAATTAAACTGGTAAACACTAACAAACTGTGGCTGATTTTATATTTTGGTTAGTCTATAGAATATATAAAAAAGGGACTTTGTAAAATTAATAGACATGCATCAATAACAGTGTAATAAAAGATATAACAACTTAATGTTTATCAAAACAAACTATGTATTTAGTTGTAGGTGACATTTTCCTATCTAGTATGCAAAAGTCTAATAGCAGAGAATCTTCTTCATAAACATACGTAGTATCAGGTTACGAATATTTTCTTTTATTTTGAATATAAATAAAATGATGACAAGTTATTACGGGCCCAACATATTCAGGGTTTTGAAGTAGACTGGTACTTTAGTGTACTTATTTATGTATAACCTTATGTGTAACGCGGTTTTATATAATATAAAATAAGTAGTAACGTATATAATTTTCTTTTTAATACACCAAATTTTTTGTCAATGGCCACGGCCGACCGTAATAACTAGTAATTTTGTTCATCTCGCATTCGCGTTCTGCATACCTGCAGGTTTAAACATTTAGGATAATTTATGTTTTTGCCTACACCTGTGTTAATTTGATAATAAGTTTCGTAACTTATTGTTGGTGCTTTAGGCAAGATTATTTTATATATATTTTTAACTAGTGAGTCTAACCTTTTATAAAAAAAAAACAATGGCACTACAGCCTTTTTAGGTCTGGGGCTCAGATTTCTGTAACTGTTTCATGACCATTTATTAATCTACTATAGGCAAGCAGGAGGTCAGCCTTCTGTGCCTGACACCGTCGACTTTTTGGGTCTAAGCCAAGCCGGTTGGCAATCCTCGCGATATTTTCCTTCTCCGTTCGAGCGAATTTTAAATGCGGACATATAAAGAAAGTCCATTGGTGCACAGCCCGGGATCGAACCGACGACCTCAAGGAACACAGAGTGGCACGTTGATGCCACTTGGCCAACACTGCTCTAAACTTTTATAGTGTTTTTATAGTTTATTTTTTTGCTATTTAACCTGTATTCGAATTACACACTTTTATTAATATAAACTAATCTGAATACAGACGGCCTTTAAATCGGCACTTGTAACTTTAAATATATCAATTGGAAATAAAATGAGTTATGTGAATTGTTTTCCAGATACAAAGCTTCATATTTACTGAAAGAATCTGTTGTATTCATTTGTTTTAAGCTGAGAGATCAATCATTGTCTTCGGGGATTCTGCTAATGCTCGGATAGATAATACTGTTAGGCATCTAAAACACTCAGAAAGAAACGTTTTCCGTGTTACAGTAATTTGAAATGAGAAAATCAAGTTGCTATATATCTGAAGGTACATTTTTCATTGACTATTAATATAAGAATATTTTGATTATTCTAAAATAGTATTAAATTGAAGTTATGGAAATAATAAATATGAAAATGACCCAAATATAAAGACTTTACGCTCTTATTTCTCAATGTTATAATTATAATTATTGTTTCCGATTTTTCCTTCTACGGAGCTTAGCACCTGGATCAGGAAAGCTTTTGAATAATACATAGCAGAAGCAGTCGCCTTATTTGACAATTTTACTTTTACAATGGCATTCCAATTATCTCCCATCAAGCGTGATTTTTATCATCATCATTAAGGGCCTCGATCTACCTCGACTTCCAACAAGACTTCATATATACATATATCTATCTCCACTTCCAATTAGACTTCATCAACATCAATTCATAAGATCTTAATTATAATTTTTTCAACAACTTTGCTAAATAATGGAGCTGGTAGTTCATGATGGGAACAAAGAAGAAAACAATTATTACTAATTAATCGAGCAGTTCAACAAAAGTGCCACATCGGTTTAACCCAAAGTTAAGCGTTCACTATTCTTTTATTTCTTATGTCCGTACAGTGTCCTAAATCTAATCGTGAAAATGAAGTATTTTTTACATTATTTTAAAGTAATTATATTTAGTAATTTGTAATTACATATTTATATTTGTATAAAATGTAATTATACCTACATATTTTAGAAAATAGTTACTCAATTTAATTTTCGTTTTGCTTATATACCTCTATAAACCTTATATACCTTTAATTAAATACTAAAATATATCAATTATCATTATTTTTTTATTTTACACGTAGTACTTAATAAATATTTAATAAGCTTTCGTTATTATTCTGTGTCTAGATAGGTGTTTTCCGACATTTCCAATATATTGTTTCGCATCTCCGCGGAAGTTACATTTCACCGACCAGAACCAGGGTTGCATTGCAGTGCAACTGAAACGAAGAATTCATATTATAGATTATCAGGTCTATCAAGGAAAATTTATATTCAAATACTTAATTATTTAAAGGTCGTTCGCGAAAGGGAATATAAATTTATCTTATCTTTTTTATTATAAATAAAAATATATTGGAAACAGATATTGGAAATATCCAATCAAGTTTTTGATTTGAAAAGTGAAATCGAAGTTTTAAGTCTTGAAATAAATTTGAAATTGATGATCGTGTTAGAATTGAACTGGGTATAAGCCTTCAAACAAGTAACTTGGAAAGTTTTCCATAGATATTTGAGTGTGAACATAAAATTTTTTTTAGCCTCGACATCAATTATAATACAATACAAAAAGTAAAACAATAAATAAAGCCCGTAAAATGAACAATGAGTTAAACGCATTGTACTAAAAAGTTAACAAAACAACACGAGACTTAAGAATCCTAATAAACGTAGAAGACTTAACGAACCTAAACGATTCTAACGCATTTAAATTTATAGGTATTTACAGTATACGGTGTAATAAATTGTACAAACATACAAGTTTTCTGCAGTAAATCGCAAACTTTTACCGAACACTCGCTACATACGGGATTCCCTAAGGAAATAAGATGCGAGACAGGTGTAAGGAGATTGCCTAAAACTGGTTAAAATTTATTATGACCTTATAGAAATTCCGCGTCCCTTTTTGGGATTTGGGCCAATGTTAAACGTGTTTGTTGGTATAGATGCTACGATTGTTAAGAAATTACGATATTCCATAGTTTTATTTCAGTGAGATTTTCACCAAATATATAAGATTACCAATATGATTTAATATTTCAAAACGGTCTGATACAACTGTGAATTGTGTCCTTAATTTAAATTTCGATAACCCTCATGATCAAAGCATCCCGTTCTCTGAATTGACCCCAGAAGAACACATCTTGGCTACTCACCGATATCCAGATTGAGTATTCTGCGACCGTGGTAATCGATAGTTGCTTTTAATTGAATTTCCTTAGGTTTCTGTAATTTGTAGATTTTATGTTTTATTTATATAGAGACAGAAAAGTCGTTCGAACTTGTTAGTAAATATTGTTAATTGTAATAAAGCACATTTTTGTTATAAAACTATCAATCAAGAAGATCATGTAACTGTACCATGCAATGAAGACAATACTATAACATCATTTATTCCAAAACCAGTAAAGTACCTTTAAAAAAGCTTCACAAAAATACGCACAATAGAAAAAACACGTTTTGCGGTACATCACGTACGTTGAACAATTAATCAATGTCGAGAATTTCATGTGTCGAATAAAAAAATGTAATGAATTTATTCTTGCAAGCTTTTATTGGTTTATTAGCGATGTATGTATAGTCTGTGTCATTATTGTACGTATATTGTTTAGTTTTAGTTCAAGTGTCATAGTACACACCCACACACACACCACAGTAACTTTTGTATGATTTCACTGCCGGACGGAATTGGATAATGTTAGAGTACTATTGGAGAATCGTACACAATTAATTGATGTATCAAAAATAGCAACAAAAAAAAACAATTTTAAGCATTATTCTGTCGAGTAGACGTGTTCCACAGTGCTGGTCATTCTGCCAGAGACCATAACAGTTAGTTTTCGCCTCAGACGTAAAAAAAATAACAATAATAATAGTATAATTTAATTTAATAAAAATTAGAATTGTGTATATAGTTTTGATTTTTGGTTAACATAGCATTTACACATTGAAAGATACAGTCCGCGAAAATAGAGGACACCGTGAGTCATTTCGGCAAAAACCCGTCATCTTTTAGTCGATACCAATCCGGGGAAATAAGTACAGATAACACAACTTTCTCTACAGCTGTGATACTTTTGACATTCAACACCTTTTGTCTTCAGTCACCGTGACCACGCACGCTGTAAAGCACGCAAAACGTCGGAAAAATTTAAATTTTAAATTATGTAAATAATTATAATACAAATCGCTTTAATCCGGTTTCCGGTTAAATTGTTTTCTTTCAAGAATTGTGTGAGTTAAGACGTCTTTGAAGATTTGTGTGTAAAAGTATAGAGTATAGTATATATTATATGTAGTAAATAAAAAAATAGGAATAATTTTAACTAAAACTGCTATTATTATTATAAATAAATATTTTTTGATTTGGATTAAAAACTAGATATCGTGGGGTTTTTGTTGAGTATGTAAATCTAGTTTATAACTGCGACAAAAATTAGATTTTAGTTGAAGATTTAGTTATCCAGATTGATAGTAGGTAGGTAGTATCCACAGTTGCTTTATAAATTATGAATTAATTATGAGTGAAGTTATTATACTCTTCGTGTTTTTTTATGTGAATAGAACTGTGTGTTGCATAGAAGTGTTTGCTTTTTTGTTTTATGTACCAATGTCTTAGTGTATCGAGCGTTGACAAGCTTTTATAAATAAAATAAATATTGCTATATTTGGTTTATACTGTATATATATATGATATGAATAAAAATGTCATCAACAGAAGATATATATCGTTTTACGTTCTGTTCGATAATAAATTGTATTTAATATTTAAAAAAAGATTAATTAAGTATTTCTAATGTGTTTTAGAGTATTGCCACCAGCTTCATACATACATTTATTAGTTTGGAATTATTTAGAAGACTGTTACAATAGTTAAGATAGTAAAGAACGCGGGAATGACCTCGCGTTCTTGTTGGTACTCCTAGTCAAAGAAACATAAAATTTTCTGTATCGTGTTATTTTCGTATTGCTGGAAATTTTGTACTTTTCTTTCTTTGCAAACAGTGTTTACTTTATATTAAATATAGTATTTCTGTGTTTACTTTATATAAAATTAGTATTTCTATAAAACCACTAAGAATGATACTTATTCACTTAGGAGATATAAAAGTAATGACGCCATATCTGAACTTGGATACGTAAAATTAAAACTTCATACATTCGAGTCCTTTGTGCTTCGACAAACTTCTAGCATGAAGCACTAAGAAACTATTTCTTGTACTTTCCAACTATTTACTACATAGATGTAGCGTATAGGAAACTTGCTCTGGTAACATCACCAAAGTTTTTTCAGTAAAATAAGGCAATATATTCAATTAGCAATAAATAACAACAATTATATATATATAAATAGTTAACCTGTTATTAATATTTAAAAAACCATAACTAAATATTTTAGTTTTTCGTTTAACCACGGGCGATTGATTATTGATGAATATTAGGTACAGTACGCATAAACGTAGCATCGAATGTTATACTTATTTACGTACAACTATTGTTAACCTAAGAGTTAGTAGTCAATGCGATAGTTGTTTAACCTAACTATTGAATTTACGAATTCGTTTAGTGTTCAGAAAACATATAATGGTTTGTTTGTCACAGTCAAACGTTTCGATTGTCATTTGTTTAATTCTCATTCCCCAGCGGATAACGTGAATAAAATATACGTACATAGAACTTATAGGTTTCAACTAAACACAACTATCCAATATATCAATATTAAATTCAAAATAGAAATATCACCTGTTATTAATGACAAACATAACCAACTAAAATAACCCGTAAAATATAATTCTATTAAAACTCATTAGCATTGATAAATGACCGCTGGAGTAGTAAAATCTCCGAGTTCCATAAAATCAGGAAGTTACAAGTGGTTTATCTTCGAGTCGGTAGTTCGGATGCCGCGGAGTTCCGCGAAGCGAGCGATATGTGGACATCTGTGCACATTAATACACGTCCGATGGGGACAGCGAAATTCGTGGAGCTTACACACAGAAGTTGTTTAGCGATTTAGTATATATACCTAAAGCCTCGCTATGTTCCCGACATTTAAAATCAGTCTTTGAAATCTATCTAATTAAGAAAAACACTTTTTGAACGGATTAAAGCTATGTATTATTATTAAAACTTATAATTATTTACAATTAATTATAATACATAGCTTTAATCCGTTCAAAAAGTGTTTTTCTTAATGTGTAAAAGCTATTTTAACAAAAGACAATACAATCTATCTAATTATACATATATACAATTATAACCCTAAAACATATTTATATTTCATATTTAGCTGCAAATTTGATAGTTCAAAAAAAAAAGCAACCGTATATGTGCACGTGAATCGTTACATAGATAAATCGTTTAGATGTTAATTGTCTAAATAAAGTTTTTTTTGTATGAGTCTATAATATTGAGGAGAAAAAACAGGGAAATAGAATAACTCTATCTCATTTTAGTTATAATAAAGAATTTATTAAATAATAATACTCCACAGCTTATTGTTCTAAGCGAGATTGCATTTTCGTTTTTACCACGTTTTATTACAACGCGTATATTCGCTTGATTTAAAATCTTTTGATGTGGTAACAGAAGTTTAATTTTAGCTGTCATGTTCAAGCAATTTGTAGTTTAATATCTACTAAATGTCCTTTTCGTTTTGTAACGGATACAATGGCGGATATGAGTAGCTTTCTTAGTTACTTTATTTTTATTTCAAGACAGTATTACTTTCGGAAAAAATCCTTAAACTTTAAGCTGAGTTTCACCAGACAGTGTTTTGAGACTCTTCATGCAAGGACTACTTTTGTGTGCTACATTGATAAATGAGGTATTTTCAAAGAAACGATGACACAAACGATGGCGTTGCTTAGTGTAGCGTAGCGAGTCACTCTGCATCTTCTACGCATTTACCATGGAGAGTGTTAAGCGGAGTTGTTCGTATTAATACCTGCACCTGAGTTCATCATCGGACATCGAGGCAGAATATGAAGCTCCATCCGTAACCTTTGGTAACCTCATGTAGTATATTGCATTCATTGGTCATTTGTTTTTGTGAATTGGCGGTAAATCTAAAACTCTTGTTACACGTGAAAATAATCCTAACGTATTAGCAACTTTCTACATTAAGCCGTTTTTCATTTTCTAAACATTTCCAGTGCTACCTAGGTATTTAAAGTAAAGGGCTTTTATTTATTATCTTACGATATATAACATTGTTAAAATCACACAAATTATTTTATACGATGCTTAGATCAAAGAGGTTGAATAAATTTATTAAACTTCTAAAATCATTTCACGGCTGTTTTTTCGTAAAATAGTATCGTCTTGTTTAATTTTTCAGTGCATTAATAACTTTTAATGGTTTCTATTTCAGGAATTTAAACGGCTGTTTCGTGTCACACTTAATAACGATTTGGTTGAAATAATTTGTTTTATTTTCGAAGCGACTTGTTTATTTTAAATGGTTTTCAAATTTGAAATTCATATTCTATTAATTATTTATACGAGTACTTTAAATTACTAACAAATTACCGGATTTAAATGCTCTTAATTATCAATTTGTGAATAATGCACCGAAAAGCGGGGTGATTTTAAAATTAAAATAAAGTATGAAATATGGTTTTTCGAATAGTTCTAGCCGATGAATAGCATTTATTATTTTATTAAATATCGCAAATTATCTAAAATCTGCACTCTGTTGAAGACGTACAGTAAGTACAATTTGTAACGTTCAATATTTTAGGGCTTAAGCACATTTCTGCATGTTTTATTAATTAGTTTTCTTTACGGCATATATAATCAACCTTCTGAGTTTTCGGTTTAAAAATATGTATTAATATTATAATATTTTTAACACGTATTTCGGGTTTAAATATGCCGTCCTAATAATATGTTCCTTACTGTATGTGTATGTGTGTTTAAGGGTACATTAAAATATTGATAACAGAATAATTCAAAGAAAATATCTGGTCATAATAATTAAATACTATAAAAGATATCACTTTGAACTTTTAACATTTCCTTAACGATCAAACGTCTAGACAGTATAACTCCTTTTTAATTTTATTACTATGCCGTTGAAAGCAGATAATCAAAATATGAATCAAATAAATCTTATTAAACCCACTTCTAAATAATGGTAGTAATGAGATGAAATGTTTCCTTAAGTCATCCTACAAGCAATAAAGGAACGTTGAGTTGACGTAAAAGTGTCTGTGTATTTACTACATTTTAATAAATAAATAACATTCATTAAGTGTGTAATGTGTGTTGTTGTTGTACCTGGCCCCGGATCAGCATTATGCTGTGGAGCAGACGTGTTCCACAGCGCTGGTCAATCTGCCAGCGACCACAACAGTTAGTTGCGCCTCAAAATAATAAATGTAAAAATTAACAGTGTAAGTAAAGAAGTCTTGGAAGATTTGTGTGTAAAAGTTATAGTATTACGTATTTACGTTATAGTAAATAAAAAAAAACAAAGAATAATGGTTACTAAAACTACAGTAAGAAATAGATAAATAAATATTTTTGGGCGGATTAAAAATAAGATTTCGTAACCTATATTGGCAAAGTGCTAATATGAGAGTAAATCGCAAACATTCATCATATATCGAGATTCGGAGGTGCATGCGCACAGGCCTTTTTCTTCGTACAAGTTTGAAGTTATACAGTTCACGTAAAATCAGTGAAGTAAATTATAGTGAATTAAGTCATCATTGAAGTGTTTAATTTCCTCCCCTAAGAACTAAATCAACTACCGCTAACACTATCTTCATCGCATAGAGCATTGATAGTCTACCGACTTTAGTAAATTCAGTAGGATCTGAATTTGATATTTGATGCTAATAAAAGTCAAAATTTATGACAATAAGCGAAATGCTGGAGCTTTTCACGCAACGTATACAGTTATACACGTCAACAATCAGGCCGTGTCGTGTCTCAAAAATACGATGTCTATGCACACTGATTGATGGAAAGGGATCACAGCATCTAAATCCATTGTAAAATGGAACAAGAGCGGACCGCCTGTTCGAAACTAAAAAAAGTACTTTGTGACGAGTGCTTAAATTTACAGCTTAGACTGCGCATGCGCGATGTTACATCTTGTCTGTACGGCGTAGAATATTGGACGCTGACAAAGATTATGTCCAATCTGATCTGGGTTAAAGTACGTGTATATAAAATATTTGCGCATACGAAATACCATGCTGGCCAGAATGCGAAAGAACAAAGGAGGCTGTATGATGGCTAAGAAGAGGAAACCTATTAGTTTCGGAAGCGTATAAAACTACGAACTCTTTCAACTAATCAAGGCAAAGTAGCAGGTAGACGGAGACCTGGTCGCAGACGCACGTCTAGGTTGAGAAAACTTAGACATTGGTTAACAAAGTACCAAGTCAAAATTAGAAACAATAAAATAGAACCGCCAAGTTTCGAAAGGAAATTATTTTCAGAATTAGAATACACTTTTGCATTAAATAAAGAACAGTCTAATTGTATGAAATAAGTTACAGCTGCAATATTTATAATATTATAGCGGGAGGCTCTATATTTGGACACATAATGGCCTAAATGAACGGTTTCATGTTTCAGGATAATCGTTCGAAATATCATAGAAGAGAAATTTCCCTTACTTGGCGGTTAATAACGTCATCCCCACAGGCAACTGTATTACACAGCCAAAAAGTGAAATGAGTCGCAGCAACGAGTGTAATAAATCATACAAACCCTGTTTCAATTAATTATGATTAATTGCATCGTGACAACAAAGCTCTACGCTTCCTTTATTTAAACTCATTTTCGGTAATGCAGTTGTTACAAAAGCTTTTCATATTACAAATACTTTGATAGAAGTTTACAATATTATTACCGTCTTATAAGCCGGAAGTTGAAGTTTAATTGTTTTTTGTAGTTATTGCTAATTACTGACACATTTACATTTCTTTCTTTAGTTTCGACATGCATGGATATATAGACGACATACAAGCAGGAAAAGAAGCAAATTGCCTGCATAGATTTTGTGAACAAGTCACAGGGCAAACAGACTACGATCGGCCGGTGCATACACAAAGCTTCGTGAAATTCGTTGACAAACTCACTATCAGAGAGAAAAATGAGATAGTATTTATGTAATTTATTAACGGATTTAACACGGTTCAGTGATTACCGCTACCTATATACTGCAGGTGTCGACACCTGGATACTTGCAAGTACGTTGCCGGTTTTTAGGTTCGCTTAAAGGCATAATTGGCTAATGCCGTGGGTGCCGTCAAGAGCGATTAAATCTGGTGTTATGTTAATCTAATGTTACTGAATGGCTAAATTTGTAATTACTTCTGGTTTCTGGTGAACGCCGACTGAATTATATGCCCTCTAAGCTAAAAATTATGGGAATATGGCTGTCGTAGTTTCATTGGGTCAAACTTTTATGTCGGTGACCAAAGGCGGTAACTACGCGCATGGATTCCCTGGTAGGTCGTATGTTTAGAGCAACTCATACACATGTCATTTTGGAGCTACTGATTGTAGAAAACGTAAAATATACTAAGCTTTTTGGCAGCTGAAATCATTTGGCACGTCGACGTAAAAGTTACAAGAACTTAAAAATATGCATTTAGTAGCTTGTAAAAGCTTTTTGCCAGTTGAAATAAAACTAGTTTTAAAAGTGTAACAATAATTGCATATAATAATTATTATACATTGTATTCAACATAGTATTTTAGATTAATTATGATTTCTGGCGTAAAGCGTAAGACTAGCTATTAATTTTGAAATATATTGTTTTAATTTCCTTATAACATAAAAGTTATAAGAAAAATAAAATGTGTTTATTCGTTTTAAGTACATATGCATTACAATGTGTAAGATTTGGGAACCCTTTTAAGTAAAAAATACCTGTGTCAGGGTTGCCAGATCTTCCATAACAAACTTTATTATACATTCCTTAAAATATATGTATATATAATTTAATTACATCTTTTATTTTATTTATTTTTGTTTTTGATTTTTCAACTGTTATCCTACCTAACTGTTACCTGAGTGAGTGTGTGGGTGCAAATGTGTGAGTGAGTCAGTGAGTGAATGAATAAAGAGTGTAACTACATACTAGGTTTCAGAAGAAGCTCTAACACTGCGTAGGGTGTATTTATAAGCCAGTCCTTAAGTCGAATTTTTAGATTGTAGACTGTGAGCGGGTAGATGTTAAGCAGCCTATTTAATTTAATTTTGTTTGATAACGGTATGAATTACTTGACAATTGTTTAATTCTCCCGTCTTTCTGTTGAATTTTTATAATTTTGTTTTAATTTCTATGTTGTTGATGTATGTGTAACAATTTGAACTTATACTTTTTGTTAGTTGTAATTGTGTTGTTATGTAAATTTAGTCCGAGTACCAGTTGTAATAAATTGCCTACAAATTTGCTAACACATACATAGCTTAATTTGTACTAAAATAACGATGACAAAAAAATAAACAGAACTCGATATAGTTACGACAGGCTAAAGAAATCCGATGGACAATATCAATCCGACATTTTAGTATAGATTTAAATATCAAGCTTCCTAAGATATTTTTCCCTTGTAATACGCAAATGAGCAACATTTTGTGCCTGACACACGCCTGCCTCTTTTTGGGATTAAAGCATGTCTCATGTTTTCCTTAACCGTAGAAGTTGAGTGTTAAATGCGGACAAAGAAAGTCCAACCGGGTTTCAAACCTATCTACCTACCATAGGGATAATACAACAACTAGGCCAATACTGGCCACACATCTAAAACAATGCTTACGCTCTTCCGAAAACTATACCCTTGAAATCCCATTTCATAACTCCTCCTTTCTTGGCGATTCCTTTAAGGTCTCTAAAGTTAGGCTATGGAATTCACTTCCCGTCCCTATTCGCTTAGCTCCTTCTCTATCTTCCCTTAAATTTCTTCTGTACAAACATTACCTGTCCACATCGTATCCCTAGCTTTCTTACTGACTACCTACTAACGTGAGACTTATCTTCAATTATCGTGATTTATGTGTGTTTTTACTTTTTAGTTTAGTTTTTTTAATTTTGTTTCCTGTTTAGTTTTGTCTTAATAACTGTGTATAACATGTATTATTTTTGCACTTCTTGCCTATCTTATGTAATTTTATTTTTATATTTCTTTGCTCACAGTGGTTGCCTGGAAGAGGTCTCTCGAAAGCGATAAGTCCGCCAGTTGCCCTCCTTTTGATTTAATTATGTTCAATTTTTTTTAAATATTGTTATGTAACGAAGTGTTAATAAATAATGTATACATAGCATTTCCGCTGCAAACAAAAATATTTCACAAATAGATCCGATTTATATCGTATAAATTAAAAGAAACATTTTGTCTTTCAGCTGACAAATTATTTCCTTTCATAACTCACGCTGGTCGCGAATATAAATCAAATTTTATGTCGTTCATCCTGCCTAATTCCGTATAATTTTATTACAAATCCACTGTTTTATTCTTGGAAATATATTTCTATTTGGCGGGTTACGTGTTTTATCAGAAGTTTATAAACCTTTACTGAATTTGTAATACGCGTGCGTGTAATTTAATTATTTGCTTTAATTTAGGTACAAATTACATTTGTACGTTATTGTACCTGTTTAAATTAAAAACAGTTAAGGCACGTTTCATTACTGAAATCAAGAGAATCTGGAAAAAATAAACTATTATTGTACCGGCTGTAAAACTATAAATATTTTTATTAATAATTACTATTAATTTATCTGACGCATCAATTAGGTAAACATACTTTCTTCGCTATATGAGGAAGTATCTTTTTTCAAATAAAGGTGGTTCCCGCCGTTCCGGTTTCAGTTTTTATTTTAGTTATTAAATTAGAATCTAAATGCCAAAGTATAATTTAAAACAATCAAATTATTTAAAAAAACATCTAAACTACGCTGGAGATTTTAATCAAATAATTTGAGTTGATTTATATGTATACAATCTATAGTATTGGTTAGCTCCTTTCCTTGGTAAATTAGAAGGATCTAACGATTATAAACCATTTACTACTAACTTTACAATGGATAGTTACTATTGACAAAGACGCCGCTTGGGCCATTCCCTGCCTAGCCCTACATACCTTTTGATCTCTCTGTCGATTTGACGCTGAGAGCGAAATTGGTTATGTTATTTGTTCATATGCAATAAAGAAGTAAAAACCCGATATAAATTAATGAGAGATGTAATAATAGTGGTAATTAGTAGCTTAAGAGCCTAGGGGTAGAAAAACAAATAAACTATAGGAACAAATAAATTTGAATTAATGTTTGCCAACAACAATAATATTTTTATACATATGATCTTTCTTAAATTACACTAAAAGTTAATTGTTAAAGTGAAGTGCCGCAAAACATTAAAAAAAAACCTGCTTGTAAATAGCAATAAGTTTCTTACTTATTCTAAAGACGATAACGATGTATTGACCAAGAACTCGTAAATCATAAAATAAATTTCATACAATAAAATAATCATCGTACATGTGACATAAAGTATAGATGAGCCTCGTTCTTTATTAGGATGTAAGGACTAGACTAAGCCCAACTTTGACTTCCAGCGTTTAAATAACGTAAATAAAGGATTTCGACGTATGGGAGTCATAGACTCCCATACGTCGAAATCGCTCTAAGTTTCTAAATCTTTCTCCTAAATTAAATTAAAATACGTTTTGCTCTTTTCTTCTTAACACCGGACAAATTATACATATTAGCTTTGTGCGTTCACTAAATGTTCCTTTGATATTTTCATTTGTATTGATATAGATAAATCGTGAAAAAAAAAACATTGTTGCAAAGGTTGCCGTATCTGAAAATATTCACAATGTATTTATCAACCGCGAATTGAAAAATTTATCCTCAAGTGAATGTGTACACACGAGTTGGCGTTGCATCAAGTGCTTTTATAGTTTTCTCAGTATTTTATCGAGATCTGTTCTGTATTTGTTGTTTATATGATTTGTATTTTGAAACCGTTACACTAAAACAACATTAGCAATTCGTTTAAAAATAAACATGGCTAAATGATTAATTTATGGATCAGGATTAATATATATACATGAATAGTGGAGATGGTGAGAAAGTAATGTGTATGTTATGACATTGGTCTACTGCTTAGTTACTACAAATTCAAATAAGGTCTTGGGTTCAATCCCCGGGTTATATCAAAATCAATAAATACTAGTTAAGCCGCCGAGTATCTTGGAGAACATTAAAAAAAGTTTTCCATGATAATAAGCTTGGCACTATCTTTAGTTTATATTCTAACATAAGCAAGCATGTCATGCACGTAAAGATCATACAAATAATAAACAAAACAAACATGAACACCACAAATTCAAAATATATTATACTAGTATAGTATACACAACTTATTTTTACATGTCTAAAGCCCTTATAGAACAAGCTTGTCATACACAATATGTCAAATGATTAATCACATCATGTTCATTAGTTCCGGGGTTCAAGTCAATAAAGCAAATAGTTTGCGATATAGAGCTACGTCACGCAACTCCGCTCCGGGCAAATAATATTTGAAGGTTAATGTAATTGCGCTTATTTGTCTATATTATAGAGCTCTATACAAAGTTGAATTATTGAATCTCTCTTAAGTTAGTTTGTCGATTATTAAATATTTGTTCTTCCATAATCAGATAATATATTGAATCCTTACAAATAAATTAAAAAAAAATTGTACTAATTAATAATATGTTCATCTTGAAAATGGAATTAGCATCCTAAACGTAAATAATCAAATTTCATACTTATGAAACAAACAATTTGAAAATAGAATTTGTTTTTATAAATGAAATTCGAATTGAGAATTTAAAGCATAGGCACATTCTTAATTGCCAGTATTTAGGGCTTACTTGAGAATATTTCAAAAGCTGTATGTTATTCATTTATCACTGAATTCTATGCTTTATGAAAATAGAATTCACTTATTCCGAAGTTAAACTGAAAATACAATCTAGGCGTGAATATGTTCGTCCTTCCATTTCGTAATACCCATAGGTATTCCTTCATAAATTATGAATCCGGCGACACGATACAATCTCACACGATGGGAATATTATACCGTTTTCATATCGGCCCCTCAGTTTTTCAAATTCACGCCTTATGTAGTTCGATTTTCCATGTCTTTTTATACATATACTGTGGATTATTCTCAATATTGTTAGGAATATTTTCCATTACAAAAAAATTCGTGGTTTTTTCAAACAATTTAGTAATAACAACGCGGGCGCAATTTTATTATGTACAATACCTAATATTTAATATATTTTCTTACAAAGAAGCATTCGGCTAGTGGTTTAAGCATACGACCCTACGCTCGTGCATTCGAATCACTACTGTACACCAATTAATTTTTAATTCTATGTATGCAACCTTGACATTTACGTTGTAAATCGACGACGTGTGTCAAGCACAGAAGGCTGATGACCTACTTGTCTCCTTAAATAAACAAATGATCACGAAACACATATAGTAATCCAAGCGATGTAAGTGCGTGCTCCTATTTCACCATGCCTCCTGCTGATACAGGATCTTTGACAATCTGAGACAAATCTTTGTTTTTAATGTATATCATTATTATTTATTACATAAGATGTCATGTGGAATATGGTGTAATGGTTGCAGCACAAACCTTGTAAAAACAATAACTGGCCGATAGAAAAGAGTGGCGAAGAGTTTATTGCCAGTTCTTCTCTTCCATGCTACGCCCTTGATTTCAGAAGTGGCAGTAAATGTAAAATTAGAAGTATTTAATGTATATTTCATTTTTTGGCGTTCATACTTGAATAATGTTCTTAGTTACCTATATGAATAAATGATTTTTGACTTTGACTTTAAGCCACTAGTTTTTTTTATAGATTTTTATTATGAGTGATTAGAAACGGCGGCAATACTAAATCGAACCAAAATCCCACCTTATTACGTGGTTTTAACGGATCTTCTCGATCTCTAAAGTATAACAAAAAAAATTTCAATCCAAAAAAAAAATTCTTATATGCTCAATATATTTGTCACAACTTGAGGGCTTGACAAAGCAGTGCATTAACAATGAGATTGACTCAGAAAGGCGAACGAATTGAATTGATATCATATACATCAAACGCTCTTCTGAAATCCATTGTTAAAGTTATTTTCATCCAAAAGCATTATGGCGAACATTTTATATGTTCCTGGTATTTTTACTATAAGCTGCCTTTGAACCAGTACATATAATTTATAATTGTATGCCTCACTTATCAAAAATAAAGTACTGTATGTTTTGAAAATCAAAACGCGATTAGAAAGTGAAATCATCAAGACACTACAGCTTATCGGATTGGATTGGTCAAGGAAGAACCTCCAGCGTTCCCATAGCTTGTATGTTCAGAAGCTCAACATCATGCATCGTAACTATGGCCTGTTTCTGTGGTACCCTTCTACTCGAGCAACGTGTCCAACGTCCAACATTACAGCTTCATAATCTGTATGGTTTTGATGCCTGCCGCTATACAGAAAGAGAAATGGATTAACTAGAATAGTATTATTGTATACGGGTTTAATCTGAAGACAAGAGATGCGCTGTGTTGTGCAAATGCGTTGTATGTTATCTTGTGATGTGAGCAATTTGAAATGTAAATCTAGTGTGAATCAGACGTGATAACGTCTCAACAATATAACATGTTGGTGTAGTACGAACGTTAAAATAAGGAATTTAAGTTATATTCACTGGGTCATATATATCTAAATTTTAAATTAATAAGTTGGCTTACGTAATTCTTCTTCTAGTGACACTTTATTATTAAAGCTTGTTAACACCTTAAATGGTCAGGTATGTTGTCTAAAGAGTGCCTCGGCGGAAGTGATGCCGGTCCACTCCTGTACGTTCCGCAATCACAACTTCTTCCTTCTATCCCATCTCTTGAAATTAATTCTGTACATTTTAAGTTACAACAAGTCGTATCAAAGATGACGCAGAACGTGTCTGACGTTTGCGACTTTCCGTATTTTTACAGTCGGCAGTCGGTTTGCGTCGTTTTGATACGTTAAAGGACTATTTCATGCGCAACTCTCCAGATCAAGCTGATTCGTAGTTTGTGACGGTAACACCTATATAAGATTATCCAGTTATAGGGGTAATGTATACAAACCTAAGACCAACAGTTCCCAAATGCCTGTACATAATTAACTTGAACATTAAATACTTTTTATTTGTGACATCAATTGCTTAAAGCACTTGACGTTGACATTAACAAATAATAGCAAGATGACGTAAACGTAATTATTCCCGCCACAATATTGTTCTATTTTCCCTTATCCATGGTTCGTATTACAACTAACCCTCACTTCACACAAATCCATTATAATCCACACATGTTATGGTGTTCTTTGTTCCCAAGTCTTGCTATTATTCTTGGATTTATCGTACATGAGTTTTACCAATTCATAGTAATAGCTTTTAGTACCCAACCAATACTTGTGGCTCAATTCTAAATTTAAACACTTGTAGAAAAAGCAAACGATTTTAAAATTAGAATAATAATAAAAATAATCATATCATATGGTAACCCAGTCTCAGTTTGATTATTTCAAATAATTTATTTCTTAGTATTTCTAGTCTAACACCGTAATTAATTACACGCGATAATGCGCATTTAGCAGAAATACAAAATATTTGATAACTTTAAATACTTTTGTTGGCGTGGTGGCGGGTTATCAACTTCTGTGCCCGACATACATAGGTGATTTTAAAGTCAGATTTATGTTTTTCTTCAAAATTCATAATATTTACCTTACTTAGTTTAAAAGAAAGTGAGGTAAATGTAACTACCCACACAAAAGTAAAAAAGAAATTAATAAATGATCTACAAAAAGTATAGAAGACGTTACTTTGTTTACAGAACAGCACCAATGGACTTGCTATGTCTCGCTACATTCGCCTGGTGAAGAAATAGGTATACCTAGGAGCCAAGTCAACGGCTTGTGTTACGCACAGAAGGCTGATTACGTATTAATAAAATGATCACGAAACAGATACAGACATCTGAGGCCCAGTCTAACAAGGTTGCACTTTTCTCTTAGTTTACGTCAATATCGTAATTAATAACTTTGTCTATGTATAGTAATATTACGTAAGTGAATATTAAAGACATATAGAAAAAAGCTTGTTAATATAAAGAGCAAAAACTTCTCACTATTTATAGAATTAGTCACGTTCTATTCTACAAAAAGACCACAACATAAAAAGGTTACCCCATAAACCCACGACTTATGTCACCCGGGTACAAAATTAACAACCATTTAGCCATTTGTTGGGCTTATGGCTGATTTAAAATTAAAATAAGCCGTACTCTGGGTATTAGGGTGCGGGACCCTAAGAACGTATCTAAAGAATAATTAATACCCTGATTTTATGTTATTGCATTCCCTGCATATGGCAACATCGTTTTAGTAGTTTTAGTGTTAGTACATTATTAATGATGTTTTGTTTTAAAAGCTTTCGAATATTTATTTAACGCCTAAAGGAGCTTATAAGTCCTTTAAATACACGAAACACGAGACAATCAGCATAACTATAAACTAGCTTAAATTCATATTATTATAAGATATTAGATGACCCGACAAACGTCGTTTTGCCATGTTTGTTATTTATGGGAATATTATTTTAGTTCAAATAAAATAACCTATCTACTATACTAAAAAAATAGAAGTTGATCGTAAAGGGGTGACAATTAAGGGTTGTATGCATTTTTGTATGCTGTATCATAAAAAAAAAAACAAAAAAATTGTCTAAAAAATAAAAAAAAATTTTTTTGGGGTGGAAACCCCTTATTAATTAGGGGTTTAAAAGATAGATAGTAGCCGATTCTCAGACTTACTGGAATATGCATATAAAAATTCATAAGCATCGGTCGAGCCGTTTCGGACGAGTACGGGAACAAACATTGTGATACAAGAATTTTATCAAAGCTCTTTAACATTTAGTTAAAGTTACTTATGATACATAATTTACTGGGAATTCTCGTGTAATCTTTAAATTCCTATTCAGTAATATTCCCATTCAAGTTCTAAGAAGAGCAATATCTATTAGCAATATGTAATTACATTTCAGTGTACCACATAAAGCAAGGTATTATACCCGAACAAATTGGCCTATGAGCTCTATGATTAATTTGTTATTAAGAACATTCCACTCAAACATAAATAGAATAGTGCCAATGCTACTGTTCAGCTGAATTTGATATACATTGAATTGAATGTATTAACGATACATAATGATGCATGAAATAATTTATTAGTAATATTACCAAATTTTATATTATATTGGCAAGTATCAAGTACTGTATTTAATATGTCATGTGGCATTTACATCTTTATATATAAATATGAAAATGAATTGCAAAGTGAGCTAAGCGCAAATCTAGAAGACGACTGGAACAATTTTAGTATTTTTATTTTTTATTCTGTGGAGATAGTAGATAGTAAAAATCATATTAAGGCGAAAATAACTTACTTATGGAAATGATTATTTAAAAAAAAAAGATTTTGTATACTATTTTTCTTTGACTCATAATGTTATGAAAAACAAAGAAATATTACCTTAAATAGTTGTCTATACTAATAATATAACGAAGATATGTGTATATTTTAACGCATAAATTCTAAAACTACCGATTTGATATATTTATTTTCAAAATAATACAAAACATTCACACCCTGCCGTGCAAAGCCTAGGACTCGTAAATCTTAGTTTATAAAAGTATAGTTTAAATACTTAATTCGAATTACTATATTTTCATATCTAAATTGTATTTGTTACATTACAATATAAATAAACTGAATTTGTTTCATGTTTGAAATTTATGAATACTGAAAAGCAATTTAGACTTTTAATGCATCGAAACTGTATTTGGCAATTCCCATTAATCAGACAATTTCAAATATTTTAATCCTATACAATTTATTGCACGTGATTTTTACATAATTACATAACAATGAAGATTACCATTTAGATTGCATTGCTAGTTACTAATATAATAATGAAATGCACCGCAAATATGCCATCTGGTGTCTTCAATTTCATCTACAAAGATGTAAAGATTAACTTAGTTAACTTTACAGTGATTTCATTTTACATTCATTAGTTAAATTGATCGTAAAATCATCCAAAACATCTTGTTCAGACGCAACGTTAGAATATTTAAAAGGTAAATTGTAAAGTTAATCCCTTGAAAATAAACTTAACATATACTGAATGGCGTAAAGATAGTGTTTTCAAAAGGTAATGCTGCTGAGGGTAAACAAACTTGACAGGAGAATGTTCAGAACATTTTCAGAGATTTTTAACATGTAAAATGTGAAAATGTAGTTTGAAAGAAAAATTCAACAAGACTACGTCGCTTTCTCTGAAGTAAGCGATTTTAATATACATGTATATATATATATATTAAAGAATTAAAACTGGCTGACAATAAATGACATTTTACACGGTAAAAATGTCAATTGTCAATCAAGAGCTGTGGTTTAAAAATGGAATACTCACGCATTTTACCTTATATAAAAATGTTCGTGCCTGTTATGAAATAACGTTTATATTTCTAAATCTGAAGTCTCAATCTACATTAATGATGCTTTCAGATGAATAGCAATATTATGAAGTAAAGCTAAAATATTGAGCCAAAAGCTAGTGAGTACTTAAAAATTTACATAAATTTAATATTTAAGGCCCTTCAAAACAAAGCTTTATCAGCTACGTTAATATAATAAGCAATTACTATATTAATGAATACATAGTATGAATGACTTTCATCATTCTTTTTTAATATAAATATAAGGAAACACTACGGTTATATTTGGAACTAAACAGATCAATAGACGCTTAATTTTCGACAGTTAAATTAAGCGTCTATGTTGTCAATAGCTGTCATTGTCATATTGATGTATACGAATGAATAAGTAAAGAAATATAGTGCGAAGAATAACAACAGTACGTCAAAATACCTATGAAAGTCAGACTTAGCAATGCGCCACGTGTTTGAATATTATTATTAATATTACTGGATTGTAGTAGATAATTGGGCTTTTTAATATTAATAAATATCCAATGCTCTAAAATACATAAATAACTGCGTAAGTATAAATAAATGAAGCGATTTCTAAAAATAAACTTATACTGCTGCTTAAACTTTTTTTCAATTTGCATAGTTTATGCTTCAATACTAAAAATTTCTTGGCTAATATCCAAACTCAAGACATATTTTAAAACTTAGATTGATTTCACTTCAGTTACAAAGCAAATTTCAGTTCTGTTACAATGTGATAGAGTGTATATTTAATTTACTATTGACCGTGTCTTCTGAAAATACCATTGCTATGACAGTATTATGATAGATGTCTGGGGTCAATGAACTGAATAGTACATTATTCAAAATATCATTTGAATGCTCGTATTTCAAAATTGGAACACTATTACGAATACCTTGAGATGGTTTGTAACATGGAAGAGGGTTAGTTGTTTTGTAATAACCGGTTTAAATTAATTAAAACTTCAGCTTTCTGAAAGATTCAGGTCTTATAAATAACATAAATGTAATGAAATCGTTTAGTAATACATCCGAAAGATGTGAATACTCCCTACTATTTACGAGTATTGATTGTCGTGAAAATTGCAAAGTAGCAAGGGGTGGCTTTTGATTTTATACATTTATTCCATTCATTTGAATGTTACGATTTTTTAAATTTCTTTATTAAGTTTTATGTTCTGCGATTTGTATTTTTTTTTTGTGGATAGAAACATTATTCGCTGTGAATAAAAAAGTGTTCCTTAAATTTTTTCTGTACTAATATAATAAAGAGTTGTATATTTGTACTAATAGACTCCAACACTACTGCACGACTTAAGAGATTTACATTTTATTTATTAGATAACAATATTTATAAATTGACTGAACTTTGTAGATACGCAAGTAGCTAATATGATTGAATGTTAATATGTATTTATTTATTAATTTGGGAAACAAACAGATACATCTCTAAAAGTAGAAGTCAGAAAAGAAATATAAACATAAGAATTAAAGGATTGGATATATCCACAAAAAAGTTTCACTGATAAAAAAATAGTATATGAAAACAGACAGACATGTCTTAAATAACAATAAACAAAAACATATAATAAAAATAAACCACAAAAATTTAATCAAAATTGGTTCTGC
The DNA here is from genome assembly GCF_905147105.1 of Pieris brassicae. NCBI lineage: Eukaryota > Metazoa > Arthropoda > Insecta > Lepidoptera > Pieridae > Pieris > Pieris brassicae. The sequence goes on from NC_059670.1 coordinate 5,490,066, forward strand.
CACTCAGGAGGAGTGTAATTATAAAGACGCACATTATATATAGATAAAAAAAACAATCTTGATAAATATATTTTAAACAGTCACCTTAAGATAATGATCGTAAAATTAAAAATAATGTAAATATGTTTATTATTACGGTACTAAGTACAGTAACCAATACACAGAACGTTTAAGCATTGACTTAACCAAAGCTAAGTCTAAATAATCTAAATAATTTTAGTTGTTTATGAGTTGTAGTCCTTGTTTATGAGTGACAAATACATATTTATTTATTTTTTACGTCACCAAAAATAATTATAGACTCACTTATACACTACATTTTTTCTACTTAAAAAATAACATTACTTTCACCTCTCAGTTTTCCAGTACATTCAGTTCTGTTGCAGTACTAAGGAAACGCAACAGGGAGATCATAAGCAGAATCGGTGATCTGTGGTGAACAATTCGAGAGCTTCACTTCTGAGAGAGACTTTCAGCAGGGCATGTAGTCACATACACTGACTGAGCAATTCCGGAATTCCGTTGCAGTCTGTTCTACCCATCAAAACACTTTTTTTAAAGAACAAGAGTAAAGGGGCAGCAGGCTCATCTCATGTTAAGCGATACCGCCCATGGACTCTCAATGTCGGCCTTTAATGCGATTCTGTATTTCAAGTGATTACATCAATACATCAACGTGCCTAGTAATAACTACACTACACAAGCACGCAGGGTACAAGCAGGTGAAATAGTCATATTTACGTCGGTAGTTGTCCACCATTTTTGTACTTGTTGTTTTCGTACATAGTCCAATGTTCATTATTCTAAATAAGATTTTAGATTACGACATTGACTGCTAAAACTATGGTATTTGAAAATCGTATCGTGTCGTATAAAGAATAAATTAGAAGTGTTTACCATAAGGGGAGTTTAAATTAGTGGTTTTGTTCTCGATGTGGTAATCGCTTCACACATATGGTACAATACACTTCTAATGTACACTATGGAGCTATAATTATATACAAACACTGCGTGTAAAGATCTCTTTGTTCTTATCTATTACACAAGACTTTAATAAAGATTTTCTCTCAGGTTTACAGCAAACTTGTCTCTGATTAAATAATAGTCAAACATATATTAAAACCACGTTCAAGGAGTTTTTGGATGTCTTATTTTTAACACTGTGTTAACACTGCTAGCAGATGCTACCTTCTCCTATTTTCTCCTCGTCGTCTAACTCTCATAGGATACGTCCTAGACATCATACTTTATCTAGTCTTTGTCTATAATATGATTTTAGGCACCTTTCTAAGAAACATCTTTATGAAAATTGTAGCAATCATTTAGAAAAATTGATCTACCCCATATTCCTTTGTTCTTTTAAGGTTTACATAGAAACTTTTCCAAACATTTCGAATGAATGTGAGAAAATTGGTAAATAGAACAGCTCAAGGCTGACACGTAAAGTTTATTAGTTAAAATCCAATTGTGTGAAAATAAAAATTTATGCAACAGGAGTGTAGCTCGCTGGCGGAAATTCTTAAGTGTCTAACACCCGTAGGTGCTTATTAAATATTATTATTTCGCCGGTAATCAAAAAAATGAGCTTCGTAGTAAATGGAATACTTAAAAGAAAACAATTTTTTAACCGAATTATAAGTTTATTATAATACAAATAGCTTCAATTCGGTAAAAAAATTGTTTTCTTTCAATGTGTAAAAGCTATATTAACCAAAGACTCCGCTGGTGCAGTGTCCTAAGGAACTAAAGATCGCCAATATGGCAGACGAGGAAAAAATATAACATCCAACATTAGTTTAATAAAAAACATTCCAAGCAATATATTTCGTATCAGCGTGTTATTGAAGCGCAGAAGAAACAAATGTACTATGACTGCGCTTCAAGTTTTTGTCTCGATGTCTCATATCCGAGGACATGAATGATAAATGACCGCCGAGTGCTTGTACAGACAGACGGTTAAGATTATTAAATATATATATGTATTATGAAAGTTCAATGTTAAAGCGAGTAATAAACCGTATTTTGACGAGTTTAACGGATAAACAACGCGAGTTTAATGTGTTTTGCGTTTCAAGTCCTTTTAATCGTGGTAAAATTTCATAGATTAAAATTCATCGGAATACTGAACTTCGCGGCCAATAGATGGCGTTAATACGAGTTTTTAATAGATTATATTGTTTATTCATCTGTGACAGTCTTTGACTAGCCACAGAAGGCCAAGAAGCCATAGAAGCGGTCGATAAAGAAGTTTCCTCAATAGATATATAAAACTACAACAAAATTAAATATACTACTGAGATACTCTACTCCCCTGCTATTGTGTCCAGGGACTTTTTCTGTCTCTCTAATTTTGACTTAAAAGAAACAATATATTAATTACAATAACCCAGTAATTGTTTTAATTAAAATGTTGATTCTGTGGAGGGTTGATATTGTGCGATTCCTTCTGTGGCGTAGCTATACCATCTGGGGCCCGTGGCAATTTCAATGCGGCCCTATCAGTAAAAATCGTCACGTTGTACTTGGTTTATTTTAAGAAACTTTGAGATTTTCAGCGTACTCGTACTCGTAATTACACGTTGTATTAGTCCCATTAATGCCACAATAATAACTCCTCTCTTAGGCGAGAGGCAATGGTTTGTAGTCCCCACGCTAGCCCAATGCGTATTGCATTCATCCATAGAACATCTCAATGCATTCATCATCATCTATTCGCTAGCTTTTCTGTGAAGGAAACGTGAGGAAACCTGCATACATTTACAATTAAATAAAAACAAATAAATTTAGAGCTCCCTCTTGAGAGCGCGGCCTCATGAGAATGGGCCCTCTTGAGTCGGGGGCCCGTGATATTTTGCCAGCTCTGCCACCCTATTGTTACGCCCCTGGATTCCTTAGAACTAAAAGAAAGATCCTCGTCCAATCTTACTACTGACTGGACCGTTTTTTTTAAATGGATTTTCGCTGTTGGGCTGAGGGACCTTGACAGCTCAACTCGAGCTTCGAGAGAATATAACACTATCGTAGTGATTGTAGCCGTAGATGTCGCTTCATAGCAAAAACACTATTGAGTATTTTAGTTGTTTATACTGCATGATTTAGTTTTTATGAATAATCTTAGAGCCTGTATTCCTTTTAAAACAATGTTTATTCGCTCGTTTTGTAGATTCAGAGAAATAGGTTGCCACGCTTGAAGATGATTCTTTTTTTACAAGACGTAGATAAATGATTTGAAAGCATCTTTTCCATTTTTTTAGTTTAACATTATATTTATTATAGAATAGGACAATATTTAACTTAAATTGAGCCCAACTCTAACTTTGATTGATCTTTCAGCGCTATTGCCGACCGTACATAAATATTAATATTTTCATACCTTGTAATAAAAGAAGCAGAAACGTTCCGTCTATTGTTTATTTTTTGTGAATATTAAATAAAACTTAACTATTTTCAATTACACTGTGAGCTTAAGTATATATTTGATTCAATTTTACTTTTGGCTAATTATTTCTCCACCACCGTAGTCTGTGGACTACGTATATGATGTTTGCATAACATGGTGGTCCTTGATTCCCATATAAAAAAATATATTTAACTTTTTAAACCATCAGTGACATACAATAGTGTTCTTGGAATTTTAAACAAATTTTAATGTTTTTACTTTGCTAGGCTTAATTTCAAGAAAAATTAATATTTTTTTAAAGATCGTTGATAAGTCCTCGTGTCCTTTTGGGCGTTTCGGTACACTCTTTATTACAATTATTTACGTAATATTTAAATTAGCTCTGACGTTATAGAGATATATAATTTTTTTTTTAAAAATGGGTCTTAAGTCTTTAATAAATTATTTTTAAATAAGAAATTAAAATTACATAAGGACGAATATCGAATATATACAATACAACTATTGTTAGCTTTTAAATTTTATATATGTTTATTACCAAGTATATAATTCAGACCAATTAAACAAACTTGTACTAACTTGAACTACAGAAATTAAACATAAATAAACGATCACTCACTTATAAGTTAATTATCGTGTTGTTAACAATTTAATTAATGTTGTTTTTTTAATCTGTTTGTATCAACTTTGTATTTAATCGTATTTAAATAATAAATTCCATCCCTATTTAAATAAACTAATAAGTCTCAGTCTAATCTAAAGTTCACCGATTTACGGTAATAACCCTAAAACATTGAGAAATAAGTCTTACCGCAAAGCGTGACTTCTGTAAGTATTTTTTATTGAATATGTAGATAACGGTCAGGAGGCTCACCCGTTGCTAAGTAGCGCTAAACACTAAAATCAAAATCAAATGTTAAAAACGATTGAACATACAGCTCACTAATACCGTGGGTTCAAACCCCAACTGTGTTATTAATAATAATAATAAATCCCGTTTAATGTCCAATCATTACAAAAAATTATAATATACAGGTTAGATATTTTTTACATTTAATACATTATTTTTATCTTGTTATCTTCAGTACCTTCGATCAGAACACCTTTATGGGTAAAGGCCTCCAACTCAACTATGTTAGTCACACATTATTTAACGTAAATTGTCTTTTATTATTATCGTTGTCTTGTCTTAACTACTTAATATGGTGGTTAAGTATTCTTAAATTTTATATTTTTCAACATAGGAACCTTCTCACACACAAACATGAACACAAAAAAAAAGAATTAGCGAAATGGGTTCAGCCGTTCACGCGTGATGCCGTGACCAAGGGAAATAGGGATTCATTTTTATATATATAGATCGATTGATTGTTAATTAGGTTCCTATTTATCTTTACAGTATTAAGTTTAGGATTAATACTAATTAAATTTGTTTATTAATAATTATACTATTTCAACGTTTGCAAGGAAGTATAGTATAAAAAGTTTGTAACACTATTATTAATTTCCTTTTATTCCTTTATTAAATGGAATTATTATGTTCCGTTTTTCATAACTTTTATATCTCGTTACACAAGATTATAATATTATATTGACTAAAATTTAACAATTCATATGGAAAATAATGTAAGACTATATCCCTATGATGAAGGAAATTTTATTTCCATAAATCTATTCTTTCATTTGCAAGTATCAAAAATTTCTCGAAATGTAATATCCTGTCATACAAGGGTGAATAACCAATGATATGGAACCCTGATTTAAGTATATTTGTATATTGATAAGGGTCTTAAAACACTGGCTAAGATAACAGGGTAATGCTTCTCTTTTATCACGTATGTCAACTTTTGTCCCCTTCTATAGAAACATAATTTTTTGCGTTCGCGATGTCTAGGTATTGACTTTCACTATTTATTTTGACTATGATAACTATTTATTTTTAAAATTGGGTTCGTTACTGTCACGTTCATTGTGTCATACTAAATAAATATTTATAATAAAAGTTTATGTGTAGTAGTACTGTGGTCACAGTTTCCGCACTTTAGGACCGATGTATGTTATGTCCGGGCTAATTAAGCCAGCTCCTTCCAGAAGCTCCGGATTTCTGCTCATTGGGAAGCCACAGCCACGCCTTTGAGATTTTGATAGAAATCCCATATAGTCTATGGGATTTCTATGCGCTGAAACAACCTCCGCAAGGGACTGCCCGTCGCGCCAAGGACAAAGAGATTTGTTTATTTAGGAGAAAGTCACCCATAGTTGTCCCTAAGAAGATTATTTGATTTATTTTTTATTTATAAATCAAATATAGTATAGATATAAATCTTCTGTGCGTGTGAAAACTCATAAAAGGCTGCACCGATTTTGATAAATTTTTGTGTATTCAAGTGGATTCGAATGGTCACAGATACACGATTTGCAAATAGATGATTTTTTGTATTTAAGACGCGTGTACAGGACCAACGTCAGTCGAGCCGGTTAGAAGAGTAGTTTTAACGTTTATAAGTCTAGGGCGGATTATTCTGTAATAAATTACGTCCACAATCACGTGAACGATTTCTGGAGATCAATTCATTGAACTTTCAAACAATGAACGACTTTCAAAACTTATTTGTTGAAAATAAACTGCCAAATAAACTACTGAAATTAAATTATAAAATTATTTAACGATAAGTAGTTCATTGCCTCTGGAAAGAATATCAATGTCTACTTTTCATACGAATCTATAAATTTGAACTTAGGATTGACATTGTACAAAGTTTTCAATAGGATTCTAAAGAAACAGCCAGTATATAAATGTTAGAATGTACGTAACAGTACTAAAAATTAATTCCTCCATGCCAACTGCGACAAATCGAAGATAGGGGTCTGTGATTTCAATTCTACCACAGTAATGGTCGATAAACCGATTTGTTGGGTACACTCGGCCACAATAACAACGTAATTGCAAACCCAATCACCGCAGAACACACCCTATTGTATACACGTTAAGAATAAATTGCCCTGAAACAGTTTCTGCTTAGTCATTTATTAGCGGTGCAGTCGATCTTTGCAACGATATTTCACGGTAAATACCCCTAGTGGTAACGTATTCTGAACCCCGCATATTGCTTTTAGGTAAATGTTTTGAACCTTATGTAGAGGCAATAAGGTTGTTATTTATGTCTATTCCGTGCCATTTGAGACGCGTTCCTGCAGATTCGTTTCGGATTATCCATGAATTGTGTAAACGGACGACTGGGACGTGACTGCAGTTCGATAAATGATCTAACAAGCATATTGTATTTGACATTTGTGCATTTGATTTAAAGTTTTGTTTTAACGCAGCAGATTTCTATCTATTTGCTTTGTATTTTAATTTCTTAGGTTTAACATAATATTGATAATTTAACGATTTGATCAAGTTGATAATTAATATAGTTTCTTATTGCGATAAATATATACTAATATAATTGGGGAGATCACATTCGTTTTTTTATTTGTTCCAAAGAAACTTAAAATCTGGATGTAGTAAAAAAAATATTTCACATTTTATTTTTCAATAAATTATCCCCGAGTAATATATTTTGCGAATATACTAACTTAACATGGGTTATTTATTTTATTTACAAAATATATAACAAAAGTTTACATTACACATTGCACACTAAACGGTAAACAGCAAAATATCATACATATTACGCCCGTCTAGACAATGCGACTAAAAATCGCTCGTTTACACAGCACATTCAATAACAATCTCTTGATAAATGGTGATGTAGAATCATTACGATTTATGCTCGGTTTGAGAATAAGTGCGTGTGGCAGATACCAACATTAGGATAAGTATTGTGTTTCAAAGAAATGTGCTTTGTGATTATCTGATGAATCCGAACTGATATGGACAACGAAACCGTATATACTTAGTTTTATAGTACGATGAGATTAGGGACTGCTGATTAGGGATTTCAATTATTATGGGTGTTTCAAAGAAAATAATATTGTTTGGTATATTGGTTATTTGGAGCCGGTGCGAGATGTCGTTTATGCGTTCACGTTTCACACATATAGCAACACAAACTTTATATCAGATTATTCCTTCCTTAAGTCTACGAGTCAGCTTCCGCGACTGCCACACTGGCTAAAGTTGTGGAAAGGTTGGTCTAAGATAATAATTCTGGTATATATAACTATATATTCAGCTTGAATACTCGTTATGAAAATATGTCACTATATATATATCTCAGGAAATACTGGTTCGAATTGTGAAATTATTTTTAAGATATTCTTTAATAGAGACTATATTATAGTACATTAAGATCAAATTGCCGTTTATAGCTATTTTGTAATAAGCAATATATATATCAATAATGAGTAGATAGGATTAGTAGCTCAAGCATGTGAATTTTATCCCTGTTGCCGACATTCGAGCCCCAGCTATGACCCAGTAGGCTTTTCTGTCTATGGGCGTATTTCGACGGCGTGTGTCAAGCATCTACTACTCTGATCACGAAATGGAAATAGAAGTCTGAGGCTAAGATTAAAGGTTGTAGCACCACCGGGTTGTTGTGTAGATGTGTGTAAATGTAGGTGTTAAAGACATTTTAACTTAATCCTTTACACAGCATTTAACACAACGTGGTAATAAAAATAAATTTTACTTTCGATAAAAAAGATTTGATTACTGTAATCTAATGATAATACTGGAAAAAAAATATTTTATTTTAATAAAACAGGGGGCAAACAAGCAGGAGGCTGAGTAATACTGCTGCTTATGGACACTCATATTGCTAAAAGGCTCGCAAAGTCGTTGCCGGCGTTGCCAGGACTTGGTACGCTCTTTTGATGAAGGACCCTAAGTCGAATTGGTTTGAAAATACTTCAGTGGGCAGCTGGTTCCAAATAGTAGCAGTGTGCGGCAAAAACTATCTAAAAACGCTGAATTTTGGAACGGCGGAAGTCGAGTTGATAAGGGTTGAATTTTGTATATTACCGTTTATTTTAAACTTTGATTAAAGATCGTTAATCTAGATAAATTATAAATGGTAATAATCATCCATACAATTTATGTATAATATTTTATGTTGTTCAAACTTACTTAAATTTTCATTACTGTATCTAAAATCATCGTATTTGGAACACTCGTAATTTAAAAGGAAAAAATATTCGGAGTGAAATTATATATACATTTTACGCATTGTATTCTAGTCAACCGGAACGAGAATCGGCGTAGCGGTTATAATAAAAATATAATTCTTATTTGCTACGTCGCTATATCAACTCACAATAATGTAATATTTTTTTCTATGTCTCAAGAACTGTCGAACAATACTAATATTACCGAGTTATTAACGGAGAAACAAATTTAAAAAAAGAAACAAATTGTCTTCATTAAGAACTGTAACTTCACATATCACAACGGTTTCTGTACAAAATCTGTATATGCTTATATAGTTAATTTATACACATTATGCTTTCAGTATTCAGTGATATAATACTTATACATTACAAATAAAAATAAACATTAATTAAAATATTTACAGCGCTTCAGCTAAAATTCAAGTTTTATCCAAAGCTTTAATGAAAGCACTTAGCCAGTTATTTGTTAAATATATTTTTGTTTTGAATTTGTAAAAAAATTATGATATATTTGAGTGTTTGTGGTAATAAAAAATATTATACACCTAATTAAATTATCTCCGTCGAAAGCTTTTAGTAAATTACATGGTGTACAATTTGTATCTGTCAGAGAAAAGGGGTTTAAAGTAAGAGTAAAACTGTTCCTTATTTGAATAAGCTTAAATTATAAATAAATATCTTTTGGATTATGAATTTTAACGCAATTATTAAAAGAGGTCGTTCTTTACTCATTGTTCCATCGCTTTCTATGTTTTACGGTGGAAGGTTCTCATGGCTTTCAAGTCTACAGTCAACAACTAGTAAAGTTGGAATAGTTTTTAAGTCCCAAATTAAATTATTATTGTAAAGCTTTTCATGAAGTCTTCAAATTACAACCTACTGTGAACATTTTCCTTACTATTAAACACCCTAGCAAAGTCTGGAAAAAGTTCATGAAAATCCTCATAAAACCATCCCAGTTAAAGTTAAAACAACGTAGATACGACACGTTGTTAGGTCATAAGTCATTGTATGGAAAACTGTGGGTCGCTGTCCTATACTGATCGAAGTCTATATATCACGAGGCGGACAATAGACACTAGGGCTGACAAAAGAAATTGAGGGATTATACGGATGACATATTTTTAAATTTCAATCTTGGTTAGGGCTCTCAAAGTTAGAGATTAAAAAATTCAGGATTATTACTTATACATTTAATGTAAATGAATTAATAAAATTTAAAAAAATGCATTTTAATTTAACGTTTTCATAATGAAAAAGGTATATTTCATTACGAGTGTGGAAAGTCTGTCATTGCAAAGAGTTCCGACAAATGTCTACGGTGGACAGTGGGAACAAGTTGCAATGACGGTTCCGCACGTATGCTGAACAACTATTCATGATACAGTTGTGAAAAAAATAAGTAATTTAATAAAACTATTTGCTTTTTTCTCTTCTCTCTTTGCAATAAATTCGTTGTATGTAGATATGACGCTTTTTGACTTTTCCGGTAAAATGTTCTCCGAAGCACAAAATGCACAAGAGACATACAGAGTTCCGATGGTGTTAATTCAAATAAAATATCATCGAATATTTTGTGTAGCAAACAACTAAACTCGCTAAGAACACTTTTGGAAAATGGCGCCAATCGTAAAAGAAAATAAGCAGCCTTTTTTTTGTTATCTTTACCCATTATGCGTAGGGAAAGTTAATAGTTCCCTTCAACCCATTCAAACAAGTAGAATTTTTTTATTTATATGAAATGAAAATGAGATTTAATGACATGAAATGTAATGAAACCTTACCTAACTCATTGAATCAAATCATGAAATCTGATATTGAAACATATTAGTAGCTTCTTTTTATAAATATTTGAATGAATCATAAAAAAAGGATTTTTTTTGTAAAAACTTCGTGGTTGTTTTTTTTCTTTTTAATATACATCATTTTGACAGTTGGGAAAGATAACGCACGAGTGCAGAAAAGGTAAAGAAAAAGTTCGAGTATGTAATAGCCCACACCCCGAATGCTATACGTCCCTGCAAACGCCACTTTTTGAGCAAATGTATTAAAAATTCATTATTTTGTACAACAAACATATTTATTTATTTTATTATAATAGTAATCCACTGTTTTCAATGACTTCGTTAAGGCTTATTAAAAAAAGGTTTTCTATCCGATGTATAGCATCAAGATCATCATCGACGGAGAATGTAAAATGCCAATATCACCTTTTACCCGTGAACGCTGGAGTCCCACAAGGCTGTGTTCTAGCCTCGACCCTGTTTCTTCTGCATATCAATGCAAGGCTTAACAACATTCCGGGCAGGTATTTCTCGGCCAGATCGATGAGTGCCGAAGCAAGCTTGTGTCTGAAGTTGAAACTCTGCTACGTGGAGGAATGAAGTAGACTAAATCTAGTCCAATTTAACCACAACAAGACACAAGTCTGCGCGTTTTAAGAAACTCGATACGTAAGGGATTCAAAATCAAGGAATTCAATAAATCCGCAATGTAATAAAATAATAAGTGCCAACCCTGCGTTATACGCGTTTCACGCAAAGGGACAGCGCTTTGTTCCCTTCGTCCATTGTAAGTCCCAAAATTAAGATGTTCGGAAAATAATAGAATTTCCAACGAACGTCCAGACTCCACGATCATTTTTATACCAATATATCGTACGGGAATATGTCTCCTCCTAGTCGAAAATACGTGTAAGTATAGTATGGAGATTTTACAAAATATTAAGTTCAAATAACTTCACTGTAATTTATTATTTTGTAGTATGGTTTTAATTTCATTCGCTTAATAGATCTTAAGTAGGTACGCTGTTAATTTAATAACTATAATTTAAAATAATACATACTAGTAAACGTTACTTATGGGCTTACTACCCGTTACGCGGTACTTCGGAGACTGCCGAAAGTAATAATTTTATTGGGACAATAAATAACATTTAAATTACTTTAGCCATAATTGATTATGCATGGACCTGCCACCATTGAAACGCAGGCGTTTTCGATGACGCGATCCATACGCTGAAAGATTGCGCAGTATGGATGATAGAAAGGAGGCCTTTGCTGGGCTTTGTCCAGGACGAAGACACTACACAATTTAACATTATGAGGTTTGCAGTAACAAAAGATGAGAGGGACAGGGACGGGAAACTCGATCTCGAAGCCGGTCGGCGCGACGCTTTGTAATTTAAGAATGCATACAAAATGCGCCAAAGTCCGTTTTAATTATGGTCCTGGCTGTACCAAGGATGGTACTTTGAACGGCCGATGGTGTGGTTTCAATGGATTTTTGTCTACATGAGCAATTAACACTTGTTTGTACAAGACTAACGTCTTGACGATGCCATCTTGGTCCCAAAATCGAAATCATCGAATGCACAAAAAGTATTGTACCTCTAGATTATTATTATTTTATTTATTTTGACTTTAAAGTAAGTGGGTGTCTAATTTATATTTTAGGTACGTGTTTAAGTTGTCTAATGGAGGATAGTTTACTTGTGAGTATTGCAAATGTCATACGGAAATTCGGCTTCCGGAGGCCAAAATTGCAAGCTAAGTGTATGTAGCAAAAAGAGAACTTTGTGTGAATGACACTTTAATTAACTCGTTTAGAAATGCATTCTGAAACTGATTTATAACTAAGCCATATGATTCAGTTGATCAAACTTGTTGTTTAAAGGTTAAGCCATATCGTATTATTTCATATAATATTATATAAATATCTGTATCTATCTATCTATGTAATCTAAGAAAAAGTTAATCTAGAAAGCAGTATATTTTGTTACACTTTCTGTTTATTCGCATTTTCATTATATACCAGAAAAAATAAGTATTGTTAGAACTGGTGGAATAAAAGAATAATTCATATCAGTTATAAATTTAAAGGCTACACTTCGAAAGTTAAGGGCTTTCATGTTTGCCTATGTCCCATAAAAAACAAAGCAAATTAAAAATCTTATATTTCTCAAATAAATTAAAGCTATACTGTCGTCCCGTAAATAATGACTGTAAGTATTATTATTGGACACTTTTCATGTTAAAAATCCTTAGCTATTCATCTAACCTAATCTATTAGGTACATATATACACTTAAATTATTTATTAGTCCTTAATTAGGCTAGATTATGGGTAGAAAAAGGAAAATTTGAAGCAAAAATAATAAAAAATCTGTTACAAAAATTTCTTCTGAGGTTGAATTCAAGAATCGAAAGACAACCGCAAAACAGTTAAAATAATCACCGAATTGAAATTATTAATTTACGATACCACTGCGTTTTATATCAATGACGTTTCAATAAAATTATGTGCGCTATGAAATCTCTCGTTTATTTTTATTGCAATAAAGAGATCGTAAAGTTCAGTACTCCAGTTAATTTTCTGGGTTAATAAAGGATTTTACGATTTGAAGCTATTTAAACTCTCTTTAAAATACCAAAATATGTTAATGTGGAATCCATATGTTTAATTTTTTTTTTATTTGTTGAATACTTTCTTCGACAAGTAGGTGCTAATATAACCTTGCGCACTGGTATTGTAACTAATGGCGATATTGCAACCCTCTTCAATATGTACTGGGCTATTCCACGGTTTTGACATTAGATATTGGAAGAACTATATCAAAGTTGCAAATGAAACCTTCTATATCAATGTTGTTATTAGTTGTTACAGAGTACCTAAAAAGCCATAGTATGGGGCAGATAAAAAGTCTTCGTTTGTCAGTATTTTGTGGTACGTTTTTAACGTGAAAAAAAGGCGATAGATTTTCTTTGCTGAAAACTATGCTCTAGTAGAACCCTAAGTCACGAAGGCAAACTTTTGAACGCACTGCCTTTATCTAGTCCAGTGAATGTCCAGGATGATATGAACAAGTTATGAGTAGAGATAGTCACAAAGCTGTGTTAGTAACATTTCTCTCTCTTCAGTTGGTAGCTCATGTTTGAACGCGGTGGTCAGCAAGGGTCAACATCTGGAGAAGACAACCGGTTTCTGTCCAGCGTCTCTCTTCTACTTATAACGCATAGTTTTGACGACGATGTGTCCTTAACTTGATCGGTCCATCTGGTTGGTAAATGACCACATGGCCTTCTGTGTTAACAACTACGATCAGGTTCTCCAAGTTCTCATCGGCTCTGCGAATTGTTTGGTAGTATGATATAATCCGTTGTCGGCATGTGCGGGGTTGGGTTAAGATGTATTGGTGCGCTTCGCAGTCCAAGCTATTCTTAACATTCGCCTCCGGCAACACATTTTAAAGGCATTTATCCTTTGCCTTTCTCGAGTCAAGAGCCAACGTGGACTACGTTTCTACTCCACACAGGAATATAGGATATACTAGAGTCTGTATCAAGCGTGCTTGAACAAAAACCCAAACTCATTGGTTATATCCGCAAAATATCGATATTATATAAAATTTACGTCGATATCAATAAATGACATCTGGGACATAAAATAGAGCCGATGGTTTTACGCTTAGTCATAAAATACCAATAAAGTAGCAAAAAAAGCGCTAATAAAAATTTCTAAACAGCGTTAAGATTTCCCTGATGTGTCATCATGCATATTTCGTTATAATGCTGTCGTGTATACATTTTAAAAGTTGGTCGCAAAAACTTTCCAAATTCATCGAATTGTCTTCATACCGTGCAACACGCGAATTTAAATATTTTGACAAAAGTTTTAATAATTGAATATTTGTACCACAACCGGTATTCGGGTTAAATATAACAATTATTTTATGTTTAATCACTTGCTACCCGCAAATCGTTCGTGTGAATAATATCTCTGAATGTGCATGAACAGAAATGGAACCGCATTTTAATCGATTACATTCATTTGAAGAACGCTGTGCATTCAGAATGAAAGAAAAATATAAACTAAAAATACACTGACGGACAAATGACTAAATATATTCTATTTTGTGTCGTACTTGCTAAATGCTAAATTTACAAAGGGAATCGTCGAAGCATTTTCCTTCTTACCTTGGGGTTGCTACCAAAAATAATAATCGAACTTATACAAAAAAAAAAATAATTAGTGCAGTTTTGTTTTAAATCTGCTTGACCTCTGTTGAGAGTACTCCTCCTTCAGTTGGTGTACACTAATGACATCTCCACAATTTCAACTTAGCAATTCGTCTATTTATAGGAGACAAACGGATCTCTAAGATAAAAAAAAACACACCATACACTTTTAAGGCTCAGATTTCCGTATCAGTTCCGTGATCATTTTTTTTATAATAGGTAAGCAAGTGCACACCCTTCTGTGCCTGACACATGGGTCTATATTCCGGTTCCACACCATGTTTTCCGCCACCGTACGAGCGTTAATGCGCACATACTAAGTCCATTGGTGCACTGCTGCGGTTTTAATCTACGACCTCAGGGACCTCACGCTCAAGCTGCTGGGCCAACACTGCTCTCTATTTCCAAGATATCAGTTATAAACGTGATCTATTACATGAGCGTCATATTATATCTATTATATATTAAATCATAAAAATTATCACAGATTTAGATATTCGTACAATTCCAAAAGTACACAAATAAAACGATATTTTGTGTCAACTGAATCTCACATCACTTCGCTGCAATAATATTAAGCTGAAAATAAGTTTCCCAAAGATCTTTGTCCGATTGCAGTAGTCGAGGATTTCTAAGGAAAGTTATTTTCAATAATGCAGCCGCCGCGTACAATATTGTTATGCATTTCCTTCTTTAGAGGAAATATATTATTCATATTTGAGTTTCTAGTAAGGAAACCTATATATTAAATTGCTCTTACTATCTCTTGTCACTTACACTTGTAACGACGTACATCTATATAATATATATATATATATATATATATATATATATATATATATAAGAGAATGTAGTATTAATTACTATTTATAACTCACGAACGGCTGAACCGATTTGGCTAATAATTGGTCTGGAAGTAGACTAAAATCAGGAGATGGACATAGGATACATTTATATTTATCCAGTTTTCGTCGGCGTGACATAAAACGTGGTATATCAAATCAGAACGTCAGTCTAGGCGGTCATTTCTTAAAAATGGTATAACGAAACGCAACTGACAATCTTAACGTAATTTTATCTAAGGTAAGTATGATTAAAAATTTTCAATTAGAAGTTTTGAAGTTATTTTAAGTTTCCATTGGCTTATCGTGCCGATATTATCATCAAACTACGACCAAGACGATCGAAACTTTTAACACAAAGCTGTAAAACAATAAATGGGTGGGCTGATGTTAAGTAGACTCGAGAAATGTTCCGATTATTTACAATTAGATGTTTTTAGTTTATTTTTGAAGTAAAACTTCTGTATCGGAGTTGGAAAAAAAATATTTTTCCGTTACGCGCCAATTTTTTCTTGTCCATACCACGGTTGATTCGAAAGTAATCGAAGCCATTAATAACAAAAATATATATTAACGAGAACTTTGATAGTAATAATTCTAATTCTAATGAAATTCTGTTTTAATCTTAGTAGTAATAAGGTAAAATGATATAATTGTATTATTTGTATTCATTTATATGATAATAAAAGCCCTTTGTTAAACTTTATCTATTTTAACTTTGTTCAAGCAATTTCTGTAAAGTTGCATACACACATTTTATTTTTTATGTTTAATATATTGTTTTTATGGTCTGTGTAGAGAACAACGTCTGCCGGGCGGCTAGTTATATATATAATATAAAGTTATGGCCTGAAAAATGGTCTACGCTTATCTGTGATATAAAGTAGGCATATAGGCTACTGTATGGATATGGGCTAGCTCATGTTATTAGAAAACGGCTTGTAACTAATACAATATAAATTAATTATAATTCTTATATATTACGCGTGTTTAAAACTGTTAAAAAAACAAAAATAAATTAAATAAAAGATGTAATTAAATTATATGTATATTAAGAAATGTATAATTAAGTTTGTTATGGCAGAGCTGGGAACCCTAACACATGTATTTTTTCATTAAAAGGGTTCCCATATCTTACACATTGTAATGCATATATATTTATAATGAATACACACATTTTGACACTGTTTTAAATTTTAAGTATAGCATATTCTGTATCTTGAAATAACAGTTCAATTACTGACAGTGAGAGAAAAATGTATATTTTACATTAAATAGTCTAGTTAAACTGAGTTAGATTTTTATGCTTTATTTTGAGGCATGTTAAAGAAGGCGCTATCGTGTAAGGAGATGAAAATTGACCCAATTAATTGTCTATTACTAAGATCTATACTAATCCTTGAAATAATATATATTAACAGATCAACGTGTGGTTTTAAATTAGCGCAGCTTTGCTGTAAATGCAATTTACTATGAAAAAAATCCTTGAACTACGCCCACAAAAGAATGTCACTACACCCAGTTTTGACACTGACATTAGTTAAAAATCTAGAAAATAGGGAGTTTCGCAAAACGTCAAGATAAGGCGACCCTTATCAAAGTCAGCTCTTTTACATGTGGCTTATAAAACTTACGTAAGCTAGTCTGTGGTTATCTGGCTTTATTATCGGGCTTTAGTGTATACAGATTTACGATTTTCAATTCGAAATTTAAATTCAAACAATGCTCCTTTCGGAAGCTGTCTAAATTTTAAATTTCGAATAATTCGATTTGACGGGTAATTATTAGATATGAAATTAATATTTGTATAAAAGTAAATTATAGTTCTGAAAGATTTGAAATAGATACTAAAAGTTGTTAAATATACTGATTAATTGCAGTCAGTAATATTTATTAGCTTAAACTAATTTGAATTCCAGTACCAATTAACTTAAGCAATACCAAAAACTAAACCATTGACAAATAACGTGTTATTTGCAATTTCTACATATTATTTTAATGAACATATTGTTTTAATAATAAAAAAATTAAATTATTTTTTTTAGCGTACAATTAATAGGAAGTTCTGTAAATACACAGTTATTCATACAACAGTCAGCTTAATATAATCAAATATTACCAAAATAACATTTATCATGCATTATTGTATTAGAGCACCGTATTAAAACTATACATGAATATTATTTACGCAGTATACACAAACGATTATTCGACTACTACGAAACAATTTGACTTTAATGTTATATCCTAATGGTTCAAGACAACTGCGTTTTACGACGCAAAAAATCTTCTAACGATCCATTCAGCGATTCCGTCAACGACTGTTCAAATAAATACGGGGACTAACACTAATCTATGTTTACGACATTCTTTTGCGGTCAAACGAATAAAAATAGATGTGGGGGCTCAAATGATCCACCTTTTTTCGAACATTGAGGTGTTAAGGTAGCAATTTTCAGTGAGCCTCATGTATTTATTTTGTTCAGACAACGAAGCATAAAGCAAATTACCATTATCCTGTTACAAGCTTGTACCACCAAATGTGTTACTATTTTCACAATCTGTGCAGGACTGTTGTGAATTAGAAAAGTTATTTTTTTATTTTAATTAAAATTAAAATATATAAATAAATATATAAATATAAAATATTTTAAAATAACTGTTTTGTGTGTATGATGTAATGGTTGCAGGACGCAGGTTTACAAACGTTTTGTAAGTGAGCGTCACCTAGTTTATAGCATTGTCTTTTGTTAAAATAGCATTTACATATTAAGAAAAATACTTTTTGAACGGATTAAAGCTATGTATTATTATTAAAAACTTATAATACGCACGCTGAAAAGCTAGCTTTAATCCGTTCAAAAAGTGTTTTTCTTAACACCTAGTTTATTTCTAGTTCTTCTCGTTGGTTCTACACCTGCCACGCGTCTACGATTTGTGAACCGACAGTTCATAAGTGTACATTAGATTAGCATTACGTTTTTTTTTTTAATTTTGTATCCAACACTGAGCGAAGTGCATCGAAGTCTCAGAAGTTGTTTAATTTATCCAGGGTTAGAGAATTGCTACTTGTTTCTTGAGTAAAAATATCTCAATAGACCAGTTACCAGTGGATATAATAGATTTATCTACATAGAACTATAAAAGTTACATAATTTATCGCCTATACAAAAATATTATTATTAATAAATTTTACAAGATGTACTAACATATTTGATGTTTTCCTCTGGTTTCGAATACGGTGTGTATTTCTTGAGTCACTTTTAAACAAGCTGCAGCCTAAGGCAGCAATAAATAACTTGTAATCTCCACACAAATATGTCTTGGGGGAGCCGGAGGCACTAGTGCGAATGGGATTACGGGATTAAGATGGTAGATAATCGTATTATTGTCATCGTACAGTATAATCATAGTGAACGTGAGAGATTGTGGGACTGACGAAAGTGTATGTCAATAGTATTCGATGTATGTAGAGCTGTCTAACATGCAATGGACATAATAATGGCAGGAAACGACGATAATAAGATTTAATTAAAATATTACACGTTTTATTTAGTTAAAAAAACTTGTACAAGGTTGAGTGAAGTGCACCATACTACGGAGCTATTATATAATATTTTTTGATAGTACATCAAAAAATCATATATTAATTTAACAGAAATGTGTCTCATGAATTCATACACAGATATACAAAACTGCAACTACGCCATAATTTGCATAACAATTATAATCGAATACTAAAATAACAACAGATACCGGATTCAAAAGTTTAGAAAACTTCGAGGGACTAACAAACTCGGTATTAAAGTCTAAAAGGTGAAAGTTCTAATGTATTTATAAAAATTTTCTTTTAAATTCAACTTGTCCAAACTTTGTAAAACCGATACTCTCTAAATATTTATAAATTAATATAATAAAACTTTTTTGCTCAAATCCCTTAGGATATAAAGCTATGACAATATTAATATTAACTCCAGTTAAAGTTACGCGTTTATGTTTCATAGGTAATTGTGTTATTATCATTCTTTTATTGTTGTCAATTATGGGCAGCACAAAATCGGATACAATTTTAACATTATAAGCTTAAGTAACTGTGATACTTTTACGTGTAAAATAGCGTTTCAACCCTTACCAAATATTATAAAAAGAACAATAAATATTATCACCAGCTATATTATCAAAGAAACAAACATCTTATGTTCAAATGATATAAGCTCTAAGTCTCCTTTGTCTACAGCGATATGTTTAGAAGCTTGCGGCAATATTTCATTAAAGCACTAAGATAGGAAATTTTATTTTTTTGTTTTCGCTGTGCCTTTAGAATAGCTCCTAAGCACATAACTTAAACGCCCAGCCAGATCCTTAAATATTTACTTTTATCGGCGCTTATATAAGAATTTATGCGGCAAAAACTTTGTGCCCACACACAAGTTTACGAGTGTTGTTTACGTGACCTTCTGGACATTTATTTATCTCATGTAACGCAGACTTGGATAAGTAATTGTATATAAAATCCGTTTCGCATAAAAGTCAAATTCATGCCAAAAATTCCATATGGAATTTGATATGCATCGCTCATATGACATCGTGTGAAATATATCGCCTCAAAATCCGAATGATACTTGGCTCATATTTTTCAAAATTCGAATACATGTAGTTCTCGGTTTGTTTGAATAAAAGAATTGAGATTTAAACATGTGCCAATTCTGTTAATATATTTTGAGATCTGGATGAGTTAAGCTGGTGCGAAAACGATGGCAACGTTGCCTGTTCCTCTTAATGAAGTGGTATTAATTATGAGCATTCTAAACTTTGTGGCGCCGAGACTTGAAACCCGAAATCCTAGCTGTTCTTAAAATAGTTTGCCCAGGTTAATACTTGCTTGTATAGCGGATAATATTGTGAGTAAACTGGCACATCTACGACCTAAAATAATAACTGAAGGCCAAGGGCTGTAGCGGCAATTGTATATGTGTATGATATGACAACTTATTAGTGTAAATTACTTTATTAATTAGAATGTATTCTGTATATGAAATGTAGCCGTTGGAAAGAGATTGAATTTTGCTGGTATTAATTTTACATGACTTTTATTTATTAGTATAAACGATACTGATATTAACAGTTACATTACATTTCGGTTGTTCAACGGGAAACAATTGTCATATACAAACATTATAGGAGTAAAATTTTGGCAAGGAATAAAATTGTAGCTCTGTTGTATACACAAGTCGCAATTTGATTTACATTTATTCTATCTAAATTATAAAATATTAATCATATTGGTAACTATAAACACTTATGAAGGTATTTATAAAAGTAAGATCCCTAATGAAATACGTTAAGAAGAACTGGCAAGAAACTCACCGTTACTCTTTCGACGAGTTCGTAATGAGCAAGAAGCATTAAAGTATGCAGCAACCAGTTAAATTAATTAAAAAAAATGAAAAACAATATTTATGGTAAAAAGGTGGATGCATTTACATTACTGCGGGAACAACATGCAATAACGTAGTATCAAGGTGAATCAAGATAGAGAAAATGGAAAGGAAAATGCTCTGCTCTATTTGACAATTTTTTATAATGATAAAGTAACAAAGCTTAGCCGGCAAAATATTAGCACGCTTTTACATTATAATGAGAACAAAACACAAACATGTATAAATCACACACACACACATATATATATATTATATAGTCTAAGTTGTTGAATAAATTTGTTCTACAATTGTAACGCAGTCTAGTACAAATTTATATGTCTTGAAATAGTGTAAAACCTTGAAAAATTCTCTTTGACGTCGTTTTTCTTTATTCTAACTGTGAATGGTTTGAGTTTTTATTTTTAAGTCGAAACTTGGACGTGTGTGGACCTATTTGAAATGTTGCCAGATTAAATAATAATAATATAGAACTTTTGAATAATTCTAGGTTGATTCAAGTTTCAAACAAGATGTCTTTGGATTAAATCTGTTGGGACATTTTATTTCTTTATTCACATTAGTTCAGCTACTAGATATGTACCTTAACATACACATAAATCATATATAGTCTTTCTGCGAACCCTGGCACCAGCAAAATCTCTGCAGCCGACCCTTAAACACCATCAACAGCACCAGGATGCGCTTGTATGCACCCAGGCCTTGCACCGTGTAGTCAGCCCCGGAGACCACCAAGTCTGTAAGATACTTTTTAACAAACACTTGCTGTATATCGAAAGCTTAAATTTAGTCCCGGTCAATCAAATTTAGATCTTGTATCTATCTAAAACCCAAAGGCATAAACTAGACTTGTACGTTATCAATTATAATACGGAAGATGTAATATTACTAATCCCAAATGTAATATAAACTTAAACCGGTCACCGGCGGTGAAACATATATAATAACATAGGCATTCATCCAACCCTAGAGAAGCGAATGGATCAACGATGAAGAAAGAAAAATGCAATGAACTTTATCGCTATGGTGAACTTGACTATAAAGGCTATCTTAAAAGCCACAACCAAACTAACAATCTTGCAGAAGGGTACTTAAGCCAAAGAAAACCTATGCCCATAGCTTCCGTATCATAAGGGTTGATTATATTATGTTATAGATTCCACCCTAAAGATACACCCCTCTCGCTCCCGCGTTGAATGAGCAATCGCCAGTGCGTTTTGATTCCCTCTGTTGACAGGACGTTGCGCGCACCGTCGTTCTCGTGTTCGAAATTTAAATTCACGCGGGATGTGTCATGATACAGATTAAATATTATTGCATATATTGTGGTGTGTGTGTGAAATGATTAGGAAAGGAATTTAAGTGGACCGGTGATGTGCGTTTAGTTTTTTGGAATTATAAGGTAAATATGTTCAAAATTACTTTGATTATAAATCTAATAGAACAATAAAGAAACATAATTAAAAATAACCAATTCAGTGAAAACTATTCAACTTTTGCTCTGAATAAAAATTTGGCTAGGTTATTTTAGGTTGGATATTTTAGGTACAGTAGGTTAGATTAATTTAATGCGGTCAATCCGACGGACAACTTAAATAAATAATTATAATGGATTAGTTAAATATTTATGTTGTTTACTAAAAGTAAGATCTATAATACCTGTAAAATTAATTTTAATTAAATACATAAGTTCTGGTTTATAAATTATAAATGTACCAATTAGTGAATTGAGAAAAAAACTGACTAACCTAACATCATCAATCCCAGCTAGGAAGTCAGTGTTTCTATTTTCTGTGTATTCGAATGAAAGTATTATTATGACTAATTAATCATTTGTAATTTGTAAAATGCTACAACGAAGTAAATTACGATTATATTAACAATATATGAAGACGGCGCGTATAACAACGCATTTAATGCAAAAGCAAATAGCAACATACAACTACATATTTTCTATAGACAATGTTAAAGGTAAAACCTAGCTTACAATGAAATCTCGGCTCAGCAATGCCACTTAATCGGGTCGAGCATTCGTTTAATTAACTTAGTATAGGGCATTCTGATTTATCCCTACGAGTTGGAACAGTGGGAAATCCTTCCATCCTTACTTTTTATGTGAATTTAATAGAGATAATATACTTTATCTACGCCTTAATAGCTAAATACTAGGAATTAATTGTCAAAAATACTTTTATCACTTTTTTGTAATACCCATAATGATTTTGGTTTTAAAACGTCGAATAAGAAAGTTATTTTAACAATAACCAATTTAACTTAATACAATGAGATTTCAGTTAACTTCCAAAAGAAAAATTAAGAACTTTAAACTTCACTGGATTCTTGATTTATCAAGTCAAGTGATTTATAACACATGGAATAGTTTCCAAGTAATAAAAAGATCAGTTTTTCCGATTTGGATAAATAAATAATAAACAAAAATCTAATAAAAATCCTGTTGCAAAGATCCACCGATAATCTAAGCTTATCTGTCCGTATACTGCTAGTAATTAATAGGATAGTGGATGGGGAGTGGTTTATCAATTACCTTCATTTAATTATAGGGTGTCTAGAGAATGCCTTTCCCGAATGCGGTGAAAAAGAGGGGTGATACAATCTTCCTCTTACACACATAGTTTAACGGTAAAATGAACCCATAATTTACGTACCAGTTATACAAAATACGATTTAAAAAAGCAAACAATAAAAGCTAAAACTAACCTCTGATAATGTTACAAATAAGAAAATTGTTCTCTCTCATCAACCTTACGATATAATTGTCCTTTTTACAATCATTATTGTTTTAAATATAAATTATTAACATATTAATTAAACTTTTCAGTTTCAGTTATGAAATAAACTTTGACAAGGTGAAAGTTTATGAAATGTATTGTGAATTTAATTAAAAAGATAGGCCATTTGCATATTAAAAGTTTGTTTAAAGTTTTATATAAAAATGTCCGCTCGCTTACTCTTGAATATTACAAGTATCTTTAATTTTTAAAATGTTTCCTTACTCGAGAAGTATGCGTCAAATATGCATAGCCTTTGGGGTTTCCAGACCAACGCTTATTTATTTTAAAATAGCTGTTACCTTTGACTATAACATGGCATACACATAAGCCGCAGTTTTTTGGTTTAAATTCTGTTGGAAATTCTCTAATACGTTTCGGGCCTACTCAGTCGCCTATTAAAATATAGTAACATATAACATTAAGAATATGTTTCCCTGAAACGAAATTTAATTCTTGATAGTTGGCGACTGATTTAAGTAAAATAAGTAGGGTTGTCAATTATTTCTTATTGATTGCAATATGAAGGGTTAAGCAATACTTTAAACATTTAAGTGTATATTAGCAATTGTAATAAAGCTTTCAACATGAAACTGAAAGATTTTCTATTTTCCTTTATTGGCTTTTGTGGAGTATCAATTTATAAAGTTATTTTTATATCCATTGTTATTTTTTGTTATAGATACATAACAGTTTTGTGTTATTTGTACTTGTAAAAACATATTGTTACTATAAATATATAGAAACGGGGTATTTTTATTTCCAGATATATTTTTTTAAATCAATAGAAATTACCCCAAAAAGCATTAAATTTGTATAACAATTTTTTGCATTAATTAGCCTTTTAATACAAAGATTATTTTATTTATTTATATACGAAGCATGACGATCATAGCCTAATAGGCTAATATTTTGGATGTTGATATAGGTGAGTGATCCATTGACTTAACGAATTTTAGGTAATATTGAAAACTATTTATTTAATTAAAACCCTTTTTATGGGGTTAATGCGTTGGAAATCGAAATCGTTTAATACCTGAGGATCTAGATCAGACATTAGAGCTATACTTTAACAGACACCATGGAGAGTGGTTCTGCAATTCCGAAATTCTAAATTCCATCTGTATCACCTGAACCGCCACTTAGAGTCCTTCAAGAAAAGAGCGTACCAATTCTTGAACGGCCGGCAACGGACTTGCGATCCTTCTGGCAATGTGAGTGTCCACGAGCGGCGGTATCACTTAATGTTATGTGAGCCTGCTGCCCGTTTTGTCCGTACGTAAAAGTAGCTCCTTGTGAGGTAAATTATAATACTCAACACTATTTTAAAAGGAGCCTAACATACCTTTAGTTGCTGTCAACGGCAACGCTAAGGCCGTATGTCACGGTTATTGGAATAACAGCTGCTCCAATACACAAAGAATAGTCATACAGACTTTAAAATTGTTTATGGTTGGTCAGAACGCATGTCAAACCAAAAAGGGACACTGACATCCTGTTTGGAGAATAAAATGCATGCCATCTTTATCCTTCCTATACTTTAATACAGAAAAAGGAACAAACTTTTACATTATACTCGCAACAAATGTACGAGATATTGTGCAACACTAGAACGCAGTTCATTTATTCACACAACACTTGAAAACAGCATATTATTTTGCTGTTTTGTTCTAATGAAAACTCATACTGTACATTTTCATTTAGTAAAAACGTACTTTAATATACGCTCTGCTACTTTAATGAGTTATTGTGAAGTGTGCACTAATTGACTTTCAAAGTCGCCTTCACTATTAGTCGTTTCGTAATATTTTTAATTGCATCCGTTATAGGGAATTCACATTTAGCGATAAAATATCTTAGTCTTACGTCGTAACTAAGAATATACTGATACTAAAAGTCTTCACATGGACTACTGAAACAAAATAAAGTTTAGATTAAGTATTTGGTTTTTCATAGAAGAGAAAAGATTTTAATATAATAGATTGGAAGCTCAATATAAATTAATTAAAAAATATATATTTGAGTCTAAAATGGACAAAACGGTTATCATCAAATTCAGAGTACAGATGTTGGAGCTTTGCGTGGAAAAAATACGTCTACAACTGTAAACCCCTGGTCCTCCTGGTATTTTCTGTCCTGTCTACGAATTAGTATTTGTTAAAATGAAGACAAACTAGAAACTTTAGATTTCTCAAAATATTAAATACTTTATAAGTTTAATGAGTTTTTAAATCTGTATTTTTAGTATGACAAAAGCGTTTGTTTTAAGAACTATCAGATTAATGGTTTGTGTCAATAAATTTTCTAGTTACCAGGGATTCTGGAATGCAAACCTACTGAATCATTGTTTGAAACAGCTTCAGGAAAATAGACAAGGGAACTTTTTCCTCCATTACTTAGTCGCGGGTCATTGATTTTTGGCGGTTTGGAATGTTTTTTCCGTTTCCAGTCACCGGAAGCTTTATTTATTGAACAATTTTAAAAGTCGAACGTTTAAACTTTTCAATGAAATTCTTGCAACAAATTCGATTTATATTGTTTTCGAAAAACATCAGTTCTTGCAAAGATCTACTATAAATCTTATAAAGATCTCATATCAGAAATGAAATCATACTTAAGCAAAGCCGTAACTTGGATTTTTTAATGACATAGTGTGATGTAAAGTGTTCAAGACCGAAAGTTCATCTTAATTATTTTTTAAACCAACGTTTTAATGATTTCACTCGTGTACAAGCATATTTCATCAACATTCTACATATTTTGAGTTTTTTTTTATAAATATACTATTTTCTTTTCCATCAATTACAATAATATCATTAGGTTGCATATTATTATTGAAATCGGGAATTAATGAAGCATTACAAACGAAATCAGTTATTTCAGCTGTAAACTGATGTGTTGGTGCAAATATATACCTTCGCTGAAATGTGAATTTCGATAATATTAATGAAATTCAACTTATTATCAAATATACTAACAGCCGACATTACATTAAATATTAACATTACACAATCGAAGAACTCTTTGATTTTTGTGAAAATTTTACATTCATCTATTTGTAAGTTTCATACATCAATGTATCTTGTAAGTCACCTTCTTTAAGGTCCTAGATTTTAAGCTATTTTAGGTTATTGAAGTTTTATGTTAATATAACATGGTTTATTTAAGTACTGGGTTTTTATATTCCGGTAAGTACCGGTTGAGCAAGACCGGTTAAGAATTACTACAAATCAAACATTAAATATCTTTTGTTTTCTCTTTAGGTTTATAGTACCTACCTTGAATTAAATTATTTTAAAAAGTTAAAATAAATAATGTTTAATATTGTCAGAGTACATCTTTAAAAAATGCGTTAAAGTGAACGAAAATTATAGCTTAACTTTTCCTTTAAACATATAGTATGAGTTTATCTAATAATTCAACATAAAGCTAAAGATTTTCAGAGTACATGTTAAAGGAAACTCGTTAAAATGAACGAGCCAAATCTGTCACATTTGATACCACTCTCTCCGGAAGACGTCGAAGCTGGAACAAATTCAAATATACTTAAATCCGAGTTTGGTACTATATAGACATTGACAATGTAGGGAACTTGGAAAATGTGTTGTGTCAAAAAAGAATATTATATAAAGTTGTCATAATAAATTAAGGACCGCAATTATAAGTAAAATACGGTATGATTTTAATACAAATTTGCGATATTTGTTTAAACAATAAGTGTTGATTGCCATTTTGTATGACGATTTGTTATTTTAGTATAGAGTACCGAGAGTTTTTACGCCAGCTTTTTCTCTCGGCCTACACCCTCTGTCTTTGCCGATGAGTAGGGATGTCTACGATACAAAGTTAATGATGTGGAATAAGTGATACCTGTATCTTATATTCCATAATAAACATATTTTATTTTTACTAAGATAAATTATTAAAATTGATTACATTTGTACTTTTGGCCTGGTGACTTGAGATCGTAAGTTAAAACCCCGGCGTGCACCAATTGATTTTTTTGTCTCTGCGTGCATTCTCTCGTTCGTTGGGTAAAGGGAAATCATGGGCCCTTAACTTCAAAAGTCGCCGGTGTGTGTCGGCATAGAAGGTTGGTCACCTACTTGTATAGAAAAAGCTAATCTGTACAGATAGATATAGAAATCTGAGTTCAAGCTTATGTTGCGACATGTTATTGACAGGCCTTTAATTTTAAACATATTTTTTTACACTGTTCTTTTTCACTTTTATAATTCTAAAATAAAGTATGTATGTTAACCATGAAATAGTTCAAAACATAATTATAGCGTAGTTCTTTTAAATGACGCGTAAAATATATTTGACATGTTCCTTTAATAGCTAGGTGCGGATATCAAAGCTTCAATTATGGCAAGTGACAAATTGTCTACGACATCGACAAGATACGCTTCTGACATTAAAGAACAACGAATCGTGCGAATGAATGCGTTCATAATATTTTGTCTATTCCTTTTTCCTACATTATATATGGCAATAATACAATTAAAAACTTTTCTAAAACGTTATATACTGTGAAATCAACGTACTAATTTCAAACAAAAACGGAAACAAGCAATATTTTAAAGGGCAAAATTATAAGTGAAGTCAGTCTATTTTGTTTTATTTGGTTGTTTTCTCATTTTTAACTCAATACGTAAACAAGTCACAAAAAACGTGCAATCGCGATGGATGCGCGCGCTCAACGGAATAGTCAACGTATAATACATATTATAGAAACTTTTTCTCTCAGCACCACGCCGCGTCAACGCTCGCAGATGCGCGGGCATGCGATCGGTTGTACGTAAATATGTACCACGATATCTAGTCGCGTGCTTTGAACACGCACTTTTCTATCTGAACATGGCCTTAGTTTAAATATGTTTAATATATGAATTTTCCAAAATATTAGAGATGTTAATTAATTATTCACACTTATAACTCACATCTTATACGTTACATAGACCTTGTTTCGGTTTAATTTGTATGACCAATTAAAACCAAATCTTACCTTGGTATAGTACCTTACCAGGTACTTCTTGTGAGCACCTATGTAAAAGACTTTAAAATTCTCAGCACAACGCTTGCCGGCATTTCGCGTTGTCATTAACTTTCTTGACTCTATATCAAAAGAAAAATGGTACATCTCCTATGTAATAATAAAACAATTGACTGACTATCTTAAAAAAGATTATAGCACACTTAATTTAACTAAATTTGATTTAAATATTTTGAAAATTGTTATAAGTATTGTATAATAGTAAAATGTTCCCATAAACATAAATATATAATCTATGTAATTTAAAAACTTATTTTCGTGTTAGGAATATAAGTAGCAAAACAAATATAATTGCATCTGTTTTATCGATTATTCTGAAGTACTAACAAACAATTCTAACAAGCGACCACAACTGACGGCGTGACACATTAATCAATACAGAAATTTAATCAAATTTCAAACAGAAACAAGAATGCAACGATTACTTTTATTCTAAAACTTTAAACGAAGCATTAAATGTAATTGACTGAAACTATCTCTTATAAAAAGGTTTCAAAGTTTATTAAGTATACGTAATACTTTAATAATGCAGTGAAATCGACTGAAGAATATTTCAACCTTTTTTTTACTTGTTTCTGTATAATTTTAGATGAAACCTATATCGAGACCACCGTCTGATATCAGATTGTTAAATCAAATATTTCTTTAGATAAACTTTCTTGAGTAACGCAAAATTATAACTCTATTTGCGTATAACGCTTTTAGTGATTTACAGCCATAGCCAACGAGACTGTTACATCAAGTTGTCAGATAACAATTTGATATTAGTGTTTAGGGTAATGAAATGTTGGGTAAAGAATAATAGCAGTGAAATTATATATATAATTTAATATGATTATATAATTATTATTATCCAAAGCTGCCGCAGAGCAGGTAGAAAATAACAAACGGCACAAATATAACAGTATTTCCTCTAATTTCGATTTTGTTGGGTTCAAGTGCACAGGCGCTTATTAAAATTTAAGATGGTGCCTGATAGATATTACTGGTGCCCCAGAGCTGGTGCTTTCCTCGCTCAACGATTAAGTATCGCAATACAGTGAGGAAATACTGCCAGCGTTAAAGGTACACTGCCAAAAAAACCAAACTTTTTGAATTTGTTTTGATTTTCTTTTTAATTATTTTAATTATTGCTTTGTATGTTAAGACGTTGACTTAAAAAAATCAATGTAATATCATAAAAACTAAAAAAATGTAACCGAATTCTAATTTTTATTTATTTGTGTTGTACCGCTTACTCCAGGCTACAAGATATAAAAACATGTTTATTTATTTACTATTAACTAACATAACACAACTTTCTTCATGAATATCAAAAGCAATTAAAGAAAGTAGTAAATATAAAATATTAATCGTTAAACTGAGTCTATATTGCGTTTTTAATAATACAAGAACATCGAGACTTCTCAAAGCCAGCTTGTATATTTAAAAAAATCTAATTTGGTAATATCAGTCTATATAATCAGCTGGATGTGTCGCGAAACTGATTGTGATCTCCTCGGTTTCGTAATGAAAATGGAAGTCTGGCGCCGTCAGCTGTTTTAATTATATGAAAGACGAGTTTTTAATTTTATAAATAATTATTTTTACTTCAAGCCTATGATTTTTTTAAACAATTATTAAGATGTTTTACTACATCGACTGCCGACTTTAGGGCATTATTTCCATAGAACTCACAGACTTTATGGAATCTAATCGATATAGTTTAAACTCAATCTGTGGTATTGAAGTTTTTAAATTGTCTGTATTTAAATTAGCGTCATTATTTATTATAACAATAACTGATTCCATAACCGGCGAGCATGCATGGTGAATGTCAGGAAACTTGATGAAGCGAGAGAGGTATATCAGAACCGTAGCAAGGGGAGATCCTTGGTCTTTGTCTACCCTTTTGGTATAAAGGCGTGAATATAATGAAACATATAAATGAATGTCAAATTTTTTTATGACGTCACTGCAAGTGTTTTTTCAATGGACGTGAATATCTACACTATAAAATATTTGGAGCACAGAGCATCGAATTTGTTTATGCGACCTTTTTTTGTTTGTGCAAAATTTAGTGCTTTACATTGTTTATTTTATATGATAACAGTTTTCGAATATTTTATGGATAAAAATTCGCTTGAATTGAAATTATATTTTCGTTTCTAGTGAATGAAGATAATGGATGAAAATAACTTGGGTATATCCAAAGCTTTCAGCAGTCATCGTAGCTATTTCAAGAATTCAATCCTAAAGCTTCATATAGCAAATTCATGTATAACTACTTCGTCTGGAGTACAAAAAAACAATGCATCGTATGCATAACAATTGTTTAATATAAACTGTTAAATAAATAAATAACGATTTTAAATATACCCGATGCGATTTAATTAATAACATTTTAATTACCCATTAAACATGTCGATATCTCACCACACCAGAGAGCTTATATATCATGAAGCATTCGCACAAACAATAGTAAATAATATTAATAAGCTATTTGACAAGATTATAAAACTATTTGATAAGATTTATTAGGGATTTTAGAAACTACACAGATTGTTAAGTATTTCTGTCTTTCTTATTCTTGATTATGTTTACTTTAAAAATTTAAATCAAAAAATCATAATTTCAAAAACCAAAAAGCTTATTTAGATGTCGCATCAGTCCTCGTACCACACTTAAACGTAAACAATCTTTAAGTTGATGGTACGTTAATTGTCATTTGGACATATTAGGTCCTTACATATGAAATTGGCGTTTTGTATGGGAGGAACAAAGAGTCGGATATTTTTAAATATAATATATTTAATTAATCTAAGTATGAACCATTGTTTTCTATGCACTTTTGCCATCTCATAGGTAGTTCATTAATTTCTTTACTAAAAAAACCAGTCGGACGGGAATCAATAAAATCTGTGAAGGCGATTTGGACTGTCCCATCAGAGTTAAATTTTTTCCCTTGCAAGAAGTTGTCCAAATTTCGAAAAAAAATGGTAATCTGTTGGAGCAAGGTCCGGGGAGTACGGAGGATGTCTTAGACATTCCAGTTGAAGCTCTTCTAATTTGGTAGCCATCTGTTGTGCAGTGTGTGTGTGTGAATTAAAACAGTTTTATCACTAACACCGCAGCCTGCAGCTAACTCGGACGTGGTTTGCGATGCATCCGCTTCCACAATAGCCTTCAATACTTCATTATCAACTTGGGTCTCAGGCCGTCCACGTGGCTTGTTCTGCAGGTCGAAATTTCCAGAACGAAAACGTTGGAACCAATAACGAACTGTGTTTTCTTTTGCAACATGACCGCCATACACATCATTCACCCTTCGAGTCGTTTCCGCAGCACTAGTGCCACGGCGGAACTCGTACTCGTAAATAATGCGATACTTTAAGTTTTCCATTTTGTAAAATGAGCAAACAGAAAAAAACAGAAGAAAAAACAAATGAATGACGGTCATCAAAGCACAAATACATGAGTAAATAGCTGTACAAATTTGAATTTGGAATTCCTTACCAAAGAGGAGAACATCATAATTAAAGTGGCCAGTACGAGTACCTAATATTATCCTACGTCAAAAATTTGAAACAAGAGTGGTGGAGCGTAGTATTATTAAATTAAAATCTAAAATACCCCGGCTTTGGATATGTTACTGGTTTATCTCATTAAAGGACTTGTTAATAATTCAACTAAACGCAGAGACAGAAAACATCCCGCGTAACCCCAGTTCCTTAAGTAGATTTAAAGAACCTACAGTCCTATGTTGTATCCTGGCGAAGGTGTTTAAAAGATGCCTACACACCTGTAGTTAGTAATATGTTACCTAAATGCAGTCACCAAATTACTCCGTCCTGGCAAAAATTATAATAATGAGTGACATGATATCAAATGAAATTGATAAGCGGTGTCAGGTAGATGTAGCATATTTGGATTTTCGCAAAGCATTTGATTAGATAGATCACGTTCTTCTCCAATATTTGGTCGCATTTGGATGTGACCTGTTCTTCTGAAGTTGTTTTCTAGTATTCTATCAAATCGTAACTAACACGTTAAATACGGATAATATATCTCGCAACCATACCCAACCAGTTCTGATATTAGTCTAGAACAGTTTTTATTTTTGATTACGATTAATGAGCTTACAAGCATTATTAAATCTTCCCAAGTCTTATTATTTGTCGACGATAGGTAAGGGAAAAGGTAATTGAAACAAGCCATGACTTAAGCATCATGTATGCAACTGGACTTGGATGACCTGTTGCGTTGGAGTGAATAAAATATATTTCTCATTACATAATTAAATGTGGAGTTAAACAGTCTATGACTGTAGAATAGGAATTCATTTTATTAGGCGTGTAAACAAACAAAGTGTTTTGTTCGAATCTCTCTTTGCAGCGCATATTCGGGCTATTACAGCTGCATTTAGGAGGTTAAGATTTGTCCTGCAGAATTCAGTTCGTCTCTAGGACACTGCCATTAGGGTGCTCTATTCCTCTTAGGAAATATCAATTCTTGAACCAGGTGCGTCATATGGTCTCCTCATGAAAAATACTATAGGATGTGATAATGATTCCATTTTCCGCTTGCTCTAACAGCTGACTAGTTTTCTCGACTCTTCGCCCTTAAGCGTATGGGAGATAGTGTGATTTAAAAATGTAGTTACCGAAGATTTAATGTATATCCTGAAGCTTTTGTAATGGTCACTATAAAATAATTATTAATTGTTTAAAAACTCTTTTTATAATAGTCTCTCTCTTTCTTTATGCGGCAGCTGTCTGGGTGTCGTGGTCAGCAACGAAGCATAGAGAGGACTATCTGTTTCCACCGGTTTATATCCAGCGCCTCCGTTTTTGTATTTAAATTTTGGTTGTTATCTTGTAAAGTAATAAATGAAATATCGACATCGTCCATTTCACAAATCTGTGGCCGGTTTGTAACACGCGACTGACGTATAAAAATCTTCTACTCCAAGTTGCTTTATAAAACAATGTTTTGTACATATTACTCTCAATTAGTTTCACTGCCAAGTAGATTCTTCTTATTTCGATTTATAATTAGTAATATTAACATTGCATGTTCATGGTTTGTATTTATGTGTTATAGAAAATTAGAACTGGCTGCTTTCCAAAAATGTAAGGGCATAAAATAACAAATATAGTGAACGTTAGAATCACTTTACTTGGCATGTTCCTTCTGTCGGCTTCCTAGGTTTTACCTTAATTTACGCTAAGAGCCACCAGGAAACGTCTCGACTTGTATTCTTAGAAGTTTATTAACCCAGTATTCTAAGGTAGGGTAAATTCTATTATACTTCTAGATAATCGTAGAAAGAAATTGTAAAAATAATAAAATGTCTGAATGTTGTATTTTTATTTTAGAAAAAAATATTTTTGATAGCGGTTGTATAATACTTACTTTACTAAAGACAAACTTACTTCAAAAGATGCGAACACGAAAATCAATAGAAGTTTTTATCCGCATGCATGATTCACATGATTCTTGATTTGAGAACTGGCAGTAAATGTAAAATTAGAAGCATTTAATGTATATTTCTTTTTTATTGACGTTCATAATTGTACATTGTATTACCTTGTATTATATGAATAAATGATTTTTGACTTTAACTTTATGACCAAAATTTCTGTTAACTTCAATTTTAACGAAAATGTAATCCATATAAGGGTAATAAATTAACTTTTAGTATTATACCTGGAATTAGTTAAATTTAATGATAGTGGCAATTAATAAATTACATTATCCACATTAACACAGATAGGGTTGGTCACAAATCGTAATTAGTTGAATTTATCATTGAGTCATTTAAGCTTATGCTTTGTCTAAATGTCCCATTTATATATTCAATAAACTTTTACATACTACTAGAACAAAAATCATACTCGGTTCAATAGAGATTATAACAAATAAGTAGTATATAGGAACAGTCCTTAGTTACTGTTCTTAGTACTTAGTCCTTAGACTATTCCTATACGGAACAGGAAAGCTTCTACCATATAAAAAATATTGCTAAAAATACGACGAACACCTGCTTGGATATTTCTTAGTTTTGTGACAATGTTTAAATAAATACAAAATTAACTTAATGCTGATAAAGCTGACGACCACAGCTTTAGACTAAAACTTTACACGACTATTGCAATAATTAAGAAATATTACAGGTATTTAATATTGTCTCGCGATTTGTGAATAAATTTGGTTTTTAAGGCACGTTTTAGCAATTATTATAATGATTTATCTATAATGTCCTATATCTTTATTAATAAGTACGACATAAGTATTTTTTTTATTAATTAGTAAATTTAATTGAGTAAGTGGAATCTAGTTTTAATAAAAAACTATAGAGTGAGATATTTTTATCTAGAAGTTCAAGAAAAATACCATGCATGTTGGTACTATATGCGTGAACTAAATAGATAATGATTTATATTGAATAAGATTGATCCTTATACATAAAATGGTTCATTTAATATAGCAGAACTACCTTGTATTTTTTGTATTTAAGAAATGCATCAACTTTTCTACTAGTCGCCTTGAAGCCCACTTACTTACAAGAAAGAAGTATCGCAACGAAGCTGGAACAAATCGCTAATCTTACTATAAGCGTAGGCGTTGCACAGAGGCTGTACGTTCACAAATTTTCATGCGAGTCACGTTTACTACGTGACGCCAATAATAAGCCTCAAAAGCCGCGTAAATTGGAAAATTTTCAAAACTTTTGATAACAGTTTCGCAACAAGTGTACGAATTGAGATTAAATTTTTTATCAGTATTAAATAAAAGATTTTTGACATTTAGGTAGAGATTGTTTAAGTTTATATATTGTTTTATTACGCTAGTATTACTTTTACTTTAGTAATACTAAGCAGACACATCTTATTTTTAAAGCATCACAAACAGAAGACAAGTGAAGGTATTACAAATATATTTAAATGAAAAGTTTACAACAATGTAACGATGAATTTATGGTTGCAGTTTTAGTATACGGGCTTCTCTTAAATATCCCTTTTGTGTTTTTAAACTGACGTCCCGAAGGCAGTCTAGGCCTTTTGAAAATCTGTAATTTTTACATTAATATTGTATAAATATTACCTACACACAAACACCGGGTTTATTACTCTAACAAATTAGCAAAGAACTATTTAAAAAAAAATGAGCGATCAAAACGAGATTGTGTTAAACAGATTCTTATTGTTTTTTTTTATGAATTATTATTGGTATGGCTGAATATTTACTCATTGATATTATTTCCCTATAGTCTTCATGCTGAAAAGGTGGAGAACGTCACTGGTGAATTTTAACCTTGTTATATTCGACCTACGTCTCAGCATATAATTGAATTTCCAATCTCAATACAGTTTATTCAATCTATCGCTTATATACATAGTGAATTTGTCGAAATGACCTTGGTAATAACAAGTTTTTGTTATTGGTAATAAATAATAACTAGCTTATATATTACTTTAAATCATATAGAGAAAGCTAGACTTGAAATATTTTGATACAGTTCATATAAGCTTACCACTGAAATGAGCGGAATGCTCAGTTCTTTAGGGAATCGTGCAATTTTCTTTCTCTGTATGCTCTTATAGTAATTGTAGGATTTGTACGGCTTTAAAATTTTATAACGATAGAATCATGTTCCACTTCATATTACCTCGAGTATTTTATAATGTTTTGTCAATGAAATTGAAGAAGCTAAGTGGAGCTCAGGTGACCTCGGCTCCAATGTTCTATTACCTTAGGTGAAAGGTCATTATTAAACTAGATTACTAATTGTTTTCTCTAGATTTTTAGATTTAAAATTATTTTTTACTTAAATTATATATACAAGTATCATTAAATACAGGTTAACCTCAGATAGATATAATCCAAACTAGGCTTGTTTTTAACTTCAAAACTTACTTATGTTATTCGACGAATATACCTATTTTTTTTAAATCAAGGTTGTCAAAACTATTTTAACAACACCTGTAGGTGTCTACGGTATTAAAAACAGTGACCTAAACCAACATTTATGCTTAAAAGATACAAGTATCTGGGCCTCAGATACCTGTTTCTGTTTCGTGTTTTTTTTTAAAGGCCTGATCTACCTTCTGTGACTGACACACGCCGTCGTTTTTGTGTTTAAGGCATACTGGTTTCCTCATGATGTTTTCGTTAACCGTACGAGCGAGTGCACACTGACAAAAAGTTTATTAATCCACAGCGCCAACACTACATACTCATATATTAATTTTGTTTACTTTCATAACAAATATATTTTATTAGAATTTATACATGTAAATCACTTAATCTAAGTAATCTGTGATCCTATTAGATTGTCACATAAGTTTTATAAATATTTAATTTTGTATTAAAAGTATACAATGTCACTAAAAGTTTAGAGTTTGATAATGTGTACGTATATAATGTTGAGAGACAAGTATTGAGCGTTAACTTCAAGTCAGTGGTTTTAAATTTATATATATATTTCTTACGGAACACTAAAACAAAATAATTCTTGCATTGTTGATGTCATACAATTCTATTGATGAATCTCGTTCATTAGTCTCAAATCGATGAGCCGCTTATTTATCAGATTAGCTGTAAAAAGTAGGGGAGACAGGAGCTGGTAGACAGGGGTAAATAGTTACAATGGCATTAGTTGCAAAATAAAGAATGCAACAGTGACGGTAGAAAGAAAAAATAAAGCCGCAATTATCGCCTCATATTGTGTGAGAGCCAGTAACGCCACAGTATTCGTGAAAGGGGCACGTTAGTGTCGCTGGCGTTATATTGATCTGCAACATGACTAAAATTTAATGAAAGCATTATCAGATATCATCTATTTTTATGATTAAACTGCGTTACTTCAGTTATATTAAGTTGTCTAATTTCAAAAGATCAATTTTCGCCTTGGGGCTACAAGTATCATTTTGCCTATGATTTCAATTTAAAATTTCTATACGTACCGAGTATTTGTGTAAGTTCTATTGTATTACTATTTCGTACATTGTATCACATGCAAACGTGTACAAAGGTCATTGACAAATATTCCCCTTGATACACGTGAAGTTTTTAAAAATGTTACTGTTAGCTTTTAATCGAACCTAGGCTTTTAAACGATCAAAAGTTTTACCTGATGAAGATTGATTATATTGAATTGTACTTACGCCTGTGACTGACATACTCTACATACCTAAATTTTTAAGATCATATATACCATTTTACACCTATAATTTATCATAGTGCATATGTAAAATTTAGTCATTATTAGATGTTGTTTTTAGGTTTTTTGCAATGTGATCTCTATTAAATCCTTCACTTTTAACTTATTACGTACTTTGCTGGCCTTTTGAGTTTTCATACTCACATTTTATAACTTAAAGGTAGGATTCACAGTCAGGCTTAGCTTGATGTTTGACTCCTGAATGCTATACCTTTTTGTCACTCACGAAATCATATGTAGTATTAAGTCCCCACTGTAAATTTTAGAGTTAGTGGTACCGTTTCGGAAGTGTACCTTATAAACTCACTTTTGAAGCGACCTCTAGACCTATCGACCAAAAATAATAATAAGGATTCGTAGATTAATTTGCGTAGAGTTGGAGTCTCTCTGCATCTTTTACCTCATTTACCAAGGAGAGCATTGGGATTATAACATGCAGCCGAGTTTCATCATCAGACCAACAGACAGAGTGCGAAATTCCACCCATATCACCTCGTTGTGCGTCGTACCACAACTGAGCGTTTTTATGGTAATTTTTCACACACTACCACCATGTGTAACCAGCTGCCTGTCGTGTTATATCTGAACCAATGTCACTTATAGTCACAGAAGAAAAGCGTAGCAATTCTTAAAAACAAACGCAACCATGATCCATTTTTTTAATATAACGTGTACAAATGGAGCTCGTTATGATCTATAAACAATAAACTCAATTCAAAGTATGCTCTGATTGCCTTATACGACCTCTTTTCGTGAATATTGTTCTCGAATATTGATCGTGAGAAAGATTGAGTCAAGGTCTGATGTTATTGTATTAATTTTTCAAAACTAGGTCTAGTTCATCCACTTGACGCTGAAACAATGCCTCGAAAACTTTAATTAAGAAGACTGACGTTATGTAATTAGTTTTTATAATTCAACAAATTAGCTTCTTGATATGTATATATTATTTTGCAACATTTTAATATGTATAATTATAATATGAATTAGACTCATAATGTCCGATGTAATTAATAAAAAAAAAAATTAAATGTACCAAACAAACATTAAGTTATAGTAACTATTAATTTATCCTTTTTGATTTAGTTTCAATGTAATATCTAAGGAGGTAGATTAGACAATATTAAATTCTACGCAGGTAGCCAATGATAAGGTAGATAAATATTCTTCTTCTTGAAGTCTGATGAAGCGTGTCTTGTCTTGATGGTCTTTCACCGTCACTAATGATTATTATTACCGAGATTTATTTATTTATTATCACTTCGTTGCATTACTCTTTATCCCTTCCAGGCAACCACTGTGAGAAAAATGTATTAAATTAGATAAGGTTGGCAATAAGTGCAAAAATACATATTACACATTGTAATTAAGACATAACTAAATACGAACAAAAAAAAGTAAAAAAGGATACATAAAAAGTAAAAAGTGCACATGAATCACGGTAATTTAAGATCAGTCTCACGTCAGTAAGTAGTCAGTACGAAAGTTAGAGATACAATGTGGACAGGTAATATTTGTATCTTCCAACAAAAGTTAGTAATAAAAATGAATTTTAAATATCTAAATTGAACCAACTGAAATCACATACAAGACAGAGAGGTGAGAGGTGATGATTGGGGAGAGACATAGCACCCTTCACACTGATTGAGGTTCCGATTAGCTTGTCAATAACAGATTGTTGTAACATTGCGATTCTATGCAATACGCCGGACAATCGATACACATGATTGGTATGTTTGTTGTGAGATAAATTTAAGTAAGCAATATTATATAGAGGATTTCTGGTTTGAAATGTTCATTCATCTCACAGCTCATCCTTCTTAGGCAATTCGTTTAGGATCTCCGCCATTAAGTTGTGGAATAGTCAAACTTCATGCGATTGGCTACCCTAAAATCTTTTAAATCACTCCTACAAAAACATTTCTTAACTATGGTTTATTAGTTCGTTGGTTGGTTGGTATCCTATCCTGCTCAATCGTGACTTTTGTAATTATTTATTTCTTATTATCTTGTATTGCATCGCAATTCATGAAATCGTGAGATGAGCTTTTTAGTTTTTAATTTGTTTTATTAATTTTTTTTGTACATTCTTTTATTTTTTTATTAGATTTGGTTATACACTTCTTGTACTTTAACTATCATATTTATTTTTTCGGGATTCTTCTCTTATTAGGGTTGCTTGAAAGGGAACGTATAATTTTTATGTATGTTATTTACTTTTCTATAAATGTAATGAAGTGTAAAGAAATAAATAAAAGTTTGTTTGATAAAATAAAAACGCACTGGACCGATTTCAATAATTCTTTCACCTTTAGAGTATTTCCCTTTTTCCAAATAGTGAAAAGAAAAAAATGTGCACCCGAAACAGGCCGCTAATAATGAAAGACCCCCGTATACTACAAACTTATCTGCCTTAAGATTTGCCTGCCTGCCTTGTCGTCGTGAAAGGTCACCTACGCGTTAGACTGACTAGATTAATTCTGCCGTAGGAGGTTCACTCAATGAGTGTAGCAGGATGACCTCTAATGGGCAATGATGGCGAAACGTCGTGAAGCATATCACATCTGCCCCTTCCATTTGTTTTATTTTTTTATATAAAACAGGGAGCAAACGGGCAGGAGGCTCACCTGACGTTAAGTGAAGTGGACACTCTCATTGCCAGAGGGCTCGCGAGTGCGTTGCCGGCCTTTTAAGAATTGGTACGCTCTTTTCTTGGACCCTAAGTCGAATTGGTTCGGAAATACTTCAGTGGGCAGCTGGTTCCACATAGCGGTGGTGCGCGGCGAAAATTGCCTTGAAAAACGCTCAGTCGTGGAACGGCGGACGTCGAGGTGATTCGGGTGGGACTTTGTATTCTGCCTCGACTTCCGATGATGAAACTCAGCTGCAGGTATTCCGAACAACTTTTCTGAACACTCTCCATGGTAAATGCGGTAACAGATGCAGTGACCCCACATCTCTACGCAACGCCAAAGGATCGAGCCGCTCGGAGAGGAATTGTTCATCGACGATTCGAACCGCTCTACGTTGAATACGATCAAGTGGATGGAGCTGGTACTGGGGGTCTAATACCACTACTACATAGCGATTATGATCTCTCTGTCAAGAGTGTACCAGATAAGAAGAAAAAGAAGTATTTTACAATTAAAGCCTACCCGTTTCGGTTAAATTTTTCGTGACTAGCACAAGTCCACCTTTTATAATAAGACCGTGAAACTTCAAGGTGAGAATACGAAACAACACGTGAAACTGTCAAGTCTAAATTCGTAGACCCTTGTACAAGACATTATGAAGCGGCACGTACAAGAAAATAAACCTCCGATGTTTTGTATCTAAAATGTTTTAGAATTTACTTACGTGAGAAATTCACATCAAATTAAATTCAGTATTATTTATTGCTAGATTTCTAAAACGTATGTAATTATTTTCAATTATCATGAATTCGTTCATACGAAATAATAAATCACGTAAACTCGTCCATGTTATGTATATTCATTTTGTAATCGCATAAAAGCATGAAACTGCTTAATAAGGTCGTATGCCTTAGATAACTTAAAAAAAAATATTGATTTCCAATTATTTTGGTTACTGTAAATAATTTTATACTGGGATAAAATGACAAATGACTATCTTTATCACGCACTTTAGACTTGCAACGATGTGTTAATTAATAAAACAACTATAGCCGTGACTAACTTTTTTAAACAGTGTGTCTACTTTTAAGAATTTAGTTATATTTGTAACACATCGAATGTTATTCTGTATAAATTTGGGAGATTTTTATTATGTGACATAATAATAGACATGTGTTAAAGTGAACCTATTGTTATTAAATAACTGAGTTAACATAAAAAAAGTTAAGAAAATAATGAGTCACGTCTTTGAGTTAGTCAAAGACGTGACTCATTGTAGTGCTTGGGTTTGATTTCTAAAAGTAATGTTTCAAACACTTGTGTTTAATAAACCCCGACTAAAAATTAAAAAAGCTTTCAATTATTTACTAACGGACATCAAAGTACGTCGTGCAATAAAAAGTTTTACATAATATCGTAAACGATACCGTCTGACTTTATTTGAACTTTGAACTACGGCGAGAGGAAATGAGGAATAAAATGAGCAGATTTTAAAACAATTAAATATGTATTTACTCGTGTGTTTCAAACTGCCGTTTTTATACTTCGAAATGTTAACGACAATTGTAAATTTATTATGTGTTACATTTGTGTGTAACCGTTAACCTTCCTACTTATTTAAACTGTTAATATATGCATGTCATAACGACCATCGAACCTTTATCGTCATTTTTATACAGCGACCGTGCAAGGATTTGAGCTCCAAAATTTGACAAGGAACCGAACTAAAACTAATACAGTTACTTCCATCACCCATCATCATCCATTACTGTATGCACCTCCTCAATCTTTCTATGTTCTCAAATCAAAATCAAATCATATCTTTGTATATTTATGATGGAAGTACTCCCGTTAAGTTTCGCAATACAGTCTATGCAGACAATTCAAAACATAATGGCGTACAAAATTACGTAACAAACGATTCAAACTAATAAATGCAATCGATCAATGCACCTCCATACATTGTATATCCATTTGGGTGTTAATATAGGATTCAGAGAATAGACTGAGTACAAACTAGTATTAACTAGTAGTGAACGGAACACCGCAAATTGCGCTATTTCGTACCGTTTGGTACAATAACGCTCAAATGCGTTCCGAATGGGTTATTATACGTCGCTTTGATGTATGAAACATGTTAGTCGTGAATTGGAAATTACTAATTATAATTGTTGATCGTTTAAGTTTTAAACGGATGTTTAATAGTAAAAATAAAATAAATCAA
Organism: Pieris brassicae; assembly: GCF_905147105.1. Lineage (NCBI taxonomy): Eukaryota > Metazoa > Arthropoda > Insecta > Lepidoptera > Pieridae > Pieris > Pieris brassicae. The sequence goes on from NC_059670.1 coordinate 5,532,787, forward strand.
TGGCGCTGCAACTTTTTGTAGGTCTGGGCTTCAGATTTCTGTATATGTTTCATGTTCATTTTTTAATCGAATAGGCAAGTAGGTGATCAGCCTTCTGTACCTGACGCGCACCGTCGACATTTTGGGTCTAAAGGCAAGCCGGTTTCCTCATGATGTTTTCCTTCACCGTTCGGCCTAATGTTAAATGTGCACATAGAGAGACAATCCATTGGTGCACAGCCGGGTATCGAACCTACGACCTCAGGTATCAGAGTCGCACGCTGAAGCCACTAACTAGGCCAACACTGCACTGATGTAGTTCTTGAAAAAATCTTAACTATTAATCAAAAGTCTAAAAAATTATTTATTATTGGATATAAAATTTCCTTCTTTTACTTTTAAAATACCACAGAGACAGTTTAGAATTCTAATAATGAAAGTCTTTTTCAAATTCGTTTTGAGTTCATTCTATTATAGTTAAGAAATTCTACAGCATTTCCTTGATTACAGTCACTAACTATTTAATTAAGATAATATTTACCTAAATAAATGCAACACAATAACCATTGTTTTTTGTTTGTATCACCGAGGGGCAAGTATAGAGATTAGACAGAGCTGACCATGAGTTAAAAATAACTGATCGATAAACTGCACTCAGTAGAACCAGCTCTGAAGTTAGTCTTTATAAATGGATTGTGGTTTGCGTCTCCATTCTCTTGTAAAAACTTAAGAAATGATAAAGAAAAGGAAATAAATAATTGATAATAAGCTTGTTAGTATTATAACAAAGATAGATAAATATTAAAAAAGCAGTGTTGGCCTGGTAATGGCTTGATCGTGCTGCTCAAGGACACTGCTTAGGAGGTCTCCCTAAGGTCGTAGACTCGATTCCCGGCTGTGCACTAATAAACTTTCTATGTGCGCATCTAACACTCGCTCGTACCGGGAAGGAAAACTTCGTGAGGCATGTCTTCAAGTCGAAGACAGTGTGTATGACAGAAGGCAAATCACTTACTCTATGAATTACAACTGTCAAAGTGATGGATTCAATCTGAGGCCAATATCCATAATTATAGTGCGTTATTCAATGAGACATTAATCGATATTTGGATTTCAATTCAGGTTCTAATTACCACTATGTATATAATATATAAGCTATATAATTTTTTTACTAATTGTTTATACTACGCGAAAATTTTAAATTTAAGTTGGAATTAATTGAAAGCCATGCTAATATAAGATATTTCTTACCAAATTATGAGAAAATATAACATTGTGTAGTCTATGTTTTAAATAGACATAACTTGCGATGTTCCTTGCTCGAAACATACTACATTTTATACGTATTCATGATGTATGAAATCCTCAGGTGCAATTGCAGTATTTCTCTCGTGAACACAGAAATATTACCTACTGAAAGATTGGTTCTGCTTATTTTGTTCAGAACAACAAAATCTTTTGCTCTTATACACGATATGTTTCAATTTATTTTTGAACGTCCAACTATTGCAACGTTGTACGATATACACTGACTAACTGAAATATATTTGTTTGTAGCTCAAAAAGTGTATATATTGATATATATCTACTAACTAATTACACAATTATTAATATATTATATGTTGGCAATTCTAGTCTGTGAATTATGTTTTTGTATAGTATCTGCTTCATGTGCAGAAGTGTTCATAAAAAATAAAAACAAGGAATTTAAATTTACCTTCCATGACACTTTTTGATGCTAATACAAACAATCAAATATAAAAAAAAATCACAAAAGAAATAACTAAACATAGTTTTAAGAAAATCTAATAAATTTAGTCTAAGCAGTCTTCTTCTGTCTTTAACTTTGGACTGAGGTTTATCTATATCAATCTTCACATGAATGTTGATTATCGCTTATCTACAAAATAGAACAATCATAGTACGATTTGAAGTAACAAAGTTAAAAAACAACAAGTTTGCAATAAATTTTCCAGTTCGTTAATAATTCTATGCCTGAAAGAGTTTTTAATTGAATTTAATTGTATTTTAATACCATAATCCTGTCCTAATTGATAACTACAAAACCCTTAGGCAGCAAGTTAATAAAAAATCTCAATAAAATGCTCGATTAGGCCCCTTCTATAAAATCGGAAGGTGGATAATGTCCTATGCCCCATGGAGCTTCAATCTTAAAATTCATTGAAAGCAATGAGGCGACGTATTTGAGAGAACGTTTTAAATTCTTTTCTCCTCACTGAGTTGGACTAATTGCTTTGTCACGTTTTTACCCGTTTAAAATTTAATATTGATTTTAAACTATTTGTTAGAAATAGTTTGAAAATAAATATTTAACAATCGTGCGTAAACGATCACTTCTCAAAGCTCTTAATATACCTATATTAAGAGTGTTTATCGTATTACATTTATCAACTTGACTTATATAAATAGCCGAAACTATTCATATTTGTTACGAAGTCGATATATGAGAAATTCACATTCATGTCACATGCTATAAAATATCGGTGTTTCCGTATAGATAAAGAAAATACATACGAAACACATGTAAAGTATCTAAAACACGCAAAATACCGCATTGCGATGTTAAATATTTATTTTTTATGAATCATAAAGACCGGGACTAAATTGATTTAGTCCTTTGGGAGATTATTTTTTGCTTTCTTGTATTATTTGTGCCTTCCAAATTATAACAAAGCCAAAAATAAGAGAATATATATTAGCTACGGCAATTCTTTATTAGCCAGAGCATATTTCTGTATAATGTTTGACAATTTTCGACAGTGCGCAAGACGAGATTTTGACAGACGCATTTCGTGTAATGGAAAAGAATGAACTGCAATTTGTTGTACATTAATATTTGTTTCCCACAAAATAATAATATGAAATTGTTTTTACCTGGCGGTCATACAACAAAAACGGAGCATATACACATTCATAGATCGATATATATGAATATTCTGGTGTGGTCGTCTCTTCTATTAGGCATAATTATGTCTGTATTTTTGAGCATTTGATAGAATATTTGATTGAACTTTGTATAGGAAGTGAAAAGCTTTAATTAACCCATTGGATTTGTTCCAAAAGCGAATGCCTTACCATAGACAGCCTCAGTTACAAAAACATAGTATTGTCGGCCTACTCATGTATTATTCACAGTACCATGTTGTACTTGGTACTAATATTTTTGTATGCCTTGATACAAACACCTGGGGCAATGACTTGGTATGTCGTTATGATATTTAGATTGAAAGTGTCGTATATCGCTAGATCCCTGAGAAAATGATCTTATTTGTATTGAATGTGTAAATATACATTTGGGTACACTTTTTCGTATTACATTCAAACGTAGCGTAGAGCAGAGCAGAAAGCTCTGACGACTTTTTAAAATCCGTTGATTATCCCTTACCTATATAATTTAAATGATTATAAACATTGGTTTTATTTGACATACTCGTAATAGTAATGACATAGATAATAATTATATAAAAAATAAGACTTTAAATAGATAATAGTCTAAATCTTCATTAATCTCAAATAAGTATTTCATACGTCCCTTTATTAAAATCACTTTTTAAAATAATATATCATTTTCACAAATCTGAAAATAAACTCACTCTTACATCGGGATATTGAGGTCAACGTACATTCAACTGCAGATGGTATCAAAGTAGAGCCTCCACAATGCCAACACGTCATATTCTCCTGAACGATCTCTTGGCGCTATGCTAGAGCCTAGAATGCATTTCCCTAAGGCTTTACTAGTTTATCTAGACGATATTTCAGTTGCGGATTCTTTTACTGTACTACTAAGTACTTAGTTCTGTAAGTCATGTCTGAAGTGTTAAATATAAATGCGTTAGAGATTTTTCGTATATTTTCTATTTTTTATATTCTTAATACAAATGGTTTGAAATGAATTATTTTGGCCGTTGTACCGACTCACATGACTATGTGAGAAAGAGATTATCATAAAATATAACATTATTCTTTTTTTAATTATATAACCAATCTGATGTGCCTTTTCAGCACAATTGAAGTATTATCACTACGTGTCCTGTAAAAATTCTAGTCCAATTAAATAAAAAATTGTTAATTCAAATGGGTAACTAATGTACGCTTACTAACGTTAATATTACAAATCCGTAAACGAGCTAGGCCACAGATCTCGGTCCAGCTACCAAACAAAGACCTGTGTGACTCTTAATCTTTTTTCACCTTGGCAAAATCCAGACGTTCGATGCCCCACAGACAATTGTTCATGACTGGAAAGGATTATATTTCCTATAAAATTCAAAAATATTAATAAAGCAGACTGGAAAATGAGCCCTACTAAAGGTTACGTGACTTCCGACAAAGATTTATTTATCTCACTGACCTTCGATTAAAACGTTATTTTCAGGTTTAAAATATTCATAGCTATGCAGGCTTTCCAATGTATTCTGTAGTTTTTGAACTAGAGAATGAACAAAGGCGTCTGAGTTGCACGTTTTTGTAAAGCTCAATTCAAATCTTGACCTCTGAGTGGTTTATGATTCACGGCTTAGTGAATTAAATGGAGTGTCAAACTTTAAATTTAATTTTGTTGGATCCTTTAGGCGAGAAATTATTTTATTTTCTGTTTGGAATTGAGAATTTTAAAGTGATTTACAGTTTCTTTAGAACTTTTTTGTGAATATTATTTAAACTCGCATTTAATGGATGAAACGCGTTTATTAGTATTTAAAATAAGTTTTTTTAGCGCTATTTTTTACAATATACAAAAATATGTCTTAGTACATATATACACAGTTATTAAAAAAAATATCAGTGCAAAGGTATAGCAAATATTACTTCAAATAAACAAAACTTAGCTCAAAAGCATACACCAAAAGTCTCATTTTGTATTTGGTTAAACGTTTTACTGATATCCTAAAATCCTAAACTCATGCAATAACTTTGAACAGAACGTTAGCGATTAACAGCTCAACCGTTATTTTAACTGTTATTTGGAACCTAACGGTTATAGTTAAAATCGTTGTAAACGCATCGAGAGCCCTCTAAACATTAACAGGATAGCTTCGAATGGTAATGAGGCATATATGACAAGTGTTTTGTGTGGATTGCAACAGAACTCTAAACTGGCTTATTTATTAGTTAAGTGGCAAGTATTATTGCCTACATAGTTTAAAGAAATACAAATTAAGTACAATTTTGACTCACGTACACGTACGGCTTCGCGCGAATTATGACTCACGTACGTCAAAAAGATAATCGTTAAGATGTTTACTTTGTAGCCAGATTTAAGAGCGCCTAGTCTTGTAGAAACAACATACAGAAGAATCTTTCCCTACAACATGAAACTAAGAAAAATTATGTAAAAAATCTTAAGAAATGCAAATCTAAGAAGTTTTGCATTGCTTGTAACATTATGGAAATATTATTATTACATTCACCCCATTTATTTTATTAATTTTCTAAGTTAAAAAAAACTTCATAATGGTCGTATAAACTAACCACTGGTATTATGTCTTTATGGTTTTTGATCTGTCTGGTTATTCGCACATTTGTGAGATACATAAATATATATTAATCCGTAACTGAGCTCCTGAAGTTGTGTTTGTAAATTGAAAATATTTGAATTAATTTAATTTATTCCACCGTTTAGACAAACAGGCTAATATTATTTAAAATTCACCTAATCACAATTCATCGTGTAGTCTAATTTATTATCTTATGTTAGTAAGAAGCGTTACTCCAAGATTATGTATAAATACAAGAAAAATAATTCAAATTTTTGAGGAAAATAAAAATGTATCTTTATGTTCGCTTTCCTGTCTATCAAATAACATTTTAACTGATCACATCTACCTATGATGCAATTAATATAATTACGGTTAATTGCCTTCAAAATTTAATAGATCAGTATTCGAGAAGCCCATAGCTATAGTGGCCGATGGTTAGCCACTCCAATCAACCACTACGATAAACCGCACTGCGTGATCTGACTCACCCTATATATTTGTACCCAAATGAATACTGATTTCTGTTTAGTATTACATTTTTACAAAATACCCGTATTTGAGGTTGGCTTTGTGACCCCAATGGAAAACTTTTTGCCCGTTTATACTCACACGCTATATTTTTAAAAAGGCATACTGTTGAACAGTTGATGTTACACAATTTTCTAGGGCCTATGCCATTCACATATTTTCCTTTTTCTAACCTTTAGGAACGTGTGCGAATAATGGTTTTCGGCAAGTGCGACGTGTACTATTTATAACACAATAATAGTATTGATAAAAAATTGAGATAATTAAAACAAAAATTATAAATTTAACAACCTCGTTTATTACTTGTATTTGATATATATGGGGCGAACCAGTAACTGACTTTTATATAATTAGGTATAGAATGCCCAATCACAAGCTACGAAAAGATAGCAATGGCCTGGTCATGTAACACGTTCCTAGATATAAAGCCGACACAATAGAAATGCACCAAGGACCACCCGGGAAAACAAGAGTGGGCAGGCAAAAACTAAAGTGGGATGATGTCTTGATGGAAATAGAAGGAAAAGACTGGCAGACTATTGGCACAAAAACTGTAAAAGATAGGAGGAGGCATCTTCCCAAGGAGGATCCACATCCACAGGCGACTAACATATTATTACTAACATTTAGCTATAAGTAAATACGAACAACACTACACTGCCAATGCATTGGCATTGGCAATGGAGATTAAGGATATGGAAATAAAAAATGCATTTTCTTACATTTAAATTAATATATTAGTAATAATTTAAACTAATAATTTAATTATTATATAATAAAAATATTCTTACAATGTCATATAAACAACATGTTATAATGTTAGGCGACGTAACAAGCTTTGACGCTAATTATCAATATTAAATTTTGGCTTATCCCAATTAAAATTACTCATTAGTAAGCAGAAAACATGGTTAATCTACGTACACAATATGATAACATCAGTAAGCTTAATAAATTTAGGAACTAGCGTTCCCTGACTGTGCACTACTGCTGTGAAATATATCCAAAGAAAACCGGACACCCAAAGACTTGCTTGTCTATAAAAATAGGATGATCACAGCACGTGTGAAATAAATCGTTTTGCAGTCCACACACATCCATATTACATACAGGTATCGCGGTGATAATCAATAAGAAGAACACACACAAAAATAAACTACTGTTGATAGATCATATTTCACTAAAAATATACATAAATTTACAATTAAACAAAACAAAACAATTAAAATCAGATTATTCGTCTCGCGAGATACGCCTAGGCTACATCAGTAATATTATTATTTACAATATTGCAAGTGCTTGCGAGATTCGTTCTTTAATTTTAGTTTGCCTTCTTCAGATATTTTATTTTATTTTTCGTAGGACCGTTTTAGGTACGGTCTATGCTTTGTTAACATGTCCTGTAGGTCGTTACCGTCTACTGTCATCTGTGTTTGCTGCTCCAGGTCGTACCTGGACGGTGTAAATATAGGGCAATGTATAAGCACATGTTCTACAGTTTGTTCCCCATTATTGCAGGTACATATTGGCCTTGTCTTAAACCGTGGTTAGTAGAGTTTTGGAGTGACGTCAAGTCTCCTTGGAAAACTGTGCAGTGGGGTACCATCTTCATCTTCTTTATTTTTGTTCCATATTGCCATTACGTCCGTGTGATGCCCATTCCTATTCTTGTTTTGCTGCCATCCGTATAGAGTTATGTGCCACCATGTCTTTTGTTTCTTTCTAACTCTCTGTTTGGGCTTGTTTGTCTACTACTGTTGATATATAGAAGACATCACATCGTGAAAAAATCACCATTGACCTACACTCTTCGCCAGAATCCTGTATTTTATAATTGTTATAGACAAGCAGGGCGTTGGGTCTGAGATCCGGTGCATCTCTTCTAATATCTTCCTTCACCATTTCCTGCAACATATTTATGCACCTATGTAGAAATCTCCATATATACATAGTCAGGGAAGGCTAGTTCTTATATTCGACAATCACGCGCCAACGCGCTAAAAGTGCTCAAAAATTATGTAAACTAAATATTAACTAAACAATATGCATAGCTACCCGAATTAACTAACGATATTACAGAAATAATTCTAGATAACATACGTTTAACTTGTCAATAGTTTGATAAGGTCAGCCATAAATTTATTATGATTTATGATTATTTCAAAGCAAGCAATAACCAAATATTAAACCGTAAGATTTAATTTTTTTAATATAATTTAATCATTATTATGTGTATCTTGATATGAGACCTGAAAAGAGATGTTCTGTTCATCATTGAATATAGTTCTCACCTCTGGGCGGGGGCTCCCCAGTACCAGCTCCTTCCACTTGATCGTATCCAACGAAGAGCGGTTCGAATCGTCGATGACCAATTCCTCTCCGAGCGGCTCGATCCTTTGGCTGTAAATTGTCCAGCTGCATCTTCTACCGCTGCATATTTACCATGGAGAGTGTTCAGAGGAGTTGTTCGGATTAATACCTGCGGCTGAGTTTCATCATCGGACGTCCAAGCAGAATACAAAATTCCACCTGTATCACCTCGATGTCCGCCGTTCCACGACTGAGCGATTTTCAAGGCTATTTTTGCCGCCCACCACCGCTATGTGGAACCCAATTTGACTTAGGGTCCTTCAAGAAAAGAGCATACAAAAGGCCGGCAACCCACCCGCCAGTTCATGGGCGACGGTATCACTTAACATCAGGTGAGCCTCCTGCCCGTTTGCCCCCTATTTTATAAAAAAAAAACATTTAAAACAAATCTATAATAAATAACAAAGATACAGATACCTTTTGAATTGTACATCGTTAAAACACATGAAAACAAAATCTTTGTCGTGATTTGATTTTCAAAACCTCAACCAACCATTATAGATTACAGGTTTCAGTGTGAACTTTTGGTAAATACAGCATTATAATAAAGTAATCTTACCTTATTGGGTTCTTCCGTTACTTATTACTGGGCCATGGTCCTACTGAATGCTTCTGTCTAGACTAAGGAGGCGACATAGAATAATGTTAGAGACTGCTTACATAGTAAACAACTTCAGTTGGGTCGTAGTTTGTAATTTAATATCCTCATATTACACAAAATCGTTCGCTCTGTAGTCATTAAAGAAACTTGTAATTTAAATAATTAAAACATTTTATTATGCAAACATTTCTTTAATATTCGAGCAAAAACAAGTGCGGTAGTATGAAAAACTTTATAAATTTGTCTTTGAAAGAACGGAAATTTGTCTTTAACGGATATAAGCCGTTTCGAATGTAAAAATGTAAAAAAATATAACGTAATTATTTTATAGATAAAAGTTTTAAGATGTATTAACCGTATCGGTGTCTTTTGTTCCAGAATGTCCAAACTACGAAAATCAAGATAGCATCGAGAAAAAATCATACATAATGACTATAAATTTGCGTGCGAAATGTGAAAAGCAAATGTGACGTTCGTGCCAAAACAATGTATTGCTGTAAGGAACTAAAACTACTCTATGCCATTGTTGTTCTATTATTAGAAGCTGAATTGTTAGTGAACATAGGTGCTATGGAGTCGAAGAGGTCTTCCATACTCGTAACTCAAAACCCGGATGATGTGAAGGCGTTAGAACTTTGTACGACACGAAATCAACAGAGACTTGGCAGTGTTTTTGGAAATTTTACAAGGCATCACAAAAAAGGTAACATATTGCAATTCGATTGTTTGTTGTACTTTACAGGCAAATACTTAATTTTTGTCTAAGATATATCTACAGTATATGTTTTTAAAGATTGCTTAATAAAATATGATCCCCAAATTATATTAAATTAAATTATAGATAATCCAAATAAATTTAATTTTCATTCGATTTCCATCATCATTATTAAAAGTTTTTATTTTCAATGATAATGAAGCGGTACTATAATAATTAATTATTGACTATCAATCGCGTCAAAGAACACTGAACCGTGTAATTAAACTACAAACTTATCATTAAAATGAGAACGTTTCATTAAAATACGAATTTATGATTAATTCAAATCACTGTATTTCACTTAAATACAATTAGAAATTTAATGCTATGAGCGTGACAATTGAACTAGAAAATTGATGTATTACACTACATCTACATTTTAGTGCGCACTTTATAGAAGGAATTTATTATTAAGTTATTTTTCTAACGGAATCTTCTGTATTTTTTCTAACGGCGACTTTGTAATACATCTAAGACCGAAAGTTGTTATTAGTGTCTACTTTGTTTTATTATTACAAAATTTTTTGACGCCATGCGAATGACGATTACTACAGTAATATTCATATATTTCAAAGGTAAACTTTTTGCAACTTTGTACCCGACATTCCAATACACAAGCCTGACAAATTCAAGTTCTTGTTCATGGTTCCTTTGATCCCTTGACCTTTTGCACTTGCCTAATTATATAGAACTACTTTCATTATCCCGTGAGATCTGGTTTTATTAAACATATGCCGATATCCAATTGGTATATAATAAATTACATAATTATTTGGAAATGTAGCATCACAAAGGAATGCTAATACAGTTTCCATGATAAAAGAGTATTTTTTTTATTGTACAACAGCCTTTATTCATAAGGCACTTTTTTAATAATGGCTATAATTCTGTATGTCAACAGGTCATAGAAGAAGAACAACATCCACGAGCACAACAACAGAAACAACAATGCACTCGACAACAGATTTTGAAACAGAATTCACAAGTGAATATAGCACAGCATATCCAAAGTTACCTAAACCATTACGACTAAGTCTAGACATTGATTACGATGTGCATAACATAAATGTAAAAGAAGATCATCAAAGGCATAAACACGATAGTTTAGATAGAGAATTAGAATTAGAAATGGATGAAACAGTTCTATCTAAAACATTCAATAAGGCTAAGAAAATGTATAGAGACTCAGCCGCATCTGCTGTTAATAAGTTAAGTGCTAAAACTAGTAAGAATGGTATATTTTTGACTGACAACTGCACGACGGTTATAGCCCAAATTGGAACAACGGCTATATTACACTGTGAAGTTAGTGATATTACGGAAAATACGGTAAGTTTTAAGACTGTAAGCCACATTAATAGTCTTGGGATATATGGGAGTAGATTAAGAATCGAGACTTACGCGAATAACACTCGTTTGTCAAAATCTAATACGTGTTTGGTTTACGCGGAGTAAATTACGAAAGTGTTTTATATAATCATTTTTGCAAAGAATCAGTAATAATGATCGTTATATTACAATCAAAAATAATAATGTGCCTATAGAATACCGAGCTTCGGATAAAAAAAATAAAAATAGTTAATAAGTATTCCTGATTATTACCAAATGAGAGCTTTAAATATTTGTTTTTAATTGAACGAATAAAAACAAAGCATATAATCTTTTAGAATACGGAAGTCGAAATTAGAATTTCAAATTTCAAACTTTAAAGGCGTAAATATTAGAATGGATCTATAGACTTATAAGGCTTACGAATTTCGCAAAACCAATTTACTCAAAAGCTTTAGTAAATCGGGATTTCGGATTGTATTTTTCACCAATGGCTTATCTTTTGATGAGTGTGAAATATCTCACAAATTCTAATAATATATTTTTAAGATAGAAAATTTTAGTACTTTGAAGCCGCTTGTTATATTTTTATCGCATCGATATTCAAAACGGCTAGTAGTATATTTATTAGAGATAGTGTATTTGACATCAGTTTTATTTGATAGAAGACATTAAGATACGTAGCGAACTTCCAGACATAAATGATTGCGTCATTTCTATTTTCCAATTTCCAAAAACCAATTAAATTTAAGACAACGTTATAGGTTGAAACAATTAGGAAAATAAACACTGCAGTGATATTAAATGTTTATTAATTAAACCCAGCTATTCCGAGCAATAGCAATAACTGAATTATTTGCAGGTGACCTGGATTCGGCGGAAAGACTACTCACTGCTATCCGTTGGTCTAGTTACGTATAGCGCTGATAACAGGTTTTTCTCCGCTCATGGACGACATGTTAAGGTATAGTTAATATAAAATATACTTTAAAAGTTTATGGATTAATACTTTGAAATTTGGATGCAAGAAAAATTTTGAAGTTCTTGTCTCTGATATTATTGAAATGTGTAGTAATCGTGTAAATCAAAAATAATATTATTCAACTCACACAAATATATAAAAACGAAATTTCTATAACAATAAACAGTAACACTAACTTAACACAAATTACTAACTAGGTCATTGAATCATTAAAGTCCATTTTATAAATACCGATATTTTCATTGAACAAGGCTTAGTTATCTCAAGGGAGGTTCAGTTTTATAACTGCAGTATTAATATTACAAATTGCAATAACTGTATTTTTCTTTATGCTAATATATACTATATTATTTTATAATGGTAACATCAAATCATTCACGTGTTTTATTTATATGAAAGTAGGAACAATAAATTAAGATTATGAATAATGAGACGGAAAGCACATACTGGCTAGAAGAGATTATGAGAATGTACGTTCCGGACAATTACCAACGCTGCCGGAAACATAACCTTTTTACTATGTATTCTACTCGTACAGATCAGAGTCAGCAAGCTCCCAGTACCCATTTGCTGTAGCAGTTTAATAGTTTTCTCGACTTTTCGTTAAATGGTTTTAAAACGTACTTAAACGATTAATGATAGCAACACTTTTTACTAAAATTTTGTCTGTCATGCTGTCAATAATTGTACTGTCTGTGTTATGTGTATCCTTAACGTCGTACTAAAATATATCAAATTATTTTTTTAACATTTTGTTAATTGTGACGTTGCTTAAATATTTTCAACATTTCAGTCATATTTAGGCCTTCGAATATGTTGGGTGAGTGAGTGACTGCGGGAATTTATAGAAGAGGCTTGTTATAGACTAAGGGTTCAAAGTAAAGGGGTTAACATCAGCCAATCACTAATTAATTATTATACCTGCCATGAAGCTTGTAGCTTTTGATATATTAGACGATGTGACATTAAAGATTCTAAATATTCAAAATTCAATAAAGATTCTAAATACTAAAGTTCCAAGAAATTATGCCAAAAAGCTTTAAACGACCACTAATTAATTCTTGCTCCTACCATGTAATTATACATCCTCTCTACTTTATACCTGTCTACCAACTGTTTACCTCCCTAACTTTCAATTTCCCATACCTAACACATCTGAAATAAATGTGTTAAAGAGTATCAATGATCGTAAGCCTCCTTAATTGTTTTGCAAAGTTCAATAGAATTTCAGTATTGTTTAACTTACGGATCCATCTTGGAGATTGAATTCATTAAGTTTAAATGTAATTGCCTATGAGTTATGGACAGAGTTGTAATATACGCTTTGTCAGGTTCGTGCAGGGATTAAGTTAGCGTGTATTATACTGTTTATTGAGCAATATCGATCTACTAGTTAAAGTACGATACTCGGTGATGGGTTTTTATCTGTAACAATAACTCGTAAATCGTTACGTACATAGAGACTTATCATCTACTAACCTACAAAAAGATTGAACAAAGAAACAGATGAAATTTGATGACGACTATTATAGTACATAATCATAAGCCATACCTATGCTAGGGCTGTAAGTAACATATATATTAAGTGTAAATTGCACAGATAAAGAATGTGGTAATTATAGGAGTAAGAATATTTATCAGAGCGTTTCTATGCAAACCCTAGTCATTTAGAACTTTACTACAACCTAAAATTTAAAAATACATAGTTTCAGTACCTTAATCATAGAAAGAAAAATAAGAAGAAATATTACAATTTTCGCTTTGATTAGCAGAGTACATTAACAATTAAAACTGGTCTCATTAAATATATTTCAAGTCATTCTGAATTTAATTAAACAGTTAAAACTGAGACAATTATTAATACATTTATATTTCTTTCATAAGGCTTCGTACTAATACTCAAACGATATGCTTGCAATGAAACCATTTCCTTTCTTCAGAATTCTCGAATCCATATAAATTTGTTACCAGGATTGGGCGTTACATATCCGGTTTGCGACATCAGCGGATGGGGGCTACTACGAGTGCCAGGTCCCCACACATCCGCCAACAAGCATTTTCTTCAAACTTGTTCTAGTGGGTGAGTCAGCATCGTCCAAATAATGTTTAACGGAAATAGACAAGTAATTGATTTTATACATCTTGATTGTGATACAAAACTGATGATTCAAAAGTCCTTTAAAGATTTTTTTGTTTTCATATATATACATTAAAATACATATAAAAATGACTGAAAAATCTTAAACTATTTTCATACATTACAGCTGCCTATGCAGAAATTGTGGGTGAATCAGAAAAGATAATTCATGAGGGTTCCATGCTTAAGCTTATCTGTGTCGTGAAAAGGTCTACAGAACCACCTTCTTACGTCTTCTGGTACTTCGAGAACAGAATGATAAATTATGATTTAAGTGAGTATAATACATGCTTTATTTTTAATGTTACAATAGATCCCCTTGCATAACTCAGGTATGTTTTATAGCAAACATGAAGGTGCTGCGGGCTACGCGGGTAGCAAGCCACGCCACTTTTCCCGATATTATCTTAAAATATTTACAGGCAAAAGGCAGCCCGCTCTCCTTCGTCTCCCACTTCAACATTCTTTTTTCAAATCTACATTTTACAAATTTAACTATTTTCAATTCTATGTTTCGAAATCTGCTGATGTGAAAAGTGAACACATTTCCGTCAATAAACATAAGTTTTAGAAATATTAATATTTTTCATTATTAAATTACTAAGTGTGGTAATTTTTTGGCTTACGAATTAAATAATAATTCTAGACAAAATCGATTATAATTATATAACACAAGTATTACTATAGTATATTTATAGCAAAGTTAATCATCTGGTTATTATATTTTATTGTAAATATTAAATGCGAGAATAATTGTATAATTGCATTTGTTTGTGATTAGATTATTCGAGTTTAATAATAACTATAAATACGACTAAAACTAACCATGAACGATGTGTCTAAGAAACTTGCAACTCCACTTGACGAAACTATCGAAAACTGTGCTAAAACACTGAACGCATTCTAAAATAGTTTATGGTCTAATATATAAATAAACTTAGATTTTTTGTCCCGTTTACTTATTAGTAATATGACACGAGATTGCTAAACAATATTTTATTTGAAAAATATTGAGTTATGCAAAAATGTTTACTTATTATTTATATAAAGTATTTTCGTATACGCGAATGATGGAGATTACATAATAAAAATCATATATAATATATTAGACTCTCATTGCTTAATACACCCAAGTAACTTCAAGTCAAACACAATATTGTTTCTGAGAAAAGCAGTGTTTGTGTTCTTTGGTTCATGTATTGTTGTTATGTGCTTAGGAAATTGAACAGAAATATCATAACAGGAACAACTTAGATTGTATTAATTACCCGTGTTATGTTTTAATAAACTGTATTATTTGTTTGGCTTAACAAGCCAGAGAAAATAGAGCAGCTTCTAGTGACAAGTTAGCAACTCGGCCGTTATAACACTTATTTTTCATATACATTTATTTTCAGTTTTAGTACTTTTCGTTTATTTACAATAAGTGAACGTTATATGCTAAACGAGCAAGTGAGGATACATAAATCGATTGGCGCATAACCGGCATTCAAATGGAAAAGTATTCCACTATGCACTGCACTAAAAAACGTTAATCACAAAAGATTGTATGGAGAATTGTTGGATACTTAATGTCCAAATCAATTCGCTTTTGTCGGTTGATCGTCAGATACGAAATTCTCAAATAGGTATTCACTGCTTTGCCTTTCTCACTCTCGTGTTACCTTCCAATTTAAACATAATAAAATATTGAAGTAAGTCGCCGAGTTGAAGATCGCATTCAATCTCAAATCCAAAACCTCTTGTCCAAATCCAAATCATTCTAGTAAAAAAATGAAGATTATTGTCTTTTGTTAACATAGCTTTTACATATTGAAAGAAAACACTTTTTTATCGGATTAAAGCTATTTATATTATTATAAACTTATAATTTATATAACGTCGGAAAAATTAAATTTAAAATTATGTAAAATAATTCTAAGTTTATAGTAATACAAATATCTTCAAAAAAATGAAGATTATTGTCTTTTGTTAACATAGCTTTTACATATTGAAAGAAAACACTTTTTTACCGGATTAAAGCAATTTATATTATTATAAACTTATAATTTATATAACGTCGGAAAAATTAAATTTAAAATTATGTAAAATAATTATAAGTTTATAGTAATACAAATATCTTCAGTCCGGTTAAAAAAGTGTTTTCTTTCAATGTAGATTATTTTCAGATATATTTCATTCACTCTTGGATATATTAAGACTTTAAAAGTTAGTGTAAACTATGCGCTGATTGTCGACTCCAGCCGTCATATTCATATACACGCATGCATTTTTTTCATATCAAAACCACGATCAAATAGAAAGTGTAGAAACTACATGATAATAGTGCAATTAGATCAAATCAAAGTTTGTAAATCTATACTAAAACCTAAGCATCAATAGAAATCAAGTTTTTATAAGAATTATCTATTATTAACTATTTATATATATTATCAAAAACCAAGACAAGACTCTGTATATTAATAACATTTAAATGTTATTTTCTAAATCGATTATTCCAAATTCAAACTTATTACTTAATTGAGGTCAGTTGCGATTTACTCACTGACCAGGATTTACCTAATTTTGCGTCAATGATTTATATTACAAATGCTACAAATTTGTAACTACTTCAACGAGTAATTTAAATCAATCGGAAATGTTTGCACAGAACAATTAAGTGGCAATTTATAATACGGATTAGTTAATAGGCAATAAGGAGTAATTTATCGAACTATTTCTGGTCTATAAAGTAGTCGTTTAATAAAAATATTATGCGATTTAATGATCTATGCCTCGTGTAAATCCACGCGGTGGTTCCCTAGTGAATATTCTGGATTATTCTTAAAAAAGGTGAAGACTCGTTCAACATTATTTCAAGAAATTTTTGTTTAGTGTACACTAAGTGTACTTGAGGTCTACGAAGAACCACTTAGCAGCAAGAGGCTGATACATTTTAAGACGAAATATACAAATTTGATTTTGTTCTGATTTTCGCGAGTATCCGGGAAATATGTCATTTACTGAGACTCCCCTTATAAAGATATAAATGAAAATGAATCACAAAATATGTTGCTAAGCGTGAAATATAATGGAGATGTTGAATAGTGCGTCGGCTGGACCAATTTGAGTAGTGTTTTTTTCCATAATCTCTGAGGAATGCTTTCCAAGGAGTGATAAAAATTATTTTATCTATTCCTTAGGTTTTTATTCCGTAGAAATTGTGTGTAGCTAGTAAAAAGGAAGTCTAATAAAAACAGTTCGCAGGGGGGCAGATAAATAATAAAAATATAATGAAATGATCTAAGAAAATGATAAATTCGCTTTTCCATCGAATACACGAGTTAAACTCAAAAAGGTCTATATATATTATAAGCATATATCGAATATTCATTATAAGCAAACATCATACAGAAAGCCTTATTAAATAAACCTCTTTCCGTAAATAAATAATATAATATTATTTGTCTTTACGTTGCTCGCGGGCTATTTTTGTTTTGATGTATCCAAGTCCATCGGGCATTATGATTTTGTTTATGAATAAAACAGAAACTGTATGTTATTTTACTTGTTTTTTTAGTCATATAAAAATCATTAATTCTGGGCACGTTAGGTATGGTAACAAAACACGAACCATAATTAAAATTTTCATCAAATATTAGAAATCTCAGGCATCTCTGGCATGCTTATGGAATCAAAATTAAAAGTGGAACTTTTAATTTAAATAATAATTATTGAAAAGTATTTTATTATTATATCATTTTATTCTGATTATTACGTCAACTTTTACAATATCAATATTTTTCAACTAGATGGCGTGAGTGTACACAATGGCAGGCACACCAGTGAGCTTGTGATTGGTAAAGCGGAACCTCGCCACGCCGGAAACTACACTTGTGTACCAGCCAACGCGCGCGCAGCGTCTGTTACTGTACATGTAGTACAAAGTAAGTATATGAGTATGTATGTGTCATATAGTCCACGCATAATAATAGTAATATAGGGATTTAGTTGGTCATAAAATGTTCTACTTACGAGTACATATTTAAAATATTGATTAAAATATATTCCCAAATAACAGTTAAGTATAGACTCTAAATATTTAAATTTATGTGTCCAAGCACACATAATTTTTTTTATATTATTTAATCTATATTATCGATGTCGTAATTGATACACCTATAACCCAACAGTTCATTTAAAAAAGGCATTTTCAACACTGGAACAGTTTTAATTTGACCCAATTTCATACAGACGTCAACTGTTATAGAAATCATAGAACAATAGATACGAATCGCCCGAAAAAATCCCTATTTGTAACGCTGGAAGCGTTGCAGTTTTCAGAAATAAACCAAACATAAATGGCTTTCAGTTTTGCTTTACCACAGCTGGAGCATGTCAAGCATTTATACGAAAGCGTCTCATTTTCATCAACATTCCCATTAACAAGTAGTTAAATAACTGCAAGTTTAAGTATTCTGTTTATAAAGCGATCATTTAGCGAGTTTTATTTTAAATGAATGTTTTTGAAAAAGTATAAACTTTCTTAAGCATAAAATCGTGAATGGTCTTAGCGACTTTAAAATATATTTGATTTTACGACTTGGAAGTGTTCATTAAATTAAAGTATATATGACATGGTACTACTACAAAAAACATATTATTTAGGATCTATATATACATATATATATTTATATATATATATATATATATATATATATATGTGCAATAAAACTGTAGTTTTTAAGTTTTTTCCTAACAAATGTACTTGCATAAACATAGTGGTGCTTCGCTAAATTTGACCCAGATTCGCGCAGAGACTAATGTTACATAGTAATATTAATAATAACTAAAAAATTTAAAAGAATATAAAAACAAATTGAAAAAGTTTGCTCCTTGTGGCAGTGTATATGACGCTGGCAGCATTTCCTCACTGTTTTGCTTTTTGCACTGTCTACTTCTTCGTTGAGCGAGGAAAGCACCAGCTCTGGGGTCACCCGTACTGTATATTATCTATCTATCAATGGTATAATACATACATAATTTTTGGTTCAAAATTATGCCAGTAAGGAATCAAGTCTAATTGAAATCTGGAAAATCTTAGGATAAACATAATTATACCATAAACCAAGAAGCCATTAAAAAAAATTAGATGGTTTCACAAGTGTTTAAACATAATTTATATGTTGATTGCAGGCGAAACACCAGCGGCGATGCAACACGGCAACAACTATGCAACAAAGAATATTCACTATTTAAAACTTTTACTTACGGTGTTATCGCTGAGACTTATTATTCAGCAAATCTCCCACGAGTTTGGATAACGATTTTATATAATTTAATTGCAATTATTTTCAAACAACTTTAGGTTTACCTTATTATATTCCCCAACGTTCATTTCGAAACCGGAAGTGATCTGAGGGATCATCTTATTTGGAGTGTAATGATTGTACAGTGTTTATTTATGTAATTTCCATTTATCGGTCATATATTTTTGTCTTTATTGTGTCTTTTATTTAAGCTTAACGTCATCAGGACAGGGGTAAAAAAACATATTGGATTTGACATATAGGAGTCACGCTTAGCGTGAAGTCTCGATTGAGCTACCCTATAACTTATTGACTTATTAATTAATAATAATTTAAATCGAATTATTTATGTTTTTTCACGACAACTAGGTGTTTTGAGGTTTAATTAATTAAATATATTAAAATTAATTAAAATATTTCTTTGATAAAATATCATTTGTAGCACATTAGTAACTGTATATAATTATCGTTATATGGAAATATAAAATATAAGAATTCTAATAGTTGTACATAAATACACTCGTGACTTATAATGCTGAAGTATTTATTAAAGTTCAATGTTAGAAAAAAAATAATTCATATTAAGAATATATTTTAAGATTGGTTAATGATTTTTTAATACTGTATTTGTAATGAAGTCGTTTAATTATGAAAAACTTATACTTATGTCAAATATTGATCTGCTATTTACACTTACTTTGTTTAAATGAATAGAATACCTGTTGTTCTTAATAATATATAAATTATATAATGTACAGTTAAAATATATCACCTTGAATCATTTTGTATATAATACACGACAATAAAGTAATTTAGCTTTCAATATAATCTGGTTGAAAATATTAAGAATGAATAAACGTAAAACTGAGGAACGACAATTCTATTTAGCAATTCGTTTTAATGGTAATCAAAATTGTATTATTTTAGCCGAGTAAAATTATTATCTCCCAATGTCAGCATACTTTTATACTTTATTTAAAACTGTTAAGGGTTCATTAGTAACCGAAAAACATATGAGACATCGTTTGGTCTACAGTATTCAAACAAGTTAAGTTTTCGTAAAGCCTTATCTGAGAAAGTATACCGAAAAAGTACAATAATGTTAACTGATGTATATACAATAATAACTATGTAAAGGAAATGTAAAATAATTGTCTGTCTTAAGATTTGAAAAAAATAAATAACTTTCAACTCAACGTGCCAATCTCTTTTTGTTTTATTTCCAAGCCAAATTAGTTTTGATATCAAGGAGATACGCTTTGAATGATAATTACTTTCACTTTTCAATTTAATGAAGTAGTCCTTTGACTCTGAATGATAGGTACACTTACAAAATTGAACGATAGAACCCCAAAGTTTTTTACAGAAATCACAACCTGGTGGCAAAAAGAAACGCGGTAGACCGACTGAAACGATTTGTCAGGTGTCAAGGATCTAGAAACAATAGCTGTCCGAAATTGGACACATGAAGAAATAGATTGCAATGGCGAAAGATACTTGCAAAGGCTTAAGCCCATATGAAACAGCCATTGATGCTATTGATGATATCGATAAATTTAGCACCAATATTGCCCTTGTACACTATATACAATATAATCAATTACATCAGTATCTTAGTAATAAACTTATTTTTAATAAATTTCACTTCCCGTCCCTATTCACTTAGCTCCTTATCTATCTTCCTTTAAATTTCTTCTGTACAAACATGACCTGTCCACATTGTATCCCAAACTTTTTTACTAATTACTAGACGTGAGACTGATCCTAAATTATCGTGATTCATGTGCACTTTTTACTTTTATTTTTCATGTTGTTGCATCAAAATATGAAGATCATTAAGAGTGGTTTCAAGCCTTACCGAATCGATACAATGACCTTAACCCGTGAAGCCTCTATGTCAAGAAGTACAAAGTTCAATCATTACGGTCGTTATACTAACGGACACACTAAACGATATCCATGATTTCATACGTGAAGGTGAGTTTTTTTACACATAAGGGGAAAATCTATATTAAACTTACTAAAACACTATCATCACACAATTAGAAATGCGACTGTCGTTTTATATTTTTTAAAACGGTTTTACTAAGCAAGTCCTTCTTAGATTAATTTTATAAATATTAAAATTAAATGTTTCAAAGTATAGCTTGGACATGCACCTTTCAACCTTAAGATCGTTCGTTCGAAAAATATCTCGGTAGGAGTAGATGTTTCACTCTAAGTGCGCAGTTAACACTGGCTCGTACGGTGATGGTAATACAGCGTACCTTAAACCAACAAATCAACGGCATGTCAAGCACATAAGGCTAACCTACTTGCTTATTAGTAAGAAAAATAAATGATCACGAAACAGTAAGAGAAACTTGATGCCCAGACCGAAGGTTTTCTAGCGGGACTGTGTTTAGTAAACAATTCGTGTTATATACGTAAGTTCGTATGTACGTAATTTAAACATATTTTACATATTTATTTTAGAACAGTATTGCGTACATATACGACTCGTTACCCTGAGGTATTGCGTTCGAATTATGGTTGGAATGTATTTTTCTTGCTATGTACGCAAAAACCTTTTACTTCTAACCTTGAAGATAAACGTCGTAAAGCAACAGGTGTATTGTAAATCCAATCCAAATTTTAGTATGTATATCTTGTATCTGTCACAAAATAGGATTTAAAATGGCTTATAATATCTTAATCCTGTATACATCGCAGGACGCAGGATCTGTTAAATTAATTTTAATGTTTCCAAATTTATAGCTAGCGTAAAATGTGCGTTGACATGCGTTGAATATTCCAATGGAAATTAGAACACATTGTCGAACACTTAAAATATATGTATAATACGCAACAAGACTGAACACAACTTGTCTATAAAAACTTGAAATGCGTAATGAAACGCACGCAATCTAAGGCTAAACCAATAATTATGAGTTCATGCCGCTGGTTTATTATTAGATAGCTAATAAAATCGTAATTCGTTTACACCCTATAAATTGTTAAATTATAAATACACTTATAAAACATAATTAATTAAAAAAACAATTATAAAAACAATCTGTGGCTTAGATTTCTGTCTCTGTTTTATAAGCATTTGTCAATTTAATAGGCAAGTAGGTAATCAGCCTCCTGTGCCTGACACACGCCGTTGACTTTTTGGATCCAAGGCAAACCGGTTTCCTCACGACGTTTTCATTCAACGTTCGAGCGAATGCTAAATGCGCACATAGAAATAATGTCCATTGGTGCACAGCCCTGGATCTAACCTACAACCTCAGAGATGAGAGTCGCACACTTAAACCACTAAGCCTACACTGCTCTTATAAATACACTTACGTAGTTGAAATCGTAATAAACGTAACAAGAGGCCTTCTGTGAAAGTCTATGGGCCAATTTAAATTCAATTTCGTTGTGGCAATTTAGAAAGAGTTGTTGACAATTGTACGCTTAAGACCATTGTTTTACGATATATTCGAGTTTTAATTAAGATAACTAATTGTTTGTGGTCATTGATAATTTATTTAATTGACTCGTAGTAGTCTTTTGTGCCTGACACACGCCATCGAGTGTTAGATGTGCACAATGCACAGCCGAAAATCGAATAACTGCGATCTAAGCCCAAAAATGCATGTTTTCGTTTGAAGTTTAAACTCTGTCTTACGTTCTCGTGAATCAGTAGTCAAATGATCAGTGGAATTAAGGTTATAGGGAAATTAAATCTTCTATCTCTTTTATAATAAAGAAAATATGTTAAAACACATTGAATTGAATCATAGTGAAGTCTTCGTGATAAGGTGTGTGGATGCTCTGGCAAGATCCGAGTCGTAATTTCATTATTGTATATCACAACTTGTATATATTATAATATAAAATTATAAATATTGGCTTTAAGCAAGTTAACAGCAAGAGTTAAACTAATCAGCGTCGAAAGAAATTGTTATTAATAGTACGAAGCAATTTGAGTAAGATGGGGTACGCCACTAGCGCATAAACAAACCTAACAGGGCGACGTAAATGCCATTGTCAAAAAAAAGTTAAAATTTGATACTTATAAAGGTTATTCACAAAAAGAGCGTGAATTTACATGAATTAAAATCCAGCTCATGCAATTACAATTAATTTAATTAATTAATTTTCTACAATACCAGTGAATAGGTTATACCAAGGTAATGGTTTTTTTAAACGATATTTTCGTGTGGACACACGGTTGAGGACAGCATTGGGCACTCTTTACACTGGCCGGGCAGGTATTTCTCGGGCAGTTGTCGATGAGTACCGAAACAAACTTGTGTCTGAAGTCGAAACTACTACGTGGAGTCTCAGACTGGGGTAGACTAAACCTAGTCCAATTTAACCCCAAGAAGACACAAGTTTGCGCGTTTTCCGCGAAAAAAACACCCTTTGTCGCTACTCCTCTTTTCAAAAACACTCTTCTTGAAGCCACAGCCAGCATCGAAAAACACGTAACGGAAAAAACGTTGGCGTTGACATATCGAACGACGTTAAGTTTCGCAGTCATTTGGAGGGAAGGGCTAAATTAGCCTCCAAAAAGCTTGGTGTGCTCAGCAAGGCGAGATGGTACTTCACTCCGGGCCACCGCTTGCAGCTCTATAAAGCGCAAATACGGCCCCAGATGGAATACTGTTCTCACGTCTGGGCAGGGGCTCCCCAGTACCAGCTCCTTCCACTTGACCGTATCCAACGAAGAGCGGTTCGAATCGTCGATGACCAATCCCTCTCCGAGCGGCTCGAACCTTTGGCGTTGCGTAGAGATGTGGGGTCACTCTGCATCGTCTACCGCATTTACCATGGAGAGTGTTCAGAGGAGTTGTTCGGATGAATACCTGCAGCTGAGTTTCATCATCGGACGTCGAGGTAGAATACAAAATTCCACCAGTACGAGTATCACCTCGACGTCCGACGTTCCACGACTGAATGTTTTTCAAGGCAATTTTTGCCACGCACCACCACTATGTGGAACCAGCTGCCCACTGAAGTATTTCCGAACCAATTTGACTTAGGGTCCTTCAAGAAAAGAGCGTACAAATTCTTAAAAGGCCGGCAACGCACTCGCGAGCCCTCTGGCACTGAGAGTGTCCATGGGCGGCGATATCACTTAACATCAGGTGAACCGTTTGCCCCCTATATTATAAAAAAAAGGTTTAGTCCTCTTTAGGCGTCTAATTCTTGCTGTGTCAAGAAGTTGGATTGCCTCAGCATTCATATGGCAGCCTGTTTAAGTGAGCTAAGGCCAACCGTTTCGTACTATTACATGGTAATGAAAGTATTCATTACCATGATGCATTGACGATGACCCGAAGGATCTTGTTCTGAAACCGTTGTAATATTTCTATTTTCTTCGCTGTACAGCACAATAAATAAAAACAAAAGTATGTTTATTCACAAATTAAAAGGACACCGTCGACTTTTTGGGTCTAAGGCAAGCCGGTTTCCTCACAATGTTTTCCTTCACCGTTCGAGCTAATTTTAAATGCATAGAAAGAAAATTCATCCACATCCGGGGATCGAACCTACGACCTCAGGGATGATGATGAGTCGCACGCTGAAGCCACTAGGCCAACACTGCACAGATAGTTGTTATGTGGCTGGATTGAATGAGATAAATAATATACTATAGTTTAGACTACTTTATAACACATACTGCGACTTCTTTCAGAAATGAATTATTTCCAAATTATATTTGTCCATACACATTGGGTAATAAAAGGCAGTCTTTGATTAATTAGTTAACAGGTTGTCAGTAACACAAAATTAATGATGTGAGAAACCAATAAAAATTAATATAACAAGCATAGATGAACAAGCCATCATATATTCCATTACAGGGAAAATAACTGAACATTTTCCAATTCACTTTGATTACAGATGATAAACGATAATTAGCAATCTCGTTAACTCGTAACACAGAATAAAAATACTAGAATAACCCCACACTACGCACACAGCCAAAATGTTTGGCTGTGTGCGTAATGAAAATGAATCGAAATAATTAGTGTCATTAATTACAATGATTTTATTTGTTACGTTTATCTTGTGAACGCTATCCTCACTTCTACTATGACAAAGCTACAATTCTATATTATAAATCAAAGAAATAACACGGGTTGATATTTGACATGTTTGTGTATTTTAGTTTTGAAACTGCTTGAGGTACAACTTCTCGCATTTAAAAAGTAAACTATTATAGACGACAAATTTAAACAATGATAAGTGTATAATTACCAAATTGTGTATAAATTTAGTTTTAATTAAACTTGACGAATAGAAACGCGACATTCTTACTGTCGTCGTGGTTAGCGAAAAATCTGAGTAAAATATGTAATTCGAATGTGTCTCTTCTAGTTGCATATAATTTTGGTATGTCCGATGTGATATGTAATAATAGAGTGAGATCGACAAGGTAATGGACGGTTGAAAACCCCTTCATCAGTTGTCAAATTCCCTCCATACTTAGGTGTGAGTTAAGTATCGTCCGCCGAAAAGGGGCTTTAATTAAATTTATAAAACATAAAAAGATGATGTTTACGTACCTACCTTATTTCAGAGTGTCGACGTTGTCTGTCCACCTTCTAACATTCTACCGACTGGGCTTCTTCAACGTCTCCATGCTCTCAAACACCGAGTATGTATATCTTAAAATATTTCATGAAATTATTATTTACATTAAATTAAGGTATTTGACCTAATCTATCTATGAATTCTAAAAGTAAGAAACAAGTGTAGACTATTATAAAATATCCTTAGAATTTAAAGAAAACACTTTTTCATGGGATTCAAGTTTTTTATTATTATAAACTTTTACATAATTATTTTTCCGACTTTGCTTGCTTTACAGCGTGCGTGGTCACCGTAAAAGTCATGTAAAATAACATAACTTCAATCCATTGAAAAAGTGTTTTCTTTAAATTTGTAAAAGTTATTTTAATAAAAGAATTTCATATATATTATATGAGGGATGAATAAGGTCGTGTTTACTACTAAATATAAACATTAAAATTTGGATTAATAAAAATAAAAACAACGGAATATAACACTAAACTTTACTACTAGATATTTTCGAGACATCCTGATTACTTTAGTTTTAACTAATAGACGATATAATAAATATGTAAACGATTTTTAGTGTCTAGTTATCTCTCATCTGAACATATAATTGCCAATCAAACTAATAAACACGTGGCCCCTCATGGGTTTCGTAAAGTTCTTCACACGCGTCTGTTGAACGTTTTCTTCATAAATAACTGAATAATAAGTATAACTCAGTACATTAAAAGATTATAACCAAGATTTTATTGCTAAACAAGAAAAGTAGGTAACTGAACTACAGCCACAGCCTCATAATGACTCTGGTATGTTTTACTTTACTATAATAAAGTGAATGTTCAATTGTCATTTTTTTGGTGACAACACGTTTACTTCACTATATTAGTTCACAGAACAACCACGTTGGTCCTCTTCCCGACTACCACGATAGGAGTATACACCATAGTGGACCTGAAAACCAATTTGCGTGTAGAAACATGTTTGCCCCACCGAACAACTGTGCTTACAAATCACTATGATGACGTCTTACTCTGAAAAGCGTTAACGAAGTTATTCCGGCGATAAAGGATATCTTCTGGACCTTAGTCACTGAGGCCCTTTGGCCAGATAGTAGTTAGACTGCTCGAAGATCCTCCCTTTAGATTGGAGGAACAGTCTTCAACAACAGTTTATATTCCTTTATAATTATGAAACCGGGTCCAATTGTCGCTTTTTCATAAGTGAATTATAAGTATAATTCATTAAATTTAAATCTAAGATTATATCCAAGATTTTATTGCTAAACAAGAAAATTAAGAAAGATATAAGTTTCATTTTAACATTAGTAATATTCATTCCACATTCACATATAACCAGTTCTGTTCTAGATATTCTGATGTTTTCCAGTCTGAACTGATATAGCCAACTGGATATTCGCCAAGCATTTGTGAATAATCCATATTAAACTCTTGTTTGTTCTAGCTCATAATCCAATCTAACTTGGACAGATTTATCAACATCTATCAAAAAACATCTGGATCACCGATGTACGCCAAAAACCTATGAAATACAATGTCATACTCAAAGTCGCTTCATAAGACTTAATTGTTTAACATTTCCCTACGGATTTCATTCAATGCTAAAGAGAATTTTTAAAGCCTACGTAAAATTCGTAGCTGAGTTGTTTAGACAAAAATTACAATGAGTAATCTACGATTAGAGATTTAATTAACGCCTCTGGTTACAGATGTAAGCGAAAACTTGCGACAGTTTGCGATAGTTTACTCATCTATTGAGACATTGATGTCTTCTAATGGAGAACAGTAAGAAATTACTAATCAAGTGTTAATAAATATATGTTAATAATAGTTGTTTACATAAAAATATAAACAACTATTCTTAACATAAACATTAAAATTACATAAAATAAACAATAAAAAATTCTCAATATTTTATAACGTATTTGTATTTTATACTACACAAGTGTTTACAATATTAGTGTTTTTATAGAATGGGCTTATCTATTTTTAAGTGATACTTCCGCCTATGGAATGCCAGAACGTTCGCTAGTGCGTTGGCAACGCCTTTTAAGAATTCATATTCTCTTTTCTTGGGGTCCAAGTCGTATTGGTTCGGAAAATACCTCAATGGACATAGCGGTAGTGCGCTGCAAAAATGTCCTAAAAAAGGCTCAATTGTCGTGTGATATGGGTAAAATTTCACATTCTACATTATCTTCTTTTCCCAAAAGGCTAAAACAAATTTAAACTAAAGTGAATACTGGTAGTGCTAATCCTCTTAACCTAACTTAACATTCGGTAGATCTTCATGCATTTATTAATAATTATTTAAATTTATTTTTAGGTATATATTACGTTTCGTGACAATGTAATTAAGAACCTTACTGTAACTAAATAAATAACGAATAACATACATTATAAGTTCATCTTTGATATATTTACAAAGCATGGGCTGTGGGCTGTACCTAATGAAAACTACTAAAACGATTACTTGCTTTCGTAGTACTTGTATTCGTATAGACCAATGTCGTCAATTAAGCTATTCCCCATACATTATAATTACTTCAAAACCAGACTCAACATTTGGACCGATAATATCCTACATTGTTCTGTGCACCCAAATCCATTGAAATAGAAATCGCATCCATCATGGCCAATGAATCGAAATGTAATAAATTAAAAATTCTTTCCGATACCTTTGTGGGTTTTGAGCTTCGTTTTTTATTTGACGATGAGTTAGTTTAGTGATTTTATTTATTATTCTGGATTAATAAACGAATTTTCAGTTTATCCGTGGGGCCAAAAAGTATAAGCTGAAAACAAAAGATTGAATTTGAATGAATCGATGAAAATGATTGAAATTTCGAATAAAATGTATTTGAATTTCGAATTTCGCAAATTATTGTATATAGTGGACACAGTAGAACCGGGTCTTGGACGAATCTTTAACCAAGGAATAAGCCGTGTTACATATATTAATAAAATTATAAATGTATTTTAATGTCCCTGTATCTGAGATTAGGGTTTAAAAAAACATATTATGTCTATCTATAAACATATAAACTACAATCTCAAAGATAAGTTTATAATATTGTATAAACTTGATAAAGATTATAATAATATTCTTTTCAAAGAAATGTCTAAGACAATTCACGAACAATGAAGACATATTGTGTTTTCGTTTGACAATAGTAATATTTAATTCAATATTAAAATGTAAAAATCCAGTCTCAATTGCCTTCTTTGAACTACGGAGTACTCTCTCCATTATTACGATGAGACCTTCAACTCAAAATCGGCTTTACCATGTCAATAGCTCTATAAAACAAATGTAACAACGTACCTTTGTTATCAAATTATCTCAGACTTGCTTGAATGTTCAACGCACGTACTCTTTAAAATCCGAAACGAATCCGACGTTTTAGCATATAAGTTCGATGTTTTTTTATATCCGCAGCTCTTATGATGATCACGAAGAACAAAAACTCATTATATGGACCACTGTCGGTGATTTTGGAAGTTACAGATTAAACCCCTCGTTTATAAATAAACATAAATATAGGGAATATTTATGTTCTTACTCACTACTTCAACTATTTCCTATATGGCACATGCCTACAGTCTAGCCCTTGCACGTGAGATGTAGCTAAACATAGTAATCATAAATGCCTCAGTAGAATAGAATACAATCCTGAATAAAATAAATAACGGATCATAACGCAGGACTACATACACATGGTTTTGGCGAGCTCTATTAGTTGTTGGGCTAATATCAGGGTACGATTCTCATTCCTGAGGTTGTAACTTCGATTCCTGGCTGTGCAACGTTAGAATTTATTTATATGTGCGCATTTAACATTCTCTCGAACGGTGAAAGAAAACATCGTGAAGAAACTGGCATGCCTTAAACTCGAAAAGTCTATGGCGTGTTACAGGCACAGAAGGCTGAT
Source organism: Pieris brassicae (assembly GCF_905147105.1). NCBI lineage: Eukaryota > Metazoa > Arthropoda > Insecta > Lepidoptera > Pieridae > Pieris > Pieris brassicae. The sequence goes on from NC_059670.1 coordinate 5,562,769, forward strand.
CATAAGTCCTAAATAAATTCGTAAATATCGCAAAATGCAAATTCGTAGTTTAATACTTATTATTATCAATTATTGTCTGAGTCTGTAAATTCGTGTTGTAAATAAGTGTATGAAATAAATTAGGCAGCAATTTACGAAAAAGCCAAAAACATTGTTCCCAACACGACCGGTGTTGAGAGAAATGATTCATTTTATTAGTTTCAAACTTATTTATTGTTAAACTCAGCGATACAATTCAGGCCCGCGGGTGCAATAGAATTTTTTACGACTTAATCGAGGTTGGGAAGTTTTATCGCTACATAAAAACAGTAATGTAAGTGATTTTGAATGATATCTTTATATATATTAAACCTTTTAAAGTGATGTAAGGGTAAAAAAGTAATTTAAACACGAAAACGAGGTAAAGTAATTAATATTATCTATAACAAATTTAGAATTTATTTGACTACTAGATCAGATTTTAATTAAATTTTATTAAAATCAATATTTAAAATTAATTATTAGTCAGTAACTGTTTACGTCGGTATACGTATGTAGTGTGAACTCGTAGTTTCCGCACTTCGACTTCGCGGAGCGATCTCACTGCTCCGAGGCTTTCTGTTCGTTAGGAAACCACAGCAAGCCTTCCAAGACTATGTTGGTGACTGATTGCTCTGCGCTGAAACAGCCTCTGCACAGAGAACTATCTATCGTGTCTAGAACAAAGAGATGTTTATTAAGAGCGGGCTTAAAGATGGTGGAAAAATTTGTAATTTTACCCACGCGTCACCCTCCACTCGCTTACAGTGTCAAACGCAATCACCGCGACGAAACGGTCGCGCACAAACTCGAGGGCGTTACAAACGGTACGAAGCATTGCACATACCATAATTAGATTAAATATTAATATGTGGTTTACTTAACGAGTGCCAAATTAGCCACGTGGAAAGAGTAGCCAAAGGAAGTACCGCGTATGCAAACCTACCTATGTGTATTTATATAATTGTGAGAGCTGAATGTTATCTGTACTAAAAGTATTATAAAAACTTAAAGCTAATATTTTTTTTAGTTTTTAAAAGTAATCTTTATAACTACTAAACCGATTCCAAAAATTGTTTAGATAATAAAGTCAATGTCTGTGTGTGCTAGCAAAAAATATAAGAACGTTCTATTATAATTAAATTAGTATTAGTTTATCGGCATGAACATCGACAAATAAACATCACATCCGTATAATTTTCAATAAAATCATATAATATTAGCATCTGTTTAGTACATATAGTAGTTTTATGTTAAATTGCATTTTTCATCGGAATCTTTTTATTAAATTGAATAATTACGTATTATACATTCTTACTGATTTTGCGATATATTCTGCCTTGCATATTCACACAAAAAGCTGCGAAAGCTTTAAGTTATGTGTTTGGGAATGTATTTTATTCGTGAGTAGTGTTCTCCTCTCAATTGTCGTCAAATCATCAGCAGACTAGTGAAACAAACGTAGGCTCGAAGTTTGAGTGAGATGAGATGGACAATACAGTGTTTCGCGGAAAAAAGGAAACGCCAAATGCTTTTATTTAAATAACTAATAAAATATACAATTATTTAATAAATTCACTAGTTACAGTTCTCGGCCATACTGTGCTGTAAATTAATTAACTTTTAACTCTATAATACTCGCCATGATTGAATAAAAACAGAATTTGACAAAAGTTAGAGAAAGTGGCTTTGTGATTATTTGTACCGAGGCATTGATGTTGTATTGTGTTTTTAATTAGAGTCAATCATTGAAATTATAGTGAAGGATCATTAATAAATTTCAGCATCACATAAAACGTTTAAAGAACTTTATTTCTCATTACAACAAATTATATTTTATTTACATCTCATGTAAACTAAATAATATGAGCGAGATACACGTCCCAATTTTTCAATTGTTCACTACATTCCCTTTAACATGCATTTTTAATGCCCCCTTGAATCTGTCAAACACGCCAATATTGTGAATTTTAGATGGCAACCGATTAAACAGTTGCACACCCTCATACCCAATCGACCTCTTCAAATAATTTGTGCGCGGCTTCGGCAAGATAAGCAAACTCGCTCGACGAGTGTTGCGTGTGGTTGTGTCCTTGATTTTCTTAAATGATAAGCCACTATGGAGAGAGCCACTTAATTTTTTTTATTAAGATACAAGTGCTATAAACATACAGTTGTTTAATAGTCATAATTTTGGTGTTTTGGTAAATTTTAATAGTCTCCGTTAAAAAAAATGTATCTAAAAAAGGCACTATCCTTTATTAATTTATTTTGTAGTGGTTGTAAGTTTGAAATTATTTTTTTTGCATGCTGTACCCCATATTTCAATTAAATATATAAAATAGGGCTTAACTAAACAATTATAAATCAGATGACGTACGGATACTTAAATCAAATCTATGATGAGTGATTTTGGTTATAGCCAGCTCTTAAGGAGACATTGTTAGTTACTTTACGTCGGTACCGGTATAATATGCTTGTTTAGTTAGTATAATTAAAGGTATATTTTTAATTCGTAATAGATTGTAAAGGGTATTTTAAATTATAGCGATTTTTTATGCAAACCTTAAGAAAATGAAGAAAATAAATTATTGCATTCTCAGTTCTGATAGGTCAACGGCATCTTTTTTCCAAAACGAAATACATGATGTGTCATTCCGGCCGTAGGACGAATCGGAATTAAACGTTTCGACAAATATCTTTAGTTTAACATTCCGGTGCCCTGTTCACAGCTTTCAACTGTTTCCATACAACTTTACTTTTTGATATTCAGTAAATGTTACGGAAAATTCAATTCTTAATATAAATCGAAATATTTACTACAACGTGTATAGACCGGATGAGAAGTGCCAAGAAACCGACCACCAGTCTTTCTAATCGTCAACTTTCTTTTAGTTTGTGATTATTATTTTTAGTATTAGCGTGTTATAAAAACGGTTGTATAAGAACCATAGCGAAACAATATTTAATATATAACGAGTAGATGTATTTGATATAAGAAATCTTTAAAATAGAAATAAGGTTCACGTAAATAATTGCCCAACTTCAAATGTCACATTGTAATCGGGCACGCATGGTAAAAAGCTTTTTACCTTTTTGAGATGAAATCCTAAAAGTACCTGAAAGGTAATCAGAGTGACTGCCTTTAACGAGACCCGATGAAACTGAAACTCAAACGATAGAATTTTGGAGAATATATGTAAAATTACATTTTATAAGACCGTTCTTGGATAAATGCCAGGATTTTTAAATAACATATTGTTATTTCCTTTTCTCCGTATTCTTACTTGTATGGTTATTGTTTGTAAGCATTAAGACCACCGGTTGCTCACTTATTATTTATAATTGTTAAGAATATTTACTAAGCAATGAAATATATTTGAAATACGTATTTAGTATATTGATAGTGTTCGTATTAAACACGACCTGGAAGGATGTGAATCTCTTAAACTGTCCTATAGAATGACGAGAGTATAAAAATATAAAAAAGCTTTTAAAACACAAATTAACTGACCTAAACCACGATCTCTGTTAATAAGGCAAAAGTTACAAAAAGTTGTATAATTCTAAACGAATAATACATATGGCGAGACTTAACAAATTTTCGGCTAAAGTGTTTATTAATGATCGGCCAATATACACGAATTTGTATAGAACCGCGGTGACGCCCAGAAACCCCCAAAAGACAATTAAAATCATTCTATTAATAAATAAATGAACTGAATGTAGACAGCTAACATACTATTAAATAGGCTTGTTAAAGACTACTTCAATATTCATAATTAAGTTGAACACGACATTTTTAAATAAAGATAACATATAGCAATGTTAACATGCAGTTTTGTTTTGCAGGAGTACCTGATTAGCATTTACTTTTTGTTTATGATTAAATGCATTTTCTGGCATACTCATTAATGTTAATTATTTTAAGGTTTCCATATGGAACCAGCTGATTAGTGAAGTATTTCCAAACCAATTCTTCGTACACTAAGGGTCTTTCAATACAAGAGCGTTCTATAAAAAAAAAGATATGGCTCCTGTTGCCGTGATAACTGATGGACGAAGATTGTACTAAAATATGAAGAAGCTTGAGAACTGAGGTCTACACATTTTACCATCATTTTATTCGTGTACCTCCTCTTAGTATTCGCCTTGCAGACATTATATGTCGATGGCTTTTTGGCGAGTTATATAAGATTATATATATCTTTGCCATTATTCACTGATAATTTACAAGCAAAACATAATGTACAAAGACCAGTTAGCTTTCTACGAGTATTTTAAAGATATTTTCTAGAAATCATCCTACCATCTCTTAATTACGTCAGTACATAAATAACCATGTTACTGTCAGTAGGGACAGTGATATTTCTTTCACATAAAATGTCTTAAATGCTCAATGATCAAGCTGTTTGAAATGTACAGCTTGTGAATAGCCACTGGGTGCGTAATAATCCTTATTAATTAACTTGGAAAGTCAGTCTGCTACATTATACGCGTGTACCAAAGACTACGTATATTTGTTCGTGCATATTAAACTTTGTGTGCTTAATATATCATTAATTCCTTCGTGTTGTTAATTGGATTTATTCTTCTCCAACTGAAGCAGTTTATTTTGTTTGAATAAAATATGATACGGTGTCAACATGATTTTATGTAGTTGAATTTTTTGTACATAAACGGTTATTTTTTTTATGACTCGTGACTTTTTACGTTAAAATATATTTCTATACTCTATGAGACATAATTTGGGAGACAAAATAAAATTTCGTATTTTCGTTATTTCAATAGTCAAACATTTATGTTTTATTATAATAAACATAAATACGTAACGCTACAACCTCTTTAGGTCTGGGCCTTAGATTTCAGCATCCGTTTCGTGATCATTTGTCAATATAATAGGCAAATAGGTGATCAGCCTGCTGTGCCTGACAAACACTGTTGTCTTATTTGACTAAGGCAAGACTGTCAACGTATGGGCAGTGTTGGCCTAGTGGCGTGCGTATCTCATCCTTACGACCTTACCGACGACCGGGTTCGCTTCCCGGCTGTGCAGCAATGGATTTTCTGTCTATGCACTCGTCTTAAACTCACTCGTACTGTAAATAAAAAATCGTGAGGAAACCGACATGTCTACACAAGCCCACCTACTTTATGAAGTAGAAATGATCAAATAAAGGGATTCTATTTGAGAAGGATATAGGGGTTGTAGTGTTACTGGATTATTATAATTATTTTTAAAATTCAATTCGTTAATGACTTACGAGAGTCAAACACCGGTAAGTCTCGGTTTGAATCTTAAATCAGCTTTATCAACACCATAATAATTTACTGTGAATGTTTCTCGGTATTTACGTAGCAGCAATGAAACGAAGTAATAAAAACATAAAGCGCTTCAAGCCGTTGAGCGTTAAGAGTAATGTTATTACTAAGTAAACATTTTAATAGGTTTTAATGGCATAATTCGTACGCTTGTGTTGAACCTTTGTAATGAGCTAACAAGACAAACTTATTTTTAAGTATTAAATAAATACATAAGGAAACGTATGGAATAAAGTATTGAATAATGATGTAGAATTTAACCGGAAATACTTTAATTATGTTGTAATAATTAATCGGCAATAATTAATGTAAGAATTCAAAATTCTTTAAATTGTTGATGGGTTCGAGTGCTGATAAAATATTACATATGCGTCGTTGCTCGTCGAAGGATTTGGCAATAATAATGTAAAATCACAGAGATATTTCTGTCTTATACACAACTATGGTACATATAGTAACCAACAAAATATATCTATGATATTGGCACATAAGTAGTCGTAAGCTGTTACTCCTGCTACAAGTTCGGTACATCGTAGATAGTACAAACTTCCAGGCTACTCCCTGTTTGCTGTCTTGGTCAAGGACATCCAGGTATAAGGTAATAAGGTACATACTGGTAAGTATGTAATGTAAAAAAAACGACGCGATTTTTATTTTTATTAAATAACGCCAAGTTTAAGACTTGGTTTAACTGTTAAAATTCAAAACGTCTTCGGTATTATTTTTAGATTATTTTGTATTGTAATAAGGCTCTTAAATTACCAACAACCACTTTAGCCAATATACAGTTGCGTATTATGAATAAATGTACGAACTGTTTTACTGTTAAGAACTGAAATAGGGTTTCGTACGTAGCTCTCGACCTCTTTGAAGGTTAAAAGACCTCGTTTTTTGTGTATTAAAGTGTTCGTACTATTTAAAACGACTGTTTGAAGACTCCGTTTCCAATCTATTTCTTTGAACGCTTTCAATACTTTTTAGATTGATGCTTTTTAAAGCGATTTATAATTCGCTTTATTTCTTATTAACAAATTTAAAATTTATTTTGCGCACTCTTGCATTTTTTAAGATAGTAATTAACAAGTTTATACTAAGTTGTTAGGAAGTTTTGAGTTGATATATACGTCGGAGAAATATATCGTTAGTCCATATGGACATCCTAATTAGCGGTCTTAGTAGGCGTCATGTGGGTCAAAAACACGAATAATTATCGTACAGTATTTAATTTACACGGATTCTTTTTAACATTACAAATAACAGTTTTAGTTTAAATTATAACGAGCAATGCGTTCAAGGCCCCGATCTCACTTTCAATCACAATCTACTCAACCACAAATCACATAGACCCAACTCGGTCCAACGTCGCAAGACCACAATGTTCCACTGAATACTCAATCACAACTACACTGTGTTCTCTGAACGCACTGTCCAAAGTTAAGATGGCGCCTCCTACCCTACCCTATTTCCTCGGCTCTGATTGGTTGTAACAATTACTTTTTATTCGTTAAGTAATGATTCTAAATTATGAAACAATTAAGTAATAACAAAACAAATCGAATCAAACTAAATTATGCTTCTTTAAACTAATAGAAGGAATCTCAATTTTTAACCAAAGTAACAATAATAATCAACGGTCAATTGACTCGATCAGAACATTTCCGTATAGCATATAAATATTAAAATGATATTTTATCAAAAGACGTGTATGTTAGTTAGAAAAACGTAGTAGAAGGCGAATCAATACAGAAATAATGAATATATAACCGTATATGAAATTATGGATACGTAGCCAATATATATACCGATAGAAGTCCGACCTAGACCTAAACCGCAAGTAGAACCTATCCCCGTACAACGCTTGGCCAGACATCGGCCTACAGTATTTTATCAAATGGAACCAATCATTTGACATCCCAAGGTGAGATGGGATATGCAAAGAATTAAATATACCTATACCGGAGGTTAAAAACTAAAAAACATCATGAATGGTGACTTTAGGAACACATATGAAAGAAAAAGAAGTAAATTTAAGAATTGGTACTGAATAAATTCAAAACTCTCGTTAAGCGTAAATTAATCAATGAAACTTTTTATAAAAAAAATTGGCGGTTATTTGCAAGGCTTTGAGTGAATCTGTTCTTTCATGTGGATTTACTTCCCATTCGAAGCATCTGCTCATCTTCTGCCAAGAGATTTTATAAATTTGACGATTATTTAAATGGTCATTGGAATTGTTTTGCCTCAGCTCAAACAACTTGTATGACTCAAAACTTGGCCTTTAAAAGAGTGGCAGAGAGTTTCTTGCCAATTCTTCCCTTCCGTTCTACGCTCTTTATTTGAGAACTTGGCAGTAAATCTAAAATTAAAAGCATTTTATGTATATTTCTTTTTTTGACGTTCATAAGTGTACATTGTGTTACCTACATGAAGAAATGATTTTTGACTTTGACTTTGAAAAAAACTTGATAAATTATATAATTTTGATATTTGTAATTCAAATAATAATAATTTAAATTTCTACATACAACTAATTCTGAGTTTAATTATTGTAACCAAATATTAAATTATTAACAGTCTGTGATTAAATTAGCAATGCAAGAGTTTGTAAGTTCAAAGGGGTTGTGACTCAATTACAACTTGCCGAATTCGTCTTTCTAAGTTTTATTTGATTTATCTTTTGACGTGCACTACGTACAAACGTTTATTTATTTACACTGCGGTTTCGGTTTAATCTAATCAAATTAGCATCTTCGAAGGTTCCACCTAGTGTCAGTAAAAGTACTTTAAAACGCCGAGGATAAATAGAGTTAAGTTAAGTCAAGTTATAAACGAGTTTTACCTTGACGGCGACCAAATTAAGCTCCGAGTATTAATGTGACAATCATTTGCGCCTTTATTTAAGTAGACATATATATGCTCAAATATCTATTTGGGAGAAATCTTTAAAGGAGCTTATAGCGACACCTACATTATACGGATAGAATCACTGCGATGACGTCATTCCCTGAATCGCGCAAACGACCTTATTCAACTAAAGATATATACAAGTTCACAAGGATCCTTCCTTAAGGTATTGGGAAATTTAGAAAAAATCGATAAATGTTCGACGTAATCACGTTACAATACACAATATGCAAAGGTATTGACACAGACGTGATCGTCTCACGGTTGTCCCTCACATTTTTTTATAGAACGGGGGAAAATTGACAGGAGGTTTACCTGATGTTAAGTGATACCGCCCATGGACACTGAATGGCTCGCACTCGCGTTGTCGGCCTTTTGAGAAACAATTCCTGCGACAAGCTGTTCATATTTCCGTCACACGAGTTTAAGCGTTTGTTTTGGTTCTCTAATTTGCGCTTATGAATAAAACGTTCTCAGATTAATTAGGCACCGATTTGTTATTCCTGTCAGTACACTCTTACAAATTGTATTAGAAATAAACACTCAACTCACATACTGATTTTAAGGTGACGTTAAAATACAATTGACATGCATAGGCATCGAACCCGAACTTGTCATGGTATAATCACATGACGTTGGCGACAGGAAATAGATTCGATTAATCTGTAGAAAATGTTCAAATTGCGTGACCTATTTCACTTGCATTTCCACGCTTTTCCATCATTTTAGATTTATTGTATTGTCAAACTGATTTATTGAGCTGAGCACACAACATTGAAACACTTTTAATATTTTCCTCAAGATGCTTAGAGCAAGATTCGAAAAGGGGAAAAATAGGAGGCTGTTACGTTAAACGCTGCCCTTTTAAATTGACGAAGAAGGTTTACTTGTACGTAGCCGGCCCTTGAAAATTTACTACAATTACATTTTTTACATCTATGTATGTTACATAACTAAAAATCATAAAGATTGTTTAAAAATACACAATTGCAAGTCATCAATTACAGAAGAAAATTCTTGTGAAATATAACATATTCGAATATAGGAACTGATCCTGTATGTGATTGAGAATTCTCGACAAGAACAGATTTCTTGCATCGGCTATCTATGGCGCGTCAGTGTTTAGATTTGTTTATGACGTTTTACGTGCAATTTTAAATCGCTTGAATGGTTTGATTGGTATAAATTTACAGTTTATATGTCACTGGCCTTAGTGTATATATATATATGTTAATGATTTAAATATGTTCGACGTCCTGGTGGATAGAAAAACTGTGTACAGTTTGTGTTTCCACCACACCAACTTCCTTTATATTAAGAACACTTATACAATAAATAATTAAATGTAATGATCCACTATGCCAGTACCCTATCACTGTCACTGCCATTCGATTGTGGAAAGCTCCGTCTGAGCCCGTGATGGCCTCGCAGACTTAATTAACATTTAAGAAACAATTGACGATAATATTCCAATAAATAATTGATATTTTTTATCTATATGTATTTTTATATTGAGTAGTTAAGAATCGTTTTAAGTTCAGTGTTGTATTTTTTTAACACTATTTATTTTTGGGTTGTCTGAAATAAACATTTAGGCAGTTAGACCGCCGATATATCCTTTGTGTTTATTTAATCTTATTTTTCTCCTGTTTCTTGTTATTGTGATGTAAATAAAGTGTTCTTTTATTAAAAATATAGAACGCTGACTTATCCTGTGTTATCCTAAATTATAATCAAAGCATTAAGTTAACATCCCCATTTCTACACGATTCAGCCGTAATAAGTTAAGGATTCTTATAATTATTAATAGACGGCAGTTTGAATGAGCTACTGAAGTGTGATTTTCATTTCAATATAAAAGCAACGTGATAAAATTAATATTGATTAAAAAAACTGATGGTGCAACGACCTTTGACCTTTGGCCTCATACTTATCTATGTTTGAACATCAGGAATATATCTTCCTTAATAGCAAAAATGTTTTCTTTTACGCCTGATACACACTCTTCATTTTTGCGTCTAAGGCATGCTGGTTTCCTATTGATGCTTATGCTTTAATTAGATCGCACGGTGAGCCTCCTAGGCCTCCACTGCTATTAGTTAATATTCATTAGTATTTCCCAAATATATTTTTTCTTGGTTTTGGTATATTTATAAAATACAAATATGGACAAAAAATTGTGAAGCTCGACTTATGTTGATTTAAAAATTCAGCGTTTTCGCTTCGTTAAAATTATTCGACCGTAGCAAAACAATGTTTACAGCATTTTAAATATGAAACGAAAATATTGTTAAGCTTAATTTTTAAATAAATCGGTGCAATTGAATGTTTAATTTTTTCTCTGTACGATAACAAACACCGTAAAGTTACAAATATTGATTAAGAATTTGCTGTACTATGCTATATTCATTAAAATGTTGTATTTTGATGCACTTGTATTTTTCCAAATATTTATTTATGTGATCTGTGTATGAAGATTTTAAGTTTGTTTACAGTTTTCCATCTGTAACATTTATGAATGAGTTTTGGTATATGTTACAAACGGAGACAATACAGGATTGAATACAGTCCAAATGGTTTTCTTAATAGTAAAATCTGTATATCTTTAAAGAATAGAAGTAGTTTTTCTTATTATTTAATTTCCCAATTTCCCCGACTCTTGTAGTGCGGGACCTTGTTTTATACATATATTTTGTACAAACATATATATACATACATTAAGAAATTTCCTAATATATATCCATATATATTAGCCAATATTTCATTTTATAGTGGGTGCCCGTCTCAGAATAGAAATAGTGTGAAATGAATTAACATTGGTCCTTCTTTGGCTCCTTGAATCAATAGGAAAATTAAAATCTAACTACCTACTACATTGTCTAAGATAAATCAGACTTAACAAGGTCTTTGCCATAAAGCAGGTATCAATTACAACTAAACAAAATTATTTTCCATTTCCTCCTTATGACAAGCAAGAAATTATAAAAGCCTCAATCTTCGCCATTTAATCACAATGACAAAACAAGAAATTGGTTACTTATATCTGCAATCTTAGTATTTTCCCTGAATCCAGGAAAATAGCTAATATCACCCATCTATAAAGCAGGTAATAAAATGTAAATTTTACCGACCCATTCCCAACCCTTCTCCCAACCCTCGCTAAAATTAAAGAAAAATAATTAACATCAGATTACTTAATTACTTGGAAAAAAAATCTTTGCCAACAATTAATTTGGGTTTGGACATAATGGAAGTAATGAAGATGCAACTGCTGGATTGTTTGAGACGATACGTGCCAAATTAAATGAGGGGTAAAGGTGTATTGGTGTTTTTCTTTATCTACCCAAAGTATTGACTTTCACAAGAGTTATTCTAATTTACAATATTCAATTCAATTATTAATTTATTTAGTCTCGTTAGAATTTTAAACATTTCCAAACATCACTTGATAATAATTGAAACCCACCCAGGTTAAGGTTAGGTAATAGTGGTTACTCTAACATATGTTGTTAAACGATCTATAACTAAGATTTGTCAACCTCTTATCGTTTTCTTGCGGCTTACACTACGAGTATATAACTTTGTACAACCATTTGTTGTAGGTATATTTGGTTTATAAATTTGTTAAGGATATATTCGATACTTTAGTGCTATTGATACCGAAACCTTCTGATTAAACATTCCAAAACAAGATCAACTAAGCTGTCTTACATACGCACTAGGGATTTAAAGTATAAAATCGTCTTTAAAACAGTAACAGACATAATCAGATATGAAGAGCTTTGTTCATTAGCGGGTGAAATGCAAAGCTCATTAACAAAGTCTAAATGTATAGTGTATTAATAACTTAATGCTATACAGAAAGAACAACCCTATTTCTACATTACTTTATAAATATAATTTCTTACACTTACTTTGATCTAAAAGGGAAGTAGAATATAAGTATTTTAGCTAGGAAAAGGCGTTATCATATGGAGGAAGGGTGATTGTTCATGATAAGGGAAGTCCCGGAGTAGGCTGTGTGGGAACATAAAACCCTTTTATTGACAATTCATTTTCACTGATACGGAAAAGTTTCTGCGTTTACCTGCTTTGAAATTGAGCTATTTTCAAAGGTTTATTTTAAAGATTACGAAGGAATCTCAAAGAAACTAAAATGGATTTTATTCAGAATTGCTTTAAGTACACTATAGTGAGTTATGCAGTGTGTGATAACAGTTAAGGGTCGTACAATCAAACATGGCAACAATGAATTCTCTTTTGATGTTCATAATTAACGCCAGCGCTCAGTTCTAGAACATTAATCGAACTTAGTTTCAAGAGCTGACAAACCATTTTTTACATATGAAGTTGGACATATTTGTCATGGAACTTTAACTTCTAAAAGCATTACCGTTTCATCGCTTTGTATACGATTCCGATGTAGATATTAAGAGATAATATCTGTAGGCGATGTCATAGCTTTGAGAATGCACAGTACAAAAGCTCAATATTCATGACGGGATGTGTGCTGTGTGCTGATCGACCGTATTGTGAAACATTCATGTCTTAGATGTAAAAAAAATGATCTGTGCCAAGACGGCTGATTTTCTGGAAGACAAGTGATCGAAGGATCAATTGCAATCTCATTGAAGGTTTTAACGCCCCTGAATAATAATCAAACAAAACATATAGACCTTTATAATTATTTCAAATTGGGGGAGTAGACATAACTGATGGTGCCCCGAACTGGAGAGACACCGAAAGAAGGTCAGGAAGCTGTTCAATAGAGCAGGTAATACTCGGTCTGGCTTGGATGGCATCTTCCCAGGCCTACTAAGATGGAGTGGGAACCTTTTGGTGGACTATCTCGTCTCAATCTTCCGAGCATGTATAGCCCACCGTTACATACCTTCGAAATGGAGGGAAGTGAAAATAACATTCATCCCAAAACCAGGCAGAGAGGATTATACCTAGGCGAAATCCTTCAGACCCATAAGCCTCACTTCATTCCTCTTAAAAACAAGGCTAGGAGATCGGGAAATACGTAGCCAGGTTTCCAAATTCCTGCATCCAAATTAACATGTCTACAGCCCAGGCAAATCAACGGATTCATCACTCCACAACGTTGTGTCTTGCATTGGCGACTCCCTGAAGTTAAAACAGTCAACCCCTGGTGCATTCATTGACATCGAAGGCGCTTTTGACAAAACAAACTTCACGAGCATAACCAGAGCACTCGTTACATGTGGAGTATCATCAACTGATAGGGTGGATAAACAACATGCTAAAACAACGAGCTATACAGTTCACTGTTAATTCCACAACAGCATTTGTGCAGGGCATTGTCAGCAGAGGCTGTTCACAAGGTGGTGTCCTATCGCCGCTACTGTGGAACCTCGTAGTTAACAAGTTTATCACAGAACTCAACGCTGGCAATCTCTACACAGTGGGATATGCGGACGACATAGCTATCTTAATACTGGGGAGCTTTGAAAGCAACCTATGTGATCTCATGGGAAGGGCTTTCAAAGTAATTGAGAGATGGTGCAACAAGCACGAGCTATCTGTCAACCCATCAAAAACAGAGTTAATACTCTTTACAAACCGGAGTGTTCTGGGACCACACAGGCTTCCAAAACTCTTCAACACTGAACTCAAACTCAAAAATGAAATAAAGTACTTGGGTGTGATTCTGGACAGTAAACTGCTCTGGAACAAACACCTAGAACACAAACTAAACAAAGCAACGATCGCCTTCTATCAATGCAAAAAGATGCTAGATGATGCGTGAAATGGGGCTTATCGCCTAAAATAACATTATGGCTATACACTGCCATAATGTTAGGCCAATACTGGCCTATGGAGCCCTGGTTTGGTGGCCAAGATCTGAACTTCAAACGACGATCACGAAACTGGGACGCTTCCAAAGGCTTGCCTTGTCCGCTGCTAGCGGTTGTATGAGAACAACTCCGACCGCAGCTATGGATATAGCCCTGCAAATCTTACCTCTGGACCTACACATACAGCAGGAGGCAGCCCTAGCGGCTATCAGGCTTATGGTATTGGATCTATGGGGAAAAAACCACTACACTTCACACACAGTGATTCTCAACAGGGCAATATAGTACCAACCTCTTATAGCTGCGCCATGTTACAGAATCACTAACCAACTAATATTCAACAAGAAATATCTTATACGACTGAGAGAAGAGGAGCAGGATCAGTCGCCCCTGAATGAGCTACGTATATACACTGATGGTTCAGAAACAGGGTGTGGCTCAGGCGCTGGTATTTTCTCCTTTGATCTCAACATCAACATACACCTACCTCTGGGCACACAAAGCACAATTTTCCAATGTGAATGTGTCCCTCTAACCGAAGCAGCCAGAGCCGTACAGCGGATGGGAGTTAATGACTTTTGCATTAAGCTCATATCCGACAGTGCATCCGTGCTGATGGCGCTCGGTAACGAAAACACAAATAGTAAATTAATACTGGAGTGTCACGAAGCACTGGAGGCAACAACTCTAACAAATAGAGTTACCTTACAGTGGATAAAGGGACACAGTGGCTCTCTCGGCAATGATGCTGCCGACGAGCTTGCGAGAAGAGGCTCTGGTATGATGCCTGCTGGCCCGCATCCGCTCTTCCCCTTGCCCTTCTCGCTAGTTCGAACCTGCATTCGCCAGAGATCCGCTGAACTCTAGAATCAACGATGGTCGCGAAGTGTAGATTGCAAACAGTCCAAAATGGCTCTGCCGGCTGCGCTGAAACAGCCCCTTGTGCAGAGGCTGTTTCAGCGCAGAGGAATCAGTCACCCACGTAGTCCTGGAATGCGAGGGTGTGGCTAATCAACGTACAAAAATCCTCGGAACAGTGAGGTCGCTCCGCAAAACCTGTGGAGTGCCCGGGAGACTTTGGAAGGAGTTAGGCTGGCTAAATTCGCTAGGGCTTTTACGCACAACGGACCGACTACGCGTCTAAGTACGGAAATTGTGTCCACTCTACCTTGCCTTACCTTACTTTCTTATTTCAAATATAATACAGATAAAATAAACTACAATTGATAAGCTTGAATTTTTAATAACTCCATACATAATAAATCTTCAGCAATGTTTTCGTTTCATTAAGTACAAAATTGTCGACACAGCGAGTGGTCTTGATAGATGACGTTTCAAAAACATGCCCTCATTAGCAACCGTCCACGATAATGGATCTTTTTGTAATGGACCCTATTTGGAAAGTTTTTTAGTATGTATAACCAACTGGACCAAAGGGGCATCAAGAGTGTAACTCTTATTTTCTTTTTTGTCATTGTAGACGATGTAGGTAAAATAATCATTTTGTCTACATTGTTGTTTTTAGTCGGTTAAGAAATTGTTCTATGGAAATTACACAATGCATCGTAGCAGTACCCTTTTTAATGAGACATTAAAAAATACTTGTATAATTTATGTACATAGTTTTGAAACTCATTTCTCACTCAATCATTATCTAGACAAGACTAGCAAAACTTAAATAATTTGAACTCTGTTGGGGTATAACGAACTTATGTTTTTAAACTAATATACATTAGTATCGGGTCTATATTTATCAATCAGGTAGCCTGAACATAAAGCTAGAACTGAATTTTAAAGCGAACTCCAAAGCTAATTTGCGTAAACCTATGGTTTTTTTTAATTCTGAAACTTTTCACATTCGTTAGAACTTTTAAAAAGAGAACAGAGCTGGATGCTTAGAACATAATCAGTGTTTGTGTCAAACCTAAAGTCTGTACAATAGAATGACTCTTCTCTGCACTTTATATATTCTTTCTTAATTAAGTTACTGTTTATTCAATTAATTACAAAGACATCAGTAACAAACAATAATAAAATAGACAACGAAAAACCTTAAACGTTGATCTAATACAGGTAAGTTCAAGCAGTCGTTACAAATTACTGAGTCAATAAAACAGTGAACAAAATAGCATCACATGCAAGTTAGATTGTATACAGGTCGCAATGCGATTCAATTTCACGCTCAATTTGTAAGCGTCTATAAGAGGGAAGAGTAAGCGTAGACAAGTTACATGAAACTACGCCGTAGCACTGCTACAAAACATTGGGTTGATTTGAGCAGTCTGAATATAAAGTCGTCCTTTATTAAATGGTTCAGGTGAGCCCTTGATGGAAATGGTCTGCCCAAAATTTTCAGTAATTTTTCAATATCCAATATTTGACCCAAACCTATCATAACCTTTTAAACATTTTTGGAACATACGTGATTTATACAATTATTTTTTTAATGTAATCATATTTATCTTGTTTTAGTAATCATTATATTAATAATTATCGTCGTTACTACTGTAAAATAAAGTATTATTTTTTTGAATATTGGAAAATCTAACATAGACCACACGTAAGAATAATAACATACTAGAATCCACTTGCGTAATATTGACGTTTAGTAACCTAATTACTACTTTGTAAGGCATGTGCGTAAGGTGTATAGTACGGTGTATGTTGTAATTTAAGATAAATAATATTTTACAACATAAAAGAAACTTACAAGAAATAGTATTGATTCTGCTACATTTTAAAACAGATTTCAACTTAAAAACTGTTCTTATTTGGATTTACATTACAGGCAACCGACCAATTTTAGGGCTACTTAAACCAAAGAAAGACAATAAAAACATAAAAATTGTGAATCACAAATTCATCCATGTTTACTGTATTTTTCAATCACCTAAATTCGGCTTCCATGAAACGTGTCGTGAATGGTTATGGTTAACCTTTTCTAAAAATTGCATGAGTTCAAACAAAATATTTTCGAAGATTCCATTAAAGTTCGGGGTATGCGATAGTCACTCCTATTGTTCAAGCATAGCGGCCTAAGTGGCTTGGGGAGGCATTTCATGTTGTTCATCAAGGGATCTCTGGAGTGATCTTTTGTAATTGAATTCGGTACCAAATTAATTGCCGCCGTAAGTGGAGTGGAACCCAGCCGTTAACGTCGATTTACTTCATGTCATGAATGGTCTGGATCTGGTACTCGTAGATTTCGATCGGATTTGATTCAAAGATATCTTTTACAGATTTAATCCGTGATTAGCCTAAATTGATTACTATTTTCATAATCCATATAAATACTGTCTATTAATTATATCTTAGTATTTCGCAATAGCTTTATATCTATAATATATAAATACCTAACAGATGGTTATGTTACTTTTAAAATTGAGAGAAATATTTAGAGAAGGTTTAAAAATTAATTGAACGTTTTTTTAAGAACTAGCGGTCCGTCTTCGCAAAGCTGTATATTTAATTAAAAATATGTAATAGATAGCTATATTATATCAATTTGTAGATATAAATGTCTTCTATAAAAGTGTATTAAATCACTTTGCTCTATTGTCAATAGATTCCGCAGCGTACGCGGAATAGGAATTTTATTGGCATATTATTCACACTTGGGTTGCATTATCCAAGTTTTCATTTGAACACTGCTTTGAAAATATTCTAAATATTCATTAAAGATAAAGTAGGCTTTTCATGGTGAAAGAATTTGTCGATTCGATCCAGTAGTCCACTACTAAAACCTATTCAATGCAAACAATCAAATCTCTTCTCTCTAGAATATTAGGTTAGAACTTTAGATGTTAAGGTTAATTTGTCACAAAACCAAATTCTTAATCGACTAATAATCTTATACCAATAGAAGATATTTTTATGTATGCAATTATAAAAATATCTTCAATGCAAACCGTAATTGCATGTGAGATATATGATATTTCAAATAAAGCGCTGATGACGCCTATGGAGTAATAGGATCTCATAAGATTGTTAACTCACAGAATAAAGTACCTGAAACAGAGACGCACGTGTTTCATCTCCGTTGAGGCAATTAACTGGATTCAGCAGCACAGAGTATTACTAATAGTAAGCTTAAAAAAAAGAGGAAAGTTAATTTTAGATGTCGCCAAGCGTGTTTAGCTGAATATTTGACAAACAATTACGTAATATAAGGTGTTTTGAAAGCAGAACTTTACGCGACCTTATTTCATAATTATAATTTATATTAATACAGCAACAGGTTAGTAAATAAAGAATATTATTACAGATATTATACAATCTTAAAAGTTGTGTAAGAATGCGTCCCATATTTGTCATTTTTTCGTATATTTCAATCTGTGGTCAACTCGACCTCACTATCACAATCTCGCTATAATGAAACCCAGCAAGTTTTTTTGGAAACAAAGAAATAGTGTAACAAAAAGAGCCTTTGTTAGCCGGTAAAAATACATTTGTATTGTATTGAACGTCGTATCTTTCGCGAACGAGTTGCTTGCGAAACAAAGAGGAAATCTCGCAAATTTATTCAACACACACATGCCTTAATTAACGTTGTACAACAAATAAATTTGAAAATAGAACATAATGTCATGTTCAGAGAAGCGTGTTTGTTTTAGTACATCGAATATACTCATGTCCCAGTAAATAATTTCTTATATAAAGTAAAATATATAGAGTATTGACATATTTTAAAGGTATTACGCTTGCTATATTATTATATTTTAAATAGCTATCGCCGTGTTTGCACACTCCCCGCTAGATGGTGCTGTAGCAGGTTATCGAATACTTTTTGCCCTCGGTAAATTTCTTATCTTGGGGCTAAAGGTTCAAGCGGTTTTGAAGCCACCTGTAAATTTTTAAAATAAACTATATTACCCATACGAAAGACCGAATTCTGTAGTGGCAATACCTGTGAAAGTTAAAATCTTTTTAATTTCTCCATTGGCCATTACCGGTGTCAGCTATATTCTTACGAGTATGAGGACACTATAGGTGCGCTGGAATGTACCCAGCCTGCGAGTGGCGTGGCAGCAGAGAAATAACGTAGTAACGTAAAAATAACTAATTTTACTTGGAGGTCAATGCTTGTCCCACCAATAGAAAATCACCTGTCTCGGACACATACCCTGGTCGACTAAAAGTTGCAAATGGGTGAAAATAAATTGGCTTCTGACTCACTGATTGTTGACTCCGCACTACTTCGATACTTACAAATGGGCCAAATCGTTTAGTGGTATTCCAGGTCCCTTTTGGGCCCTCCATACATTTGAATTCGTTTTTAAACATTAAAAAATTCAACTACTTTTAAAGGTACAAGTTTCTGCTGAGTTTCTACCCACATACTACTTATCCACCTAACACTGTTAACGGATGCCTTTGTATAGAAAATTAAAACTAAAGGTCAGAAAATATTTAGTGTATACTATATGTATTCAATAAAGGGGTCATAAACAGCTCGGCTCGATAAATTTTATCGCTCGGTCACGCAAGAAACACTATAGGGTTATATATATATGTGTGTGTGTGAAACCGCCATGCATATATACATAATATATGCATGGCGGTTTCTTTTTTGGCTATTTACATTTTTTTCTACTGCTATCAATTGCACCAAACAATTCGGTTTAGGCTTACCAAAAATTTGAAATTTAAAAATGGAATGCCGCAGTACCTCATCTTTAACTTAAGTAGCTGATCGAAGTTTGTAAGATCACAGCAAAGACCGGGAAACCAATTTCCGGTTCGCCGATGATCTGCCCGACCAAAAAGGAGATGAAGAATTTTTTGAATGAATGAATGAAATGA
Source organism: Pieris brassicae (assembly GCF_905147105.1). Taxonomy (NCBI): domain Eukaryota; kingdom Metazoa; phylum Arthropoda; class Insecta; order Lepidoptera; family Pieridae; genus Pieris; species Pieris brassicae. The sequence continues at coordinate 5,582,637 of NC_059670.1, forward strand.
ATTTTTTTATCCATAATCGCCGTTAGGTTTATTTTAGGAAAATATGGCGGCTATCTGTTTTTTTGGAGTAAAGATACGGCAGGCCGTTGAATGTTGTAGAATCTTCAGGACCTGGACTTGCCAGATTTTTCTTGTTTTTTTTTTATAAAGCAAAAACACCTCCCTACGAAATAACAGGAGATAAATTAATGAAACGTGGTAAATCTAACTTTAGTTTATAATAATAAGTTATTTTAATATGAACTGTTTTCTGCATAATACAGATGGAAGCACTTAACATAAATTCCGCATTATCGTAAACATTAAACTCGAAAGCTATAATTTTCCTCGAGTTATGATTTGGCTTTATGAATAGAAACCAAATTGACATGACCTTGAAGTGATATAATAGTTCGACAACCTGCTAAAAATCTTTATACCTTAAAATGTATGTATAATTTAAAACATAAGGTTTTTTTATTTATGTGCAACGCATGGCAGGCGGAATTTTTCTTGTTAAGATAACACTGCCTATTGCCTATTAAATAAATACGAAAAGGACCTGAAATATAAATACAGTGTATTATATACATTCAGTTAACGATATATTGCAGGAATTATCCAGGAAACATCACAATATCATTACAAGTATGTAGGCAGCAACTATTTATATAAGATGGGTAAATATTTAAGGAATATGAAATATAGATTATACTTTATGTTTAGAAGACTAAATGTCTTATGAACAGCCACAGAACAGCTTATCATTCAAATAACCCGTGGTTGTTTATGACTGACTTAAAGCATTCGACTATATTTATCAAGCGAACACATGGTGCCACTCATTAGCACGACACAGCACAGCCCTACTTTTAGGAGGACTTGGTTACATGTGGCCTAGTATTGCAGGGTCACAGCTTAACATTATTACGATGCGTATTTGTCTGAACTAAAATTCTTCTATACGTACCTACGGATCGCTTATCTGCTACTTTCAATGGTCCAGTGAATAGGCTATCTCGCTTTTACAACTTAATTACGAACATTAATGAAAATATTGATGTGTTTTACAACAGTCAACCAACTTACCGTAACTTTGTTTTACAGGCTCTTAATGTGGTTTAAGTTTTCATTTTATTTGGAGAAGTCATATTTTCTTGTATTTTTTAGGCATACACATTGTAATAAAACACTTTGTAACCGGATTGAAGCTATGTATTATTATCATAAACTTATAATTATTTACATAATTTTAAATTTAAAAATTTCAACGTTTCGCGTGCTTTACAGCGTGCGTGGTCACGGTGTCTGAAGACAAAATGTGTTGAATGTCAAAAGTATCACAGCTGTAGAGAAAGTTTTGTTATCTGTATTTATTTCCCCGGAGTTGATATCGACTAAAAGATGACGGGTTTTTGCAGAAATGACTCACGGTGTCCTCTATTTTCGCGGATTGTTTGTCTTGGAGTTTTAATTTGGATATTATTGGATCCCAGTTGTTAGATAATTTTAGGCCGTCTTCTTTATTAAAATTGGGGTGTTTTTTTATTTCAATGGCCTCGCGTACCAATATTGGGAAGAATCTTTCGCAAGTACTTTCGGTTGGCCAAAGCGTATGTAGTGATTAGGCCTATCTAGTGTGTGTCGTCTATGTCTTATGTCCGCAATGTGTTCTTTGAGTCTGCTGGACATATTGCGTTTAGTTTGCCCTATATAAGACAGGCCATAGTCGCAATCCAGTATGTATACACCTGCATCTTGCAACGGGCTACTTTTGATTGGTCTTAGGAATTGCTGAATGTTCTTGTGCGGCTTGAAAATTGTATTAATAGAAGCTCGTTTTAGGATCCGGCTAATTCTATCTGTATTATATCCCTTTACATATGGCAGGTAGGCTGGCTGGCGGGGAACCGTTTGTGTCTTGTTTTTGTTTCTGTGATGCAGCCGGGGGATGCGCAGCTAGTTTCGGTGTAGCACCAGTTTTACATGCTGTAGTTCCTCCTCGAGGTGGGCAGCATCACAAAGATGGGGCTCGTGACCAGGCACGCTGTAAAGCACGCGAAACGTCGGAAAAACATAAATATAAAATTATGTAAATAATTATAAGTTTATAATAATAAAACATAGCTTCAATCCGGTTAAACAGTGTTTTCTTTCAATGTGTAAAAGCTATGTTAACAAAAGACAATACTACATACACATTGTTTTAGAACGTATATAGAAATAAATTTACTATTATAACTTTATGTTAAAAACAAATTGGGGCTAAATCAGGCCTCAATTTGGGTAGAGACAGCGGACAGGAATATATAATGTGTATAACGTACGAGACGACTTAAAAAGTAGACTCTAAATAAATGAAAGTTACTGAATAATATTTTCGATTAATGTCATGGCGAATTCTACATAAGTGAATGAATTATTTTATAACAACTGAGTATTTAGTATATAATAATTCACCCTCCTGTCATTACCTCATAAAGGATCAGAACAATATGGGATCTTTATTCCCTATTAATACTAATCTCTTGGGATTAGCGCGCCCTTTAGCCGTTAATGTTAATCTATTGGTTATTTCTCGTATTTTATAGTTTTCGGATATATTATTTGAGGGTAAAACTATGTTTCCTTTTTTTGTTGTTAGTCATCAAATATAAAAAATAACACATGCCGCCCGTAAACAGCAATCATAAGGTCGCGTTAAATAGTATAAAAGGAAAGGAACGTTCTTTTAATGACTACAACAATCACTCAAAACAAGTTTACTTCTCACTTGATTTGACATCTCTTAAGATATATATTGCAAGTTAAAGCGTTAGATAATTCCAACCCAAGTATAATAGATAGTTTCACCTTAATATCATTGTATTATTCCAAAGTAAATTTGCTTGTGAAACATGAATATTCAATAAATCATTTTGCAATACAAATAATTTGGCTTAAATTCAGAGATTAATAACTGAGTATGATCAGCTAATGGTTTCGATAGTATTCAATTTGAATGTTAATTTAAACACTTAGCTCGTTCAAAATGTTTTCTCCGTTGGATTTTTTTTTATAAATAGTATGCTTAAGACACAAAACTGTCGTGTGTAAGGCACTTACATATCTTAGAAACAATCAAATATTCACGAAACAGATACAGAAATTTGATGCCCAGATCTTAAAACGTTGTAGAGCCACTTAAAATGTATTATAAAATAATAAAACTCAAAATGTTTTATTCTTTAAAACTCATTTAAATATTATAAATATAATAATAAAATTGTCTAATTTTTTAAATATATAAGTACCTCTGAATTCTATACGATGCTTGTTTTTGTAACTAAACTCAAAGGACAAAATAATAACCACCTATGTCTAAATTTTATGAAAACTCTTAGTACCAAATATGATATGAAAAATTACGTCATATACGTAGTGTTAAGTATTTTTAAAAAACATCTTTCGCATTAAATACCTTGCTGGACAGGAACAGTGGTATAAATAAAACATACTTATTCCAACCGTATACTAGGAATAGTTATTACAATAAGCTCAAAATAAGGAGATCATAACTTCTTACTTATAAACTCGTTCAACGTTGGTATAACTCTTTCCACGTTATGTCATAGGCACAAGACGGCAACGTCGCATTTCATTGATAAACTTAAGAAAAAAAAAGTAAATTTGTCTCTGATGACCGTTTCTCTGTCAGTTTGACGTTTCCAATCGCTGTGATTTTGAAATTTGATCCGAGTTGTTTATTTTGATTTTAGAAACCAGTTTTAAAAGATTTTAAAATACCTAAGAATAGAGAACGCTGGATACATTGGAACGAAGAAGAAAAGGTATGTAGAATTGTGAATGCCGAGTAAAACTGAAACATGAATGTTGCTTTTGTTGAATTTTAATTTGTTGAGTTCGATTACAACAGCTTTTTAGAAATATATTACGACCCTATCGATCCATAATTGAAAACAAAGTTTTAAGTACGAACACAAAAAAGGAGAAAATGAAGGCTTGGAGCGAAATAACAGAGAATTGGTTTATTTTAACAAGTACCTGTATCTCAAAAACTACATTGTTTAATCAAAACATATAATTGTTTCTTAGTTGTGCATCAACAGAGCCTAAATTAATCTTCTCATATATCTTACATAAAGTGAATAAAGATAGTTTTATTTTCGGGGGAGCCTTATATCCAGCATGCATAGTTTTCAAGCTCTGGAAGACAAGCCTTCAAAAATAACACTATTATACTATAAATTTAAAATTAGAGATAGACTTTCTAGTAAAGACTTTAGTAATTACTTAAAATTCAAACAAGAATAATGTACATAAAAATTATTTAAAATTAAATAGAATAATGTTTTATTTGTTTAAATAACTTAACTTTGTTAAGAAAACCTAAATATTGAAAATTAGCGCCTTCAAAAGAAACACAAACAAAGACTTAAGAATATGGCCAAGATACACAGCTAAATAAAGATAAATCTAAAATTACTAACAGTTATTCTAGTGAAGACTTTAGTAGTCGCTTTAAAATAAATAGAATAATGTAATAAAAATGTTTCAAAAATAAATAGAACAACACATTAAAAATATTTTATTTCTTAAAATAACTCAATTGTTAAAAACCTATCAAACTTAAAAGTTTTCTTTAATAAATATGGCCCTCACTGCTGCTCCACGCAGCCAGAGAACACGCTCTATTTTGAGATTATGGTGTCGTGGTGCAGTTGTTGGTGGAGGCAGAGTCATCATCATCATCAGAGATAGGTTCCTCTTTCAATTCTATGCTATATTGTGAAAGACTGCCAATGATACTATATACATCTTGGTTCTGTTGATGTTCTGAATCCCCTGATCGGTTGTTCCATACGCCAAATCATCTCTCTACACTATTGCGAGTTATAATGTGGGCAGAATTGTATGCTTCTTCTTTATGAGTTGTCGGATTTAGTACTGGTGTAAATAAATAAGGAGAGTAAGCATAGCCAGAGTCTCCCTGTAATCTACCATGAACTAGTTCCCTCTCAAAACATTGCGTTAAATTAACCATTGTTTGCATTAAACGGCTTTCATTAAAAATCCGTCAGTCATAGTTTATTTTATGTCAGACTTATACTAAGATGGTGGCTGGAATGACGTTATACTAGGTTTAAGTTATTCCGGGTTTATTAGTAGACATTTTGCTTAGTCTTAGGTTATTGTTGGTATAACATTTTATACCACGTTTATTTGTACCACTGTTAGTGTCAGTTATTTAATTACTGCTTTCATTAAGACTTTTCTGATATGTAATACATTATGGCGAGAGCCGATGGACGCCACGAAGCTTCTCGGCCCTGGTGCGTAAGCAGCCAGCTCTAATGAAGTTAAGAACAAGGCTTTTAATTGTAATTTCTTAAGACACTCTTATATATAAAATCCAATTTAATACTCGTTCATCTTTATCAATTCCATTATATTCTCGGTATAATGAAAAGGAATACTTTAATTGGAACAGTATAAAGATTTAGGCATTAAATTGCTTTCCATATGCTTCATTTACTGAGGAAAATTGTAACTTAAGCCAACGACAGAAGGACTAAAATTGATAATTCCCTTAAATCAACTTGAATGACGATAGCTTCGATACCATAAGCCATTAATTTCTAAATTGTTTAATCTACAGGATGTTACAACTTACGCCTGATAATTTTAACGTATTGAAATCTTTGAAGAACTAAGTTTTCAATTCATTTAGTTAATTGAAAGAATTTTTGAATATAGATAAGTAAATAATAAATTGCATGCAATTGAAGAAAAAAATTGATTTATTATAATATCACATTTGTTTAATTTATTAAGTATTAAAAAAATATACGCAATCACCTGCAATCATTCATTAAGAGTAAACAACAAGTCGTTTATATGGAATAATAATTTGACAGTTGATATTCATGAATATCGAAAATTGATTATGATTATAAATAATCGTGATTCATACTGATTATAACATGTGATCGGATTTAATCAACAAAGTTGGCACATTTAAAATTCCCCTGTGAGTCTGATTAAATTTGATATTGATTAAGTCAACAATACTAGGGAAGGGAATAACGTTCACCTATGCTACTATCGTGTTTCATATATTTATCTATATAAATCTTCTGTGCGTGTTGGTAAATAAATTCCTAATAAAGGGGACCGATTTTCATAATGTTTTGTCACAGTTCAGTTCTTAAATAGAAAGTAATTTGTATTTATGACGTGTACAGGACAAAGTCTGTCAGGTTCAGTTCACCATAAATTGTTTAATAATTATCTATATCGATTATTCTTAAGGGTTCCTAGATAAATAAATGAATAATGAGTCTTTTTTATATATAAGCGATCAACCTTAAAGGACATTTATAGACATGTATGAATAATTAGGTAACATAAACAATATACATAACAAAGTCAAAAGTTATAATGATAAGAATTTTGAATTCACTTAATAAACAAATCAATTAATTGTCAAATTATCGAGTTTTTGACATTATTGAACAAACAAAAATCGTTATCATTTGTCTTTTGATGTACATTTTAAACTCGCCTAGATCGACCCCAGCCTTTAAACCACCCAATCCTGGTTCACCATTGCACGGAACTTGCTTGGGAACATAACTTATATTTTTATTCTTTACTATGTGTAATATGGTCTGTATTATGTACATCGAAGCAATATCAATTTATAGGCTAAGCATTTACAACTTTGTAAGTGGATTCGTTTGTCAAAGGATACAAATCCACGAAACTTGAGCAATGGATCTCATACATATATATCAAGTACCAAAATACGCTACGCTTTTGCGATGATTTCTAGGGATTTTTAGTATATAAAATATTAATGCAAAAATTAAGCACTTCGTAAGATAATGTATTTCCATTTATTGAAATATTGGGAAAATACGAAGGTGTTGTCATTTTTTATTTCTATAGTTATCTTTAAATATAAATATATTTCGGGTGGAGTTCAAATAATTTGTTTGTTTCTTTTTTTACTGTCCTATTACTTATATTTTTTTATAATAAATTTTTAAATAATTTTCAGAATAAAAATATAAAACTTACACATATAACTTAATAAACAGTATGAAAATAAAGTAACTATTAAAAAGCTTCTAAGTATAAGGCGTTCAAGTAAAACACGTCACTATATTTAGTTATTTGTAATTGCAGCAAGATAATACACAGTTATATATAAATTTATTTACTTATTTCCATTTTTTACAGTAACTTAATACTATTACAATAGAAAACATAAAACCAATTATAAGTAATGTAATTCTTGTAAATTCAGCTAGTGTGCAACTAACCACTACAATAATATACCATTTACGCGTGTCTTGCGCACCCTAAATATTATTGTATTTAGTTTTATACACGCCTAAATGGTATCTTGCAGCCCAAGTCTCCCCAACAATTCAGCATTACATATTCTTCCTCTAAAATAGTAGATATTCTCTGGTAATATTATGACGCCATAAAATGTTGTATAGGATGGATGGTGAACAGTTCCTAGAACCTAAAGAAAGGATCCTCGAGCAGTCAAAACACTGACTCACCCGAAGGCCCCAGTGGCTAACGTAGAGATGTTGTATACATATATACTAAGCGATCAGAATAACTTCGCTATACGTCATCACGGTGATAGCCCTAGAATGTACGTATCGTATCGTATAAACTTTTTGCAATAGATATAAATATAATTTTTAATATAAAACCAACATTATAAGATGGTTGCGTGTTTGTTACCATTATAGCGATGTAGTTTTCATATATCAAAAATGGTTATTATGATGCTATCTTTAGACCAGTGCAGTGTTGGCCTAGTGGCTTCAGCGTGCGACGCTCATCCCTGAGGTCGTAGGTTCGATACCCGGCTGTGCACCAATGGATTTTCTTTCTATGTGCAAATTTAGCATTAGCTCGAACGGTGAAGGAAAGCACCGCGAGGAAACCGACTTGCCTTAGACCCAAAAAGTCGACGGCGTGATTCAATTTACAAATGATCATGAAACAGATACATAAATCTGAGGCCCAGACCTATAAAAGGTTGTAGCGCCATTGATTTATTTTATCCTTAGACCACGTTTTATAATAAGGTCGATAATTTTATCAAAAGCAAATAGTATAAGATTGTGAGAACAATATAGAGATTTATTTTATTTTATTCACAAACACTGTCAACCGTACTCAGATTCGTTCTTTAAGAGATAATTAAGCTAAGAGAGGTGTTTCACTATGTTATGTTTCTTTAAACCAATTCTTAATAATCACAAAATTTCATAGATAGTAATAATTTGAATTTGACTGTGAAAATCATTTATTATTAATATAAACTATTCTACTGAATTTGAGTCTGTCAATTTCCATTATCACGGAAACCTATTAATAATTCCGCGTACTAGAAAAAAGGGTCGTTCATACCAAATGTTCTTGTATAATAGATTTGAGTTAGTCCAGTAATAATTGATCTCTGAATGACATTTATTTCTTTTGCGGGCTCACTCGGTTGCGTGGGGTGGAGAGCTCAAATTACACTAGTCACGTCTAATAATGATCGCTTGTCAAGACAGTGTAATGGTCCAAGTTTGAACTTCAATAATTGATGGTGACTGGTCTTGAGACTTCTTAGTTTTAATGGCGTGACTTCAGGACATTTTTGATGGAAAATGACTCATTAAATTTTCTACTTGTCAATCTTATATTTAGTATTATTTCTTATAATTCAAAATATTAGATTTTGTGTTAAAACTTGTATATATAAATGAAAGTCGTGATAGTAAAACTATTTATAACTCGAGAACGGCTCAACCGATTTGGCTCAAAATGTTCCCTGTTTCCCTGGGACGTGTCATTAAACGTGGTAAAAAAACGCAACAGACAGAAAATCTAAAAATTTATCTATCAAAACATCTAGCGATAGCGTCTAGCGAACGCAACTGTCACGGAATCACAAAACATAACTGACATCTAAACTTAATGTTATCTATGGTTGAGTATGATTGAAAAATTGATTGACCTAAAGGTTGTAAATACCAGGACTTAAAATAAAATAAAAAAAAGTTTATAAATTCTTACAAACTGCTTTCTATGCAGAATTGGTACAAAATATTCCTTGTTACTAATTTTGTGTCTAAAAAATAAAGTTTACTAATACAAGGGACACAAATTACAAAATTTACAAGTCAATTCCCGAACATAAATACGGGATGTAACGCCCTAAAATTTTGGCCGGGAATTGAGTAACAATAGAAGGTGGAGGGGAAAATTACGAGTTTTGTTGTTATTTACAAATTGTTTCCGATTTTGCGTTGAAAACTCAACGCTAACTTTATAAAATCTGAGTTCAACAGAGATTAATGTATAGAGTTTTGAAATTTCTACCTGACTGGTGTAAATGACAAGCTAAAGCGATTTGCAAATCATCAAACATGCTGTTTTGAAAAATGAGCTCGATTCATATAAAAATGAAGAAAAAAAAATTTAACACTTTAAAATACACATAACATAAATAGTAAATAAAATCAGAGCTTTTTTCGACATAAATACCGAGTTAAGCATGACGCAAGTTCGGCTCTGTACTTCGAGAGAAATCAACGTCTATGGTGAGAGAACTTTGAGGTATTTGGTACCGCGGCTAATAAATGGACTTCAATGAATGTTAATTTCTGTACCGCCTGATGGCAACCATGCAACCACCTGACAGCACTACGGATATTGAGAGAACTATATCGAAACTGCTTACAAAACGTCTCGATACCTGTTCTTTATTGGTACTGAATAAGTATAAGCTTCACGGTGCAGAATTTAAAATTAAAAGTATAACATGAACTTTGAGATCATGTATTTATACCGCGGCTATTCAGCAAAAGGTTTTTCTTTCTACGCGCAATTACTGCGCTTAAGGTAAATATTGTAAGAAAACTTTAGATTCAAAAGGTCGTGTCTGAAAACTAATCATATAATGTGATTGAATTCTGTATAAAATAGAAGAAAGTTACTAATATTTTTAAAATTGATAATCTATATTCATTTCTCAACCCATATCACCTCGTCGTCCGTTGTTTACTGACTGAACTGACCATTTTTAAAGCTTTTTTTGCCGGCCCCTGTTCTATAAAAAAACAAACTAATACTATGCACTTACATATTGAGCAGTGTTGGCCTAGTGGCTTTAACGTGTGATTCTCACTAAGTATGTGTCTGTCTACGTGCGCATATAACACTCGTACCGTGAAAAAAAATATTGTGAGGAAACCGGCATGCCTAAAATCTAATAAGTCGACGGTGTGTGTCACAGACACAGAAATCATATAATTAAAGAAACAGATACAGAAATCTGAGGCCCAGACCTAAAAGGTGTGGTCCAATATGCGTAGATACTAATTAACAATTTTTAGAGCTTTTTCTAAATCCTATTACATTCTTAGGGCAGAGTTGGCCTAGTGGCTTCAGTGTGTGACTCTCATCCCTGTGGTCGTAGGTTCCATCCCCGGCTGTGCACCAATGGACTTTCTTTCTATGTACGCATTTAACATTCGCTCGAAGGTGAAGGAAAACATCGTGAGGAAACCAGCTTGCCTTAGACCCAAAAAGTCGAAAGCGTGAGTCATGCACACAAGGCAGACACCTCCTACTTGCCTTTAATATTAACAAATGATCATAAAATAGTTACCGAAATCTAAGGCTAAAAAGAATGTTTTTTTTTATGTTTTATTACTTTCTCAAGTTTGTAATAGAACATTTATAATATTAAGTCGTAAGCGCCCGTTACTTAAGCAGGCATGAAAGTTTGCTAACAGGCGATACAGTGAGCGCATTGTTCGGGGTTATTTTTTTACTAACGACCTTCAGATTTCAACATTTCAAGGTTTATTTCGGGTTACTGAGTAGATACATGACCCCATTATTACTTGGTTGTATTACACAATGTATTTTTACTATTGGTCACTAAACATTAGTGGTTAAACTATATCACTCATTCAAGAATACAATTTTACATTCCAAGTTCAAGTCATAAAGAAGCAAAACCAAGGATTCTTATTAGAATCATTTCTGAACAAGGCTGTTGTTACAAGTTTGAAAAAATTATAACAAAATAAAGCAGAAATGTATTTTTCATAAAACGGGGCAAACGAGCAGAAGGATCTGACGATAATCAATACCACCCGCTTATGGACACTCTCAATGCCCAATCTGGCATCACTCGCAAGTGCGTTGCCGGCCCTAGACCACGAGGTCCCCTTCTATTTCTGAGCCTCGATTTTATGTTATTTCGTGATAATTTATTTTCTCTAATATGCAATTTTTAATCTAAGGCATGTCGGTTTCCTCAGGATATTTCTTTTGTACGTAAACCCATTGGTGCATATCCGGCTATCGAACCTACGACCTCAAGGATGAGTGTCGCACGCACACACCTCTACACCAACACTGCTGGTGACGAAACTTGATTTAAAATAATACTATTTATATTCAATGAATTTTCAATTGAATTCTTGAAAATGTCTACAAATTGCACAATACCTAATCCTAATATCAACATACCATATTAACATTAAACCTACAAAAATCTGATGTATTTGAGTTATCTTTTATAAGTGAGGCACACACTTAAAGCCATGTAATTACCTTAACCAAAATTCATCTACAGTATTCGAGGAACGTTTTCAAGCTGATTAAATAGCTTAAAGCACCTATTCATAATTAATAAACGTTGAATAGTTCATAATTTCAATACCCACTAACGACAGCTACACGAAAAGCCAAAGAATAACAATTTATAATAGATGTGTAATGTTACGACTAAATGTGTAATTACTATGTGACACCAAAAATATAGTTCTTAAATATGGTGTTTAATTGTTTGAAGGAATAACTTGCTTTAGAAAACTCTTGTCACTCATTTAGATATCAAAAATTTCACATAAGACACATTGCAATTTTTAGTTATTTTAATTTAACAAGAATATATCTTGTTTTTAATTATGACCCAATCACTTATAATATATGGCTGACATCAGTGATGACGTCATATCCATTAACGAAGTTATTCTAACCGCATAGAACTTCTCGACTTTGGCCACTGGTTCCTTTGGGTCAGCCAAATACGGATTTCTTAAAAGGAATAAAGGAAGAAAGGTTATCCTTTAGATCGGAGGCAGAGCAGCAACTTCTTTCCTCCACACCCATATTAACAATTTATTTAAAAAATACGGAAATGATCGATACAAATACTAAAAATTACACACGTGATAATATAAGTGTTTTTATGAAATAAACAAATATTGCTTAGTCGAAGTTGCTGTACTTAAATGAAAAATCATCAATCCCAACAAGAGTAAACTTATAATGAGTGGCAAGCCTTATTTCACGATGAGAATTGATTGAGAAAGGATACCTCCTGTACAGATCGACGGTATGACTTATTAGCCATACAGTTATTTACTGTATTTGGGGGTCTTACTTGATCAAGTTTATCCTGCGAGCAGCATGTCAAAGAATTTAACCACAAATTGTACTGTGCCTCCAGTATCCTTCGACGTCTTAGTAATTTTATTCCTCCTTTCCATCTCAGCAAAGCTTTCAAATTTTTGGGAGCCCTTCTGAATCCTTTAAGGTCAGTGAGGGCAGTGAGGCTATGGAATTTACTTCCCGTCCCTATTCACTTAGCTTAGCTATTCTCTATCTTCCTTTAAAGCTCTACTGTAGAATCATCACTTGTCCACACTTTCGTACTTACTGATGTTAGTTAAATTATCGTGATTTATGTGCACTTTTTTTCATGTGTCCTTTTTTAGTTTAGTTTTTTATCCCTGTATTAGTTATTACATTATATATCATGTGTTTTTGCACTTCCTGCATTGCTTGCACCCTATTTTTTTTCACGGTGGTTGCCTAGAAGAGATCACTCGAAAGCTGTCCATTTATTTAAGTTAATCGTATTATATTTCTGCAACGAAGTGTTAATGAATAAATAAAAAAGTATTGGTATTTTGAACAAGAGAAATCAAAGAAAAATAAGTATATTTTTAGTCCCAATAATCGCGCTCCAATAACCAAATAGTAAGCCACTTGATGAGGATGTTAATTATCGACATGTCACTAATTATATTACGAAATAAATATTATCTGTTTATTGAATACTCTATGAATATTAAGGTAAGGTATTTTAATGTGGAATAGAGGTCACGACGGGACGACATGGAGCGATGATAAATCATGCATTGTTGTTCTTACAAAAGAAGTCATTTTACCTTTAAGTGGATACCTTGCTTTTATTTGTGTTAAATATCATTTCGCAAGAACATTTGCGCCATTACCTATTTCCGTTGTATTTGTTAAAACATTCTTGCATTAGTTCGGGGGCGGTTATTGGAGGGACTTTCAAATAAACAAAACACTTTGTATCCAGGTATATGATGCCAGGTATCAACTATCTTTAATTGTTTAAAAAAACAGCTTATAACAAACATAAAATTAGGAGTTGTGATGACTGGACTAAAAAAACTGTAAGTTGACGTATTTATGTTCTCTTCACATACATTCTCAGAAACTAGAATGTTATATGTACAATTTATGAATGTACGAAAAAGTGTAGGTCTCATGTATCACTATCAAAACTGGCGTTCTATAATTTATTGCCTAAAAGTGCAAGATGATTGTTAACATTTCGTTTGCGCTTTTTATTTATTAACTACCAATATATCTGTGGTCATAAATCAGACAATGATAAGTACATTTTTGCTCAGTATGACTTATCATATTCTGACCTATGGCCACAGATATATCTAACTAACCTTAGAATACATAACTCATATAATATGTTAAATGCAAAACCTGTTATTAGTCTACTATTTGAAGTTATGAAGATGGTTAACGTTTTTTTTTCTAAACCAGATTTCAGAGTAAAAAAACCAGTAGTGTGTAGGTTCAAAGTCTTGTATTCTTCAGAGTGCAATAGCAAATGAATTTTCCATTAAATTTATCTCCAAGTCAGGTGCTAACAGAAAGATACTATAACTATATACGTCTTGTTCTTTTAAATTTACTAGATAAAAGGTTTTTCTAGTAATTTTTCATAGGTCCTAAAAAATATAGTACAAACCTTTTAGCCTTTGTCAGTTTGTTTTAGCGACTAACTGATGTAACTTCTTACAATAGCTTATTGTGTGTTACGACCGCAACGTACATGAGGGACAGGGTTGACACCAATCTTAAAATAAGACATTTTTATCTATAGATCTTCATAAAGCTGAATATTTTATTTTGTTGAACGTAGATCTTAGAAAAACAGATCTTCTGTCTTTGTTATTTCTATTTACACTTATATACTGTAACATGGACGTGGTTTTGACATAGGTGATAACTCTCTTTATCTCTAAATCATTTATTTATTTACGCAGACAATAAGTCATTATGGTTATTATTGAGTTAGTTACAATAATAAATAAATCAGTAGCACTAGAACCATTTTGGGTTTGGGCCTCAGAGTTCTGTATCTGTTTCATGATCATATGTCAATCTAATAGGCAAGTAGGTGAGCCTCGTGTGTCTGATACTTGCCATCGACTTTTAGGGTCTAAGGCAAGCCGGATTCCTCACGGTGTTTTCCTTCAGCCTTAAAGTTACTTACAAAACAAAGTCCATTAGTGCACAGCCTGGGATCGAACTTATGGCCTCAGGGATGAGAGTCGCACGCTGAAGCTACTAGGCCAAAACTGCCCTAAGAACGTGTTAGGTTTCAGCAAAAGCTCTAAATAGCCAAGCCAGTAACTTTATTACTTGCAAAACAAAATGCTGGGTCCGTTAGATACATAGCAAGCATTAATTTAATATTATATGTACCAGATGTTCATTGGTATATACACATATGGAATACTTTTTAGGTGTGGGTCTCAGATTCCTCTGTCTGTTTCTTCAATGATATGCCTTCTGTGACACACACCGTTTACTTTTTAGGTCTAAGGCATGCCGGTTTTCTCACAATATTTTCCATTATCGTACGAGTGTTAAATATGCACATAGACAGAAAGTACACTTACCCAGAGATGGGAACGTCACACGTTAAAGCCACTGGTCAACACTGCTCAATAAGTAAGTGCATAGTAATAGTTTTGTTTTTTACAGAACAGGGGGCAAATTGCTACGCTCGTTTCTTAGATATCCTCCAGTCTGTTCGCACGCTGAAGCCACTAGGCCAACACTGCTTATCTAAGTGCTCAGTTAAATAGACAATCCATATGGTTTTTATTGTGTTACTCACTACATTACAGTCCATAATAATATATTAATAGGTTGTCCTTATGCTATATTCACTCTTCATAATGCAATTCCTATACTTTTGTTACTAGAAATGACCATTGAGCGAAACTTATGAATTTGAACCCTGTCCCCCTTGAATGAATATAGCATGATAATATTACGTTTGAAAAATTTAGACGAATCTATCGACGACTATCTCCAGATTCAATTCAAAAATTATCTTTTATTTTCAACACAATACGTTTTCATTACAAAAAGCTTCGTCAGATTTACTACGCAGGTGAGCGCTCTGGGGAAAAGCTTGTAATTAATATTTTTGACAACCCTAGAGATTGGACAGAAAATCGTAGAAATCTGGGTTAAGCCAGTATGTGCATCCTTTGTCAGATGTGACAAATTAGAACATGTTAGGAACTTGCTGCATTTTACGTTGGATTTATTAAAGTTACGCTCAGGATTTTGTGGGATGCCTGAAGCTTCAAATATGACAGAAATATTTATTTCGAAATGCGCGTTTCGCATTTCTATGTAAATAGCACTGACAATGTTATTCCACACTAGCGCGGCGATTTTTGATTTTTGAATGTAAACACTGAACGATCTATGAATTATTTAGAAAACGAAAAATGTTGCATTTTTTACTCAAATTTACGAAAAAGCATGTGCAACAACTTTTAACAACTGTTAGTAATTTAGTAAGCCTTATTTACAGGGGTGCACTTGACTACGAAAATGTATCAATTATAAAATTGGAAGAAATAAATAGCCGTCACGTGTTTAACAAGAGTTAATACTCTGTATTATTAAAATGTGTGGTATAAACATTGAAAAATCTAGAGGAATGATGCAAATATCATAATTTTATATCAGGTAAAATTTGCTTGCTCCGACTTGACATTTGTCCATTGTATGCATTTTTATACGTCTAATTTGATAAATTGGTATTGACATTCCCATAGACTACTAGACTTATTAGAATAATTCAAAGACTATAAAAGTCATTGAACTATAACGCCTCATAGCAACCAAAAATAATGGGAACGGTAAAGTGATACACAAGTCGTGGAATTGGCTTATCATCTGTATCATAATGAATATTATATCACTGTTACCTTTGAGCTAACATGATAAATGATTTTTAATAACGATATAACACGCACGTCACTAAAGAATCGTTTCGATGTAATTGCCATTGTCACAGAGCTTAAAATAAGCAAACGTTAAAGTTAAAGCAATTTAAATTAGATTCCAATAGTTTATTTGGTTTCCCAATATTACTAGATATCTAAATTAACGACTATTCAATGGCCAATAGAAACAGTGATTTCATAGTGTAAACTTTACTTAAAAGAATTTTTTGTGTCAGAACAATTGGTGACACTAAAGCTGGTTTGGCTTGAGTCAAAGACGTAGAGGCAGAGAAAGGTCAAGGATTACACATGGAGAAAGCAAGGTGGAAGAAGAAAACATTTTTAACCGGATTACAGTTATTTGTATTATTATAAACTTATAATTATTTTACCTAATTTTAAATTCGCGTGCTTTACAGCGTGCGTCCAGTCACCGTGACCACGCAGGCGACCACGCGAAGTTTATAATAATACAAATAACTTTAATCCGATTAAAAATTGTTTTATTTCAATGTGTAAAAGCTATGTGGTGTGGTACCAAAGATATGGTGGAAGAAGGTAAGAAACAGGGACGGATGGTTGACAAAATAGCGAACCTGAACAATGCGTAAGAAAGCAAGCACCTAAATATCAACTAAAACAGAAAAATCATTCACAATGGCGACGTAGTTAAAGAGTCTACTTTTTAAACGTTTCTGCTTTGTTCGATCGTTTAATCGAACTGAAGACTGTCGGTTAGGATTTTGGCAGCTGACAGTCACGATATTACACTGACAGATACAATATCTTTACGTATCATTGCACTTGATTTACAACAAGTTTTCCAATAAGACTGCATAAAATTCTGAATTTTTAATTGTACATTCAATTTTAAGAGTGTAAGTTAAAAATTTGGTTTTCTTGCTTCGCTTGGCTCATTGTCTAACCAGAATTTTAGAGAAAATACATCTCATATTCATGAATGCAATAGATGCATCTAAATTTCGTAATGGTATTGCATATGAAGTTCAGTAAAACTTTTATTGCTTATCCCGTTTCCAATTTTGCAAATAACATTTCATAACATTTCCCAGATTTGCGCCCGTTTTATATTTCAGTGGGAATTGAGAATTCTGAATTACATAACTTTTGGATTTTCACTCAGCTTATGTATAAGCTTTAAATTAGAGTGTGACACATATTTAAGGAAATATTTACTTAACATACCGTAAACAATTTGCAATATTGGTATAATAACATTAGTTTAGAACTTAGAACTTTTAGATTCTATTGACAACAAAACATATAGTTCATTTAAGGTATAAATAATAAAATATAAATTCCCCCAATCGTAACCAGCGGTAATCATTAAGAGACCCATAACTGTCACAGACACTTGTTGTCAACGGTTGAGGAAAATTTAGGATTAACGTTGTCAGGTCAATATATTCTTCAAGCCATGTTGTGTGTACATTTTTTTTAAAACAAATGGTGACTATCGCCAGTATAATACTCCAACAACCATATGTAATGCTCCAGAAGCTAAACAACTATGGAAATATATGAAAATTTCATTTATTTTTCCAAAAAAAATCCCAAACGAAATTGGAGAATTGTCACTGAATAAATTTTAAACTTTCGTCTAACATAAGTTTACCAAAAATGCTTATTATAAATGCCAATTATTGAGATTGATTTGCACCAGTTCAAACAATTTGTATGACTCACTCTCTTCTAGCCTGTTCTACGACCTTGATTTGCGAACTGGTAGTAAATTTAGAATTAAACATATTTTCTGTTAACGTTTATAAGTGTACTTGGTTACCTATATGAAAAAAGTTATATTGAGTTTCAGTTTGAGTTATATTTCATTATAATAACGTTTTTATCGGAATTTTTACAGCGCTGTCACTCTATATTTTCTGTGAACAAACCCTACACTTTTAAATAGATTTCCCCTTAATTCATCATAACATTTACGTTATTTGCTGGTTTACTCAATGCCATCAATATATAATTTGAAAACCAACCCTTAGAGGTATTTAAGTAAAAGCTCATTCTGATCACGGTTGTTAAAGGAGCGTGCTCAACAATGCATTGAATTCGCAATGACTATAGGAAACTCGATTCTCCAAATTGTCGGTGGCTGATAATTTGATTTCAGTTATTATTCTCACAGAATAATGACGTTTGTATATGTGTACATATAGATTATATACGCGGTGAATTGGGTACACCATCTTATAAAATTGTTATTTGTTTCAGCGTTTTGTATTATATTTTTAAAAAAGTGAACTGAAGGCTTGCCTTGCAGGGACTGTGTTGAAATTTCGATACACCCTAATCTTAGTATTGACTGGTGAGGTGAGTTTTGGGATACTTTCATGGTAGCAATCTGGACCTCCGTGTCCTTATCTGGTGGGAAGATGGTGTTTGCTTTGAAATTGAATAGAAAGTGTCAAGTATTTAATCAAATAATGTGTAACAGAAAAAAAATCATTAGTTAAGTTATTATATGGTAGCTCACCATACAAACGCCAGTACACTTAGGAAATCCTTGTGTACTGTGGTGTGGTGATCACTCTTGAACCGCGGAACAGTAGTTCAAGAGAGAGGGGTCTGTTGTGTTGATTCAAAAGCGAACAAATTGAGGTAATATATAAATGTTAATACAATATATATACAATAGTTATCATCCAAAAGCAATAGCAATAATCTCGATTAAAATAAAACCAAAAATAAATTATATTCTCCTTGCAAAATAACTTCATAACCTATTATTTAGATAACAAATACGCTTCTAATTTATATAATTACATAAAAGCTTATAAAAATTCATGAGATATTAATCATAATTGCGATAGAAAAGGGCCCACTGTAATTACCATTAAATAGCTTTAACGTTTTCATATTTTGGACCTCGACTTTAATGTTTTACTTTGTTTTTTGTTCGTATTTAATAGTTATTTATTTTCTACAGTACCAGTCTCTTGACGTAAGCCAAAGTGCAACCTTACTGTACGCCAATAGCGATTTGTCCGTGCCGTCCAAGACATCAAATTATGATGTCATTCTGTGAACACATGCCTGGACGAGATTTCTTATACGGCACTCAGGGATTTTTAAGGTATAAATAATTATTAATAGCAACCTTGTGATCTCGCAGTTTATAAAGTCAACAATGAAGTCGGGATCAATATTGAGAGTTAGAGTACCAGCACTTAAGCATAGAGGTAATTATTATAAAATCTCAATACAGATTAATTACGTATAACATAACTACACACATTATTAAATAAAAGACACAGTGTTTATGTTGCAGCCAACTAGCTTAATTAGCCGTTCAATTAACAGTCTAGCCGTTTAACTAAATGGCGCCGTTTAACTAGCGACCTAAATTATATTCAGCCATTTTATAAAACAGCTAGGCAAATGACGTGCACTGATGACATTTCATTATTTGCCTAGCCTGTTGACTGTTAATTTAAATTTAATTCCATTAGCTGCCACTCTCAAACTCGAAATGAAACTCTTCTAACTGTCAATATCTTCGGCAAACTACAACTTTGATGGTGTTATCCAAAGTTTCATGAAAAACAACAAGAACAATTAAAGAGTCTAGTGACAATAATAATGTCAATTTGACTTAAGCAATTAAATTTTAAAAGATTTTTTTAATGTCATGTTTCATCTTTTTTATTTATGCCAAATGACTGTATCGTTCGAATGGCCTAATCATTAGCCATCCTTTTTGGTAAATGTTGTAACAAACGTTACGGCTTTCAGGCCGTTAGTTAAACATCAAAGCTGTTAATTGAAAGGCTAATTAAACTAGTTGGTTTGAAATTTATAAACATATGAAATGCATTACTCATTAGTGTCGTAAACGCTAAGTTATATACTTCAAAACTAAATAAAATACATTACTACCGCAATAACGAATGATAAGGTGTTACTTTAAAAAATATTATTTTAACTAAATATTTTTTATCACGGTAAATACATGGGACAGAGCATTTATGTGTTTTTTTTACCAATTAGGTTTTATAATTAAGAAACAATATATTATTTGACACACAATGAAATTTTGAACATTACTTATCTGTGGAAACACCAGTTTCCACACACGCTTCGTTATGTTAAGTTTTAACGCCATTCTATAGTTTATTTTTTGATGTAGTTAATTTCAAACTAAATCACACATTGTAATGTATATACCACTTTCTTATAATGTAAAGAGTATTTTCATACAGGAAAATATATAAAAATAAACAAATTACAGCAAATAGTACGTTTATTACGTATATGAATTCAATCCGTATAATACGCAAACACGAACCCGAATACAAGGAATACGAAAATACCTTTTAGTGTATTATTTCTGTTTTCCAATAGAAGCAAAAATACAAAAAAGACATCCTACTTCCATTTACTAAGACGGTCTTAATACAAAATAAATAAACATTAATGACATTGTCCCTCTAAATCATGATAATTACTATTGTGATTTTACATAAAAGCTACAAATAAGTTTTAATCATTATCTTTACTACTTAATTTACCTGCAGCAAAGGTCGAGCATTACAATAATACTTACAAATATGTAATAATAATGCATCGTGAAAATAGCAATATTACTAAACCTTCCCAAGATTCCCTCAGTGACAAGGAGTGTGAAGTGAGTAGAGATCATAAAATTAGTATCTTATTATTAAACTAATTGTACACAGAATATAAAATCCTAATTATTATTTTAAGATTTTAAAAAAACCTTTTAAGATTTCTGTATATGTTTCATGATCATTTGTTTTCTTTTGATATGCCAGTTTGTGATCAGCATGCCGGATTTCTCGTTTTAATTTACTCTGAGTATCAATAGTGACCATTGGTGCAAAGCCGGGTACTCAGGTCGATATTATTATAATCTTCAAGATAACTTTGTTTTGGTATAAATATTAATAAAACCATGAAATACCTACTATAATATAGTTATAAATAAAACGAATTATCTTAATTCTCAAGGCAAGGAAGGTCGATATTAGATTGACTTTTCGTGAAAACTGGATTTTATTGCGCTCAGTCACGTATTTCGAATGGCCGCAGAGAAATTGGTTTGTACCAGCAATTTTATGAATTCGAGTCTTTCTGTTAATAAGGTGATTTCAAAAACTAGTTCATGACCCTTGTGTTAAATTTTGAATGGGTTTATTAAAAATGTAAAGGTTTTACCTATGGAACTACTTATAAATTCGTACGTAACGGATATCGATTTACCGGGAAAGCCTTCGTCACAATTTAAATAAAAATATATTTATTGTATGAAAACTTACTTGTACTTGAATAAATCAAACAGAAGAAATTTAATCTAATCAAAAAGTAAAACAATGACATTTATAACATAACATCATGTTTTATTTGGATTTCTCTGTACTTCGTCTGAAAACATTGCTACAGTAGAAAAGTCTGTAACAAGACCTGTCAACATTAATGTGAAATACAATAAGAAAATTAAAATAAATGAATTTTGAAACTAACTACAGTCACACGTAAAACCTTGTTTTAAAAATAGTAACGGATGACGCTTCAATCTGATGATTTATGATTCTTTATGTACAATGAACTCTCGCTCATATGGTGAAGCTATACATATCATGAGGAAATATCACTAAAATATGCTTAAAAATCTACAAAATACTACGTCGACGTATGACGCACTGAAGACATAAAACCAACTCGTACATAAAAAATATAATCAAAGAAAAACCTGCAATTTAAGACTTAAGGAATCGAGGAATAATTATTTTACCCTTTAAGTTGGGTAAAATTATTATTTAATTACAAAATATTGGACGGAACAAATATCAAGGTCAAAATTAAAGATCTCTAAAATATATTTTATTTTCCATTAAGTGAAATAATATTTGACGAGAAAATATAAAATGTTTCTTTTTTTATCTTGCCTAAAAACAAAAAACTTTTTTAAATTATTAAACAGATGAAGTATACGTGACTTCGTTGCAGTAATAATAAAATACAATATTTGACAAGCCAACATTTTGTAAATAAAATAAAATGGCGTCTGCAAAGCGCGGGAAACAGACACCGGAATGGTATTGCTAGAGCTCGAGGCAATATTGAGAAGATTGAGTCTGCTGTCTACAGATTATATTTTGTGTTAAATTTTATTTCATTTATAGTGATTCCAAAAACTATTTCTTATTCTATATTAAAAAAAATAGTGATTATCGCAACTTTCTAAAAATAAAATTAACAAACCACAGTTTTCTAAGATTTAGATTCCTGTTTTTTTTAATAGCTAAATGCTTATATAATTTTTGCTGGTTTCTCAATACTGCTAATAATTATAATTTACTAACATGTTTTTAAATACGTACTTTAAGTAAGACTTGTTATTCTTGGAACTGGATGGATTAGATCTCTTGGATCATCTAACTGGTATAGTTCAGTTTCAGGTTCTTCAAAAATATTATTCTAACATCTGAAAGTGCAGAGGGATTCTATGATTATTATATTTACCACTAACGATAAGTTAACACTAGTTAGTTTAATCAGAACCTTAATTTTTTAAACTAAACAGTAGCCGCGAATCTCTCACGTCGTAATAATTGTTAACGTCTAAAATGCAGAGGACTCCTTCTTAAAATTGTGTTTCATTTCCTGTTGAATTAAAAATCTAAGCTTTCACTCTTAACTTTCACGTCTCTTACTTAAGTGTTAAGTTACATTGTGAGGAAATTGAGATGACGGTAACACACCGACATGTATCTATGACACATTTAAGGGCTAAATATAATAGTATTTTTTTTAATCAGTATTTTTCAGTTCAAAGTTTACTAAACCCAGTGATCATGGAAAGGACCCAGTAAGGACTAATGAAAAGTGGAAATAACGCACAATAACGCGGAAGTGTGACGCGCGTTGAAGCGTTATCCATCAGTGTCTTCACACAAGTGACGTATTGTAATATTCTCCTATTATTCTATGAACAATATGAGGTCGTAGGCAAGACTATGAACTATAATTACATATATGCACTGGTTCACTTTAAATTGTCTCCACTTTAACTTAAAGTTTATCAAAAAATAATTTAGTCTTTGAAATTATGGTCTAATTTAGTCTTTGTAAAAAATAAATCAATCTACAACCTTTTTAGGTCTGGGCCTCAGATTCTGTATCCGCTTCATGATCATTTGTTAATCGAATAGGCGAGTAGGTGATCAACCTTCTGTGCCTGATGCATGCCGTTGACTTTTTGGGTCTAAGGTAAGCCGGTTTCCTCACGATGTTTTTATTTTTAGTACGAGGTAAAATTGTGAATAAATC
This sequence comes from Pieris brassicae, assembly GCF_905147105.1. NCBI lineage: Eukaryota > Metazoa > Arthropoda > Insecta > Lepidoptera > Pieridae > Pieris > Pieris brassicae. The sequence continues at coordinate 5,606,351 of NC_059670.1, forward strand.
ATGAAATTTTAATTTAAAAATTGATTAAAATACCATTCTCCTAAAAAATACCCAGATATTGTTTTATTTATTTGTTTATAATAAGTTAAAATTGATAAAAATCTTGAAAGCGAGGTAATCGGCTGTAACACGGTAATATTACATACCACGGTAAATTACCCAAGTGACGTTATCGCTAAACTGGGTCAGGAAGGAAATTACAAGCTTTTTGTTTTAAGCAATCATTAAAAAATCGAATAAATAAAATAGAGTAGTGAAATACATTTACTTAACTATATGACAGTGTGAAATTTACAATCCCGCTTAGTAAATTTTCAAAAATATACTTTATTTTTCATGCTAAACAATAAGAAATCGTCCATAGATAATCAAAACGGAATACCTATATAAAATTTTATTACGGAAATAGTTTCACGATAAGACAAACAATTTGCGAACTTTCCCAAGTCAAAGTTGGGAAGCTAAATGAGATTGTAGTTCTAATCTATTGTTCCACTTGGTAATTGTCATTTACCTCGAGGAGTTTAACACGAAATACCGATCAACAATTAATCGAATTGTTGCCTCATAAATGCCTTAAATCTGAAGATATAAAATAACTTTGTAAAATTGTAGTTGTATCGATTTTTAAAACTCCTAGTCTAAGTGAATTGAATTACAGCCCATTAGTTTGGCTGAGAGCTGTTACTAGCGATTTTATTAAATATTGTATATTTTACGAATTAAACATTCATCTTTTGTTGTATAATTTTATGTATACACATTGTTTTAGAACGTATACACAATAAATAAATGTATATAAAAAATTTGACGATTACTTCATTTTTCTTCAGCGAAACACGTCCGCCTCATCTCACTCGAATTCTCGATTCGAGCATACGTCTTTAACTGTCTGATAACTACGTTTATTAGCGCTTTATATAATATTATAATTACCACGAATAAAATTAAAACCATTCCCAAACACTAAACTTAACACTTTCGCATTTATAATATTAGTAAGAATATATCATGCGTACAAATCAAATTAAAAAAAGATTCAGTGAAATTTCAAATCAAAAGATGACTTTATGATTTTATTGAAAATTTTATCTATATAATTCTATAAGCCGCTATTAAATCTCAATAAATAGATAAAACAAAACAACTAACACTAACAGTGGTTAAAAATACTAGACAAAAAACACGTTCTTATAATTTTTATTAGCATTTATAAAATAAAACACAGGCATCGGTTTAGTAGTTATTAATTTTACAAACTAAAAAACATTTAAGTTTTAAGTTTTTATAATATTTATTTGTATAGATAATGTTCGGCTCTGACAATTACAAATAATTCCCACTCGCTACTCGTTGCACGTGGCTAATCTGGCACTCGTTAAGTAAACCACATATTTATATTGTAAATACTCCACACCCATCAAAATGCCCTCGAGTTTGTATTATAGATTCGCGACAGTTGCGCCGCGTTGATTGCTGTTGTCACTGAAGCGGGCGGAGGGAGACGCGCGGGGAAAATCATGAATTTTGCTAGCCTACTTCGCTATGGCTACAATTCCTTTTATATTAATATAACATCGTTTTAAAAGATTCTCAAGAGTTGACATTTAATTGTTAACGCACCGGTTATCTGTTTTATTGTAATAAAAGTCGTATACATATTATGTGTTCCATGTTCCATGGATTCCACAGGATATCGCTATTTTTGTACTATGAAATAAAAGTACCAGGAGTTTGCATTTCTTGTAAATATAAAATTATAATAGATGGGCTGTAATGCTAATGAAGGTACACATCAGCAAAGACTTCTCAACTTACGAAGCACAATTATGCACACTGACATAGTAACGAAAGCTTATCAGTACAGAAAACTTTAAGTTCAAACAGGAAGTTCGTGCATTGCATTGGAAAAATGTTCAATTTCACTTTGCAACTTATAAATCGCTATACGAACTTAATAACAAGATAAGTTTTTCAATAAAACCCATTTCTTTAGGTAAGCACCTCTTTCAATGTGAATAAAATTTTATTTAATATTTTCAATTCGTAATATTAAAATGCGGACTCGATTTAAGTAAAAAGTATTCGTAATTTTAAGAACTGTTAAAAGTAATTTAGTTATTAAAAAGCTTCCATAACGCATATTTAACTGTTTCATACAACAAATTACATTCCACTTCATCATGTTTTTGATCTTTATGACCATTTTTTGTTTTATTATCCATGTATATTAAAAAATTTTCATGCTGAAGAAAGTAAATGCATAAAACATCAAAGAATATATGTCCACCTTAAACTTAAACTAACCATCATGATCGCCAACCTATGCAAGGAGATGGCAATATAAGAAGATGAAGCCTTGTGAGGTGAGCCCGTGGTATAGATGAATCATCTTTTGCAAGGCAAAAATGAAATATGAGAAACCTATTGAATTAGTAGTTTATTAAATCTCAATGAAATTATTTTATGCACATCCTTTTCAAGGAAGTATTTTAGTTATTCAAAACGTTTGTACACTGGTGGAAGTGAACTTTTCTATTTGCGTTATCGATACACTCTTCTCTTGAAGACATCTAAGTCGTAATGGTTACGAAATATCTTCCATTATTTCAAAGAGAGACAAAATTATGAAACCAATCTCAAAACATTTGCCAAAAAAATCCATTCGGTAACGACCTTCGTAACATGATGAACTTCCTTAATAATAAATTTAGACTCACCGGTGAACTTTAAGACTTAATGGCAATAACTTACACCAATATACCTCTCCATTTCAGACTACAAAATATTTTCAGACGCTCCGTAACAATGGAAAACAGTATTCAGTTTCATAAGTAATGCACACATACATCTATTTCATAATTCACACAAAATGTGGCAATTTTTAATGATTATTAATCTAATCTTTTATCGAAACGTGAATACCAGTGAAAAATGTAATGACGCACTTTGTACCTAAATTATATAGGTGATTATTACTATTTAAGTATAATTTTCAATTGTTTTTATCATTAATCCATTATCATGTTTTTGTAGAAAGCGCACAATAGAAGGAAAATTATTGGTTTTTTTTTCATGTTCCACTTTACGAATTTGAATTTGCATCATACATATATATTAACCTTTTATTTATTACATTTGTCCAGAATTTAAGTATAACATACTATATAACTTTACTTTGTTATTTTGTCTAAACATATACATACAGTATAAATGCTTAAAGAAGGCAAAATAACGAGTGCTAAGTGTTTCAGTGAGGAGAGATGGGACTACACTATATACAGCACATATTCAGCCCGCAGAGTACCGTTCTTACATCTGAGTCACCAGTTCCAGCTCCTTCCATAATAGCAGCATTCAAAGGCTCGAATCTTGGACAGCCAGTTACTTTTCTTAAATAACTGCTTTATAAAAGAAAAAAAACTGGCATTTAAATCCTCGTGTAACACCAGGAATATTATTACGAAGGCATTTTTCTTATATTGTATTATTATATATACCCTTATTGTAAAATATACAGTACTGTTAACTCCTGTAACTAAGACACTTAAGATAAATATGTCTTGATTTGATCTCTTAGAAAGCGAAGTGAACGAAGCGTCACTTCCCAGTTCATTTCTATCGTGCGAAATGGATATAGGCCTGTATTTTAACGAAGCAAATATTGAAGGCTTATGAAAAGCTGCCTATATTTTCACAATATGGCGGCAGATTGGCAATCTGCTAGAGGGCGAGGCCGTAACTCATGATTAGGCAGATTTTTCAACAACCAGTTGGTTTCCATGCGTAAAAATATTCATATATTCAACACAATTTTCTAGCGTCAAGTTTATACAGAGTTAATAGGTAGGTAGCGTTTATATAATTTAGGTCCCAGAATCAAAGTCCATTATTCCACAACTGACCGTTTTCTCAAGCAGCTTCTGCCGCGGTTTCAACACTATGTGGAGCCAGCTGAATCCACTGAACTATGTTCGATCCAATTCGACTCAGGGTCCCTCAATTAAAGAGCGTACCAATTCTTAAACTCTCGGCATCGCAATATTAAGCCCTCTGGCATTGAGAGGAATATCAGATGAGCCTCCTAAGAATTTCTATGGAAAAACTTCTAATTAGGCGGACACTTGTGTTCTATTGGGGTTCATTTTTCTTTTAGAAAAGTAAGTACCTACTAATCCTAACCACTAGAATCAAACCAAGAACAAGTTCAAACACGCGCCTAACAAAGTCCCCGAGAAGATGTGGAACCACATGTAGTACCGTTCCATTTTTTTTTATTATAAAACAGTACCTATGTAGTATATATACAATAGTTACATTATACGAAATATTATTAGTCATAGAAATTATAGACTCTAAACTCATTTTTTTTAATAAACATGTTTTTTTATGCAGCATGACTTACAAATAACGTCCAAGTAATGTAATACACGTTCCATGGGAACTGTTAATAAATTAAATTCAAAAATACTTTCATAAGTATATTCACAAAGCATATAGGAGGAAAAGGCTTTCATATTTCATATATTTAGAATATAACGTCACACGATTCCCAAACATAAGTTTATACCCAAGTTATTTATGTTATCCATAATCGTTATAACCGTTAGCCCTTTTCAAATTTTTCTGGTCAGTTTTATGTATCCTCTGGGTATTATGGAAGTTTGCCGTAATCCACTAACTACATATTAGAAAAGATTACATAATTCGACAAGTATTAGGTATCTTCATTATTTATATTTCTAGTTTATCAGCTGCTACAATTCGTAAGATACACTTGTACTTAATATATGGAACTAGTAGCTACAGCTTTGTGCTATCAACTGGCCCATTAGGGATCAAACATAACATGAGCTTTAAGTGAGATTCAGAAATGAGACTTAGCACGAGCTATGACTTCCGTATGTCGAAATCGGCGACTTGAGCGTGACTAAGTTGCTAGTCTGCGACATCAAAGGGACAATCGTGTAATTCAAAATACAGATGTGATTAAATGAATCATTTAAGATAAAAACAAATAAAACCTTAAAAAACTTTACAATGATAAATTAATTAATTTCTACGTTTGAAGTTAATATTGCGTTCCTATTTTATTTGGCAACTGTCTTCCAATTCGTAAACATTCTTAAATCTACTTTAACGCAATCTTTCCATTATTTTATGCTGTCTGGCGTTTGGCTTTCTATGCTGTGGGATCCACTGAGACACGGTCTTTAGTGCCCTGATGATGGTCTCTGGCATTCGCTCCAAATGGGTTGGCCTCTGGATTTAACAGAATCTCACCATATTTTCATGGTTCATATTTTATTAAGTAAAAATTCTAAATATCTAAACAAACATAACATGACATAACATGAACCAAATATTAATGTATCAAATAAACGTAGTTGTATTAACATGACACATATACTTGAGCATTCTCTGACAAGAGTCGATGTCGATTACACGCTAGTTACAGTCCCTACTTAAGAAGTACTCTTTTTGATGTTTTAATGCAGTTTTAGAAACACCTTGTATTTTTAATATATGCCTATCTTTCACTATCATACAAAACATTGATTTGTAAGAATTTGATAAGTATAATAAGTATAAAACTAGCTCAGTCCCCCGATCTTAATTCAGTAAATTAAAAAAGACTTTATTTTTTTCCTCTTAAATAAATACATCAGAATTGACTACTTTAAGCTTAAGCAATTTTATTGCTTAAACTTAAAGAATGATATATGTCGGAGAAGTATGGCGTTACTGTGATTTGTAATTGTCACTACATCTCACAGAGCTTATAAATTGACAATGTCAAAGTCAAATAAGTTTAAAGCCGTTAGTACTTTGTTTATTTGATTCTAAATATTGCAAGATCTATAAATTAATAACTTTTCAATGGTATATAGGTCATTATTAAAAGTATTTTTTTAGTGTAAAGACTTAACGACAATCAGTGCACTGCTATCGTAAACAGTACTCAGCACGTACTACTCAAGTTACGCTGGCCTTTATAGGTTGAATACGATGATGAAACTATCATACACGATTTGACTTCTTCAATACAAGTGAAAGCAAGTTGCTTGTATAACTAATGTAGTTCGGAATACAATTTTTTCTAGATGTTTCTAAGCCAGATCGTACATACACGTACATATTTTTATTAAACTATAAAAACAAATAGCTAAAATAATCTTATTATCTGTAATACTTTTAATCACATTAGGAAATTAACAACGACAATTCTAGATAATTTTAGATATTCATTACTCGAATTAGTCACATTTAATTATTATTTATTATGAAATATTCTTTGGAAAGAATTGATAAAGTATATCGACATCAGTTAGCACTTCAGTATCAATTCAAGATGCTACGCGCGTGCATCGTCATTTGTGTGTTGATTTTAAATCTTCACGTTATACAATGTTCGAAAATTCTTGGTTATTTTCCCACGCCCTCAATAAGCCATCAAGTTGTGTTTCGCCCTTTGATGCATGAATTAGCAAAACGGGGACATGAAGTAATCGTAGTAACTACAGATCCAGCTTTTGCAAAAGGTGATACACCCGCCAATCTAACAGAAATAGACGTGCACGATATATCATATAAGAACTGGGAGGCCGTGCTGGATACACATAATGGAAAAAAAGAAAATATATTTCAGCAGATAGTGAACTTATTTGAGAGATTTACAAGTACATTTGATCTGCAGTTGCAAACGCCTGAAGTTAAGAAGATGTTAAGCAAAGAAAAGAATAATATAGATCTGATTGTTGTAGAATCAAGTGTTCGAACAACTCTTGGTCTTGGACATTTATTGAAGGCGCCAATCATTCAGTTTAGTTCGTTTGGAACATCTCCTTCTCATTTTGGCTTTTTTGGGGCGCCATCCCAACCTCTTTTGTACCCAACACCTCTGAACGTGCGCATCTACAACTTGACTATGTTTGAAAAGATTTTCGAATTTTTAAAACATTTGACGTTGGATTACCTACAGAGGGCTATGTATGACTCTGATTATGCCATGGCCAAACGTAATTTTGGTGAAGACCTTCCGCCTTTTGAAGAATTGATGGACAAATATGTGCAAATGTTATTTCTGAATGAACACCCTATCTGGGCCCATAATCATCCTGTGCCATCAAATGTCATCTTTATGGGTGGTATTCACCAAACCGAGCATGACGCCCTTCCTCAGGTATTTAAACACAATTGATTGAAATAGTCGTTTAGTGAAACGAATATAATATAGTAGCATAAAGCGCAATAAATAATTTAATTTATTTTTCCTTTTAGTATCACATTATATTTCCTTGTGTTGTGATTTATTTACTATTCTAACGACATCTATTATTTCAGGATTTGAAAACTTATCTCGATGCGTCGAAACATGGAGTCATTTATATAAGTTTTGGAACAAATGTGAAACCATCTAATCTTCCGCCAGAAAAGGTTGAACTAATGCTAAAAGTGTTTTCTACTCTGCCATACGACATTTTATGGAAATGGGACACGGAATTACCTCAGAAACCGAAAAATGTGAAAACTTCAAAGTGGTTCCCACAAGCTCAACTACTCAGTAAGTTTCTTCATAACTCTGTTATTACCGAGACTAAATTACGCTTACGCATACGTTGGTGTATGTGTCAAAAAAGGTACACGAATTCATATAAATAGAATATCGTGTTTATAGATTTAATGAATCTGGTATACAACGTAAAATATTTTTTTTAAGTCTTTGAGGTTAAAGATAAACCTATCGTTCATTTAACAAGGTTAATAGGTTATACTATTAAGTGATAACAGCTAACAAAAGCGATTTTTAGTCGAATTATTGTTTACATTTTTAAGTTTTTGTCATTTGAATTATTTGGTAAATTCAAATGTAAACTCGAAATAACTTAATTCATATAGTTAGACAAGTCTACTTATGAACGTCAACAGAAAAGATGTTAAATTGATTCTAAATTTTCATTCACTACCAGTTCGCAAGTCAACGGCATAGAGCGTGCAAGAATAACTGGCAAGAAACTATCCGCCACTACTTTTAATCGTCAAGTTTTAGTTATACAAATTAAATACTACTTATTAAAATATGCTACTTTTCACTGACATAGATAGATACACAACGCATATATAAATGTATGTACTTTGTTCTGCATACGGTAGAACGCAATACTGGTGCATTCGTCGCTAGCCTCTAGACATCACAATACAGCGACGAAATGCTACGAGGTGCATTTGCACAATTTATAGTATTTAAGTTTAAAAGTAATTTTACCCCCTTATCAATAAAGACCGAACTTTTTAAACATTTTTTCAACATATTTTTTACGATTTATAGGAAAAATATACAGCGTTGATATGAATTAAAAAAAATTATAATATATCCTATTAACAAAGGGACGGCCACAAAGGGTGGCGGAGTTATATTTAGCGGTTTAGTGTGATTTGTTAAAATAAGGATATCTGAAAGAGCATTATTGGCCTAGTGGCTTCAGGTCGCGACGCTCATCCCTGAAGTCGTTAGTTCGATCCACGGTTGTGCACCCATGGATTTTCTTTCTATATGCGCATTTAACATTAGCTCGAACGATGAAAGAATACATCGTGAGGAAACCGACTTGCCTTAGACCCAAAAAGTTGACGGCGTGCGTCAGGCACAGAAGGCTGATCACCTACGTGCCTATTCAATTTACAAATGTTCATGAAATGGATACAAAAATCTGAGGCCTAGACCTAAACAGGTTGTAGCGCTATTGATTTATTTTATTTTTTATATGTCAGTCATAAACAGAATATTTACATTCATAGAGGATGAATGGAAGTATTCTCTCTATGACTTTTATAACATATATGTATGTGAGAGAATGTCCAAAAACATATTTCAATTAATTGAAGCCCACAATATGATTTTATTATTTATTATATAACAATATACTACGTTGATAAAAGCGGTTCAGTTGAGATGGTTAGAATCGATCAGTTGTATTTTTAGATACAACTTAATTAAAGATTTTCTTGTCTTATATGAATTGTACTTAGTGTTTTACCTATTCTAATATTTTACAGAACATCCAAATATAAAACTCTTCATCACACAAGGAGGTCTCCAGTCTACAGACGAGTCGATAAACGCTGCAGTACCGGTCATCGGGATCCCCATGCTTGGAGACCAATGGTACAACACAGAAAGATATAAACAGCACCAAATTGGCATCCAACTCGATATACACGCTATGTCCGAAGAACAATTTAGTACATCTGTAAAGAGTGTGATTGAAGATAAAAGGTATTAGTGATTGTATAATGAACATGAAAATAAGTCATGTTTATCAAGTCCAATTTGAAATTTTTACACAGAAAAATGAAAACAACGACTTAGATATAACGGATTGAGATAATGGTTTCCGGATTTACGATATCTGATAAGTAAAGGGCCGTGTATCAATTTCTATAGACATTTATTACTTGACCGAAGTATGAATGGTATCACACAAATATGTTTTCTTTTTGATCCATGTCTAGACATTATTTCGCTTTACTCTAACTTGAAGTCAATAAATGAATGGAGCATAATGTTAACACTATGCTCCATTCGTTTTATAGCAAAGATATGCTCATCTATAATTACTGCCAAAATATACAAAGGCTATAAGATTGCGATAAATTATTCATTTATAAAAATGCGATTTCAACTAATTTATATTAACAGTGACGCTTCATGTCCCCATGTGCCCGTCATGGATTTATACTTCTGTTTTTGTCTTATTATATTTTTTATACACTGATTTTAACTGTTTCAATTACCATTGGCATGGTACACATAGACGTAGATTTAACGTGTATTCAAATGTTGGTAATTTTTCCGATGTATATTTTATGATAAGCCATTTTAAATCATAATTTTCTTACAGCTACAAGACAAATATACTGAAACTACGCACTCTGATGCGTGAATTTCCTGTGAAACCATTGGATTTGGCTGTATGGTGGACTGAACATATTTTGAAACACGGAGGCACGCATTTGCGATCACCAGCCTTTGGCATCTCTCATTGGAAGTATTATGAAGTAACCCTAGTTTTAACAGTAGTATCTGTACTATTATTATCATTATTTATTGTAGTGGTAATTTTAAGATTTATTTTAAGAAGATTACTGCCACACCTTTTACTTCCAATAAGAATTAAAGTAAAGAAAATGTAATATTAATAATTTAAGCTGTTAGTATCATGCTACATACGCATAATTTGTATTCACGATTTTCTTAACCTAAAAAGTAATGATTAGAATTAAAAAGAAAATCAAAACAAATTTAACGCTGGCAGCATTTCCTCGTTGTATTGCGATACTTATTCGTTGAGGTAGGAAAGCACCAGCTCTGGGGTCACCGATACTATCTACCAGGCGCCAACTTAAATCTTTAATAAGTGCCTGTGCACTTGAACCCACGGTCCAAGAGTCTACTCCAAAGGGAACAATAGCGAAGTTGGAGGAAAGACCCATATATTTGTGTCGTTTATTAAGGAAAATAAAAAAGCTGGGGCCCTTTATTAATAATTAATTTTTAGATATTATAATCTCGAAGAATTAGTTAGAATTACTGTGACTTTTGTATAGCAATATTGCTTACTTATTTGTACACTCACTAACGCCATAGTTTGGTGAAACTCATGCAAATATATTTTTACGACACATTACTACATATAAGGACATATTATTAAGCTGTTTCGCAGTAGGGACTTAGAAAAAAATACTTTTGCGTTAAATATCTAAAAATCTCCATATCTTTCCTAGAATTCGAAGCTCGTATGAGCAAGCTTTTTGTAATAGAAATATGTGTAACTTGAATGATTGTCTTTTTTTGTATGTCACTTTATATAAAATGGTGTGTTGTAAATTATGATATACGTTAAATTGTAGAATCATAAAGGAATACAAGTATTTTAACATGTAGACATTTATAGATTATATTTTATAATTTAAAAATTAAAAGTGTTAAAAAGGCTGCAGCACTCTCGCTGAGCTATGTAAAAATGTAATACATTCTCGTTCAAATTCGTTTAATTCGTTTTTGTAATCTTTGAATCAATTATAGTTTCAAAAATTATATAAAGATTGTAGTATATAATTTTCGATTTTACGGTGAATCATTAAAATTTGTAGTGATAAGATTATATATGTATGATATCTGACTAATCTTAAGTATTAAGTTTTATAGAATAATTAACAATTAATAATCATGTTTCCAAGTTATTAAAGAAAGGATCAAGATTGCTGACTTTTATTCCGCAGATAATCGGCCCCCAGAAATTGCAATAACATTGCATAATATTAGATAACAAAATTATCAACGGAAATTGATTTTAATTCATCTGAAAAACAAAACATATAAAAGGAATTAATAATCCTTTTTGAACATGTTTTGAATATTTGTTGACGGCGATTTATTAATTTAATATTGTCATAACGGAAACATAATATAACTAAGTATACAGGGTGTCCGAAAAGTCGACGTCAAGTCGAAATTTTCTCATAGGTAATGCTACACCAGTTATGAGAAAATTAAAAAAAAAACAAGTCATGTATTTTTAAAGTTAGGAAATTTTCCTTTTATTCCAGAAAATGTACACCATGTGACAGATTTTTCATTCCTGTTGTTACAAATATTTACTTTTTGCCAGTTTTTTTTCTCTTACGTCATCCCGAATAGTGCTTTATGTATGACCTATGATCCTAAATCCTGTGCCGATCACTCCAACTTGTGGGAAAATGTCATTTTATACCGAACCAAGTTTTCAAAATTAATTTTTCGCACTAGTTCAACTGATCGTCCTGAAAAAAAAATGTATTACTCCAGTTTGCCAAGCAGCTTTAGAAGTTTGCATTTAGTTAGTAGAAGTTTGCGTTTGCACGCATTTAATAAGGATTCTAACGTGGTATAACACTTACTTCATTATTTCTTAGATCGGCCATACAAATTTTTTTTGTTAAACAAAGTCTGTTTTTAAAAATTTCTCTGGAATTACAAAAAACGATTCTAGTGTACCCAAAGCGTTCCTAATAACCACAGCGTGGTTTAAATAAGATGGCGTAAAGTGTGAGCGAGACAGATAGTGACGCTACTTATTGCTATTACTATACACACGCACTACAGGTCAATACGCAACGCTCCTTCGTTTACTACGCATCTTTTCGTATTCGCTGGTGTTATTTTGTGTTCTAACTACTTTGGCTTCGTTTACAGACTTGTTTGCTTGTGATTTGGATTTTACATTTGTGATCTACGACGAACTTTACTTTTCCCTGGACTTACGTGTTATTGTGTATTTGTACCATACCATGGCTACGTACACTACACAGGAATAGGCTAACATCCCTCATTTATGGGGAATGTTTATGTAATGCCAGTGAAGCCGCTAGACGGTATCGCGAGAGATACCCTAATGCAGATCGCTATCCGGATCACAGAGTTTTTACCAATTTGCACCGTCTACTGTTCTCTGAGGGCCGACTGCCAAACCAAGTGCACGGTGAAGGTAGAATTTCACTACCCTACGAGGCAGTTGTCCTTCAAGCAATTGATGAGGACCCAAGTTGTTCGGTACGTGGAATTGAGGCCAGCACAGGTGTGCCCAAAAGTACAGCTAACCGAATACTACAAAAAAATTAGTTCCATACATTTCATGTACAGCGAGTACAATCCTTATTACCTCGAGATAATGAACCTCGGGTTGCTTTTGCCAAACAATAATTCAAAAACAACGAGAATACCCACAATTCTTAGAATTTTTTTTATGGTCGGATGAATCAACTTTTAAAAAAGACGGCTACATGAACCTGCACGAGTGGCACGTCGAAAATCCACGATTGATGAGACCAGACAGATCACAGTACCGTTTCAAAATTAACATGTGGACTGGAATTTTGAACGGAAAAGTCATAGGGCCTTTTGAGTTACCAGAAGTTTTAAATGATGAAATTTATTTAGATTTCTTACAAAATCATTTGCCCAATTTGCTGGAGGACGTGCCGCTTACTATTTTACGAGATATGTGGTTCCAGCATGATGGTTGTCCAGCGCATTACAGCTGCTTAGTTCGAAACCACCTTAACGAGGAGTATCCAGACAGATGGATAGAGCGGGGTGGTACAATCTCGTTGCCCGCCCGCTCAACCGATTTAAATCCTCTTGATTTTTTTTTACTGGGGAGCAGTAAAGGAAAAAGTCTATTCCAAGTCGATTCAAAATGTAGAAGAGCTTAGACAGAGAATAGCGGAAGCATTAGATTTTTTGAATAATGGACGATTTGCCCGCTTCATTTCACGATCTTTTTTAAGGAGATGTCGAGCCTGTATTGCAGCTGAAGGACGGCAATTTGAACATCTTATATAAAAAAAAGTAATAAATCTAATCATAAAAAAGAAACTGTCTATTTTACTTATTTGCGTCTGTATGTCATAAGCGTCATTATCTGTCTCGCTCACATTTTATGGAATGTCTCTCTCCATCTTATTTAAACCACGCTGTGGTCATTAGGGACGGTTTGGGTGCGCTAGAATCATTTGTTGTAATTTCAAAGAGATTGTTAAAAACAGACTTTGTTTAACAAAAAAAATTCTTATGGCCGATCTAAGAAATAATGGACTCAGTGTTATACCACTGTAGAATCCTTATTAAATGCGCTAACTTTTAAAGCTACTTGCCAAACTGGAGTAATACATTTTTTTTCAGGACGATCAGTTGAAGTAGGGCGAAAATTAATTTTGAAAACTTGGTACGGTATAAAATGACATTTTCCTAAAAGTTGGAGTGATCAGCACAGAGTTTAGGATCATAGGTTACATAAAATACTATTCGGGATGACGTAAGAGAAAAAAAATTGGCAAAAAGTAAATATTTGTAACAACAGGAATGAAAAAACTGTCACATGGTGTGCATTTTCTGGAATAACAAAAAAATATCCATAAGTTCAAAAATACATGACTTGTTTTTTTTTTTAAATTTTGTCATAACTGGTGTAGCATTACCTATGAGAAAATTTCGACTTGACGTCGACATTTGGGACACCCTGTATACAATATTCTTAACCTAAATGTATATAATTATTTATAAATAAACAAAAGTCCCTGTGGCAGTGTTTTTTATAACGCGGCAGCTTCCTTGCTGTTTATTTACTGTTTTTTTTATTATTAGTTAAAGATGTGTAACAAAATAGACACACTTTTGTAAAGTTAATCTATATTTCTCGTCCTCGGTCGTCTGAACTATTAAAAAAGTATGCTATAAAAACATGAAAGTTTTTCTTTGAGAGAAATCAACAACAAAAAATTCTTCAGAGTTCTTATGTTTTAAACAAAAAATTTAATCAATTGTTCTGAAATATGTTGTACACAACATTCCAATTCAAGTACATGTGTCAAGATGTTTCTGATTAATTTATGCTTACATTCACTTGCCGATAACTCTTGAAACTTCATAAATATGAATTTTAAGGGTTGGTGGGGCTGATCTATGAATTTTTCATGTTATATCCGCTCACTTACATTTTCAGTTTAATTTCGAAACTCATGTGTAACTACTGACTCCATAATTAATGAACAGATAGTTCTAGCAAACATTATTATTATTTTTATTGAGGGCAAACGGCCAAGAGCCTCACCTGATCTTATTTGATGACCGCCCAAGGACACACATACCACCTTTTATAAATTGGAACGCCCTTACTTGAAGGACCCTAAGTCGGATTGGCTCGATAAATACGTCAGTGGACAGATGGTTCGACAAACTGGTGGTGGGAGGCAAAACTATTTCAAAAAAAATATTTATTCTGCTTTATTAATTGTGGCCTTTACTCTGCCTCGACAGCCGATAATGAACCTACAGCTGCAAGTATTAATCTGAACAACTCCTCGTTGAACACTAAATGCGTTGGAAGATGACCCCTTATCTCTACGCAACGCTTTAGCGTTCATCCGTTCATCGTTCAGCGTAGATCATCGGTCGGAATGTGACGGATCGTCGACGATTCGAATCACTCATCGTTGAATAGAGCCAAGTGGAAGATAATGTGGAGATCCCACCCAGAGGTGAAAACTGTACTCCATGTGAGGCCAAATTTGTGCTTGATAGATTTGTGGAGCTCCCCAGGCCGAGACTTCAAGCCAGAGTTTCAACTTAAGATCCAGAAGTTTCAATTTCAAGTTTCTTCCGGTACTGATCTGCAGCCGCTCGAGAAATACCTGCATGGGCAGGTTAAAGTTACTATCGTGCGCATAGCAATTACTGTTAATATATTGCAACATATGATTGATATGCAGAAGTAACTGGGTCGGGGATAGAACACAGCCTTGACCCCAGCGTTCAGAGGTTTAAGGTTGGAACATGCTCCGTCTTTCTCTAGGCGAGCCCATAGGCTGAGATTTTCGAATGAAATGCTCTGAGCCACACCCAATGCAGGTTTTACAGCACACATTAGAATAATTTTATAAGCTATTTTATAAACAACAATTTAGTTAAATCAATAATATCACTAATATCAATATATAAATACGTTTTATGGCACGAAGAGAGTAGATGATAGATTTGTTAATAAGTTACTACCCTCTTATTCTACTAATAGTAGAAGCACCATCAGAGAAATTATTAATGGCATATAGTAATTGCAGCAATTAACGTTTCTTATAGAAGAAACCTAAATCAATGTAGTTCTTGAGGTATTAATATTAAAGTTAATTAATCCAACAAAAGTTTGCAAGTCGTGCATAAAACTAAAAGTAATTTAAATCTATTAAAACTTTTCCCAACAAAGACCTCTTAGCAACTACTTATAAGTTTATATAATTATGTCGATTGCCCCGTGTGCAAAGTGTATTCTCACCACAGATTTTCTAATTTAATAATCTGAAAGACATTTTATTCTTTCTTTTTTTTGTTCGATGCCTAAGGTTTTGTATATCTATATATGTACATTATAAGCCGTGTTGACCTAGTGGCTTCATCCAGCGACTCTCATCTCTTAAATCGTAAGTTCTATACCTGGACGTGCACTAATGGACTTACTGTCTACGTGCAGATCTAACACTCGCTTGTTACAAAAAATATCGTAAAGAAATCGGAATGTCTCAGATTTGTCAATGTGTCAAAGCGCCGCTGGATTATTTTGATTGTTTATTATATATACCTTATATGTATATACTCTAATTTGTTGTATTTTATAAGTAAAATTTCGAAATTACTTTTCTCATTATATTAATCTCATTATAAATCACGCATGTAGCAACCACGGTATACAATATCATGTTTTAAATATGATAATTGCTTATGAACAATTATACAATGAGAGATTTAAGACCATTTTCGTTTGAATTTTTATTTCTTTGTAGTCGGGATACCATTATGTTATAATTAAATTATATTCGATATTAAAACACGTATACACCAGGAGTTTGTTTAAATAAAAATTCCTTTGATGAAATCATTTTTTAGAATGAAATTTGCTTTCCGTATTGTCCGTTGCACAATTTCTTACCTTATAATATTCTGAACAAACTGATACTTTTCACAAAAACGAATTAACAGATAAATGTGTCAACGAAAAGTTTTGAATGAAATCTAAAGTAATGAATACATTTCAACGATCGAATTTAAATATCAAGTTTACGAAAACCTACATGTCAGTACTTACATTCCATTTAATTAACAAAACTATCTGACATTGAGGCTTTTTTTGTTGGGTAATCCATTTACAGACCCTGCGCCGGGGCAGCTTATTATTATAGCGGTGACGCGGGAAGTGTAGGGGTCGGTCCGGAGGTACAATTAACCCCTACCCACAAAAACACAACAGCCCTATCTGCTCGCTATGGACAGAAGGCAGGAAAACAGTGCGTCTCATTTAATTAATACTCTTGAAGAAGCTTTTCCGAATGTGTTGACAAGAACCTTTCAATAGCATTTGCGAATGACATACATAATTGCTTTGGCAAATTTGTTTAAATGACAGATTTATCAATGATAATGATATGATGGTGATGATAATAATAATGCAGTAATAGCGCGAAAGACAGAGTTGCAAATGCAAAAGTCATAGTAAGCTGGCGGATTTTGGCATGGAAAGTGGATAAAAAAAACTATAAGTTTTAATAATAATACATAGCTTTAATCCGTTCAAAAAGTGTTTTTTAATGTGTAAAAGCTATTTTAACAAAAGACAATACTACTTGGATGATTATTTACTATTATTATATTATATTATTATATTTTACCACTTTCGCGATATTCGACACCCACCGCAAGTGCGTCAACTGACGCTTGCGTTACTTATTTATGTAATATCTTGTAAAAATAATGAACAATAAATTGTCTTAAAAATACCACCGGAAGTACTAAACGCTAACGTTTGTTTTTTCACTTTTTGCTTTATATCGCATACCGATACTACACATTAATTCTTATATCAAACTCACACGCTAATTCTTATATCTGTTACCCCAATTTTATCTCAATACGCCAAATTCGTATATTCGTAAAGAAAAATATTAATCAAAGACACAGAAATATAAATATACTTACTAAAAAAACTGTTAACTTTAGTGAACTTTTTAAAAGTTCCGACCATTTTATCCCAGAATCTTAACAAAATTTATTTAGCAAAGTTGCTAAAACAAAGATATATGCGAAATCGGCTCCCGAAGATTAATGTACTAAGTTAGGGCTGCGTAAAACGAATACCATGTTGATATTAATCGATATGTTTAAACGAAAGTTTCGAACAATTTTTTTTACATAGTAGACCCTTTTGTACATTTAAATTAGTTTAGGCAATTGAGAGATTATTAACAGTGATTTTCATATTGTATTTTAGTTGACTATAAAATCCATTCACTTTATTATAAAAATAATTATTAACGAAACATTAGGATTATAAAATAATTGACCTATGCTTTTAAAGGGGTATGCTTTAAAAATTAAAAAAATGTGTGAAATCACAAACTATTTGGGAATTTTGTTTTAAAAATGAACAGTACTAGGGACTGATATCAGAGATACCACTATTTGTTCACGGATTTTTACTTGACAAACATAATATTGATATATGTATATTGTATAACATATATATTAAGCTTGTTATATTCTAGATTATTTAGAGCTATTTGAAGTATGTTTAATATTTCTATGTGAGTTTCATTAGTTTTATTAGTGTAGAAAAAACTTTTAAAGAAACTCTGTACATCGACACTTGTCACGGGCGTAAAAAACAGTCGCATTGTGAATAATATCAATTACTATGTTTGAAATTTTCGTTTTTAGTATTTAATTTTATTTAGAATTGTGTGGTTCTGGGTATCCGGAAGCTATATCCAGGATGCTCCACATAGGATATCCAGGATGTTCGGCTGTCGCGTGTCAGTATAATAAAAAAAGGAATCCAATAATCTATAAGACTAAAACTAGCATATATCATCAACGGTGGCGTATCTCACTCCAAACACTGGATCCTTCAATGATGAATCAAAAAAAAGTAAATGCTATAAGGTATGCTACATACATTTAGTGCGTACGCCACAGCTTTTAAAATTTTACTCCCTGCCGCCATTACGCCGGGATACCACCTACCATATCCGGTTCGTGTGTCAAAGTCAAATCGACAATTCTCATCCTTCTTTGATTGACACTGATTTAGCGCGAACAAGAATGATATAATATTTTTAATGAATATCGATGATCGGTTGTAATGAAAGTCGCAAATAAGGAGAAATTGTGATCAATTTGTCTTCCACCACGTCACATGAATTTCTGTTTTATTTTTTTAAATAAGTAACATAAATATTCAATAAATAAAACAACTCATATTCAAGAGGTGCATAAAATACCGTAACCAATGAATTTTACCAGCAAGACATTTCTAAAACAAGTTTACAACAAGCACGTTATCGTCCTTCTGTGTCTTACCATTTTCACGCAAGTCAATAAAAGATTAGTGTTATTGATATATTAAAAAAAAAAACCAAGTATTCTACTTTTATCTCTTTGTCAAAATATCAGCTCCATATTTAATACTAATTAATACATAATTTACATATTATTGAGGCAAATTACGAAAGTACTTTTTAAACAGAAAATCTACAGTTACTGTAGACTGGTATGTGAATCACTGTTTCCCTGTTGTCTTGGAAAAAATTCGAGAGCAGCGCTCTCGAAGCAGGATGCTCCTTCACCACGACAATGCTTCAGTGCACTCTGCAAAACGGACTGTTGAATATTTGACTATGGCAGGTGTCGAGATCATCAGAGTCATCCGCCATACAGTCCTGACCTGTCGCCCTGCGACTTTCATTTATTCCCAAGAACTAAAGACAAAATTCGAGGCATTCGCTTTACGAGCCCTGAAGATGCGGTGAAAGCGTACGAAAATGTCATAGAAGAGACCCCTAAAGAAGAATGAGTCCACTGCTTTTTTCAGTGGTTCCATTGAATGCGACGATATGAAGAGAGGAGCGGAGATTACTTCGAAAACCAATAAAAGTATTGGCAACTTTCTACATTAAGCCGTTTTTCATTTTCTAAACATTTTTAGTCCTAAATACTGTCCCACCTACATCTGTACGTAACACCAAGACGATGGAGCTGGTACCGGGGACCTCCCGCCCAAAGGTGAGAACAGTACTCCACGTGGGACCGAATCTGCGCTCTATTTTTGTTATTCTTAGATTTAAGTATTTTATCAAATTCAATTCTTGATATAGAATCCATTTTATTTCTTACTTCTTGCTTCTAACAAGAAAAAAATATCTGCTTATATAAAGACATTAACAATTTTTCAAATGTTGCAAATGATGATACCGGATTTGATTAACTGATAATAAGATACTCGTAACATTAATCGTAGCGTTACATATGTAAATTGCATCATTATTATTGATAACAGCTAATATAATTGATATACATACATATTGTAGTTGCTATGGAAATAATAATAGTCCTGCAAAGCTAACATTAACATACAAAAATAATATATGAAATAATCTCCTGTATAAGTACTGGGAGGACGACAAATCAACTCTAGGGAAATTTCTCTGATCAGAGGATTCTCTAGTACTTTCTGGATCTCCAAAATCGTGACAAATATTTTAGCCAATCAAATGCCGTAATTTAAATTACGGTGACAGTCAAATCCTAGAACGCCGCAACAACAACAATTCTTCCATACGCAAGATTACTTTTCGCTTCGTTATTATTATATTAATCTATGAAATATATAACAAATTCAATTAGAAGACGAATATTCAGTTGTATAATAACAAATTATACCGATCTACCTGTAACGAATGTATATACAAAGTCTACTCTTAAGCTCACTGAGTCATCTGAGTTAGCTACAGGCTGCGGTGTTAGTTATAAAACTGAATTTTTCCACTTGAAGCAAATTAGGAAGGTGAAAAAGTCCGAAAGGTGGGTACCTCATTGAGTGAAGCAAATTGACAAACTCGCTTCGATTGCTGCGTTACATTACTCAACCGGCACAATAATGAAGGGATTTTTAATGGAATCATTAGCTGTGATGAAAAGTGGATCCTGTACGATATTTGGAAGTGCTCATCGCAATGTCAATACCGAGCCAAACCAGCCAAATCGTGCCCCGAGCGTAGATTGACTGCAAAAAAGTTACTTGTCAGCGTTTGGTGGTCGTTCATTATAACTTTCTTATATCTGGCCGGACGATTACGGTAGATGTCTATTGTCAGCAACTGCAAAACCATGATGGAAAAGCTTGCTGCTAGACTACCAAGGCTGGTCAATCAAATTAGTAAATGTATTAATTATTTACATATAAGAGTGCAAAACTGCGTAGATAGCTAGAATAGCTATTTTGATCAATTAAAAATATTATAATTTAATGAAATCTACTTTTTGTTAGTTCTATTCAAAACGCCAATTCCATATGTAAAGACCTAATATATGTAACTCGTTTCGTTGTCGTTGTATACAGACGAGTACTTAGTCGACAGTCTTATCAAATGGCAATATATGAATTCATGTATTACCTTAAATTGAACGTTTATGTAAATTGAACGTTTTCAGTACATGTATTTTTTTCCAATCATACAGAAACGTTGATGGATGGTTGTAGGTTTTCATTTAGATTTTCACGCCCTGAATATTGAAATACAGCAATAAAATGAATAGCTATTTCAACAGTTTATGTGTATTGCTAAACCTACTTCGGTTTCAGGATTTTATATTTAATGCTATAAAACATAAATTCCATATAAGGTATAGTATGTATTAAAATTCAAAACTGCTTAAAAATAATTGTAATAATTTCGGTATAGATAAATTAGAATGCAAAGTGCTTCACGAGATTAGACAATAGTACTAGATTTTGCATTTTTGTTAAATAAAACAGTGAGGCCGTTTTATTCCCGGCGACGCTTTCCAACGTTATTTTGTTCACTCCTGTTAAAATAACCTTATTTGAAACTGTAATAAACAAACAAAAGTTATTGTTGCTTTTCTAGTATAGTATTTTTTAATATTAAGGTAACGAAGCATTTGAGATATCAAATAAATGATCGGAAGTTCACTGTTTACTACTTTTATATGCAGTAAGTATACATTTACAATTCATGTAAATTAGGCAGTTGATTTTTCATAGCATGTTAACTTAATACTTTGAGGTTTATTAAAAAAAATATTTTGGCATTGTTTGCTGCTGTAGCGACACGTACTTGGCTTTAAACAGTATTACTGTAACAAGTGTTTCAAAAGCAACATCTCGGCATCTGCCTTTGGGCCGACCAGCCAGTGGATCAATCGATTGTGGATCCTCTCAATAATGGCAGATGGGTGTAAAATCATATCCTGTGTCAATCCTAATGGACTTTTTATCTCATTTTGTAACTCCCTTTTTATTATATAGGTCTACATCTCGCAACATGTATTTCCTACGACGATATGATAAAATTGTTTCACTTCCAAGAGGCCTATCAGATCCCGAATCGAACTAGAGTTGTGGATTTAGAGAATATGAGAGACTGCAAGTGTCCACGTGTGTATTGGCCAGCATGTGCAACTGACGGTATCACCTACGTCAACGCGTGCATTCTAAACTGTCTTCAGAAAAAATTAAAACGCTTCGGACCCTGCATTACGTATAGACGAAATGATAGATCGATATATATTTATATACCTAGTGATTGGAAACGAAATTAGGGGTGTTCTGAAATCTGTATATTTAAGCTTTAAAAGTTGAATATGTGATTCCCACGGATTGAGTATCCACCATCGGCTAGGCGCGAATTAATGGCATTTCCATGTAGATATATCGAAAACAGTTCACGCCTATTTTAAATCATGATTCGTAAGTACTTTTTTTCTGTCGCTTTTACTATTTACTTATGTTTAATTGCTTTATTATGTTCCATTAGTGTCGTCTAAGTAATTTTACGTCTTATGTAGTTTTGCACTTCGTGCGCTCACCTTATCTTTTTCTTTTTTTGTTGCATAGAGGAATTCGCTCGAAGCAATAAGGCAGCCACTTGCCCTCATTTTTATTTAAATGTTACTGTATCTTTACTGCAAGGAAATGTAAATATATAAAAAAATTGATAAAAAAAAACAGTAAAACCAACATGTATTTGGAAATAACGTGCGGCTTGATTAGTAGGACTTATTCCGTTCCATTTCTTCTACAAAAAAATCACATCCAACTGTTTAAGCAAGAGGAAATATTTCATAATTCATAATATTTCATACTTTCTATAGTGAAGGTGTTGAAGAAGTTAATAAAAATGTTCTGTTTTTTAAGTACATTTTATTTGCGCTGTAACCCGTCGCTATATTAAATAAAGCTGTACATTATAATATACAAGGAAAGTGACTATGCTTTCAGAGTTTCGTTATTTATTTGACTTTATTATAATAATAACAGAAATAATTTAATGCAGTACCTACCGTAATGTTTAGAGTTATTATAACCTAACCTGTGGGTAATTCTCAAAGAGTAGACGAGAAGATAAATAAAAATAATATTTTGTACCCATCAACAACATACTGTTTAACAATAACATTAACATGTCAACGCCCACAAACAGTCATAACACCGATGCGATTTGTTTCCCATATTTTAAGAAATTTAATGCTCAATATATAATAATAATCTTTAAATTATACAATTTTAAATAAGAAATATTTGTAAGGAACGAATAAAGAATGTATTTATCTAGTAATAACAATGATTTAGTTTTTTCTTAATCCTTTTCCATTTAAATTAAAAAAAAGCCTCTTAATTCTTACTTATAAAACAAGAAGTTAGATTAAGTTAGTTTACTTACATACAATTATTAGTTTGGTTAGTAATTAAGTTTGTATCCTTAATTTACTTGTGTTAGTTTTCCTTAACCTTACTATTAAACTATTATTCTTCATTCTGTAAGAAGTCCTCTGTAGGTGAAGGCCTCCTCCAAAGAGTCCTCTCTAGAGGGTGGGCTACTTGAATCCAGTTGAAGCTGTTTTTATGATGTCGTCTTACCACAGCCACCGGTCTACCTCTCTTTGTTAATTGTTAAATTTCCATGTTTGGCAAGCATACGTAAGGCACGGTATTAGGAACGAGTTTAGTACTTTAGTTTTAATATCTGTTTAATAAGACACTTAAAAACATATCTGTATATATCTCATATTCAAAAATGTTTTAATTTAAATATTTTGAATATAAAGATTTAATTGAAGACCATGGTTACCCTGTTTTATATTGAGACGTTTTGTATTCTCGGAATTCGGGGTTGCTCGGGAAATTTGTAAAGGAGCAAACATGTATGAAGCGTGTATGAGACTGACAATTATTAAAAAGATGAGAAGAATATTGTTTGTCTTCTTTGTAGTTCAAGAATAAATTAGATTATTTTAAATTCTCCTAATCCGATTCACAAAGATGGTGTGGATTACGTTAATTACCTAATACATGATATATTTTAAATTTTTTTCTTTTCCATTCATATAGACTGATCATCGACTACCCAACTGCCCAAGGGATATAAGCTACTAAAAAGTGTTTTTAAATGTAATATTTAGAGTGTTGGCTTACAGGCTTTAGTGTGACGCTCATCACTGGGGTGATCAAATAAATGATAATAGATACAGAAATCTAAGGCCACATATTTTTACAGGATAAAATTTTCAAGTAAAGACACTCATAAAAAATTCCATCAAAGCAGAATTTGCGTTGTCCAACACCTGATGAATCTGTTCAAGTATTCAGAGATTTTAGGATTGTGTTTTGTGAGTTGCAACGACGCAATCATAAGTCTAATTATTTTTAAAAAATCATGAACAATGGCCTCGGCAAACATGCACTACAATACCTTGGCAGCTTAATAAACACGCGCTATGCAACACTTACATGCGAAATGTGTGATAGTTTGACATGTGTAGAAGGTCTGGCAATGGGCTTTAAGGTAATAAAGTTAACTTTAAAGGCCTTCACTACATTTACAAAATTGCGCATCTGACGTCTAGCCTCCGGCAAAGACAATTGCCGTTCAAAGCATTTTCATTAAGCAATTTGCCTATTTAATAATAGTATATAATATGGACATATAGTTTTAGACGGATTCACTTAAAAAAGGCCATTATTCCCCTATATACCGCACCGTATGTATAAATTACCTTAATACACATTTTAATCTTAGTATGTATAAATTATATACACACAGACGAAAAACCCTTGCCAGTTAAAGCAAAATCTAAGCTCTATTTACAAAGAAGCCTTATCTAATTACCTGCACCCAACAGCGGTAATTAAGCGTTACACAACGACTAATTATTGGAAAATTAATTATCAACAGAATTTCCGTAGTATTACATTGAACCTTAAACCGCAATGCACGAGATAGTTATCTATTTATCTTTTCTAGGTAAGAAATAGATTTCGTAAAGCTTAAAAACTTGTATATGAGCACGTTTTATAAACTTAAAATTCTGTGGCGTAGATGCTGTCGCTACTTGACTTTTGTAACATTTATTTATTCATTTAAAGATTAAAGTCTAGATACGATGCAAAGTTTAAAAGTTTAATGTAACATCACATTCTTCCAGCCGAAATTAATTCCATAAAGTTTTTTTTACTAATAAATATTTCTGTTCATGTATGAATGACGTAATTAATATTAAACGCCTGTAAAACCTAATTAATGCGTCCAATTGTACGAGATACTTACCTTATACGAGTTTTATAAAGTCAGTTTAATGCTTTTCTTTTATGGGGCAAAAGAACACTTAGAATAAAGTGAATCGGAAAACTCTCTCTCTCTGATTTTTTTTATTTATTCATAAAAATACGTACACTTATAGTCCTTAGCCCATACGATAAGGTCGTAAAAAATTAAATATAATACATAAGAAACCCAATATCGCTACTGTAAACTCGAACTATAAGTTTGGACTTAAGATAAATCGCAGCAAAACCAAGGTAATGATTGTTGACCGTGCCAGAAATAATTCGCCTCAAGTGACTCAAATCGCGAAATGCAACGTAGTCCAATCTTATATTTATCTTGGGGCTCAGATTTCAAACAATGGCGGATGCATCGATGAGGTCAAACGACGTATGGGCATCACAAGAACGGCCATCTATGGACAAGATGCAAAAGATATGGAGAAACAGGACCATAACAAAAGCCACGAAGATCAGGCTCGTGAAGACTCTTATATTCCCCATATTTCTGTACGCGGCGGAAACGTGGACCTTGCGAGATGTGGAAAGACAGAAAATAGACGCTCTAGAAATGTGGTGCTGGAGGAGAATGCTTGGGGTTTCGTGGACCGAGTTTCGTACAAATGTCTCGATACTTCAAGAACTCGGTATTAAGCAGCGTTTATTTTCAATAGTACAATCTCGCATCCTTACATTCTTCGGACACGTATCTCGGCGTGGTATTCAGTCCATAGAACGCCTTGTCGTCCAGGGGAAGATAGAAGGCACTAGACCGCGCGGAAGGTCACCTACGCGTTGGACTGACCAGATCAAGTCTGCCGTAGGAGGTACACTCAATGAGTGTAGCAGGATGACCACTAATAGGCAACGATGGCGAAACGTCGTGAAGCGCATCACATCTGCTCCTTTGATTACCACTACTAAATAGCGATCACGACCGCTCTGTCAAGAGTGTACCGGATAAGAAGAAGAAGAAACTCGAACTAGTGTCAAGTGCAACAGACTGGTGGTTCTGGTTTGGTATCCCAAAAAACCTTTGCCGTCGCATATATCCCCTAGGTAGAAAGACACCGAGAGAATACTTGGGTTGCTCACCAAACCCCCAAGACTTAAGTGAAAGTAGGCCAACTAAGTCCCATCTTGTTTCTAATTTATTTTACCTTTCTAACTGCTTTTTTTTACATTTCAGGTATAGTTCTTGGCGCATCATACACCACATTGACGAGAGAAGATTTTTATGACTTTTTCAATTTGTTCTCCGTAGATGTAGCGTATATGAAGGACTTAGGCGAATCCTCGAATTGTACTAAATGTCCTGCCGTATATTACCCAGTGTGTGGATCAGATAACTATACATACACAAATGAATGTAAATTATATTGTCTTAATATAGCGAAGAAGAAGGTGGAACCCGTTTTTAAAGTTAGAAGCGGACCGTGTTTTATTTTTCCGGATTTGAATGATGAATAACATTTATTCCAAATATAAACGACTATTATTCATTTACATTTTGTTTTCTTTACTATGGAATATTAATCTATATATATAAAAATGAATACATATTTCCCTTTAGTCACGGCAGCACGCGTGAACGGCTGGTCCGCAAATTCTTTTTTTGTATTTGTTATTGTCATGAGAAGGTTCTTATGAAAGAAAAAAATAAAAAAAATAGATAATTTTAAGAATACTTTTGTTACGATAGCAAATTTATTACAATTATTTTTCATGTCACCTTATGGCGTTTGACATAACATTGACAGAATGCGTGCTGCAAATATCGTCAAAGAGGATACTAGTAAAATGAATATCGTTAAAATAAATTCAAAATCAGAGTTATTATATTGTTAAAATACATATAAAATTATTACAGTCCATGTTTTTCACATGGCCAGTTATATGTCGCCTGTTCCCGTGTCGGAATACCAACAAAACTATTTATATACTAGCCAGCGCCAGAAGAACAACATTCTTCATCATAAAACATTAGAATCATGAATAACTTTGTTTCTGAAATATGTTTTTGTTATTCATAATTAAGACAGGACAACGTCTGTCGGGTCCACTAGTAGAAAATAATTAGTATCATTTTGTTTGTTTGGCTTTAGTAACACTTGTGGTTAAGGGTAGGAAATAAAAATTGAGAATTGAGTAAGGTAAGGTTGACACTCACAACATTAGTCTCAACTACTATTGTGTGCGTCAATTACCAATTTGTGGCAAAACAAAACAATTTATGACTGTAAATCAATACGTGTTGCATTAAATTTTTTTAACATCGTTTGTTTTTCTCTCATTTTGTTCCGAATACATGGCTTCTAAATTCAACCCATATATCTGAAAAAGCCTTCGTGGTGTAGTCGTTAATGCACATATCTGTTGATGATTGGAAAAGCAATGCTAGTCAAGGCAAACATCGTAAGGAAACCGGCATGTCTCAAATCAAAAATAATCGAAGACATATGTCAGAAGGCTTATCAACTACATAACTACATAACTACATATATATATTTATATTTCAGAAAATAACCCAAATAGGGTTGTAGCGCCTCTGCCTTATTATGATTAGTAACTTCTATTCTATACTCTTTAATATGTACTAAACTGGAAAATTACTCATTACTTAAAAAACATTAATTAGCCTTATAATTGTTCTGAGGTGTTTCATACTCGTTTGGTCTGACTGCGCCGGAATGCATTATAGTGAGTGCACTTTAATTAAAACTATTCTGAATGTAATTTAAACTGTAGTATTTCATCTTGTGCATCTTCGTATAAATTTTCAATTATCACCGAAAAGCAGCTATTTTCAGATAACGTCTCAAAAGACATTCGTGGTCATCCATTATATTATTTCTAATGTAGAATTGTCTTGGGAAATTGAAAACAAAAGACAACAATATTAAAAACACATCTTACCCCTATTGAGTCATTGAATTGAAGTGTGAACAGTGAGCCTATTCCTACGAGTAATGTTGGCCTTGTGATCAAGAGTGCAACTCTGAACTCTGTGGTCACTAGTCATGCCTTTATTATTATTTTACTCTTTGCATGCATTCACAAATAATTTAACGACTGATATGGGGACGCCTAGGCTTTAAAGTTAGTTTTGATTAGATCTACAAAAAAGCCAGTGGTATAACAATATTTTAGATCAGCCGACACACACCTTAGATATTTGGGTCATATGCATGTGGGTATATCACGATATGTTCCTTCATCGTACGAGCGAGTATTAAACGCATATATAGACAAAATACCATTGGTGCACAGTGGGATTGAACATACCTCAGGGATAAGAGTCGAATGCTGAAGCATGTACACTGTTCTTAGATTAGATCTATGGTGAACTTTTCATTAAGGACCTAATTAGACCTGATTAGACACAATAAATTATAATTATTTCCATTTTGTAGACATTGTTACAATCATTATTACCCACAAAGTGTACAGTAATGTAACGAATTCCCAATATATTTAAACAAATATATGTATAAATATAAAATATCTTTAAAATAATTTCTTCTTTATCAGAAATCTTCTAAAAGTATCTTCTATAAACAACTTCATTTTCAGTTACTGTTAGGTACTAATATTTTTTTAAAATATACAATTTTAATTTACACTTAACGTCAGGCTATCTTGGCTAATTTAACTGTAAAATTAACTAATAAATACTTTTTAAATTATGAATATCATCTTCCATTCCTCGTGTGACGTAATCACATTAAATATTTAGAAAGATTTGGCCCTTAAGTAAATTTTAATATAAACCACAGTAACCTTTAAGTTTTAATATAACTTATAGCTCAATAATAGGATTATTTTCTAATCTGGCGAAAATTTTGTTAAACAATTTTTTTTGTGCCAATGTTTGAATACGCGACAATTGGTTGGCATAATCCCGTTAATCGGATTAAATATGTCGTATGACCTCAAACCTGCGCCACAGTTCTACAAAAGAAGCAGTTGCTAATAAAAATTGTGTTATTTCAATTAAATTATTTTCGTAATTTAACCTTACTAAAGTTGTTGCTCACTTCTCCTATTGCGTATACAAAGCCTCATTATATTTCTGGGTTCACAACTAGTCAAATTATACCGCATCGGATTTGCAGTGCTTAGAATATTTGTTGTGTTCGCGATTTTACGACGTCTAGTCTGTGTCTTGATTGTTACTTATTATTAATAGTTAATACTTCTAAACCGTTACAGGCTCTATTTTTTTTTAATAGTTCAAATATGAATTTGCTTGCTGCTGCTTCCTTTGTGATTACTTTTAATATCTTTGAAATAAGTTCCTAGTTGTTATGCATTGTTGGAGAGCTAAGAAAATTGTTATGTTTTTAAAATATCTGCAAGCCCAGTTTCTTAATGAAAAAAAGTACTGAAATAATATTGTTTTTATTTTCGAGTTCTTAACTTTGGACCAACAATTGTTTTTTTTTTATATTTATAAATAGCCAATGTTTTATCATTTGTATTAATCATAAAAAATCGTAAAAAAATAAAACTGTATTAATTATTTTTTTACGTTACATTTTAATTATTTTGAAAAAAAAATGATAACTTTAAAAAAAATCAGATTTGCATAATGCATATAAGAGTTAAAATTATCACAAATATTCATTCCGATTTCCTAACGGAAATACCTACGTCGAGTAATTCAAAGTACTAAGGCTAGTTAAACCATTTTAGTTTTAAGAAAATATATATTTACTAGTTACAGTCATAATTACGTAAACCTCATGCTGTTATTAACAGGCCTAAAAACGGCCATAATTGACAAATAATCCAAAACCACTTGCATTGGTGTATATTTATGTGTAGTCGATCGAATTACCTTTAAACGAGCAATTCAATTCACAATTATAGTATAGTTTCTCTAAATATTTGTTTGCTAATCGCACTTATAACAAAAATAATACCGTTAAAATTATTCTGTCATTGAATCCTCAGAGATGGAGCGTATGGTCCATTCTGTTCTATACGGTACAATTCTGGCGAATAATCGGACTTTTTCAGCACAAAACTTTGAAACTAGGTCATCGTTTAGTGTTTAAGTTTAGATTGTAGTATTTTTTATACAGTTATTTTAGGCATAAATAAGAGCTTCGGTAATGAGAAAAATAAATTTGGCTTTTGCTAGAAAACGACGATAAAACAAAATATTTATTACGAGTACAAAGTTGACCATTGGAGTTTTGAATTGAGAAAAAATACATTTCATACTTTGGTGCTTTAGTGAGAAAATATTTTGTTATATTTAAATTTCGCGTTTTTTGCTCCATTGACTTGAGTTGTCTTGTATGTCAAGTCGGTTTCTCGTTTGTCTTAGCCTTCTCTCTACTCCGTCAACATTACTAGCTGATGTATTGTCTTTTTAACAAAATTAAGTTACGTATTAAACTACTTGTTTCCATTAAATCTTAACATATTTTATAACAAATCTACGCTTCGACGTTGGAACGTCCAATAACGACAGCGATCCAGACCATAATAATCGCGTCATAGCACAGATTAGATAAAGTTAAAAAATTTGACTGGAAAGATTAACTGTCTGTGGTTATTTTCTTATAAACATCACAGAATTAAATCATCTATATTTATACAATTGAATTTTCTCTTTTCATTTTTGTAAATTTCGAGAATGGCTAGACCGATTTAGCTCATTATGATCTTGAAAAGAGGAAAGGAAACATTAATAAAATAAAATACTATGAACAACAATTGAATTTTTCAATAAAAATTGTTTCTAGCTGGGAAACATTTGATGTCTTTTGTCTTTTTAGAAATAATGAAATTTTTACTTAGTTGTCATATAGATATAGAAAAAATTTCAAACCTGGATAAGTGAGAACTGGGTAAGCAGAAAGCTCTAATAATGAGAGTTCTTACCAGGTACCACTTTCACTTTGCCCTTCTAAACTTCTAAAAATGGGTGAGAAATATAAAACGTATATAAATGACAGTCATTTGTCACGTGTGAACCTCTATAAGATAGATTCATACTGACCTATACCTTATAAGCGGCAGTTGAACGCGTGTGACACATTCTTAAATTTTGAGGGACCCTTATTTAATTCAAACCATATGTACGTCTGTTATTATTTTGTTATTACTTATAGTTCGAGGAACTCATTCAATTTAAATAGCCAAATGTTCGTACCGACTTTGTCATTTGTCAAGCTTAATACAGTCAGTTCATAAACAGCAGTTGCGTCGGGCGTCCGAGACGCTGCACAAATTTTATGTTTATGCGGCGGTTGATCAAACCATATTTGATAGAATTTATGAACTTGAAAAACTTATACAAAATTTAAAAAACAACGCAAGTAATATATTATAATATTAATTACATTAAACATGTATGTTTAGCAACTATTTCAATAAATATGTAATACCCATACATTCACGTATTTTGTTTCTAATTACGTCATTTTTTATGGACCTCTATAAGTGAGACAAAGCCCTTCTGTAACTGTTTTTTTATAGAACGGGGCAAATGGGCAGGAAACTCATCCATCCAACATCCTTGTTAAATGATACCGCCGCCTATGGACCCATTCAAAGCCAGAGGGCGTGCGTTACCAGCCAATGATATTTGATAAAATCAATTATTACATGAAATTATCAATTCTGCAATCGGGCAAATCTAAAATGAACTGCCAATAGTTTGAAGGCATTAATCGAAACAACTTTATTGTATACCTACCATAAATGATACAAAAACATTTAAACATCTCAAATATTCTGTCATAACCTGTCGAGCTGTCCTTCAAGTATTACATTTTGCTTTTAGATAACATTTCCATGTTTCATTTACGGTTTCCTTTTTTATTTCGACGACAGCTTTGCATTACAGAATCTCAGCCTGAGATACATATTTTTTTTTTATGATTTTTCGTTTATTTTACACGTGAAATAAAAGACGTAAAGAGAAGAAATTTTTGGTATTTAAAATATCGATTACTGGCTTAAGTATTTAATATGCCAGAGCAGTGTTGGCCTAGTGGCTTCAGCATGCGACTCTCATCCGTTGTTCGATCTTCTTTCTAAGTGGGCATTTAACATTAGCTGGAATGGTGAAAGTAAACATCGTGAGGAAACCGGCGTAGACCAAAAAAGTTGACGGCGTGCGTCAGTTACAGGAGGCTGATCACCTACTTGCCATGATATGTATAAATGATCATGAAACAGATACAGAAATCTGAGGTCCAGACTAAAAAGGTCGTAGCGCCATTGTTTTTTTTATTTAATATGCCAAACCCATCTTAATCCTACACAACCACACATGTGCACATTCTTATAACTCGTACCCCAAAACGCATTAGAATTAGTTCATAACCATAAGTACCTGGGGCTTACAATAGATGACCGAATGTCCTGGAAAATGCACATTAATTCTGTTTGTGAAAGGCTAAGAGCGACAAGAACAGGTTTCTTGCATCGGCTATCTATGGCGCGTCAGTGTTTAGATTATTAGATTATATATATTAATGATTTAAATATGTTCGACGTCCTGGTGGATAGAAAAACTGTGTACAGTTTGTGTTTCCACCACATCAACTTCCTTTATATTAAGAACACTTATACAATAAATAAATAACCCAACGTAAAACTTGATCACATTTATTTTGGTAAATGTGACTTTATCAGTTTTGTATTAAAATCTTTTATAATTCTTAATAAGTGGTTCATTAGCAGTGTGATTCTCATTCCTGAGGTTATAGGTTCAGCGGACTCAGTTGAACTAAACATAGTGGCATGCCTTGGTCCCGAAACGTCAACGGCGTGTGTCAGACAGAGAAGGCTTCCAAGAAAAAACAAATGGTCACGAATCAAATGATATGAATCTGAGGCCTACACCTTAAAAGTTGTAGCGCCACTAGTGTTTAATATTAACTTCTGTAAAAAAAGCATGTCGCAGATAATAATATTAAATTGAGTATTTATTCATTAATTTGTGGAGTAACTAACCATCAAACGCACTTCCAAACGTGACTATCGATATAAATCATCACCGTCTACGGTTATAATAATAATATATATTGAATAGCTAATAAGATATAATATTTCTAAAGTCTTAATAACTCAGGGTTTACACACTCACTGTTACTGTTGTTTCATAGTATACAACAGTAACGGCTATACATAGACATATATGTATATCTGTTATTATTATAGAATCAATTTTGAAATATCAGCGAATAATTTAAGAATAAAAAATTCTTTGTAATTTTTTTACTTTTACCTCAGCGTTTTAGTATTAATATTAAAAAAGCGAGTTTCCGGTTCCGCGGTAAATTGAATAAGACGCTAACTTAGTTTCCTTTAGAAAACAGAGTATCATGGGTCAAAAGCCTTTTATGTTGTAGTGTCTAAAAAGGAATAATAATGGGTAAGAGGTAACAATAATTAAAACTATATAGATTTTTTTGATTGCAACACACAGTTCGTAGTTCTTACGGTAGGTGCGCCTCGCAAAGCGAATCAAGGGCGACATTGAAATATTTTATTTATTAATTCCTTTGTTCTAGGTATACTCTTATCTGTCTTGGGAATGATTTTAACTTCTAATGTGGACTTACCAAATCAAAAATACAGTGAACAGGAAGCAGAACTATTCCAAGAATTCTATTATAAAAGCATTAATGATAGTGTGCCCCTACTGGAAGAGATCAAAGACTGCGATTGTCCGAGAATATATTTGCCTGTATGTGCGTCTGATAATAAAACATACACGAATCTATGTTGGATGAATTGTGCGGGAACTATACGGAAATCGGAAATAAAGCTGGTGCAAATGGGACAGTGTATATGGTTTTTAAGTCCATTTGATTATTGAATTTAAATAAAAATTGAGTTGCATTGGTTTTAACTGTTATTTATTTTATCCCCAAAATAAGATAGTACCTAATTTTTGACAGATTACAGCTATATATGTATATTGTTTTATGGTGACTCTAAATATTAAATATAATTCACAGCGAAAATAATCGTAATTTCAATTAAGATAAGCTTAACGCGTAGTATAACTTCAACTTATTGGAGTATAGTTATCGTATCTCTCCCTCTCGTCTTTGAATATTGCCGTCAAAATCAAGAGATATATTTAAAGCCACATAACGGATTTTTATACTATTTCAAGAAACAGCTGTTCCTGATGGTTAATATGAAAAACAATACATTATTTATGTTATTTGACCGTCGCACCTAAAATAGTTATATGACTTGTCGTTCCTTAAAAGTTTACGAAATTTAAAAAAAAAATACAAACACAATGCATACACGTCTACACATTTTTATGTATGTTTTGTATTTAACGGCCGGCAACAAACTCGCGAGTCCTCTGGCATTGAGTGTCCATGGGCGACGGTAATACTTAACATCAGGTGAGCCTAGTGCCCGTTCGGGAAAACAGGGGGCTTTGTTTTTTAAAAAAAATGCTATTATGTAAGGCCGAATACGTAAAATTGTATATACAATCTTTAGGGTTAACACAAATTCTATTCGAATTATGCTTCTTTATTCAATTTCAAGAACGCACGGCTTTACATACATAATCTACTATGATACAATAAGTGTGACTGTTAATTTGTCTGAAAATAGTCAAAATGCAATTATAATTTTATAAAATCCTTGCCTACCATTAGACCTATTAACTTGTCATAATTTTACAACCAATTAACTCCGCTAATGACTAATTAACTGTAGTCCATAACCTTGTCGACCGCATTTGTACCAAAATTTTTATGAGAAATGGAAAAGGCCTTCGGTAAGTATTTTTGCAGATTCTATGACATTATCATAATTTGTTTAACTGATTGAGGCTTATAGTATATTTATGAAAAACATAGTATTATAAGGTTACTGAACAGTGGGATTTTAAAGCAAATAATACAAAATTGGGATGAATGATAATGATATTTTATTTTATTGGAGGTGTACAAAATGCAGATGCCGTAAGAAAATAAGATACGGTCTTTAACGTTTAAGATGATATTTAAAATTTTAGCAAAATTCTTCTTTCTATCAATGGTGGCGGCGGCCTTTTTCCTATCCCCCATGATAAGTGGGGCGAAAAAACAGAAAGAAGAGGCAACTGCCAGTACCAGGTCATTGAAGAAAATTCTGCCGTCTCTAAACTCGACCATGAATTGTACAGAGTGTCCTAACGTCTACTTTCCCGTTTGTACAACGACGAATATAACTTTCATTAATATATGTCAAATGAACTGCGTTCAAGAAGGGCATCAAATGGCTCGTCGCGGTATTTGTATCGAATTTTGATGAAACTGTTACAAATCAAATCAAATTATGATTAATTATATTTTATAACAATTACCAACAATTTAATATATTATGTTTACAAACAACTTTTTTATATGTTTAACAGTACAGCGCAGAGATGAGGTGACACAGTGTTATGTTACACGTGAGGTATCAATAAATGTATTTAAACTTATTATCTCTAAAGTTCAGGAGTATGTTGGCCTTGTGGTTCAAGAGAGCAACTTTCGAGCATATACATAACACTTATCTTTTAAAATGTAATTTAAAAAAATAGTACTGTGTCATGTTTGATTTTATCGACCAAACTGAAATTAAGAACTGAGCCTCGCATATTTTTTTGTTTATTTCCCTATTTTCGATTTTTATTGTATATAAATTTAAAAAAAAGAATATAATATAACATATAAACACGAAAATATGTTTTATAACAATTTATGAAGAATGCATTCCTTTCTGTAAACAAACAAACGAAAAATCCACTATTATTAACTTGAGAGCCTTCAGGCAATGTGTGGCATGCGCGGCGGTATCATTTAAGATCAGGTGAGCTTCGTGCCCGTTTGCCTTATATAACATAAAAAAATAAGTGCGTACGTACAAAACACACATGTCACAAGTTAAACTTCTTTGTAAATTAATTATTACTAAGGTAAAAACCCCAATAGATGATCATGTACCAGTATATGATCACTCCATGTATTCGTCTATCTATATTACACTGTTTACACACTGTATACGTGCTAATGATAATATAAATAAATAAAAAATCTGCGTTTACTAGACAAGACGTTATGCGATAGAATTGCCATCTAAAGTTCTAATATGTAACTACTAAACGAATACATCAACCAATAGCGTGTATTTTTTCTCGATCTATCATTCTCACTCTCTCTCTCAATCAGTGTAAATCGCTCTTTACCTTTTCTTCGACAAAAACGCTGCACATCTTCATGACGTTTCCGTCATAATTTTACCCTCACGCGCCTAAAGTAGTTTCACTACAAAAATGTGATAATTTAATTGTATAATCTGTGATTTAAAAAAAAACATTTCTACTTAACTTTATATTAAACCTATACCTATAAATTTTTCTAAGGCTTCATACCTTATTAAGGCGCTATTCAAACTCATATTAACCGATTTCTTTTTATTTATCGCCGGCACGTCTCTTTAGATTTCTTTCGTTACGTTGAATTTTCTGTACCTTTAAGAAACGCTAGGCTTTATGAAATTCTTAGTTTAATAAAGGCATGGATGGTAGTAAAAGAAAAAATCATTTTGCTTTTTCAAGCCGGTGCGAATTAAAAGCGAGGTTTAATCTTTTTACAGGGAACTACAATGTATTTTAAACTAGCAACTCGACGATTTCATACGCGTAGCAGAGCATAAAACTCTTTTGCGGTGTGCGACATAAGACTTGCAAGTCAGCTAAGGCTCTTTCAACGAATATAACCATAAAATATTTCTACTAAATCACGGAAACTCTATTTAACATATAAGTTAAATAACTAAACATGCGTTCAAAACTCGAAGAAAAAATTGCGCTATGTGTCAGGCAGGAAGGTGGACAGAGTGGTGCACCTTCCAAGATTTGTAATGACCAAGAGTGCCTATACACAAATCTTCCCTCATTACAGTTTAAACTTATTCATGTGCTCAAATAAGCACTCAGTAATAAGATGATTTTTCTTGACAAAAATATCATTAGGACACGAGAAAATCTAGCTTTCACAGCAATTTATAAAGATTCTCATTATGCAAGTCATATTTTATACTAAAAGAGACAGTTTCTCATCTTTCGTCAGGACGTACCTAATGATCTTAACGTATTATGGTAAAAAGTTTAGATAGCATTAGTTTATTAAAATTCGAGACTTATTTCTGCATATCTAAGTAAACTGTTTATATTTATCAGTACGAAAAATCATATCCTTTTTAGGGTCATAAATATGAACTTTGATGTCGTCAAAATTTATTTAAGGTATACAGTACTTGCTCATACAGCAAAGTAAAAGAAAGCAGGCCTAATTTACTTTCTTACCAATAGAAAACCACTTTATTTTTTGTAGTAATTAGATTTTCAAAATCAGACCAGAGAAGACGTTCGGACAAATACGTTTCTTACGAACGCTGCCTTAAAGATTAGACATATATGATGGAGTTCTAGAGAAAATTTGTGGAGCTTGATAATGCAAAAAAAATCATTTTATTTTATTTAAAAATTACGAGTCCTCTGCCACATCTCTCCGTCTGTCTATTTGCAATAAACTCAAAATCTACACCACGAAATTTATTGTGGTCTTCACCAATATTCATAGGCAAGGATTAGGTAATTTTTCAAGTTTTACGTTTATCCGAGCTATGCCAGGGTGAGTCGCGACTTAGTAATATTTTTCCATTTGAACAAAATAATAGAAGTCTATCTTGCTTGTGATCTATACACGTCCATTTATCGAGTAGATTCTGTGGAACCGCTTTCGTCCCAAGTCCATTATTTATTTAACCAATTTGTCTCAGTAATTCCCCAGTCTTTCTTCCGTTCAAATTAATATAGTTAACAAACCCGTATTCTAAGATTTATCTTGCGCTAACTAACGTGCCAGTCTTCAATCTAACCCAGATTTTATACGGGAAAATGTTAGGTTGGTTTATACTTAATGAAAAAATCTTTTCTTATTTTAATAACCATTACACAATATTTATTTATTACCACTTCGTTGCATTGAACATAATTAAATTATCAGGAGGGTTATTCAGGGTTGCCCTGGGCGCCTTATCGCTTTCGAGCGATCTCTTCCAGGCAACCACTGTGAGATGAGCAAAAAAATGTTTTAAATAAGATAAGGTAGGCAAGTGCAAAAATACATATTACATATATTTAGACAAAACTAAACAGGAACAAAAAAAAAACACCTAAACTAAAAAAGGTTACATGAAAAATAAAAAGTCAAAAGTGCACATAAATGAACTATATTAGTATCAACAAATTGCTAAACACTGACAATCTAGGATTCAATGAGGAGCTATCATAAAATATTAAGAACATTACTTGACTTAATTAAACTACATAAACATTTACGCTTTTCGCTTCAGGAATATTGCCTTTAAAATGTTACCCAACAGAATCTTGTCATAACTTAATAAAGGTATGAGAATTAGCAGAGAGACGTATTACCAGCGTCTCTTTGTAGTTAATTAACATTTCGTAATCATAGTCGCGGAAACAAAGCGAACGAGTGCAATAATCCAGCCGTCGCCACCACATTTAATTACTTCCGTGCTATACAAAATATAATATAAAACACGGGGTACAAACAAGAAAAATTAGGTTTTACGCAATTAGGTTTTAAAACTTAAAAATCTTTAACAGATATAAACACGATTTTGTGATATTATTTTTAACCAGACGTTTCGAGTGTATTTTAGGCATTGCAGTCAGCGGGAGACTGCCACCTCCAGTTCACAGATACTTAAGTTAACAGATCATTATATTTATTAGATCTATTGAGAGAGTCTATTAAAATCTGCGAAGTTGGTATTTCAATTAACAAAAATGGTTAATCGTGTTCGGTTCTATTTAAGTATGCCTTTTGTTTAATTAGTTTATTAAATTAAGAAAACACTTTTTAAACGGATTGAAGCTATGTACTATTATTATAAACTTATAATTATTGTATAGAGCTTAAAAGTGCTGTAAAGCACGCGAAACGTCGGAATTTTTATAAAAATAATTACAAGTTTATAATAATAATTCATAGCTTCAATTCGTTTAAAAAGTGTTTTCTTAATGTGTAAAATATGTTAAAAAAGACAATACTATAGTTTATTAAATTCAAAGACTTCCCTGCTAATGTGATCCGAATATAACTTTTATTATCCGCAATACAATCTTTAATTAATATAGAATTTTATTAATAAGTAATTAGATAAAGTACACGGTATTCTCGTAACCCTATGGAAACCATGATATGCCATGTCAGTGCGTGGTACCTTCATTTTAGACTCATTATAGTGTAATCTGTGTATATTATTGTATATATTGCCATCCTACTAAAGCAAAGCACGTTTTATGCGACTTATCTGACTTACCTTAGTCTGACGCATAAGCATGATAATGTATGCGAGTATATACAATTTTCAGTACGTTATAAGTTTATTTTTGAATTAATAGTAGTTGAATTCAATTAAAAATAACTAAATCTTAATGAAACACCTAATCAAGTGACCAAAATCGGCAGTATTTACTTAACGGGAGTAAAGTGGGAACTCCACCTGGTAGTAAAACTTCAAAGCTCTTTAATGTGCTTGAAATAGGGAGACGTTAAATTGTAGGTTATACATTCATAAAACTCCTGCCAATCTAGTAAT
This sequence comes from Pieris brassicae, assembly GCF_905147105.1. Classification (NCBI taxonomy): domain Eukaryota; kingdom Metazoa; phylum Arthropoda; class Insecta; order Lepidoptera; family Pieridae; genus Pieris; species Pieris brassicae. The sequence goes on from NC_059670.1 coordinate 5,646,217, forward strand.
TACGATTGCATGTTGGGCTTCATAAAGTTTATACCCCGTTCGCATGACGTAAGCGTTACGTCACTAACGGCATATCAGCAACTCGCTTATCTCAGCCTTAGGCGATTAACTCCAGTCTATTATGTAATCACTGAGAAGGTAATGATCCTCATTTCTCGCTAAATGATCACTTTCTTTATACGATCTTAGAGAAAAACCTTTTTCACTTGACTGCTCTGACAGTAACAGATGCTTATCGAGAATAATTCGTAATTTGAAAGTGGAATCGAATTTAAATTGGATGAATTTTTTAATTAATTTATGCTGTGGTCGATTTGGAAAATGAATCGTCTTTGTTTTTATTATCTTCTATAATTTATAGTAAGAACAATATGACCACATTTATGTGAATAAAAATGTAATATAACCATTTAAACAAGTGCTTGATACAGTTTTAATCTATGGAATTGTTATTGAGAAATAGTTTCACGTATTTCTAACATTCACTACAACTTTTTAATATCATAATCATGACTTTTCATACGTCGCTGGTACTTTTAGCCCGCAAGGAGATCCTGGGCTCAGTTTCCTAGCGAAAAACAGTATAAAAGTTTATTTATTACCAAAAATATGTCTTCGAATCGTCCAGTAGATTAACTTTAGTACAGATTTTATAAGTTCACCAGTTCAGTACATCAGAAGATAAACTAAGTCTTTCTCTGATTTATGGTTTCTTAAAACAGTTAGAAAAGCGTTATTTCACTGATGCACCGTTATTTAGATATATATATATATATATATATATATAAAGATCTTGCTTCAGTACGGATGTTAGATTCATTGAATTAAGGAGCGTACTTTTAAAAGGAGGATTCGTCAAGTGTCGTTGTGAGCGCGTTGCGTTTCAGTTGAGTTTTCTGACGTACGAGCTGTGTTAGCTTAGTCACTTCAGCGTTTGACTCTCACACCTTGAGGTCATACGTTCGAACCTTGGCTATTTTCCAATTGTTCGCTCTTACGCTGAAGGAAAACATCGTCCGGCATGCCTTAGACTCAAAAAGTCAACCGTGTGTGTCAGCCACATAAAACTGGTCACCTACCACTACATGATATCAGAAAGAACAAATGATCACGAAACAGATATAGAAATCCGAGGCCCTAACTTAAAAAGATTGTATCAGGATTGGTTTTAAAAAAAATCGGTTATGCCAACAAATTTAGGTAAATTTAGTATTTGTGTACTTTATTATTAAGTGGTAAACAGTGAATGAAAAAAATATATAATGAACACAATAACAGCGGGTCTTCCCTTTAATAGAGAATATAAGTAGCGTTATTGGACACTTACTTATGATAACAATCCTTTTTAGTAAATTAGGTTAGATTTAAATTACTTATTAGTCTTAAGTTAGGCTAGATCGTAATGTTCCATGATGTCGTAGTAAAGACACATGTATATATAAAAAAAAATGCCAACAAATACCTACATAGCAATTCTTTAATTTAAGCTTGAATCACATTTCCATAGCCATAATTTCCCGTATTGATTAAAACATTTTATCTTCTGTTAAGGCAATTTCACGGAATAATTTATGACTTCTTAGTTTGGATGTACAAGAAATTTATTCTGTAATTATAATAGAACTTAGTGCAATGTGTGGCTGTGGCTATGTGATAAGTATATGTCAGTGTTTTTTTAATATAATTGTGTATAATTGTGTATAATAATTTGTTAATTTACTGGTTTATTAAGTTGTAGTTACCACTAAATAAGAAGTTTAATAGGCGAGGCTAAGCAGAGTTTGTAAGCGTGTTTCTCAAACTTGATTCTGAAAATCTTTTTCCACCAGTAACAATTGCTTGTAAAGAAAAATATCGCGAGGGAACAGGTGTGTCGTAGTTTCGAAAACCCACCATAGAACCTATACAGAATGGAAGGAATCATAATATTAGGTATGCTGAAAAGTTCGTAGGCTAACATACAAAAAAACACTTTTTATAGAATTTCATATTCAATATCCTTCTGGTGCGATACACCGATTTCATAGTACGATTTGTCTTTTGGCGATTACCTCTTCATCACCGAAAATATCCAATTAATAACGTCCAAATGTTTTGGCAACTATACATAGCGCAGGAGCGATATTTTTTTAATGAATTAAATAAAATACACGAGACAATGGTACTCCAGAGAGCCTGGCTGAAAATTAGGAACACTTTATATAAGGTTAATTTTGTTACGGGTATTATTTTACGTTAAACGCTTCAGAAACTTAAACACTCTCATAAATGTGAAAGTAATGAGATTAAAACTCTACCGTCATAATTATTAATATTCTAGATTTGGTGTACTTTTTTGGTTTTACGATGTATCGAATCTTATAGCAGAATATAAATTTAAATCATCAGTTTTGTCAGGGTTACACCTTAACCCATAATTTTCCTGAATTTTCACTTCGCTGTTATAAGTATCTGTCTTTTTTTATAACAGCGTGAATGAAAGTTTACAGAAAGAGATGAAAGAGTTTATAATTTAATTTTTGCAAATAAGGATGCCTGATTATGTAGTATAGAAATTTATTGCAGAATATAAATTTATATCATCAGTTTTGTCAGGGTTACACCTAAATCCATAATTTTCCTGAATTTTCACTTCGCTGTTATAAGTATCTGTCTTTTTTGATTACAGCGTAAATAAAATTTTACAATAAGAGACGAAAGAGTTTATAATTAAATGTTTCCATAGAAGAATGCATGATTATGTAGTGTAGAAATAAATATTGATTTTTTTGATATTTTAAAGTAATACATAGTAAGGCACACATTAGTGATATGTTTAAGACATTAAAAGAAAATGTAATTCTTAATAACGACAGGTTATTCCTTTTTTAATTAGTATACATTTCTTAAAATCCAGAAACGACTTTCAGTGTAAGCCTTGTTTATTATTGACGAAATTTTATTCCGTGAAATATTTGTGAATATTTCTTTATGAGCATAAAAATATTTAAATTTCAGTTACCCTACTCTGCATATCACTGACATCAGGACTATGGCAGGAATCGGTACGAAGCCGTGTACTAAGTGAAATCAACAGTATTAGAGCTGGTCACATGCTTAGGGAGGGGTACTTACTTTTCATTATTAAATGACTTTACTAACCACTTAAAGCCGATTTAAGAATGTACTTGCATCGAACACTTTAATCAAGAAATTCCAAATCGTATCCCAATCCCGTCTTGAGAACTGAAAGGACTTAATACCAGTGGTAAAACTAGAACTTGAACTTTAATTTGATTTTGTTCAATACCCTAAGTTCATCGGAGTTATGCAACTAATATATAATTCAAAGCCTAAACTTATAATACGCAATATTTTAAACATAAGTTTGTGATAGACTTAAATTCGGAAGTTATATTAGGTGACGAGACTCCTTGCGCTTCCATGATATTGTGGTCGTATGAATAAAGACTTGTATATCTTCCCGCACATATGTCGAGAATAATTATTAACTATTCTTTATAGGAATGAAACATCGCAAGAAGTTAAACGGCATTGTGTTTGTTCAAAAATATACGACCCAGTATGTGCATCAAATAACAAGTCGTACTATAACATATGTCATATGGAGTGTGAGAACGAGCCTAATACTGTATTTGTCGTACACCAAGGGAACTGCATACCATTCTAAAAGATAAACATTTGTAGCAAGAAATAATTCAGTTGTTTTTCTCCTCGCAATTTGCTGATGTAGATATTTTTTATTTAAAAAACCACTTAACGCAAAGGAAGGCTTCAACTTGTGAATATAATTTGTTTAAAATTGTTTATTCTCAACATAAATGTCAGTATTACACTTTAAACTTTTAGACCGCAAATAATTTTGGGCTCCGAATTATTCGGTCTTTAAAGATATTATTTTTTTTCCATTATTTTTATTAATTAGGTTAATGGTACTCCACCGGGGGTCGTTTGCGGTTTTCCACCTGAATGCATTTTCTTTTTATTTACGCAATTACACTTATTCCTTACGATGAAGATCGTTAGGTAACCGGCACCTAGCTTTTGTATTAGAAACGCGAAACAATTATGCTGGGAATCACAGACGAATCACGAAATACTATAAAAACACATTTAAATTACTATTGTTATTCGTAAACACTATTTACCATTAATTTATTTCAATCAATTCGTTTTTGAATTAATTCAAACAACAAATATTTAAAGGTCAGAAATGGCTGATGGTTGACCGCAATAAAATAAAAATAATCGCTTGCCATATGTTACGGAAAATTAGTACGATATTTTTTATTCTGCACGTGAATGTTGACATACTCATTTGTTTCAACGTGCCGTTTTAAATATTTAATTCGCACAATAACGTTTTATTATTGTATTGCCTCTTTGGTATTAATTTACTTTTTTACATTTTAAGTTGTCCCCAACAGTCAAATGTTATTAAGTATTTCGTAACATTTTTATTCTGGGCGAGAGTTAAGTTCGGTGGCAGTTGTTGTGTGTATACATTCATAAACGTTTACTTCAAATAAAACACTTTGTTTGTTGATTGACACCTGTCTATAATTGTTTAAAACATGAGCTTTATATAAATAGTTGTATCTAAGAGTTACGTGACATTATATCCGTTTGACTCAATTCGGCCACGAGTTTAAAAAAGTAAAAATAAATTAGTTCTATGCGACCCCGCCAGGGGCGCTGTTTTGTCTTTTATTGTGTTTTCTTTGCCAAACTGAACGAAAGAAAAATATTAGTGAGTGTTCAATGTAAATATTTATCCATCAAGCCTAATATTACATTTAGTGGCATACACGTCGGAAGTGCTGATGTTCAGGAGGAGACTCGGCTCCGATGGCTTCGGTTCCAGCAGGAGGAGTTTAAGTGCGGCTAATCTTGCGCAAATAGTTTGCGCTTGAGTCGGAGTTGGGGCTCGTATGCTCGTAGCGCACCGATACTGCCACTATCGCGGCGGCGGTCGCTAACGCTTTGGACAATGTGGTCTCGTCTGAGCCTGTACGTTTCACCTCGGCAGCCACGGCCATAAAACATAAGCTTATAAGGTAAGGTAGGGTGGACTCAATTTCCGCACTTAGACGCGTAGTCGGTCCGTTGTGCGTAGAAGCCCTGGCTAATTTAGCCAGCCCAACTCCTTCCAGAAGCACAGAAGTCTCCCGGGCTCTTCACAGGCTTCGCGGAGCGACCTCACTGTTCCGAGGATTTTTGTACGTTGATTAGCCACAGCCTCGCATTCCAGGACTACGTGGGTGACTGATTCCTCTGCGCTGAAACAGCCTCTGCACAAGGGGCTGTCTGTTGCGCCTAGGACGAAAAGATGTTTGTTAAGGAGACAATGGCCCGTGATTGTTGTGAGATTGGTTCTGTTCAGGTTTAGAAGTCGCTTAGTAAGTTGCGGGTTCACAGTTTGCAATCTACGCTTCGCGACCATCGTTGATTCTGGAGTACAGTGGATCTCTAGCGAATCCAGGTTCGAACTAGCGAGAAGGGCAAGGGGAGGAGCGGATGCGGGCCAGCAGGCATCATACCAGAGCCTCTTCTCGCAAGCTCGTCGGCTGCATCGTTGCCGAGAGAGCCACTGTGTCCCTTAATCCACTGTAAGGTAACTCTATTTGTTAGAGCTATTGCCTCCAGTGCTTCGTGACACTCCAGTATTAATTTGCTGTTCGTGTTTTCGTTACCGAGCGCCATCAGCACAGATGCACTGTCCGATATGAGCTTAATGTAAAAGTCATTGACTCCCATCCGCTGTACGGCTCTGGCTGCTTCGGTTAGAGCGACACATTCACATTGGAAGATTGTGCTTTGTGTGCCCATAGGTAGGTGTATGTTGATGTTGAGATCAAAGGAGAAAATACTTGCGACTGAGCCACACCCTGTTTTTGAACCATCAGTGTATATACGTAGCTCATTCGGGGGCGACTGATCCTGCTCCTCTTCTCTCAGTTGTATAAGATATTTCTTGTTGAATATTAATTGATTAGTGATTCTGTCACATGGCACAGCTATAAGAGGTTGGTACTCTATTGCACTGTTGAGAATCACTGTGTGTGAACTGTAGTGGTTTTTTCCTCATAGGTCCAATACCATAAGCCTGATGGCCGCTAGTGCTGCCTCCTGCTGTATGTGTAGGTAAGATTTGCAGGGCTATCTCCGTTGCTGCGGTCGGAGTTGTTCTCCTACAACCGCTAGCAGTGGACAAGGTAAGCCTTTGGAAGCGTTCCAGTTTCGTGATCGCCGTTTGAAGTTCAGATCTTGGCCACCAAACCAGGGCTCCATAGGTCAGCATTGGCCTGATTATGGCAGTGTATAGCCATAATGTTATTTTAGGCGATAAGCCCCATTTCACGCCTAGCATCTTTTTGCATTGATAGAAGGCGATCGTTGTTTTGCTCAGTTTGTGTTCTAGGTGTTTGTTCCAGAGCAGTTTACTGTCCAGAATCACACCTAAGTACTTTATTTCATTTTTGAGTTTGAGTTCAGTGTTGAAGAGTTTTGGAAGCCTGTGTGGTCCCAGAACACCGGAGTTTGTAAAGAGTATTAACTCTGTTTTTGATGGGTTGACAGATAGCTCGTGCTTGTTGCACCATCTCTCAATTACTTTGAAAGCCCTTCCCATGAGATCGCATAGGGTACTTTCAAATCTCCCCGATATCAAGATAGCTATGTCGTCCGCATAACCCACTGTGTAGAGTTTGCCAGCGTTGAGTTCTGTGATGAGCTCGTTAACTACGAGGTTCCACAGTAGCGGCGATAGGACACCACCTTGTGGACATCCTCTGCTGACAATGCCCCGTGTTGTGGAATTAACAGTGAACTGTATAGCTCGTTGTTTTAGCATGTTGTTTATCCACCCTATCAGGGTTGATGATACTCCACATGTAACGAGTGCTCTGGTTATGCTCGTGAAGTTTGTTTTGTCAAAAGCGCCTTCGATGTCAATAAATGCACCAAGGGTTGACTGTTTTAACTTCAGGGAGTCGCCAATGCGAGACACAACGTTGTGGAGTGATGAATCCGTTGATTTGCCTGGGCTGTAGGCATGTTGATTTGGGTGCAGGAATTTGGATAGCGATACCTGGCTACGTATTTCCAGATCTCCAAGCCTCTCCATTGTTTTTAACAGGAAAGATGTGAGGCTTATGGGTCTGAAGGATTTCGCCTGGGTATAGTCCTCTCTGCCTGGTTTTGGGATGAATATTATTTTCACTTCCCTCCATTTCAAAGGTATGTAGCGGTGGGCTATACATGCTCGGAAGATCTTGTCTCAGATAGTCCACCAAAAGGTTTCCACTCCATCTTAGTAGGCCTGGGAAGATGCCATCCAGGCCAGCCGCTTTGAATGGTAGGAAGGAGTTGATTGCCCATGTTACTTTTTCATTTGTGATTATTTTGTGAGCTACATTCCAGTCTGAGTCGGTGGTGGCTCTTTCTGAATAGGGTTGCCATGCCTGGTCGTTGGCAATTATGCAGCCTGGAAAGTGTGTTTCCATCAGTAGTTCACATGTTTCTGCATCGGTTTTTGTAAATGATTTATCAGATTTTTTAAGACAACCGATCGAGTGATAAGGCTCACTAGAGAGGCATGATTTCACTCTGGTTGCCTGGTTGTTGCTTTCAATGCTGGTGCAGAAGTGTCTCCAGCACTCTTGCTTCCTAGCACGTAAAAGTTTTTTTGAATCGTCTTCTCGCGATTGTGTACTTGTCCCAGTCGGCAGGTAAACGAGTATTACCTGCTCTATTGAACAGCTTCCTGACCTTCTTTCGGTGTCTCTCCAGTTTGGGGCACCACCAGTTATGTCTACTCCCCCACCTAGGCATGGTAAGGGGACACGACCGTACAAAGCTGGTCAGGAGTAGGGACGTTAGGTTATTTACATGTTTGTCTATGTCTTGTACATCAATGGTGGCAAAACGCAAACTAACAATACCAATTGTTACTTTGCTTACCTCTGAGCCGATTATACTGTAAAATTTTACTGAATCAGTTCTCCGAGGTATGCGTCGTGGTTGTGGTTTAGGTAGCTCCCCTTTGATTGCAAAGCGGATCCACCTGTGATCTGAGCATGATAGCTCTCTGGATACATGCCAGTCCTGTATGTGATCTGACAGAACAGAGGTCACCATTGTTAGATCGATTATGGTTTGCGAGCGTGCGTTGATAAAGGTTGGTTCAGAGCCGCTGTTTGCTAAGATAAGATTATTGCTAAGAATGAAGTTAAGCATATTCTCACCTCGAGCGTTGGTATTTGCATTACCCCATAGCGTGTGGTGCGCGTTGGAGTCTGCTGCGATTATAAGCTCCAGTTTCTCCCTCTCACAGTAGTCAGCCAGAAGGCCGAGTTCTAGAGTGGGTACGTCCTCGTCACCCGGTAAGTAGGCGGACGCCAGGACGATGTCTGGATGTGCATCCCTAGGTAACCTAATGGTTCTAAGGTCCCTTGAACACAGTTCGTTAATTAGGTATGCTGGTACATGTTTAGGTATGATAATGCAGGTTCTTGGGTTACTTATGGAGGTATCCAGCAAAAGTTTACCACCGGTGTTACCCAGGCCGCATATCTTGCCATTCCTGATCCACGGCTCTTGGATCGCGGCAATGGTCTTCGGGTTGGTCTCCAGCAGTCTGCGTAGTGAAGTCGACGCTGTTTGGCTGTGCTGGAGGTTGGTCTGGATAAGGTCAGTCCGGTTAGGGGGAGGAGCGCAAACAGCTGTCGCTGAATTCACTCCCCCCTGTCTCCTGAAAGAACTCGTCATCCGAGGTTAGTTGCACCGGTGAGGGTGGTTGTTGAACTGTCTCCATAGGGACGTTTGCCTCGGCGACCGCGGCTACCTCCGTCGTTGACGAGGGCGGCTTTGGCCCCGAGGATCCCGTCCCCGATGTACTGGCAGTGGTTACTGTGGCGGCAGCTACCTCTGAGGGTTCATCCTTTTCCAGAATTCGGATATAGATGGTCCCCATCAGATAGTAGATGCGGCGTTCGTGTGCTTTGATCTTTGAGATCTCATACTCCGGAACACGAAGGAACAGAGATACGCCTGTCGGGTCCTGTGTTCTACGTTCGTGAGTCAGGGTCCAAGATCTGATGTTTAGGTGGCGGTTTTGCCTCGTGATCAGTTTCCGTAAAATTTCCGTGCTACCAGTGAACTCTGGAACATGCAGTAAGCACGGCACTTTCTTCGGAATGTCTGACTGAGGCCGTACCACCAGTTTGGTGTCCGGTATCGGATTGTTGATGACATCGCATGCTCCGGTAAGCCAACCCAGTGTGTAGGTATCCTCGCACCAAGTTTTGAGGACACCATCTGAGAAGTGGGCTCTACCCCGGAATCTGATGTCGTTGGGTTCAGTTGCTAGGGTAGCTTCAAGATCCGCCATGAGCTCATCTTGGATTTTACCCTCGATTTGTAGGCGGATGTTATTTGCCTGTTCTTGTGTCATGTCTATATAGGGCTCAGTCATCAAGGCAACACAAAGCTCGTTGGCTTTGTAGGACGCTGCCGCTTCCGCGTAACTGGCCGAGGTCCCTGACTCCAGCTGGAGTTTGTTGGGTTTTACCCTTTCACTCTCCCCAGTCGGTGTCACGGTTTCCTCCGGCCGATCGCGTTTCTGGCCCTTTGTTGTTTGGTTGATTTTGGGTTTTTGGTTTGGTAACCCCCTCTAGGTTCCTTACCGCACTTAGAGCCAATAGGCTTGAGCGCGGCAGAGGACCTAGTCGGCTTCGGTGCCCTTTTCCCGCCTCCTGCAGTTGTGGTGACCGCGGGGGCAGTTCCAGGATTCTCAGGTAGCCTCTGAGAGCCGGTAATCAGCTGTTGCTGTTCCGTCGCTCTTTTGGCCTTCCTGAGCCGTCGCCTTTTTGAGGAGCGTAGGACCATTCTGGGAGTCGATTCCTGAATCGCTGATTTCAGGGCTGACATGTCCATGGTCGAGGTTTGTGCACTGGACGTGCTCACCGTCGCAGCCTCAGTCTTCCGCATCGATCTTGCTTCGGATGCCCCCCCTATGGACGCAGACATTGCTGTATCATCCTTCGGAGTTGCTATCTTCTGCTCGACCGACGCAGTCAGCCTGGCCGCAACAGTGGACGCATCCTTGTGCGGTGGTGTATGAGATACCATTGGAGTGGGCACGGTTAAGGGTGCATCCCGGTTTGGCGCTTCCTCAGCCGCTACCCTCTCCTTTGGTGCCTCGGACGCTGCCCTATTGGGTGCATCCGTTTGCGAGATAGGGGCATCAGAGTAGCAGGATCGTGTCACTGGTGACTTGCACCTCGACACGTCCTGCGACGCAACCCCGTTTATGTTAGTTTTAGGGGCATCCGAGGATGCAGCCTTTTATTGGTTTGTGTGTTTTGCCTCTTTATCCATGAGGTGGTATGAAATAGATTCACCGTCGGAGCTCTCCACCCGCCACGGAGCCCTCAAGTCGGGGACGTCCCTTGCTCAGCAAGCGACGTCAGAGCTACTCCTTCGGTATAGAGCCAGCGTGTAGAGGGGCAGGCGCGTCCGCACGCCGCAAGAGAGTACGGAGCTGTTCGCATCCCGAGACGATGACGCAAACTCACCCCGAGTCCCGTGCCACGCCGACGCCCCCCCCCACACCCCGACTCTCGCTTGGTAGCCCTCTTACGGGATACCACAGCCGGTTGACCGTGGTCAGCTAATCCACGGCCTCCCGTGTGAGGGGAAATCCAAACCAAAGAGGTGTGTTGTGTGCAGCGCACAACTGTACCGGCGCACTACTCCACTCAACCTCCAGGACTCCTTCATCCCCCGTAAGGGTCCCGCGCACGGCACAAACACGCGGGAAGTCATTTACTGTGCACCGTCCTTTTATTTTGGATGATGAACTCGCAAGGACATGACCTCTACATCCCTGCAAAAGTTCGCTTGGTGGTTTTAGTTACGTCTAATACATAGGGTATTAGACCAAAAACAGGGTTGGCAACCTCGGGAAGGTTAGTCCACCAAACTTGCCTTGGGGATCACAGCGACCTGCGCTACCCCCAAGACCACGCCTCCCTACCCATCAGAAGGATGTGGTAGGTGGTGTGTGTGGTGGTTTGCACCTATGCTACCATGCTAATGCAAGCATGTCGTGCTAGGAACCGTAGAAGCATAGATCCAAACCCAACCCCGTACATAAGCTTATAACAAAGATCAAATTAAGGGTAGTGGGGTTGCGACGCCTGTTCTTTTAAAATTGAATTCCTTTCTATAAATTGAGAACATTGTACGTTTAAATACAAAATATGCTCAAACTTTAAGACAGTTTTACGTTCTCGTTAAAATTAGCAGTGTTATTGCGTATCTCGCTTAACGCGTGTTTTTTTACCATCATAACAAATACTTTATTGAAAACCTCGATTGACGGTATCCAGTTAAGAAGACATTATAACCACCAAAAAAACATTAGAGTTACCATAACAGTATATTACTTAAATTTGTGACAAAAAAACAATTTTCTCCATCGAAATATAACTTTAGATGGTTAACATCGATTAAAGTAGTACAATTTTAAATAACCATCAAAATTTATTTTTTCATTAACATTTCGTTACATTCAGAAATATAATACAATTATTGACATAATTAAATGAAAAGGAGGGCAACCATCAGCCTTATCGCTTTCGAGCGATCTCTTCCAGACATCAGTATCCTTAACTCAGTGAAATACTTTGAACAGCAAACAGTACACAATTTGATTCAACTGAATGATAGTAAAATCTTTTATTTTCCAAGAATGAATAAACCAAACTCAAATATTAACCAATACTTAAAATATCACATACAGGTTGAACTGATAAACACCTTTTCTTAGTTCGTTTGGAAAGAAGGTTCAATTTTTTATTCGATAATAATAGTAAAAATATGATCCAAATATGCCACAAATCTAATTTGAAGCGAAGTATTTTCAGTCCAATTCTACTTAGGAAATAGCAATTCAACTTAGGGCAGAAGGCACTTTACAGTGACACCACCTTTAGCAATGTAGATAACGTCTGTGCAGAAAAAAGCGAAATATTTGAAAATATATTGAAATTCCTTCAAAAATCTAATCAATCTTTTATATAAAATTATGTCATGAAATCTCGTTTGCATCACCGTTACGTGCGTCGTTGCCATATTTCCTGAACACCTCGATACTCACAGCTACGAAGATTTAGAAGCCTGCGATGTGATCAAGCGATGATTGTTCTGATTTGTATAAATATTAAAACTAATTATAGAGCATATTGTTAATTTAGTAAATATATATATATATATATGTATTTACTAAATTAACAATATGCCAACAAATATATATATTTATATATATATATATATATAAATATATATATTTGTTGGCAACAAATATATATATATATATTTGTTGAGTAGCACATCTCGTCTCATTACTTCTGTCCTTTTACTAGTTTTAAATAAATGATAATTCAATGTCATTAACATTTTTGAAATTGACGTTAAATTACAAGTATAGTACAAGCTCACGAAGGATGGATTTTATCTGTGTAAAAATATAAACAAACCCTTTCCTACAAATACGTAAATTATTAACAATAATAATTATGACTTAATAATTTTAAATGTTTAACATTTTCATTTAAATTCCATTATACATAACGTCTTTTAACATAAGGTTATGTGACCTTAAAGGCCGTAGGTCCAACATTTGTTTCCAAAAGTCTTAAACGTTTTATTATAAATTGCTCCTCCATCCTTCGTTCGATCAACGGCTCACTGTTCCAACTCAATGGATTGAGATAAATGTACTATATTTATACACTGCATTTCAGATATCGCACTTTAAACAGTTCTGATACTGCGACGAAGTAAAGTTTCATTTTTAAAAATATTTAATTCATATATTTTGCCATAAACTAGCTTCATTCGGTTACGTACGTTATCACGTTCAACGGCCATAGCATAAACATACGTCATGACAAATGGATATTCTATAGCTGGTTGCTGGCTGATAGAATTAGGATATTGCCATATGCAAATATTGAAAAAAATATCTAGGCGAGGTTCTAAACTCAAAATACCACCCATGATTGTTAAGATTATTGAGATTACCTTTGTAACTAAACATTATAATCTAAAGGGTATACAGTAAAGTGTTTTATTAATTCTTTGAAAATCTAATATTTTAACAGTTACGAGTTATTTCATAAATTATCAAAAAAATATATTTGTGGCTTCTGATCAGAAGTAATTAATTGACTTAGAGTTCTACGTCAACAATACGAGTCAGGGAAATAGCTTTAAAAAATAAAGCTGGTCATAAATCGATCCCGTAAGTGAGGCCTGAAAGCAATATTTAAAAATGGTATATACAAAAGATTTGTCAACCCTACTTCATTACCAATAAATATCAAAGACTGTAGCTCAAAAGGTTATTCATCGTTTAATAAATTCTTTATAATGTGAAATTCTGAATATAGAAAATTATCACGTCATTTTCCGAGGGGAATGTCATTAAATGTGTATTGAATATCATTTACATCTATTTATTTGAGGTCCTTTGATGAATATTTTATTATTCTCAAAGGCACGAACCTTTTCCATGACTTTGTATATCTCATAGCTTACCCGATTGACATTTTTATTAGAACGCATAAATATGTATGTTGATATAGATGTGTGAAAATATGTATTGAGAAAAAATTACATTACATTACAGGAAGGAAAGAGGTGTTTCTTACATTCGTAATCTCGTAAAGATATGATGTTAGGCGAGTTAAGCCAATATTATTTTAAACTTAGCCAGACTCATTTATTAAAAGTTAACGCTTACTTAAGACGCTTAGCAAATATTTCACTATAGATTCAACTCACTTAGATTAAAATTCATATCAATTATTCATTTTTTTTTTCATAATTTTCACATAAAATACATAACTTGGTTTATTTGGAATATGTTAAACCTAAGTAAACACTCTGTTTAATGGTATTATTTGTACAGTTTACCGAACCTTATAACAAAATTATTCTGGTTTACACATTATATGGAAAGATTTATTCTGTCTGTTAAGTTGTCTGGAAAGTTACCTATAACGATATTTATTTCAAGAGAACAATTCAGAAATTAATTTTCAACCAGCAACTATATTCAAAGATATATATTGTATCTTTAGTATAGAAATAAATTATAATAAAATTATCATCCTTTGTATCGTGTTTAAAATAAAGATCAATAAATTAGGCAGTTATTTTAATTAGGGTTGTAGCAGATTCAACGATGTAACACTGAAAAAGAAAAAAAATAAACGCAAATTTATTTTAATTTAATTTCATAGATAATGTTTATCTAATCTTCAGAGAGCATAGAAACGACCACTCTATGACACAACGAATGCAAAATGTAACCAAAATGAAATACTGCAATTCTCATACTTATTTTATTTTGTTAACGTCAAAACTCTTGTAGCATTTTAAGGTGCATTTCGTGTTCTAGGTCTAGTAGGGAAGGCTCTTATAGTGAGAGGCCTTCAGTTTGAGATACCGGTAAAGTACGTTTAGCAAAAAATTCATATCTCCAAGCTAAGAGCCAATATTTTGACTTAAATTTCTTTGAGGTTTTAGGGCACATGAAAAAACATTTGAACCGCTGCTACTTATCTTACGAATACATTTTAATTATAATAAATTAATTACCTTTATTATATGACTTTGAGCAGCTTCAGTACATTTATCACTAGAACATTTCGTAATGTCTTGCTATCCATTATTCTTAATTCAGTAGATTTTCTCACTTACTAACTGCTTTAAAAAATATAAATACATTTTAGAGAAATGCTTTTTTAATTGAGAGTAATACACATTTAAAATACTTCGATCCGCCATATACACTGGCTATAAATAACACTTCCCAAAATAAAACTACTATATGAGAACTAAAAACTAAATGAGACGTATAGAAGTTACAGAACCTTCACAGTACTCATATATATCTCTTCACAATTTATTAATAGCTTTACATTGCACTATTCAAGTTTTATAAAATCAGTGGTGCTACAATTCTTTTAGGCTGGGATGGACCTTAAATTTCTACATCTGTTTCGTCATCATATTTTGTTTTATAGTATTGTCTTTTGTTTCAAAACATTTCAAATTTAAAATTATGTAATATAATTATAAGTTTATAATAATACATAGCTTCAATCCGGGTAAAAAGTGTTTTTTTTTCAATCATTTGTTTTTTTTTAATAATCCGCTTTCTGTGCCTTTTTATGTTTTTGGGTCGGTCACGATGTTTAAATGTGCACATAGCGCACATATCTCGTCCAGTGGTGCACCCAATCGATCATGCGACCTCGAATATCGACTATTCAAATTTCATTGTTTGCAACTATGTAATATTGTCAACATCTTGCAACACAACAGTCGCTAGTCAGAGCATTTTCTGACAATTTCAAGACATTTGGCTTTCCGCCAGATGAAACCTATAGCCGTTGTACACCCACTCTAATGGACTTAGGATTGCAGGCAATTTTGTCAAATCACTTTCAAATATTCTATCATCATGAATCTATCTATAGGTATTTAAACTACAATCTCTAGTCCATGATGTTGCTATATTCATGAGTTGCCTAGTTTATAAGAGATTGTTATGATAATCTATCATTTGTGTAATGCTGTACTCGATTATGGAACTACAAAACAATTACTACTTGAGGTGGTTTGAAGTAAGACAGTCTACGGAGTCGGCATATCATGGACACTCAAATATTTATGTAGTACTTCCTAAACTAGTTTATTGTAATTAAAATATTGTATGCTTTTTGAGAGATAAAAAAAGTCCCTGGACGCAATGGTAGTTGTTGAGTATGATTAAAAAATATCTTTATGTAAAATTTTCATTCGTTGTTTTCTTTTACTATATAAGTAATAAATTTTTGTTCTACAGAAGACTCTCATCGCCCACAAAACAGGAATGACCCAACGTCTGTAAAAATGTATAAAAAGAATAATCTTCAATTATCAAAGCTTTTTTTAAACACGTTAAAAGGTTTTTAATGGTATTTATGTAAATATATATTTATTAATAGCTAAAATAAGGAACATCCATTGTTATTATGACTTGAGAGTGTGTCATTACAATCAGTGAAGATATAGGGAAAGTGACGTCTCAAATCAACTAAAAGTCTTCTATACGTACCTACGGCTCGCTTATCTACTAATTTCAATGGTCCAGTGAATAGGCTATCTTGCTTTTAAAAATTAATTACAAACATTGATGAAAATATTGATGTGTTTTACAACATTCTACCAACTTACAGTAACTGTTATTGTTATTTTTTAGTTTTAGTTTATTATTAATTTTTAGTTATTATTTTATCTTCTGTTTTGTTTTATTTTATTTTTATTTATTTTGTGGTTGTTTGTTTATTTATTTTTTTCCTTTGATATATTGCTTATGTTCTAATGTAATTAATGTGTATGTGTTAAATTGGAGAAGTCATATTTTCTTGTTTGTATTTGTTGTTTTTTGTTTTAGAATGTATATATAAATAAATAAATCTCGTGTCCCTTTGGCAACGGCGTTATATAAAAGAATTCTCTATTTTAAAATTCCAAATCTCTCGTATAAAAATGCGGTATAAAGTTAAAATTAAATAGAATAACCCAATACAGTATACACAATCTGGATTGCAGACAATGTGAGAATGTGGCAGATAGCTCGTTATGATAATAATATGCTAGTTACCTACATTTCCATATAGCTTAGTATACAGTCAAATAGAAAACTATAGCTATTGCGAGCTAGCATTTAACTTTAGTAAACATAAATATAGTTTTAATTCTCATTGTATTAGCCAGCCTAAATAGATATTATTCAGAGAAATACTTTGCAAATATTATGAACCAGCTGCCCCCGCAAACCTCATTTCACTTTAATTTTTTTTACTAGCAACCGGCCATCTCCGTAGAGTCTGTTCGCTTTTCTGGAACAAAAACCTAAATATTAGACAAACTTAACTACAACACAGACAGACAAACAAAACTTAAACTTGTATGTTTTCTTTCTCGGAGGAAGAAATTATATAAGATAAAAATACTTGAATTGTTTTGGGCTTAGCAAAATATTTTGCAATTCATTTTCATTTATATAGATTATTCACCATGAATGTAAGTAATCAATAAATATCATTTATTGCAATAATTTTATAATTTCCATTTCGTTTGGTAAGTATAATACAGAATGAAGTTGATTTATTAGTCGTTTAAACATAGAGATATACATTTTATTTTACACCATAAATGTATACTTTATACCGCACTTTTGAATTGAAAATATTTACGTAATAATGATCTGACTGCAGCTTTATACGATCTGCAAAGAGATGTTTTCTATAAAAACGAATTTTTCTGTCCCACGAGATTTTGCTGGAAAACTTCCGTTTTATTATTTAGTCGTGTATTTTGATATAATAATAAGAATCAGAATCATTTCCCAAGGATATTATATTAACGATGCAATGTTTCCGAACTTTTATATAACAATTAATTTTAATAACCTAAGCCTACTTACAACTAAATCCAAAACTTTTGTTTTCACTTACATAATATAAAAACACATTTTAATGAATAAGACTAATATCTATCAACTTTTATTACTTAATTTCTGTAACTAGTTTTTTATTGAAATAACATGAGATCGGTCCTAAAAAATGAACAAATGTGATAACAAAACAATCAAACGGGCGTCTGACAGTATACATATGTTTGATGATGATAGTATACATGATTTAAAACAATTATCGCGGTTCAATATTTCAGTATTTCGCCCACGTTGTGGCTGTGACCACCGATACAAAATCGAAACCGTATTGCAATTAACGATTATTTAATATTCATCAATGCATTGTCAGATACATAAATTTGCTAGACTGTGCCTGTGACTTCATCCGCGTGGATTCAAAAAGCACTTTACTACTTTGTATTAAGTTGTCAACTAGAGGATATCCAACAAATCTCTTCAATTATGAACCAATGATTGCCTAGGAAAGAAGCAATTCGGTTTGAAAAAATGTAGGATTAAGAAAAACACTTTTTGAACGGATTAAAGCTATGTATTATTATTAAAAACTTATAATTATTTACATAGTTCTACATTTTTAAAAATAATACGTCGCTTAAATCCGTTCAAAAAGTGTTTTTCTTAATGTGTAAAAACTATTTTAACAAAAGACAATAAAATGTAGGATTACAATTTGCGTGAATGTATTAAAGTTACTATTTAACATGTCACGTTACAATATACAATCATCAAACTGTATGTGTAGGTTTGACGACAAAAATAGTTTTATTTAGATAGGTCTTATGACACTTTCAGTCCAAATTCTTGACAAAATTGACGAGATATTTTTATACAAAAACACGTTTGTAATATGAAAATAATTTTCTCGTGCAAATCCTACAAACTTTCATTTTAAAAGACAGTAAAGCTACAAGAAATGATATAAAACTTAAAACAACAATTAAAAACTTGAAACTCGATGATACTTGCTACGTTAAAATGATTAATTTTATGTCTATAAAAGTAGTTTTCGACACAATAATTTTTAATATTTCTTATACCTTATTTTTAAGTCTGTTTAACTACACGTTGAGCTTTTTTCTTAATTTTAACACAATGGTCGAAAAGTTTACTAATAAATCATAAATTGCAATGGCGTGTACATACATACATACGAAATAAATTCTAGTTAAAATATAAAATAAATAAGCCTACCCCTAGTGTCAATTACACTCTACTCAGTTGCCAAAAATATATTCTATATCACATTACAGTGACAGGCGCATATATTAGATTATTTAAAACTATACTAATTAAGTCAACACTTTCGTGTAATTATAATATAAATAATACTTTAAATAACACAGTTATTACACATTAAAGTGTCTTGTAAATGACTAGCTTTACATCATTTCAGGCCTCTAGGGAAGTCATTTCGTTTTATAAGATTGAAATCTTCGTACAAGTTTCTTGGAATTCGACTCAATTTTGTTCCGTCCTTCAATTCCGGAAAATAGATTGAGGCTACCAATTAACATAAAATCTATAGTGAAATATAAATTTTCTAAATGAATACAACCCGCCTCGATGTTACTTGGGCGATGTTACATCTGCAGCTCTCGAGGACACGTCTTAGAAAGAGAGGAAATCGGGCAGGAGGCTCATGGAATGTTAAGTAATACCGCCGCCCATGGACACTCTCACTGCCAGTAGGCTCGAAAGTGCGTTGCCGGCTTTAGGAATTGGTACGCTCTTATCTTAAAAGATAGAAATCTAATTGGCTCGAAAACACATCAACGGGAGGCCGCCTTACACGAGTGTTAAAATCAGGACTGGTACTGGCCACCATTCGGCAGAGAATGGAATAATATATAATGAGGTTTTGTGACAAGAAAAAGTTTAATGGTGCCTTTGCTTGTTGAATTAGCCAATACTCTTGTGAGTTTTGCAATGATATCATTAATCCGTCTTTGCGAATTGAGAGTAACGCTCCCGCAGCCTGAAAACGTGTCGATTGCACGGTTTTCCCATAATGAGAACACATATTCATAACAAATTTAATTAAAAAAGATTAAACCCATTGCACACAATTCTTTAGTTTGTCTACTTCGTAAAATGTCAAAATAAATGAAACCTCATAACATTAAAAATATATTACGGACCCGCATTGAACCCAGTCATAATTTTTATCTCCAACTATTCAGCAAACTTTATTCAAAGGGTTGAAAATCCACATTTTTCACTCCAGAGTCACGGACTTTATTTGTTTGGGACGTTAGTGCCCTTAGTTAATTGTAATTAAAAAGTTTACAGAGCCAATTTAGGGTCCAAATTAAGGTTTCAATGCCAAAATGTAATTATGGCGGTTGAAATTTTGTTGTTCGAATGTTCGAAAAACCTTCATGTTAAAAGTAAACTTACATTTTAATTGAAGACATACACAACTTTTGTTCAGTCCAATTTCTCTCACAATAAAAAACAAACAACAAAATATCCATCAACTTTTTTATAATTCTAGCTATTGGCTTTATTCATTGTCCTCCTTCATGCCAGAGGTATCATTGGAAATAATTTAAATTTTAAAATTAAAAAAAATTGCCATAATTTCTGCCTAGCTAAACAAATCTTTAGTTTATTAGAAACTTAAATATTAATGAAAAATAGGTAGTACAATTATTGAAGTTAAAAAATGATCCAAACAAAAGTATACAGAGATCGATATTAACTTCAATGTGAAAAATGGAACAAAGAAAGCAATAAAAGCTCGGTGTAAGGGAGTTTAATAATTTATTAAGGTAGACATTTGTTACCTTATGCCTGTTTGACCTTATAAATTTTATACCCAGAAGTTATGACCCGTGATAAAATGTATATGCCAATGTTTTTTATATCATATCAAAAAATATGTATTGTTTTAGAACCTCTTTCAATACTGAAATGCATAAATTCCATTACGATCGTCATCTTTATTTGACTATTGTCTTATCTGTGTATTGTATCACGTTAGAAACAAGAAATACTTGACACCTTTTGGTAAATATTATATTGTACAATTGACGAAAATATGTGTAAATTTAGTCAATAGAAAGTGGTTCTGAAGTAGAAACACTTAACTAAATAGAATTAGTCAGTTAATGTACCCAAAATTATTCGGATAGAAGCTATACAGAAAAAAATATTATTTTCAGATTACTTATTATTCCACATCCCCTATTGTATATATTATATAAACAGTAGGGTTACAATAACTGATTTCATATATAAAAGAAATAGTATAGTACTCGAATAGAACTCATTTGAAATACGAAAAAAATACTATAACCATACCGGGTGTCTACTATACAATAATATGATATTAATAACAAATTTAATCTTATTTAAAACCGTAAAATATGTTGATATGGAAAACAAAATACACATCATTACTGTAAACATTTAAAAGCTTTTTAACGAGCTTTATTTGAACCAAAGACAGAATAACTCAAATACGAACGTATTGGTCTATATGTTCTATACAGGTGATTTATGTTGTAATTTCATTTAAATTATTTTAGACACTCCATGCAATCCAAAGCCCGTTCACATTTACCTATAGATTATACAAATCTTATGTTTCTCTGTATAACCTATATTTTTAGTATGTTGTTGTTTTGGCTAAATAATATTTATGATACGTACCATTATATGTTACGTATTTTTATATTCGAACTATATAAAACACCAATAAAATTTCATTTGAATCGTGTAATTCAGTTTGCGACTTAAACGGACATATTTAAGCGTCCATGATATTATTTCAGTCGAGATAGCACTAACTCATCCTTTTGCTAATTCCAACAAACGCATCGTTACGAAGATTGAACTCTGCAATGCAGATCTAGTAATAGTTCTGGAGTTAGTGATTATTTTGTGTACTTTCTGTTAGTTGGAATGGTCCTTTAAACACGAAGATCCCACGTTTAAAATAACGGATGTAGATAAAAGCCCTTTAAATAAAAATAATATTAAGTTTTGGATCCTTCTAAAGGTTTCTCCTGTCACAATAAACGCACGATTTCATCATTCCTTTTACATCCTTACCACGGGTTGACTCACCCGTCAAGATCCATACAGAAACGTTAGGATGGTTTTATAATTTTAAATTCAATAAATACATAAGTAATCGTTAATATATATATACATTGTTATATTGTACATATTTCGATACTGTCAACAACAGCGAAGGTAATGGAATCAGCGCTTCAAAAGTGCAATCTCGATCAGCTATCTCTCAATTCTCTGACTCACAACATGGATTTCAAGCAGCAAGAAGTACCACGAGCAACATATTGAGCTTCGTGTGAAATGAAGTAGATACATGGTACAGTTGTGGATAGTGAACGACAAGTTGATTCAGCCTATTTTGATATGCGAAAAGCATTTGACATGGTTGATAATGATGTGCACATGCAGAAATTAGTAGAAGTTCACGGCGTCACTGATACGGTTTATGGCAAGTTACATGACAGATAGGGAGCTGTATGTTGAATATGCTGGCATTTAATCTAAATAATATTATACATGGTCTGGCGTGACACAGGGGAGAAATTTTGGACCTTAAGAATTTTTGTTAATAATTTATATAAAACGAGTATAAGTAACAAGATATTAAGCAACTCTTAGCCTAAACCGGGCAAAGGCTTCGTCACTCCACGCTTCACAAGATCTAGCAAGTTTCATTGATTTCAGTTTCTACTTTTCTATTTATAGCACGGAGTTCCGTACTTGTTTGCTTTCTTTGAGATTTAGAAAAATATTGTAGTTTTCAACGCTCATTTGAGTTATGAAAATATTTCAAAAGTTTAAATCTCAAAATCATTGCTTGAGAACTTTTCACTTTAACATTAACAAATTGACGTTCGGCAAAATTACTTTGATCTTTCTTGTTCATTGACATCATCGTTGTTTGAAAAGAAAACTGTTAGTTATGCGAATACAATCGGTTTAAGTTAATTATTCGAATTCAGTCTCTCCAATTCTACAAAAATCGTCTGTACTATTGTACTTCACTACTAATTTTAAAAAGAGATTGCAATTAATAGTAAGAAACTTTGCAACGAAGAACGAAATAAATTGTGAATATATTAATTATATCCCATGAAAGATTTTATTTAATTTGGTTTGTAATACATTTTCATATTAATGTCAATGCTTGTGCCTATTAAATATCTTTCGTCTTTAAAATTCGTGTTTATTATTTATTTCGTGTACAAAAATATATGTTTATATTGTTTATGTATTTAATGTTTTCAAATGGGAATTCGTTCTTTACTACTAAACTATACAAAAACAAACATTTGTTTATGAAACCCTGCCAAATAAAAAATATGTTTTATCAGTATGTGCATGCATCATACCTACTAATTATATAATGAAGCGGTTGAGTCTGACTTTTCACTTGTTTTTTTTACTAGTCCTAGATTATTAAATGGTGATATACTATACACTAGTACGAACTTTAAGTTAGTTGATGTACTCATCAGAAAGCGATACACAAAGCGAGGCCTTACACTCAGAAGCTCGCCACAGGGGTGAAAGACATGACTTGCATTTCGAAGTACTAAGTTATAGGATATTCGACATCTGAATAGAACTCTATCTTTGAGTTATAATAACCAGATTTAGTCTGCTTTTAAAAATTCAGAAATTTTGTCTGAAGTCAATTTATCGGCTAGAATAATTTATCAAGTCTGTAAGTGTAAAAATAAGTGAAATGTCTGTCTCAACCGCTCCATTATATAATTATTAGAAATACAGTATTTTTATCTGTGTAGACAGATAATATATATTTTTTATGATTTTCAGGTTTTAATGTAACTTTCTTTTTGTCTAACTTACAATAAAAAACAAAAAATCTTTAATATGGTTTATATTCTATTTTCTATTCCTCCGAGTTTATAAAAATAAAATTTTTATACTAGGCATAAGGTACTACGCTGTGGTGATACATAATTAATGGCAGGCAAAAGATAAAAACGCTTTTCTGATTGGACAAGCGGACGTATCTCATCACCTGTCAATGTGAATTTGACAATTGATCCTGTTGACCAATCACATTTTTATATATGCTCACCCCAATATATACGCTGTGTGTACCACTAGTAGTTGCAAAAGTCATTTCTTAAAACTTAACCTGTATTTTACATACAGAAGTTATTCTTGTACCACACATCAAAAGGTCAGACGTAACCGCTGCTGTCCGTCCATTCGAAAATATCCTAAGTGCTGAGTGGGCAACGGCAATTGTCTGCAATTTATCTGTGACTCAATAGCCCCTTTTACCGAAATAATCTTTTCACTTACCTGCTCACAGACTATAATAAACTTGAGTGTTGTGTGTCATCTTTCAGTACTTATTGATAGTTTGGCTCTATGTCGAAAAAAATTATATATGACATTACCTTTTTATTACAAGTATTAATTTTGTTCATTTTATTATTTCGTGTTAATATTACTTGTATGTAAATGTGTCGTTTGTCACTCAAATGATTGTTAAATTACTGACAGCTGACAGACAGTCATTGTTGCTGTCAGTAAATAAGCTGTAGTTGCTGTGTAATAGGTCTTTTTAAAATAATTTGTAACTGTTTATTTTTCATTTTGATTAATATTAATTAAATTTGGTTAATATTAATAAAAAGTATTTATGGGTAAGTTTCATATTATAGCAAAAACATTATTTTCAATGCGCATTACGTAGAAAGTTTGCTAATTGCTAAGAACTTTCGTTTTTATGAACAAGGCAGTATCAAAACGTAACTTTTTTGTATGTATAAACTAATATATATCTTTAAAAAATTGAATAGTCGAAATAACAACATCATTGAGGATTTTATAGAAATTAAACTTTTGATATTAAAATATAGATAGTACTTTACGTTATTCGAAGATATATAATAAAATTTTAATAGCCCAAAAGAATGATTATTATAGCCTATTTAAATGTTCAAATGATCTTTTCCTAAACTCATTATTTTCTCATTTAATCTACGCATTTTAAATTAACACGAATGAAATTACATACATTTTCAAAATTATTGATTGTGAATTATCTGAAACATTATAAATCTTTGACAGATTTTTTACGGGAAATTTTTAAATGTATATATGTGACGTGTGTTTAGTCAGGCAGAAAATTTTTTTTGCTTCTTTGACTCTAGAAAAAGTTCTACATAAAACTATTTTAAATTTCGAACGCCTGAAAATAATTTAAAATGGTATTTAACAAGTGTAATGCGAAAACCAAAGAATCGCTGAAACGGATTCATTACGTCTAGACTAATTTGTACTAGCAAGCCAATCTCAGCTTTCTCGTGTTTGTTTAATAGGTTTTCATTTATCGTGTGTGTGTTTTAATTAATTTAGGTTTGTCTATCCTTTAGAATTTAGTATGAACTACTACTCTATAATGAACGCTCAATATGATGAAATAAATCAACCTTTTTAGGTCTGAGACTTAGATTTTTGTCAAATTAAAAGGTAAATAGGTGATCAGCCTCCTGTGTCTAAGGCATACCGGACGATGTTTTCCGATGTTTGACGATGTAAGAGCGAGTGTTAAATACACAGAGACAGAAAGTAGATTGGTCCTCAGCCGGGGATCGAACCCACTAACTCAGAGATGAGAGTCGTACGCTGAAGTCACTATAAGATGCTGCAAAAGAAAAACTATAATATGAAGTCACTATACATTGCTCTGTACTAGAAAATATACTAAATATGAGTCCTTTCTAAAAAAAATCAAATAGACCTCTTAACGATTTACTGATTACGATGTAATTTTTATTTTTATTGACAGTCGCCTATCGGGCAGGAGGCTGACCTGATGTTAAGTGATACCGCCGGTTTTGGACGCTGGCATTGCAAGAAGGCTTGCAAGTGCGTTACCGGCTTATTAAGAAAAAGGTATATGTTATGCGATAACTTTGAATATCTACGACTTACCAAAGTCATAAACTCATAAAACCAAATCATATTAGGCATGAAGAGAGTTATAACCATACGTTTTATCGTTCTAAACTTAATTACGGTCCATACCATATAAACCATGTCCTGATTACGTAGATAATGAAAATTAACTCGAAATGAACTTTGAATTTTATCGTTTTACAAGAGCACTCAAAGACGTTATTACATTGTTACTTTTTATAGAAGTGGTCCCTAAATTCTAATTACTTTTTCCTAATTATGGAATATAATTTAGCGAGAATATTTATTTATAGTAACAAAGTGCAACGTACCTTTGTGGTTTGAAAATAATTGATATTTTCTATGTTTTCTCTCTCTCCAACTCCAACTTCAACTCCAACACATAATATCAAAACTCGTCTTGTGGTATTGTTTGTATGAAAAAAAGTTGATACTATTATATGCAGCAATGTTTTTTTATTAATCGGTTTAACTTAGAAAACGTTACCCCTGGTTTAGAAGTATTAATTTATTAAGAAAAACACTTTTTGAACGGATGAAAGCTATGTATTATTATTAAAACTTATAATTATTTACATAATTCTAAATTTTAAATTTTTTCCGACGTTTCGCGTGCTTTTCAGCGAGCGTTATTTACATAATTATAAGTTTTTAATAATAATACATAGCTTTAATAAAATAAAGTGTTTTTCTTAATGTGTAAAAGCTATTTTAAAAAAGACAATAGTATTAATATATTTACCTTATATATCACGTACGCTTAGGGCAGATAAATATTTTCTTCTAAGACTCACGTCAAAGTCTAAGCCACTCTCGAGATACTGCAACAAAACAAACCTGACAAACGTGACTAATTAAGGAGAAGTAGTAGTAAATGTAGTATATGATTAAGAATATTTTACATTTTGATGATATTGTATCGTTAAATTTTATACACAGCACAAACATATTATATAAAATCTGAAACACCAACTGTTCCCAACAAAGCTCTCAAATTTCCTACCGAGGTCTGCTCAGTATTATTTCAGCGATAACGCCGGTCACTACGACAGACTGTAATTGTCTACAATTATTATAACGACTGTATTTCGGTTCAGTTACGAGGTACAATGGCAAATCTTAGTACTTGCAGCGCTCGGGGGTTACCATACATAAATTGCTAACATTATTCCTCGTTGTGACAATATATTTCAGGAATTTAATTACTGTATAAGTAAACTATCTACTAATAATATGACTATATCCAATTAGCAAACTGAAAACAAAACTAACAGCTTAACAACTATACGAGCCCCAAAGCCTACACCTATATTGGGGCTTTTAGTTAATGGTTCAATAATCATTGGAATAGTTGTAATCTTTGGAATTATCTACCACTCAAGCTTTCGTGTGGCATAAAGAAATGTTTTTTAAGAAATGTAAGGATAAGGGGTTTAATAAAAGCATCCAAAACTGTTCAAACCATTTAAACAAACTTGCCTGTATATACCAACACAGCTGTGGGTGCCTGCATATTACACTAGCACGCAAAAAATTGTTACGCCATGGCTATCAAACTATTTAATCACCAAGAAGTTATAGTAGCAGAACACATAAAGTAAAGAAGGAGGTATTGTGACCTAAGCTAAGCCTAAGCTACGTGATTAGAAGTACAAGAGACTGTTATTTTCTTTAAGCTATCAGATACGCGCATTACGCTAACTAGGAGCTTGACAGAGTCCCCGTTTTAAAACAAGTCGAGACAAGAATATTAAACTTAAAAATTACACAGCTCCAGCACCAATCAATTCGAAATCTTTTAGACATATTATTAGACATTCAAGAATTTCGTCTTGCTATTTTTGTGTGATCCTTTGGACATCCACGCCACGCCTTTTTATGCAGTACGTATGTATTTTTTATCAGACATATAGTGTACTTTTAGTAAGTTTTTTTAAAAACAAAACTTAAATATTGAAATTCTTATATGTCTCATTAGACATATAGAGAGTATATTTTATTATAGAAAACTTTGTGTTTATAGTTTGCAAACTCATTTGTGTTTTTAGTGCTTCATTATACGGGTGTACCCAAATATTGAAGGTTGATAAAGCAAACTGTGTGCTCATCACGGGAACTATAATATTTATGAGCGCTGCAACGCTATTGGGTTACTTCATTCTAGAGAATAAATTACGTATACATACTTTATGTTGCAAATTAAATACTATGTAAAAAGTTTACGTTACTATTTAAAAATTAAAATATAGTGTATCAATTCTTCTTTTTGGTATCAAAACTTTTGTTAGAATAACCGACACTTTAAGCTGTCCGCCAGTGTGACTACCAACTTTGAGGTCGAACGTTTAAACCTTTTCTGTTATGTAATGATTTACTCATAACAATGTATGTAGCTCAGTGGGCCCAACGTGTAACGTTCGTTTTGTTAAGATAAAATTTAGGCATAAAATTCCAAGCTACATCTAATGTCAATATATATCGCCGCATATTTCAGGATAAGATTCTGTGTCGTTTGTGTAGTCTCGTCTTGTCAACCTTACTCGAAGACTGAAGGATATGAAAATTAAGAACTACTTCGTATTTATTGGGTGTTGAAGGGATCTTTTCCTTTTAGGGACCGTAAAAGGTAAGTCAAACATTTCGTTTCCCATGCGAGGTTCAGGTATTTTTCTCACCTGTCTTTTAACGATATTTATTACCGGCCCTTTGTGACTTGATTTACGTGCACGCTATCTTAATTGCTTAAGTTTTTAGCAGCCTTATAGATTTACTTATCGATGGTACATTTAGAACAAAATTTCTTTCGGTTAGAATTGACATATATATATTTTAATTTATTCGTCAATTCTATCATAGTAGTCAATGAGAATTGCCTTATGCCTACCCTAATGAAAATAATAAGCGCAACACCACTTTGTAGACATTACAAAACGATATTATTTAGTAATTATAAGTATTAAAGTGAAAATTTAAGAAAATCACACTTCAATATGAGCATATCTCCTTTATCAAATGAATAAAAAAATATATCTTCTTGGAGTGGCGTAAATCAATTGAAAGGATTACTTACTTTAAGCAGTGTGTTAGCCTTCTAACATTGTAGATATATATGTGTATTTAAATATAGTTTGTTTCAGTTGACACGCGCTTAGATTATTCAACAAATTCAGAGCTACTAGGTTCTTAAACGCAACTTTTACGTAGTAAGTGAAATTATGATTTAAGCGAGGGCAAAAATATGGTTTGTTTGTTTTATCATGATACTCTTTGCGAGCTAGTTTACAACAAACAAAAGATAGTGTCAGCTTCAAAAAGTTAGTTAGTGGTCAGGCTCACAATGGCAAATCTAGCCTTGTCTTATATTATTTGATAAATCCATTACATTAAAATAACAAATCAAACTAAATTAGTTATAAACTAAAAAAATTAAAACTAAATTTGGGTAGATATTCTACACTTGTGCGAAAATCTCATCGCGGCGAAAGCTAAAGCTAAATTAGTGCAAAATTACGAAAATATAACAAGTAATTTCAAAACGATCTGAAACAGAAACATATACCATTTTCGTGCTGCGAATTTTCAACGATGAAAATTTTCTGTGGAAATCCTTTCAATTAATTACAAGAAAACGCAAAACTTATGAACGTCTCTTTTGAATACTGCTTAACTCGATATTACTTTCCGTAATTTCGCAGTGGTACCATCTACGAAATGAAACAATCGTTTTTAGTTAGATTTTAATCATAATCATTAAATAGTATAACACAAATCTTAAGGCTACTTAATAACTATTAAATATCACATATCATCAGCGACATCCATCTTAAATGTTGAGCATCAGTTAGTTAGAAGACACATTCGTTAATAATCATTGTTTATATTTATTCATTAAAAAGAAATATCATTTAGGGTTGAAGAAAGACGTATATTTTTATTGCATTAAACATAATTTTATAGTTTTTTACTTTATATATCAAGATGTATAAAGATTATACCTCCGCTAATTTAACAATGGATAGAATAAATGCTACGAAAATTAATTTTACTATCTCAAATAACTGACACCCAAAGTAAAACATTTCTTAAATGTTTTGGTATTTGGCAAGGCTACTACATAGATCACAGTTGGAAAATATTTACAACATCATTGGTCAACGCGTGTTAACTAACGAAAAGTGGCGATCTTCAATAAATATAATATAAGTACTGTCCAATAAATAAAACTGATGGTGGTTTAAATATAAGAAATAACGATTCATATAAGTACAAAATAAATCCTACTGATATAACAGCAGATAACAAAATATTGATCCTTCGAAGAATTATTTAGACTAAGTGATAATTCTAATTTTCAAAAAAACAGATATCCTAATTGTAATTTAAAATTCAATAAAACATTGAATATTTGGAGTTTAAACATGACAAAACAATGATATAAAACTACTGGTACACTCTCCAAAACTCAGTTTAAAAAAAGGTTCAATTCAATTTTAAAGTCACATTATTCCAATAAATACTTCGTAGTTAAAATTTTTCTTTTTACCAAAGCTTTAGAGTTACCTTAATAATATTCTCAATGTCCAGATACATAAAATAGCATAAACTGATGACGTAATTTTAACAGCTCCTGACGTATTATTAACATAAACCACTGGCCACCAATGCGTTATTGAAATGAATTGATTATCATTACTAGGTTTTGGTGTAGTTTCGTGTTCCACCATATTATCAGGCATATAATTACCACACGTTGGAAAATCTCGGGGTATAGGAGGGAAATCTTTTTCTTCACCCACTTTGAATACCAGCGCCATGCCTACTTCTACGTGAAATTCAATATGACAATGGAATAACCAATATCCAGGATTGTCAGCTTTGAACCTTAGAATTGTGTAGCCACCATCCGGCACAGTCACTGTATCTTTGAGTGGAGCATTTTTCAGATTTCGTTTCATGTGGCCTGCTTTGTCATATGCTTTGATTTCGTCTACAGTGATTTCTTCAGCTAACCGTCTCATACCAACTACTCTAAAGTAATAGCCGTGTAAATGGAAAGGGTGGTTTGCATCAAACGTTACACCTTCGTCTACTATAATTAGTTCTACCACCGCGTTCTTTTTGACTGATAAAACGTGAGAACACTCACAGTAGCCTTCTTTACATGATTCGTCTATGCTTGATGCATTGCAGAAGTTATCGGCAGATGGACGAGAGATCATAAGGGGACTTGATGGCATCTTCATACTTATGTGGTTGAGTTGTGGTGTATATAGACGATTGTCTGGATTTGGAACTAAAACAAAACAGAATATTTATAGAGACATAAGCTTCGCTTCTATCCGCCTAGGCATGGGGCAGGAAAGACAGAAACCAATGGAAAGCGAGAACCCACTACTTATGTAGTTACGCCATTTGACAATTGAACTTCTACTAACATAGGCAAATATTGCATGGAACTGAACAAGAAAATTTAAGAGGAAAGAAAAAAATAAGTTACCTTTACTGTTACCATTTCTCTAAATAGAAAAATGTTAGTACACGAAACTGTTAAATAATTCCTCAGATAAGCAATTACCTTGGTAATATCCATAATATGGTGATCTGTGGTAATGAGAATTGTTCTTTGGGTAGAAATCATACGCAATGTAAAACTGATAGTCTGCGACCTCCTTCAAACTGTCATCGTATCCTTCGAGGGACCTCATTTCCGCCACACTTATAGTTTCTTCATCTTCCTCGCCTTTATTAAGAGCGTTTAGTTGCTATAACAAAACAAATGTGAAATTAATTGTAAGTATATTCCATTTTTATAAAACCATTCTTTCCAAACCTAATTACATTGGTATAAAAGGAAAGAATCTAAGTGTATTTTATTTTCATAAGCCCCCAATTTAGCCACAGCCTTGGTTTAATCTTTGCGTTAAACATGACAAAAGCAATGACTTTTTAGCTCTTATAAATATAACGATAATTATAGACACTGGTTGGTTGTGGGCCTATCTCTCATTAGTTACTTTGACAAAAATTTAAATTTTAGGTCTTAAGGCAAAACGTGATAGAAATGTTTATATTACTAAACAACAAAGTACAGATACAACTTTGTTTCCTCAAACAGTTTTATCGTTCACTACAGTGCAGAAAATAAAGTTATTTATTAGTGTTTGAAGAATCAAGCTTCGGGCAACTATAAACACTGTACTTTAGATGCTTATACTATACTTCAAAGTAGTAGAAATGTTTAATAAATATTTTTGATAATATAAAGATATATCTTGTGTTACCTAACACTACACAACAAATGTTCTCAAACCTATAGGTTAGAAAAACATTTGTTTCGGCTCTGTCAGCTTGTTTTTTAACTGGAAACCCTAGAGCTACAGTTTAAGAGACTAAAAATCAGTAAATGGAACGGTGAGGCAATACATTTCATTATAAAAAGACCTGCCAAGTTTCTGCCAACAATACAAAAGCGCACAAAATAAAATTTCACATGAAAATAAACTCGAAAAAACACTCTCCTTAAGAATTATCAGATTTCTGTTGAAAGCAAATTATCTTTTCATCCATATTATTGGTATAACGACTCCCTGGCTTACAGCCAGCTTGCATTGGCTTAGATTTTAACAAGGGCTTATTTCCTTTATGTGAAAATTTCTTTGAAACTTTCTGTTAGACGTGTAAAATTAACCAGGGTTTCTAATAAAACGCAGGTCTTTTGTAATATACATTATGTAATATTAATTTATACTTTTAAATAATATATAAATCTAAAACCTACAACAACCTTAATTCTTATTTCTCATCAAAGTATTTACATGAAAAATCTCCTAATATACCTACAAACTTTAACATACACAGATTTGATTCGAAACTTAGACAAAAACCTTGTGAGCTGTGAGAAATACTTGATAAGATCCACGAAGATTTTTATTTGATTCGTTTGATACTATTTTTTATAAACGAGCAACAAAAGTAGAGATGGGCTAACGATTTCGAATTTCCTTAGATTTTGAAGTAAAAGAGTAACACGAGTTAGGCCTTCATCTAAAAAGGCCATAGTCCGACAAAGATCAGTGGAAAATGTTTAAGGTTATAGTTGGCCTATGCTTCTGTGCCTAACCACGCAACATTATGAAGCACACAATTAGGTTAAGCATCTTCATTAACTATAGTTATGTGCCATAATGATATAATAAATTTTAAGTAGATTTACGTTACGAAATACTCACAAGTCCCTCATTATGTAGCTCCTCCCAGGTGGGATCTCCACTTGGTTCCACCTCCATAGCCCCCTCGTAATGCAATACAGCCACTTGCTTTGCCTTAGTGAATCTAAACAAAGATATTCAGTTATGTATGTTATTTTATAATCGAAACCATGTGCACAAATAATTATCAATTATTAAAGATTAAAGAGAAAAAGAAATTAAAGAAGACAGCGAATGAATTACCAACGTTGAATATTTAATTAATATTAATATTAAATTTTTATTTAAAAAAAATAGTATCTGTGTATGTTAAAGTTTGTAGGTATATTATAATATTTAATTTTGAAGTTACGTCATCTAATTATTGGTCAACTAAAAGTTAATAACTTCATAACTTCATAATCACGATTTTACTCTGCTTATTGTAACCGGTCGTGTTAACTAGCTTGGTGAATTTACTCAAGAAACCAAAACAGTTTTTTCTTTGCACAAAATAGTATTGGTCAGAGAAACATAACGAATAATAATAATAAAATATTCGCTAGTTCATTGGTGTCATAACGTACTCTAATCATAAGAATTCGTCATATATTTTTGTAAGTGTTGTCAAATACCTTTCATCGCAATCCATCAATCCGCGGAAACGAATCCAGTAATTATCGATTTCATTGTTGGTCTCCAGTACAAAGTCAAAACGCTCCCCGGCGTACGTTACGAGTGATGTAGCTGTAAAAAACAGAAATTTTGGATCATTCGTACTTTAAGTTGTTTAACGACTACACAACATTCGTCGTCTACATTTTGATGAAAAAGACTGTTTAAAATCTAGGCGCAAATACATTGTAGAAGTCAGAGCTTCAGATCATTGTTCAGATTTCATTTGAACATTGACCAACTGCTGACACGGCTCACGTGTGTTTCCAAATATTAATAGCTCACTTAAATAATATTATGTATGTATGAATTAGGTGTAAGTAGTATTTAAGATATTGTCTGTGAACATTAAATCAGATTTGAATATTGCTCTGTCGTATTCATTTCTCGCTTCCTCTCTAAGCGGCGAAGACTACTTCAAGGCCTTAATTATCATGGTGAGCCCGCCCGATAGCTTTGAGATAATCCCACCACACACTTTGATCCTACCCGTAGGGCTCCGTCTGTTACCTTAGGTCTCTTGGTGCAGACATCCCGTACTTATTTATATATTCATTGTTTATATGTTAGGGTACATATGTAGGGGTTAGGGATTCGTTGGGTTGTTAGGATCTTACATCTCACCCTCTCATATATTTAGTTATCTAGTGCAGCTTGCTCATACATACAATACAGATACTCCTGACATTCAATACATATAAGTATTAAACACACATTTCACAGTCCACTAGCTAGTAACCTGTACACTTATGAAATTTTTAAATTTCCCCAGCAATCGTGCCCGGTAAAACGTAAAATTAAGACACGGCGGTGGTTATTTTAATACTTGGTGATATAATAAATTTTACTTACATAACCGTAATTTAATTTACCATTTAAGTGTTAAATAACATATTTATTTATATTAGACGAGCTCAGTCTTTTAAAATTTATTTAAAAATCTTTTTTTTGTTCATTTTTCTTCTGCCTCGTAATTAGCTACTACTAATATATATATTCATTGTGACTCAATTATAGCCTTGGATTAACTTTTACATTTTGGTTTATACATATTATTGTTTATTTTTATTTTTTTTGTTCTCCACATGAAATATTAGCAGGCTAATTAGTATTTCACGTTTTACTGATATATACGTATTTATATGTTTTAGGACACCGAAGGCGTGAACTACTGCGTGCTACTGGATGGGTGTAGTTATAGTAGTATAATTTGAATATATTACAAAACTGTTTGTCACTTTATTTATACGGGCTCTTTATTAGGTAAGTAACTTTGGTAAGTCAACCTATAAATTATTATTGCTATGTGAGCGAAACGTGGAATATATGTAACTTAAAAAAATGTGATTATAATTCTGCTTGTATAATTTAGTAATTATTAGTATTGAACTAGTTCTTGATTAATTACTCTAATGATATATTATCGATTACTCACCGAGTTCATTTCCCATATTCTCAGTATTCTAATTAGCTTTTTTTCTATTTGGTTTATGGTTTTTGTTTTATGGATATATATAAATAAACACAAATTGTGTTTGTTAAGATTACTATCACTTCTGACATCAAGGGTTGTGCCGTTCTATAACCCTGATGATGGATCTGTCCTGGCTTCAATTCACCGCGAAAGAATCCTTGTTTATAAAGGTATAATAAAACGATCCATCCAGTAAACAACCAGATCCGTTAATCAACCATTGATTGAATCAACCATTGATGAAATTGATTAAAATTTTGTCCGATAACTTTGTATTTGACGTATGATTAGACATATCCGACAGTCATTAATATTAATTGATAAAATAATATTCTGATCTGTACAGCTAATCCTTTTTAACTCGATAAATGGGTTAAACTAATTGGGACTTAACCAATGTACCTTTAAATGACATATTTTATACATTTAATTATCGGCACCAGGTTAATTGACTCACCAATGTTTCTTATCACCTTAAGGGACTATAAAAAAACACAATATAAACCTTTTTTGCATATATTTTTAGTATTTTATAAACTATCTAAGGATACACCATAAAACTCCTAAGGGATTTAAGTTTGATCTCTGAAGCGTTACACCACAATATATTTTTGTAACTCTTTAGTTTTAAATACTTAGAAAAAAGAAGAAGAATGATATCAAAAAAAAGATTAAATAAACAGAGAAAAAAATGTACACCCTTCATATTAATAAGAGAACAAGCGCAAATATCTAAGATGTTGCATCGCCTCCGGATTATTATGAACGTAGCTTATAAACATGTATTGTTTTAACGTGACTATGAATTCAAAGAAAGTATGCAATAAATTCGCGTTTAAGAAAATATATTGAAATATGTTACAAATTGTGGGTATAAAATGCTCGGCTATTGAACTATCGAAAAGTTCATTTATTAGTGATTTACTCGACCAAAAATCCAAAGTTATGTAAGACTAGCAAATTCCTAAAACGCCAGTAGTCGGGGATGCCGGGCTCAATTTGAATATTCAGATCAAAGAGTTTGCCGACGGTACGAAAATGCTAACTGGTCTGATGCATATTCGTTTAGTGTGTTTTCATAAGGGTTCCTAGGAGTAATTTCAGCTCTACGCAGTGAAACCTTCGTTGTATTGTTTATTTTACACCTACGCTTTAGTAAAAAATCTATCAATAAACTAATAGGGTAACAAAGGGCTTGCCGCTAACAAGCGGTCTTTCAGCAATAACAATAAAGACTGGACTAAGCAGATGCGAGGTTGGAAAATACAAATATACATTTATATTTCTCTATTATATATATTTTATACATTATGTGCTTAAATAATTTCATGTAATTTTGTAATTAACGCGGACACATAGATGAATAATATCTAATATCTTTTGCTGACTCTCTAATTGCTGAAGTCGACAGTTATTATCCTCACCTTGTTCATTGTCAATCTGTACAATTGTTGTGCAGACTTAACCCACGTCCATAAATACTATATATTCTACAAATTAATTGGATTATGGTTAATAATGCCCTTATATTGTATTGTCACGTATATCTCAAACTGACAACCTACTTTTTTCAAGTTGGTTTGGTCGATTTTAACTATAATCAATATTTTTTTTCATAAACAAGGATTCCACATCCTAGGCTATCAGACACGCAATCAGGAAGATATGTGATCGGGTAGCTAAGCAGCAGAGGAGTGTCTAAATCTCCCCTTTCTTAAAAATGGACATTAATAACTGAAAGGAAATATCGTAATAATATTTAATGGCAATTTTTGCCCGCTGCCCGGCGCTAATTATCAATATTAAACATTGTTATATATAATAAATGAATCCTCGATATTAATTTTCACGTAAGCAGATTTGCTACGACTGAATGGTTACGAACTGCGTATGAAACATATCCTTTGACAGATTTCCTTTGAGCTCGCATCTTAAGCATGATCATCTTACGCTATTTAGTTCCATTTTGTTATCTTCGGAGACTTTTTGATTAATGTATAATTTGTAAGTTATAAGGTTTTTAACATATTGTCAATACCCGTCATCCGTAACAAACGTGTTTTCTCTAGTTAAAACTCTATATTATTAAATACTGTTACACTAAAACCTAGTTATAACTAGAACTTACTGGTTTGTGTATTTAATTTTTTCATAAAGTTACGCCTAATTATATAACTTTGTTATAATTTATGAACTTTAACTAGTTTTTACTGAATAAATTTGACAAAACACCAGATTAGATTTCTATTACTTTATTTGTAAGGCAGTTAATTCTTATAGTAACAACAACAACAAACTACGTAGATAAGCTCATCGTGATGGTAACTCAAAACGCAAAAGAACGCGTTCGCTAACGAGATGGACCGATGCGGTGAAAGACGTCTTCAAGAAAAGAAGAAAATAGAAGCGTGAGACAGAAAGGCATATCATTTACGACAAATCGATGGAGCCGTCCTGGTCTACAGCTGACCACGATATTCAGATATAACCATCCAGGGACACAGTTTAAACTTTAGAAACAGGTTTTCTATATATATTCAACTTATATATATATTCGACATTATCGAGATAAATAATGCCAATTTCCCATATACGAACAACTCTTTATCGACTAACTGATACTCTGTCATTAAACAGAGTATGAGTTGGTAGATAAAGCTTTGAAACTGATTTCCCACCCAATGAGATCTATTTTGCATGTCCCGGGTTTTCAATTAACCTTCTTGCTTTTTTCACTGGATACTTGAGCATTCACAAAGCACAATGCGAATCACTAATTCCCTTGAAAGTAATTGAATGAATTAGATAGGTCGCATTCATTCGGAATTAAAAATAAAACGAATAATTCTTATTCTTAATAAAATTAAACACTTAATATGAACGTAACAATTTATTTAACTAATATATTTATCGCCTATTCGTTCAGAGGCGCAATCATAAATCCTAAGCGTTTGTCCATAAAAAATGAATTAATTAAAAGCAGGTCAGCGTAATGATTTGCAAGCTCGTATGTCCCCCCGTAGGGGAAGAAGAGTAAAGTAACTGATGGTTCGCAAATTGTGATCAATAAAAAGTGAACGTTTTGGTTAATATTGTGTAGTGATAATCGCGTGATATTGCATATTATTAAATCATGAATGTGTGAATTCAAGTTTTTTTTAACAAGATCTAGGTTATTTATTCAAATGAAAGCATACATTAGTTTTATAAATATTTTAAAGCATTTATACCTTTGGAAATATTACAGTTGCTAATTCATGACGATCTTATTTACATGTAACTCTACAAAAGTTTTGCTCCAGAATTTTTGGCAGGCGCTTTATTTTTTTTTATGTTCCCTTAATATTTCAAAGTTGGAAGTATTTTTATTTATTACATCCTTTATAATTTTATACAGATACTATTCATTACGATAAGGGTACAGTAAATAAATTCATATAGGTTCATTTACAATTTTCAAAAGAGACAAAGAAAATTATTTCTCAACATTGCATTACTTGTTTCTTCTTTAATTTTTCTCTTTCTCTTTTGCTTTACTTACATTGACTGAAGATATAAAATATTTATTCGTTCGTAAATAAATAAAATATATATTTTCAAAGCTAATCTTATAAATATCTACGAGTGTTTGGAACTCAAAAAGAAATCTGCGCAATTCAATAATAATTCAACGCGAATTAACCGTGTAAACATTATCGTTTAATCAAAAATGTAAATTTTGAATTCGTATTTCTCCGTAAATAAAAATTGCTAACAACTCGAAGTTATGACTAAATCTGAGGATAAATTACTGCGTCATATAACGTGTAAACGTTTAATGAACATGGATTAAGGATTACTAATAAGACTTCGTTCAAGTTTAGTCCAACAATATATAAAAGCCAAAAACCGGTTATTTAGGTATGAAACGGCGGCAAAAACCAAGAATTTGTATACGGGTAGAAAATTTGTCTAACTCATCATTTTATTTACGCGCGAGAAAAAACATACTAACATATCTAACGTATAAAACTCTAACGTTTTAACAGGAAATTTATGTTACCTTTTAGTATATTCAATTGGTACATTTGCACTGAATTTCTTTTTCTTTTCTGAACTATATTTTTGCTTCGCACTTAAATATGCAACCTTTAATTATACGAAATTGTAGAGATGAAACAGACAATGTGCACAGAATTTGCATACGGCTAACAATAGATAGTTGAATGAGGTTGTCGTGTGGTATTGAAATAGTACTCACTAGGTACGACAAAGATTACTATTATGGCTGTTTCTAGCTAATTCTTTGAAAATGTTTGGTATTTTAATTATACTCTGTATTTAATATTTGTTTTTTACTCTATGCCTAAATTCTATTGCTTGTGGTTATTTGACAATCGATCTACAACAATTTGTTTTCAATCGATTTTTATTCGTTTTTGTTTAAAAATTAGGGCGACAATTGTATGTTTGAGTTTGACATGCTTGTCTTCAAGCACGCAAGCAACGCAGCAGCAAGTTGGGAGTCACTCGATACAACTCAGGAAACAAGCATGCTAGCAGCTTATAATGTCGAGTACCAAAATCAAAATATCATTTATTCATGTCAGTTGATCTCTACTTAGGAACGAACAAAACATATATGCTTCTAAAATTACATTTACTGTCATTTATCTGTTTATCTTTTAAACACCCAAGGTTTGTTTGCCGAATGTTTGTAAGCACCTTTATCCACCATTATCCTTTTTGTAAATACCTTAAGCGATATCTAACTAGCGACAGAATTTACTACAGTAATGGTCGATTTTTTATATAGTTTTATTTACGTTTATAAATTATAAATGCTCCAATGTTATCAACAAACTACATGCATCATATTCATGTAAGAATACTCACCAGTAATAGGGACTAGGTCGTAACCATCAGACGCAATGATGGTGATATTGTGGCCATCCACTGACATCTCAATAGGACAGTTCAAGAACTCCGCGTTGATGACACGAAAACGGTACTTGTAGCCCTAAAAAAATAATTGAAGTTATAGAAATATGTAATAGACAAATTGTGTCGTGGCCTTTTTTGTAGACATGTCTTCTATATATCTGTAGTAGATCACTTTGCTCTATTGTCAATAGTTTCCACGGACGGATAGTTACATTATCGAAGTTTTTACACGAACACCTAACATTTTTGCAAATGTTCTATATCTAATGTGTTTTGGGGTGTATTTATGTAAGATTAAACATTTTGTAAATCGGTTCATTAGTTTTGGATCCTATTTAATAAACAAAAAATATTTCCTCCTGATTAAAAGTAAACTTAATTATATCTTAAGAAAACACTTTTTAAAGGGATTGAAGCTATGTATTACGTTAATTTGTATATTATATTTTACTACGCTGTAAAGCACGCGAAACGTCGCAAAAAATTATATTTAAAATTATGTAAATAATTATAAGTTTATAATAATAATACATAGCTTCAATCAATCAATTTATTATTATTATTATTAGATATGTTTGTATTGGTTTAAGTAATAATACAAGAATTGTGTTATTTAGACAATTGAAATTGTTAAAACGAAACATCTTAGAGGAGTAACATTCTTTAAACTCCTTTAAAAAACTTTTTTCCAACTCAGAATCTGATATAATACACATATTATTAACAAATACACAGGTGCGATTGTTAAGCTAAATATCCAAAATATGCTAAAATCCGGTTTATTATAATAACTGCATTAAAATTAAAGACTTTACACTCAAATAAACAAAAGAGTATTTTATTACATACAAAGTAAAATTAATTTTTAGGGCGCCAAAATATGTGATGTGTCTTAATTGCCCATGCGCAACAGATACCAAACATATGATGGTGTAGGTACAAATACCTACTTCGCATATTATGCAAATATGTCGAACATAATTTCGTAGAATTTTTTATTACCTGTTCAACATTAAATCTTGCCGTCTTCATATACTTTGGCTTAGTAGTGTTGGTGTCGTTAAATATTCTGAACCTTCCCACACCGTTGACCAATAGAGTCGGCGGCTTATTGTCTCCGGATGAGTGGTGATGGTCACTGAACATAGCTAAGGACAGGTCATGTATCCAATCTGTTATCAGCATCACGTGGTCCGACCTGTGAAAGAATATTATCATAAGTATCTCCAATCATAATTAAGATGTTGTTCGATTGCTGGCGAATGTTTCTTCTTCTTCTCTAGCGAAGGTGTATTAAAAAAACTCATTAAAACAGACAGAATGTGTCTCTGTCATATGCCCATTATGGGGTTACGGGACTTCACCCGCACTGCGTGTGATGTCATGATGATTCTAAAAGAAGTATGGCCTTAACATATAATCTGTGGGAAGTGGGTAATACCACAACCGTCGATATTAAGGACAAGAGAGAGCATTTAATTTGCATAATTTTCGCATTTACATGAATTTTATTTAATAACTTTCTAATAATAAAAATATTTTTACTTTTATTTATACTTTTAACGTGCTACAACTAAACGTGGTATTGAATGTTATACCAAGAATAAGCAAAATGTCTACTAATAAACCCGGAATAACTTAAACTTAGTATAACGTCGGCGTAACTGTTCATACTAGCGTCATTCCATTCGCCACCATCCTAGTATAAGTCTGACATAACCTAAACTATGACTGACTAATTTTTAACAAAAGCCGTTTGAACAATGTTTTCAGAGGGAACAAGTTCATGGTTCCCTAGTTACATGGCGAGTCTTGCTATGCTTACAGTCCTTATTTATATACACCAGTACTAAATCCAACTACTCATAAAGAAGAACCATACAATTATGCCCACATTAGACCTCGCAATAGAGTGGAGAGATATTTTGGCGTATGGAACAACCGATCAGAACATCAACAGAACCAAGATGTATATATGTATAGTATCTTTGGCAGTCTTGCACAATATAGGCATTGAATTAAAAGAGTATGAGTATTGAGAGTATTGAGTAAAAAAGTATTTTAAGAAATACGATTTAGAGGCGAAAACTGTATATCAAATAATGTTAATGTATTGTGATATATGTATCAGAAATTTAAGGTATGTTTCATACTAAGTCAAACTCATATTTAAAGATTTCAAGAAAAAGTGCTGGCCTGGCCGCAAAGAGGCCGGAGGCACTATAACCTCAGATTTTTGTATGTTTCGTTATTTTATTTGCTTTTTCGAACGAGCATCGAATGATCTTAATGAGCTTTCTATGCCTGACACACAAACATTGGTACACAGCCGGGGATCGTACCGACGATCTCAGGGATGAATGTCGCACGCTGAAGCCACTAGGCCAATACTGCTCGAAAGCTATCAATTAACCAGTTAAACTGGCCGTGTTATTAATAAAGTATTTAGTCCAAATATCTCATATCACATTAGTAAAGTTATATTAAGAAGCCGGTTATGTATTCACGTGATTATTTCGCCCACACAGAGAATTATTGCGTAATATCAATAAATGTTGAGTACAAATAAAAGAGCATTGTTTAGTAATATTAAATTTATCGTTAATAACAACTGGCCCCGTATTGAATTACATTTAAAAAGTTTTAGAAAAATTCTTAGTCGTAATTTTATAAAACCTATAGGAGCTTTTACCCTAAAAGTAAGTAAAACCGTAGAAAAACATACGTAGTAAAGTCAAAGCTA
Source organism: Pieris brassicae (assembly GCF_905147105.1). Taxonomy (NCBI): domain Eukaryota; kingdom Metazoa; phylum Arthropoda; class Insecta; order Lepidoptera; family Pieridae; genus Pieris; species Pieris brassicae. Next base: position 5,688,723 of record NC_059670.1, read on the forward strand.
AACTTGATCATAGGCTAATTACAGAAACCACTTTGTTATAATGATCTGAAAGTGACTGATTCCAAAAATTTTGGAAATTGACAAAGATGGCGGTTTCTTTATAATCAAGTCATTAACTGATTGTTTTTTGTTTACAATTCAATTAATACAAATATGGTGTTACCAACCGGATTCTGACGTAATGAAGCATCACGAAACACAACAGGGTAAGACCAAATTGTTAGCTTATTAGTAAAGTACCATACGAGATACAGATTGTGGGTGGATTGTGGTGGAGTGTGGATTTGTCTATTTACTTTTTTTGGTAATTGCTGGGGTCCTATTGGAGGGCCTAGACAAAAATTCTTTGCTTATAGCAACTTGACCCATTATTGCTAATCGAATCTGTTTGAGTATGTCACGTGATTAAGCGTTAGTGTCTACTACTAACTAATCTATGACTTCAAACCAAACTGACATATTACTTTAAATATTTGTACTTTATGCAATAAGCCTTATGATACTTATCTATGGTTAAACAAAAAAAAGACAGGCTCTGTTTTATAAAGCTAAATGTCTAATCACCTGGTGCAAAATACTATTTTAATCAATATTACCTTAATGTTTGATGCATTAAAAAACTAGATATGAAAGCTCCGATCTTCCTAAGTTGCTTTAACTGTAACTTGTAAAGTGAAACCCAGCTAAGTTTCTCGGCTGTTGTTCACAAAGGACAAGTAATTACAACCGAAAATTAAGCTTCTCTTTTAGAGTCACTCTACCTACCTGTATGTATAACGGAACCATTAATTAATGATTCATCAGAGAATTTACGATATCACAAGACATATATAACATGTGAGCCTTTTTTAGGAAACCTGATTGCCGTAATGAAAATGACGCTAATATGGAATTTTCGAGAACCAATTTAAAGATACATTAGTTTGATTTCAGTAGGTGTGATATTGCATATAGAGAACGTATTAATCACGATTTAGTTCTTTATACCTCAATGATTATATATCTAGGGATCTAGAGATCTATAGATTATATACATATATATATATATGTAAAACTTTCCTATCCCGACGGGGTCACCAATTTGAGGTTTTGTTGATGGGTTTAAAGAACTTTCCAAGAATGTTAACCGTTAAATTAAAATTGAGTACGATTACTACCAATTAAAGTGATACCTACAAATCGACTGACTTAAAAGTAACGAGTGTAGAAGATGCATATAACAAAATATATTACAGAAAAAACCTTGTCATTATGCGAGTATCTTCGTGTCCTGCTTAAAGCTCCATCGCATATATTCCGCGCGGAAGTTTTTTTTGCGATAAATTCCGAGATATTTATTGAAATATATTGTAATTTAGTGTAACAAAATGCTATATGTAGTATATTTTAGCAGTATAATAGAATTTGTTTTAGCTGGTTTCGTGATGCAACATAGAATAAATATCGAAGATATAAATACCCGTTGCATTAACAAACAAAAAAAATAAGCTCATAGCAATATACACTACCTATCGTAATCATAAAGAACTCCATGTGGCTCCTGAGATTTGGGTTTTCTGATGATGAAGGGACCAGCCGCGCCATCAGCTCTCTGCATCCCAGAGTGAGAGTGCCAAAAATGTGTCCCAGCTTGGGTAGCATTGAATTGGTACCTAAAACAAAGCAACAATTAATTTAATAAACGTGTTACTAACGTTGTAAACGAAATAATTACGTAAAATTATAAAGATCTTTGGTTAAATTTCGCGTTGGAGTCACCCTTTCAAGTTTAACTTTACACCAATACGTATGATGTGTAAAGTAAAATCTACAATTACATAATTATTCTATAACGTATTTATAATCTGATATATTTTTACAGTTATATATTTAATTTGTGGTTTACGTCGCCTGGTAGCAAATTTGCTTACCTAAAAGTAGTTTCAGGCACTATAGGGCACTGTGTTATGTATGGTGTTCCATCCATGTAGTTTGTACCCCTCTGATGCTGTCCATGCCAGTGCACCGTCGTGCCTTCGGTCATCAGATCGTTCTCAACATCCACAATTATACGATCGTTTTGGCACACCTGTGAATAAACAATATAAAATTAACACAGTGACAAGGTTTATACATATTTTGGTAATTAAATTTATTGTCATCGTTCTAGAATTATACTTAGAGCTCGCTATTAATTATCAATTTTGTACAAAACGCAAATCGCCTCTTCTTGACATTATAAAAATTTTAAATACCTACTCTAGTTTCTATGTTAAAAACTACACAATATATAGTTCTTTAGAGAAATGAGAGATGGAACTTTTTCTATCAAGGCATAGTTGTGGATATCTACTACATTGTCTTTGTTTTGCGTTATTAATATTTGTAACTTTGACATTACGAAATAAATGCATTGTTAATTTGTGTAATATAGTGAGAAAGCCTATCCAAGAAAATAAATAACAACTAAATACAGTTTAAATAATATGAAAGAGGAATGTGAAGGATGTCATTAATTCTATTACAAAATAGCTTGGCCATGAAGCTCTAAAAGTATATTAATTAAGAACACGATTCAAACAAAATTGCTACCAAGATGAGCAAAAAACTGAAATAGTAATAACACTTAAGACCAGAGATCATTATAATTTTAATAGTCATCAAGTAAAATTCACACCTTTTTTACTATACTTACTCATACATTTTATGAGTTATGTTTATTTTATCTATGAAACACGTTTTTTTTATAAAAAGCAAAGGCTTCATTCTTTGTTGTATTTTTTTTTATTATAAGTGAGAAACTAGTGCTTAATACGTTTTATAACATGGCTTTCTGTAATTAGTATTTTGTTATAATATAACAAGTTTTGAAGTCATCGATAGACATTGGACTTTTTTCGCTGGTAATTAATAATTATGTAATAAAAACCCAGAGAGTTCCCGTGGAATTCCAATTATGAAAAAATGTAATATTATGGAACCGAATGACGCATACTTTATATGGTGAAAAATATGCGATACATACAAGTTATATTTTAGGAGAATTGTGTGTGTGTGTTATAAATTAAAATATACTTTTCTGTGATTAATATGTTGATAATGAAACATTTTCACAGTTTGTTATATGAAATTACAACTATGTTTTTGTGTAGACAGATAAATAAATTATATTAATATTTTATATAGGCCCAGAAGTTTCTTCAAACCCCAGATGATTGGTATTTTAGTTGACTTATTTATTGCTACAGTACAAAGTATTCAACACTTATAACTATGTAAATGAAAAGTTCAAGTTAATTTTAATAATAATTGTGTATTTAGTTGTATTAATAAAATACATAAATACCTCAATAGAAGGTCCAGGCATTCTCCTATTTATCACTGTCAACGGACGACTGATCCCATCAGCTGGTATACAGTCAATTCTATCACAATCTGTTTCATTATACGGACAATCAAAACATGCTTTACTCATTGTCATATATAATTCAAGACTAAAGTGATAGTAACATATCATTGATTCACCACCCTCCACACAGTCTCTTTGGCAAGGATGTTCACCGCTTATTAGTTCACCAGTTACTTCATCATATTGCACATGTGTTTTATACTCATTCTTTAATATATGTCTTGTAGGTTTTTTGGGTATTTCCACTATCCTTGGGGGTACTATAGTAGAATTTCGCCTTTTTACTTGATATTTAAGATCATTGAATGAGTCATTTGAAATGATTGGCCGTAGGACTTTTGAAGCGCTTTCCAGAGGCTTGGGAGTATCGTCTAATACTTTTATATTTGGTTCTTCTGTACTTTTGTCGGTGCTCTCATTTCTAGTATCCAATACATGATCTGTAGTTATTTCTATAGTGTCGGTGGTTACTTCAACTGGAGATTGCACAACAAAGTCTTTTGAATCTGTAAAAATATTAAATATTAACTAGTATGAAATATGTTATATGCGTAGAATACATATACAAATAAATACATATTCTGTAACAGATTATATTGCCTGCTATTAAGTCGGTATCTCAGCGATATTTATACGTGAATTAATAAATCACTTATAATGTTAGTAAACTCTTTATTGATTGTTAAATTATTTAATACACAACTTTATTTTGATTAACTGAAAACACCTTGTATTAAGTTGGAGTAATCATAAACTTATAACTTTTAAATTTCGAAATTAAATGTTATAATTAGTTGCGATTGCCATATATGACATGGTGCTATATTAAGAATTAAGCATTTGTGTTAAATTAAAATAAATTTTGCGGTTTTGGAATTGCAGAGGGCTTATCCCTAAAATGGTTTTGATTAATTATTAATTTAGAAATTTCTGAGACCCTGTTTGAGTTGCTTAGCTTTTGGAGACACTCTCAAATATGGTGCACCATACAGATGGTAGAACAATAATACATTTGTATGTGGCATCAAATTAATGTAGTATGGAAGCAATTAAAATCTTTGGTAAAAGAATAATCATAATTTTTAATAAGAATAATTTTATTTATTTAAGTTACTTAGCTAAGACATACTTTAGTTTTATATAACGATTAACGATAATAACGATTTAGTTTTATAATTAAGTTCATATATAAAAACCAATTAAGCCACAATAGTTAGCTTCTAATATTTATTTAATTAAATTCTAAACATTTTTATGAAACATATACTTAAGAATCTTGCTACAAGTATGCATGTGCAATAGTTATCCATTTGACTCGTTCGGTTGTTTACAAGTTGTTACGAATTGACTCGACCTTCTTCCCGAAGTGGGATGATCGAGTCGGAGGAGGGAGTTGTGATTATAAAAGAGGTTGTGACACATGCGCACAGGCCTTTTCTTTGCATAAGTTTGAAGTTACAGTAGTAGTTTACAGTTCATGTAAAATCAGTGAAGTAAATTATAGTGAATTAAGTCATCATTGAAGTGTTTAATTTCCTACCCTAAGAACTAAATCAACTACCGCTATCAAAATTTTGTTTTATTTTAGTTAAATAGCCCAAAATAATCTTTTATTCGCAATTTATTAATCAATTTTTAAGTTGTTTTTGATTGAGACTCAATCACAAATACTAAAGTAACATTTTAATTATTATCTCTTAATAAAACTATATATACAACACTACACTAATATTTGCAAATATGTATAAAATCCATATACAATTGTATCCACAAAACTCTATAGTACCTTGAAATTGTTTTCATAATGGGTATTTTAACGAAGAATAAAGCGTGTTTGAAACCGAAACTGTATTCATTTGGCCCGTCAAAAATACCTGCCTGAAATTGAAAAGGTAAAGGTAGGTCCGAAGGGATCTTGCCCCGTTATTAAGATTAATAGTTTTGGATGAAAATGAAAATTAAACGTATTTCATTATGCGTCAGCTAAAACTCTGTCGATTTGAATTAGAAATTTCACGTCCAAAGAGGTATTACTATGGGATTTTAAATGGTATATAGTGCGCGTTTTGTTACAAATAATAGTGTGAAAATAACAGTGCATCATATGCTACTAAGACCACTCATTATGTACATATTCGTAGTCATTAAAAAATGTATAATAGTAATGAGCAAACCCTAACAAAGATCAACGCTTGTTTGTTAAAAACATAAAAACTCAAAAACTACTCTAACTACTGTATTTCACACCAATTTCAATCGTGCTATTAGCAAATAATAATAATATAAACACATGTAATCCTACATACAGTTTATGTAATTTATTAAAACAAAGCAAGAAAATTTTTAGCAACAGTCACCAATGCTTAGAGTGTAGCATGACGTAACAATCAGTCGTATACCATTTCAATTCAGCCGGAATAGGGAAGGATTATTGAATTTAGCCGACACCGTTCGAAATGTTTCGTTTATCGAACAAAGAGAACGCTTATAATGGCTTTTCCGATTGCAAACTAACTTTAGTTTCATGATATGAGTATAAGTTTAGATTAGTGCTTTGTGTAATGTTAGAAATGCTCTGAGACACGAGAGCTCCTAGGGTACACTTTTAAATATGGAACGTACAAAGACACGGATTCATTTATCATGTTATTTATAGGTACTGTATATATATACCTTATCAGATTTACTTATTTTCGCTCAGAATAGTTAAAAGCTATTTTAGGCTTATAGTACGATTAAGAATAAAGGGGAAATATATATTATAATGTGTAAAACATATGTTGAGTAAATAAACTGGCTGAATAATGTAAATATATCTGTGTAAAACACCACGATTTTTCATAGATGCATAGTGGACTAACGTCCAACCAAAAATCTTACCGATTTGCTGGAAATCGAACGCAGGATCTACTTAACCGATTTTGTAAATGTTAACTTGGAATGTCAACATTCATTTCAAACAAAAGAATGTCGCTAATATGTAGAAATATTTTCATTTTAAACCTCATACATACAGTATACAGTATAATACTAAAGCCTTTCATAGAATCATAGAGCAAGCTGTCAGAAAGAATGACATTAAATATACTCATATAGCCTTAGATGAAGCACAGAGTAACAAATTGCAAAACAGCCAAGGCAAATAGGCATTTCCATTGAGTGTCGCTACACTACCAATCAGGCTTGTAGGGAGTTGTTCAGCTTAATCGCAGCATCCGTCTTATTTGTACGGAGATTGACTTATTTTGATACTATTGGTTAAGAGATTTGTTTTATTAAATAGGGATGATAAATTTTATAAACAAAAGATTCTAAACTTGCTAATGCCCTATAAGTCCGACATTTAATAAAAAATAATCTTTTTAAATCAGAATTAAAAAGTATAAAAAAAATACGCTGGTTTTGCATTATTCAATTTAGCTGGGATTTTAATTTAATATGTGGCATATTTTTGTATAAGTAATTATTTCTTGTAATTCGTTTTTTATCATCTGTAAATTGACGTACAAATTTTAGGTGTTTGGACTGTCATGATAAGAATGTTATATAATGCTTTTTATAATTGTAAATTACTGTATTGCAGTTCCAACAGCTTGAAAGTGGTTCAAGAAACTTTGGTACGTCTTTAACTTGTGCTAACTTACACAAATTTCATTCCTGGCCTGCGCTGTTTGTCACCACTGAACTTAAAAGTAGGTCAAACATCGAATAGATTTCGTTTTAGCGCTTTTAATTTTGCGTGAAGGCTTAGCTAGAAAAATATTTAATTGAAATCAGTCGTTAGCATCATGAAAGCATCCTTAGCGAAGACGTTATCTATCTTGATCTGTATGGAACTTATTAAAATGAATTAAAGCAGATAATATTCTACTATGGGATTTTAGAGTAAATTACGTGAAATGTCTTACAAATGAAAAGCTAGAAACTATACTAAATATTATATTATTTTCTTCATAATAATACACATTTTTAAAATATCTCGGTGCTTTACCTTAATTTGTCTGATATGGTGATAAGGCACGTATTTCTCAAAGCTATTACGCCTCTTATAAAAATTTTGGAGCCGAAGTTGACTTGAAAATTTATTAGCCCGTTGTTGACCTTAGACGCAGACGTATAAGACATGCTTTACGTAATTTAGAGTGACCTATATTTAACACTATGTAAACATATAAATAATTATATAACAAGTATCAAGACATGACAGCCATGTGTTAGTTTACGCAAATGCCACGACGTATGCAATACAAGGATTAACAAAATTATTTCACTATAACCAGCTTAGTGGTTTGACGCAAATCCGCTTAGCCTAAATTACTAAAACTTATATTTTATTTCAATTATAACAATCGTATGCTCTCTCTAATTTAACCATTGTTATGTACGTTTATAGAGACAGTTTACAAGTATCAAAAAACACAGTCGAATTATTTTAATCCTAATATAAGTCGCGACGTATGGACCCAATCCAGAAAGGATTTGTCAAAATTATAACAGTATTACGAAAGAAAGTTTTCGATTCGATGTTAAGCTATGAACAATGTGAGTAAATAACAATTGGGCTTAATATCGATATGATACTTATGAATAATTATTATTTTCATAATTGCTTATAAAAATGCTCAGAAATTGCACCCGTGTCTCTATGACTCAGAGATTTAGAGACGCCACACGATCATTTGTTTAACTTTTCATGTTTCTTTATAAGGCCTATCAGTTGTTTTTTATTGTTTGTTTAAGTAAGTACTAAAATTAATATTTAAAAATTTATTTATTCGTATTTCACAATTATTAAGCTGTCAGACTTAAAAGCTTAATTTCACAATAATATATTATGAAAGCATTATAAAGTAGATAAGTGTAAATGATTTTAAAATCAAGCTCGAACTCAAGGCTAAATACTTACAAACACTTGCAGCTATTGCCAAAAGCACAATATTTCTTGCCAACGTATGAGCCATGCTGAATTCTGAAACAAAAGTTTTTTTTCATAAGTATAAGAAAATGCTTTATTTCGTTATCAAGAGTTACACACAAATCACTACTACACATTAATATAAAATGAACATTAAGCAGAGCTTGTGTGTTTAACACAAAATGTATTTAAATTTTAAAAAATACATAACCAAATACACACGAGCCTTAACTTTAACTTCAATTCCACACGTAGCGTGATGCTTTAAGAATTTATTTCTCATGTAAGTAAATTGTCATATCTTTAAACTGAGCTTTTTAAGAAAGTTTTTGCCGCGCACCACCACTATGTGGAACCAGCTGCCCACAGAAGTAATTCCGGATCAATTCGAGGATAGGTACCTTTACCTTTACCCTTACCTTTAAGAAAATAACGTACCAATTCTTAAAGGCCGGCAACGCACTCGCCCTCTGGCATTGAAAGTGTCCATGGGCGGCGGTTAATTGATAACATCATGAGCCCGCTTCCCCGGTAGTTAATAGACAAATTGTATTTATACCGATTATATAAATATTTTCACGAAAAAAATTTTACACAATTTATAAAAAAAACTGTAAATTTTTTGTCTGTGTGAGAATGAAGTGCCGCGTTCATTTTAATATTTCACTAATTAATTTTACGTGTATCCATGAAAATCGATAAAAATATACCAATAATCCTTGTATAATGGGAATCATCAACACTTTACTCCCAATCAATCCGATGTTACCAAGCACATAATTCTTTGAACAGTATGAGTGCAAAAAACGCGTTCGCTCAAGATATTTTTTCTTAATTTGTTTGTTTATTCTGTATACGAATACTTATTTATAACTTATTGGTAAGAAGATTACTTATGTATTAGGATTTAAGAAATGTTTTAATACTCTTACTTTATAATTTAGTAAAACCATCCAGTTTTTATAAACAAGACAATCATATAAAGTAGATATTATACTATATATACCTACAAGATATTATAATAGATTATACTGACGCAATAATTACTAACTAATAATAATTTTAACATATAGCGGATATAAACCTGGATTTATCAGAATTTGTGATTGTAATAAATCCTGCTGCGAGACAATTGATCGATCGATCGAATCGATCAATTATTACATCATAAATATGAAATCTATGTTCACTTAATTATGCCTAGCTACTTTGTTTTTTCAATTGTAGTTAAGTTTTTGCTTAGCACTAAATTTAAACGTTGCGTTTTAAAAATCCCTACTGATGTTTTTAAACTGTGTATCGGATTTAACGCTTCATCCGCTTGGTAAACGGAACTCAGCGTAATTACGGTTACGTAATCTCTGTCGAAAGGATAAAGTTCACATTTTAAATCGATATTCTTTGTATTCAATGTTGGCCTAGTGGCTTCAGCGTGTTTCTCATCCCTGGGATAGTAGGTTCCATCGCCGGCTTTACACCAATGGACTTCGTCTATGTGCGCATTTAGAACTGGCTCGAAAAATGCAAAAATGTGTTGAAGGAAAACATCGTAAGGAAATCGGCCTGTCTTAGACCAATAAGTCAACGGCGTGTGTCAGGCACAGACGCAAATAGAAATGATCACGCAACAGTAACTGAAATCTGAGGCACAGACCATAAAGGTTGTAGCGCTCTTGGTATATTCAAATACACATAAACTTATATATATTTATATATTCCTTGCAAGAATTTCAAAAGTTATTATAGTGCTTTAAAATAGTTAAACGCCGTATATTAAAAATATACTTTTATCAGTCGTGTTAACCAATTGGTTTTAATCATATTTTTTTAGGTTATCTTTAACTGATGATTTTGTTAACTTGAATAAATCAGTTAATATAAAAGCCTAAATTTCAATCACGTTGTTAAATATTACAGATAGTTGTCCATCACGTCTATACTCTATACGGTATACAGTAATAGATTGAGTTATAATAATACATCCTTTGGCTACTTCCCGGACTACTCATACAATGTCATCGTCGGGTATAAATTAACGTATGTGAGTATATTATGTTACAGAAATAATTATATTACGATTTTTGTACATTACAGCAAATTCGGTCTAAAACTTTTCAAAATTTGTTCCGTGAAAGCATGTTTCTGTTATGTTCTTTCCTATGATTTGTTCAGTGTTGTATTTCTTAGCCATTCATTGGACAACCACCGCCTCTTCGGCGCAATTGGCTGAAACCTTAAGAACTATTTTGCAGTGACCTAAAATTGACCTTTTGATTACACATAAACTGTATAGGTATGCAAACGTGACCATTTTCATACAAATTAGAATGCCGTTCACGGCGTAAAATACTTAGAGGCTTATGAAAATTTGGACATTAAATATGTAATTCCTAGGCATGTCAAAATCCAAGGTCTATTTGTCAGATGAGAGAGCTAGTCCTCACCAAAGATACTACTTGAAATCTTGAGATTACACTTGTCGCTGAACGTTCGAAATTTAAATTAAACGTTTAATTTAGCGAATTGACATATTATTTTCTTTGCTAGACAAGAGTGCTTAGCGCATTAAATATAGCCGCGCAAGCGGTCAGTTTCGGTGACTACGATTGCGATTGATAAATGAATTACAATGAAAACTTCATACTACATCCTAAGTCAGTTATAAATCACTAGAAACGTAAATAAGTTAAACAAATCGCGAAACATATTGTCTTCTCGTGTTCAATACCTAACTTAATTGTATATTCACTATCAAGCCATTGAATCATCTATAAGTGGCAGTTAACTTTTTATTTATTATTGAAATCGAAATTCCCGTAGTCCCCAGTACGATTCGCTCCAATTAAATTAACTGTAACTGAATCGAGGCGTGACGAAACCTTCCATATATTGTATGTGAACTTCGAACACCGACAAATACGATGATTAGGAAAGCGCCATCTAACGTTGGAGAGCAGAGTTAGCTAGTGCGAATCTCAGACCTGAAGCCGCGTGTTCTACCCGGCCCTATTTTTTTATATATTTTTATAACCTCATAGAATACAAAACAACAATCAGGTAGTCTTGCCCCATAATATCTTAGATTTACGATTAATATATATATAATGTCATTTGTATTGATTAAGTACATTTCGTAGGTACGTTCTTTTGTTTTGAAGACGAAGAAGTGGGCGAAATTTTCATTTCAAATAAATAATTGTTGTCTTTCCCATTTCGTTCCTTTTTTTGATATTCAAAATAATTATGCTGAAGTTTATCAAGTTACTTCAATATTGATTTCAATATCTAAGCCTTATAGTAAGTAAACAAACTTTGGTGCTCTCTTAAAGACAAATTCAGAGCCTTATTGTTATGACAAACCTGCGACAAATTTGTCGAAATCCAATACGTGTTTGACAGGAGTCACTCAGCGCTAAGTAACGTTTCTAAATATTAACCTGACGTTATCTTAAGACAGACTTTAAAAGATTATAGTATTTAATCAATAGTTTTTACAATATGTATTGAAGACAATTTGAAGTTAATTGGTAAGTCTCCAGATGTTATTTAGAACCACTGTAGGCTTGTCACTCATCCTCGTATGTAAATAAATCAACGATGTCGTAAAAACAAAAGTCATATGATTAAGATGCAACGTGCTCCGTTGAATAACCTCGCGTCTTATTCGCACAGTATTTTTTTAAATTTCGAATTCAAGTTGACGATGATATTAATTTGCTCATTTGTATATATTACAATGACATTACACGATACTAAGAATTCAATCATATTAATATTTAATTAAAGATTATCGTGATGAATAATCAATGGACTATATAATAGATTGTATTGTCGTAATAAATATTAATTTATAATAGTTTAAACTTATTTCACGGATATCAAGGTGGATTTGTTACGATATTATAATATGGGCTATTTTAATGGGAACAGGCCAAATTGGGTTATCTGATGTTAAGTAATACAACCACGATGTACATTATATAATGCAAGGCACCCTGCGTTGCCAGTTTTTTAAGGATTAGTAGATACGCTGTTTTCTTGTAGGTTTCCCTAAGTCGAATTGGTTCGGAAATACTTCTAAGTATGTCCCTTAAGAAACACTCAGTTGTGGAAAGCCGACCATTGAGGCGATAGGGGTAAAACACCATTTAACATCAAATTTTAATCACTATTACTCTAGCTGACCACGATTATACCATACAAAACAACGCGTTAGGTAAATCTAATAAATACGCGTATATATAAAGATGTTTTATTTGTTAATGTAAATACTTTGGGCTGTTTTTTTAAATAGAAAAATCAGGTGTCGGTGTTCAGAATAGGTCTTTTCGTGTTACGTCAAATGGTTATGTATGTCAATGACAGTTTGTTATACGGTTTTGGTTAACCACTTTGTTATCAGCTGATCGCCTCTATGGGTCAGTGGTTTGTTGGAGCTAAAAATGTTTTAGTCTAGCTTAGGTCAAGATTTCCAAGCTAATCAATAACGAACTTCTTTCTAGAATAAATATGGAGATTATTATATGTGTACGACAATAAAGAGTTTAGTTAGTTTATAAAGAGTTACAAATACACTATTTTATTTTCTCAAGTAACGCACAATATTGTACAGAAGCACGTAAGCTCGATTTGCTACGCTTGAGCCAAATGGAGCTTATAAGTTAAATATTTGTAAGAAACAGTTGACAACATTCCATCATTACTACTACTCTTGTAGTAGTAGATGATGGAGATGATGGGCAAGAATTTAAACCATAAGTTTGACAACAATAGTAACAAACTTAACTTATTATTATGTAATTATGTTAATATTCTTATTTTTATATATTATGACATTTGCATGCCTATTTTGTTATGTCTGATTGTGCGGATTTTATAACTAATCGATCTAAATGTACCACTTTCTTTGCAATAAACAATTAATTATTTATTATTATAGGTTGTACTCCCTACTTTTTGCAGGTGTAAGGTACACATCGATGTCACATTATTATTATTACACGCCCGGTGAACTTCGTATCAGCTACATATATTTGTGTCAAATCTTAATACAACAATTTTAATACAGACCAAATAGATCGAAACTCATACTACAGCTATGAAACATAGGCAAGGCATCTATAACTATATGACAACCAAGTGACAATTTTTTATTTGTAAAAAGACAAAAGACTATTTTATTAGAAAACTCATTTGTCGTTTTTAGTAATCTTCTTAACTTATAATGTTTCCAACCGTTTAAACCTTTCCTGAACTTCCACAAATATTTCAAGATCATAATTAGGCAAATCGGTCTACCCAAACAACGAGCATATATACATTTATATTTATATTTGGAAGTATAACAAAACTTTTTTAATGATATTGACGACATCCATCAAGTAATATTTTAACCGAACATGTTGTTTAACCTATAACGATCTTATCAGCTTTTAAATATATGTATTACGCAATTTTATTTTTCCTGACATTTTTTTGCTTAGAAATAAAAGGTTGGAATTTTTATTTGCTTGCGATGCATACTAATTCTAGTGCTAAATGCACTAGATACTGTTGAATAAAAACAGATTTATATCAACCCAATAAATATAAACCTTGTAATCCCTGATTGATAGTTAAAACACACAACTTAAGGATCAAAAATATGGTTACATAAGCTTTGTTATAAAAAAAAACAGTTACAAACGACAGCTCCATCTACGATTGTCGTATGTTAAAATCGTATCCTTATGTCTAGGCCTCACATTCTTTATCTGATATTTTTTTAAAGGCAAGTAGGCACGCTTCATATTATAGAACAGGGGACAAACGGGTAGGAGGCTCACCCGACGCTAAGTGACACCGCCTGAGGACACTCAGTTGCAAGAGGGCTCGCGAGTGCGTTGCCGGCCTCATATCAATTGGTACGCCTTTATATCGAAGAACCCTAAGTCGAATTGGTTCAGAAATACTTTATTGGTAGTTTAGTGTGTAATAAACAAAAAGTCAATTATTCCGATCAAACAAACGACATTAAGGTTGAGAGTCTCACGCTAAAGTTAGGCCAACATTGATGGTTCTAAAGTAACGTCTTTTCATTACAAAGCTATTATTAAAAATCAAGTTACAAAATTTTATTTATGTAATTTGTTTTGGTCATACGGAAAATCTTATTATAAAGGTATAGCAATTAAAATAATATGCATAAAGACATAACCTTGACTTAAACCTCATTTAATGTGTTCCTTAATGCTTTACCATGGCTTGAATTTAAACCATTGTGTTCAATTACGATAATATGCGGAAAAGAATTTACCGTCATAACAAGAACCTTTTCTTTTTAAATTAGTATCTCGTTCTTAATAAAAAGGAGTTTATAACTATTGTCTTTGGTGCGAAGATAAATGAAATGTGTTCTCTATGGTTCGGTGTTGACATTGTAGTAATACCTATCTATGATCTATTCACCCATCAGTGTTTTAAAATATTTTAAACTCTTGTATGCCATACATATTATTGATTGTAATTTACGCAATAAATCTTCATAGCGGTTGACAAGTAGGATATACAAGGCAACCGCGGATGGTGAAGTCTCATTGGGTAGGCATTGTCATACATACCCGGAACAAATCCATGAGTTCTAGAGAAGGGACAAGTTAAAAGTACCCAGTAGTAACCGACGAGCATGCATGGTATGTCATGATAGGTAATGAAGCGAGAGGAGTATGGCAGGACCGTCGCAAATGGACTTCCGTTGTCTCTGTCTACCCCTTCGGGAAAATGCGTGATAGAAATAAAATAACAATTCTCACAACTATTAACAAAAATATATACACATTTCATGATTATAGATCCTATTTTTTCATACAGAACTGGACAGACTTTTGCTCACAATCACAGCTGAAGTTAAGTAAGATGTGGCCTATTGGAGGGCACGCCTGTCCAGGAGATGTGTATTTAACCGCCGCTTAAATGAAATACCATAGTAAAATAATTCAATGATCAAAACTATTGCTCACAGTATTTCCGGCAAAGAATCTAAACTTTTTACCACGGTAACAATCAATATGTCACGGGCTAACCTTCGAGTAGGTTGTATAATTATAATAGCAGGATACATGTCACGTGGAATAGAGGAACCGCCTCAAGGCTGACTTAGGAGGTCAGGGTGGCCTAGGCAGTGATGTCATTTCTTATGTTAAGCCTTCAAACACGGATCATCGAGATCGTATCGTTAAATCAAAATAACTACACCTATGGAGTAGTCAAAGAATATGTTCTAAGCACAGCAAAAGTAACTAGAAAATTACCCAAAAATAGGAAAGTACCTATCTACTATAGTTACTACAATACCTATATTCTTTCTAATGATAATTAAAAAAAAAACATTTGCATAAAATGTTAGATTTCAATAAATTTTGTTTTCGTAATTTAATACACAAATACCACTTTGAACGCGTCACAAACTCAATTATGTCATCAAATTTATAATTGTTTCCTTTGTAATGGATGTAAAAACATTTTCATTATAAAATTGTCTTTACCACGAAAATGGGAACAAAATATTTCACACATACGTTATCCTTGGTTCGTCATCTTTATCTATTGCAATTAAAATGCTATTTGGAAACTGTCAACCTACTTGCCTTTGTACTGTTTATATTTACGAGCTGTTTTCAATTATTATAAAAAAGATTTATATAAAATATTATTAAATTCAATAACCATATCATTTTCATTTACGATAAAAAATATTGTAGCCTGTAAAGATAAACATCTTTAATAAAATAAAGTAAGTTAATAAAACAATATGAAAGATATTATGTTAAATACAAATCCTACGTCATTTTGAAATTTGAGGATGCCTAGAGTTCATGTTCAATTGAAGATAAGGCTTGCAATTCCCTATGGGAAAAATAAATGAAAGTGTTTCTCATAAGTATGGGGTCTGTAATAAAATGTACCCTTATATTACCAACACACACTCTTGAACTGTGAATAACCTCATCGTGACTAGTACCTAATTCATAATCATAAACAAATGTGGTCAAAAGTAATATTTCATATGACGACAATTCTATAAACCACGAATTAACATTCTAAGGTAAATTTCGAAACTCATCTACATAGACCTATATAAGGACATTTTCAGTCAGTAAAAGTTTTGTAAATAAGGAAGGATAACTCAAGCATACGGAATACCCCGAAACGAATTGTTTATACCTAGTCCAGCCATAAGTCTTGTTACAAAATAAAATGCACTTGTTTAATAAAGTAATGTATACCTACATATCTATTAAAGTTTCAGCAAGAAATAAAAAACATATTCTATTCGAAATGGCCAGCTTTGGCTTTTATACAGGCCTTTAATCTGGTTGGACGCGAATCTATGGATTTACGCACTGTTACCAAGGGAAATTTTCCGCCATTCCATATTTTAATTTGATAATGAACACGAAAAAATATGTGAAATGCCGTAGAAACGTAAGATTTAAAAGAAAAAGGTGTTCCAAATTCAAAATAATTAAAAAGTTGATAGAAAGAAAGTTTTTATGTTACAATATTTATGGCCCGACTAGTTATACTATGTTGTCTGAACCCATAACTTATTAAATCAAGTCTGCTAATTAACAACATCAGTCACTGTTATAACCATTGGCCTGGTGCATATAAACATGGAAAAACTGTTCACCGTCTATTGCCTACAGCGGTACTTAAACTATTAATGGTGTTTCAAACACATATAAGTATATTTATTTAATTAATAAAGATATAAACGTGACGCTACTAAACTCCAGATTGTTTCTTATGTAACTAAGAGTAACGAGTAACGAATATAGGCAATGAAAATTTATTGCCTATACTCGTTGGAGAGTTCACATTTAGAATATTAAGTATTAATAGAAATCAAAACAGATTTTTTGTATCACGAACTAAAATTTTGATGTAATTCATATAATTTCAAATGATGATATTCGTTATAGTGACTGGAAGTTAAGAAAAGCCTTCGTAGTAATACAAAACTTATTTTGTTACATCTTATAGGGTAATGCATGACAGATAATAATAACTATTCCAATTGAAATAAAACAGCGAAACTAACGCGACAATTGTATTTTACTAGTCATCTGTAAACAGCCGGTATGAACCGCCATAGCCAATAAAACTAAAATATTTTAAAAATAGAAGACGAAGTATCCGGCCATTTATGAAAGAATAAAAATTTGCAAGTGTTCTTTGTAACTTTATCTACTGCAGATGCCTTTTTAATTTAAGCATAACATGATTCATGCTAACAGACGATCTTGAGAAAAAGTTCGTGAGTTTGTAAGTATTACTCTTATTGAAAATTCGTACCGTGGAATAAATGTATGAATGTAATGAATGTAAAAAAATTGTCGGTAAAACGTAATTATTTTAATACATAAAAAAACGTTTTTTTAATTCTCTAAAATAATTATAAACCATCCGGACGTAAATTAACTAACCTTGGAAACTGAATGAGTTAATTACTAAGGTATCATTTACTTTATAGTAAAAAAGCAATTTATCGTTTTCAAATTGTCTTTGGAACATATATGTATGTAAATTATTCCTATAAAGTGATTTTACACAAGAATAAACAAAATAAATTTTACTTTATTAATACGCTATACTTAATATTAAGAATTGGTAGTTTCGCATCTTGTACTTGACTATTTTTCCTTACTGGGTCTGAAAGCAATCGCTTGTTTGCGATGCCACCGCCCTTTCAAATAGTCATATAATTTATTACGTCCATAAGTTATTGGTTAATTTAATGTTATTAACTGGTTCGATTCCCGATTATAAAATAAATTCGTATACAACGGCAGTTATTTTAAGTAACTTATTAGGTATGAGCCTCAGATTTCTGTATCTGTTACATGATCATTTGTTAATCTAATAGGCAAATAGGTGATCAGCCTTTTGTGCCTGACGCACACCGTCGACTTTTTGGGTCTGAGGCAAGTTGGTTTCCTCACGATGTATACCTTCACCGTACGAGCGAATGTTAAATGAGCACATAGAAAGACAGTGCATTAGTGCACGGCCGAGGATCGAACCTACGACCTCAGGGCTGAGATGCGCACGCTTAAGCCAACACTGCTCAAGTAAGGCTATACCTAAACATAAACTTATTAGTATAATCAAAAATTGTTGCCCTGGTATTTTTAAGTATTGTCTCAAATAAATTGAAAAAATATGATATCTTTAGTAAGGCTTATTCTCATAATATTAGAAACTGCTGATCGGAATTGGAAAGGTTACTGTGATGGTCTCCTATTCGTAAAGGGCAAGGCGAACCGGCTCTATGGGAAACAGTTTGAACAGTGAAAGTACTGCGCATGCACTTTTGCGCAAAATAATAAAATTCCTATAGTGCATATAGTTTTAAACTTACATAACATAAGACTATATTCTGAAATCCTTATTTCGAAATTTAAAATGATTCTATTTTTAAAAATGAAAAGTAATGCAACGTAGTAAATAGAACGATTTTAAATTAATGTAGAATGTACGAAATAGTTTATAGTTTAGTTACTACTTAATGTACCACACGCAAATAGAAATATGTATGTGAACTGAAAATCGTCCAGAAAATCTAAATTAAACTCACAAACGCTGATCTAAATCCAATTGGAACCTAAAGGAGGCAGTTAAGTTGCAATAATCGTTACATATAATTGCAATACTTAATAATTTCGTAGGTTCGATGCCCTGGGTGAGATCTGCCTTAGTCGAAAATTCGACACTGTGTGTCAGATGTCAGAAAGTTCATCCCCTATTAGAAATATTCACGTAACACAGAACAGGCTCAGACCTCTTTTATATTATGGCAATAGTTTTAACTATATGCTAGTTTCAAGTAAAAGGTTAGGAAACTACCCGCGCGAAAAAATAAACAAAGACATCAAAAGAAAACGGCTCTAACCTTAAATGTAATGCCAATGATACTATTTAATACACGGATGATTCGAAAAAAGAACAAACTTATAAACTATACAAGTTACAAAATTCATTGACCTCATGGAAAACCTGACATTACGATCTAAGTGCTATGTCGTAAGACGTAAACCTATTGTGTAATTTGTTCAAGGGCTGAACCATTAGAACTTTGTTCTTAGTTATCTATACTAATGAATAGCAAAAAGGATATTTATTCCTTAATCGTAAAATTCTCGATTACATACTACATTTCTGCGCATTAAAAAACTATTTTTCCAAATTGTTTCGTGTTATTAAGATCTTTTTTATTGAGAGAAATAAAAGGCCTTATTAATATTACAAAAGATTTGACATTAAAATAATTTATGATAATTTTCGTATATTCATTAGTATCCTCAATGTGACATATTATAACTAATTATAGTTTGAAAATTCGATTTTATTTTTATTAATTATATTTTATTAGCATAATACATATTTTTATTTTATTTATTTTTTAATTACTATTATTATTACAATGTTGGTAAAGAAATTGGTAAATACTATATATTTGTGTGTTGGTAATAAATACTATTTGTTTATTAGCAGAAAAATGTTTTGAATGAAAATATAATTAAATATGAACTAATAAGTGCTATTAAAGAATCTCTTTAATCTTTGAAAAAGGGTCTGCAACTGGCATAAATATCAAATTTACCTCATGATTAATACCAAATATAAATTAATCAGAGAAACCCGCACTATGAATTTATCTCACGTGCTCAATATAGTTTTCCTTAACACGTGGTTAAAACTAATTTAAACCAACTTTATAAAGAAAAAATTGATATTAATTTAAATGATTCAGTCTTCATTCAACAATACTAGTTAATAAGTTAGACTAAAACATTCTCTTTATGGTGTTTCATTACTTTTATTATTTATTTCACAGCCGAATTCTAGCAGTCCTTAACTTGAACAAAAAAATATTTGTATTATAACAAAAAAAAATATGTTTAAAAATAACATCTAGATTTTTGCCGATATATTATAAAATTATTTATAGATATTGCTAAATATACATAACTACATGTTCTTGAAATTAAATTTTTAATATTATTTAATATTAAAGGTTGGTAAGCAGTGTTGGCCTAGTGGCTTCAGTGCGAACGGTGCAGGAAAACATCGGGGGGAAACCGGCTTGCCTTAGACCCAAAAAGTCGACGACGTATGCTAGGCACAGGATCTGAGGCTGATCCCTTACTTGCCTATTAGATTGACAAATAATGAAAAAGATATAGAAATCTGAGGCGCACACCTAAAAGGGTTGTAGCGCCACTGTTTTTTTAATAGTAAATATTATGAATAAGTTATCATTTCGAGTTATTCGATTGTATATTCCTTCTGGCAAGTATTATCACGCTGCTTACAAATCACATACTGTATGTAAACACCTTAAACAAACTAAGTTTAGTGTTTCTTAGAACTAGTGCGGTCAAGGATTTTTAAAACTTCAATTACATTGCTTAATAAACCGGTTGTAAGCTAATATTATGTGATTTATGTTAATATAGTGTGACCGAACACTAGCTACGATTAAACCAGCTAACCTCGGCTTAAAGTTTTTGAAGTAAGACTTCTTTATCATCGTTGTGATTTGAAAGTCGACGAAATAAAAAAGCGACAGTAAAAAGAGACGGACACATTAATTCTTAAGATTGAACATAGAAGAAAATGAGATAGGAAGCATTATACAGTGTATAAACATTAAACTTATACATAGTGTAAATTATTATTAATAATCATAATAGTGTATATATCAATTTATACACTGTTTGATTTTATATACTATGTAAAAGTGTTTGCGTGTGCGTCGCGTTGCATTGCGTTGGTAACCTAAGAATACGCTCTTTACTTGAAGAAGTTAGTCGACTTGGTATGGTACTTCAAATATCGAGAGAATCGTGATTATTCATACTGTTAAACGCTTTAGAGCCAACATTTTTGTTTCTGTAATATATTACATATTAAAGCCTTCAATACAATCTGCGTTAATATATAGTATAAAGACAATATTTAGCACTCAAACATCAACTGAACTTACATGCAAAATATATTGGCAAACTGCACGTTATAATTTATAATTCACGGTATTGTATCAGGAAACTAAAATTAAAATAAACTGATTATGTATTCATACAAATAACTTAAACTTGTCTGAGTATACTATCACGTAATCGCTGAGCTTTAATCTAACGAGAGTAAAATTATTTGGGGCACTGTTTCTAGTTACATTAATCAAAAGTTGTGATCGAAATTATTTAATTGCAACTACAAAATAAATAAATAAATTTAGTTTAATCGCGAGTAGAAATAGATAGACCGAGTAATTTGGAAAAATTCATTATGAAATATAGGAGCATCTACTTGCATAAGTAACTTTAAATATATTTTTGTCTATGAATTAAAAAAAAATGTATATTATATGTAAGATTTTTTTTAAATAAACATTTGCATAAAATATAAAAATTGACATAAATCAAAATAAAATACTTACATTTCAATAATTAAATCCAATTGCAACAATAAATATCACAGCGTAAAATGTCTGCACAATTTCGAATTTCGAACGCCGGCGTTCGATTTTTCGCGCTCGCCCGCGAACACTACATAGGATCTGTGGACGGTAAATGACCATACAGCTACATACATTCGCGGTATCACCTGCCCGACGCATCTCGATAAGTGAAAGGAATACACAAAATGACGCACACCAATTTCGACAGTATTTCAATGTCATAGATGCGATAACAGCACGAAGTTATTAGGATGGAGGTATCTCGCGTCGCCCGGCCTTGGCTTGAGATATGTTTTTCTACGTTGGGGATTTACAGGGGGTTTTTCTTGGGCATACTTTAAGATGCCTTTAAGGCATTGGTCATATCCTTATTATGTCGGTCTACGTGAACCATCAGATTACTATGTATTTTTAAATATGCAGTAACTTTGCCGTGGAAATTGTTATTTTAATTATGAGAGAAAACAAAGTAAGAAGTTACCAATTCGACGTGTAATTTTTACTTTTTTGAAACAATCCGTTAATAAATAATAAACCAAAAAAATATAACTCAAAAACACTTGATTTTCTATACTTATTTTACCAACCACGAGAGTTATTTATATTAATGAGTAGTCAAAATCGATTCGTCACGCATAACTAAATTCTGATGTAAACTAAAAATGAAAATGAAGATTTTACGCTTTTCTTTTGATACCGTGTACATACAGATGTCCCTTCAACATTGATAGTTATCACTTCAGCAAATTCACCATAATCGTAATAAAAAGGTTTTATTACATTGCCAGTGGTAATTAATGTATCAATAGAGACCCAACGAACTCCTTATCTTAGTAGTAAGCGCTTGGTGTAACCCAGCAGTCCTGTCCCTTTTTATTTCCGAGTATTAACACGAAGTACGAATAAATCTAAATAGTAGTAATTAATAACTCAAGAACGGCTGAACCAATTTCCATAATTGTCTTTTTGTTCTTAGTCTTATTCGGAATAATAAGTGTGAATATAAAAATCATTAATAAAAATGAATAATTACGAACCGTTAAAACATAATCGTTAATTTGTTAAAACTCAAGTGACAGCTCACGTAGTAGTCACACAGTCACGTAGTCTATGGTTTGTTAAATAATATATCATAAATCTCCTCACTTATTATAACGAAGTTCGCTGGTTCAGCTAGTACTTGTTAAAAGTAATAAAATTAATGGATTTTAACACTAATTTAGTCGTTGAACGTCAAAAATAGAATTGTCAGAAGATTGACGTGATTAATTTGTCCCTGACATTTCTTAATGTTTTGCATTGACAATTAGCGATCGTAGCCATATAAAATATTCTTATTTCAAATCACAAATACTTTCCAGGGTTATTTAAATAGAAACGTGAAGAAAATATAACCCGCATAGGTCACATAGAAATAAAACGGTCCCTCAATTACTTGTTCCGGTCTAGACATTAGGAATTCTCGTTTACTCATACGATATACCGCTTAACAATGCTGATGTTTATAATAATATATTATAATTCATAACTCTTTTAACGGATTAATTCGCCTTTATATTAATTTTATTATAACTTACTAAATATTATTGGATATTGGAAATTTTCTACTAAGTTTTTAAATCCTTGCTGAATTTATTAAAAACGGCTCTGTGCTTCTGTAGATCTATCCAATTTATTCTAATAAATGTAGTTTAATTAAAAATGATATTGTTCGTTCCTATGTGTCAATACGTGACCATGTTTGGTGCAATTATAAGCATTGTTGGTGTATATTATATAAAATGGACGCAAGATTTTTTTTCTTGACTTGCATTGAACTTAATATTGTCATTTATTAGTACAAATATCAAAGTTTTTTTTAACTGAAATAACCCTCTCTCTCGACGAATCCGGATATGTTTGACAAAATCGTTCTTACCTACTATATTATCGCGTTACAAACCCGAAACTCCTCATCACGGTGAAATATCATTATTCGTAGACGTTATCCTCTATATCTTTATGTTTATTATCTTAATTTAGTTTATCCGAGTTCAAACAAAGCCGCTTAACGTCAGTCTATGCCAATATTTATACGTTGAATTTGACATGTGATTTGTTCGATTTTTGAAATTCGAACAAATACTTATTCAAACGATTTAAAAATTTTCAAAGCGTTTTTATCATTTATGTCATGTCAATCAACGTGAATAAAAATATATTCGTTTATATTCACCATTAAGCGCGTTCATCTCAGCCATGAAGTCGCACGTTCGAAGCCCTACTGTGCCCATAGGAACTATAATTAACACTTGCTTAGACGGTGAATCGTCGGGTTTCCAAAGAAATTCGATGTGTCAGGCACAGAAGGCCCTGCCCACATACCTAAAGAACATAGACGAATTTATCTGCCTTAAAGAACCAAAGACATGTATGTATTATGCTTATAACAGCATAGACAAATTATCACGGCTTTCGTAAATTTTTATATCGTGTCTATATTATAAAATTCCGAAAAATCTTAATCAAACCATGTTAAAATATAAAACTTTATAGAAGCAATTTTATTTTATCTATAGCTTTAGTGATATAATATATATATTGTTAATTGTTATACTACGCCGCTGTCACTACGTAAAATAAGCGATAAAGAATAATATGCGGCTAAAAAGTTCTCGTCTACAAAATTATTTATACTTTTTATAAATTAAAAAAAATATGTTCTAAACTTAAACTTCACATACAAAATCGCCGGCGTCAGTTAGTTGAAAAATAAATATCTATACATTGTCGTCCATGAATACGGAGCACGTATTTGCAAATTAATAATTGTAAATACTGTAACTAAATACTTTAAAATATTCCTCAGATGGCCTGACATTGTTCTAATCTTTATTGTTATTTGCCCATTTAAATAAATTAAATTACGTTTTATGGCAACATAGTGTTTTTAATCTTATACAAACAATTAGTTTCCAGTCACTTCCTCGCCTTAAAATCTCCAGGGTTATTTTGATAAACATTTTTTTCATGAGAAAATCACTATGTAAAGGTTAGTATAACTTCCATATTGTAGTTATATAATATATAAACTATATGATATTAAAAAAGACATACCCTAACACGATATTTAGTTTTGACTCCAGATTTTTTATAGTTAATGTAAAAAAAATTATTCATGACAAATAGGTTGTGACAAAATTCACACTAGGGACTCCCTGTGTTGTGGGTAACTACGTAATAATCAGTCATCGGTAGATATTTAAAACTGTTTTTTTTTTTTGAGAAAAAGTAGGTTTACTGTTACAACTAATCAAACACAAGTCTTATAAGACAATAAGTATGTGTGAACGTGTGTGTGTGCGAATGTGTATAAGAGTGGAGCTAACATTTGTTATAAGCGTGCGCTCAGCGCTGTGGCTCTGTGCGTTTTTG
Organism: Pieris brassicae; assembly: GCF_905147105.1. Taxonomy (NCBI): domain Eukaryota; kingdom Metazoa; phylum Arthropoda; class Insecta; order Lepidoptera; family Pieridae; genus Pieris; species Pieris brassicae. The sequence goes on from NC_059670.1 coordinate 5,713,944, forward strand.
GCACTTCAGAGTCTTGTCAAAATACGTAGTAAAGCTTCTGTAGATTCGAAATATAATTCAGCTAGCGTAATTTTTATGTGATTTTTGAATTTGTATCTGGATAGTTAGCCTATATTGGAGTCCATTTTATTAAAAAGGAGGGGGTCCCTAAATGCAAGGAAGCGTTGGCAAACACATTCTTTCGTTTTAGCGACGGGAATACAAAACCATTGTTCTTAGATGTGTCCGGATTTGTTAGTCCATGAAGTATTCATATATACATACATATATATACATAAAACGAAAAACTTGAAGATGGCTGGACCAATTTCAGAGTTTTTTTCTTATTATACCTTTAATTCAGAAAGGTTGTTATGGAGTAAAAAATTGGGAAAATATATAAAAAGTTAGTACTTGGGATTTTATTCCGTAAAATAGTAGGGGAAGCATAGATAAATGTTATATATAGAAGATACGTTGGTTTGTAGCATCCAAACAAGCAGGCTAAGTAAAAAACGATATTGAGGTGACACAAAGTTCTCAGGGGCAGATAGCCATAGATTACAAAAAATAAGAGTTTATTTATTTCGTAATCGTACGGCTAACAAAAATAATTATACTAAAGATATAGCCAAAGATGGAATACATAATATATACAAAAAGGATCAAACATTTACCAAAGAAAAAAGTTAATAAAATTATTAAATACGCAATACCTCAGCAGTGCTGTGTGTGGTGTGAAATCGAATGTACGTGAGGGTGTGTATGTGGAGTGTACTCATGATGCAGGTGATTTAACGCTATGGATATTCTTAATACTCCTTTTAGCAGCCATTTAAACTAGATTTATATTTGATGACGGCGATATCCTTGGTGAGCGGGTGTAAAAAAAATGTTATACAATAATGGACGAAGTGCTGAAACTTCCAACTTTTTACGTTTAAACCACTCTATCAGTAAAGTAATCACCAAGATTATAATTTCAGGTGGACTTTAAAGGAACAACGGATATGCGTAGTACCATTTATCTTAAATTATCATCATCTTGTAATGTATGAAATCTAGGTATTGTATACAAATCCTAGGAAATTTATATAATTCCGAAGCTATTTAGGTAATGTAAAAAATATTATTTCGAAAACTGTGTAATCCATAAATGTCCTAGGAAATGTGCACAATTCCTAGGAATTATATGTAATTCCAATATCGTATTAGGAAATGTATAAAAATAATGCTTTCTGTAATAAAACACGTTGTTAAAATGAGAATAATATTTTTTATTAGAACTCGTTGAGACAACAACGTTCAGGTAACAGTCATATCGTAATATAGTATCTTCATATTATCTTACTAATTAAAGCGTCGAAAATCAAGTATCTAGGAACTTTTAAAATGTATTTATCACAAAATCGATTTATATTATTCTTATAAAGTCAAACTTTCGTTTGGTGAGTAAACAGTCTGTTATTTAAGAAAACACTTTTTAAATGGATTGAAGCTATGTATAAACTTATAATTATTTACATATTTTTAAATAATTTTTTTCCGTTTCAAGTTTATAATAATAATACATAGCTTCAATCCGTTTAAAAAGTGTTTTCTTGATATGTAAAAGCCATGTTAACAAAAGACAATAGTCTGTTATTTCAATAATTTAATTTTGGCTGCGGCACTTACGCTGAGGCTGCAAAAAACAGGCAGACAGGCAGTGCCACTGTTGACAGCGCAGTATCCCCGCATACCCATCAAATATTTACATTTCCGATTGCTCTTTAGACAATGTATAGATTTCCTAGAAAATGTGTCTAATATAATTTATTTTACACATTTTCGTGCTAATTTAGGAATTACATACAATTCCGAAGAAATGTATATACTGACGGATTACATACATTTCCGGTAACATATATATATTAACAGGTATCTGTTTGTCTTAGCTTCTTATACAACAATGTTACACATATACACACACATATATATATATATATATCTTCTGTGCATGTGCAACGGCTGGACCGATTTTGATGATTTTTCGAGAATTAGATGTTTTTAATTTTTTTTAAATCATCAAAACGCTCATGAAAACTGCTTATATCATAAAAATGTGTTTAAAACGTGTGTGACTTCTGCCGAGTCCGCTAGACAATTTTTTTTTAAATCTAAATGAAAGTAACAAAATCAACATTACGTATACATAGTAGTCGAGTAGTCTAACGTAATTAAAAATTGCTCAAAACTAAAAATAAAGTTCTTCCTACGAAAGTAACTCTATCATTCAATCACCTTATAAAAAAGTAATAGTTGCTAGTTGCTTCTATAAGTTAGATAAGATACAGGGATTAATAGACCTTCCTAACTAGAGGATACAAATTATAGTAAAAATAATGTACTAAAAGCCGTTCATAATAATTAATGAGACAGTAATAGTTGCTAGTTGCTTCTATAAGTAACCTGAGATACAGGGATTAATAGACCTTTCTAACTAAAGGATTCAAATTATAGTAAAAATAATGTACCAAAAGCCGTTCATAATAATTAATGAGACAAGTAAAAGTTGGCGTCGTAAATACAATTTATAAGGATTAAATGACACAGTAAATGGGCGAATAATTAAAATACTGGTTGAGATTTACGCTTATATCAAACGACTCTTGAGAGAGCGATTATATTGTTAGTTAAAATAATAAAATTATTTTTTTAATAACAGAATGTTTGCTACGGGTTGTATAGTTATATCTATCAAATATGCATTCTATAAAAAAAATGTGTGTGGATTGGACTTTTAATAGACGAGCATTTTTTTAAATATTACTAACATTAATAATATATTTATTAACACACAATATTTACAATTTCCTTAACCTATAAAGTAACACCTAGGTACCACTGAAAATTGACCAATGAATGCAATATACCTACTACATTAGGTTACCAAAGAGTTCTAATATTGAAATTCAAAAACTTTTAATTAGCAATGTTTCTAACATTTTCTAACGTTCTAAACATTTTCAGTGTTACCCACGTAATAATAATTGAAAATAGAATTTTTTAAATTTGGAAAAAAAACCATATTATTCTTTTTAACACTTGCAGATAATTGCTACTTATAATATTAGTTTCATTATTAAACCAAGTAATAACTATAATGAATTATTGTTTTAATAAAATTATATTTACGACCTGAATCAATTATTAAGTTGTTTAAGGTTTAGGTAATTTCTCACTCTGTACCTCGTTTGTTTCTCTGTGTATAATTTTCACGTAGTTATATTTTACTAAAGACACCGATTAGTTGAATATAACTGTGTCAGTATGATCTTAATCTTATTTTTTATTTATTTAGATCATCAATCGCTCATCTCGCAAACGTGTACAATCCCGATTGCGCAAGTTTTGGCGCCAACTTTTACAGTTTTAAGTGTTATGATGTAAACATAGCATTGAATTTAATTGTTTATTTTTTAATTAAACTAAGCATTTAGAACAGTCATATTATTGATGCCATATATTATATTACAAAAATATGCTTATTTTCATAATAGTAAAATAAATAGTTAATTGAATTATTTATTTTTAATTAGAACCTGCGACTTATTGTTGTAAGTTTGAACACCAGCTGTGCACCAATGGACTGTCTAATTGCGCATTTGGGAAAATCGCGAGGAAACCGACCGCGTGTAACAGAAGGTGTGAAGAAATGATCACGGAACATATATAGAAATCTGACACCAGAACTTAAAAGTAAGACCAGGGCATTAGAGGTATACAGGATTATTTGTAATTCAACCTATTCCTGTTAGGAAGTAAGATTGCGATAATTTTAACCCGTATACATGAAGTAGTTACCCTATATGAAAAAGTTAGCATTTGTCATTATAACTTAAAATGCAACATCAAAAATGTATGTAAAAATGTTAAAATTATAAATATAAAAACACGAGATTAAAAATGATATTATTTGAATACTTTATTTATGTTTTTTATCACAAAAATGGCTTAAAAACTAAAAAGAAACGCTATGAAACTGGGCTTGCAGATATTAAGAAAATCTTTTTAAAATCTTAACCGTTTTTATAGCTTTCCAACAATGCGTAGTAACTACTAACTTATTTCAAACAAGTTTAAAAAATAATCACGTAGGATGCAAGCGGAAATAAGTATTCGAACTAAACGTTCGTTAAAATCAAGATATTTTGTAATTCAGCCTAATTAAAGGTAGTTGCTCAAAGTGCTGGAGTGACTGGAATGCGATGGGATTTCACGCAGGCCACGGGTCCCAAAACAGGAATTATAAACGCAGCAAATGCGTCTCTCTTAATCTCCTACTGGAACGTCGAAACCACTATAAAATGTGAAATATGATTTTTTTCCCGAAAGCTAAATAAAGCCAGTTACTACTATTACTAGTTAGTTATTTTCTTTAGTACCCTGGCTTAGACTCTTTATCTTTCAAAGAATACAAGGAACTCGCCATAGCTTAGACCCACCTAGATTTCCGCTATAGGGCTGAGTACTATTGTATTATTAAAAAGGACCATTACGCCGTGCGTGGGTAGTTTAGCCGGTTGTAATGTGGGTATTTCATAGAGGACCTACATCAAAGATCAAATGAAAAAACAGTCATTAATAATACCTGTTTTAAAGGTTGTTTATGAATGAGGAAACATCTTTATGCGAATTATAAATTCTGTAAAGAAATTATTTTAACAATTATCCTCTTGGTTTTCCTACAGATAATGATTACATGAAAAGTTTGTTCAACAAAGTGGTATACGTAAAAAACAAAGGAGTAGCCAAACCCTTGTTGGCTTTTTAATGTGTATACCTGGATCTCAGTTCGTTACCTAGATCATTTGAAGGCGCGAAAAAAAATTTCTTATTTTTTTAACAGAGATTTCAGAATACTAAAAGATATTTTTTTCTGAGGTGCTATTTCTGTTATTATTCTATATAAAGATAGATTAGTTGGAAAATTAATTTTTAATTATCATACATACTCAATAATTGACAGTAGAACGCATTACAATTTAAAATAAAATCAACTTAACGATTGTACTTGTCACTTGGCAAATTTAGTGAGCCATAAGTCAAACATTTTAAGTAAATACGCAGTACACGTATTCAAATGACAATGACGCAGAGAGGTGAGTTCAGCCTTAAAATGAGGTAAAGCCAGCATTTCATATGGGGAAGTACCTGCTAGAAATTCACATAAATGGAAATTCCTAGATCATGGTGCTCTATGACGACGAATTTTGGACGTCATCAAATATTATGTCAATGGTTTGGTCAAATCACCAATTTTATCTTTAAAATTGGCGCAGCAATCGACATTAAAAACACCACCAACTAAAAGAAGAGGCACGATAAGAAGAAGATTGTCGTGTTATTGTTGTCAAGATCCTTACTAAGAAATGCTATATTTCAGATAAGTTGCGATAAAGAGCGGTAGAATTGCTAAGTCTACTCGTCCCCTTGATTTGATAACTGGCATTGGAATTTAAAAGTATTAAATTATTTGTTGACGTTTTAATGGTCAAATAAGTTACCTAAATTAATAAAAAAATTAAATAAAATTTTGTTATTATATAAATTAAACAAATATTGTTTTAAAATAAATAAAATATAAAAAAACACGACATAATATACTCCTATGAATACATTAAAAGTGCAGTCATTTTTTAGTTATGAACATAAAAAAAACTCCAAATCATTTCTCATAATATTCATTTGAATACAATTCATTGGGAAATTAATTTACTCATCTCCGAATTTAATATTAAACAATTTGCCCCGCAAACTTAATTTCGCCTTAATATGATTTTTTTACTTAGCCTACCTTTTTAGTAACTACATACCAACATGAATGCTATGCTACCCCACAGATGCTGTTCGTGTTCACAATTCCAGAAATCTGGGTTCGAGTTTTTTCCGTGGTTCTCCATAAAAACCTTCCTCAGAGTTCAAGGAATAAATAAAAACAAATTACCCGAATTGCTTCAGCCGTCTTCGAGTTTTGCGCTTAGCAAAATATTTTGCGATTCATTTTATTTAGTAATGAGGAGGTTTTTACCGGTCTTTTATTACAGCAAACAAATAACTAATTTAGTAGTGGAAAATCACAAATAAAGGTTAATTATTTTATTTTTCCATACAATTTAAATTATTCATTCTCTTTGAGTCATAATTTGCTTGACAGTTAGTCTGCGTTTGTCTATAGTGTCATGTTTTCGAGCCAATGCTCTCTACATCGTCTATAGTTAACAATTCGATTCTGTATATCTCGGTAATAATCTATACTTAATATTAAAATTCTAAAAAGTTTCTTTGACTATAATTAAATAAATAATAATGCGCAATTAAGAAACTACTCCTACGCGTATTTAATTTTGTATGTTTCGTGTTGTTCGGCTTTCAATTTAATAGCCGAACAAGTGCAACATGTTATATCTGTTTGTATGATATTTGAACCCTAGCTCGTTTATAACACGATCTCTTTGAATCTTACAGTTACAATAACAACTCAATGGTACCATAAATTTACTATAGCAATATTTTAATCTCCATTTGCCAACATCAATCGCTATTTTTTAATCTTATCTTACGAAGAGATTTTTGTAAAACTACCATATCTTTGAGATATATTGAGAAGGGATCTTCTTGTCAGGCTGTATCTTGAGCATGTGAAAAAGCTTATGATTTATTACTGTTTTCATTTAGTTTCTGTCTTTTGACTGTCATTAAAATCAAAAAATTACGTAATTCCTTTGATATGGAACGCGATATACATTGCTTTAATTAAAGAAAAATAGCTAGACCAAAGAAGATAATTAAATATTATTGTTAAAAGGCAGTTTTAAAACTTATAATATAACCTAATTTGGAGTTTGATGAATGTATAAAGTAACAAATTATAAAGTATGTGTTATACCCGGACGCAAAATGGATTTTCCGAGAGCCCTCATACATTAATCATTCAAGTTTTAGCACAATCGGTGACGTGTCATGACATAAGGTTAAATGTTAGATCCTTTAGCTCTATAGATGTGAAATTGATTTTCTTTCGATGTTTATATTCGCTAGACTAGACAAGGGGTATGATGAATATTTTAAATTTATACATCATTCATTACATGTATTTAAAATCGCCCTACAAATAAATGACTTTTAAGATTAACTTTTAGTTTTTATATTCTATTTCGGATGTTTTTAATTGTGAAAGTCAACATTGTTATTTTTAAATTTTTTAAATTATTGCAAATAAGAATAGGTTAAAACAACTATTAATGTTCTAAGCCTTGTATCTTTCTTCTTTATTATAGCTACTAGTATGTTTGTCGTTCTCCTGATTTATATATTTTGTGTTGTATTTTCTTCTTTAATAACATTCTGCTATCATGTTTTGCTTTGTATCTTATTTTTTATCAGTGAAACTTTTTGTGGATATGTTCAATGTGTTAATTTTATGTTTTATTTATTTTTTTACTTTTATTGTATAGAGATGCATCTGTTTTGTTTCCTAAATGAAAAAATTAATAACAACCTAATAACAATACCCTTAGTATTTATTTTTCCTTAGTAGGGTTGCCCGTACATCGCTTGTTAGCGATGAGCCCCGTTGCCACCTTAATAATATTTTATCTGATTGTATATGTACTATAAATGTAACAAAGTTTTAATTAATTAATATAAAAACGTATCTCTTTTAGAAGTTTTATTTTAATATAATTTTAAGTGCAAACAAAATGAAAAATTTATATTATTCAGGTGTGTAACCTTTTATGATCTGTTTTTTTTTTAATTCACCTTGACAAAATCCATACCATCTTCACATACATTAACAAATGGAGAAAAATGCCAACTCAATTGTAGACACAAAGTGCCAAACAACTCGCCAATATTTATACGTATTTATAAAAAATCTTGTATAAATCTTTATTGCTTGTTAAATACCTATTATCTGTATTGTTAAATTCTTCGTATTGTAAAATGATTCTATAAGATCAGTGTATACAGTTACTGCCTGGCTCTAATTTAAGTCAATCATTTGAATTGAAACTGAGATTAGAATCGCATTTGTACTTGCGTTGGCGGCCTTAAGAAAACTAAGGCGTCTAAAATATTTGTTTTTATATTTCTCTTGGAAATACCGACGTTTGTCTAACAGATTAAACAAATACAACATATCCCGCAATTGGTTCCGGTGTGCCTGGGCGTGTTGAAGTTGCGCGTCTAACGCGTTTGACTTATAAAAAAATATTCACCTACCTTATATAATCTGTTGAAAGATTTTCAACCTTATTATAATATTTTTATCCATGTAACATCGTAACACAAATCCATAAATTAGGTTCACTGTTCAAATACGTTTTCATATCAATATAGTATTCATACTCGGATCTAGTTCCCGACTTGACTTGACTTTTTTTCTAGGAACGCACAATAACTACAGTAGTATCAAATATAACTGACGTTTGACCATTAACCTGTATAAAGGTGGTCTCAATGGGCCACTTAGGTCCTGATTGGTGGACAATGCTCTGACGCATGATCTTGTACGGAAATATATGAGACATTGACCAGAATGGGTTGGAATCTAGTGATTTTCATTAATTTTAAATAGTATTAAGTGTAACGAAGGTTGGCGATAAAGAAAACTTTGGTCTCACATAAATTACCAAATAATTCTTATTATTTTAATTCATAACATTATAAAGTCAAAGTCAAAAATCATTTATTCATATAGGTAACACAATGTACACTTATGAACGTCAAAAAAAGAAATATGCATTAAATGCTTCTAATTTTACATTTACTGCCAGTTCTCAAATTAAGCTACACCCTTAACTATACGAACTACTAACTACACTATAAGAAATCTAAGGTGATTTTTGCTTTTAAAGTTAAAAAGCTTAGATTAAAAGTTTTCCAATTGAAACGCAACGTAAGCATAAACGACAAACAATTTCTACTCGAGGACTGAACGGCGCACGTAATTAGATACTATTTAAATAAATATAAAAAAATAGTTTAACCACTCGCGTTGACTAAATGCATATTCACATTACATAACATATTGAAAAGAATCATGACTCTTTTCTAGAAATAGATTACATATATATTCCTCCTTATTTATATATTTCTAAGCAGTTTTGTAAAACAAAACATCGAGCTGCCCTGGTCTGGTTGTCGCTTCGTGTTCGTAGCATCTGTAAGAGCAATCTTTTTCATAGTAGTGGTTTTGTGTAACGAAATTCTAACAAAAACTAAAATAAAACATTGCATATAGTTTACTCTGTAAATTGTTACTTATAGATTTATTAAATATACAGTGGCATTACAACCTTTTATACCTTGGCCTCAGATTTCTGTATCTGTTTCGTGATTTGCAAGTAAATGATCAGCTCTGTGCTGACACACTTGGCGATATTTTCTTTCAGATAGTCCAATAGTGGACAACCGGGGATCGACCCTACAACTTGATGGATCAGAGACGCATGTCAACACTGCTTTTTATAGATTTTGTTACGATATAAAGATATTATATTTTAAATAATTTATAAAAAGACACCAAATAGTCGCACACTTCATTCACGGCATGGCACGGTCCTGACACACCTCTCTTCATCCACTCTAACGACATTTACTATTTATGCTCGTTGGTAATGGGAACCTTTGATTTTTCATTCTCTAGTACCACCTGGATTTGGTCCAGGCATGTTTGTATCATACCCAACCTGACTTCACCAGCCTCAATTTCCTTGTATATACTAGTTGAAAGTTGCTACATGGCTAAGCTTATATTTAGTATTATTATTATGAAATATTTTTTAAACCAAATTATATTAAGAGCAAGGTATAGTTTTGTACGACTATATGTCTATTGGTTAATAAAATTCATTCAGGTCGAAGGTCAATCTAATTTTATTACCGTATGTTCACTCAATGATATTTTGGGTCCATACTGCTTATTGAATTAGGGTCCAATGACATTTGGTATCTCTTTGTAAAGGTTGATTGAATTGTGCTGAAAGCCTTAATTTTGTTAAGAACTAGTTCATATATGTATGATCATGATATACTTATCTATATGTCTGATTGGCGCTAGTGTCTATGATTTTATTCCAAGCACTTTGATTTAAAAAAAATCTAATATATTTGTCACTGTCTACTGGAAACTAAACTGTAAGTGGGACATAACCTCTTATGACCTTAATCACTAATATAGTATGCTAAAAACTTACATTTTAATAAGGAAATCCTTCGAATGTCGCTGTTGATATGTAAAATATTTTCAAAATGCTTCGTAATATCACTGCACGCAGCAAAATTCAAACGTGGCTGAACGCTATCGAAAAGCGGAGCTTCTTTTTGAAAATTTTCATTTTTCTCTTCACGAACGGATCCACTGTGGCCAATCTAGAAATTATAAATCGAACAACAACCTCTTTGGATGTTGACGTGGCAAAAGTGGCTTTTAAAAAGATAACTTTGAATTTCGAACACGGGCTGAGCCGAGGATACAAGGATGCTATTTTCACCGTTGCAACAGATTTATTTCTATTGAATGATTATAGTTTAATGGGCGGATTTGTGCGTAACACGAGTAGCCCACGCGATCTCGGGACATACGACTGAACGCACGTATCATCAAATATTCTCCTTAATAATTTAAAAGGCATGTGTACATAGGGCTCTGCGACGTCTCGAGTTGTATGCGACGAGATTTGTATGGAGTGGTTACGATGCAAATATTTGATATCGTCACGTCTCCTTTGAATGATTTCGTTATATACAGCGCTTTGAAATATGGTCGAAATATGTTTTTAAAAAATACATAAAATTACTTTATTTGATCAAATTAAATCAAATAAAAGTAGATTTCTAACAATTAATTTTTATACTTGACATTTTAACCTTTAAAAAAATCCTTCTTTTAAAACAAACGGATCCCAAGTCTTCTTTTCTACTGCTATTTTTCCACATGTTGTCTTCATACAACATAGATTTACCTTAAATTTCATTCTTAAAATTTTGATAGAGCATGTACACATGAACATATTATATTTTCTGTTGCATTCATTTGAATATTGAAAATAACTCTTTTTTGATAAATTAAATATTAATTGTATAAGGTAACATCAACCCTATATTATTTCCTACAGCGTTATATGTAATTAATTAATTAGTCCCTTTTAGTATGAATGGCTGAGTAGATTTTATCCCTCACCTTAAATTTCACTCCCATCAATTATGTATGCCTTACTTTGTCAGGGTGAAATCATTAAATACTATTTAAAGTAAATTCGAATATAGATATAGTTTCACATATTAAATATTTAAAAATCAATGCGTAGAATGCCTTACTCATATTGAAATATTATGTTACGTTCACTGTTATAGATGAGCAGTGTTGGCGGCGTGGCTTCAGCGAGTGACTCCCATGCCTGAGCACGTAGGTTGGATAGTGCGAACCAACTTTTTATATGCGCATTTAACATGAAACAGAAAAGAGCGTACCACTTCATAAAAGGCCGGCAACGCTCTCGCGAGACCTCTGGCATTAAGTGTCCATGGGAGGCGGTATCACATATGCATGTAAGGAAACCGGCATGCCTTAGACCCAAAAAAGTCAACGGCGTGTGTTGGACGCAGAAGGCTGATCAAGTAATTGGATATTAGAAATGACTATATGACGATGATGACGGAACATATACAGAAATCTGAGGCTTAGACCTTGAAAAGTAGTAGCGTATAGAGAGAATGGAAATTTTAGGACCGGGGACTTTTCCATACGTATTTACGTATTCCTTATAAATTTAGTTAATTAATATTTTTAATCAGCGACTTAATTTAATATCTTAAAAAATCGTAAGTTTCATAGTTTTGACATAATCTATATATTAGACTTACGATAAAATACAACAAAATTTGAAGTAATCCTGTCTAATAAATTTTCGAATCAAAATTTTTCCAACCAACTTGACTGGAGAAAAAAGTTATAGAACCTTTTTTATGTAAAATTTAAAGCCCTACAAATTTAAATTAGAACGTTTTCGTCTAACTTTTACTATTTTCAAGTAATTGAGAAAATAGAATACCTTCACACATTTTTTTTATAGAATAGGAGTCAAACGGGCAAGAGGCGCACCTGATGTTAAGTGATACCGCCGCCTATGGACACGTTGCCAGAAGGCTCGCAAAAGCGTTGCCGGCATTTCAAGAATTGGTACGCTGTTTTCTTGAAGGACCCTAAGTCGAATTGGTTCGGAAATACTTCAGTGGGCAGCTGGTTCCACATAGTAGTGGTGGGTGGCAAAAGCTGTCTTAGAAAACGCTCAGTTGTGGTACGACGGACGTCGAGGTGATACGGATGGTATTTTGTATTTTTCCTTGACGTCCGATAATAAAATTCAGCTACGGGTTTTAGACCGAACAACTTCTGAACACTCCCCATGGTAAATGCGGTAGAAGATGCAGAGAGACCCAACATCTCTACGCAACGCCAAGGGATCAAGTAGCACGGGAAGTGATTGGTCGTCGACGATTCGAATCGCTCTGCGCTACGGAGCTGGTACTGGGGAGCTCCCGCCCAGAGGGATTGTTTTAGTACCACTGTACATTATATAAAACATTTAGTTCATATTAAGATTTAAAAATTTACTTGACTGGACTACATGATTTATGTCTGATACGTTACTTAAATTGCGTTGTATCATTATTGTATTAGAGAAATAATAAATATATTAAATTAGACATTTATCACAGAATAAATTCAAAACTTTCGTTAAACGTAAAATTATCAATAAAGCACGGTGCAGTGGTGGCGAGTGAGTGATCTTGCCAGTTCTTCTTGTCCGCTCTACGCCCTTGACTTGCAAAGTAATAGTAAATGTAAATTGAGAATCAGTTTAACATATTTTCTGTTGACATTCATAAGTATACTTGGTTACCTATATTAAGTTATCTTGAGTTTAAGTATATTATAATTGTTTTGTAAAAGTATTGTATGCAATTTACTTCATAATCATTTTTATTATTTATCTATCACTGTGTGGTACCAATGTTTTATTATCAGTACACTTAAGATCATCATATCTTATCAGAACCACTTGAGATATTGTTGTAATTCTATCTCATTATCAATGTTTTTTCAAGTTTATACAAAAATAATGTTGTTATCTCTGATGCTATGGAGATATATAAAACCACTACAACATTAGTCCCATATATCCTAAAATAGGATAAACTCAATCATTGGATTTGTAGAGTTCTTTAGGTTTAGATCTGTATAATTATATATTGAAGAGATTGCATATAATCTCGCCAAAACATACTACTTAAACGTGGGCGCAGGTGAAAGCTAGTATTACGTTGGAGGCGTGTCTCAGCTGGTCTCAGCTACGTCTTAATGTTTGTTCTGTGATGGGTAACGTTGCTCTGCCTAGTGATTTCCAGTGACAGGTATGGAATACAGCGGCATCCTTCTGTGATAGAGCGCTCTAGGACAAATTCTAGGGTTAGAAGACGCGGAGTAAATAGGAAAAGATATTCCCATATTCTATCTTCTATGAAGTGTATACTGCACTGGAGGTTTCAAGCATAACAATTATGCCGTTGAGGGTAGAATGCGAGAGCGACCGCGGTGACTCTGTAACGCGGCTTCGACACAGTAGATTTTTACTAATAAAAGTAAAATTTGGTAGAATGCTGTGAATGAAGTTTGAAATCTATTTTTTTATATATTGTTTGAAATGTTTTAATTATTTAGTAGTTTACAATAAAAAAACTATATTAAGACAATGCTAATTAGATTTATTTCGTTATAAACATAATATAAACTAAAATTTGTAATGATTACAACAGTAGATTTAACAACTAACTTGTAGGTACTGAATAGCTTGCTCCTTTATTCATTAAACAACATTGATGATCATTTTAATTATAAAAATGCTAAAAGCTTTTTATCATCAACAAATGTATTCACACGATTTATTTACAAAATCTTGGGCAATAACAAAATTATAAACGCTGCGTTTAGTCAGTTTATTAATTAATTATCTATTGTTTTTAGAACAAAAATTTCCTTGACACTAGTCTCGAAACTGTTGAACCTGTAATATGATATCACAAAAGTACTTAGAGGACTCATTGTCAGAATGAAAAGGTGAAAACTCCACAAGTGGCTTCTCAATGCTTCTTATCTCTGGGATTATTGGTTATTCATAGTAGGTATTTGTGCGAATACTTCTTGTTAATGTTAACATAATATATAGAAAGAGATAAATTGTGTACTCTCATAAAATTATTATTAAGTGAAATACTTAAAGGCAAACGGACAGTTTCATCTGATGTTATGTGATGCCGCCGCCCGTGGACTCGTTCAATGATAGAGGGCTCGCGAATGCGTAGCTGGCCTTTAAAGAATTGGTACGCTCTTTTCTTGAATGTCTTTTATTTATCTAAAAAAAAATCACAATATAAACAATACGCTTATACGTCGAATATTACGTATTCGATTTAATAATTCATATTTTGGGATCATGCGTTTGTTATACTTAAATTGATTTTTTTAAATATACCAATTATAATAGATATGATACCAAGACGATATGATAAATACCAGGACTTTCTAGTACGGAAATGTAAAGTTATTTCCTTTTTAGGAAAAGTGTTTCTTGATATAACTTATATTCTAAAATATATTATATACACTAAGGTATCCATACGCGTAATAAAACAAAAATAGTCTAAATAGTCGAAATGTTGTTATACAAGCAACTCTAGCGATAACTAAAAGAGTTGCTTCTTAAACCTTGGGCTGTTTAAAAAAAAGTAATTATTAAAAAGAAAACTTACTTTCGTAAGTTTTTAAATAATAATTTGATTTATTTTCTCGTAAATGGGGTTAAATAAGCGATCACTTTATTTTATTATACCAAGCGTTGTGACTATTGTGCCATTTATCAAGTAGCGTTAAGTTTTTTGTTATGTTTGGCCTAAATAATTATAGTTACAATTAATAATCATAGGAAATACACGATTGAATTCAATAAAGAATTTTTAGTAAACTTACCGAAATAAATTAAATAACAGTTTCACGTTTTGAGTTTATTTGGTAGCTGTCGCTAGTTTAAGTTCACAAAATAGACTACTGTATATTAATCTTAGTAATCTAATCATCATGTTATATCGACGCCTATTATAATTATTGTATTTACATAATGATAATGTAAAAATCTTTACCATATATTATACATTATACATTATTTGCATACTTATATATAATAAATTTCAAATAAACGCATCGTTCAAAAATTAAAATTTTTGACAGATGGTAATGACTATTGTAGAAAAATTTACAACTTTGTTATTATAACATATTTATCCTCAGTTAAGCAATTATAACGAATAATTCAATTTCTTTGCATACACCTTTTGGAATCATATTCAGAAATAAAAGCTTCACAAAACTTCTATTTTACCAAAATATGGATTAATTACAAATGCGTTCATCATAATACGTTTAATTTTAATGGTAACATTGCGTGCCTAAACTCATTTAGTTCTAACCGTAATGCTCGATTTGAAAATTTTTAAATACTAGACTGGTAGTTCTTTGAATTCCTAATGGTTTTTCTTTTTATACACTTTTCACCAAGGTCATATGACAGTCAACAATAGATATAGGTAGTTTTACAATACTCGGTTAAAAGGCAGAATATTGTACTTGTATGGTATATAGTAAGTACCCAGACTATAAAATACTTACGTACGGTAACAGGTAGCCCTTTTGTTAATAAACATTTATATATTTCATTATTCCAGGTAAAATCGCAAAATACGTAAACCAAATACATTTGGTTTTTATTAAAATAACAAAATTTCAGACATATCAGCATCGATACTCTCTAACACCCAAAAGCTATTGCGATCCCGACTTCAATATTCAGTTTTTGTACCGCGCCATCACCCATCAAGTTTGCAACATCAGCGCTACGGATACTGAGAGAACTACATCGAAATCGCATAAAAAGTTTGGATCAGTATCGCTATTGGAAGCTACAGATTACTAGCACTGGTTAGCATAGCAGCCAGTAGAAATATCTTATTTTTCTATCTTCATCCATCTTAATTTTAGATTATGTAACTTATACTGGAAACATTTATTAATGTCAATTCTAATTTTCGACTCAGACTATGAATAGATCCTATGGTTGGTTTTAATAACATTGACATTGGTATAAAATTGACAAAAACAGTATAATATGTCAGTACTGAATTGTCAGATGTCAATATTTAATATTCGTCATTTAACAGTATTTCTTTAATGTTGCAGAAATTTCATTACTGTATTTTTGTTTCATTTTTATTCGAAATTATAATGTTTTTGTAATTACCACGTGTGTAATGTCGTTATTCGAAAACACTGCTTTTAATTCCACTCTTTACGAGGCTCTGTATCTTCAAATAGAGGATACTTTAAGCTTTGCAAAAGATTTTTTTCAGTCCTGCGTATCATCGCTACCGATTGATAATTTACCAAAAAGTTTCGTCAATCTTGATGATTTCACATTTTACGATAATCTAGCAGAGGTTTTATTCTTTAACGAGTTTCAGTTTCTCCTATTGAAAACATTTTTCCTTATTCTGCTGTTTACTTTGTTATTGATTTTCGTGTCCTGGCGAGTATATGGTAACCGGATATCAGAACGGTTTATGAAACCCGGTAAGTGTTGTAATTTCTATTTTACTTAAGTAATTGGTCCTAATTGTTTTAGCGTCTGCAGTTATTGTCGTATACAATAAGAATAAAATGGCAAATCTTACTGACACCAGTTTATTAAGTTAAAATGTAAGCTAATTAAAAAGTATCAAATGTTGCGAACACAATTTATAATGTTTTGCTTTTTGTAATATTTTCAGCAACTTCAGCCACAATAGCACAATTGAAAGAGAGTGTCTCTAAACTAAAACTACCAAAAGAGCACACACCAAGAATCTAAAATGGCAGACAAAATCAAAAAATTTTTTCAAAAGAAAAAAGCTGATGCTAAATTTAAGTTAGCTGGTCCAGGCCACAGGTTAAGTGAATCTTCCATAAGTAATCAATCCGTTGTAAAGAAGGAATCATCTGTGGTGAAAAGAAGTGGTTTGTCTGAAGAAAGTAAAATAGCTGCAGATGCTGCCTTAGCTAGATTGCAACAAAAACGAGATAATCCAGCATTTAACACCTCATTAGCAGCTATTAAGGTTTGAAACTAATTTGCAATTATTTACTTGTTTGTAATGATCCATTATGAATCATTCATCTAGAATTCTATGTTGTTGGACTAGTTGTTTGCTACTTTATTTCCTTGACATGTAGTGGTTATGATTCCTGTATTTGTTAATATAATCTATATGAAGATCCACGGAATCTAGATGAATCAATGAAAATCATGGGAAATTTTTCAGGACTATATTTATGTAAAAATCATAACATATGTTTTGTTTCTCCTTGTTTCTCTAATATTTCAATAATTCATTTCTTCATATATCTAATTTCTACTATGTAATAAATTTAAATAAATATATTAAAATTTTAAATTGAATGAAGTACTAACATTTTGTTTTGAGAAGTTTTAAAGTTTGTTGTGTTATAGAAATTAATGTTTAATTTTTAACTAGGCTCAGGTAAAAAGGGAATTAGAAAATGAAGAAACCCATTCAAAAGCTATAGAATCAATAGCCCCAAAAGAGAGACAAGAAATTGAGACTGAATTACCAGGAAACTTTGCTGCATCTGGAGTATTCTTTAAGTGAGAATGAATTATTTAGCTTATTAGAAAAATAAAATAACACTTCGGAATAAACACTTTTTGCTTTTTATGAGTAATCAGATATCAGATCAGTTTTGGATAATTAAGATACAGCTTAACATAAATAATTTAATACAAAGTGTTATCAATGGCGAGTATATAGGTTACTATTAAATAGACAAAATATAATTAGAATTTAATAAGAAGTTTTACCTATTTACTTCGCTTCAACAAACTATAGTTAATTAAATTTCACATTTTTTATTTACAATCATAGCAGCATTTAGGTATACACGGCCTGTATACACAGTTTTTATAGCAAACTTAAAAAACTACCCGTGGAGACTTAAAAAATTATGAAATGTAATTAAGTAATACTTAATTTTATTTCAGGTGTCCCATAATAAGTAATGACATTCTACCAAGAGATGAATGGAAACAGAATATCAAAAAATTTCTCTATGAGCAATTGGAAGAAGAAAGAGGCCTCACAGCCTGTCTGATTATTCAATCTTGTAATAACAATAGGGAAAAGGTAAGTGTTTCAATTTGATTATTAAATTATACTTTTAAAAAATATTTAGTTATAACAACAAAGAGTATCTTAGGCCTGTATTCCAAAAGGCATCTTAAGTCACAAACTCAGCTTGAACACTCAGATATGTCAAATTTAAAAAAAATATTTATTCTTAAAAGCAGATTTAAGTTTGAGTGACATTATACAATATGGGCCTATATATGCATATATATATATATATAGAATATAATATTACATAGATTCAACTAAAAATGGTTTGGCAATTTAAAGTTTAACTATGTATCAGCCACAAATGCTAACTGGACTATGGTTTCAACCCATAACTATTTGTTATGGGTTGGATACCTATTGAAAAAGTTACTGATTTTGTTGATTATTCTTTATCTATAATAAGCCACCAAAACACTGTCTGGACAAATGTTCTGGTAATTGAAAGTGATACGACAAAAGGTTGTAAAATTAGTAAGTAAAATAATTATGAAGCGAAATTATTAGTTATTTCGCCCCAATTTCAGATAGATACCTGCGTGGAGACATTATGCAAATATTTGGAAAACATTATCACATACCCCGAAGAGGAGAAGTATCAGAAAATTAGAATGTGTAACAGGTACTATGTTTTTTTATTTTTCTATAACTGGGATCTTAAACTTATAGTCAGCTTAAAAAAGTTTATGAGGACTTTTGATTTTCCCAAACAGTAAATTGATGAGAAGCTCTATAATGATGATGAGGACATAAATAAACAAATGGCAATAAAAGCTTATGCTCTCTGTTACTTAATATGTCCTAAATCTGTATATATATTTAAAAGGGTTCTGGAAACACAGTATTCATGTATTCATGTATTTATTTGCATTCCATAACGTTACAAAAGATGTTTATGAGGCTTAAAGCTAGGTACAATATTATGGACCCTGTTAGGCCACAGCAAAAGAAGGCATTACAAAACCTATATAACATAACTAATAGCAACAAAATAGCACATAAAACTTCACACTCCAGGCTAGTACCAATTACATAGAATAACATTTTTTTATTTATTTAATTTTGTATATTTAGGGATTAATAATCATGAAATTAAGCTATATTTTTATCTTCTAGGTACTCATTAACGCTATAATAACATTTACGTATAAGAAGTTTTTTTAGTTTGTTTGTATATATATGTATCTTTTTTTCATTTCTTAGTGTCTCCGATAGTTTATTATAAATTTTGATTGACATGACTAGTGGGCTTGATGCATGTATTTGTAATCGGGAAGATAGTAGGTTTAGGCGTTTTTTGTGTCGAAGTGTATATCTTGTCTGTATGTCTTCGCGTGTGGTGTAAAATTCTTTGTGTGTTTGGGCAAATTTACAGATTTCCAATATGTATAATGAGGGTAGAGTGATAATGTTTAGTTTTATGAAATGTGGTTTGCAGCTGTCTGTTTGTTCTATGTTAACTATGATCCGAATTAACTTTTTTTGAGTTGTGAATAGTGCTCGTGCAATAATGTTGCATGTAAAACATGAAGACAACATTATTGTTGTCTTACATGCTTATCATTGTTGGATTAGCAAAATACACATTAATAACCAACTAGGGGCTTAAAAAGGCACTATACTATGCCCAGAAGTCAACATCCTGTAACCGTGATAATTGTGTAATAAAAGAGTGGGTTTAAATCTGAATAAAAATGATAAATAATGTTTTTATTCTAAAAAACTTCAAGTCAAATTAGAATGATTACATATGAAATTGTTTCTATACATTTGTCTAATGTCTTAGATATTTTATATTGGTACAATATTCTCTATAGATACCATAAATTTGGAAATAACAATATTTGTTGGGAATTATTTAAACCTGCGAACGTAAAATAACTTAATTATGAACCCGTTCTTATTATTATAATATTACTTATTAAATTTAAACAAATCTATGTATATTATGCTAAGTAATTAAACTAAGCTTATAATCAGAAACGAGACTTGCTCTAAATCTGACTCCTGTACATCGAAAATATATTCAATTTTTGACATACAAGAGTCATAATAAGTTTGGTTTCTGAATCTCACCCAGCATACAAGTCAGACCAATTTTTAAACCTTGCTTGATATAAATTTCAGGGCATTTTGTGATCGAGTCCAGCCAATAGAGGGCGCCCTAGAGTTATTGTTAGCTGCCGGCTTCGTTCAGCAGAAATTGGAAAATAATGCTGTTGAGGAAGATTATCTTGTATTTCAAAAAGATAATGTGCCCTCTATTGAGAGTTTGACGGTAAGTAATATTACCTAAGTCTTATAAGCTAAGAAATCTAACATTGTTATTTTTGTTTTAAATGCCTTAGCCTTTTTATAGACAAAAAAAAACTTTGTATATTTAACCACTTTATGGATTAATTTTAAGCTGATTTGGAACGTAAAGCGACTTAAAAAGATCTACATATCTTAACTTCTATTATATAACTGTAGGGTTTGTTTAAATGTGCTTATCTCAGAAACTGCTGGTTATTTTTTTAAAAAAAATATTTGTATTGGACAGATATTTTAAGGGATTCAACGGATTCAACTTCGGGATTTATTAATATATAATATAACATACACAGTTTAATAATATAATTCATTTATATTACAGACATTAATAGATGCACTCCGCTCAGCCGAACCGATTCACCTGGAATTGGATCGAAATCTGCAAGTCCTTCTACCCTCACAAGCGGCCACAAAAGTGCAACTACCCCCATCTTTCTATGCACTCTCTATGGAGGAAATTAAGAGGGAACAACAGTTGAGGTATCATTATATATTTATTAATTTATATAACAATCTGTATACACTCAGCTATTTGTCATCAACTGTTCTTGAAAGATACTGATAGGATTTTTTATTCCTAAGTGATTGTGATTTTGTATGTTGTTTAGTTTGAATAAATAAAATTATTTGCAGAGCTGAAGCTATCGAAAAATCCCAAATGCTTCGCACAAAAGCTATGCGGGAGAAAGATGAACTTAGGGAAATGAGGAAATACAAGTTTGCCATAATTCGGATACGGTTTCCTGATGGCATATTGTTACAGGTATATTTATAATTCTTAAAGTTTAACCAATTGTGGGTTTCATTCCATGAGACAAGATTTTGTTTCGTTTTGGACAATGGAGGTTGTTTATTTTTGCTTAAAACCAATAAAAAAAGTATTTATCAGTAAATAACATATTTAAAATTCTACAGTATTCCTGAAAAACTCATAGTATTGTTTGTTTCGAGGAAATATTTTTTGACAATTAACACTCGAACAAGAACTTGATAACCTAAAAATGTCTATATTTTGCACTAGTGGATTCCACAGTAAGTTACGTGCTCGATTGCTATGGATTAACATTTAAAACGAACATAGATAAAATAGAATCAATGCAAACAAGATTTTTAAAATCACTCTTAAATAAAAAGACAAAGAAGTAATGTAAAGAAGGTTACTATGTAAAATTTTACCAGCTAGTCTAAAACATAAATATCTTCGTTGTACCATTTGCATAAATTAATTGTATTAATATAACCTAATTTTATAAATTATAAACTATGTTAATATAATGCAAGTTACCTGCAGTTGGGTAAGCAGTTTTGCAGGACATGATGTAAATGAAAGTGTAACTTTTTAGAATATTACATACAAAAAATACTACTAAAGCAGCAAGTAGTAAACTAAATTCTATTGGTACTTATATAGAAATATAATTCTATATATATTATGTATAAGCAACAAAATGTTCGTATAATAATAGTTTAACTTATTGTTAATTTTAGTAGGAAATTAATACTTTTTAAATGTGTGTATTTTCAGGGAACATTTTC
Organism: Pieris brassicae; assembly: GCF_905147105.1. NCBI lineage: Eukaryota > Metazoa > Arthropoda > Insecta > Lepidoptera > Pieridae > Pieris > Pieris brassicae. The sequence continues at coordinate 5,736,099 of NC_059670.1, forward strand.
AGTGTATGAAAGATATATGGAGATTCACGAATTCGTTCAAGAAAATCTGGAACATAGTGGCTTACCGTTTATCCTCAATACGCCAACTGGTCACAAGTTACTCATAGATGAGGATGCTAATAAGACCCTAATTGACTTAAAGCTAGTGCCGGCGACAGTGCTCAATTTCGCCTGGGACTCTAATGTCATCGAAGAGATTAATAATAGTCCCAATAAAGATGTTTATTTGAAGCCGGAGGTTATGGTTTTGGTGCGAGAAATGTAACGATCATGTCACTTGACTTGGTAATGTAATACTAAATAAATTTAAAAATTATGCTTAAATTTGACGGCGCTTAACGTATACTTATTGACGTCAGTTCTCTGTTATCTATGGTACACATGAACAATACACATATAGTTATCGTGATAGGACTTTTTTTAAGCGCTCGTGTTGGGAACTAACTGGTAGCATTCATCATTAGTATATATTTGATCTGTCAAAAACTGAAACTATGGTATTCCTCTCTTCAGTCTGTGGATTGTGTCTGAGCGTCATGTTCAGAAAGGAAACATCTAGAACGGACTATCTGTTTCCACTGGTTTGTCCAGCAACCTCTCTCATTACAGTGTAGTTTTGAAGACCTTTCACATGATCGGTCCATCAGGTTGGTGAAAGGCCAGGAGATCTTTTGCCTTCTGTTTTACCAACCACGATCAGTTTCACATAGTATTGTCTTTTGTTAACATAGCTTTTACAAATTAAGAAAACACTTTTTAAACGGGTTGAAGCTATGTATTATTATTATAAACTTATAATTATTACCATAATTTTAAATTTTATTGTGTAATTTTATTTCATTATATTTTAATTATGTAAATAATTATCTATCTTCTTCTTCTAATATATAAAATTCTCGTGTCACAATGTTCACAATACTCCTCCGAAACGGCTCGACCGATTCTTATGAAACTTTTTATACATATTCAATAAGCCTTAGAATCGGCTACTATCTGTATTTCAAACCCCTAAGTGAGATTTTTTCGGTTTTTATTTTTTTATGATACAACATACAAAAATACATACAACCCTTAATGTCACCCCTCTACAATCAACCCATATTTTGTTATAGTAGATAGTTATTTTAATATAAACTAAAAAAATATTTCCTATAAATAATATACACGGCAAAACGACGTTTGCCGGGTCAGCTAGTAAGTCTATAATAATAATACATAGCTTCAATCCGTTTAAAAAGTGTTTTCTTAACACGATCAGTTTCTTTAGTTATCTTATTTACGTATACGAACTTGCTAATGCGATAATGCAACTTTTAATTAGTTTAATTAGCACGTGTCCTCACGAAAGCCTTTTTTTAATGATTCTACAATAATTTGTATCAGACAGTCAAATCCATTTTGAATGTTGGTGCATTTACATTTACAGCATTCCTACAACTGAATATATTTGACTATAAATGTGCTACTAGATTTCGTTCAACGACTCCACGTTGAACGCCATTCCATAAGAGTTGCGCGTGAGTCTATTTCCGTACATTTCATACCGCTTTGTAAATGGTGCAACACATTACTTTTGTCTAGTCCAGAAATGATTTCCACTTAATGAGAGTAGTTTTTTTTTATGGAGTGTTAATGAATTTATAAGTTATCTTTGAATTATGATTGACTTTAATTTGAAATATTAATTCCTAAAAAAGTTTAGTTTTTATAAATTCACTTTGTTCTCGGATGGTTCATTTTTACAGTGACACTTTTGCGATTTGCGAATAAAATCCTGTCTCTTTGAATATTTTTTTAAACTTAACTTCTAAAAGTTATTTTTATTAGTTATTAAAATTTAGAGATAAATTAAAAGTCTTTGCAACCTATTTTCGCTGAAGTTTGACAAGATTGTTGGACATGTTCTTATGTTTACCGCTGTATATATTTTGTAATGCTGGATAGTTAAATACTGTTTATGGTTGTGTTTTTTTTCTTGATTTGTTCTCAAGATCTTCAACTTTGTTTCTTGTTGATTTTCATTTTTTTTTAAATAAACATAAATAGGCACAGTTCTTTTGGTACCAAGATTTATAAGTAACCATATTCAAATATATTTACTGGTTTTAAATGCCCTAATAACCAATAAATATATGAATGAAAATTTTGTTAACAATGCTGCTTTCGTAAACACTCACTAGACGGTGTCTAATAAGGTTTTGAGGATCTTAAGTTGTATAAATTGTCATAATAAACAATTTTATCCCCTTAAATACTACTAATGAGAATATAATCTATGCACTTTAATATTTCACGTGCATATTATTGTTTACTTTTAAATTGTTGATTAAGATGTTCATACTTGTGGTAAATAAAATAAATATAATCAACGTTTTACATTTGTTTCACTTACTCGTTTCCCATTTACTAAAAAGATACGGAAACGGCATTCTTGTACTGATTTAGTTTGGAAATTATCGGTTATTCTAAGAAAATGTTTCATGCCGATTTGTGAAACACTCCATTATATACCGCTGCATTCTAAGATTGCAAATAAAACAGTATAATGCACTAGTAAAGCCCCATTTTGCCGATTTGTGTGCAAAATTAAATCATAAAAGAAATATTTCATTTTAATTATATAACACAATCGGCAAGAATGTATTGTGACAGGTTTACTTGACATCCTAAATTTTGTCTGCTATTAAATATTTACGTTTCGGGCACTTAAGTTCAAAATATGGTATGCTAGAAGTAGGAAGACCAGCAAATACTCAGGATACAAGTGCAAGCCGAGCCTTCCTGTAGTTAGGGAGCTGGTGAGCATAAATGCTTACCTAAAGGTATATGATTTGCACAAGTTTCACGTCAGTACGTATTGGTTTGGTCCAGTCAATTAAGGTCCTAGGTCGCTGCGTTTTCGCGTTACAGCCGATTGAAGTTGCTTAAAAAAAGGGGGATATTAAATCATTTGCACATGTATGCCTCTGGGGTTCATGGTCACAAACATCTTGGAAACGAAGAAAATCGAAGAGGCAGACATTCAGGTATCTACATTATCATGAGACGGAGTAGTAAAGGTGTTAAAAAAAGCTCTACTAAGTAATTTGCACACGATTCTCACTGCGCCCATTCGATTCATTATCAATCCGTGGATACGAAAAAACATTTTGCTCACTGATTTTTAGGTGTATACCTGTTTGAAATTCACGGAATCAAGAGCAAGCGGGTATTGCATGTGATTATTGTAATTATTTATAGTTTTATTGATATTATTCGCTGGAGTCGCGATAACGATTCAAATTCTTCTGGAGCTGAAATCTATAGTTTTTGTATAAGGCAAGAGAAAATGAAATGCGTTTGAAACTAACTAAAGAGTAAATGTTTTTTTCAATGTGTACAGCTTGCTAGCTAGTGGATTGTGAAATGTGTGTTTAATCTTTATATGTATTGAATGTCAGGAGTTCAGGTTATGTTATGTATGTATGAGCAAGCTGCACTAGATAAATAAATATATGAAAGGGTGCGATGAAAGAACCTAACAACCCTACGGATCCCTAAGCCCTACAGATGTACCTTAACACATAAATAGTGAATATATAAATAAGTACGCGATGTCTGCACCAAGAGATCTAAGGTAACAGACGGAGCCCTACGGGTAGGATCAAAGGTTCGAGGTGGTGGGATTATCTCAAAGCTATCGGGCAGGCTCACCACGATAATTAAGGGCTTGAAGTATTCTTCGCCACTTTGAGAGGAAGCGAGAAATACGACAGAGCAATATTCAAATCTGATTTATTGTTCAAAGACAATATCTTAAATACTACTTACATACAGAATATTATTTAAGTGAGTTGGTGTATTGCGCACCTTCAGCTATTAACATTTTGGAACACACGTGAGTCGTGTCAGAACTTGTTCAATATTCGAATAAAATATAATTCAAAATCACCCCTTCAGCTAATAATATTTGGAACACACGTGAGCCGTGTCAGCAGTTGGTCAATGTTCAAATGAAATCTGTATGTTTAAATTTAATCTAAATACGAATTACTGACTCTAACTTATTCTAATCGCGTTTTATTTGTGTGAAATGTTTTTAACTCAGGCTTTCTTTCTTTTTGTAATTTAACGTGAAAAAAAGCGATTGTATTTAAGAAGCATCGTCGTCGCTGGCGTCCGTGAAACCTGGCCAGGACGAAAGGAACTGTGGAGAAATTTCATACCAGTTAACAGGATGAAGCCGAATATTTCTGGCGCGTGTTTAAAGTTGAATTTTGTACTTTTAGCTTGGTCGGAGCGTCGGGTTGAAAAAATATTCAAAGGGTGTGCCTTTGAAATATCAAAGGCCTGGACGTCTGCTATCGAGTTTCTTGATTTTCATAAGAAATTCAATCATCAATCTAAGAGGTAGACATGTGCGCACTATAGCACTTTTTAACATTATTGAAACGCTGTCAATAGCGAACGCAGAGATAACATGCTGGCAGACTATTTTTCCGTGGTCCTTCTCTTTGTTTTTAATCGAACCATTTGAATCTGCCAAGTGTGCACTTAATATAGAGATTTTTAAATCATAAAAAAACTTAAAAAAATAATAACTTCAAAAGTCACGAGCCCTGGATACCTCTAGGAATTTTTGTGTTTACAGGATGACTATGATCATCAGCCCCAGAGGCAGACTTGATTTGACTTGACTTGACTTGATTTGAGAACTAGCAGTAAATGTAAAATTAGAAGCATTTAATGTATATTTCCTTTTTAGACGTTCATAAGTGTACATAAATGATTTTTGACTTTTGACTTTATGCTTGTTACCCAGACAAGTTAGCCCTTCTCACACATAATGTACTTCACAACCTAATCGGTTGATATAGGCTCTAATTTTACTTGGTTCGAACCTCAAGTGTGAAGAAATGATGCACGTATTATTACAACTTTTTTCCCTTATTTCGTTTTGATCGAAAATTTCCAAAAGACAAATTTAAAAATTGAAATCACATTATTGGTTTAACAGCAACTGTCAGCTGCTTTTACATGGTATGTAAGCATAAACTATCTGTGCCTAGCGGATTTACTCGCGTGTCATATAACAAATATGCTCGTGATATGTATAAAAAGCATTCTATAATCATGGTCCTACGGGACGGATTATGAAAAAAAAAACAATTTTCATTATTTCAATTCAAGAGTATTTACAAAAAGCATACAAAAAATCATAGAAATAAATTTTACACGAAAGCTTTAACTATTTATTAGATTATCGAAATTATCGTCTTCAGGGACTCTATTCTCGATAGTCACAGATTTAGTGCAATCTTGAGTTTTGTAGATCCCAACCAGGCGATTGCAAGCTTCAAACATATTGTACCGGAGCGAGATTATGATGAACTGGGCGTTCTTCGTTCGTTCCTAAAAAGATTTAATATTAAACTAAGCAGAGAAGTATAAATATTTTAAAATAGAAATATTCGTGGCAAATTTGTATTTTACGTATTTATTTGTTATTATGTTCGCTATTTATGAGTCAAACTTGCATAGCGACTTTATTAGTGAAGAATAAAAAAGTACCATACCACTATTAACAAACAGAAAAAGTTTTTGAAGTGAAACTTATTGAGTTTATCTGCGTTGGCAAAAAAAATACCGTCACATTTTTCGGTTACGCGCCATATTTTTCTTGTCCCTACCACGGTTGATTCGAAGAGATTCGAAGCCATTAATAACAAAAATATACAATAATGATAACAATGATAGCAATAATTATATTACGATTAATGAAATTATCTAATAATCTTAAGTAGTAATAAGGTAAAATGAAATTATTGTATTATTTGTATTCATGACTATCATAATAAAGCCTTTTGTTAAACTTTATCTAATTTTATTTAACCAATTTCTGTAAAGTTGCATAAAGTAAATTTTGTTTCAAAAATAAGGTCATAAAGAAGTTTCACTCTTACATGTGTACACTAGTACACGCACACATATTTTTATTTATTTAAAAGCTTCAGAACTTTGGTATTTTCTATATTTTTGTACATATCAGAGTCCTGGTCAATTAGATAATATAGAGGATTCGATATGTCGTGTTGGAGAAGAGGAGATGTTGCGACTATGGACTGCAAATAGAACCAACTTAAGATCACCACATCCTTATTGCCCTGAGACAAACCCGACCTATTAGAGCTTTTCAAGACAGGAACGTTTATCTTAATATATATAAATCTCCTGTCACGATGTTTGTCCGGGATGGACTCCTAAACTACTTAACCGATTTTAAATTAAATTGGCACACCGTGAGCAGTCTGGTCCAACTTAAGAGATAGGATAGCTTAGATCTTTAATTATAGTCACAATTTTATCTTATAGCAAATTATTTGTCTATAATTAATTGACAGTCACAATTATCTGTTAACTCCAAAAGAGATGTCGATACTTTTCGACTGGATTGAGTAAGTAATCAATAGATGGCACTGCTATGGTAAACCGACAAACGTGTCATATAAGCAACAATTCAATATCATGATTACCACGTTTTATTGAGGCTAAAGTATAAATAAAATTTATTTTGTAGTAAACGAAATACCGTGAAATTCAATTATTTCTATTTTTTTAATTTTTGGTGTTAGCATAGCCAACCACGTGTTACTTAGACCGAAGTGTAAATTAAATTCAAATTATAGTGACGATAATACAATGAGATTATTCTTTCGTGTCACGGTATTAAGGCTAACTAAAATCACATTAAGGTGAAACGAAGTTTGTGGGGGCAGCTAGTACCTTAATATAATTAGCAACTATTGAGATATTCTTAAAATCCAAGGCTGCGTCTATTTCGTCCATGACATAAAGCGGTGTTGGCTTGTAGTAATGAAGGGCGAAGACCAAAGCCAATGATGATAACGTCTTCTCACCCCCGGAGAGATTTGAAATATTCTTCCACGATTTGTTCGGCGGTCGTACACTGAAAATAACAATTTAAATATTTGTTCTTTTTAAATATGTTTGTTATAATTTAAATATGTGATCTTAATCACGATGACGGTTTCTGAATGTTTCATAATGTTTATTACCTGAAAATAATTCCTTCGGTAAAAGGATCGAGTGAGTCAACGAGTTCCAGCTCCGCATCTCCGCCCAAAGTTATCATTTGATACATTTCCTTCAACTTTGTTGTTATTGTGTTGAAACCTGAAAAAATATTTAAAAAAAAATCAATGGCGCTACAACCTTTGTTTTTTAGGTGGGCCTTAGATTTCTGTATCTGTTTTATGATCGTTTGTGAATTGAATAGGCAAGTAGGTGATCAGTCTTCTGTGCATGACACACGCCGTCGACTTTTTGGGCTTAAGGCAAGCCGGTTTCCTCACGATGTTTTCCTTCACTGTTCCAGCTAATGTTAAATGCGCACATAGAAAGAAAATCCATTGGTGCACAGCTGGGGATAGAACCTACGACCTCAGGGATGAGAGTCGCACGCTGAAGCCACTAGGCCTTCACTCACTTCACTCAACACTGCCTCTCTCGTCTCGTGATAAAACTACTTTTACTGACATTTTAGACATGGCTGTCAACCTGTAAGTTCAGTTTTGCAAAACGAAAAATGGCTAGTTCTTTCTTAATTTAAATGATGATCAACATTAATGTATCTATAAAATGTAAAATAGCAACTATTTTTACGTAATCCATCTTAGCGGCCGTTCAAGTAGTACGTATCGAGAGTTACAATGCAATTTATCAAAGAAACTTTGTGTGCCCAATAGTGCTTATGTAATATTTGACCGGCCCCTTATATTAAATAATATATATATACATATATTTCTATAAGTAGGAAATAATTGTTAACTATGTTTTATGTTTATGTTTAAATGTGTACATTAATGACTATATGAAAACTGTAACTATAGGAACCTTACCGGAATCTTTTTGTCTATGGTTTCCAGATCCACTAATATGCATTTTCATGTAATTAAAGTATCTTTTTTCACGATAAAAATGCAGAAAATATAAAAAAAATGTTAAAATTTAAACCTAGAAATGACTTTCGATTACGATATACGATTCATAAATCACCTAATGTCATTTTGGGACATGGGACGAGATATTGGCGTACAGTCTACATCACCTGATGATTTGACTTTTTATTGCCTTCTAAAAATTATTTTCCAGCTTACCACTCAAGAAGTCAGTTGTCCTCTTTTTACGCAATTGATCATACAAATTCCTCATCTCATTCCTTTTAGTTGTGATCTCATCCAACTCTGCTGCCCTCTTTAAATATAATTCTTCTTTCGCTCTGAAATCCTAAAATAGAAATATTTATAATAAATACTTGTTCACTTTCAAAGACAAACGGACGTGATTCCTTACTTTGATATTATAAATAATAATGCTTTCGAAATTTCATTTAACTAAATTTAACGTAAGAGGACAGAGTTCTTTTTTTGGTTTTAAATATCACTTTTCCCATGTTTTTCTATAGAGAACTGTTTAAACTTAAGATGGAATTTTGATGGCTTAAACGGTGTAATAGTAGTCAAAGTTAGTACAGCTTTAAGGTGAGATTAGCACGAGCTATAATAATAAAATAAAAATGTGTTTATTTATTTTAAATACATATACAATGTGTAAGATTTGGAAACCCTTATAAGTAAAATATACCTATGTCAGCGTTGCCAGCTCTCTCATAACAAACTTAATTATACATTCCATAAAATATATTTATGTAGGATTTAATAACATCTTTTATTTTATTTATTTTTGATTTTTCAACTGTTATCAACACGCTTGAGTGCGCGAGTGAGTGAGTGTGTGAGTGAGTAAGTGAGTTAGTGAGTCAGTGAGTGAATGAATAAAGTGTGTAACTACATACTAGGTCTCAGAAAACGCTCTAACATTGCGTAGGGTGTGTTCATAAGCCAGTCCTTTAGTCGTATTTTTAGATTGTAGACGGTGAGCGGGTAGATGTTAATCAGTCTATTTAATTTATTATAGACATAGTCTGCTTGCATATTGCGCTTGCTGCTATGCTTTAGTTATGTCAAAATCCCAGATGTTTTGACACGCTTTGATAGCACTTAGCACTATATCTGGATGCTGAATTAGACCCAATATCACTCCAGTGTCAAATCAAATAGCTTTAGGATTTTTCAATTTTAAAACGTAGTAAACTGGCTCATCTGATGTTAAGTAATAACGCCCATGGATACTCCATATTGCTAGAAGCCTCGCAAGTGCCTTTTAAGGAGTGGTACGCTCTTTTATTAAAGGACCCTTCTTCGAATTGGTTCGGAAATACTTCAGGATCTTCCTTAATTAAAGGAATATCTTTATTCTAGTAGGCGACCAAAACCGATTTTCATACAAAAACTTTAATCAAATCTGAAGAAAATAAGTATATACCTGAATCGCCTGTAAATTGGGTTTATTATCTCCAATTCTAGCTTTTTGAGCTGTCAGCCGGTTCCTTAACTCATCCACTGAACATTCATCTAGCTCTTCACTTGCGTGGGTCACCAATGGAGTGGGGCGTGTTATACCCGGAATTTCTATACCTGGATCTTCTAGTTTCAGCGATTTTAACTGAAAATTATTAAACCAATAGTATTAAACAATTTAAATTATTATTATTAAATATATTTATTAACACTTCGTTACATTACAATATTAAAAAAATTGAACATAACTAAATGAAAAGGAGGGCAACTGGCGGCCTTATCGCTTTCGAGCGATCTCTTCCAGGCAACCACTGTGAGTGAAGAGAAAAAAAGTATTAAATTACATACGATAGGCAAGAAGTGCAAAAATACATGTTATACATGTACATTTTGAAAACCGTGTTTATATTACAGTTCTCATAATTGTTAAAAATACTTCAGAAAAGATAAAGGATACATACTGTTTTGACAAGCACAACCAAGATTTCTCTACCATATTTACGAATGAAATATTTTTTTGCCAACTGTTTTTTTAATTATACAATAAAATATGTTATCTGCACACAGTTAATGCATAAGACAGACAAATATAGAGGACATGACCAAGATTATTGATATTTTTTTTAGAACACGGGGGCAAACGGGTAGGAGGCTCATCTAATCTTTAGATTTCAAGTCCATGGACACTCTCAATGCCAGACTGTTATGCCAGTTTTATTTTAAATTGGTTCGCTCTCTTCTTGAAGGACCCTAACTCGAATTGGTTCGGGAATACTTCTGCGAAAACTGTCATAAAAACGCTCAGTTTTGGAACGACGAACGTCTATGTGATACGTAATAATTTGATAAAAAGCCTTCTAAAATATAATTTAAAAGTATCGGGAAAATGTAAATGGTAGAAATTAGTTTAAGCATATACACACAACACACATACAGATAATAATACAGAATTGCTAGACTTGACAATCAAAGTATTAAGTAGCGGTATAGGAGATAAATAATTGACAATTGTTAATTGTGGCCATACAGGATTTGCAGGTTTTCAGGGTCACAAGCTGGACCACTCGGCCGATCCTACGCTGGTAAAAGATTTTTAAATGATATACCAAACGTTTGGATGTCTCACCTCTCTGTCCCACTGTGGAGTCTTACTGGTACAGTCCTGTATAGACTTCTCCATTTTACTAACAGCGTTGTTCGCTTCGAGCCTTTCGCTTTTCAATTGATTCTCCTTTTCCTGCAACTTCACTATGTCCTTGCGTAGTCCGGCAAATTCACTTGTACCCTCCGTTATTCTCTCACCTAACTGTTAAACACGTGAACCATTACCATCATCGAAAATCACCACCATCGAGTTTTATAATTCCGCCAGTACTGTAATTTCAAGCGTGTTACTGCTAATTTACCCCGAACTATACTATATTTTATTCGATTCGATTTATTTCATATTTGGACCATTTTTTTTATATACCAGGAGGCGCACGGGCATAAGGTTCATATGTTAAGTGATACCACCGCCCATGGACACTCACATTGACAAAAGGTTTGCCAGTGCGTTGCCGGCCTTTTCTCGAAGGTTTGTTAAAATCAAAGCAACATTACGTATGTTGTTTAGAACATTACATATTTATTATATTTGATAATATTTTGTTGTGCTTGTTTTATATTAAATTTAATTTATTATTTAGTCAACACGCTGGCTTAAATCAAAATGCTAGCGACTTGATTGAATATCGACATTTAATTAACTCTCTGATTTAACTACTTCACTGCGACATATATACACGAGGAAAGATGTCTGGCCATGCGTGATACTCGTGAACGGGTGCTACTTGTGATGACTGGTCGTACTTTAATTCGTGTATGCAGTGATGTTAGTGATTTCGACTAAGTTTTTGCGTGTTATTCCCACGAGAATGTAAGTGCGTGCTACTATTTCACCATGCCTCGTGCTGATTGAGAATCTTTGACAATCTGAGACAAATCTTTGTTTTTAATTTGTTTTTGTTTATTACTTAAGAGGTCATGTGGAACATGGTGTAATGGTTGCAACTCCTTACGAACGTTGTGTAAAACAAAAAAACTTGGCGATTAGAAAGAGTGGCGGAGAGTTTATTGCCAGTCCTTCTCTTCCGTTCTACGCCCTTGATTTGAGAACTAGCAGTAAATGTAAAATTGGAAGCATTTAATGTATATTTCCCTTTTAGACGTTCATAAGTGTACATTGTGTTACCTATATGAATAAATGATTTTTGACTTTGACGTACGTGTAACGTAAACGTGGCATTAAATTTAACTTTGAGCAACTATCACCAAGGATCAAATTCAAGGCTGCTAACTAAGTAACCAATGGGATAATAAATTTAATTTATTATTAATAATTCATTAAGTTTTGAAACCTTTATACAATACACACCAAAACAAACATACGAAGGTGGAATTTTATACACACATATAATTAATAAAAATTTGTAATTCATTAGAGAATTTAACAAATTTGTATTCTATTACCTCTTCAAATTCCTTTTGCAGTTCTGACACATCCAAGGTGAGTTGTTTCTTCTGATTTTTAAGACTCTCCAAATTTTCTTCCGTGTCCTTCAAATCTGTCTCCATTTGTGTTATCTTGTCTTTGGATTTTTTTGCATTTCTGAAAAAAATTAATAACTTTCAATTACGTATGAATAAAGAATATTATTTAATTTTAAAATCTTTACATGATCTCATAATCATTCAATCATTGACTTGAGAATACAGAGTACAGAGTTTTCGTTAACTCCAAACGGTAAGCATTTGCTATTTTCCTTCGTTGACTACGAACTAATAAGTATTCTGAAAGAAAACACTTTTTTACCGGATTGAACTATGTATGTAATTTTTTGTCACCGTGACCATGCACGTTGTAAAGCACGCGAAACGTCGGAAAAATTTAACATTATGTAAAATAATTATAAGTTTATAATAATAGATAGCTTCAATCCGGTAAAAAAGTGTTTTCTTTCAATGTGTAAAAGCTATGTTAACAAAAGACAGTAATAGGTATTCTTTAACCAGTAACCCTTAATTACTTTACAACTTTAAGTTGGAAGTTTAAAGTAATAAAAAAACTAAAATCGGTTATCTGTAAAGGCGGTTTACTCGCGATATTTGAACGTGACAACGTCATAAGAAAATAGTTATGGAATGGTTGCATTTTTCAAAAGAAAATTTAAATGTATTATTGTATAGCAGCTGTCCACGCATCGCTCACTCAAGTAGGAGAGAGACAGATGTCGAAGGCGGAGGCCGATTGTGCCTCCTTGTCGCTCGATCCGCGCTCTCGCTTGCACTTCAAGCCTTATATGGCGAGGTAACGCCGCATGAGTCATGTTTTTTCGTGCGTGCATCGAATTATAAGACGTTGTCACGTCAAAAATTGACGTTTATTTTCGCTTTATTTCCGCTCCAAATTCAGTTCTAAAAACACGTATTAAACGGAAATGCGTTGTGTGGGTCTGTTAGGCGAGAAATCGAAAGGTTATTTTATTATTCACTACTTTGTCACCAAAACACAATGTACATTTCGAACTAGTGTTACAATTTAAATTTAAAAATTCAGACATTTTTAATACAAATTTAAAAAGGTGTAAAGTTTAACTCGTACTTCTGTTATTCTGTTTTATTTTCTCTCACAAAAAAGAATCATATCATCATTATCTATGCTATACAAAAATAGATTAATAGCTTGATTTAATAAATAAATTCGTAGTTGTATTTTTTTTCTCACCGTACACTCGTGTTGATTCCCACCCGTAACTTAGCGATCTCAGCGTTAACCTTATCGATCTTCTTTCCAAGATCCTCAACTACTTTCTGCAACTCCTTCACTTTGTTCCCAGCCACTGTCGCTATCTGAGCGTCTATTCCGTGTACTTCTTTTTCCACCTTTCAGAAGAAATAAATTACAATAATCAAATTTATTTCAGACACAGGTCCATAGTGTGATTTCGTTTGGTTTAGTAGTTAGATTGAATTATACAAATCAATAATACTTCTTTAACTTTGAATGTGAATTTTGTGTTGAGGAACTTTTATTTATTATTTATCAAAAATCTCATATTCATTAATAAATTATGTTAAAACGGCGTCTTAAAAGTCTAAGCGCCAACTACATTTCGCATCTATCGGATGGAAATTATCTCGGATTTAAAGTCTCTTTATATCTTTATACAGAAGACAATATTTAATTTATATAGAAATTTATTGTTGAATATACAGGCAAGAACTAATATATAATTGTATTATATTTAGGATATAAAGGCTTTTGCTACATAAGACTGACTATTAATAATAATAATCAAAAAAGAAAAATAAATTTTTTTTGAAGAAAGGTAAATTTTAGTGTGTAAGGTGTGCGTGTTGTGGTTGTTGTGGTAACTGGTCCTGGCTCAGCATTATGCTGTGGAGCAGACCTGTTCCAAAGCGCTAGACCAAAATTAGTTAGTTTGCGCCTCAGACGCCAAAAAAAAAGAAATGTAATAATAATAATAGAAGAAAAAATTATAATAGTAAAAATTAACAGTATAAGAAAAAAGTCTTGGAAAATTTGTGTGTGTGTATATATGGGGCCGTTCAAGTAATACGTAAGCACTATAGGGGGGAGTCTTTAATTTTCTTATTTGTTGATTACGTCAACAGTAATTATTTGCTTTTTTACACACATTGTCTATGCTTGAAAACGAAATGCATTTTCGAGAATTCCTACAAAAAAATTATACGTCTATGTACCATTATTATTGAGAGCTTTGCTTACTTTTGCTGACAAGAGAGGGGGGGGGGGGATAAATTGCAGTAAATCTGCTTACGTAATACTTGAACATGAAAAATAAAAAATAAGAATAATTGACATAACACACCCTTATAAAAATAAATTAACCTAATACAAAATATAAATTGCAAATAAACTTTTACACTTTTACCTCTCCAGCATCGTTCTTAGCTTTGTTAAGTGTATCTTCAGCTTTTTGAACTTTATCTTCCAGTCTTGACTTTTGTGCTTCATCTACTTTACAGGAGTCCACCTTTCTCTCTTGTTGTTGAACTTGTTTCTGAAAATGTTTTAACAATAGATATTGAATATTGTATATACTGCGGACACATGAAAAAAGGATAAAATATACTAAGAAAAACACTTTTTGAACGGATTAAAGCTATGTATTATTATTAAAACTTATAGTTATTTACATAATTTCATAAACGCGTACTTTTCAAATTTAGAATTATGTAAATAACTATAAGTTTTAATAATAATACATAGCTTTAATCCGATCAAAAAGTGTTTTTCTTAATGTGTAAAAGCTATTTTAACAAAAGACAATACTAAAATATACTATTTTAAATTTTTTTGCATAATAATTTTGATTATTTATTAATAACTATAGAAAATTTTATAACCTCCCAAACGCTCGCGCGTCGCAACGGTTCGTACGTACCATGTTACCAAAGTCAAGTTGTTTACGTGTTAATTATCATTCTTAAATTACACAAGTACATTTGACGAAATTAAACTCCAAAAAAGTATTAGGATTAAACAGATGAAGTCATTTTACAGGCAACTATATAAAATGAATACTTATGTACGTATTGTTTGATAAATCTAAATACTTCATATTTTACATAAAGTACATACGTACGTACATAACGTACTACATCACTACATTTTACTTAAATGTATTGATATTTTACGTTTCATACAGATTACTCGCAATAAGTAGTCCTATGTTCTGTGTTAATGTTTTCTCCTAACTCTTGTGTGACAAAACGTTTTGCTACTTCGAAAATTAAGGTCCCTTACGTACGACCTTTATTATCTTTTGATAACACAAATACTTCATTTTATTTTTAAGAATACTTAACTCGATAAAACTACTTGAAAAATCATGAAACACCATGGCTCTCATAAAACCGAGATTAAACAATCTATCGAGAGTTTTCGAAATTAATTACGTAAAACAACTATCTAAAATTTCTATGACAAATCTTAACTGGGTGTTTTAATCTTTATTAAGAACAAATTAATGAAATACCTGTAAGTTGGGCACTTGGTCCTTCAAACTGTTTAACTCAATTTCGAGTTTATGCAACAACCTCTTCCCCTCTTGAACACCTCCCTGAAGTGACGATAATTTCTCCTCCAAGGTCGATTGTTCACTTCGAATTTCTGATAACCTAACATTTTTTTATTAGTATACACAACAAGGGAACTTAGTCAAAATTTTTGACATTTCAGAATATTCATTTTTATTTTGTATATAACTTAAACAAACATATGCGTTAAGATAAAGAGCATTGTTGGCCTTCGACTTGCGACTCTCATCCGTGCACCAATACACTGTTTGACTGTTTATGTACGCATTTAGTAGTAACTAAGTATGGTGAAGGAACTCTTCTAAACTCTTTTATTGGAGAAATCAAATGATAACAAAACAGAGAAATCTAAAAGGTTGTAGAGCCACTGGTTTTTTATTAATTTAACTTAGCAAGAATAATCTATGTTTAATTAGTTATATATTTTTTTATATAGAACAGTGGGCAAACGGGCTGGAGGATCACCTGATGTTAAGTGATACCGCCGCCCATGGACACTCTCAATGTCAGAAGGCTCGCGAGTGCGTTGCCGGCATTTTAAGAATTCTGTGGTATAATGTTAAGAGATAATTTTAGATATAACAGTTTTTTAATAAACACATTTTATTCAGCCAAGTCCACATCAGTAGCTAATTTCATACCTTTGTTCAGTCCGAGATAACTTCTCCTCTGCCTGCTGAATAACTCGTGGGTCCTGTTCACTGGTGTCTTGCTGCACGGAGCTGGACATCCTTCCCCGGGAGACGGATTTACCACCACCGGACATCGTACCTGAAAATCAATTTCACATGGCTTACAATTAGAAATACAGTTCTCAAAAGGCCGGCAACACACTTGCGATTTTTCTGTCAATAGCGGTATCACTTAACATCAGCCTCCTGAGCGTTTAACCCGTTACATGGAGTTAAAAAAAAATCAAGGGTCAGTGAACTTTACTATCAACGCTGCAATTATAAAGAAATTATGTGCTATTGTTTTGTAATGAATAAAACATACAATAAACATACATTTTCATGCTGCATTTATATCACGCTACGATAAATAGGAGTTAATTTTGACCTGCCATATGTTAATGGTTAACTCACACGTATGAGGATAAATTTTAATAAATAAAGTTTTATGTTCCATTCCAGATAATTCTTTATTAGATGACAGAGAAAGTTGGCGAGTTAAGACGAAAAATAGAACCGAATAAACCAAGATAATTAAAATCTAATCGGCAATTATTTATTTATATGAAAGGACTATCACTTATCAGACTTATCATTTAAGTCTACAAGATGAATCATTTAACATCTCAATTGTCCAGACTCAAACATCATAACATCTCATTGAGAGCTTTGCTGGAACAGACAAAAAATTATACATAAATTTACCGAGTTTTTCGAACTCAGATAAAACTTACCAGCAATCTCAATGACATCTCCATTAAGTGTTACAACACGATATCTCGTTGCTCCATATGCGATTCGTGACGCTTGCTCCAATTCATTTGCGACTAGCGTGTCCCGTAACGCATAATAGAAGGCCGGCAACACACGCTCGTCCTTCACTTGGACTAAATCGAACAGACGAGGAACGTTTTCTGGTCTGAAATGTTTAAACATGGATAGTACGAGGGGTGTCCAAAAAACGATTCTCCTACTTTCTCTTCTCTCCTTTCTTCTCTTCCCTTTGCCATTCAAGAAGCTGGCTGGTTTTATCAAATAGAAATTTTTGCTTTAGAAAAAAGATTACTACGTCGAAAGGTAAAATGACATTTAGTAATAGATATTTGCGTCATACTCATTATTAGTTTTAGTTGATCACTTTTAGTATTTGTAAAAGATATTCCTAAAAATATTTTTCTTCTTATTTTTTTTATTGATTGCACGTATTGATGACATAACTCTTGCCTTTTTTCGTATAGGGAATTAAAATTGTAAAAATAATAAAAGTTTAATGACGAAATTTGGCCCATTCAATCAATAAAAATTATCAGTCATATAAATAGGAAGGTTTGCTCATGCATCGTTGTGTCTATACGTAATTGTTGCCTTGCCTCACGCGTTTAGGCTCTTGAAATTATTTATTTTTAAAGCCAACACAGAATTAAAGAGAACATTTTGTGTAGGTTTAATACAAATAATCTGAAATGGTTTTGAAAATCTTGTCAAATAGCCCAAAAATTTATACACTTATTTTTTTTGGGAATTGGTCAAACATAGTGACAAAAATACTTACAAAGTACACCTCTTCTCGTAGTATCGTTTTAAATGTTGCTGTTTATCAAGCGCGATAAAAGTTGCTCGTCCAATATCATTTCTTTTCAAAAACTCGACACACTCCTGCGCAGTATCAACGACATCTACCACAATATTGTCCAAAGCCCCGCAACACGTTGATATAGCAACATCGTATTTACTGTCTATGCCGCCGAGATCACCCTGTTAACAATGTTAATATAAAACGGCCATAATAACTTTCATAGTAAAAAAAACATCTTTAGACCACTTATTCTGGGTATTGCTTGAGTCTGAATCAGAAATACACATGTCGAGTAGTAGTATACAATTGTACAAAACAAAATTCAGTCTAATTGTACCGTCTGAACTAAAGTTCAAAAGTATATCTATCTCGTGAACAGAGAGATAAAAGAGTACAGCAGGACTGATTTTTCATGGAAAAGAAATATTGTATAACATAAAGAATCAGTGGCGTTACATTTTTGTACGGGCCTCTGATTTCTGAACGTTTTGTAAGTTCAGCCAGCCTTTAGTGCCCGACATATGTCGACTTTTTGAGTCTAAGGCACGCATGTTTTCTCACAACTTTCACCGTAAGAGACTTCACTTAGAAAGGGCTGAGACTAGGGAATGCAATCCCGATCTCACGGGATCTCGACCTCGCATGATCCCGTGTAATTTTTCGGGATCAATCCCGAAGCATAATATGACGAGATCCCGTTCGAGATTGACGGGATTGGGCTGCAATGGTCAGATTCTACACACATCCGCTCGGGACGCTTCACGCGACATTACATAGGGTACATTGCAATGGACATTAGATGCCGGTTAGGTTAGCAGATAGCACTTTTGATACACTTTAGAAGATACACTTTTTTTAGAAGTTACGTTCAAATCCACCGGAATTTCAATTACTTTTTAATCTCTTTGAGCTACACCTACTTTTGTTTTGATTATGTTCATGTAACTAAAATTGTTAGTTGTTTAGTTAGTAATATTAAAGGATAAAGGCTTTTGTTTTCTTTCAAATAATATTTTATTTTAATTAACCTCACTATCACAAACAGTCATGTGAATTATTTTTTTTTAAATATACGAGATCCCGAATTCACGATCTCGAGTGGGGACTGCATTCCCTAGCTGAGACACGATCAAGCCATTAGGGGTTTTAAATTAGTACGCGTTAATAAAATATCATACATGCCGAATGTTAACACGTAAAAAACTTAGGTTTAATAAAGCATGGTACGTCACAGGTAATACATAATGTACGGTAACCATGGTATCCAATACTTATGTACCATCAAGAAAACCTCATTCAGAAACCATAAAATAGTAGTCATGTGAATTATTTTAAATTGATGTTAAAAGCAAATTCTCTGTTAATAAGTGTCAAGGTTACAAATATATCAACAGATATGTTAAGATAAAAAAAATATTTAAATAATGACGAAAAAAATATTTACCAATCTACCAAATATCCCTGGTAATCGCCCAGCGCGTTTTTCACTCATCAAAGCATCAAGCACTCGACCACGAGATCTGTTAGCGCTCATCGCTTGCTTCGACTCTTCTAATTGACCCCTGTATATACATAAACGAATATTTTCACTATTGATTTCCATCCACTACATCTACAAATCAATCTTAACGCCTACGCATAAGTTAATATGAAAGTATATATTTTTATGTATTCTGTGTAATGAGTTTTATTATAATTTACATACAAATTATTTGGGAATTTCGCTTCAAAATAAAAGGCCACATTGGGGTAGTAAATACTTGCCGCATTGGGGTGACCCGTAATGGAAACATATAAAAATATTATAAAACAGAATTTATATTACATTATTATAAAACATTATTTCTTACATGGTAATTTTTTTATTTACTTGGAAAAAATCCAAATAATTGTCACATAAAAATAGATAAGGAAGCTCATCTGATGTTAGGTGACATCGTCACCTACTCACAGTGTCAAGAGGCCAGTGAGGTGGCGGCCCTGAAACGGTACGCAAAGAACCCCTAAGTCGTAATAATATATGAACTTAAAGGGTTGCTCACAAGTCCTGTGCAGCAGCACTTAGTTGATAAAAAATACCTTAAGGCTCTGGCCTCTGTAACAGTGCTTGTCTCCTCGGTCCTCAATGTAGCCAGCCGGCTCTTGATCTGAGTGAACTCCTTTTCTTGAGTTGGCACCGATTTTGATAGATTACCGCGCATACTAGAAGAAAAATATATAATATTTACAATGATAACAACTACATGCACAAAAATGTTTACGAAATTCACTAAACAAAAACCTATTATATTAGGTTGAGGAAAAAGTCTTTTCACATTATCGCATGTATGAACTTGTAATAAAATCTCTTTGGCTATTTGTATCTGGCTGGTATAAATTTAAAATTTTAAAGAAGATAATTCCAAATTCAAATGATCAAAATGTGTGATTTTTAATTAGTTTTCGTACTGTCAAGATGAGTGAATCTAATGAAGATATCGATACATTTTACTATTTTACATTATAAATAAACTATATTAAAAAATGTTGTGTAGTTTCTTAAAAATGCGAAGAAACTTGTTCCCCAACCTATTATATATTAAAATTATTTTAAAAAGAACGCCTGTCATAAAAAAATCCACAACTCGTTTTGGGTATGGAAACGGTAGGGCCGTTGGTATTTTACAGAAATTCACTCGGTGTCCTCAGCGATCCTTGTCTATGCCTATTTGTACGTTCTTTTAACGTACTGCACGTTTGACGCCTGTTAAAAAAATATACAACTTACGTCTTTTTCTCTTCCAAATCAGTGACAGCTTTCTCGTATGCTTCTCTCATTCTTTCCAATTTCTCCGTCTCTTTCAGCTCTGTACTTAAATAAATTTTAAGCTCCGACTCTGCCAATTTAAAGTTTTTATTCGCTTCATCTACAATCTTCTTCAATTCGATTAACTTCGATTGCAATACGTCTTTCTGCTCTTGCAGACCTTTGGTTTTTTCTCTGAAATTTAAAATGCGTATTTTATACAATTTGAAATAAAATAATTATACCTAATTACTAAAGTAATTTCACATTCGCAATACAAAACACACAAAAAGAAGACGGTGTGGTTTTACTGCTTAATGCGATTTCGTCCAGAAAACCTAGGCGTATATAACCTAAACATTATAAAAAAGTTTAATAAATAAATATCATTACTTTAGGCAGGATAATTAATAGGATATTATATACAATATACTGATTTTGAAATATAGTATATAATAAGTATGAACAAAAAAATAATGTAGTTTGTACGTAAATATATTAATTTTACCCTAGCTAAATAATAACTTTAAAATTTGTCTTTTCATGTAATAGAAGATCATATAAATTAAAATACATATAACCAATTTAACAAGATTACATTTGTACTTCTTGCTAATTCGTAAATCTAGAATTGCACTCACATATTATATAATGATATACATGTTCTTTGATATAGTTATTGGTATAGTTATCCTATATCTATATATATCTCATTTGAAAAATAAATATTATCTTTACCTAACTCCAGCCATAGCTGTTTGTAGCTCATCTTCGGCTTGTTTTTTGCTGCTCACATGTTTCCCTAACAATTCTTCACAATCTGTTATTTCACGTTTATTTTTTTCGGGGACCTGAAACAAAGTTATGTAATTTTTATTTTAACGTTTCTTTACCATCAGATATATTTGAAGCACAATAACGATGGTTCATATGTTGCTAAGCAACTTGAAGAATACGTTAATAGCCTTTGAACAGAGAAGAGAAAAATTATGACGGTTAATCCAAGGACTCCTCAATACAAACGAAAGACCAAGGGAGTCCATTTTTTAAAATTAAAATTATAGGTCTATTCTGTAACGATGGTATTTCTATATAATTAGAACTAAGCTAGCTCGAAACATTAAACCTCGCTTTATATTACTGTATTTGAGAGTAGTTATTTTACGGATTTAAGTAGATTATTTGATACTAGTAAGAAAAAAGTTATGGATATTTAAATTTTTTTATATAGATATTTTAATAAATTTTAAATCGATAAAGAATATTTAATAAGAAACTATAAGATTCGTCCCAATGTATGACCACACTCGAGTAACGATACCTTCATAGGGCTCCAGTTACATTTCTAGTTTTTTTTTAATTGAATTTTATCCTTCAGCGTACGGTATTTAAGGAACTACTCAAAATCAGTATTTGCCTTTACTTAGGCAATTGCAAACCTTGGAACTACCGTTGTCATAGACGAAAAAACATATAAAGATTAACTCACCAGTTCCAATTCAATCAATTTCCCCTTTTCAGTCTTCAACATTTCCTCCAAATTGTTTTTCTTTTTATTCCCTTGAGTTATGTCAGCTTGAACCGTCACTTGCTTACGTTTTGACATTTGTAGTTTATCTCCAATTTCATCTTTTTTCTTTTGCATGTCATCATACTGTCTGAATGAATAAATGCATTTATTTAACATATATACTAAATATATTATATATACTTTGTAAAAAATTTAAAGGGATATGAAAAATTATTTATTAAAATAATGATTGTATAGAAAAAACAACATTACAGACACTACTCAATTAACAAAAAAATAACATAAATCATCGTAAGATCTTTAATTGAAATAAACTCAATCCTAATTATTAATAGAGTTTGTATTTTAAACATATGGTCGACTTTCTGATAGCATTTTAGATTTATTGTCTTCATAAACCTATGTAGCGTTATGATTAGCTACAATAAAAAATATATGAATGAAATAATACTGTACAACACTAGTAAAAAATCGATGAATGACTGAGGGTGTGAGAAAGAATGAATGAGGTTTTAAACACTACGGACTGATCACTCGTTCCAGCCTAGAGAATACTTATTTCTAATCATTCTACCCATATATCAGAGCTTACAAGCTAAATCTTTAGCCTTGTTAAATGTAATTAGGCCTCATTTCATATTTATATATCTCTATATAATCTGTGCAATTTATGTTGCACAGATTAAATAACCTTGCAAACAAGTTTGCCAAAGTTTCTTATCAGTAATTATGCCTACGTGGTATCTTAAATAACGTGAAGTAAATAAAATCGTAGTGTATTTATAGATTAATAGAAAACAAAGTTAAACAATGTTAAACATCTCATAGTTTTCTTAATGGAAAAAGACAGTAATGTCTTATTATGAATAAGGAGAAAATTGTTCCACTCAAACAACAGACACACAATAACAGAAATGAGACAGGATCTAGTAACATATAAATAGTAAATAAGACGTTTATAAGGTAATTATGTATGTAGGTGAAGGCGGCGGTCAGTCTAGATACACGCGTAGTTAAACTGTGGTTGACCTATTCCAGCTGGAACTGTCAGAAACACACCAAGCCCTTCTTTATTCTATTTCTTATGTACATTTTATCGTGTTGTATTGTGATTGTTATAAAATAAACGCAAATTTATTGCATTACGTTTTAAATTCTTTACTCAGTAATATTGTATAGGGTAAAATATGTATTAAAAATGTACTCACTGTGTCCCATTTTTCAATTCGATAGTTTTATCGCGCAATTCTTGTTTCACTTCAGCCAACTGTTCATCTATTTTGCTCAAACTCTTTTTCAGTTCATCTAGCTCTTTGGTCTTGCTCTCTATTATTTTGTTTGTTTCGTGTCTGAATAATAATATAATTTAAAAAATATGTAAAATAATTGTGTTTAGAATATATTGAACGACGCCGCATCTATATTAGCCGCTTTATTAATAGACACACCAACAAGGCTCCACATAGGAAAAAAGGTTTCACAGATTAGAACCAATATGTGCCTCGTTAGTTAGATGCGGACGGCGTGCACAAACATTAAGATATAATTAATCCATTTAGAGAAATGACAAAGGGTCCGAAAAATTAACTACAACAACAATCTCAACTAGCACTAGCGTTTAAGTGTGACTATTCTTTAGTTGGAAGGTGAAAAGTTTTACGGGAGAAAAGTCTTTGATGCCTATATATTACCGTGGTCAATCACTATTCAACAAGAAAACCAACTAAGAGTATGTCAAAATATTATCGAAAGAAGTGTTCTAGGTCTCAAACTAGAAGAATTAAAAGACAGGAAAAAGTATAGAAATGCTGTTACTTCTAGTAATATAAAGAAATGGAAATAGACTGTACACATTTCTTTGTTTATTTATTTACAGTACCATAATATACAAAATTATATATATATATATAAAAACAAAAAAAACAGGTTACACATTACAGAGAAGACAACGAAAAATGCGACGGAATGGCTTCCTCTCTATGACAAAAGAAAACGAGGAAGACAAAAAAAAATGTGAGCCGTCACGGGACGCCTGGCAGATGTGAAACATCGACATTATTTTGTAAAAGTAATATGCAGAAAAGAACATATTGTGATGGGAACTAAATATCTCATAATGATAAAATAAAATATTACGATTTTTTTCCAGATATCGATGACTATTTATTGAAAACGTAGCTGGCTCTATGTCGCTGCGTACAGCTAGACAACGAGAAGAGTGGCTCTTAGAGGAGGCCTATGTCCAAGAACCAGCTTGAAAATTTATTTATATAGCAATAAAGCCTATTATTATTATATTCTTAATTTTTTATTCGCAAATCACACCAGATAAATACTTACATATACTTCTGCAACAACATATTCCTGGTCCGCAGTGCTGTGTTAGTAAGTTCCATTAAATCCACGGCTTCCCTCATTGGCTGTTCCAATCTTTGCTTCTCCTGTTCCACCAAACGGACCCTGTTTAATTTGTCTTTTCGCATCTCCGTGTATTCTTCCACCTTTACGTTCAGCTTTTCTATTGGCTCCTGGATAAATTAAAAAAAAACATTTTTCAACAAGCGCACAACCCTTTTGATAATTGAGAAAACATTAATTAATAACATTACATCTCAAAAAGTTTTTGTAACACTTTTTAACGTACCTACAATAAATATCACAGACTACCGCCATAGTTGAAGTAGTAACCTAATTTTAAAAAAAAAATTGGACTTCGACCTAATAATCTTATAATTATATATATTTCTTGCATACCTTTCTTGAGTTAAAATTGCAAGTCTAGTCTCAAGATTTATAATGTCTATTTACATTACTAAGCAACTGCATGACAAAGCCCGAACCACGCTCGACGCCATTGTAATGACAACTTATGAAATAAAATTTTACCTTATATCTCGATGTCCCAATGATATCTTCTAAATACTCCAACATTCCTGATTCATGTTCGTTCTGACCTTTGGGTTTCATCATAGCAATTTGTTCCACTTCGCCCTGTAAAGATAAGAATTACATTTGATAAATATTTTATTTTGTGTCATCCTTAAAAATATCTATTATGAAAATTTTTAATTCAGCAAAAACCATAAAAACTCAACGAGGACGTATTATTTCAAGAAATATCTTAGAAAGAAGGATAAAATCCATGTCAAAAGGTGTAAAGCTAGAGGGTCCTTACGACACGCTTACAGATCGTGTTGGAGAAGATTTGGAAAAAATTCTTCTCTTTAAGAGGAGTTAGAGGAACTCTTTAAGAGGTCATTAAAAAAATAGTTTTGTAAATTATTATCTTGTAGGTAATACAAAAAAATTAGAAGAACTAATGGTGCGTATAAACACAGTGTACAACAAAATCCGTGTAACGTCAGTCGATTTAACGACGAACTCCCTAAAGCGTCGAAATCGTTTGGCTTTGGTTGGTTTGGCTTGTCTTTCATACAATGATACACTCTACATAGATTACACCCACTCTCAATGACGACAACAATTGATTAATAAAGTACTTAATAAGTTGCTAAAATGAGTAAAAACTGCGCAGCTGTGTACGTTCTTTTGTCGCTTTATTGTCCTAGCCCGCAATAAACTCGACTGTCGGCATCATGCATGCGAACTTTTTAAGAAATCCGTTCTTTTGTTCACAAATTGCGATTGCTTGCACGTGTAGACCGTGTGTTGTTGACTATGACTAATAAGTAGGAATCGTGGATTATCTATACGTTTTTTCCTCTGTCTATAACGCCTGTGCTATGTCTATCTATATATAGATATTTGTAAACACTGTGTTGTAAAAAAATCTCTTTTTAAATAGTTTCTTAGCCAAACTTATGTTTGTTACTTGTCAGTATGACGAGCGAAATTAATATTGACAAAAACTATTATGATCTCTGATTGATTGTTTCGAGAGGAAATAATCCATTTCAGTAATGACTGCCATGAATTTCACGCTGATATAATAAATTATAATTCATATAATATACAAATCAAGACAGTATATAAGCAATCCATGATTCAATCGGTAAAATATAACTTTAAAATCCAACAATATGAAGCTTTTTATATTGTGTGATAAGTTTTCCTACAGTTTTCAAAATTACCTACGTATTCATTAGTCTCAGCAAAAAATATAAAAAATATTCTATTCGAAATGGCCACCTTTGGCTTTTATATAGACGTTTGGCCACAAATATATGGATTAACTCAATGTCGATTTTCTAATTACATAATTACAGGTGACTTTATCTTATCTCATCTGGTCATTCTCTCCAGATACCCTACTACAATCTGCAAATACTGAGTCATCGAAATTTTTGTTGCATACCATGTCTTTTATGAATTTAAAACAAAATAATGTTATCCACAACAACAATGGGCGGCTCCTGGACCTAGTCCTACCAACACTTCCCGGGCGTGTTGATTTCTCTGATGATCCTTTACTTGGTCCTGTTCCTCATCGCCCGCCTTTAGATATTCTTAGTACTGTTAATGGGTTAACTGTCATGACATCAGCTACTTTCAATCAAAGAAATTTCTTTAATGCAGATTATGACTTAATAAATAATGCTATAGATAAGGTCGATTGGGTGACATTACTAGCCACGTCCCATTCTGAGGATGCTGTTACCGTCTTCTACTCAAAAATAAATGCAATTATTGCTGCTTGCGTGCCATTCTCTAAACCTAAATCCCGTAAGTATCCAGTTTGGTTTAGCAGAGGGCTGATTAGAGCTCTTAATCGTAAGAAGAAACTCTGGTGTCGCTGGAAGACCTAAAAAGGCTTACTCGACTATCAAGAGTTTTCTTTATTAAGAGCACGTGTTAAAAATCTTATGAAACTTTGTTATAATCGCTATATAGAAAGGATTGAACTATCGCTTAAATCTAATATCAAACATTTTTGGAAATACACGTCCACTCTAAAACAAAGTAATTTAGGTTACCCTTAACTAATGAAGTATGGCAGCATTTCATCCGACGATCCCAAACAAATAGTTGAGTTATTTTCAAATTATTTTCAGTCAGTATTTGAACCTCAAACTCACTCGGATGGAGACGCTGTGTACACAGTTGAAGAGAGCATTTCCAGTGACCCTCAGATCCTTGTGCATAACTTGTATTTCGATGTAGTCGAGATCAGCAAGGAACTATATTTGCTTGATCCGAGTAAAGGTCCTGGTCCAGATCAAATTAGACCAATTTTTCTAAAGCATACACATCGTTCATTGTGTGTCCCTTTACAGATTATATTCAATAAGTGTATGTCCAGTGGCACTTTTCCTGATTGCTGGAAATTATCTTACATAACGCCTATCTTTAAGACTGGTGAAAGGAGTGATGTCGAAAATTACCGACCGATTTCAATACTTTCTGCAATCCCTAAGATCTTGGAAAGATTAGTTCACCGACGAATTTATTCCAGCCTAAGGCACGTTATTATAGACCAATAGCACGGATTCGCAGCTGGTAAATTTACTCTCTCTAACCTCCTTGTTTTTACTAATTATATTTTTAGCGGTTTAGATAATAACCATCAGATAGACACAATCTACACGGACTTTCAGAAGGCTTTTGATAAGGTTGACCATATGATGCTTTTACGAAAGATGTCTTTTAATGGTATTAAGGGCAATCTTTTAAGATGGTTTACGGCATATCTATCTAATCGTGTTCAATTAGTGGTAATAAATGGATTTACTTCTTCTCAAATAGTAGTGACATCCGGTGTCCCCCAGGGCTCAATCCTTGGGCCGTTGCTCTTTTCTTTATTTATCAACGACATATCTAAATGTTTTATACACTGCAAGTACTTGTTATACGCAGACGACTTAAAGTTATATAAAACGGTAGTTGCACTTTCTGATGTGGAACTTATTCAGGAAGATCTCGATAGGCTAGATGACTACTGCAAAATAAACAAATTATTCTTAAAATACAGTAAATGTCAGCATATCGTGTTTACAAGGAAAATACATAAAACAATCACGGCCAACTTCACCCTTGGAAACCATTCCCTCGAACGTGTGGGCTCTGTAAGGGATCTTGGGGTCCTTCTTGACTCCAAATTATCCCTAGATAAACACATAGGCTTGATTATTAATAAAGCCTACCGTATGTTGGGTTTCATAACGCGTGTCACCAAACCTTTCAAAGACAAAACCACATACCTCTATAAGACGCTTGTGCAGTCTCAGTTGGAATACGCTAGTCCAATCTGGAATCCCTACTACGCTATATATGTCACACAACTGGAGGCTGTACAAAAGAAATTTTTACGTATTTTAAATTGTCGCATGAACGGTGGTAGGGCTAAATACAACGAACTTTTAAAAAAATATAATTTACTTTCTTTGAGTACTAGGCGTAGTTTGATAGATTGTGTCATTATAAGAAAAATATGCGTACATGAATTAACTTGTTCAAATCTTCTCGAACTCATAAGATTCAATATTCCTGCCAGATCTCTACGCTCGCACAGAACCTTTAACCTTCCGACACCCAGAACCAACATTGGGTTCCGTGAGCCTCTTCACAGGATGTATTCTACTACTAATATCGATCTTTTTTCGCACTCCTCTACTGCTTCGTTTAAGAATAGGTTAAAACAACTATTCGAGTAGTAAACCTTGTATCTTTCTTCTTATTTTGGCTACTAGTATGTGTTTTGTTGTCGTTCTACCGATCTATAAACTTTGTATTGTCTACTTAAATATTTTGTTCTCTGTCATGTCACGTTTTGTTTTGCTTTATATCATTTTTTTTATCAGTGAAACTTTTTGTGGATATTACCAATGCTTTAATTCTTAACTTTATATTTCTTTTCTGACTTCTACTTTTTAGAGATGTATCTGTTTGTTTCCCAAATGAATAAATAAATAAATGTCGCCATATCGTTTAGAGCAGGATGTCCTCAAAAACTGACTATAATTCGAAGTCTAAAGAGTTGAGGACTGGGCTAAGAGAAGTCCAGTCTTCAGCTCTTATAAAGTATTTATGGCCAGACTAGTTAATTAAGCTTAATAATAGTTTATTAAAACCCTTATTCAAAAAAAAAATCGTATGTAGCTAAAAATTACCTAAAAAATCCGCGCCACCTGTCAATAACTTAATCCCTGAACTGAACTAACGCCAGTCTAGAGGTGTGCGCCTAGTAACAAATTACCTACCAAAATTTTTGTCTAAAAAATTACATGTCAGTGTTGCTGTAACGAATTATTCCGAGCGATTTTTCGATCAAATTATACATATATTACGAAAATTAAAAAATGCGTATGCTGAAATGCGCTCACTTATTACGTACCAGTTCCATTTTATCGTACGTTTTATCAATAAATTAAACAACAGTCCACGGTTATTGTTCGATTTGTTTCATTGAACGTAAACGTACGAACGTACTGAACATGTTCTTCATGTAATTTAAATTGAGTTTGGTTTAGCTAATTACGGCAGAAACGAATGGATCTGGATAAACTATGTCCATCAATTGATATGTTCATAAAATCTCCGTACCGTTAAGTTTTCTATGTACCCATATTTAAGACAACACTTTTTAAACGGATTGAAGCTATGTATTATTATTATAAACTTATAATTATTTACATAATTTTAAATTTATTTTTTTCCGACGTTTCGATTGCTTCACAGCGTGCGTGGTCACCGTGAATTATGTAAATAATTATAAGATTATAATAATAATACATGGCTTCAATCCGTTTAAAAAGTGTTTTCTTATGTGTAAAAGCTATGTTAACAAACCCATATTTGTTAAACCCTGTGTTACGTTTTTCTATTCAAGCTTTCATTATTTTTTTAACGTTAGCTAACCCTCATAATGGCTTTTTTTTAAATACACTGGCCACTAACATAGTTTTACTGAAGTTAGACCTTCGTAATTGTATATCTTCGATATAAAATTAAAATATGCGTTTTTTTCAGCTTTTCTCCTGATCCTTGGTGAAGAAGCGAGCACTCAGCCAGTTTGCATGTGTGCACCCGGACCCCAATATGCGCAAGCAACTTTGTAACATATTTCGGAGTATGTAACATTAATTGCGATGCGACTAGGTTAGGAGTCGAACTCTTTGTTTTATACGATGGGCCATGCCCAGAAAACAGTTCAAAATAAGTAAATAAATACTATATTCGGAAGAAATTGTTTTTATTACCATCATCATACTTTATCGAAACGCTTCGCAGAAAACACAGTACATTATTGAATAAACGTGTGATCTGATAAAATCTATAAACTGAGTAATTTTATAAATAGTACTATATGTTATCGCAGTACAGAGAAGATAAGAACCTCGAAGGAAATAATACATGTGTAAAATTATTCCTATTTATTTTCTATATTTTTTTTCGTCTTTACTCGTGTTAGCGGTAGTTGACTAAGTTCTTAGGGTAGGAAATTAAACACTTCAATGATGACTTAATTCACTATAATTTACTTCACTGATTTTACGTGAACTGTATAACTTCAAACTTGTACAAAAAAAGGCCCGTGCGCATGTGTCACAACCTCTTTTATAATCACAACTCCCTCCTCCGACTCGACCATCCCACTTCGGGGAGATGGTCGAGTCAATTCGTAAACAATCGAACGAGTCAAATGAATAACTATTGCACATGCGCACTTGTAGCAAGATTCTTAAGAATATGTTTCATAGTAATGTTTAGAATTTAATTAAATAAAGATTAGAAGCTAACACTCGTCTTAAACTCTATTATAATCGAAACCCAAGCAAGTAGCGACCACCACATATTTAGAAATACCTCCGAGAGTCAACAAAAATTGCATTATCATTGAACCCTACCTTGCGAAAAATATGTTGAAAAATTTACAACAGCACAACCCCGATCCGGCTTGGCGCCGTGGACGGGACGACTAACCCGTATTTACATTGCCTTTTCAAATATACTCGCAATTAGGTCAGATAGTCTTTAAAAATTCATGGATGCATTAATTAAATTGTCTATAATAGGACTATGTGATGTTAGGAGGATAAAAGATTACGACAAGTTCATTATTATTATATAGGCATTATATCTTGAATGGAGTAGGTTTAATTAGTAAAAAAAATATGAACTACATAGAAGAATTTGTCGCCATATCAGACTGGATCGCGAAAACCAAACACAGTTACTCGAGTAGACAAGAGGCATAAGAGCACAAGGACAAGAAATCGTACCGTAACCGTATCGTTTTATAAAAAAAGAACTGACATTCAAAGTCTACGAGAAAACCTTCAAAAACTGATTATAAGAATCGTAGTCGATGGAGTTGAATATGGCCAGACATATAGCATAAGAATGAAATCGATCTAATCCTAACTAACAAGACGAAATGTTTTGGTGACCGCAGGAATATTAAAAACATTAACACAACAAAAACAACCACAGACAGATCTGAAGTACAAATAAAAGCCAAAGTAGACAAATTACTATTGTATAAAAATATTTATGAACATACAAATAGATGAAAACTACAACGTAGTTATTAATATATTTAAAAATAGAAATAATAGTCGATATAAATTTAATAACGTATGATATGATATGTACGATACAAATAATATAAGAATTGACCAATTCATATGACTGATAATGTATAACTGTATAACTGTATAACTCCTTTAAAGACAAATTTGCGCGCCATTGTATGTGGCAGAATATGCGAACTTACTATTGTACCATTTTACACATTTTTGTACCATATTTTTGCAATAAATTATTATTATTCTTCTTAACTAGAATACAACGTCGAGACATAAAAGATCTATTACAAAAAAGAAAATAACTTGTACAAATAAAAAAGAAGACAAAAGCAATAAGAACTGAAATTTTATTTTTGAGGATATTTAAACACGGCCAATTTACTCTTAATTAATTTAAACTAAATTAATAGTGCATAATATGAGGAATTATACTATTAGTAAGACGAGAGAAGTTATAAACGGAAAGGCCATTTTTCATCACAGGTAATGATTCCTTAAAATACCTTCATTATTGTGCCGGTTCAGTAATGTAACGCAGCAGTCGACGCGCGTTTGCCGGTTTGCTTCAGTCAATTCGTGAGGTATCCACCTTTCAAGCTTTTTAATCTTCCCAATTTGCTTCAAGTGAATTAAAACAGTTTTATCACTAACACCACAGCCTGCAGCTAACTCGGACGTGGTTGGCGATGGATCCGCTTCCACAATAGCCTTCAATACTTCATTATCAACTTGGGTCTCAGGCCGTCCACGGGGCTTGTTCTGCAGGTCGAAATTTCCAGAACGAAAACGTTGGAACCAAAAACGAACTGTATTTTCTTTTGCAACATGACCGCCATACACATCATTCACCCTTTGAGTCGTTTCCGCAGCACTAGTGCCACGGCGGAACTCGTACTCGTAAATAAGTTTAAGTTTTCCATTTTGTAAAATGAGTGACACAAACAGAAAAAACAAATGAATGACGGTCATCGAAGCACAAATACATGAGTAAATAGCTGTACAAATTTGAATTTGAAATTCCTAACCAAAGAGGAGGTATTTGAGGTCAAAGTGGCCAGTACGACAAAACGCCAATTTCATATGTAAGGACCTAATAATAATACCTACATGGTAATTAATAAAATCAAGACATAAAGGCACGCTCTTAGTTACGCTAGGGCAAACCTATTATTTAAAGCTCTCATTAATATAGCATTGCAGTTTTCTCAAATCTATCCAGACTATTACGGCTCATGTCTATTGTCAGCAATTGCAAACCATGATGGAAAATCTAGCGGCTAAACAACCTAGGCTGGTCAATCGCTCCACGCCACTGCTACTTCACGACAGAAGTACGACGACGCTAGACCACACACTGCACAACAGACGGCTACCAAATTAGAAGAGCTTCAATTGGAATGTCTAAGACATCCTCCGTACTCCCCGGACCTTGCTCCAACAGATTACCATTTTTTTCGAAATTTGGACAACTTTTTGCAAGGAAATTTTTTTTAACTCTTATGGGGCAGTCCTTCGCAAATTTTATTGATTTCCGTCCGACTGGTTTTTTAGTAAAGGGATCAATGAACTATGAGATGGCAAAAGTGCATAGAAAACAATGGTTCATACTTTGATTAATTAAATATATATTATATTAAAAAATATTCGACTTTTTGTTCCTCCCATACAAAACGCCAATTTCATATGTAAGGACCTAATATTTGTCAGTGTCTTATAATACAATCAAATTAAAAAAATCAATGGTACAGTATTTAAAAAAATCCACTCATTGAATGGTTTCTTAGCCAAAATAGTGTACGGTACTTGTGAAATTAATTAAATACACGAAAACGAGGGTCACACGATCCCCGTGCGTTAACTCTCAACGCGCACATAACACGGACAAATTACAGTATCTACGATATTGATCTCTGAAATTATTCGAAAATAAATAATCGATTTCAGTAATGACCATGACTTTAACATAAGCAATTTCACGCTGACATAATAAATTATAATTAATATAATATACAAATCAGGACTGTATATAAGCCATGATTCCATCGGTAAAATATTACTTTCCAATCCAACAAGATGAAGCTGTTTCTATTGTGTGGTAAGTTTCCCTATATTTTCAAAATGTATAGTAAAGTTTAATTTATTATATTTATTCTTTCTATCGAAACCCAGAGGTATGTGGGTAACGTCGTGACGTGCGCGGAGTGGCCGTTAAATGAAAATAAAAATTGGTATTAGAAAAGAGAAAGTTTATTTAAGACTACTTAACATTAGGATGTATTTCTTTACTTCTTTAATTCATATCTTACGATATTGAGTCATGTTCGTGATAAATGACAAGGAAGCAAGCGCAGTGTGTAAAAATAATGAACGGATTTATTGTAACGTTTTGTACTTTCTGTACCGACAGTCGAGTTTATTAAAAATTAAAATCTGCATTTTTTTTCAGCTGTTCTCCTGATCGTTGGTGAAGTAGCGAGCAGTGCCCTTTATTGCATGTGTCCACCAGAACCTGACATATGCGCAAGCAACCATAAAACATATTCGGGAGCATGTAACATGGATTGCGACGCGCACAGGTTAGGAGTCAAACTCTATGTCTTACACGATGGGCCATGTGAAGAAAACAGTTCGGAATAAGTAATTAAATACTTATATTGAAAAAAAAATATTTTATTAACCAATATCCATCATATTTTGTGAATTTTGTTAAACTGTTTTCGTTTAGTGAAATAATATATTATCGCAACATCGAAAATATAAAAACCTCAAGTATTCCTATTTATTATTATCTATAGTTCTTCGTCTTACATTCAATTATAATACATCAAAACCCAAGAAAGTAGCGACCACCACATCATTTGGAATATAGAAAATCTAGAAAGATATTTAGAAATACGTCCGAGATTAAAAAAAATATTCACAACATCACACCCCCCATCCGACTTAGCGCCGTAACGGGGCAGACAAGCCCTTGTCTACATTGCCTTTTAAAATATCCTAACAATTAGGACAGATAGTCTTTTAAATTGTATTAATTAATCTTGAATGTATGGAGTAATTTCAATTAATAAAAAAGACATGAACTACGTAGAAGAATTTGTCGGCATATAAGATGAGATCACGATTATTAATACAAATTATATTGATTACTACAGAGATGTTTAAAACATTAATTTCAAAAGCAACCAGAGAATGAGCTAATGTACAAAAAATAAAAGACGAAGTCGACAAATATAAATCCTGCTATAAGCAGGAAAATGTAGAAATATGATGATTAAATAAATTAAATATGTAGATGATTTTAGTATTTATGAACATACAAATCTGAACATAGACGAAAAGTACAACGAATTTATTGAAATATGTATTTAAAAGTAGAAATAACTAGAATGAATATAACAAAACATTAAGAGCTTAAATAAAAAAGAAGAGAAAAGCAATAAAGAACTGAAATTTGCATTTTAAGTAAATCTTATCATCCAAAGAACTTATTGTACCTCTTCCAACTTATACAATGAAGTACTAAAAAATACACGACCACTGGGTTATATCAACAATAGCACTTCTATACAAGGTGCTATGAATGGAATATCAAATTAAATCCTGATATCAAACATATATGAGAAAAAAAATGAGATTCTTGGCGTACAACATAGAAATTTGATGAGAAACCACCAAAAAAACAAGCAGGATTTAGGAGTTACTCAATGATTTATCACATTCATGTTCTTAAACAATTAATTTAAATTAAATTGTTGTTTCGTTGATAGTAGCAAAGCATCTTTGATACTATGGAAAGCACTTAAATCGCAAGATGTAAACCGGAATTAAACTAAAATTCTGGATTACTCACCAATACCGAAAACAAAAGCTTAAGTTTGATTACGAGCAATAGAGAGAAACTTATTAAATATAAAGAAAATATATAGAAAATCGCATTTGGAAAACAACATGGATATAGGACGTTACAAACAGTATACGAAAGTACAAGTGGACATGGATGGGACAAAGAAAAAGAGGCAGACAATACAAGACTTTGGAAGACGATTTACTGGATGCAGACAAGGTTTGGTCAAAAGTGGGGATAGAAAAGGCAGAATGGAAAGTTCTGGAGGAGGCCTTTGTTAGGATCGGCAAACTGACTTTTTATTTAATTTACTGTATAAAAGTGAATTGTGCAAATATACTATATAATTTTTACGCATAATTGAAAGAATGGCTGGTATAACGTAGAAAAAACCATATATAATTTTTTATAGTACAAGTGTGTAATGTGTATATTATCGTAACAGCATTAATGAAATGTAATTAAGTAAACGCCCTATTTTCTCATAAAAACAAATTGAGATAACGTTCGTCATACTATAAAGGGCATCCCAAAGTTATGGGACATGAAGGGACCTTAAATATCGTAGATACCAGTATACCCGGTAGAAGACTTTGTTATTTTTAAAAGTTAGTCATTCTGCATTGTCTCATTCAAAGACTATCTAAAAATTACTTGCCTCGTCTGGGAATCGAACCCACTTAAAAGTAAAAAAAACAACTCTACTTTTATGATACCAATTTCATAATTTTTTGATCTTACATTCCATCAGATTCAGATCGGAACCTGCCAGTGGACTAATTACATAAACGATTTCGGTCACAACGACAAATGGTAAATAGGGCAGGGGATGGCCCGCGAGAGGTCTTTTACCTACAACAATTCTTTTCGCCCAAAAGCATAACACAAAGCGGCAACGTCCCTTGTATAAATTGTCAATAGTATTTTTACTACATACAATATGTTATTTGTTGTAAAAAAATCCACAAAAATTATTGTGACCAAACGGCATAACAGATTTGATTAAAATTTTGCAAATCGTTCAAGATCGTTTAGAGCTAAAAAAAGCATGGCAACGGGATTAACTACGCTACAGATCGAATAATGAATGTTAGAAGACAACTTGTGATTCACGCGGAAGTTGTAAATTAAATTAAAGTTACAGCTGTCTTAAGTTGAGACGTAAGGACCTTACGATTATACATATAAACGTATCGTTAGGTATACAAGCTTTGTTACCTGTAAGATAAGAAATCGGTTGTGGTCCAAGTCAATTCCATGTGACCTTAGCATTCTGGCTACTTCCTTAAATTGTACTCGTCTTCCATTTAACGTGTAAAAAGATGAATTATCCCTAAACGCCGTTCTTGACACTACAATCTCGGTGTTCGGGACTATTGTGAACTCATCGCCCTCCTGAAATGAAGATTGATAAATGTATTAGTTTATCATGCGTCCAATATTTTTTCCCAACTGATCGTTATTCTTCTAGCTATTGTTTCAGTACCACTTTATTTTCTAAAAGAAATATTTTTGCCTAAAACGTAAATTTTCAAATTTTTTATTAACGTATTTACATTAATTGAGGCTAGATATAGTTTATATTATGGCATTATACTTATACCAATAACTTAAATAATTATTTACTTTAAAATACTTAAACGAACTTCTCTTTTTAAGCCATTGATTTGAGGACTGGCACCATATATAAATTAAGAATGCTTCTAAACGTTAAACTTAAATTGACGTTCATAATGTATACCACATTGTGTTACCTATATGGATTGATACAATTTTCATTTTGTACTACGAGTTTAGTCTACAAGATTAATTAATTTTCTTATTCAAATTAAGAAGATATATCAATTGAGATTAATTCAGTAGGCTCAAGCTTCGTAAAGCCTAAGTGCATGTTCAAAGTCGGTTCAAAGGAGATTTTGTATTTGTAATAAATATATTCTATGCAAAATGAAACAATAATGAGTTAAAGAAAATCGATAAAATATTTATTAAAAAGTTTATTTAATATGTATGAAAAATCAATTAAATATATATAGGCCATAAACCTAATATTGAAATTTACGGACATTTAATTCAGCATTATAATTGCGTAAATCTTTCAACTCCTATAAAAAGCAAATCTTTTTTAAACTTGAGCCAGTAGACATATTCACACCAAAATGAAGTTGCTTATTGTTTGTGGTGAGTGTAATAAGTGAATTTGTATCCTTATAGTGTTCAATTATATCACTTGAATTAAAATATTGGTTCTGAAAAAATACAACTCTTTGAAATGGACAGATTAAGCCAAAGTTTTCCCGACGATTATTTTACAATCGCTATTTAAAAAAAAATCAAACATTTCATAGTTAGGTTTTTTTTTCGGAATTGGAGTTTTTATATTAAAAAAAAGCTTGATTATTTGCTTATGAAACATTCCGGTATATTAATCCCTTTAAAGCTTCAGTTAAACCGATCTGTTATATATGTCAGTACATACTGTATAATATAACTTTTATTATACTATTTATCAACAGATATTTACAATATATTATAATCTATATAAGTTTAATATGTACGGTTCACTCTTAATTTAATTATGTTATACTTGAAAAAGAAAATCGGTAATTCATATTTAAATTTAATAGAAACCTGACCGGCAAACTGGCATGCCTTAGACCTAAAAGGTTGACAGCGTGTGTCAGGCACAGAATCACGCATTAGAAAAATAAATGACTACGAAACAGATACAGAAATCTGAGGCAATATGATGATGCAGCGCCACTGTTTTTTTTTTTCATAATTCTTTAATAATTTCAGTAACCATCCTCGGAGTGGCTAAAACTGCCTTGGCATACGCGCTTTGCGGTTGCCAACCAACGTCACCAGTCTGTGGGAGCGACTGGAAAACGTACAGCAGTGAATGCGACATGAAATGCGACAACCGTTACAATCCTAACCCTCCAGTGGTTATATACAATGGCCCGTGTGAAGATCTATTCCAAGTGAAACCGGACCCATTTGACCCATACAATCCGCCCCAACCCTGCAATCCGCTTGACATTTTCAACCCATGCTTATACTTGGGTGCTCGTAAAACAAAATAGAGCAAAATAAAGTATTAACATGGTGTGTATTTTTTATTAAAATTTATTTTGACAATATTTGAGGTATATACACTATGACTTTGTCACCCTCAATTAGGAGATTTAAAATTTCACCTTAATAAATAAATACTACGAAATATGTATATTCCACCTTCGCCTTGTCATCAAGGGGCAATTAGGATCGAGAGTTAAAAGTAAAACTTCTGTATGTCAAATCCAATATGTTTTTGTCGTATGGGAGTAAGTTCTGATGGTAGTGAGTAAGACTCTGAATCCGAAGTTTAAAAACTTAAAATAATGCTCTTTTAACAATTGGTTTAAAAACTCGTGTTTTCATATAATTTGCTCATCAGGAGATGCTTGTCAAACAGGAGTTTTTCAGGTCATACGGACATCGTAATAATAATTAAGTTACAAGCTTTTATGGCCTCTCACTTTTGCATGTATCTTAATCATTCATCTTTACAGACAAACTTTCTACCTCACTTCGAATGTTGGTTCACAGATTTTCCTTATAATATTTTGTAATCTCTCAACAAGCAAGTCCGCTCATAAAAATATATATTTGATGAAGCTGGTTTGCAAACGCCCAACTTCAGAGTTTCAAGACTAACTATTAAAAAACATTGACAGAAAAATAAAATAAAACAATCCAATACAAAATGTACATGGTTTTCATTGTCAAACATATCATTTCAACCCATTGATGATAAACTCTCTCAAATTAAAGACCATATTTAAATAAAGGCTTCGAATGGACAAGATATATCCACAATATTCGAATAATGGTGTATTTTAAAGTTTTTAAAGGTGGTATATATAATGTCAATAAAGAAAAAATATTGGCAATATTGTGAAATATTTATGTCAATCTTTTTGTTACTCACACGTAAGTATTTTTAAATTAAGGAAAAAATATCAAGCTAGTTAAATATCCAAGAAATTAAGCCACATTGTAATGTTGAGTATTTCAATTCGGTGATAGTTGGTAGTATAAAGTTCGCCGGGTTGCCTAGTATATACTAAATAATAGTACTGGTTCAAAAATTTCGTGTATTCATCAACGAGGTATTCCCGTGGACCATACACACGTTGTAAATAATATGAGAGTGGCAGCTGTGTGCATTATCCTAATGTATGTTAATATAAATGTGTCTTCTTAATTAATTATTATAAACTTATAATTATTTTACATAATTATAAATTTTTTAATAATTAAAAAATAATAATTACGTTTATACATATACATAGCTTCAATCCGGTAAAAAAGTGTTTTCTTTAAATATGTAAAAGTTATGT
The DNA here is from genome assembly GCF_905147105.1 of Pieris brassicae. Taxonomy (NCBI): domain Eukaryota; kingdom Metazoa; phylum Arthropoda; class Insecta; order Lepidoptera; family Pieridae; genus Pieris; species Pieris brassicae. The sequence goes on from NC_059670.1 coordinate 5,775,924, forward strand.
TAATAAAAGACAATATGTATATAGATTTACACATAATTCTTAACTATTTCTTCAGCGTCATTTGGAGTAAATACTAATAACAACAATCTCTGCCACAAACGATTTAATAATATAAAATTATAACTTTGACACTCAAGGCACAGGCGTTTTGATTGCGTATTGTAAGAACGTATTTAAAACAATTGAAAGGTTTACTTTTTTTTTTAATTAAGAAGACACATTTATATTAACTTACATTAGGATAATGCACACAGCTGCCGCTCTCATATTATTTACAACGTGTGTATGGTCCACGGGAATACCTCGTTGATGAATACACGAAATTTTTGAACCAGTACTATTATTTAGTATATACTAGGCAACCCGGCGAACTTTATACTACCAACTATCACCGAATTGAAATACTCAACATTACAATGTGGCTTAATTTCTTGGATAATTAACTAGCTTGATATTTTTTCCTTAATTTAAAAATACTTACGTGTGAGTAACAAAAAGATTGACATAAATATTTCACAATATTGCCAATATTTTTTCTTTATTGACATTATATATACCACCTTTAAAAACTTTAAAATACACCATTATACGAATATTGTGGATATATCTTGTCCATTCGAAGCCTTAATTAAATATGGTCTTTAATTTGAGAGAGTTTATCATCAATGGGTTGAAATGATATGTTTGACAATGAAAACCATGTACTTTTGTATTGGATTGTTTTATTTTATTTTTCTGTCAATGCTTTTTTAATAGTTATTGTACATTTCGGTACGCAGACAAATACATCAAAACAAAAAACATGAAAATAGGCCGTTCTCGAGTTATAATTTTTCGAACAAACCCGACAAAGTTTTGATAACTTAGAAGGTATTTTTGTCTTTAAAAAAAAAAATCAATAGCGCTTTCAACGCGCAATCAACCTTTTTAGGTTTGGGCCTCAGATTTGTGTATCCATTTCATGATCATTTGTAAATTTAATAGGCAAGTAGGTGATCAGCCTTCTGTGCCTGACGCACCCCGTCGAGTTTTTGGGTCTAAGGCAAGTCAGTTTCCTCAGGATGTTTTCCTTCACCGTTCGAGCGAATGTGAAATGCGCACATAGAAAGAAAATCCATTGGTGCACAGCCGGGGATCGAACCTACAACCTCAGGGATGAGCGTCGCACGCTGAAGCCACTAGGCCAATACTTTCTATAAATATATAGGAATAAAGACATATTATATATTTTTCAAAAACAGTTTTTATTTTATCATAATTAAGACTTAGATCTTGTGACGGGTATATATTTCTTTCGTAAATTGCAATAAATCAAATAATAATCCACACGTATCCGCAAGATATGTATATAAATAACATCGTCCTTACTACATACTAGCATATCAGGCTAATATCAAATGCTTATAACGAAAAAGCATGCTCGCATTATGATCCTTTTTCTACTAAGCTATTTTACACATACATTGTGACTATAGCGATTTGAAAAAATAAAACAATGAGTAATGACTGGAATATTTCATAATAAACATACATTTTTGACATCCATTTTTTTTAATAGCGCCACAGTGCAATTCTAAAGTCCATTATGACCTGTTACTACTACTTTAATAGCGTCTCATGACGAACCGATTTTAACAAATTGCATTGTTTCAATCACACGCTTAGTAATTTGACATTAACGTATATTGTGTCGATTATATAAAAACCCAGTTAATGAACGTAAAATACTATATACGCATACATAATAAGAAATATGAAAGTGATAATCTTGTGTGGTAAGTTACTTTTGTAATTTTAAATTAATAGTATTAGTATATACGAAGTAATTAAAACCCAAACAATGACATATATAATTTCATAAATATATTTTAATTTTCTCAGGACTCTTTCATTAAAATTGTTGTGATCTAAAATACATATACTAAAATGAGTTTGTTTCGGCATGAACTGTTGTGCCTACAATTCTTTCTGTTCTTCTGTTTCTTATTCATATGACAAAGTAGCAAGCAGGTTAGTTTATAGTATCGACTGAGCTCCCGCCGTTGGACACCCTATAACCTGCTAGAACGAACAAGTGTATTGATTTAATCGAACGGACTTCCATAAAAGCCCATATCAGTTTGAATATACTTCGATCACTTAACGTTATTACACATAATTAATATATATTAAAATCATTTCAGTAGCACTTTCGTCTCTGGTTTTATCTAGTGCATATAGAAATAACAATGGATTTCTATGTACCTGCGCACCGGGGCCACTACTATGTGCAAGTGACTTCCAAACCTACGCCGGCGCTTGTAACATGAGATGCGCGTCCATTAATAAGGGAATAGAACTGTATATTTTATTCTACGGTAGTTGTCAAGACTATTACAATAACTTAATTTCCAAAAAAAATCTTGAAGTAAAAGGTTTCCCTAAGCCCCACGTAAAACAATGATGGTCAAATAAAATATACTCAAATCATTTAAAACTTTAAAGTGACTGCGTTTTTATTACTTAAGTCGTATTTTATTCAAAAAAAATATTAAAAAATCTGTTAGTTACACTAACGTAATAACACCAATCACATGCAGGGTACGGTTATCGTATTCTATGTGTTCTTAAAAATGAACTAAGCGAGCATATTCAGAGGGTGATATTTCATTAACACATTGCTTATTGTACCAAAACTTTTAAAAGTCTACAGTATTCCACACATTTTTAATATATTAATAGTCCCGTACCGACAATTTGTTGTAATACAATTTAACGTACGAAAGGAATATATACTCGTTACAAGACAGTTTGCCAAGATGCTTATTTCTACAAAAATCTCTTCACATCACGTCACATGTATGCTGACGTCGTACAAATTTACAATAGAGAATCAATTCGAACCGTACCAAATTCGTCGTACGTATATTGATTTGAGACACATAGATTGGTGTGATGATTTTGACTTGCTTTTAAATCCTTCTAATATGCAATGCTTAGACATCGGTTAGTGGCGAGGATCGACTGAGATACTATGCCTAGGGTTACGATTAACTGTATTATTCAAGCATTAGCGTCCTGTCAATAATCTTGATCAGACCTTATCCTGAACTGTGCAATAAGTTACGTAAAAAATGGGAGCTGCGACGACCTCTTTACGACAGTTAGCAATTTTCTTCCCATTCCTACTAAAATTATGCTAGCAGAGAATCTCTTACTTCCTATCTTAGACTACGCTGATATATGGTATTTTGCTCTTAATGAAAATCTACTTTCCGTCCTTTTTCGTTCGGAATTTGTGCATACGTTTCATTTATGAAATCCTTAAATTTGATCAGATCACGGAATACCGTAACAAACTGAACTGTCTTATCCGCAACGTCCTAGCTGTCATACTTTCCCTCCTGCAACCCATACATTTCGATCCCAAAACTCCTGTATATTTAAAGGATAACTTTTATTTTCTTGGCTCCAATAATTGACTATTCCACCTGTTCCAAACGCATAGATGCAACTTTTCAATTCGTCTAAAGAGAAGAAGAGGGAAGAGACTAAATTTATATTTAAGAAACGATTGACAACATTATACCAATAAACAGTTGATATTTTTACCTGAAGGTATTTTTATAAGTTAAGTAAAGGTTTACGTTATGTATTGTATTTTTTATGTGTATGTCATAAATATTTGGGTTGTCTGGAAGAAACTAGAAAAAGGAAATTATTATTATTATTATTCATACTAAGAGCAGTGTTGGCCTAGTGGCTTCAGCGTGCGACTCCCATCCCTAAGGTCGTAAGTTTGATCCCCGGCTGTGCACCAATAGATGTTCTTTCTATGTGCGCATTTAACATTAGCTTGAACGGTGAAGGAAAATATCGTGAGGAAACCGGCTTGCCTTAGACCCAAAAAAAAGTCAACGGCGTGTGTCAGGCACAGAAGGCTGATCACCTACTTGCCTATTAGATTAACAAGTGATCATGAAGCAGATACAGAAATCTGAGGCCCAGACCCAAAAAGGTTGTAGCGCCATTGATTTTTTTATTCACGGAGTTCATAGGTCACGATTACTCTCGACTGTGAATCTTAAGGTAAGCGAAGCGTATAGAAACCTTATTATAGGTAGATTCACAAAATTTAAATTAAAGCTGTAATGAAAGGCAACTTCTTATTTCTCAGTTTCTAACGTTCCTGTTTTTTGTTACGTAACAATGGAAACTTTACAGGCAAGTAAGAATTCGTGATAAAATCACGACTTAAGGGTGACGTGCTTCTAACCCTTAGTTAATATCCCATTTAGGTAAAATTACAGGTATAAGAAAATATATTTTGGTAAAAATCCCAAACTGTATTTCATCATTGAAAATAATAGCTAAATAGTACACATGCAAGTTTCATGTATAATATAAATATTTCATTAAAAATTCATCAAGGTTAACGGCGTCACACAATTTTATTAATATATTTAATATGGTTCATTGGAAATGGATGTAAAATAAAGTATAAAGGAACATCTAATCTTCATTGTATCACAGTTGTGAAGTCACATCCACACACATTTGTACAATATGAAGACCATTTTAGTATTTGGTAAGTTTGCAATGTTAATTATCTCATTTTTCATGATTAACCTACTACTATGTTTGATGCATTACAATTTAAATGTATTAATTACTAATTTTATAATCACGACAAATTATGCTGAAAATAAATAAATGTTTGCAACTTGAAAATAAATAATTTTAGTATGAGAAATTTTTAGAGTTTAACAAATTTGAGACATCAATACAGAAATGTGTCTGCCCAATGCCTCATTAGGTCCATACAAAAAATATATGCAATTGATTCAATAGTAGTTACATAAATATTTTACTTATTTGGTTTCAGTAAGTGTATTATTAATAGGAGTAGCATCAAAGCCACATGAATTGGATCCTAGACAATGTCCTTGCCCTACAGAACCCGAGATATGTGGGAGTGACCTTAAAACCCATGCAGGATTATGCAACATGTATTGTAGAGCCGCTATTGAAAATAAACAAGTTAACATCTTATATAATGGATCATGTGAAGAGTTGTTCGAACATCTGTATAATCCATTCAGAACTTATGAGTTTTTTTATGATCTGATAAAAAATTCATATCGTAAATAGCAACTATATGTGTAGATAAATTTTTATTCTCCATAAGAAATTACTGTAATAGAAGTTTTGTACATACATCTTTAGTTTATGTTACTATATTTTAACTAGTAAAGTATAAATAAAGTAGTAATAATTATGTATAATGTTATATTTAAATAATATAATAATCATTATATAAATTAAGATAACATTAGTTTTATTACTTACCCCATCAATGATCTGGCAAAAATGCACAGATACTGTAGCACTATTCACATTCGGAAATTTGCTTGATGAATGTAGCAGTACTGATATCTTCTTAGATCTGATCTTGCTTGCTCGATAACCAAACACAAAAAGCATGGAATCTATAACATTGCTTTTTCCACTTCCATTTGGTCCTATGATAGCTGTGAAACTCTGAAAATTATGTTATACAATAGTAAATTTAACAACGTACTAAATAAACTTCCATAAAACATGTTTGTTAATTCAGCAAGTAAGACACTGAATATAATTTATAAAATTCTTTGGGTCTTTTAAAGCTTTTTAATAACCGTATTACCTTGTGAAAAGGGCCAAGTTTTTGAACACCCGCATAACTTTTAAAGTTTTCGTTTAGAATGTGCGTTATGATAAGCCTTGGTCCGGTAGTATCAAAAGTAAGAGCCGGTCTGGGAGCGGGAGGTATGTAAATATCACCTATACGCATACCCCCTTCCTCATCATCAGATATATGATCTATTTCATCATCGTTGTTACGGTTTTCTCCGTTTTCACGAGACGGAGCCTCATCTACATCCATAGGTTCGTCAACGGCTTTTTTGTTTGATATTTGCATTTCAAAATACAAACATACGATGTCCAAAAAAAAAATTACAGAATCATTTAATATTGTTAGAGTTCAGATTACCGAATATATTTTAACAAAATTAAACTCCATACAACGGCTCAAATATGAAATTTGAAAATTGTATACTATAAATTATAACTATTAACAAAGGTGACAATCAATAATCTGCGCCTAAATTGACAAAGACATATACATGTTATCTATCAAAGAGTATAAAATAATTTCGTGTACCCGTCAAACGTCAGTTTTTTTATCTCATAATTAAATAGTTATTCCTATATATTCCTATATATCCTATATATATTCCTAGTAAGCTTTATTGGTTATATTGAAGGTAGAAATGTCTGTTACTGTTTGTAACGGATTAATAAAGCACCAATGAGCTTTCATTTGTAAGTTTCTAAATAATTATTGTAATTTCCAAAAAAATACATTATCTAACTGTTGTTAAATCTATAAGTATCCCCGAACAATACGTTTTCTGCTAAAAAAACACACTTTGTCGGTACTCCTCTTTTCGAACACACGTTACGAACAGTATCGGTAGGCATGGTGAAATAGGAGCATGCACTTACATATTTGTGGAAACAACACGCAAATACCTACATAGTCGAAATAACTAACATCACCGCATACAAGCATTCGAGTTCGACCAGTCACCACAAGTAGCAGTCGTTCATGAGTATACGTATGGCCAGCCATATTCCCCTCGCTATATTTTAAGGAGAGAGACAACCCGACGCATGGACACCAACACAAGCAATGTTATTAAGCGAGCATAACGATCCTTGAAATATGAACTATAAGTAAAACAATGATAATACTAATTATACTGAAATCATTTGATACCACATGGATCACGGTTTGCTGCCACTTTACATTAAAAGTCCTGTATGTTGACGGTCGCCCCGAGTCTGGAAATGCAGCAGAGAGATTCAGTCTCTTTATACTGGAGCAAATCATATTCAAGCACTATTATCGTATAAATATTGATTTGTATTATAAAAGAGCTTTGCAAATAGCTTTAACGTACGATTTAAATTTATTCATTGACAACACTTGTATCTCACGAGAGATTTTGTTGAAAAAAACGTATACACGTGCTTTTCACCGTGGCCACGCACGCTGAAAAGCACGCGAAACGTCGGAAAAAATTAAAATTTAGAATTATATAAATAATTATATGTTTTTAATAATAAAACATAGCTTAAATCCGTTCAAAAAGTGTTTTTGTTAAAACGTATACAATTGCCTTGGAAAGAATTACTCATCTTATGCAACCTTGTGGTTAGTGCACTAATTTTGTCTTCAATACGAGTACTATAATTATGGAAGCTACTATTCTTTTTAAAGATATCGAAATTTTTCCACACTTATACAAAATATTCTCATGAATGTATTGACTTGCTAAAGTCAAAAACTTTATATTCTCAAGCGATGGATTTCGTCGTTTTACTTTAAATAAAAGCGAAGAGTCATCAGCAAACAGTACTATCTCGTGAAGCTCCTTTACAAGAAATGGTAGTAATATTACTCAATACAGGCAGCACAGATATGGGTCTAAAGTTTGTGGGGTCAGAAGTGCTGCCCGCTTTGCATAACGGAGTGATTTTACTTAGCTTCATCTGGTCTGGAAAAACTCCTCAATCTATACATTCATTAAATATTATAGCTAATTCTGAACTGATAGCATTGATTGCTGCACCTGCTTTAGTTTGTATTAAGATGCAGAGTGTTAGAATAGAGCGGTAGAATATGAATTCTACCCGTATCATGTCGACGTCCGTGGTTATACAACTTTTTTTATGCAGGTTTTGCCATGAACTACGCTATGAGGAACCAGCTACCCACTGAAGAAAAGAACGTATTGATTCTTCAAAAGCCAACGGCCTGCCAAGGGCCTTCTCTGGCATCGAGAGTGGCCGTATCACTATAGCTGAGCCTCTTGCTCGTGTGCCCCATTCTATTTAAAATATTTCCATTAAAGCACGAAAATTAAAAATACTTCTTGTAAGGTGTATTAATATTAGATATTTCAATTTAAACTTAATTCAGGATATTTCTACCAGATGTTTGGGAGTTTGTATTTTGATAAGCTGGTATTATAATAATTCAAAATGAAATATAATTGATATGATAATTGTCAGTTGTCAAAAATGGCGAATCGAACAGTGAAAGACGCCAAATCAATTCGAGGAACAAATCCTCAATATTTAATTGAAAAGATTATTAGATCTCGAATTTACGATTCCAAATATTGGAAAGAAGAATGTTTTGCATTGACAGCCGAATTACTGGTAGACAAAGCCATGGAGTTGCGATATGTCGGCGGGGTTCACGGGGGTTTTATTTATCCCACTCCTTTTCTGTGTTTAGTGCTAAAAATGTTACAAATTCAGCCAGAGAAAGATATTGTCGTTGAATTTATAAAAAACGAAGAATTTAAGTACGTCCGTGGATTGGGTGCCTTTTACATGAGACTTACAGGTTCCTCTGTAGACTGCTACAAGTATCTTGAACCTTTGTATAATGATAATAGGAAATTACGGCGGCAAAATCGTCAAGGACAGTATGAAATAGTCCACATGGATGAATTTATTGACGAGTTATTACGTGAAGAACGCTTGTGTGATATAATTTTACCGAGAATACAAAAAAGACATGTGTTAGAAGAAAATAATGAGTTAGATCCTAAGGTTTCAGCATTAGATGACGATTTAGATGAGGAAATGCCTTCAGATGAAGATATTGTAGAGCCAGAAACCAAAGAGAACAGAAGAGAGAGTGATAGGAAGGACAGAGAAAGAAGAAGAGATAGGTGAGTTACATAGTTCATAATGTTTGAAATGTGATTATTTTTTATAGGGATTTCATATTATATAGTTATAACTTAACTCTTAATTTAAGCAAAACTAAAGTTTGGGACAGCAACAGGGTCCAAGTGAAATTCAGTTTTATTATGCATCCTTGTTACATGTATCTAGAAACTCAATCAGCATATATTTAGTTTTGTATTTAATTAGTATTAACCAATTGAACCATTTTAAGGCATAGGAGATACAGAATATTGTTTAAATAATTGTGTTAAGAAATATACTACACACATAAATTTTTAAGACAAATTTTTTTTTTTAAATGTAAATTACTTCTCTGACAATGAAACCTAAGTGAAAATTTTGATCTTAGGCAACTTTATTGATAAAAAACATAAATCTGTTTAGCACTTAAAGTACAATAAGTAGACAGAAAACATACATATAATAACTTAAGTAGGTAATATACAATCATGCAATATCTACTAATATATAAGCAATGTAGCTGTCAAAATAGGTCCTGTTGCACAAAATTACTTCACCTGTTTTCGAGCTCTGAATTAAAGTATCACTCTATATTTACTATATTTATTTCAAAGAAATTTTTACATAGGTTCATAATTTTACTTTTAATACTTTTAGATCGCGCGACCGCCCTAAAATAATTAATGACCGACGCGAAAAAGATCGCAAAAGAGATCGTTCAAGAAGTAGAGATCGCGACCGTAGACGTGAAAGAGAACGCGAACGTGAAAGGGAGAGAGAACGACCTAGAGAAAGAGAACGGGATAAAGATAGAAGAGATCGCCATGAACCTGAAAGAAGAAGAGACAGAGGGAGATATTAATATTATCGTTGTTAAATATCAAATAAAGTCTTACAAGTAACAGTGTTATTTTCATTATTTCTCAAGTTGTTGTCATCACTACAGTATTGTTAAAACCGAAAATTAATCAGAATAAATTCATATGCATAAGCGTTATTTAAGACCCGACTGTTCTATGTTTGAAGTCCCATTACCAAAAAGCATCAATACATAATATGACAGCAGCCAGCTCTAAAAAAATAATAAAAGCAAATATATTTTTCATGTATACAAATGTTGGGAAAATAAAATCAAGTATTAAAAAATACAATTTAATTACATAATATTGTTCCATTCATTTTGCATTACAATATATACAGAAATCACAAAATTTCAAAATAAATATTATTACAAAGTACAGTAAACAATCTTGATTGATATTTAAAGTATGTATATTAAGTAAAAATAAATTATTATAATTAATTTAAGTAAAAAAAATAAAGGCTGCCTTGTAAATTGTTTGAAGCTAAAAAGTTAAAAGCTTTCAATTGCTTGCACCCACAAGTTATCACCCTACATTACCAAAGACTAAATGAAATTCAAACAAAAATTAAAATATGTAACATTTACAACAACTTTTGTACATATTTCCCTAAATACAAATTGTCTACTATATTCTATATGTAATATCACAAAATATAATTTTGCTTTTAGCTATATTGCTATGATCTCATTTCTCGTTTTTCAACTAACCATAATTAAAAACTGGATCTCTGCAGATCTGATTCAGCACACATTAACATTTTAACACTACTGTAGTTAAAAGTCATGAGTATATTATTTGATTTTAAATATTAAGACTTCGTTTAGGTTTTATTTAATGTGACTAACACCTCCCAATAATAATAATGATATTTTTATCAGAGTATGAAAAGCTATTTTACATAATTTTTGCAAGTAATTGTGCTCATGTTTTGAAAGGTTATCTGAATTAAAACCCTTTCAAATTTCCTATTTTATATGTATGTAATGGGGAGTAAATGGTTTGATATTTAATTTTACTAGGACACACCAATATTGATTTTAAATATGAAGCTCTTCAAGAGTAGTCTCTAGTAACTAGAATAAATATTAAACATTTTTAAAGTTATAGCTTACTATAACTCTGGCAAGTCAGATTAAAATAGACATATTGAGTTTTGATAAATTTCTAGTTCATAAAGACCTAAAACGTAGGCGCGTTCATAATAAATATCCTTTTTTCTTCATTTTTGATCCATCTCAACAGCCTGTCCACAGCCCGAATAGCTAGATCTTTTTCCATAAGTGGATCAAATGTTACATACAGCTCAAAACCATTTGTTATCTGAAAATAATATTTTGAAATTTAATGTACTTCTTTTATTAACCAACCTTAACAGATTATAATTTAATTTTTTATTTCAATAAAATATCTTTAGCTTGTAAAGTTTAACAAAAAATAATAGAGACTGAGTTAGCCTCTAACTTTCTACTATTTATTGAAGAACCATTAAATCACTCACCCATGCCAAGATGGTATCTTCAGAATTGGACCTGAAAATCAACTTAGCCGGTGATCGTGCACAATGTATCTTACTACAAAATTCCCTATAATTTCTCACATAATCCATGTCTGATAGTTTCTCCACCTTTTTCTTAACAACATCACCCCCTTCTTTGTGCCTCTGTCTATAGTCTTGTAATCGATCCAAACTTATGGGGTCAGAGGTGAATAACTGAGCTGTGGATTTGCATTTATACATAAAGTGTCTTATTTCTGGAATCCCTATATGTTTAAGAGGGTTAGTGGTTGTGAGATCTTTATTTCTGTTCAAAGCATCATTGATCGCTGTAAGGCAGTTTGATCGTCTTAGTTTGTCTGCTATAGTGTGCTTGGCTTGTGACAATGGATAAAAGGCGTCACGTTGTACGGTAAGTAGTAATAGACAGGCTTGACAGTCTTCGGATATGTATGATACATGGCCGTGAAGAAATCCCCTAAAAGCAGATTTATGGTTATGTCATATTGACTGATATTTGACTAAAATAGGAATAAAAAAAGCCACAACGATTTATTTCAATATTGAAAAGAATTCGTTGCTGTTTGTGTGTGTGTTTAACAGACACTGTGATTTTAACAGACTAAAATAAGGTAGAAGTGTCATTAAAAAAGAACTGTTGTTACTTATTTAAAAAAAATGTTTGCTTAAATTGTAATAAAGTAAAAATCTTACGTTGCATCAAACTTTGGTAAACAAATTGGCGTCCAACTTTCAGCAGTTTTGAATGACTCAGAACTCCGCACCAAATTGAACAGTAAATGTATATCAGATGGATGTAATGTATACTTTTTCATTCTAACTAATGTTATTAATTGATTTCCAGCTATCAGTATAGCAAATACTAAATCTCTTATTTTGTGGCATGTGGAAATTATAGCACTTGTGATATTTTCTCTAACTTTCTCTGGCAATGGTAAGCATCGGACAGCTCCAAGTAAAAATGCTGGGTCTTTCTCCATGAAAATGAGTAAATTGTCTATAAGACGCTCAGCACCAGACAGTAATCGCCGTAAATCGTAATTTCTACGCTGCTCGAATATTCGGTTTAGTTGTGTTAGCGTTAATACTGAGACAATTTGGTTGAAAGCATACCTGAAATTGATAAAGCATGAAGAATTAAATTGAATTGATAATAAATTTCTGAAAAAGTATATTGTTACAGAATAATTTTTATTTAGAGTCAGTCTCTTATTGATCAAAACTAATTCAGTCTGATATAGCACTATTTTTCAAAACTGAGAAACATTTATTCATCTAAATTGGAAGGCAACCTGGAACTAAGAGTTTCTTGTATACATATTTCTCATCCCTTCAAGTCCCTGATAAAAGATTTATGGCATGTAGAGAATAAGAGCATCCAGGGAATATGCACCAGCAGTAAAGCTATATATGGATGGAAGTAACATAGACTGTTTGGTTGGTATCAATGTTTCCTTATAGAATAATGATGCCGAATCTAAATCATAAATTAAAAATATCTTCATGCTGTTCCATGTATAAAGCTATTCAAGGAACACCATTCTTTCAATCGAAGTAGTTAAATCTGCGGAAATATTGAGTGGATAATCAATAAAAAAATTTTTTTTGCATTTAAGCATATGCACAGGAATAAAGGGGATTGAAAGAGCACACCAACCGGCAAAAGAAGCTGTGCTTTTCAAACACAGTAGCAGTATATGTATGGATGACAATATAGTTGGGGAATTAGTAAAGAAAATACATATTTTTAAAAATAGCATGTTTGAACTAAAGAAAATTTTGAGTTTTGATTACTTTAGTAATGTCATAATAAAGTTTTTATAATGAGTTAGGGAAATTTTATTACACAAACTTAAATTGGACTTTTCATATTGTAATTTTTCATTAATTTGCAGTGCATCTTAAAAAAATTATTAATTTTTCTGTATGTTGTGTTAATGTTTAACAGACAATTTATGTACACTTACGTTAACTGTAAAACTAATTGTGTTTCACTCTCATTCGATTTTGACATGCCTACTAATATAAGTGGTCCCTTTACTAAAAACACTGCCTTACAGTCTTTTGTGATGATGGACCTTAAAATATCTCGATTTTGTTCTTCGACAACACTAACTAAAGCTTGGATTACTCCACATAAGCCTGCTAGTTTATCTTCATTTCCATATCTGAAATTAAAATATACATAGTTATTTTAACTATAAACTCAAATGTAAATATACCCAAATAGCAAAATCATTAATAAAATTTAGTTTGGTTAGATCAGATAAGTAAGTTGACACTTAATTTGAGTGACATCTCCAAAAACCTAGTTCAAACTTACACAGTAAGACTTAGCTATTAAATGTTTAGTATTAGTTAATTTTTTAATCAATCTGACAAAATATCAATTATCTAATTGAGACTATACAATGTTAAGGAATGGTTTGTGTTGCTAAAGTAAGCATACAGTGGACAAAACTCTTATGTGCAATTTAAAAATTTATTAAAGACCTTGTATAAATGGGCTTTCCAGCAGAGCTCAGAATAAAAACATGTTTCTCTTTATTAACTAGTTCTGGTGATTTTAAATAGTCATCCAATTCACTTTCTGTATCATCACCATTCTGCTCTTGTAAGTTTGAATTGCTCACTGAAGAGGATATGGCTTCCTGCAATTATGAAATTTATAAATAAATAATAAACTTAAAATCTTCTGAAGTTATTATTATTTTTGTCTGTTAATTATTGTATAGGTAAATTACAATAAAACCGCCCACTTAATAACATTGTAGTATGTGTTAACCTTAAGTTATTTCATTAACAGTATTAAGATTTTAAACGCAAAATAAACGATTTTGTGAAAGTATTCTTAAGACTTACATCTTTATTAAGCAAATTTTCACTAGACTTAGTTTCTTTTAGTGCCTTTGAACATTCACCAATTTCACTTTGAATCTCACTAATTGTACTGGATTTTTTTGTAACATCTGTAGCTCTGCCTTCAAGACTTGAGTTCATCTCAGTAGCAAACTCTTCAAAAGAATCCGTAGGATTCAAAATGCTGTCGTGAGATGCACCTGGTTCGAGATCTTTTTCAGGATTATCATGACTACAGATGTTTTGCATATTATCTTTTGATGTTGACGCCATTACAACAAAATATTTTCAAGAAAATTATCAATCAATTTAATAATACTAAAATAAATCTTTGATTCCATGAATATGTTTCTAATTTCTATTTCAATTTTCCAAATAAAGAGATAAACATCAATTTCAAATAGCAGAGACAACTACTTCTTAATGGTAAGTGGCAACCGTCATCATCAATAACAATGACAGTGACACCCTATTTGCTACGACCTACTTGACACCTACAACTTATATATTTTAATACATTTGAATTTTACGCGCCTACTTACTTAATTTACCCCATGTTAATAGTTAAGCTGATATTATTGAGTTACTGGTAATTAAGGTTCATTTGCGTACAAAACAGGCAGGCTGCTTGATCTAATCTGTATGTAATTTTTATAAACAATATATCCAATATAGTCTAAGTACTAACAAAAATAACAAATTTATCAAATTAAAAACATCTAAAACTTTTCTGTGTACTCCGTCCATTAATTAATAAAAAATAACCTGTGAGGTGAACTAGAAACTCTGTGGAGAGAATTGGTCACTATTGAATTCAGGATCATCGGCTATACGTCATAGAACCGACAGGTTGGAAACTGAAGATAATTCCTTGTGCAACTCCTAGTCAATCGATATCTTCTCAACTAACTAGCAAACTGTCTTGGCTTAAAGGGGAGGAAACACGCCGTTTGAACGATTAATAACAATAAGAATATGTATAGCTGTTATTGTTGTAGTTTAGTTTTTATTATGTCTGTAAATATGTTATTTTTAATATAATCAGCAGGCCACCCCGTGCAATGTAAATAATAAAGTGATTTGATCAGCGAGAAGTTAGTTTGATACTATGAAATATTAATATTGCTATTATGTTATTCGTAATAAAGAAACGTACATATAGAAAGTAGGCATATTAACATTATTTCAGGAGGTAAACAAGTATATGAAATACAAATATGTATATATACGAGTACGAACTACGAATGTGAACATTATTCTAAATCGTGATTTAATTTTTTTATATTATAAAAATGATACAAATAGTCTATATGTAATTGAATAGTAATAGTATCAATATTGAAAGAGCATTTTTACTAAATAAAAAAAATATTACGCGGAAGACTTAGTTGTATTTTCTTTTAAATATGTGTCGGTTGCCTAAATCAGAATCCTGTAAAATTTCTACTATTGTGATATTATATTTAGCGACTACTATTGCTTTTCGAGAAAAGGCCTGCCAAGCAGACCTTGTCCACAGACAATTTCTTTGAAGGTGGGAAAATCTGCAACACTTGTGCAATTCGAAATATCCTAATTTTAGAATGACGACCTACCGAATCCTAATCCTAAAGTTTATAACATATATAATCTTTATTATTTGCAAATTTTAAAAGTAACAATTAACTTAAAAAGTATTCACACAAAGTACCTATAAAAAATTGTAAAGAATAAGACAAAAAAGTTTACTTAAATAAATGATCATTTTTTATTAATTAAAAAAAATTGTAGATATTTTTATTTTAACTTTAATATTTTTTTAGCTTAATTCATAAAAAGTCCTTACTATATGTGAAGGTAAAAGCTGCTCCGTTGCTTCGTTGCTCGCGTGGCAGCACCGCAAGCCAATACTCAACTATGTTCAAATTGTGTCTATATCCTTTATAATATTAAAAGTCCACAAATAGAAGACTCTGATGTTCCTACGAAATGGTTGTCGATTTTTGATTCTTGAACAAGTTCAACTCTTCCGTCCATGCGACTGCCATAATTTCCAAGATTGCACGGGTCCCATCTGAGCAGTTTGACTTCCCCAGGATTTCAGATTTTTCTGATGGTTTTGTGCAACGATACACGCGATGTTGCAACTCACTTGCCTCCTTACTAAACCGGGAACCCGTGTAGTAAGTGAGTGAATCGGTGGCAATGTAGCTTTATATATACGAGAGGCTTTAGTAAGTTATTAATAAATTTTACATAATGCGGTAGATTATTGTAATCCTAATTCCCAAGTCGCCGACAAATAATTTCCTTCATTTTGATACAGTGATTATCCTTATCAACCTTAAGGCAGAGTTGTACTTTGCCGCTCGAAAATAAAATACAATAATAAGTATCAAGACGGGACTACTATATACTGAAAGTCTCCGTAACGATCGACATTTTTATATGTTCTCAGTGTGACCTCACAGTAGCGATATTGTGAAGATTATGTATTTAATATGATTATTTTTTTTCGTCATTATTGTATTCGCTTAGTACTATAAGGATAATATATGTATTTTTGTGAATAAATAACATAAGTTCCAATAATTCCTTCTTTTATATTGAACCAACTTCACAACTATTAACTAACAATATTTCTGGTTTCTATTAATTAGTTTTGATTACGTTGACAATAAAACGTATTAAACGATATTTATTTGTATAAGGTACCCCGTATTTAAATGTTCTCTTTTTTTAATGTTCGTGTCAAAGATCGTCAATCAATCATATAAACCTGTCTATGGGACCTATTTTCTCTAAATTCGAATAATTGGATAACTATCTTACTATTTTCTTATAAATATTATAAAAAAACAACCTATTTCATTCGTTCACTATTAAAAAGGATCAACAACAATATTAAACACTATAATCTTACTTGGTTATTAATAAGAAATCTCAACAAAGATCGGAGCTATTTTTTGTAGCAATCATACAATGATACAAATTAATAAGTAAACACTTTAAGATCTTGTCTATGTTGATGAATTCAGACTTAAGTATAGTTAAACTAGAATCCTAGATTTTTATTCACTACAAGCTTTTGTCTTTACCACGGTTTTATTTTCCTTTAAATTTGCGGTAGTAAGATACCCGGTACTTCCTTAACTTTTTATTTACAATTAAAACTTATTCGAAGCAATACAAGCGAATAAGTGAGAATTTAGAATTTGATGCTGATGATTGATGAGCAATGATGAAAATTGATACGAGTATTGTAAAAAAAATTCAATAATTCCGTCCCTGTCGAGTTTCACGTTCATCTAGCTCTACATAGTATACATAAACGTCTCAAGTCCACCCTGATCTTATCCTTATCAAATATTATTTTACATTCAAGCTATCCGATCCTTTACCCTTCAGATCCTTTATAAAGATTTATTCATATATAAAATCAGCTTTTGTCTTTATACTTTAGACTAAATTCAGAAAAGAAACAATGACACGATTTATTATCGCCATATTTGAATTCTTCTTCGACGTTAGAAGTCGATAGTGTAAACAGTTCCTCAGCGCATGTGATGGTCCATTCCAGGCATG
The DNA here is from genome assembly GCF_905147105.1 of Pieris brassicae. Taxonomy (NCBI): domain Eukaryota; kingdom Metazoa; phylum Arthropoda; class Insecta; order Lepidoptera; family Pieridae; genus Pieris; species Pieris brassicae. Next base: position 5,793,480 of record NC_059670.1, read on the forward strand.
ACTTCTTCTTTCTACCAGCCGCCTTGCCATGAATTTTTCCCATAACTATGAGCTGCGAGAAGTCGTATCGGTGTTGCAACAAAACGAGTCTCAGACGTGACTTTCCCCATATTTAAATGACAAACTTAAACACGATTTTAATGATGTTCTTTGAAGAAAGAACATTAATACGGAATAAATATAGTTCATTCGTTCCCGCGATGTTGTGTATCGAAATTATAGGCTGCGCACGCTTTGCGTTTGGGCCTGCGTACTAGGGATGTCCAGAAAGGCCAGCCATAGCGGCCCATGGACACCCATTTTAGTGGGTGCGTTTCCCCACTATGAGGGACGAATTTGCTCTCTTTTTAAACAATTGGAGGTCGTATCCCCCAAGGAAGATCTCCACAGTTTAATATGAAATGCCTTGCGAAGGAGACCGTGGAAGGCTTCCAGCCATCAAGGTGATGTGGATGCAATATGGAGTTAAAGTAACTAAGTACTAGTTACGTGGGATTATAGTAAAACATAAGCGAATAACCAAACCCTTTATATATTTATCTCTCAATGTGTCGGCAACTCTTGTCTTAGTATCGTGGCCATAGCTGTACAGTAAGATCTGGCGCGAATAATTTTCCTCTACCAATTTCATGCGCTTCTTTTACTACAGTGTATAGTTTGAGGTTCTTTGACTTGATCATTCCATCTCGTTGGCGAACGTCCACGTGATATTTTTCCTTTGGTATTGCCAATCACAATCCATTTCTCTAGTTGCTCGTCGCCTCTTCACATTTTGTGACAAAAGTACGAAATTAAGCGTTGTATGGTTAATAAAGGGGTTTTAATATAGAGCTGCGTAAGGATCGATGCATTGCGTTTAGCGAATCTCGGTTAAGAAGTATAATTTACAGGTGCTAAGCTATGTTTAAAGAACTTTATTTTATCATTACAAAATTGTATTTTATTTAAATGAGAAACTTAACATTATGTTTATAAGAGCGAGACACGTCCCAATTTCAGATTCACTTTGAGATGTATTTTAATGCCTTTTTGAATTTGTTAAACGCGCTAATATTGATTCCTTATTTTAATAATATACAAGTTACAGTAACGGTTCTGCGTCGGTCAAGACTTTTTGGATTATTAAAAAATGTCATTATTATATCAGATGAGGTGCCCAAAAGTCTAAATAAACTGGAAAAGTTTCGAGAAAAATCCAGGGGCTATAAACGGCGGCGGAATCGGCGGTGGCGTTTTGGTACACATTGTATAACCTATACACTAACTTGTTCAATATGAAATTTCAGTTCGATTTCGAGTCAAAATAACCAATCATGAACTCCATGAGTTATTAACTGACCGCCTGTTTTTTTTATTGATTGCGTGAACGATAGACTAACGGGCCATTCAAGTATTACGTAAGCAGATTTACCGCAATTTATCCCCCTCCTCCTCTTGTCAGCAAAAGAGGCAATTCTGACATAATTAATAGTACATAAACGTATTCATTTTTTGTAGAAATCCTCGAAAATTTATTTCGTTTTCAAGCATAGACAATGTGTGGGTGATATGTGTGAAAAAGTAAATAATTACCGTTGACGTAATCATCAAATATGAAAATCAAAGAAACCCTCACCCCCATAGTGCTATTATAATAATCTCTTGTTTATTTATACAGGTTGTAACAAAATTAAAAATCAATATCGGCAAAGGGCGATAACCCTTAAATAAAATATAAAGGGTTATAGGGTAGGTAGGTAAGTAGGTAGTGGTTAGCACAAAAAATCTATACCACGTATTTTTAAAGATATACCATTCAAAAAGTAAATCTATTTTATGCACCCTGTCATATTACATAATTACATCCGGCTGGAATTTCAAATGTAGGTACTATGCAATGTTATTAGTGACATAAAAAGATTGCGGATTTAGTGCGAACTCCAAAGTGTAAATAAAATTAAAAGAGTTTTTATATAATGAATATACGGGGCTAGCAACTACCCTAACTGCCCTAACATCCGACTTTGGCTTTACGTTGATTTATGGGACAACCTGTATAAGGGTATAATAATATAAATCCTTCGTTAATTGAAGTTTAAGTAGGCAACGTTCTTTATAGGCTGTATAAAAATCTCTATAGCGTAAAGAGAGTCAATCAAAAACATCACTATCAAAGAGAAAAAGGATTTATGAATGCATATCACAAGAGGGCAGAGATCGTGCCCTCATCATGGCTAGTCTAAGAGTTGACTAGGAATCTTTAGCAATTATTATAAAAACCGAAAATTCACTAAATATTGAGATAAGACAGAAATCGTAGGTGATCAAAAGTTATTGTCACAAGACGGTGTAGAAATGTAAAGGTACAAAAACCGTGTACTTTCTTAAGTTGGTCGGGTACTCGATTATAGCTACAATACTCATAATTAAAAACAATTTTGGTTCACAGAAAGTCAAGTTGATTATTTTTAATTTCGAACTATATCAATTGATATCACTACTCCATTTATCAATCTTTAGATAGTTAAATATACAGTATTTACAATTTACTAAATTGAACAAATAATTAAATATGAATAAAAAGGAAATTAAAACAAATTTATAAAGTTTGGTTCCAGCTTTTTTGTTTGTCCGAGTGGGATAAGACGGGGCTAACGTGTCCACACAAGTAGCATCCCGTACCAAAGCCCGTCTTCCAAGGGATCACCGACAAAATATCCGGTCGCTTGCCATCGACAAGTTGTCGTATTCCTTTATAGGCTAAGGAAATTGTAAATATTGTATATTAAATGTAGCAATAAGATATAAGTATAATATAATAATCATTTGGATACCACAGAATCCATTTTAGTTAGTAAGCTTCGCTGTCAGTAAAGCAGATGGAGTATATAGTATTGTCTTTTGTTAACATAGCACATGTGTAAAACACATTAAGATAACACTTTTTTAACGGATTGAAGCTACGTAGTCACCGTGCCTACGCACGTTGTAAAGCACGCGTAAAGTCGGAAAAATTATAATTTAAAATTATGTAAATAATTATAAGTTTATAATAATAATTCATAGCTTCAATCCTTTTAAAAAGTGTTTTCTTAAGATGGAGTATATCTATTTCATATATTACCGTCTCTTAGACTGCAAACTTCTTACATAATGCAAAAGCATCACGTAAAACAAATTTGTCTCTCAGCGCGTTTTTAGGCGTTCCAGTTAAGAAGTGACGGCAATAAAACAGTTATTTGCAAAGTGTTCGCGACATCTGTGCCACCTTATAGATTTTTAAGCAAAATTGCTTAAAAGATTTCTGTATAATGGCTCGGTTCAAGCGATTACATAGAGCGCTATATTTTATGAGTGTTGGCTTAGTTAATGTCTGTAGTTTATTTATACGTATGAAATACCACTTTCCTAGCAAACGCTAGTTCATTATCTCGGGATTCTATGGATTTGTTATGGTGGATAAATAAGTTAATTTTTTATTGGTTCATCTATTAAATAGTTATCACCTTTCTCGTAGTCGAATTGTTAAATATCTAAAACCGAATAACAAGAAAACCTACAAGTTATTAGCACGCATTTAAGTGATCATACTTTGATTACAATTCCCAACTTCAAAGTCAAGTGACAAGATTAACTATGGCAGCATCTGTGACAGACATCATTTATTATAATAATACGTGAATATAACTGTGAAGTACAACAATAATTTACTATGTCAAATTTTCGTTTACAACATTACTACCACATTTCAAAAGTCAACAGAAATGGTACTACTGACAATTTCAACAATACTTACTCGGATTTTTTTTATATTTATATGAAAATACTTACTGGGTACTAACACATAAAACCCGAAAGACAAATCTGAATCACGACAAATAAGGTTTACTTTATGTTAAATTATTAAATTCAAATGGATGATATCTCAGATATCTGCCTAAATGTCAACCTTCACGATCCTGGTCAATCGTAACTTATGTAATTCATTTATTCTTATGTATTGCATTGTAATTTATGATCCTTGAGATTAACTTTTAGTTTTATCATTTTAGTTAGTTTTGGTAAATGTATAATTTTTCAGTGTTCCTTGAATTTTATTTTTATTGCTTTGGTTGTGCCCTTTTTGAATAATTTCGTTTTTTAGTTTTTTCTTTACTGGGGTTGCCTGGAAGCATGTTAGCGACAAGGCCGCCCGTGGGTATCCCCAATAATTTATGTTATTTGTTTTTATCTTAATGTAACGATCTTTAAATAAATACATGAATATTCTCTTTGAGTAACCAATATTATGATGTTTTTCCGGGCCTAGAATACAATTTTAGGTTTTTAATGTGTTTTAACTTTGACAAATAAAACTATTTTGTACTTTCATAATTTATTGTTGCATCTATAGAAAAATATTCGTGCACGAACAAACAGTATAGGGACTAAAATTAACTTTTCAGAATAAGATTAATACAGAAATATAAAAGGGTAATGTCAAAGATATTTTTAGGCAACAGATACACTACATTTTACATTGCTTACATAATTACATGCCAATGATGACTGGTCCCAATATAGATTACTGGGGCACAGAAAATAGTGGGGCATATATAACCCATCCCCTATTGAGGTACACACGTAGTAGGACCTGCAACTCTCTGGATCAGGGAACCAACCGAACCCTTTACAGATGAACTCAGGATTGGTCGTTGTTAGGGGAACTGAAATTTAAAAAAAAAATATATTACACACGATTTTAACACACGCTTCGGTTACACGGTCTGAGAGCTGTGGGCAGAAAGGAACGGACAACCTGTTACCACAGGTTTCTGTCGAGCGCATCTCTGATTAAAGTGTACAGTTTTGAGGACGATGAGTCCTTCATTTGGTTGGTGAACGGCCACGTAATCTTTTGCCTTATGTGTTACCACCCACGATCAGTTTCTCAAATTCTCATCGCCTCTGCGCATTGTATGGCTGAAATGTGATATGATTCGTTGTCCGCATAGGCGAGACTGTATGCGGAGTTGTGTCGGATATACGCACATACAAATACACACCCACACTCTACATTCTCGCTTTAATATTAATTAATATTAATTAAAGCGAGAATGTAGAGTGTGTGTAGTGTAAACAATAATTTGTTTATTCTGTAAACCTTTTGACTGTCGCTTACATTTAAAAAATATTTTATATTGGTTTTAGTAAGCTGTAAAGATTTATAAACAGCTAAATAAATAGTATTGTCTTTTATTAACATAGCTTGTACACGTTTAAAGAAAACACTTTTTACCGGATTGATTGTATTATTATAGACTTATAATTATACATAGCTTCAATCCGGTAAGAAAGTGTTTTGTTTAAGCTAAATAAATACTTAGCGTCCAGTATGTAGTATGCTAAAATATAAGATAATATTGATCCAAGAGAATCTCAGTACCGTACTTCGTATTATGATAGACGTATGGAGACGTCAACCAACATATAGAAAACGGAATATGTAATACCTGTTGTTGTAGTTGCATTTGGACTGGGTCGTAAAGTAGTTGGAGTGATTGTAGTAGTCGTTCCAGGGTTGGACGAATTAGTTAGAGCTCGATTGATCGCTCTAAGTAACGGAAAATCCTCTCCATGACACGAACCATGAAAATCATCAGTCTCAATGCTCCATACCATAACCCCAGCAAGGTTTTGTTTCAAGGCATATAAGGTTTTGGATGCTAGTGATGACGCATCATCATACGATACCCAGTTTCTGTTTTGTACCGCGTATGGCACTTTGGCTAAATCATCGAACTTCGTGGTCCAAGATTGTGTGCGAAGTAGATGGCAAAACTGAAATGATGGGATAATTGTTTACGTTGATGCCAGTTCGTAATGGAAATTGATTAATAAGTTACAATTGTTAAGTTACAAAATATTATCTTCTCTATTTATATACAATTCTCAAAATTTTCCTTCCCACTCCTCTGAAACGGCTCGACTGATGCTTATGAATTTATTTATGCATATTTAGTAAGCCTGAGAATCAACTGATATCTATATTATATAATAAACCCCTAAGTGATAAGGCGTGGCCACCCCAATTTTTTTTAGTTTTATTTTTTTTATAATACAACATACAAAAATAGAGACAACCCTTAATTGTCATCCCTCTACTATCAACCCATATATTTTATTTGTTAATTAAAAAAATATGACTCGAACTCTGCGTTTTATATAGAGAAACATTCACAGAAAAATCTAAAAAATTTCATTCCGGAAAACCGAACGGTCTCTGGGGTAGCATAGCAAAGTGTTCCATGTTGGTATGTACTAAAAAGGTAGGCTAAGTAAAATCACATTAAGGAGAAATGTAGTCGCGGGGGCAGCTAGTAATATATAAAATAACGTCAGTTTTGCACGTTTTTAACTTGAGACCGGCTGGACCGATTTGGTTATTGATTTGTTGTATTTGTCTCCGTTAATTAAAGTTAAAAAAAGTAATATAATTTTCCAATTCAAAATGTTCATGGGTTTCATAACTGTCGAACATTAAATGTTAATACCGTCGATACGGTAAACTCTCCCCTCCAATAAAATAACGTGTTTAAAAAAGGTGTCGAAAGGACAATATATATCCACAACATTCGGATAACGACGTATTGTAGATTTAAAAATGTAGAATATTATCAGTAATTAAAGAGGATTGACATATATAGTATTTATTGCTTAAAAAGTAGTGAAATTAATATGTGTTTGTTCATTGTATTTAAAAAAATTAAAGGCGCTACTTTTTTAGTGTGGCCCTCACATTTCTGATTCATGATCTTTTGTCAATCTAGGTAAGTAGACGATCAGCCTCTTGTTCCTGACGCACGCTGTCGAATTTTCACGCTGACACACGCGGTCTAAGGCTAGCCGGTTTCCTCATGATGTTTTCTTATATCGTTCGAGTGAATGTTGAATGCATACACTCATATTTGTATATTTTTTTATTTTATTTGTAATAATGTTTGTGTTTTCGTCCTAGAAAGAAATTAGAGCCACTCACGGCCATGTCTAATACCTTTCTAGAATCCCTATTAAGAGCGCCAAAACTTGTAATACAAGGTCACTTTTCACTACGTTAAACTTCAATACACCCAATATACCAACCATAAATAGTATGTCTAACGCAAGGTCTCATCAATACCAATCTATTAGATATTATGAAAAAGATACAGGATGTAGATTTTTTCGAATTTCAATAAGAATTAGTCAAAAAGGATTTTTTTTATGAAAACGCAAAATAAAATATAACTCTGCAGGGGTCAAGTTTAAGTCGAGTCGACCTCCTGTAGAACAATTTTTTGCAGCTGTATCTATTAAACTATTATAAGTATCTATTAATCATAGATCTTATAGGAGATACATTTTATCGTTTTGGATCTTTTCAATTTTTTCTTCGTGTACTGTGTAACTAGGTGACCAAACCATATTCGAGATCACTGTTCACTGTCACGTCTTACAAAACCAAGTTGTTTTATCATTAATTAAGCTTAGCTAATCTGAATCACGAGATTCATTGATTGTTATGCTGTACGAAGTTCGCTGGGTCAGCTAGTTTTTATTATTTAGAAATCCTTTAAATATTTTGAAATTGCTATTATTGCACACTACACTGTTCAAAAATAGCTATATAGTATAAGCGGGCAACTAAATATTAATTATCTTTAGACGTGTCTTTCAATATTAAAATTAATGGTGTGGTGTCACGAACGTTGGTGGATTTTAAGTATGTTCTTTTAGCAGAATATTTTCATAAACATGACTAAAGCGACATTTCTCGCTAAACTTAATTCAAGACGCATTTAATTAAAGTGAAGTTCTTATCAAAGGTCTTAATTTGTAAATGAATTAACTCAAAAACTTCATTACAAGACTGCCGTTGATAGTTAACTAGCGAAACTTTCATCTTAGAAATAACGAATTAACTCAACAGTTAAGTGAAATAAAACTTTCAGGCGCGTGGCTTACTAGAGCAATGCCCTAACCGAGACACGTCCTTTGTTTAATTAGTTCAAGTACTTGTCATACGAGTACGTATTTAATTATTTTAAAATGATTTTACAATAATGAGATCGCGGATAAACCGCCAGTTGCAAGAGGATTTAAGCACTGATTATTTTGTATGATGCAACGAAATATTATTATCGGCCAGACGGCCAGATCTTTGTTATTTTTTAAATGCTGAAAGTTTCTCTGTCTATTTCTCCAACTTAGGTTAGAACGACCAGCGACTATTGTTTGGATTACTTCGGTAGGTAATAAAGGTGTGAAATAGTTTCTTTATAAATTTAATCGTATTTCCATCTTATAATAGTGTTAGTTATTTAAAATAATGATACTATAGAACATTGTTATAGCAGTTTTTAACTGAAAGTATGATATATATTACGTGCTACCCATAGAGACTGTTTGATTCTCTAAATAAATACGGGTTTTTCGGTTATTTCAAGGAATCAAAAAATCATTGAATTGGTCCAGTCGTCTTCGAGTTTTGCACTTAGCATATTTTAGATTCATTTTTATATATAGATAGTTTCTTACCTCATTATAGCCAATATTACCATTGGTAGCGGTATACGGACCCGCAATGCCCGCACCATAAGATGGTGCCCTAACCGAGTTTTCTTTTGGATTAACTAGATTAAACGTATGGGCGTAAAATGGGAGGCCGATGACAAGCTTCTTTGCTGGAAAACCTAAAAATAAAACATTCAATCAGTCGTCAAAAGTTTAATTTTTTGTTCACACTCATTGCTTGTTGATGATAAACGTTTGTTACTTGGGAGTGAAAATGTAAAGCTGGCGTAATGGATCCTTACAATTTAGAGCTAAAAAGTGGCGGAGAGTGTCATAGATTCGTATGCCTTTGATTGGTGGGTACGTTTTTCACGTAGATTTAGACCTGTAATTTTTTTAGGAGCCTCTGCCGTGATTTTATCGATTAATAAGTTAACGTTTGTGTAAGCTATTTGACAAATATTTTCAAAATAATAGGTATATAATAATTGAAAAAAATATCTATAATGTATATTGAGATAATAATCGATCACTTGTACAAATCCCGAGTCTCGTCTAACCGAATCTGCCAATGGGCCACAGACACATTCTGTGTCCATGAGTAAATAAAAAAAATCTTGTTAGGAATCTAACTAAGAAGCTCTGATTATATATGTTACAGCCGATCACTTTCTGAATTCGTAATTTTTCCAGTTTATGAATATAGTTGTTTTATTAATAATATTACAAATCATCATTATATTTAAAAAAAAGCTAAAAGCTTGCTGGCGGTAAAATCGGTAAGGCTGGATTACCCCTAGAAGGGTCATACTTGGAAGTACATTTCTTCTTTTTAATTTTATGATTGAATATACTTTAATACCTACCAATATAATATTTAAGAGAACATTATAACTAACACACTAATAACCATAAGGACTTATGATTGTCTGCTTAGTAAATAAATAATTCTTATTCTGTTTAGTTACTATTTCTTAACACATGAATAAATGAATATATCCTGGTACACTGTTACACAAGGGTTAAAGCGAAGTGACCACAGTATTTATGGGTTATTATTTATTATTATAAATTAATATTACCTTGTGCCAGCCAGTACTCCACAGCAACGTCGAGTGTATTCAAGGATTCCCTAGGCGAATTCTCGTCTCCTTTGCCTTTGTATAGAGGCGCATTATGGCCTGTAACTGCGTCCCATGGCCCATACATATCGTATGTCATAATTCCGACTATGTCCAAATATCTGATATAAGAAAATATTTAAGACCTTTGAATTAGTAGGTAAAGGCGAAAAGCAATCTCTCGATAGATCTGCTTAGAGATTCGACGAAAACATTTCGCTCCTATTACATAAAAAAAAAACAATATTTGCTTTTGTTTTATTACTTACAATATGACTTGTTACTTAAATATATTAAGGTTTTGATGTAATTGAAATATACGTTTTGTTATATTGGGGGTACATAATGAGAGGGAAAACTAGACAAATAACCAAGTAATTTAATTGTTCTACTGAATTCAAATTGATAAGGCAAAAGATCGCACGGCCATTGTTGAACTAAATGGAGCGGTCACGCAAAAGAATCGTCGCCCTCAAAATTAATGTGTAAAAAGCGCAGACAGAAACCCGTTGAGGCAAATCATTTGCCTATTCACACTGCTGGACGTAGTTCGGTAATTTTACTTATAAATAATAAAAATAAATAAAGCTTACTGTGCTATCGAAGGTATATCGTAGGACAACGACGCGGTAGCTTTTGTAGACGCCACAGCAGCAGACAGCAACAAACCATATTTGTCATATTCCGTTCTTAGTTCTTTAAGAAGCTTTGTAAAGTTGTCTACATCGGCTTTTCCATTGACAGTGTCCCTACGATTTGGGTATTCCCAGTCTAAATCTAATCCATCAAAATCGTAGGTAATTAGCATATGGATAGAGCTGGATATAAAGTTTTTGCGGAGGTTGGCGTTCGCTGCCATCTAAAATAACATTGAGATTATTAAGATTTTTTTAACCTAATAAGCAGTATTAGCCTAGTGGCTTCAGCGTGCGACTGATGTCGTAGGTTAGATCCCCAGTTGTGCACCAGTAGATTTTCTTCCTATGTGCGCATTTAACATTCGCTTGGTAAAGGAAAATATCATGAGGAAACTGGCTTGCATTAGACCCAAAAAGGCGACAGCGTATGTCCAGCACAGGAGGCTGATCACATATTTGCCTATTAGATTGGAATATGATCATGAAACAGATACATAAATCGGAAGCCCAGACCTGAAGAGCTTGTAGCGCCACTGATTTATTTTATCAACCTAATATATATAATTTACATTTATAAGGCAAAAAAAGATATGCAACAATCGAACTTTGTGCGTACATATAATTCGGGACGATTAAACTAAAGATATAAGAGGTAAGTCACATTCATTTGTCGATCAAATCTTTCGTGTATCAAAATAAGTATGTTTTATTTGACAGAGGATGATCTTAGTTAGATGTTCTAAATATAAAGAATTTATGTAAGAATATTTTTTTCACCTAAATACAATGCAGTACCAGTGCCGAATAGAAGTTCACAGGAATAGCAACTAAACTTTCAGCGTTTAACCATTCGTAAACAAAACAGTAACTTACAATTGAATACTTTGCGGAGCCCTCATTCCAACCGCCAACAGCCAAAATAGTTTTCAACTTGCTGTTCTTTTGTTTCAATGCGTTGAATTTACGAAAATTATCTAAAATATTTTGATGGATTAAATACTTATTTGTAAAGTTTGGCTTGGCTTGCAAAAGTTGTTAATTCAACCGAACTGTGAGTACTTTACAACAATACAAAGGTTAGCGAGATCTTATGTATTCTCTACTAACTTGGTTATTACGTTTTTGATCACTATATTCGTCGTGCTAAATAAACTAAATTTTGTTTTTCTACTAATTTGTTTCACCATCGTAAGTTTCTAACTGGATGAATGTGTTAACTTGAATATGTTTTCTAACTTACCACGCCCCCAATTATCGGGAAGGTCCAAGTAGGGGTCCAGTGATATGAGAGTTCCTTGTGAGTTGATACCAGCGAATGCATACACCAAGTGCGTGCAAAGGTTTGTGTTGATGTTGTTAACGTCGAATTTACCCAAACCGTTTCTATACGTCGCCCAAGTTCCATAATAGCAAATTACATTTTCTAAAAAGTATAGGTAAATAACATGAATAACTTTAAAGCAATGAAACAAATGCTTACTTAGCTGAAATTCCTTTGTTTCATCTATGATCTACTTTCACGAATCTATCTGAACACACACAAGCTAGTAATTGGAATATTCAAAATTCAAATGTAAGTATATTTGCATCCAAATCCACAGCGACACACACAAAGCAAAGCAAGAAAAAAAATAACTCAAATATCCTCTTGGTCTCAGATCTCTAAATCTGTTTCCTTGATCAGTTTTTTTTATATGACTACATATACAAAACGTCAAATTTTAGAGAGAATAGATTTCATCACAATATTTCATATCTTAAAAGCAAGTATTTGCACGTAGACACAATAATACATGTGCACTGTGATTAGTAGTGATGTTCTAAAAAATTAATGAATTTATAAATACTTACTTTCTGCCAAACCACCACACAACAGGCACAACACTATTAACTTAAAAAACATCTTCAGTCCTGCATCCACAACAATCTAAATCAACTATTTAAATAATCTTTATCATTATTGCTGTAAGCTTGTGATATACTTAAGATAGTAATCGAATCGGTTCTGATTGAAATTTATTGATGTTATCGATAAAGATCCGTTCTTAATCCTTACCAATTGATAACGTTTGAGTGTTTAAAGCTATTGCTACTACTAATAAAACATTTACTGGCCTTTGTTTTAATGCATCATCTAATTATCGTGATGAACTTATTAGCATAACATTAACTAACTGTTATCCCTTAATCCTTTCATTAATATATGGGTCCAATTAGTTATCTGTTCGCACTGTTTTTCTTAGAATTTGTAGTTTAACGTCAATTGTTAACAATATTATATTTTAATTCTAAATATAATTTAGCACGCTACTTAACTAAAATAATTAGCTCTGAATTTGAATCGATTTTGAATTTTTTTTACAAATACAAAGCTACATTATTATCTTATTATATTATAGAAGTCTTCTTTTAAAAAGGGTCCAAGGAATACGTTTTTATGTACTCTATCTTGACGCTGAGAACTATATGATTGAGATCCTGCAATAGTGAGCAACAACATATGTCTAACTATTATGTTATACAAGTCAGTAAAGTAAAACAAGTGGTAGGTATATCATTTTTCAAGATATACCGGTCGCCGTGCGAAGCTGAGAAGGTTGTGTTAGAATGAACGTAGAATTTTACTTATTGCTGATGCACCAGTGTTTAAAAAGAATGTACAAATTCTAATAGAAATATAAAATTGGCAAATATTTAAAAATAATAACTTCTATATACTTATTTATTCCAATTATTGATATCTGTCCTTTTAAGGATCGCAATAAAATATTCTTGGTATTTGTCGAAAGGGATTCTAAAGTTGTAAAATAGTGTTAAATATTTTGAACTGAAATAGTATGTGTTTTACTATTTCGATTTTTACAAATTCGAGTGACTCGTGACAACTGACAGCTGAACCAATCAGCTTAGTCTCACAATTTTAAAGTTACACGTGTTGGAACGTCAAAAGGACTTTCTGTACTGCGGAATCCATTTAGCCATCACCATACAAATAGTAAAAAACTCTCGACGCATTTGGTAGAGACATTTTTTCGACTTTCATTCGAGCGGCCGTCCAGCCTTGTAAATTATTACCGCAATGTTTCCCTTAAAATAAAACTAGAGCGCGCCACATAAAAGCTTCTGTGGGCTTTAAAAATTCAATTTTCGTCCGAATATGTAAGGATTTTGATGTTTGTAAACGATATGATGAATGGATAAAGTGTGCTTTATTACGGTGTACCAGCTTTAGTATTTTATTTTACTTATTGATTCAAGCAAATCGCATTATATATGTATATTAAAATTTTCTTCACATTATTTGACAATTTTGGTAACCATACAAATAGTATTTTAATAAACAAGGTTTAGGGAAGTTATGGGTTTATTTAACCCAGGTTACAAAACATTGGTACTTCGATAGTAGGTAAAATAATGATTACCTATATTATTTCTGGTGTTTTTTGCAAACCATCATTTCTTTTTTTGTAAAGGTTAACCAGCCTTAATGTTACTCAATAAGTCTTTCACTTCAACCCACGCAAAATATAGAGAGTTTAAAATCTATTAGGTAGTATTTTTTCAACAATAACAACCTTTGTAATTGCTTAGCTCATTAATTTAAGATAGATGTTTTATGTATGTATGTACAAAAAAATCTGTTCTTTAAGTATCGATTGTATATTTTCTCTTAATTATTTTGTATCTAAGTTAAGGAACTTGTAGTATGGCCATTCAGGAACCAAAGTTAAACAATGAAAAACAACAGAAAAACTCCTTAGTGATAAGTAAAACAACAAGGAGGAGGTCCTTGTCGTTTTAGTTCTTTTATTGTAATAATAAAAAAAGATAAATATAGATACCGACAAACATCTTGAACAAATATCCTTGTCTGCGCAGAAGCGATTTTTAGGTATGCGCCGCGTACCACCGCGTGACGTTCGATCGCGTGATTGGTATATCAGTTGACGTTTGTGTCCCGCGCTGTGTACGATGCGCAAACTTTCTCCCACTCCCTTGTTTAATGCTCAAGAAGTTTGCCGGTATTTGTAATGAGAAATGATTGGTCACATATACTGCAATAAATCAATGAACTAAAGGACACTTAACTTAAGGCCTTTATCTTATCAAAATATAGTAATGATTATATACTTACTACTTTCTTTATAAAGCGCCGATTGAATGACACATTGAATCGGCAAGATCTTGCAAGTAAAATTATATTAGTAGTTATAAATATTTGAATTCTTTAGGGTTTATTTATTTAAAAATGTAAACATAACATAACACTAAATGCCACAGAGTAGATAAAGAACAAAGTCTTATCCGTTATTTCAGCAAGCTCCCTTACTTCGCTGTACTGGATGTTGTCAGTCTGCATCTGTTCAAGATTTCTTGGCGTTGGTACCTCATCTTCTTGTTGTAAATCCTCGTTTATCGTTTCGTAAATGCGGCAATCCTGAAATAGATAAAGTTGTACTATACACAAGGGCGCATTTAGAGTTCCCTTTAGGGTGGCTATTTTTAATGAATAACCCTATATACAAGTTTGAGGGTTTATAATGCACTATTTACATTGATTACGATTTGTATAATTTTAATACATAATTAACAAATAATAACCATTTTAAGAATACATATTTTATTTATATATATACATATACATAGTAGCTGACCCGGCAAACGTCGTTTTACCATTTATATTATTTCCAGGAAACATTTTTTTAATTCAATAAAAATAACCTATCTACTATAATAAGAAATAGGTGTTAATAGTAGAGGGGCGAAAATTAAGGGTTGTTTGTATGTATTTTTTGTGCTGTATCATAAAAAATACAAAAATTAAAAATTGTCTTAAAAATAAAGAAAATTTGGGGTGGACACCCCTTATCACTTAGGGGTTTGAAATGTAGCCGAGTCACAGAATAAGTTGACGACGTGTGTCAAGCCCAGAAGGCTGATCGTAGGCTATTAGAAAAAAACCACCAGGTGACAGAAATCTAAGGTCCACCTAAGAGGTTACCGCCACTTGATTATTAAAATTTACTTTGTTAATATTGTTTAGTATCAGTTCCAATATTTATGATACAACGACTCTTACCAAGCATCAGGAGAGGGGATTAAACCCCAATGACATACCCTAATCCGCCCTTAACTATACATAATAAATAGGAAAATAATTTTCTTTCAACTCTTATGATATTATCTTTTGTTGACATGGCTTTTACACATTAAGAAAACACTTTTAAACGGATTGCAGCTGTATTATTATTATAAACTTATAATTATTTACATAATTTTAAATATAAGTTTTTCCGACGTTTCGCGTGCTTTACAGCGTGCGTGGTCACGGTGACTATAATTATATATTATTTTCTTGAAGGAGTAAGTAATACCTGTATCTTATATACCATAATAAACATGTTTATCTTTATTTTTATTTTATGATATCCTAACAGAGTTATTTAGTCTATGTAGACAAATTTTAAATAACATCCATCTACTTAAAAAGGTCGCTGCCCAATTCTAAAATCAGTTAGCTAATTATGTAATTTTGTAGTTACAACATTTTCTAAATAAATAATTAACCAACTAGAGATAAATTAATGACTTTATAATTCAAAGCCTTATTTTCAAACGATAAAATAAATTAAGTATATTATATTCTCTAAATAATTAAATATTTTAGTAAATTTTCACACAATTTAAATTAAGCTGATTACACCCTACGTTATATAGACAACAGCATTTGTTAATTTCATCCTCGAGACGGTATTACGCTATTTATAATTGTTTGAAAGGCCAAAGAGTTTAATTTAATAAAGCTTACCTTCAAAGGCGGCAAACAGAACAGAGAACGAAACCATTGGGCCGTTAAAACGTTTTGCATAACAATGGTCCGGGCTAGCCGCTCCGCCAGTGACGTCATTAGTGCCACTTGTATTAGCAATGCCAGGAGGATACCCCCCAAAACTGCCGTGTATAGAATCACTGGAAATGTGTAGGGAAAATTCTTCAGGTTATTAGGTTAATTAGTTCGTCGTTTTTATTTATTTTTATAATAACCATTATAAGTCGTACGGGCTTAAAAATCTGTGGAAGGAAATCTGTCAAGGACAAACCATTAAAAATATTATATCACGAAAACCAAGTTAAATTAAGACAGAAAACAAAAAGGTCCATATTCTAATTCGTATATGAAGTCACAATCTCGTTTGTCCGCTGTCAAATATGTTATAACTATTGAAACTTGTGGTTGTGGAACTAGTCAGTTCAATTTAAGCTTTATTTAAGACGTACAACGTTACGTACAGGGTTAGATGAAAACACTGCTGTAAGTTGATTTTTGATGTATGGAGGATCGTTAATGAAGATTTGTTTCCCGTTGAAACTAGTTATAGTGGAAAACACAGGACACTGATCACTTACTTGCCTATAAAGAACAATCATTTGTAAAACTGATACAACCTTTGTTTTTGGGTGCATAAATAACATGCTTAAGCCAAAAGCCAAAGAGCTTCAAAAGGTGTTGGTTTCTCTACTCGGTTGTTTTTTGAAAAAAAAAAGGTTTTATTTACTAATCTATAACGGTAATCAGGTAAGCTGATGCAATGGGCTATTGAACAAGATTTGAAAAACAATTTAAGTCAAGTAAATTCATTACATACAATCAATGTATCATACATTTATTTTTTAATTAAACATAATTTCAAAAAGCAGTAAACACGTAAACTAACGTCACGTTTATACTTAACACATGAATTATCATTCTTAAATTTCAATTAAAATCAGTTAGGCGAAAACATACTTAGCATTCTACAACATCGTCGATTCGACTAATCTGTGCCGTTCTGTGTCACGTGATTGACATATACCAATCAATATTGTGTAAATTATTTTTTTACAAATTAATGACTATTTGCAATTTATTTTACTCGATAAAAATATTTTATACAGATTACAGTACACTATTATTATTCTCTCTTACCCTATAATGTTTAAGTTAATTTAAATTAACATTTTGGGGTTGTATGTAGTATGTAGTGTGTATTTATATACTTACATATAGTCGGAACAGTGTGGCATGGCACTAAAAAGTCGATAAAGCAAAGTCCCATACAAATAATAATAGAGCAGCACGCATAGAACCATACTCTTGTCAAACATAGGGTCTCCGTCCAGAATGATAACAGGAGGAATGTTACTAATACTAAAAAAAACACGTGAGTAAAAATATGAAAATATTAATCGTTAATCTCTTTATATATGAGGTACCTAATATGATCATAGACATGTAGAAGGTTCCTTTTAATAAAGAACTGGAGATATATTTGGCCATAATCCCACCTGATGTTAGGTGATGCCTATTGGAGGACACCCCTGTCTAGGAGATGACTATTTAACCGCCGCTTAACTACACTCCTTTGCTGTTTTTACAAGAAACGATGTATCGAGTCTTGCAGTGCGGTACCCGAAGTTGTCAACAACGAACTGCTGAAACTCCAGTGCGCTTTCAGATGAGCTTTGTTTACCATAGGTTAATAAACGATCGAATTATAAGCGACTAATCAAGGCGCGAGTTTTGGATTTTTCAGGTCAACTCCCAAAAATCAGTCTTGTTACAAAATCCTGCCTGGAAAATCATTCAGGGCCTCGAACTAGTTACGCTTGTGAATTGATAACTTTCTCCAGTTTTTTTGAACACGGTTAAAACCCCCTCATCACTGAGGTCGTAGATGCGATCCCAGGCTGTGCACCAGTGGCCTATCTATATATGTGCGCATCTAACGATCACGCGTAAGGCGAATGAAGACATCGTGAGGAAACTGGCAAGTCTCAAATCCAACAATCAACGTCTTCTTTGAATTAATAATGATCAAAAAATTGCAATCTGAGGCCAAGACCCATTTATTTAGGGTTGTAGTTGTCAGGCAAAGTTGATCACCAATTAATAAAAAAACAAATCATCACGAATCAAATACAGAAATCTCAGACCTAAAAGGTTGCCACTGGTCTTTCTTATACTACTAAAAACAGAATAATGAAAAAGATTGCTGAAGCCCACATTAACTTCGCTATTGAACTTCCTGACACCGCAGGCCTAGTAAGAAGATTGAATAGGACAAAATCATTTGAATTAGTGAATAAGTCTTAGTGCACATTAGTCGTTAGTGCTTAACAATGCTAAGTGAAAAACTAGAACACAATTACAAAGTGTCTTGCCGTTAATAGAGACGATAAGTAGTATTAGTGTACACTTATAAGTAAATTCGCTTAGACTTCAATTATTTATTAGTCTTAAGTTAAGCTAAATCAGCATCTCTGATGTCTCACTGAAAAGATAATGAAAACTTACCCAACAATGGTGTATAAAACACAATATTATAAGCAGTGGCTCGTCGCTTAAGACCCATTTTGATTGCAAATCTATCACTACGGTGTGTTGTATTATCATCAGATGTGTACATTTGATTCCAAGACGCTGAGCTCACTATATGCTGACTGGACGACACTTCCCATATATTTAAAATAACATCGTCTAATTCACTAAACTGAAATATAAATGTTTTACGTCAAATATTAAACAACTTTGGATAAAATGTAAATTAGCTTTTAATTTTCTTGTAATGAGATAATTCAGAACATTTCAAAATAAAAGGAAAGGCGATAAGTAAAACAATTGACTGACACAAAACACGATACGGCACTAGTAGGTTTCTCTTTTGGTACGCAATTATCATTTGGATTAAGAAAACCTTTTTGCTGCAAATCCGAATTATTTGAAATCTATCGCACTTACGAACCCTTTGAAGTGTGAGTGTCTCGGGGAGGCGGTATCACTTAACATCAGGTTACCTTTTTGTCCGTATATCCCTGTACGATAAAAAAGGAAGAAAGAAGGAAGAAGAAGGAGTGTCGCAGAAATTAGTTAATTTTATACTTACAACTTTCATGGCTTCAGTGTTCTGGTCTAGTTGTTTAAGAATAATTTTTTCATGTGCCTGCCATGGCTCTATAACGATAGCACAAGTGTATTCATCGCGCGGCCACCTGAAATTGAATATTCAAGGTATTCTTTAAAAATATCTAAAAACATATTTATTTGTTAGTAATCTTACAGCTAACATACATATTATAAAACAAAACAGTTAGACATAGATAAACAATATATGAACAGAAAACATAAGTAAGTACAAACATTACCTGTCCACATCGTATCACCAACTTTCGAACTAACTACTAACTGATGTGAGACTGATCTTGAATTGGATAATCGTGATTCATGTGCACTTTTTACTATTTGCTTTTCATGTATCCAGTATCAGTTTAGTAAATTTTTTGTTCCTGTTTAGTTTCTTCTTTATAATTATATGCAATATGTATTTTTGCATTTCTTGCCTACATTATGTAATTTAATACATTTTTTCTTTACTCACAGTGGTTGCCTGGAAGAGATCGCTCGAAAGCGATAAGGCCGCCAGTTGCCCTCCTTTTCATTTTATTATGTTAAATTTTTATATTGTAATGTAACGAAGTGTTAATAAATAAATAAGTACGTGGGTAACACTGAAAATGTTTAGAACTGGCCAATGAGACACATTGCTAATGAAAACTTTTTGGTAACCTTTGTGAATTGGCGGGAAATCTAAAACTCTTGTTACACGTGAATATACACCTAACGCGAAATTTTCGGTTAATGATTTATTATGACTTTCGTTGTGGACTTACTCAACAACAAAGGTATGATAGGCTGCGATTAACATTACCTAATGAAGCCCGCGGATCATCGTGAGGGACGTTCTTTAACAGCGACTACTGAAGATAATAAGATAAGAAGATAATAATCAGTGCTATGCGACGCATGATAGAGGAAGATAAGAGAGTGACCTATCAGCAGATACGGGCAAGCCTAGGCTTTGGTATCAAGTCAAGTTCAATAAATATGACACGAACATTTTGGCGTCAGGAAGCTTTGACCCAGATGAATCTCCCATTCTTTAACTGACGACCAAAAATACCTTCACAGTCCTGGTGTCGCCAAATGTTAGATAAGTTCAACCGCGGTGACTCAATTTATTAAAAAAAATTATGAAAATAAATTCTAAGAAAAGAACTAAATCTGAAATTATTCTTCAGAAAGTCATCCATAATTGTTCTATATAGTTAAATGGATGATAATTTACGCTTGACCGTACCTGGTCATCGTGGTGGTATAGTCAAAGCACCAAGTGTTAACAGCGGTCTGCATATGATATGTTGCCTCACCGCTGTTCACCATTGTTATCAACTCAGGGTTCTTCGCGTCTAGCATACTTACTGTGTCGGAGCTGAAAATATCCAATGAAATAAGTTCATAGGAAATTTATGAAAAACAACTAAAATGGAAATGGGTGAAAACATACAGAAAAATGGACCATAGAAGTTATGGAATGGTGGTAAATTTCGTAATAATATTATTCTTAGAGAAATAAAAATTTTGAACCATAAAGAAAAAAAGTTGCCAATTCAGGCAAAGAGCAGTGTGGGCGCGAAAGTGTGTATGGAGATCTAGTTTCAACCACTACTACTCAGTTCAGTTAAAGTGTGATCACGGAGAGATCATTCCAATTCATTTTGACCCGCAAAAATCTTGTTTGGTGGACAGAGTTCATTATTGCGACTAGTCTGCACCTGCATTAGACACGCTTCGAGCAAACGCGTATAAAGGGCCCAATTTTAAGCAAATGAAAATGAAACAAAATAATCAAATCTAAGTTTTCATACATTACTTACTTGAACGTGTGGAATGATGGACTCCATATTTGTCCTTGACGAAATTTTAGGGATGTTACATTGTTGAATTTGGCGAGGTCCCACGCCATAGTTTGATCAGTCCAAGTCTAAAGAATACTTATGTTTCAACGCTTATAAAAATTAAGATTTCCACGGAAGAAATGAGGATTATGTTGTAAATAAAATTAAAATAGGCTTGATAAGAATGTAGAAAAAACGACTATAAAGTTTTTTACTTGATTATCAGGTTATTTTTTTGTTGCTAATTTTGTTTCGTTAATATATTGCCAAGATCCGGATTTCCATTTCAACACCACGAAGTTTAATAATGTTTCATAACACGCCAATCTGATTGACACTCCATAAAAACACTTTTTTTATTTAAATTTTTCAAAGACTTCGAGATTTAACAGATTATGCCTGGAAGTGCGTATGCAGTTGAGGGATTAATATTCTTACCATAACCATTGATAGACCAGTTGATAACTTTGACTCAAATGCGTCGTACGAAACACTGTTGATCCTAATACCAAGATTTACTACCACTTCAGAGTTTGGAGGTACCATTGGATCTCTATCAAGCAACAATACCCTTTTCAGTTTGTCCGAATTTGATAGTTTTGGATCTATTGCTTCGGAATTTGGAGTTACTGTAATAAAAGCGATAATTAATCACTATACAATAATTGTATTTTTAAATAGGTATCCATCAGTTAGCGTATAGATGAATCAGCTTAACATACAAAAACTTGTTGAGATTTATAATTACGACATTTTGTTTACCATCGCTTGCGTCGCCTGGTATAGGACAATCATACAAAAATTTGGCCTCAACTCCGTTCCATGCAGCAAAACTGAAGTATTTTACTGGTATTGGGTCCATATCCATGTAAGTTAGGAGGGGAAGAGAATCACCTTCTTTACCAAATTCAATGAGTCCTTCTACAATAAGAAAACGTTGTTGAATAAAATTCTAGTAATGAATATTAAGGGAATTATAAATAAGCAATAACTGGGACGTTAAATTAATTTATTGTTTGACAACGTTCTTAAACGACCTATAGCGAAGCGTTATACAATATTAGATTCGTATTGATGTGGATTAACGTGTTGCCATGGTAACGAATAAAAAAGATTTAATTCCAGTAACATTCATGTAAAAAGAATTGTTCTAAATTATAATAAAACTTTAATTAACCTTCTGATATTTTAATGTAGAAAGCCCGAAACTCTACGGGAGAAAGAACGCCAACTGTCTTGGCTGATGCTTTTGCATTTCTTCGTAAATTGCGTCGTAGTTCCGTAAATTTATTAGCACCACCACCTATGACTGTAAAACATTGACATGCAAAATAAGTCCACATTACAAAACATACAAACTATATAGTTTTGATAACGAAAATAAATTAAACCAATTTTCGTTTGCCTTGATTGAGTTGAGTTACTTTTACGTTAAATTCGTTAGGAAAGTCTAAGCTAAAAGAATATTATTTAGCACAATACAGTCTTAGTATATTTTTAACTTAATAAGAATAAACAAAAAATATTAAAAAACTTTGCCAATTTGAAGGTACTTACCTATTTCATAAACTGGTTCGGTAGTAGGTGCCGGTACAGATGACAGCAAAATATGTCCATTACTAGCTGCCAATATCGCGAGGTGCATCTCGAACACAATGCTGGAATCTGACTTCACTTGCTTACGATCGTATGCATTCGTCCAGAAATAGTTTTTGTAACTGTAGCCATGTTGACAAAGATATTCCTTGCATCGTAGCGCCACTAGAATAAAGTGTTAATTAATTTATTTATATATATAACGATATAAACTAAATTCCACAAGCAAAATTGATACCTAGTTGAAAGTGATTAAATGTTAACTAATCAATCGACAAGCGACTATTAAGTTGACAGGAAATAAGTCATAAGCAATACGTCTATATCATTATTGGCGCCATTTTTATAATTATGATTGTACTGATTTGACCTTTCATCAAATATTTATCTCTGTAATACATTTTTGTTAAGTTAGATTTTACAGCAATTTTATATAATTGTGATCCTTTCTATGAATTGTTTAGGCGAAAGTCGTTTTGCACATTCTAGCTTTGTACGAAAGCGAGGGACAATGGCGCGTTTAATCTTTTATTTGTTGATATTGTCAGCGCATTTGGAACCTTCATATTTTTAAAAGCTTTAACAAATACAGTATTATATGCAATAATTCTTTATATGCAGACCTCTAACCCTACAACGTTACAGAATGTTTATCTATCTACAGTGAAATCAGCCACACTAGGTTAAAATATAGAACAGAAATTTAAAAAGCTAAACTGTAAAAAAAATTGTATTGTTTGGTATGTGCTATAAATGTAAATAGTTGCCTCATTGAAGTTATTTGTAAGGGTACATAAGTTTATTAAAAATAAATAAAAAATATTGGATTTTGACATACGAAAGTCATAGTTCGCATGTTCGAAGTCTCGTTCCTCGGCTTAGTCAATAACACCAGTGTATGTAGAAATTAGAAAACTAAATTTGTATGAAAATGACAGTTCATGTCGACAAATTTTCAAACAAATTTAGTTTTCGACTTTCTACACTACTACTTCCGGTTAAGGCATCTTGAATAAGCCCCCTGAATCTTACCATAAGGAAAAAATAAATGATGCGTCTCGCATTGCAACAATGCGTCTGTGTGGTAACATCATAGATACAGTAATGTATAAATTACTTTTTAAATACTTGATCATTTCACAAAAATGTTTAACAATTCAGTACAAGTGTCTATTAAAGAATTCAGAAGAAAAGTTGAGAAAGTTCGAGAAACTCGCGTCAAAGTTGGAGTGGAATTGAGCGGTTAACATTTAAGATCGTTCCGGGATCGTCTCAATTATTTAAATTAAGGCAAGGATTAGTTTTATCGAAGCTTCATTAAGCGAGTAATATTTTATTTAAAGAACTGCGATAATATTATCTATTACATGTTCTAGAATATTTATATAGTTTTGTTTTAAATAAGATTGATTAAATGCTAATCAGTATTTTTCAGTTTTATTCAACTCTTGTTTATAAGTTGATGTAAACAATTAATGAAAAGAATACAAATCTGTCCCGAAATGTATTGTAAATGTGGCAATATTAATTTACTCTCATTCATAAAGACATCAGAATAACACTGTTAATAAAATAAGTAAATGTATCAATAATATAAACAAAATATAAAGAAGTAACTTTAGTTAACTTTTTCGTACCTTTATTTTACCAAAAAGGTCATAAAGCAACCGAAATAAATAACACAATACTGTTTTAAAATACTTACTGTTATATGTAAAAGTGAAATTAGTTGAAAGTACATTTCCAAATAAAAAACATACATAGATAAATAACAAACACTTCATTGTTTAAAAGTTCAAACGTATCACCGATCACCCACTGAGTTCTAATACTGAAGAATCGTTCTCTGCGCTGTGCGTGTAAAACAGGGCTTATTATTATGGGATGCTATTCATAAACTTAAATAGTTATTGCATGCTAGGTCCTTATCACTCCTTTATCACTTTGGATACAAATGAGAGTGACAAAAAATTATGATATAGCTTTTTTGTACTCGGT
This sequence comes from Pieris brassicae, assembly GCF_905147105.1. Classification (NCBI taxonomy): domain Eukaryota; kingdom Metazoa; phylum Arthropoda; class Insecta; order Lepidoptera; family Pieridae; genus Pieris; species Pieris brassicae. Next base: position 5,818,117 of record NC_059670.1, read on the forward strand.
TGACTGTCTACGCATGGATTTATAATAGATATTAAAACCCTTATGCTACTCAGAGTTAGTAGCAGAGTAGAATTTTAATGGTGGTTCAATATATTTTATTTTATTCATGACAAACATACAAAAATACTGAACTTTCCTCTTGCACTAATGTTATAAGTTATTAACCAATTATAAACGTGAGGTCGGATCGCTCTTGGCCTTGTCGTAAATACCTGGACTGTTCCGTGACGTATGTATGAAGAGTATGTAATATGTAGAGAAGGGACTGCTCAAAAGTATCCATAATATGCATGGTGTAAGTTATGAAAGCGAACGAAGCGAGAGAGGTATATCAGGACGTGGCAAGTGAAGATCCGTGATATCTACCCCTTTAAGAAGAAGAAGAATATAGATTTACGTATAAATAAATAAAAACCAATTATTAAAACTTAGTCTATTTGCAGTTTTCTCAAACAGTCTCTTTTTCTCAAATAGTGTTTACGCTGCGATGAAATGAAACAGATGATAACTTCAAAACGGCGCAATTGTACGAATTTTTAAGGAATTAGATAGTTTAATAGTTTCATTTTCGGGAAGCTTCTTAAACCCGAAACTACAACTATTTTACTACTGTTGATCACTAACAAACTTAAAGAATATATGTATTAGACTATAACATGTTTAAGTAACAAAAATTCTCAAAAACCAACGACATATCATACATTAACTAATTGCCACTAAAGTCATTTATGAATAAGATCTCTTTCAATTGTTATTCTTTATTTATTAATCTGACAATTCACATCCCTAGAGGAAACGCAGTTATCAGAACGGACGAGATAAACACGGGTTTGTTATATTGTAACTAAAATTGTTTAATTTATTATAACTATAGATCCCGTGTTGGCAATTTTTCATATTAAACAACGATATTGTATGCATATTCCTAGGGGACTTTGTTATTATTAATACTCCGAAATATGTGCTCTCACTACTACCTAGCTTTATAAATAGTTAAATTATCTATTATACGATAATTTATGCAATCGTTGCATAATGAAAGGGAACACGATAATATTTTTATGGTAAGGTTTACTAATATACCGTTTAAACTAATATATGTATCTATTAAAATTGGGATTTAGCGTAATGAATTAAAGGTCAATAAAAAATATCAATGGCGCCAAAACAGAATGTGAGAAATGGCTACAGATTAGCGAAGATTTGAGCGATGCTTTAAGAAAAGTAAAAATTCTTAAATCAATGCGGTATTCACCAATACTCTATTAAAGGTGTAAAATAATAATAATAATTAATAAACTGCCTGAAGTCTAAAAATCCAAAATTCCAATGTTCATTTGTTTGAGAAACCACAGTAGCGGGAGTATTGACAGCCGGATCAATTTAAAAAATATTTTTTTTTGTATGTCTTTTGTCTCGTGTGGAGTAGAATGTAGTGGAGTATTGACATTATCCAAACATTTATTATTAAAGTTGTACAAATAAGAATATATTATTTACTTGATAATAAATTAAACAAGATAACTTTTTTCAAATATTATTAATAAATATAAGTTATTATTCTAATATACAGTCTAGGTGATACGTTTTGTAGTACTTTTCTTGAAGACCGAATTCGTTGCCTGTCGTGTTAATAGGATAAATGTGCTATTAAGGTGGATATATTGCGCATACACAATACTTTAGGGAAATTATGGTTTCTCATTTCATAACTATATAGTTATCTAGATTATGTAATACTTAAGCAATTTACACCTCCAGCAATTCAAAAGTATGTTTAATGAATGAATACAATATTTTTTCTAATTTTAGCGACGCCTTAAATATTTTCGCCTCATTCGTATTATTATTATATTTTATTGTTCCAGTAGTCACAGTTTAACGCTTGCTTTTTTTTATATACTTTGTCAATTAACAATTGCTGGGGTTCTAATACCAAACGGAATAGTGGCAGATTTATTAACATTTATCGGTGGTTCTAAAATCTCTCACGTTGGTATGAATTTATTACAAGAAAGTGTGTATTACTTGCTTCAGGTATGGTTGCCTATGGCCTTTTTTTACGATTCGGTAGATTGCTTCGCTTGTATCACCCTGCATTAAACTCAGAGTTACAGAGAACCTTATATATCGTGTACCGGACAACGAGGTAATATGATTAGAAATATTTTAAACCAGTTGTAAACAACATAATTCTTATTAGCATTAAAAACCTTCAAGATAAGAGCGTTCCAATTCATAAAAGGTCGGCACCGTACGAGCATTTTAGCAGAACTTTTTTGCTCCTTGTTCTATAAAAAAAACCTTAGTATTTATCACCATTTTTTTATATTGAAACGCCGAAAAATCTTCTTATTTAGAATAAATAATACGGAAATTGTTTTACCTTTCATAAAGGCACTCATGTTTATACAATGGCCTTTGTTTGCAAATGAAAGTACATTTGCCCCGGGCAATGATACGTTTCTAATTAAAATACGATGAAAGCTTATGTTTAGAGGAAAGGATTTAATTAGGTCGGACTCGATGACAAAGAGTTATGTGACTTTATAGGCCTAATCGTAACACTGTTTACACTGTCTATAAACATTCTTTCAATGTAATCAATACTAATTTTAATTGGTGAGTTTATACGTAGCTAGCAAAGTACCAATAAAACTAAACTTTATATTTTATACATTTATTTCGTAATCGAGTTAATGTGAGGAACTTGAAACAAAGCATGATTACAAGTCTGATGGGAACCAGAAATGGCAATTTTTCTAGAAGTGAGCTGCAATTAATTTTATTTGTGATGATATCATGTAGTAGCAATAAATCGTATTATTTCCATCGTGACTCTAACGTACCAATTTTAAAATGTTCAAACGCGTCTTTATAGGTATTAAACTTTCTATAGAAGATAATTTGTATAAAGTCGTTTTGAACCACAATTGTTTCTTTGTGTCATATTCGAGAACTTTTCTTACATATGTACAGTATAGCACTTTCATACAGTTGACATCGTGTAATTGTTCATTGACACGTCCTACAATACTAAGATCGTTATAATACGTCATTTCATAGTCTACCTACGTCACAATATAATTTGTGTAACTGCCATATTCGTTTTATATCGATCAAGAACGTAACACGAACACGGAAAAGCTCTAGTCTTGTACTCACAAAACAGACTCCCAGGTCGTGGGTTGGGTGTTTACAATCGTCCAAAGCATATTTTGTTCTATAAGTGTAGTGTAGTGTAAGCGAGGTTAGGAAAGAGAAGAAAGTCTATGATTAATGGCGCTTTCTCCTTCTTTCCTTTTCGTTGATCTAAAACTAAGTAAATATACAAATATATTAGAAATCGTCTTTTTAGAAATAAAAAAAAACCAACATTTTTTAATTATTATTTTACACATTTGTTCATTTATGTACTTCATGTAATATCATTATTTATTTTAATTTTACGGAATTGTTTTTGTCACAAACGCTTTAAAGCATAACAATATAACAACATTAGTAAGCAATGTTAAAATATTGACTAAATAAAGAAAATGATTTTATTCTGCGATATTGGACATTGACAAGAGAAATATGATGGTAGTGAGTTTAACTTGTGGCTTTAGGATTAAAACGTAATTTTATGTCATAAATCATGTGCATTTTTTAGTAAAATAATTGATCCCAACACATCAATTATTAAAAATTTCACACAAAGCTCAACCCGATAAAATGTACATACATTAATTTTTTACGACAATCCAGTTATCAACCTAAATCACAGTTAAAATTGGAGTAGACTTCAAATATAGACTCTCAAATGATCGTTGGGACAAAACAATTTCAATGAAATCCCTTACTATGAAATTGCGACAATTTTCCAAATTCTTTACTTTTTTAATAACGAAAGCGTTTCAAAACTGGGAGAGAGTATCAATAGGCTATTCGATAACATTTTAGAAATAACTTCAGATTATTTATTGGTAACTTCATAATTTAAATAAAATTCAAATTGAACTTTCATAATTTCAAGCCCCGCCTTCTTTAATCAAGATGGTGTCGCAATACCTAGAACCATGTATTATACAAATACATAAATATGTTTTTCTAAATTTAAATCTTTATTGCATTCTTTATGTTCTCTCCAAACTATTAGTTTCAGATAGGCAAAGACATTATATTCGTGGTACGTTAACGTCGATATAATAATATGTGACCGTTTTATAGGCTTTTGCAAGCTTCTAGTAGGTAATAAGGAAGCTGCAGTGCAAAATCTTCGAAGGTGACGTTCTCTTGATTCGGAGGCCATGGTTGTTATTGGTTCATGTATATCTATTGCGAAGACAAAAAAAATTGCCTTTGCATATGTATAAAAATCGTGTTGTGTGTTGTTTATACATTAAAGTGATTATACGGACTATGCTATAAATGATAAATCTGTGAGATTTTTGATAGCCCTCAAAACAATCGGTGACTCTGTGGGATACAAACTCAAAATACAAAAACATTTATAGGTTAACTGAAGTCCTGTCATTCGATTCCAATTTTTATTTTTAAATATTTCGAAAATCGAACATAATAGTAGTAGCTGCTTTATTAAGTCCGATTGTAGAGCTAGGTTGAAATATTCCGCTATTTTTCACAGTGACAGTTACAGCTGTAATTTCATACTCTTTCAAATGCTCGGTATTCATTCTCTGTGCGAATATGAGATAAGTATTAGAATCCTTGGTTCATTTGCCCGGTCTCTTTGTTCCAAAGATATAGGATTGAAATAATCAAAAAGGGAAAGATTTCAGTTGAATATTTAAGTGCCAGAAAGGTTATTTGTTAAAACAATGACAGAAACCATAGATAAGAACTAGGTTCGAATTATAACTAAAGATAAAAATTTAAAAGACGTTTTATATTACGGCTGCATTTCAACAGTGGGGCTTGTACAAATATACCTTGTAGTTGTTAATGCAGTAATATAGTAGATTATAAGTGCATATTTAAACAATTATGGATACAAATAAGATTGTAGTAAGTACATACTTACTTATACTTTAACTTTGGTTTAATACACATGTATCAAACCAAAAAGTGTTTGTTTTTTTAAAATTATTTATTATAATAAAATAAAACTTATTTGAACATTAACTTTTTATTTTCGATTTTTATTTCTTTCTAGTGCTATATAGCAGTCATGAGAGCAGTATAGGCCCAGTGGCTTCATCATCCCAGAGGTTGTCGTTCTATGTGCGTATTTAACACTCGCTTGGTGAAGGAAAACACCGAGAGGAAACCGGCATGCTGAAGATCTAAACAGTCAACGGCGTGTCACACAAAAAAGGCTTATCACCTACTTTTTTATTAGAAGAAACAGATGATCGCGATACAAACCTCAGGCCCAAAATTCAAATACTTTTGCATCTAGTATTTTATTTTTTTAACATAGCTTTTAGACATTAAGAGAAACACTTTTTGAACGGATTGAAGCTATGTATTATTATTTAAAACTTATAATTATTTACATAATTTTAATTTTTTTCCGTTTCGTTTTTCGTTTCTGACGTATAAGTTTTTAATAATAATACATAGCTTCAATCCGTTCAAAAAGTGTTTTTCTTAATACTTTTGCATCACTGATTTCGTTCCAAGCAGTGCCAGATATAATGTGTTTGTTTATATTCGCTAAAGATTGATCATTAAAAACAAGAAAAACCTTATAATTCATAGTTTTTATATCAAGTAACACCGACTAAATATGCAACAAAGATGAGTTGCCGGGTAAATTAACATGTTATTATAGGGCAACCCCATTTACATTAGCATCAAATGGAAATAAACCCTGGAACAATTCCAAGGATGCGATGATTTCGATTTCTCAACGTTTCAAAATGATCTCAGCGAAATGCAAATTACGCGGTCCTAACGTACCTTGCCTTGTTACTTGAGACGTAGTTTATAGCTTACGATTTTCTTGACTAATATTGTCTTAATATGATTTTACATATATTCTCATATACACAGTTTGTATTAAGGTTACAATAGTGTCCTATATATTGCATTAGTTGTAAAATTTCAAACAAAACAGCACACACAGTTTTTACCATGTAGGCATGCAGTTATTAGAAATGTCCTTTGTAAGGGAAATACGATAATACATTTATGTAATAGATTTTTATATCTATTTATAACAAAACGTGTGGTACGCCGTCTACCAAGAAAATTATGGCAAAACCAAAGATAGTCGCCGATGTTTTTAGAAACTTAAACCTTTTTAAAGATACGTAGACTATCAATGTTCATTACGAGTTCAACTTCACCAAATTATATATTCGGCGAGAAAATACTCGAGTCTGTAAATCCATAAAAATAATTAAATATCTGGATGAGCGTTCCGTTCTCTCAATTCTATTAATTGTAATATAAACTAAAGATAAATGTTACTAAACATAATAGATAAATTTTAACAGTAACGTTCGCCAATATAAGGAAAAGATAGTATTACTATCACAAAACTCGACCGCTTTTTCTTGGACAGATATCGTAAAGAGAATAATAACGAATCGTATGTAATAAAATTCCCTTCGAAGTGCAATTTGAGATTCAATCAGCTTCTTCTGAACATTGTCTTCTCCGATTGATAAAAACTGTGTAAATTCATCGGCTTTGTATAAATAAGATTTTTCTTCGCGACGACTTCAATAAAGGTTCCTGGATTAATTATCTTTTAATATTTCTTTGTCTTTGAAAAAAATATTTTGACTTTGTGGAACATAGTACTTTGTATGTACAAAGGTTATTTTTAAATAACATATTATTACCATACCACTAGACAACTGTTTTAACTGATACATGAGATCATATACTAACAGATGTTTTACGGTCGGTGTAAAAAGCAGTGTTGACTTTGTTAACTAGTGTGAAAATTTTAACATGGATTATACTATAAATAAATATCTATAAAAGTTTTCAGATCGATATGCAAGTGAAATTAACGCTGTCCTATAATTTGCATACCTTGAAACCATTTTTTAGCTGACCATACACAAAAGCAAAACACCTCACACATTATATTATTATACCAAAATCACGACAAGTGGAAACTAAGACAATCAATAGCTGCATAATAACTATCAACAATATCTTTCATCCCTCGCCTCCCTTTTAACTCAATGTGCCCCGTTTTAACTTAGTATTTACATATTTTTTGTGTGTCTCTTAACTCTTTTTCGTGACGCAACGTATCAAGATAGCATGTAATATTTTATAAAGCGTAACGTCAGATAAATCAACATAACTTGCTTGTAGCTGTGTACTAACGATTACGAGCACAGAATTGCAATTTCTAGAGTTTTATTTTTTCTAAAACTGCTTTTCCTTCTATTTTGATGTCTTTACTTTGGAGTTTTTCGAGATTTTGACACATTTTTTAGTACCGCCGATTATTCATCCAATTTAGATACTAAAATTTGGCATCTGCTTGTAAATCCAGTTCACAGTTTATTGAGTATTTGGTCTCGGTCTAGTTGAAATATGCAGGAGATGCGTGCGTGCGTGATAAATGCGAAAACATACATCGCGCCCCCTAGATCGTCGTGTCCTAGGCTGCAGCCTAATTAGCCTAAGGGTTAATCAGGCACAGTCTGTTCGCATTGAACCATAGATAATGTTATTCTTATAAGTATCTATTTCATGGCATAAATGAGAGATCTTGTACTCCTCCTTATATAAACCTTAGTCTATGTCTCCAATTACATACATTTAAATTCTTTACCGCCGCACATGGGCACACACACTTACCAGAAGGCTCACTAATCACACGGAATAATCTTAAGTTTTTTGGTTCGGACATAACCTAGACGGGTAGATAGTCCCACATAGTGGTGGCAGCAGCGCAGAGTGATTAAAGTGGTAATGGTGTAATTTCGCAATTTTCGTCGTTTTAAATGTCAAAGTTCAACATGTAACTAGGCCGTCAATCGGAAATATGATCGCGTAATACTATAAATTGGTCAATCATACAGAGTGAAAACATGTTTTTGTGACTAATCGGACAGTGAGATATGTAGTCAATACAATAATTAATTTTTGTATCAACCCGTTTCAACTTTTATATAAATACATTAAGTTTATTATTAGATAAATTATACTTAAACGAAGAAACACAAAGCCCTTTTAGCTGGGTTGTATCTATTTTAACGGACGATTAATTATTGTATGAAACAATGTCAACGCCGCACTGACACGTCACCGCGATTAAATACCGATTTTCCATACATTCATCATATTCAAAGTAAATAATTGCTTACGGGAACTGCAGTATGAAATGTTCAAAAACTTCTTCATTGGGTAAACACATTTCTTAAGCAGACCTATTTAAATACACTGTTTATAAATTTATGTTTTTATATAAATTTTATAATTAAACGTGCGATAGTAAGGAGTATTCTCGGAATTAAATTACGCGACAAACATAAAAGTGAATATATTCGCAGAAAAACCGATATTATCGATGCTGAGCAATATGTTCTTAAACTTAAATGGAGATGGGCAGGCCACGTAGCCCGTTGTACAGATGACAGATGGTCTAGAGTAGTAACCGAATGGACGGGCCCGAAAGGAAAAGGAACAAAGAAAGACCAATAGAGCGTTGGGCCAACGGGATCGAGACAAAATATCGTACAAAATAAATTAGGGTGGAAAAAGTTGGAGGAGGCCTTCACCCGGACATGGGATCTTAGTTAAAATTTATCTTTTTTTATCAAATGTATGTCAAAGATGTGGAATAAAGGCTTATTATTATTATTTTATAATTTATGTGTATGTGTAAAATTTGTGATGATAAATGACAAATTATTATTATTATTAATTATTATTTTGACTTATTTTTTTTTTATTTGATTTTTTTTTATCTTCTTGTATAATTATAAATAAATAAAATTATAAACAATATAGTATTATTTTTGTTTCACATTTTAAGGCAAATGGTTAATCACTGTGCCTACCAACACAAAACAATTATTGTTTCGCAGTTAAGCGCTTAGTGCGTTGAGTAATAACCGGATTCGATTGAATTTAAATTACGTTGACGCATGTACTGTAAACGCAAGTCAATTGTATAATGCTATACTTTTGTCAGAGTATAGTAATATTTTATATAATTGAATGTAAACAAACAAAACAATAAAAGGTATAAATATACCGGTCAATAGAGATTCGGAAATAACATTTAAATCAACATTAATATAAACGAATGGAACACGTAAAATCGTGAAGTTACACAAAACCCGTAATCCGCTGTTTCATAAAAAAATCACATGTTCGCTTATATATTCCGCTGTTTTATTGTTCCCCGCCATATTTACGACTCTGAAACTATGAATAAATAATACCATCTTGTTACTCGAGTTATAAAAAAGTAAAACCAATTACCTTTCCAGCTTCTTCGCCGTAGGTTAATGAAAATAATATTTTCCATTGCGACGAGAGATATTAAATTATCTTGCTTGCTTTTATTTCCAAGCGACAAACTGAATGTTGTAAGTAATATGGTTTACGTGGTTATTTTAACAAAGTAAAAACCGAAGTTCTGGTCTACTTTTTGAATAAGCTTTTGCTAGGACAGAGCTATATGATTTCATAACCCATTGCAAATAGTGTCACAATTGAAAGTTGTTATAACCTACATATTAATAGCAAGTATTGTCATAAAGTAACGAAACGAAACGTTTTTTTTACATAGACCATAAAAATCCAAAATATAGATTCGTGATCATTCTTTCTCAGATGTTAAAGTTTTGAGGAACATTATTTGTGTATTGCATTTTCTGAAGATTTAATTCGTCAAAACTGTTATAGAACTTCAAGAAGTTACCATTTATAAAATAGTTTAGCAGTTCTAAAATTCTAATATGTTTTCAAGAGATTTGGAGTTCAAGCGCTTAGCTAGTTAGGATTTGGAGATGAGTTAAGTATTTTCGATCTTGGAATTTAAAGTTAGTATTTCATAGTTAATGGAGAGATATTAATTATAATTTCGTAGTTAATCAATAGAAACGATTGGCTGGAGGGAGTGGTACAATTAATGCGGTGACCAAGATCTTAGATTATATGGTAAAAATAATAGAAACGAGTCAACTGGTTTGCTGTTTTAAGCAATGCTTGTATAGAAAGTTCCGAAGGAGTATTAACTGGCTTACTGTTATCATCAGTAAGATATGGAAATAAGATCAGGCCATAAATTAGTGATTGGTGGAAATCCATTATGCGTATGGTCCTTGCTCAAGGGAGCGGAGGGAGAAGAATATCAATGAGAGATCAGATGAGCCTCCTATCCGTTTGCCCCCTTACAAAACAAAAATTATTTTACATATTTTCGTGTAGGCAGTGATTACTGTAGTTCTTTTATAAGCTTCTTTTATAATGGTGCAAATCGTAACCACACCTGAGAGAGCCTGCAAGCCTGAGATAACGTAAAGAAAGAACTCGTCTATAATTAGCGTGAGCGCCAAGTCTCATTGCGCTAAACAACTTAGTAACCCAGGCATATGGCGTTTAACTAGGTCCAGAATTCTCTTTCAACACAATAACTTTTTCAAGTTTGCTTGCGGTGACGAGTGATGAAACAATGCCTTATAAAAATTAAACAAAATGTGTAGGTATTCTCGGACAATGGCAATTGTTAGTTTATTCAATTGAATATAGATGATATTTTTAACATAATATTTAGGTAACTATTTTTGTCTTCAACCCTTTAATTTGCATTGATATTTTCCATTTACCTTTGCCTTTGGGACGGAGAATAATATTCACACTTTAATATTGCCTATTTACATGTTATCCATGAAGTTTTTGTTCGGGACAAGGGACAAACACATTTCTCCTTATCCTCGATTTATTAGACATAAATAAATATATGTTATGGAAATTGTACTTAATCTGTTTAAATGGCGCTTATTAATAATTAATTATTGATATCCTATTAATTATATTACATTAAGTCACATATTAAGTTATTACTCTCTGCCAGTCACACTAATTAACTTACTAAGGAAATTGGCAATTTCCTCATGATTTATTCATTTATTTGTTACAGAAGTACATACATTATCCTTAACGACTATTTCAGGAAAAATAAAATAAAGTAAATATTGCTACTGTGAATTCACTCTGCATATAAGCATGTCGATAGTGTCGGAGACAGCATTCAGTAGGCGCAACGTCTTTGATAACGAGGATCTGTGCAACTGACTAGTTCTGGCCCTTAGTATCGCAAATAACCCAGGCCTTCGCCTCTGCACATATCCCATAGGGGCAAAGAAGTTCTTGGAGCACACTGGGGTTGCACAATACCTGTGATTTTCAGCAATCTGGAAAGTATCCAGACATAGATTGAACAAATAGGCTCAGCAAGTATAGATGGGCAGTCCCTCATAATATATGCTGGTATGCCATCTGATGTTGTCCTTCACCGAGCAAACAAGCGTTATTTGCGAACATAGAAATAATAGTCTTTTTTCCCAGGACCACACAGCACCTAGACCATACCCACGCTAAAAGCGAATCAAACGCTTCTAAATACGAAATTTAAAAAAACACACTACCAATTTAACTGATAATTCTACTAGTACATATAACCAGTTACCGACATTTAATTACGAAACGAATTTGAATTAGTTTAATTAGCCCCTAGTTTTAAATTACAACTCGAACAACAGAGCAACTATTTGTCACAATTGTTTGGAGTACGACATCTAATTAAAAACGTTCCGTTTGACGTTATAATTTGGTTTTCCTATTGATATTCGTGAGTTCTATAAAATATTTATTAAACTGTTGCAGCAATGGCGTCACTGTCAGCTGTCAATGCCATTTTATGTCAAAGAGATTATAAGTTAACGTCAAGCTCAAATGAGTTACAAACTGTTAATACTAGTGGTACATTTGATGTGCCAGTATTGCTTGCTGATCACTATTAAAAGTCATTATTATTCAAAGTAATTTATTAGCACTTTAAACCTTTGAATCCTAAAGACAATCAATAATAGAGTAATCATTTGATGATCGGTTCGACTCTGTAGTCGGTACGGGGTTGTTCGTGGACATAACGGCGTCGTAACGAGTACATGACCCTTCTCAGGTCGATTAAGCGAAAACTAAGTAGAAGCCTTTACAAAGTAGACTCTAAAGTCGCAATTAAACTGCTAATTTATTTTTGATAATTGATCTTAAAATAAATAAAAGATGTAATGACCAATTTCAGAAATGATACTTAATAACAAAAGCATTATATCATATATAACTGAACACTCGCTCCTCGTTCGGACAATATCTATGACCGATGCAACAATAAAATAAAATGGCACATGAATAGCACAAGAAAATCCTGGTAGAGTTTTTGGGCGCTTAGAATCTTGAAAAATAAGAAAACGAGTTAGGTAATTAAGCGGAAGCTTTTCAATATGAGATCCCAAACGTGGGCGCTCACTAAAGCGCAACATACGAAACTACAGGTGTGCCAAAGATAGGTCCAACAATGTGTGATAGGTAAGAGAATAATAGAGAAAGTAAAAAAGACATTATTAAGAAGAATAACTTAGGTAGCCAGATGCCACATAGAAAATATAAAAAAACTTAAGCGGATATGGGCAGGGCACATGACAAGAGGTACGGAAATTGAAGCAACAAACTAATAAACTCGTGCCCAATATACAATAAACGCAAATAAGAAAGATATACAACATTCATAGACAAGATTAAAGAATCAGCACATGTGAGTTGGGAGAAGCCTCTGCCAAAAAAAGCACACAGATATCTAGGAATGAATGAAGTGATAGAAATATAAATATTATTAAATGTAAAGTATCTTTCTTTTATAGAACAGGGGGCAAACGGGCAGGAGGCTCACCTGATGTTAAATGATACCGCCGCCCATAGATCTCAAAGCCAGAGGGCTCGCAAGTGCGTTGCCGGCCCTTTAAGAATTGGTAAGCTCTTTTATTGAAGGATATAAAAGGCTTTTAATATTATTAGTATTAATTGATCTGAAGGTCCTGTTTTTATTACCATTCAGGTGGAGCTTTGTATATAAAACTATATACACGTTTGACCACAATCCCATCTGATGTTAAGTAAGATGAGGTCCGCCTGTCCAAGATGCCTATATAGCCGCCGCTTGTTGCTTCATCAATAATTGATGCCTATCTCTGTCTTCCTGTCGTTAGACGATGATATTCACATAATTTATTGTTTGTTTCTGCCATTTGACCTATAAGTCTATGCCCGTCGAATCCTAGATCCTACTCCATTAAAATCTCCTTCCTGTTCTCTAACTTATCATTCTGTCATATCTATATTTAATTAACAAAACAAGTGTAGGTAACAGTTGAAAAAGACTTGTAGGCAACGACAACTTTTACCTGTGTTTTTATGTAGTTATTTATATATGTAATATAAATGTTGCATGGTTACTGCATGACTAGTAACGGTAAATTATTTTGATAGGCCGTTCGAATTTTAATAATTTGCCTTGTGTTTCAAAACCTTGAATATATCAGTCACTTCAATTTCATTATTTCAGCATCATCAAGTGTAGAGTATAAATGTGTATAGTCTGTATTCTGAAATAATCTGAGCCCATTACATTAGTATCAAGTAGGTCACAACACCTCCGAGTTAAAAGAAAGCATTAGTAAAGCGATCTTTCCTTTGTCCCCTTCCGGTTGACCCGTTTGCTCACTGCGCTGCTATTTCAGCTTTCAATTAATATTGACACCTGGGACTTAGTTATTTTTAGTTATAATTTAGAATTCTTAAATTTCCATATAAATATTTCAGGATACATAATATAAATATTGAAATGAATAAAGACCATAAAATACTACTAATGATGCTTATACCGCTACTTTTTGCCAGACAAAGTGAGCAAATGATGTAATGTTATTAATAAGGTGAAACGGGTTTAGACAAAAACATTTGTACGTAATTATCATAAAGAAATTAATAACGCTAATTGGGTTATTATGAAACATAAACATAATATGAGAACCGTATTTATTCCACGTTTTAATTAGGTCGTAAGAGTCTCTTGAAGTATTAAACGGATCCCAAACATAACTCAGACAAACATGTAATAATATTAAACTGTTACAGAAAACAAAAGACCATTATTACTTTCTTAATATTAGAATAGAATCTTTGTTCGTATTAAGTAGTCCAGACCATAGACCATTATGACAGTCCGATCAAACATTATTAAGTATTTCCGTCAACAAGGATGTTTAATATCTCAGTGAAGAATCCATTGAGAATGGATTATAAATATCTGCTTGACTTACTATATTCAGAAAAATATTATTTAAATGAATCAAACACAAAATCATTACGATAGCATTCAGTAAAACAAATATTTTAAATGATTTACGATAGGATTTAGACGTGTAGAATTTAATTCTAAAGAGCATATAATAAGTATTGTGTTTGGTATTAGTAATATACTAGCTGCCCCCGCGAACTTCGTTTCTCCTTAATGTGGTTTTAGTTAACCTTAATACCGTGACACGAAATAATAATTTCACTGTATTTTCATTATCGTCACGATATATTGTGGTTGACTATGCTAACACCAAAAATTAAAAAAGTTGAAATAATTGAATTTCACAGTATTTCGTTTACTACAAAGTAATAATTAATTTATACTTTAGCCTCAATAACACGTGGTAATCATGATATTGAATTGTAGCTTATATGACACGTTTGTCGGTTTACCATAGCATTACCATTGATTACTTATTCAATCCAGTCGAAAAGTATCGACATCTCTTTTGGAGTTAACAGATAATTGTGACTGTCAATTAATTATATACAAATAATTTGCAATAAAATAAAATTGCTATAATATAAGATTTAAGCTATCCTATCTCTTAAGTTGGACCAGACTGCTCACGGTGTGCCAATTTAATTTAAAATCGGTTATGTAGTTTAGGAGACTATCGCGGACAAACATCGTAACAGGAGATTTATATATATTAAGATTTCAGTCAGTGATTCATAATGTGAAAAAATAGCTTCGAGATTATTCACTCACAATGTGTACCTGAAACATTATTACTAGAGAAAAGGACCCTGAAAGAATCGCAGATCGACAATTCCCCTTTCTTTCGGGATGTCAATACAATTAGGAAATGTCTGTTTTTTCATTGCTATAGGCCGGTAGTTCTCGAGCCATTTGTCAACGTGCCTTCTTTATTGGGCTTGTTATAGGTTTTCCTTATTTTTTCACTTTCCGCTGACTCGATCTCGATGCAAGAAACAAAAATGAACGACTTCCGAAGTTTCCTCGTTGCAGTGGGTCTTTGTGTTAGATTTACGATACATTGATATTACTTGGTTCTAAATAGTTTTCTGGGTACGTTGTATTATTTAGAATATCAAAATGGTTTCTGGTTGTAATGTGAACTTGGAAAACTCCATAATCCATGTTAAGCAACGCTTGTCATGACTCTAATCTTGATGGGTAAAGTACTAGAACACCAAAGTTCGATATAGAATCAAAGCTAACCAAAGGTCGTCATGCATATTTAGATAGTTATTCATAACTAATGCACCAAAGAATTTATCTTCGAAACGAATCGAAACTTAGTTGATAAAAGACAAAAACAAAAGAAAGTAAACATATAACTAAATAATCCGTGCAAAATTAAGAGTATTTCTTAAAAACCTTGAAGGACAAGACATATTTTAAGATTGAGGCAATCCCCTAGGAGTCCGGTTAAATAAAACTGACCAAGCGAATAATGTCACATTACAATGCATTGGCTGTCGGTGGAGGATTACTAGAATGTGTGTAATGGCCCGAAGACGAGAAATATATATGTGGACATGCCCTACGAAAAACAAATTTCAAGGCGTTGAATTTAAAATGAGAAAAATAGACAAATGGCTTCTAGTATTGACGTTTTTTCGAGAAGTATTAAAAAAGCTAATTGAGCATGATGAACAGACCAAATCTATAAAGCTCGGCTCGGTACTTCAAAATCAAATCTATGATGAGGTAATAGTTACCTTAAAATTAAAAAGACATCGTTTGCGACTGTTGCTTAAGTTTAAGGTTAAGTTAAAACCACTGTGATCTATAATGTATCATTTTTAGACCGTTGTATCTGCCTCACGTACATTCTTCCTTTAATATATAGTGGTTCTTTAAAATGTGAAAGATATTTCTTTATATTTTATTTGTGTACGTGTCGCGAATCATCATATCAGTATGTTCCAGACAGGTCGCTGCATTATTACTAATACGATCAATGTGATTTAAACTATTATTTTACCGGAATATAACTTAGGTTTATATGCAATTAACCACTAAGGGGCAGTCAAACAGATTGCTGTTATACGTAGTATTGGTTTTCATCATTAAAAAAAACTATATTTCTTAATATGTCATATCTAACTTTCGTACTAACATATAATTTAATTATTGATTTACTGTTGAATGGATTTTGCCCTTTGCAAAGAATCATGTGAAGAATGCTTCAACGAGAGTATGATATTAAATATATATAATAAAATTAATGTGACGTAGAATGTTTAGTTAGAATGAAAAAATACCCTTTACAGGTTAATATATATAGCATTTTGGAACATTGTTAGGGTTGCGGTTAAGCGTGTGGTTCTCAACTATTAGGTCGAGCGAATAAACCTCTGTTGTTCACAAATGGATATTTTTTTCCAATTAACATCTGTTCTTTGACCGTCAACATGCCTATAAAGATTTATAATCAATTCTGTATTTGAGCACATACATACTTTTGCGTATACAAAAAGTGCTTAGTGCCAGGCGTCAAAAAAAATTTCATATTTAGTTGATTGATTCAAAAACGTTTGTCGTGTATCAAAAAAGTGTGTGTTTATTATTAAAGTACACGTTTTGGGAAATTCGTTCTTAAAAATAATACCGACCAAAGGTAGATCCAGCATATCCAGACGTAGGCACTCTCTTTTACTGTTAAAATTGCATTCATTTGGTACATAGCAATTAGCACGTCATTATTTCGCTCATATGCTATTGTAATACGCGAGTGGTTAATATAGATTAAAACAAAAAACCTTATTTAAAGCACCCCGATGCCCCAGGAACCCTACACTGTGAACACATATGGACATTTTTTAAAGACAATTTACATAAGCTGATGATATTACTTTACTAATGGTTATAAGGGTAAAATAACAATTGAACGTTTGGACCCTAGCTCGTACCCTAAAATAAAATAGATGTATATATAAAAACAAATAAATCAACGGCGCTACAACCTTTTAGGTCAGGGCCTCTGTTTCATGATCGTTTGTGAATTGAATAGGCAAGTAGGTGATCAGCATTCTGTGCCTGAGACACACCGTCGACTTTTTGGGTCTAAGGCAAACCGGTTTCCTCACGATGTTTTCCTTTACCGTTCAAGCTAATGTTAAATGCGCACATAGAAAGAAATCTATTGGTGCACAGCCGGGGATCAAACTTACGACCTTAGGGATGGGAGTCGCACGCTGAAGCCACTAGGCCAACACTGCTCAGATGTTTATATAGGTAATGGAACTATATAATTATCAGTATTATATGAAAGGCCCTAATAAGAATATTGTTTTTATATGAAGCATTTTCTTTCTTAACTTAAAACTTTACTGAATGGATTATGTAACCGTTCACTTGAATTGAACGGATCTAATTGTCTAAGCAAATGAATATTGGAGTATCCTGTATGTCTAGCGTAGAAATCTCCATCGATCGGCCAATCACAAGGGATCTAATTGGATGAATAGCATATGAGCTTTTAATGTGTCTCCCGTTGCTTTACTTTCTGTGTGTAACGAGATTTGACAATTTTGCATTTTAATATGTTACGTTAATTATGTTTAACGTGTTAAGTTTTTGGAATGCTTTTACTAAAAGGGCGCTAAATTGAAATAATTACTGATTATTTAAGAGCGGGCTATAACCAAAATCACTCATCTTAGATTTGATTTGATGTAAGTATGTGATGTTTGAATTAAAAACAATAGATATGTACTGATCACTATTATTTAAATAGTTGACTAGAAATAAAATCGCATTGCAATAAAAATTCCTCGATAGTTAAATCACAAAGTCAACTCTAACTTTTGTATTAATTTTGTTTTTATTCAATAATGGCGAGTACTATTAAATGAGACAAAATTTAATTGAATTACAGCACATTAGCTTGGCCGAGAGTTGTGACCAGCGATTTTATGAAATAATGTATATTTGACGAATTATTTAAATAAAAAGCATTGGACGTTTACTTCAATTTTGTCCCGCGAAACTGAATTGTCCGTCTCATTTTACACGAACTTCGAGAATACGTTTGATTCACTAGTCCGTCGCCGTCGCTTAATTGAGATGAGAATGGTTAATCTGGGATTCGTTAAGTAAACAACATATTAATATTTAATTATATTGTCTAGCACACTACGCACCGCTGAAAATGTACTCGAGTTTGTACTTGCGTGAGCCTACTGCGCGTTCTTAAAGTTTTGCCTCTTTTGCCGGCCATCCTGAAATAGTTTCGCAACACTGGGTGTATTAAGTCAAGTAGGCGACAAAACCTTCATAATGAATTTTATAAAAAAATCCAAATGTGTATTCATCTGTATATATGTATATTTATTAAAGTTTCTAATTCAAAAATATATAAAGACTATTTCATAAGGTTTAATAAACTATCATGTCCACTTCTAATTAAGAATCCAACAAATTTAGGATTATCACAATTTGCGTGTTGTTCCCACGAGAATGTAAGTGCGTGCTCCTATTTCATTGATATAGGATCTTTGACAATCTGAGACAAATATTTGTTTTTAATTTATTTTATTATTATTTATTACTTAAGAGGTCATGTGGAACATGGTGTAATGGTTGCAACTCCTTACAAACGTTGTGTAAAAAAAAAACTTTTGCGATTAAAAAGAGTGGCGGAGAGTTTATTGACAGATCTACTCTTGATTTGTGAACTGGCAGAAAATGTAAAATTAGAAGCATTAAATCTTTATTTTTCATTTGACGTTCATAAATGTACATTGTGTTACCTATATGAATAAATGATTTTTGACTTTGACTTTGACGAATATACATTAAAACTTATTAAGTCCTTTATAGCTTTGTAAATAACCATGATTATTATATTGTAAAGTGGTTATTGAGTGGTTAGGAGCGCAATTCTGAAACGATCGTGTGTTTGAACTAGCAATAATATGCTTTTAATAGCTTTATGATTATGAACGCTGAAGTACGATAGCGACAGCAAGCCGACGAATATACGAATATACAAACATAAGAAGAAAAAATATTGAGGCTCGCGAGTCCGTTGCCGGCCTTTTGGGAATTAGTCTTGAAGGACCTACGTAGACCTACAAGTACTTAAATAGATAAATTATAACAGAATATAGTATTCAACTGGAGGTACCTGAAAATAAATCCTATACAAGTTAGGCCATAAGACAAAAGTTACTCCGAGCGCGAAGTTGTCTGAATAACTCAACAAATCTATGTTATGAAACTTTCTGAAATTTATGTTCAAAATTTTTAATTTATCATTTAAACATCCTGTATCAACATTAAAATATATCACAAACGCATTTTCATTATTTTATATAATATGTTTCTTTTATAATATTTTTATGATCCTTATTACTATAGACGTTATAGCAAAGTATCTAATAAGAGATTTTCATTCTTCAAAATTATTTCAAATTTTACGGGATCCAATAGATACTGATTAATCATAATAAAGTACGGATAAATATTATAAAAATGTCTACGCAGAGGTATACTTAACTGTATTAAACACTATACAAAATTACCACATTATTTGCCGGACATGATACCGTGCTATGATTTATCTATCCCCGTAAATCTAACATCCAATTCAACATACACACTGTTATTTGTTACGTGGCACGCTTACTGCTATTATTCCATGTATTATTCCGGGACTCAAACCTAAGACCTAAATTATATTTTCGTTATTATCCACATAAATTCGTCTAAAGTTATTCATACTCTTTACTTTAGTTATCATTATATTTTAAATATACGATATGTATTGACTATTGATATACAATTTTAAGGTAACATTGGAACCCGCAACCACTTATAGGCAAGCGGTATCTTCAAGTAACGTGACGTCAACCTAAGAAATTACAATTTCTCCTGTGATTGCAACATACCGTACATCTTAATATATATAAATCTCCTGTCACGATGGACTCCTAAACTACTTAACCGATTTTAAATTAAATTGGCACACCGTGAGCAGTCTGGTCCAACTTAAGCGATGGGATAGCTTAGATCTTTAATTATTTTATTGCAAATTATTTGTCTATAATTAATCGACAGTCACAATTATCTGTTAACTCCAAAAGATTCTAACAGATGTCGATACCTTTCGACTGGATTGAGTAAGTAATCAATACATGGCACTGCTATGGTAAACCGACAAACGTGTCATATAAGCTACAATTCAATATCATGATTACCACGTGTTATTGATGCTAAAGTATAAATTCAATTATTTCTACTTTTAAAATTTTTGGTGTTAGCAAAGCCAACCATGTGTTACTTAGACCGAAGTGTAAACAAATTCAAATTATAGTGACGATAATACAGTGAAATTATTCTATCGTGTCACGGTATTAAGGCTAACTAAAACCACATTAAGGAGAAACGATGTTCGCGGGGGCAGCTAGTTATATAATAAATAATAATCTAGTGGCGCTACAACCCTATATATTAACATCAGATTGCATCCTTTTCTTTGATCATTTTGCTTCATAGACCGTGTGATGATTTGAAACATTTCAGTTTCCTCACGATATTTTCTTTCACTCTACGAGCAAGCGCATATAGACAGAAGAACCGACCTCAGGGAGAGTCAAAAGCCACTAGGCTAACTTTCTGGGACTTGAACAAATTTTACTTATGTTCAAAAACATTCGAAACCTTTTCACTAATTGTGATCTTTTGTTTGCCACTCAAATAATAAAAACTAACACTCATTTGATATGTAATTTTTATATTGGCTTTATTATGATTACTTTAAGAAGGGGTTAAGTCTAACACTGTTTGTATAACGAGGTATTTTTTCTATTATATATTTTATTAAATCATAATTAGTGATATTTTTTTAGCGTAAACTATTATTCAAAGATTGTCCTTGCCTCATTCGGTTTTTTTAATTTATTTTAGTTTTCTATTCATCCGTTTTTAATAATAATTTTTACTACGTAGGTTAAGAATGCTATAATTACTCTTTATCTGTATGTTATGAATTAAATAATATTCAAATATCTAGTTGCCTATATCAATTCCGTAAATTCTTACACCACGTACGTATCCCTATGAGACGAATAATAAGCATCGCGAAGATATTTACAGGGAAATAAAAATGTTTTTGACGCTATTTTTATTGTACTCCTTTGTGGTGTGAATATAAAGCCTCGAAGCCTACGTGTTTTCAGTATTTCTTTTCGCCAAATTGAAATTTTACGACGCGCCAAATGAAATGGGATTATTTGGTTTACCACTGTCATACTTAGAAAGTGATTTGTATTTTTCTTGGAAGGGATATATACTTAGTATGTTATACATAAAATGGTTATTATCATATACTCCTGACCAACAGAAGCACAAATCAAGAGAAGATGATCACATGTCCGTCGGACCCAAACACCTGAGTGGAAAAGAAATGGTCGCAAAATTCTCCTTCTCCTCAAGGTTAATATTATATTTATTTATTATTGTTGTGATAAATTTTGGTTAAGCCATTCTTTATAAGCACCTCCTTGTTAGGAAAAAAAGGCAATGATCACCAACTACTAATGTTTGCGGTCACATTTGTATAAAACTCATCATTAAAATCAATAATTTATTTATTATCATTAAATAAATTTTTTTAATCATTTCATTAATTATATCATTTCTTGTTTTTTATGGAAAATTTTAAATACAAACAGACCATGGAATAATTTGCAATAACAAACTAAGCCCTAACGCTGGATTTGAATCATTAAGCAGTGCCATTAGCGAATTAATCGTAATCACTGAGGTAATTATAAATTCAAATAATAATATTTCACACGTGCCATACCTCGCTTGAGTTACAATTTATGAAGTGATCAGCTATGCTAGTGGCTCTCAACATTTACTGGCCATTTATTTTTTTCTTTTAAAATGTGATCACACACTTGGCCAGTGTCTGCCAAGTAGCTAAGGCTTGTGACTCTCTTGTGACTGATGTTATGATTCGAACTCCAGACGTGCACCAATCGACTTTTATGTCTATGTGCGTATTTAAAAATCGCTCGTTAATTAAGGAAAAGCATCGTAAGGAAACCGGTACGCCTTAGATCAAAAAGTCGCCAGCGTTTGTCAAGCTCAGAAGGCTGATCTAGCATATTATAATAAACAAATGATCACGGAACAGATACAGAATTTGGGGACTGAGAATGGATTATAGTGTAACTTGAGTATAATTGTAAAAACATTTTTCGATTTAATATAAACACACTGAAAGAGAGAGACTCATTGTCACGGTGTCGTTTAGAGTAGGTTTCAAAATCAATATAATTAAAAATTTGAAAAAAAGTTTTTATGACAGTATTTATGGCCAGGCTAGTTATACGTATAATGTGTTACAGAATACCAAAAGTTGAGGAATGTGCTCTGCCACCTCAAATGCCCTTAAAGAACGAAAATTGGGGTTCTTGGAGATTCATCTTTTCTTCCCTTTTCTCTTTATTTCCCATAATGTATGTTATTATCTGCTTTACTTTTTGTGTTAAAATTGTCATATCGTGTTAAAAAAACCTAACAGGAAACGTTTGAGAACTACTGTCCATCCGTAGCGGAAAGTTAAGGCCACAACTAACTCTAAAATATTGCTCTAATCTCCTCCCAATTAATACATCGAATCCTTGCATACTCAACTAAGGTTGTGATCGGTTTAAATATTTAATCTAATGATATATATAGAACCAGCTACTCACTGTAGCACGAACCAATTTGCGAGCTCTCTGGCATAAAGAGTTCACTTAACATCAGCTGAGCCTCCAGACCGCTTGAATTTGTTCTATAATTTAAAAAAAAATCCATTGAAACTTACTTTTAATTGTTATAGTCCTATCTTGACTGTGCTTCACAGTAATGTAGTCTGCATTCGGTGATATTGCTACACAAAATCTTATAGCTTCCGGAGGGTGATTAAAAAAATCTTCTCATCGATATTTTTTACGAGTTCTGATTGTCTCTAAAGAATAGAAAAGAAATATCAACATTTTAAATATATAGAATTTAGATTCAGAACAGGTCACCTTCAAGAATTTTTATCGCGAACGCGCTTACGAAAAGCTTAAACATCTTGCTAGCTATGAGATCTAAACTTGTAAGTGCTTTAGTCATTGCATAGTCAAATGAAGTATGGAGTTTCCTAAGAAACACTTGATTACCCTATCTTGCGTTGGTAAGTACACTCCGCGGAACCCGTACCACGCACAAATCAGCAGTTCGTTAACCTTATCCAGCCTCATGGTTGTATGAGACTACTATATATTAAATATACTTTTGAATACACTATACCATTAAAATAAAATACATTACAAATCAACCTTTCTAGATTTTGACCTCAGATTTCTGTATATGTTTCATGATCATTTGTTAATCTAATAGGCAAGTAGGTGATTAGCCTTCTGTGCCTGACACACGTCGTCGACTTTTTGACGGAAAGCCGGTTTCCACATAATGTTTTCCTTCACCGTTCGAGCGAATGTTAAATGCACACATAGAAAGAAAGTCCATTGGTGCACAGCCGGGATCGAACCCACGACCTCAGGGATGAGAGTCGCACGCTAAAGCCACTAGGCCCACACTGCTCCATAGTATTGCTTTAATATTAATTATATAATTCGACATTTCGATTAGGCTGTAGTTGGTATAAGAAGCAACACGGAACGGATTCGGAAATATCACTTCATAATGATATATTTACTAGAATTATATATTTATGAAGTATTATAAATATTTACCACTTACCCAAGAAGTACGAAGATACAAAGAAACTTGTAAGATTGGCACGCGAAAACTTTGGCGAGAAATTCGCAAGTACTGGTAGTAGGGCCTGCATTGTATCAGGATAACAAACACATCATACCATTTGCATTATAATCTCTGAACAAAGCGCCAAGATATTTGTACGAACAAATCGGAGATACAGTGCGCCAAAGGTGATTTGCATATATTACATGAATTTGAACTGTTACAGCAAAACAGTATATTGTCGAGATAGCGAAAAGCAAACAAATTCGGCATAAGTTTTTATTTCTATTTTTATCACTTTTGGGGTTATTTCTATTTTCTATTTTATGGTTTGAAAATGTGCTAGTCTTTAAGTAACAATATTTTTTGCCGTCGTAGAGTGAATACGTAATTTGATTTATGTTAATTACACAAAAATTTCATAATAGTGTAACTGTAGTTGTAATATATATTTTAGGGAAGGATTTAAATAGTATGTTTTTATAAAATACACTTTTTTGTTTATTGTATTAGCCGTTAAGATATTATAAAGGATTGCCATTTAAAAAACAGCGAAATAAGTAATTTAAAGTGTTTTTTTAATGTAATAAAAGGCAAACGGACCGGAGAGTCACCTGATGTTAAGTGATAATAATTCCAACTCTCATCTCTCATTCTCTTTTACTGTCTATTCTTGATTATGCAGATGTCTGTTATCTAGATTTAACTGTGTTGCAGCTTAATAAATTAGAGCGCTTACAAAATGTTTGCATCAGATTCATATTTGGACTTCGTAAATTTGATCAAATTTCGGAGTTCCGAAGAAAACTTAATTGGCTACCCATTCGATTGCGACGCAACATGCACATTTTGCAACTTCTTTATAATGTTCTTTTTAATCCTAAAACTCTTAGTTACTTAAAACAAAATTTTATGTTTCTCTCTGGCGGTAATTTTGATTTGCGTTCCTTAGATAATCTAATTCTTGAAACTCCTATTCAGAAAACAAATTTCTATCACTCCTCCTTCACTGTGCAAAGTATCCTACTTTGGAATTCCTTACCAATTGATATCAGACGATCTCAGTCTCTATATTTATTTAAAAATCTTCATTTTGATCATTTTTCTTCTGCCTCGTAATTAGCTACTACTTATATATATATATATATATATATATGAATTGTGAGTCAATTAACCTTTGGCAGAGCTTTTACATGTCTGTTTACACATTATTATTTATATGTTTTCTTTTGATTTGATTTGATTTTATTTTAGTTATAGTTGCATGTTATTTCGGTAGGTTTTTCTTTTTTTATTCTCCCATATTAGGGTTGTCTGGAAGAAATCGCTGACAAGCGATAAGGCCGCCTGTTGCCTAATTACTTATGTAACCTACTTACTTTTTGTTTGTATAATTATGTATATTATGGTAGCAAAGTATAAATAAATAAAGCCAACTCACATTGCCAGAAGGCTCCCAAGTCCAATGCCGGCCTTTTAAGAAATTATACGCTTTTTTCTTGAAGGGCCCTAAGTGGTTCCGAATTGGTTCGGAAATACTTTAGTGGACTGTTAGTTTGTTGTTACAGGCTACTATTTTCCCGACAATGGACTAGAGCTGAAAATGAAAGTATCGTAAAACACGGCCTTTTAAAAGCAAAAGGGATATCCTAAAAAGGCTAATTATATAATTATATGAATCAGAAAATGCACGTTACTTTTAAGATAAAAACCATCTTGAGGTGGAAATCAAATCAATCGGTCCGAGAGGCAAACATTTTCTAATATTTTCTCGGAAAATATTCCGATAGAATCGTCCCGTCGCTTCCCAGATTATTTAAGTAGGACAGGAGTAGTTGAATTATTTGAACGCTCAACTTGAAATTTTTAAAGGAAAATAGAAATTTGATTTATGAATCTCTTTAGACTTGCCTATATTCCTTCAAAGGTCGAAATTGCTTTTAAATATTTCGTTTTTGCAAGTGATATTATTAGTTGTGAATTTTTATGTGACTAGTTAAGTTTAGATGATTGGAAAATACATACCTTTATATTATTATAATTTGACCCTTGTCATGTTTGGATTCAAATACCTATTAAATATTTAAAAAAAATTAATGTACAAGACACGATTCTAGGTTTATTTTTTATATATTAATAGAAGTCAGTATAAGAAGCGTTAGTACAAAAATACACCAAAATTCGTTAGCAAACTCTTATTTTCTTATAAATTCTATCGGCTTAACATTATTTCAAAAACGTTCAATTCATCTTTCATAAAAAATTCCAATCCTCACAGTCTATATTCTTACACAGAATAATAAGGAGCACATGCGTAACATTTTTCGCGGCTTATTTTATATCATCGGCATTTATTATCTATGGTATTGAAATATGACGCGGGGTTTGTTCACAGAAGCAAAACGCTTTATTTAAATATTATAACTTCACTGATGTAAACAAATTTACTTTGATTAAAATATTATACAAAAACATATTTTATAATATGTGAATGCTTTGTGTCTGAGCCAATAAGGACTTACTACTGACTATAAATGTTTATTTTAATATTGACATGAGATTTCCACATAGAGAATTACACAATTTATGTAGGTACAGAGTTAAAATTTGTATATTGTATAATATCGCTTATCTGTTGCAATTATATAATGTCTGAAATTAAATCCAAAGCTGACATTAGCGTAGCGGTGCTTAATGATTAACTATCATCCTATTACCAGTTGAAATTCGATAGACAGCGTGTTTCTATTATGTATTCATTCATAATAATGCTATTATGAGGCGCCGAAAGTGATAAACGGATGTCTTAATTTTACTTCCGAATAATATTACTGGTACCACAGAGAGATTCTTCAGCGCCATCTTTGTATTGTGACTGAGCCATTCGAGCTTCAACCTTAACAGTGCTCCTTATTGTTGAATCTGTTTAGGATTGAATGCTTGAGTTAAATTTACGTTCGTGTGTTTGTATGTTTAAAAAATTATTCATCCTTCACAGAATAATCCTTTACTGTTATGACTTTCCGTTTCTTTTTAATAATATAATTATGTCAAAAAATATAAATTACAGGACGTTTTTTAATTAATAAATTATACGTTTTATACAGACGACGTCAGAAAGACGTCAATAATTATTTATATAGAATAAGTCCTTGAAACATTTAATATTTCCATATTAGATTATTTTGTTTGACCTAAAAACAACGCTTCCTCTTGCAACTTGATAAAGGTTTACGACACTGTAATTGAGTTGCTCTCAAGATAGGCTCCTTTCACTATGATACATATTAATTTGCTTTGTTGGTAATTACCGATACGATTTTCGCTAAATTGATGCTTTACGTTGTATACATAAACAAAAGGATAGATATGATATACTGAAACAGTTACACTATTACAGATCATTGTTGAATTGTATATATGTAATCGTAGAAAAGCTAACTAAACATCAAGATGTTACCATAGATAATAAAAAATAGAACACATAAGATTTTGAGTTTTTAACGTAACCTGTGAACCTCAAGCGAAATGATGTAAACAGTATAACCTGCACGTTCGATTTTTGAAAATCGTACTTAATCATACCTTTAATATTAAATGAAATATATAATATAATTCTAACATAAAATATATTAATAATTAAAAATTAACGAACAAATTTAAAAGTTAAGTCCCTGTGGCAATACCTTTAACGCTGGCAGCATTTCCTCGCTGTATTACGATACTTATTTGTTGAGCGAAGAAAGCACCAGCCCTGGGATCACCGGTACTATTTACCAGGTTAAGTTGGTTAACCGTAACAACCTTAACGTTGCCAGGGGCAAACGTGCCCACACAAGTAGCATCCCATACCAAAGCCATCCGACCGCCATCGTCTCTAGCGTTGCCTGTTGGCAGTTTTGGCTGTCCAAAATGGCTGGAATATTGACGGAGGCGAAGAGACCGGCGAGAAAAACGACCTGGATTCTTTTGTCAATGGAGGTCATGGCATTACTATGTACGTAAAACAATTTGATTGTTATGTTTAGTTACATAAATGAAAAACATATTTTGTTTTAAAGAAAAAATTCGAAAGAACATTGTAACCTCCACGTTCGATATTTGAATACTTTCTTTGGAGTGTTACAACTAGAATTTAAAAAAAAGAACTCAAATATTTGTTCTATAAAATTTAAGTCTTAAATCCTATAATTCTGTTTTAAACATTTTTTTGACTTATTCTTCTTGGTTTAGTACGAATTACTTGTAATTCAAAGGAGATTGTTGTCTAAAAATGCATGAACATCATGCGAGGAATGCTCATAAAAGGTGTTCTTAAAAAACAGGTGGTTTACAAGAATATGTACAGGGACTTACTGTTAATTTCGTTATAACCAACATTAGACTAGTCATGAGAATGCACCCATAGGTTGTTGGATATAAAATTAATAAATATAATAATAATATAGATTAATAATCTTTATGATTCCCTACAGTATTACGTAAGCAGATTTAAAGCAATTTATCCTCCATCTTGCTTATGTCAGCAAAAGTAAGCAAAGCTCTCAAAAAAATTGTATATAAAAGTATACATTTTTTGTAGGAAACCTCGAACATGCATTTCGTTTTCAAGCATAGACAATGTGTGGGTAATATGGTTAATAAAGTAAATAATTACTTTTTACGTAATTACCAAATCAAAAGACCCCACCCCCATTCCTAAAAGGCAGGAAAGAAGCACTTGCATGTCCTCTGGCAATATGTGTGTCCATGGGCGGTGGTATTACTTAACATCAGTTAAGTCTTCTGTCCCGTTACATATAAAAAGAGTAACGGAGAGTTTATTACCAGTTCTCCTCGTCCTCTCCACGCCCTTGATTTCAATATTAGCAGTTAATGTTAATTTAATAACAACAATTACTATCTGCCTGTAAATGAAGTTATCTAAAATATATTTTCATTTTAGTTATTTGATGACTTATAATTATTAATTTCCTTTGTATAGCATTATCTAATTTGACACATATTGGCATCGTCTGTGTCCAATTATTGTCCCTCAGAACAATACAAGGTCGGAGATATTGAATTCTATTAATTGTTAACTTATTGAGAATTGTAGAGTGGCTGTAACTCTGGTCTCCTCTAAACATGAGTTCACCCCTGTACTGGAGTGATAGACAATTCAAGATATATGAAGACCTTACTAAAGTATTCTATTTTCGTTCGCAAGTTACTGAATTATTACACACTCCTTGTGGTTGGTGGAATATTAATGGTTTTGTTTGATGGTTTTTACGGCGACTACGTGAAGGGAAGCATTTCCCTTTTATGGCACATCAGCTAATAAATATATGCACTGTATTTTTCATTGTTTGCATTATTGCTCTCCTCTCGCTGCTGTTCTAAATCACACGTAACGTCAATATTAATAGTATTTTGAATTCACTTTTATCTTTACACTTTACAAGAAAGTTTTAATTTATGCAGTACTCGCATACCATAATCAATATTATTACTTGTTTATTATTTTTCCTTAAATCCCAAAATGATACCTCAAATTGCAAATGTTTCTCAGGTATTTTTTGGACAATCTGGGATGTCATGTGTCACTAAAATTAGGTTAGAGATTTATTTCGTGTAAAAAAGTATCCTTTGATTTTTTAATTTTTTTCTTAACTAAATTCAAATTCATAATAATTTAGGTAACAATGTTCACATATGAACATTAATAAAGCAACACATATGAAATGCTTCTAATTTTACATTTACTGCCAGTTCTCAAATCAAGGGCGCAGAACGGACGAGAACTGTCAATAAACTCTCCGCCATAATTAATCGCCAAGTTTTTTGTTTTATAACACCTTTAAACCCCTTAGTGGGTTTTCATGTTTATATAAATAGTAACTAGTAAAACATAATAATAAAAAAGTAGGAGGGCTACTTATTAATTGGAGTGCTTCAAAATTATTTTAATCTAACTAAGATTTGTTAAATGATTTAGATAACACGTTGATTTAATTTCTAAAACCTGTTTTGCATATTATGAATTTAATAACTTAAATTTGTGTATTATTATTATTATTCATCATCATCGATTATTCATCATTATGACATGAATTACTTTCATATTGTTTATAATTAAGTTATAGTTTAAATAAATATCTGTGGTTTAAATCTATACAAAAAATGTTTGACTATTTGATTGTTTTGTAGGTGTGTATATTTATTTAATAACCAGTGAGAATGCCATATTATATGACCAATTACTTCCGTTAATTGATAAGTTCCGCTCACTATTTACAAGCCACAGCTTACAATATAGAACTATAGTATATTTTATTAGGGTTCACACAAAAAATATTGATCAAATGGTTAAAAAATATCGCTTAAAACTTAGTATTGTCTTTTGTTAACATAGGTTTTACACATTAAGAAAAAATTTTTTAAACGGATTGAAGCTATGTATTATTATTATAAACTTATTATTTACTTAATTTTAAATTTAAAATTTCGCGTGCTTTACAGCATGCGTGGTCACGGTGACTGAAGACAAAAGGTGTTGAATGTCAAAAGTATCACAGCTGTAGAGAAAGTTGTGTTATCTGTATTTATTTCCCCAGAGTTGATATCGACTAAAAGATGACGGGTTTTTGCAGAAATGACTCACGGTGTCCTCTATTTTCGCGGATGATTGTAGCGCCACTAATTGTGAGAATTTTTCAATAAATAAATACAAGAGAAACACAGCTTTGCTTGTCATTTATAACACTGAATCAGTATTGAAATCTGGCAACCCTAACCACGATTCAACCGCACGCCCCGTGATCCGTCCGCGCCCCGACCAATTAGGCGGCGGAATTAATGCAACCGATTTATTTGTCAACCATTCAATACCGATTTATGCAGATTTAATTGGTATCGAATGTATAGGTCACTGGTTTCATTATTTTTTGTACTGTTGTTTCACTGAAGATTTTTTTCTTATTGTATAACCTATAAACCATGTAAGTCGCACGGGTATTTCGAAAAACAAAGCTTTCTGGTTTTGCTATACTAAGTAAGCTTTAATGTGTAGTAAATATACCTAGTGATATTTTGTTACGTTTTTCGCTCGCAATTTTATTTGGTGTATTAATCACAATATCACGAAAAAAATATTTTAGTAAAAATTTTGTTAGATTTTTATAACTAGTGCTTTTACAATATCTCAATCTTATTTATACAGTAAATATTCTAGCTAGCTCAGTGTTTCTCAAGGTAGGAACCACGCCCCTTAGAGGGGCAATTTGATTGTTCGGGGGACTATTCGATTTTTTAAAAATTATTTCTTAAGTGAACAATAAAAAAAATTATATTAAAAATTATGTATGTTACAAAGGGAATAAGAATTTTACAAAGGTTAATTTTACAATTTTTTTAGGGATACTCTGGGCTAGCTAGTCAAGGATAGATATCTCTTTCTCTTCCAATTCTTAGTCTTCATTAAGAAAAAAGATCGTGATTTATCGTTTCGTTTAAAAAGATGTACAAAGTTTTCTCTCGCGTAATTAACGTACTATGTGACATGGTCGTTATCAATACTACTATAGAACGCTATAACATTTCCTTAATTATACGCTCCTAGCCAAGCTTTTTCGCATAATTACAAACCTTGGTTTTATTTAGTAAAGAATGTGTTAAAAACATCAAGTAATTACCAGAATTAGAAGTCAGAGTTCAATACGCGCGAAGTTTTCCCTCTTTTTAATAACAGAAACAAAAATTTAAAAATACCTCGTAGGTATCATATAGTATGCACGTTCTTTAAAACTAAATTAAATTTGATAATATTTATGACCTCATACGTAGCCATAGTTCGTTCATCCGCGAAACCTAAGCCCGAATACATCTTAAAGCCATTGAAGTTACCTACATGCAATGTTCATTCCTTCTTCCATGTAATAAGGATTATTTTAGCGTGGCATATCGTGATTTATTGAAGATGGGATGGTGTTCACTGTACATGTGAAATAGTCATCGTTCACACATAAGAGGCTGTTTATCAAATTGATTTAGGTGAGGACATATATGTAGGTAACTATTGACTTCGGTGCTCAGATGTATTGTTTTAAACTGTGATCTGGATCACGCTCTTTGCGTGGCTGCGTGAGACTTATTAGTTCATTATATTTATGTATTTTTATTAAAACACAAAAACTATGAAAGAGTTTACCACGTGATTAGTAATGATGTAAATTATATCAACATATGATTGTAGTATATCTATATTTAACTAGCGACTTCAAATAAATATCGTTTCTATATAAGTAATTTTTTGTCTAAGGCATGGCGGTTTCCCTCACCGTACGAGTGAGTCACTCATCGAAAATCCCTTGGTGTACAGCCGGTAACCTACGACCTCAGGAATGAAAGTCGCACACTGAAACGATTAGGCTTCAGTGTTCTAAACTAATATTCTATATCTAGAGAACTTTAATCGCAATTTCTGGTTTGATTAACGATCCAACCGCAGAACTTACGTTCTAGTATCATCGTAGTATAGGCGATGGGGATTTTAGTATTAAAACGAAATTACAAATTATAATAAGTTTTCAGTTTGTTTATTTCACTGTATTGTAAAGTTTAAATAAGAGCAAACAAGTTCTATAGCAATAGCCAGGTTCAAATAAACTTGTGTACGACATGAAAACTCTTACGAGACCCGCTCTATTGGACGGAGGTGCAATGCAAGGCACAATAATCAGAACATATTAAATGTATAATTTAATTTTTAATGATTAAATAAATTGCGTCTGTGCACCAATAGACTTTCTGTCCATATACAGAAATCTATAACCTAAAAAAGTTTTAGCGCCACGGGTTTTTTTTTAAATTTCTAACCTATTTACGCAATCTATTTTATATTTGATACTTACAAGGAAATGTACCAACATAAGTCTCTCAGAGACGTCTGGTGATAATAAAATTAAATAGTGGTTATAGGATTTAGCTTTGTAAGAGGTGAATTAACTAATTGAATAAATCTAAGTGTACCATTTAGATACTAGACAAATGCACGAAAAGTGACTCCCAGTACATTTGTGATTTCTTGTTTTTGAGTCTAACCCTAATACCCTACATAAAAAAAGCACGGAACAAAGAAGGACTGCATTCCTTTTGATAAAAATAATAACGTATGATTTGTATTATAGACCGTCTAAGGGGATTTCGTGATCGTATCTACTACGCAGCTTGACATTATACAATTTTATAGAACATTTCGTTCTTCAAAATGAGTCCCGAATTGCATTCCTTATATAAAGTATTGTACACAAGTAGTAATGGTCAGAGTTGATGTTTTCTTTCATAAAACGAACTTTTCCTCTAAAGACCTCGAAAACCTTTTGATAAAGACTTCTGTACTATTCACACATTAAATGCAGGTAAAAGTCTTTTAGGAAATACCCCTT
Organism: Pieris brassicae; assembly: GCF_905147105.1. NCBI lineage: Eukaryota > Metazoa > Arthropoda > Insecta > Lepidoptera > Pieridae > Pieris > Pieris brassicae. Next base: position 5,851,618 of record NC_059670.1, read on the forward strand.
ATTTGAATGTATGAGATTTTAAAGTTTTCTTTATAATATTAAAATTGAAATGGTTAAATTTAAACTTTTTCAATAAAAAATTCTTAAACGTTTAATATAGTTACGGGTAATTAATCGTTATGTATTAAACAATGGATTACCAGAGATGCTGTTGCCAGCAAACATTGAAGCTTCATTAGCTTAAAACGTAATAGCACTGCGTGTCTCAAATCATTCCTGCCTGCGAAGAACCAAAGATGAGTACAAACCGCGGTAAGTACAAAGAAGGAGTGAATCCTGGGACGCTTAGGCCAATTGAGTGGAAGAGAGTTGTGGTACAAGCGTACGTGAACGTAACGGGAGAATGAGTCATGCTTTTTCGTGCGTGCAGCCGGCGTTTATCAATTCATTTGACGTTGTTACGTCAAAAATAAACCTAAAGTGAAGGCCCTATGATGTATTTGAAATGTGATCTAATGAATGTGTCTAATCCTGTGAAATACTTTGAGGATGATAGTGTTCTTTGTTACGTCGTAGAAATACTTTTGTCGCGCCAATTATATCGTCAATTCTATGTTACCAGGCAATCGTAGTCGGTCTTTTTTTCTTTCAAGCTATTTTAAATGTGAACAAGTGTGACAAAACATTGTCTAACTAATTAAGTAAACGGATTCTTAACCTGGTCCATAATAAAGCAGCGGGCATCAATTAGATAAACTTTTTAATAAAGATCACCAAGTGATGCATAGCTTTCACTGTATGTGTATATATTTTACACCTAACTAGACAGTTGGCAAAAGTAATGAGTGGATGCAAATATTATTGCGTTACAAACCAGCACTAGCAGTTAATGAAATAGATAGCTACGCTGTGTTCAACTGGCAACGACACTCAAATGTTATCATCGTAGGGCTGTCTCTGTAGAATTGTAACATTCACGGACTAACCTCTTTTGGTTATATAGTCTTTGGTACGTAGTAGAGATATATAATTGATATTTATTTATTAATCAAACTTTTTAATTTTGTTTTGGTTTTCTATTTATCCGTTTTATATTATTATTAAGTTTAAGAAATTTGTTATTAATATTTGTGTGTTATTAAATAACAATACAAAACTCCACCCGTATCGTCTCAATATCCTTCGTTTCACAACTGAGCGTTTTTTAGGCAGTTTTTGCCGTGCACTATTACTATTTGGAACCAGCTGCCCACTGAGGTATTTCCGAAACAATTTAAGTTAGAGTCCTTCAAGATTAGAGCGTACCAATTCTTAAAAGGCCGGCAATGTTCTCGCGAGCACTCTGGCATTGAGAGTCCATGGGCGGTATCACTTATGACTTAACATCAGGTGAGCCAACGTGCCGTTTGCCACCTGGGCTATAAAAAAATATCTACGGTATCATATTTTAATACAATTATACATATACAATAGTACTTTATGTTCTTACAACTTTGCATAAATTTTTGCATTAATTTTCTCTTTGGTACGAGGCTAACGTTTAGTGATAACTGTTGGCGACGACTTAAAAATTAATATATATCTGAAGCGGCAACCCTAGCGCCTCCCTTATTTATGGGCTGTTTCAAGAATGGCCCAATGTTTTAACGCTATTATGTGCAGTTATAGTTTTTGAGATGTGAGTTGTGGCCTTAGAATGAAGCCAAATGGCAAATATGCACTTATAACTTGTTTATTTGGAATTTGAGTTATGAACTTCTTTTTTATCGAAAATAATTGCACGAGCAGTTTACAAGAAATATAAATTACTAGCGGACCCGACAGACGTTGTCCTGTCTTAACTATGAATGTTGATTACCAATATAATAACTCCGATCAAAGTATTTGTTTTAAACGATATTAATTTTCCTTACGTCCTCTATGACGATATTTGCTGCACGCATTCTGGCAATGTTATGTCAAACGCCATACGGTTACATCAAAAAAGTTTGAATAGTAAAAGCGCTATGCACTAAAAAAAAATTGCTATCGTAACAAAAGTCAGAATTACTTAATATGGTGGTTAAGTATTCTCCAATTTTCACGCACTTTTCTTAATTTTTTCTTATATAAGATCCTTCTCCTGACAATAACAAACACAAATTAGTCCAGCCGTTCACGCTTGATGCCGTGACCGAGGGAAATATGGATTCATTTTTAAATATGTTAATTATGTTAAGTTGCCGAGCTGTTGGTTATAGCATTAAATAATAATACGTTTATGTGCCTCTTCACAATGTTTCATTTTATAGGTTTCCATACTGCTGGTATTGATCATATTTCACCAGCATTTGCATAGTAAATGTTCAGCATATAGATGACTAAACAGAAGTAACAAGTAATACAACTGAAGTGTGTGTGTTTGTGTGTATTAAACGCGTATGAAACAAGTTAATTCTAGTGTTGCGTCTTCATCTTTTACCGGATTTACCATGGAGAGTGTTCAAAGGAGTTGTTCGGATACCTGTAGCAAAGTTTCGTGATCGGACCTCGAGGCAGAATTCCAAATTCCACCCGTATCACCTCAAAGTCCGTAGTTCCTCAACTGAGCCTATTTAAGGCAGTTTCTGCCGCGCACCGCTACTATGCGGAACTAACTGCTTACTGTAGTATTTCCGTACCAATTCGACTTAGGTTTTAATTCAAGAAAATAGTGTACAAATTCTTAAAAGGCCGGAAACTCATCCACGTGCCCTCTTTTATTGAGATAGGCGGCGATTATACTTAACATCAGGTGAGCCTTCGGTCCGTTCTTCCTGTGAACCTACCTGTTCTATAATAAAATAATAATTCAAAGTCTATCAAATGACTATCAATGAAAAATATTCTGTTACATACGACGATCAAGCATTTGTAGAAATCTGGAAAAAAGTTTTTATACAATTTCCTTTTATGGTAACCGTATGTACTTAAAGAAAAATTAAGTTTATTGTACAAAATTATCCCAATTCAGCAGTAATAATATGCAATATTTAGAATGAAATATATTGGCTTTGCAAATTCTGTACGCCGTTTGCTAGTTAGTGTGATAGGGTCAAACGTTAGTTGGGAATGTTGCTTTAAGATAGCCGTTTGCCTTATTCGGAGGACATTCTATAAAGTGCTACCACTGAATAGCGATAGGGGAGACTGGCGCCTACTTTAAAAATATAAGTCACGTTGTGCTATTTCTACTCTAATGAGGTGACTTTTGCGTATTATTATTGGCGTGTATTAATTAGAACACTTAGAATACTTTTTCTTTAGTCCCGTTTTTATGAAAGGTTTAAAAGTTTTGATCGACTTGAACGCCCAAATACTTGACAGCAACTTGATACTCTCCTAATTAATTATAGTTAATTAAGAGAGTATCAATTAGAATATCAATTAGCTTCATTGTGTCTAATGGGTACGTTAGAAGGCAACATCGTCTGCCCACAGCTAGAACTAACTTTCTCGAAAGGATATAATTCGCTGTATTGCTTTAATTAATTAATTACATAGTTAAAGGGCTTTTTTATTGTCCGTTGAGTGAACTGACAAAAGTTTTAATATTTCTTAGTGCCTATAGTAGTTAGTTAATTTTTATTAGGTAACTTTGCTTTTCCTAATTAATTTATGTATGTTTTTGTTTCAAGTGTAATTTTTTTTCATTGTGCATAACCAATTCTTGTTGATTTTAGACAGGATTGCGTTTTTTATAATAAAGTCATTATTTAGAAATGAATACTTGACTAAGGTAAGACTTTCTATGATAAATTATTTTTATACTTACATACTTTTTTACACATTTTTAAATAAAACAAACAAAAATAATGTCAGTTCTCCTTAGATGATCCTAAATGATGATAAGTATTTTTATAGTATTGTCTTTTGTTAAAATAGATAGAGAAATAATTCTAAATTTAAAATTTACTATTATTTAAATAATTATAAGTTTTTAATAATAATACATAGCTTTAATCCGTTCAAAAAGTGTTTTTCTTAATAATTTTTATTGCAAACAGATAATACTAAAAGAATAACATAGAAATAACAATACAATATGTTATTGTTATATCGCTCAGGCAACCGATTTTTCATCTGATTAGTTAGAATTTATTTTAATATTGTCACTATTGACCAAAAGGAAATTATAATTATAATATTTATAAAATCATACATTATACTTGTAAATGCCTAATTTTTTATTCGATAGTTATGGAGCCATACATTTTTTAATACAGATCAGTTGCCGTTCAATCAGCAATCATTAAGTCTTTATACTTTCACTAGTAATGGATTTATGTAATATTTCATAATGATACGTTTATTTAGAGTCTATTGTTACTCGCAAATCCTATTAAGAGTGCACAATGTGCGACCAAATTGGGTATTATGAATTAATTAAATTGGGCCAAACATTATTTTGCTATATAAAGTGTAATTTTGATATAATTTTACATTTACTGTACATACTAAAGCCAGATACAATAAATACTCACAAGATTTTATCTGTAGCAATATACCTAGTCCAGCCATAAGATCTGTTACAAATGAAAATGCTTTTTTGAATGAAGTAATGTAATATTATTAAAATGTATACCTACATATTTATTTCAGCAAAAAGTATTCAATTCGAAATGTCCACCTTTGGCTTTTATACAGACCTTTAAACTGTTTGGCCACGAATCAACGGATTTACGCACTGTTTTCAAGCGAAATTTCTTTCGTCACTGCTTGCTCTAAAGATTTGTAAAGACTTAATGTTGCTGTGTCGTTTAGAGCAGGCAGCTCCTTTAAAACTGACTATAATTTTGGCTGAGGTCTGGGCTAGATGCGGGCCAGTCTTCAGATCTTATAAAGTTCTGAACGTTGGTTTCAAGCCAGGCTTGGGTATTTCGTGTACCAGGTGTAGAATTTTTTGTGTATATATTATAGTAATAAGATGGTATTGTAGAACTGAGATCAAGAACCTTCTACTAAATAGAGATTACTTATATAAGACCATGATTTTTTAGGTAATTGTAAATACTAGGTAATACTATACACCTACATTCTACAGCTACAATCACTCCCTATCATACCCTGAGACGCGGTAACAAAGTTATTCCGATTTCTAAGGATGTATCCAACTTCTCGACACTAGCGACCTTCGTGCCGACCACTGGTTAAACTGGTCTAGGATAATTCCTTTAGGTTGGAGGGACTGTTCACCACCCTTCCTCTACAATACTAATAAACGCTTAACGCAGATAATACAACATTTACTATGCATTTTATATACGGGATTAATTTATATAGAGTTTAAATTTTTAACCACACTTTACTTGACTCCACTCCTGTCGTTTTTCTCTTATTAATTAATAGAATTCTCTCCACGTTTACTTTAAACCTAGCGAGCGCTGACAGGTGTAGTTGCAGAAAATAAAACAAAACATAGCTATTTCCTGAGCTTTGCGGACTGAAAATATACAGACTCGTAGTTTGTACACATTTTAAAGACGTGTCTATAATTAAGTGACTGTTTTATTTTGACGTATCTGAATAGCAATGGGCCAGTTTATTTGGGCTCATACACTAATCGGGTTATTGAGGATATCATTTATTCATATAAGATAAGAAATATATATTTAAGAAAATCATTTACTTACGTTTTGTAAAATCAGTTTAAACCACGAGAATGGATAATATATGAAAAATGTAACTTTTATTTTTACATCAAAATATCTTGGCCAAAGCTTTGTCTGATTTCCCGTGAGAATGTTAAACTTGAAGAAGTATTTAAAACTATGTACTTCTACGCATCTAATACCACGTAATTATCAATAACTTTGAACCATGGTGACTAACACCCCCTTTTATGGCATCCTTTTTGGTGAGATCGACAAGTTAGAAAAAAATGCAATTTATGTTATTACTTATTACAGAATTGCGAATATTCTCTCCTTATTGCAACTCATAATAAGTGATAAATCGTAATTACTGCTTTGATAATGTGTATAACGTATAGTTATTTTATTTTACTAGCTTTTACGTTTACACACTGGATATTAACTAGAAGGATTTGGAGGATGTTTTATCATTTCAAAGCCAGCTTCATGAATGTCAGGCATCGATAGTCTGAACTTCTTTGCGGGGGCGTTATCTTAATGAAACAAAACACTTTAGCGCGTTTACTACGCCATTGCTGGCATATTTGTTATTTGTCCTGCGTATAAAGTATCCATACAGTCCATGATCTTACTACCGGTTGGTATCGCCTCAAATTTCTTCGGATTAGAGATGACGGTCTCTTCCAAGTCGTAGACTGTTATTTCTCTCTTTACGTGGTATTTTTTTTCAAGAACAAAGCTATTTTACAACCGTACCGTAAAATTCAATTAAGAACACGTACCAATACGACGCTTTCTAATTTTGAAATCTAAAATTGAATGAATAAATTAATGATTGTTTTATCTAATGCCTGGGCTACGCCTGCCAGTATTTATTTTTTCTTTCCAAGGAGAACGTATAACATTATCACCATTTATTTAAAACCTCGAACACAATATATTGGTATATATTAAAACAAGTGGTTTTAACTGGAACGATTACGAAAAAAATTGCTTTTGTAAGTAACCAGCACTCAAAACCCTCGCAAGTTTAACTGTGTCAGAATAGGCAGATCTCCGATGCTTCGAAAGACCTAGAAATACATACATATATTATATTGATTCCATAGAAGAAAATGTTATTTTTTTGAAAATTAACCTTACGTATATTTTCAAGGTAATTCCTGTAAAACGATTCAGTTGACAAATGGTTAGACGAGCGATTTTCAATCATATTTACTTTATAATAGGAGAAATTTTCAATTATCTGGCGAGAGATTTATGTTGTGAAGTTTTCTTCTACCTCTAAATAAGGACAATATTGTACACATGAGACAATAATATAAGGTGTGCAGAATTAAAAATTAACTACAGTTTCATAAAAATAAGATTATTTTTAAATCATTGATATTAAAATTGATTTCTAATTATTCTTAAAAGACTCCTTCCTCTAATAGTCCATGTTACAAGTAAGGTACTTCAACAACTTGTCTTTATACTGGCAATGTTGGTCATTACCAATTAAACATTTAGTTTCATGCTAAAAATAAGATTTTAAGTGTGTTATTAGTCTACATTTTATTGGGGTCTTTAGATTTTTACTACTATATTTTATTTCGTATTAAACGCTTTGTCATGTAGTCGTGCAATTTATATTAAATAAATCATCATTATATGGTAAATAATAAAACAGCAGACAAAGAAAAATTCATTATTTTTTCCAAATTAACGTAGTCTGTGATTTCCTAATTAAATTTCGAACGTATGATGATGCTGGCTTCACCACTGACACCACGCACGCATACATATTATATTCACGAAGGGTCCAGAAGTCCTGGGCGCTTGCGACAGACAATTTCATGAAAATACTTTACGGCGCTAAATAAATAAAAATATACAGGTTAAGAGTGTTGGCGTACCTTACTTTCTTACATCATATTTCTACCGGTCTCTTTGTCAAGTTTTCTGTTTCATTACAAAATAGCTAGAGATATTGCAGACGCTAGTCTTTTACGGAAAACTTAAATGATTTTAAAATTTGCTTTAAGCGATTTAAAAAGATTGTTCTTTCCGTTTATTAAAAGTGGAAATTGCTAACCAAGACGAGGTGAAGGTTTTGCATAGTAATTATGAATTATTATAATTATTACTTTCGCGCTCTAAAACGACATTGAAAACAGCTTTTATCGGATTAATTCTGCATTGATTTAAAATTCAAGTGAGTTCCAATAAGACATTAAAATCTTTCATCTTTACAATATGAGTAATATAATTATTTATTTTTAACACACTAATATATTTACAAATAAATATTTGTATATGTATAATATAATAATAATAATTATAAATAGAAAATTATAACAAATTTAAATAGTTTGGTCCCTGTGGCAGACCTTTAACGCTGGCAGCATTTCCTCCCTTTATTGCGATAGTTTTTCGTTGAGCGAGGAAAGCACCAGCCTGGCATCACTAGTACTATCTACCAGGCGCCATTTTAAATGTTTTAGCGGCGGTGCACTTGACCCACAGGACACAACAATAACGGTTTCTCTTAAAAAAACAATTTTAAAAATTATTATTATATCCATAATAATTTTTGCACTACATGCCTATCTTATGTAATTTAATACATTTTTCTTTCCTTCACTCACAGTGGTTGCCTGGAAGACATCGCTCGAAAGTGATAAGGCCGCTAGTTGCCCTCCTTTTGATTTAATTATGTTTAAATTTTTTTATTGTAGTGTAACGAAGTGTTAATAAACAAAATAAATAAATAATACTTTACTTATCGCTGCTAATCGAACTTCATTAATTTTATAATACGCAATATTATCACGAATTCTCACTTAGATTGTGTGAATAATAAAAAATGCATTTCCCCGATAACAAAGTATCACCCACGAAAATAATACGGAGCAATAATAACTTAAGTTGTTTACAAGCAACCGTTCTAATTTAATCATATATTTTCATAAATCGAAGGCATAAAATAATAACGTTTATTGTTAGACGCACTCTACGAATGAACCCTATGTGACTCGGGCTAAATTTTTCAATATCAACAAACACACATGACAATGAATTATTTAAATGTCAAATATTATCTCGTGAAAGTAGAAAGCAGACACATTTTCTGTACCTGACATTGGGCTAATGAGCAGTGGTGATTTAACAAATTTTCAAGGCTTTGAAGTTTTTCCGCCCTCGCCTCTAGACTGTCCTAGAATATTTTTCAATAAATACAATTTCGTTGAAAATGCACATAAAATAATTTTTATGTGCATTTTCACAAACAATCCAGTTCCTAGCCTACAACTAGTGGTGGAACTGATATGTATGGGTTGATAGGGGAAACACGGAAGAGAGAAATATTTTTTTGAAATAACGCTCTTTTCATTCCAACAACGAGTCAGGGCCCAGAGTCGATTACTGGTCGGAAAGTTTGCTACAACGAATAAACAATGACAAGAGTCATCGGAAAAGTTTGTTATCTATCTGTAAAACATAAAATGGTCATGTAGAAATATGTTTGATTTCTATGAGGTTACATAATTTGCCGCCCCAAAAATCCGCCCTAGCCTCAAGGCTACTCAGCCTGCTGGTAAATCCACCTGCTAAAGATTCTCAACATGTTTATTGTGTGGCCCGTGTTCTAGTCGCAGACAAAGACAGACCTTTACATATCTTTGGAACTCGATTTAACATTTTTTCGTGCCCTAAAAGCATGCTGGTTTGCTTGGTTGGACGGAAAGGCTGGATTTGCCTTATATGGCTCATTGCAATTTACTACATGTTCTGCATAACCTTTTTAATTTTTTTATTGAATATTCTTTAAGGCTTACCTGCTTATATAATATTTAGGATAATTTTGTAACTAACACACTAATAATATTTTTATTATTAGACAATATAAATAGGAATATATTATTATTTATTTTAGAGCTCAGCACAGTCACTATGGAGTACTTGTTGAAGTGATCAATAATCTGTTCTTGTCAAGATGTCAAAAATTGAGTCCGAAAGCAATTCAGAAGTTACTGACGATAAAGCGAGTTAACATCACAGAGGAATTCATGGCTGATTTACATTTTATGTAATATTCGGCCGAAATGAATTTAAATTGCCTTTGATTAGAAGGGTTTATGGATTTAGCAAATAATAATATTAATTTTTAAATATTTCATAGGATGGAAAAATGATTTGAAATAGAAAAATTACGCAGTCAATTAGAACGAAAAAGTAAAATGTTAAATTAATCACACTCTTATTACTTACTACTTTAAACTTTTTATAACCATGGAAAGTCCAGAAGGTCCTTTTCCGCCATGTCGATGTAAATTCTGGACCGACTATTGTGGTTCCTTTAATATTTCTATACGTCAGGAGTTTCCTCCCATTCCTCCTCTTGATCACCTGATGAAGACAGAGGTTCACAGGCCAATGATGTGCTGAAGCTCTGCTACAGTACAAAAAAAATAAAATTATTTTTTAGAGGTTCATCGAAAAAATATTTTCATAAAAAAACGATAAATTTTGTATACAATGATTTAAAACAGTCTTGAATTTATACTAAATATTCATAATTAGATTACTTTTAAGTAAATATATAGTTTTACGAAGTGTAAGAAAAGTAGAACATATGGAATAAAATCTATCACATATCCAATACATCGTGCAAGATTCTTCTAGTTTCCAATAAAGATCATTTCGTTTAATCTGATTGTCTTGGCTTCGAACCCATACTAAGTTAGAAAGTATAGTCTTCTTACAAACAGTTGTGATATTATAATAAATGTGAATAAAAAATTCAATATTAGTTGATGTAATGGAAATATTATATACATATTATACATTACAGTATTTTATGAATGACTGGGATTGTCTATGTAAAGTTAATGTTTTGTTCGGCACTAAAATAAAGAGTTAATCTTAATCTCGTATTTCTCCACCAATACAGTAAATTTCAAGTTAATAACGCTTATGATTTCCGTTTTCGACTAGCCTACATAGTAATAATAATTTTAAAAAATAAGTAAATTATCTTAAACGACTCTTACAAATCTATCATATATAGGTATTTTCCCTACTGAATATTCGATCTGTGGTATTAGACTGCAGTCTAGATGAAATCCCGGATTCGTAGAAGTTCGGACATCAGTAAATTTATATCTTAACTTTTAGTTTAGTGTCTTCAATACAGGTCACTACAATCGACTCCCACGAATTTAAATCCCTAACTTTTAGAATAAACACGGGTTATTGTGGTTTATTGCAACGTACCTCATGTTGAAATAAATCGTCTGCTTCTTTGGTGCCATTGGAGGTGGTCTCCATTATTGGAGATTGGTATTCATTTATTAAAAAAAATTAAAACCCGTCTTAAAACAGTCAAATAATTTAGAATAGAAAATTGGTCAAGACTTTGTGTTAATGATTGAGATTAAGCACCCGGTATGAACTTATACAGGTTTTATATCTCGCTTTAATTGTAACAATTTAAATAAGTACTTGGATGATGGGTTAAGTTTTCCAAGAAAGAAGGCTAATTATTGTGATTAAAATAAATTGAGATTTCGGCGTTATAATAAATTATTTGTTAATTAGACTAAATTACTTGCGTTCTTTGCGGCGCTTTATGGTGGGAATGTAAAATATACTTTTACACCTCTAAACAATAGTTCACGTCATTCTATTCTTACTAGGACGATTTTCGGGCATGGTACAAAACTTTTCTTTTATATAAATAAGGAAAACAAAGATATTACCAAACATTCACAGTCTCCAAAATATCCAACAAACAAATAAATATGGATAACTTTGTTATGACGAAATGTCAGCAGAGAATAATATTGACATGAATTGTAATTTATGTACCTATAATATTATTGTTACGGTCAGACATTAGGGCATATCATACATTTGTTTTTATCAATCTATTGGAAGACATTGATTCTACTATTGTAAACAAGAATATCCTATGTTAACCTATAAATGTTGATATTGTTTAGAAGTGTAATGTTTGATAGTACTTCAGCGTGCGATTCTCATACCTGAAGTCGTATGACACGTACGTAAGGTGAAGAACATCGTGAAGAAACCACCATGACTTAAATCAAAAAATAAACCACAAGTGTAAGACTTGCCTGATTACTTAAAATAAAATGGTCTGTATGGGCACAACGTTGTAGCCCAACGGGATTATTATTATTAATATAATAATGAAAGTAGTTTAACTTCATATTTCCACTACAAATAAAATAATATTTAGCTTCTTGTTATCCTAGCTACTATCATTTCCGTCCACCTGAACTCCTTCACGGTTAAGGGCCTTCTCCAGCTTTTTCCAACTATCTCTTAGGTTTAGGTTTAAAGACTTCATTTCTCAAAAAAGACAAAAATGTCACTTACATGAGAATAATACTTTAGATTAACATTACATTGTAGTCGTTCTTAAAATAATCACAATAAAACGATAGCCGTACATGCAATAAACTTAAAAGTAACCAAAGACATATAAATAAAAAATAAATATAAAAAAATGAATTTTTAGCTTCTATTTGAATGAATTGAAAGAAGTAATATTTTTTTTATATTTGTGGGTAGTTTATTATACAGCTGTGCGCTTTCGTAGGTAAACATTTTTTTGCCGTAGTTCGTACGTATTTTAGGTAATTATTAATATATATTAGAAAAAACAAATACCTTTATCTGCTTTTTAAGACGATAAGACTTGAAGCACCCTTATTTTTCGTAAAATAAACTAGTTTAAGATTTATAAATCACACAGAAACAAAATAAGTTTGATGAAAGAACCCTACCGAAGCAAAAAGTTTCTTTCATTTACACCACATTATTTCGCAACAATTTAAAGCAATTTATTTCCCATAGTGTGCAGTTAACTCAAAATAAAGGTTATCTCTAGTGGAGGGTTTAATTCTAGAGTGCGCCATAAATTTCCTCACAGAATTGATTCCCTGTGCTGGTCTCCGATGTGGAAACAATCTCAGTACTTGGATTGCCAACTATAAAAAATAGCGATTTATTTTTATGCTCCGATTTACAATATTGTTACACTGCCGTATGACTCAATTTTTTATCGTCCAATAAGACATTTTGATTTTGAAGATTTGAAAAAAATAGTCGATTTCTATTTCTTTTTTAGATTTCAAAATCCAGTTTTACTTTCCTAAGTATACATACGAGGTCGATTCCAATTCAGTTCGGGTCCGTAGTTCATATGTGGATTTTCCATTTGTGAAACGAATTTGAAACCTAATACCAAATACTGTATCCATTCCTGTACAGGCGATGCCTTTCTATGACTTTTTACCTCGAATAAAGGTTAACCTTAACCTCGAATAATGAAAATTTCGGCGATGCACATGCTATGCGATGCATATAAATATGCCTATAAAGATAAAATACCAAAGAAACAGAAGGTCTAAGGACAAACTTATAAATATACGATACAAGCGTTCTTAATTTAAATACTAAAAGTATTTCATATTTCAATTTTTCGTAAAATTTCAAAAATCGTCAAATGATTTACGCCGGTACACCCGTACAAAACTTTTGACACGTGAATATTTATACGATCTCTTGTTTTGGCAAAAATCTCATGTACCAAGACGCAGGAAGTCACGTTTCTAGATCGTTATGACAGAATTTCAAGTTGGAAACTTGAATCGTTTTCAATTTATTGCTCTTGTGACGTGTTCAAAACAACGTACTTAATTCATGAGGTTGGTGGCGTTCAAAATTGTTACCTGTCTGGAATTCGCATCATAAAGTATTATCAGAGAAATCAACGGCCCTGATACACGAATATCTCTTGTATAATTATTCGTCTTTAGTATTTTCGTCAATTGTAATAACTTTGAATGGATTGTTGTCACCATTATCAGATCTTTGTTGTACTTACTCATTTAAATAAATATTCTTTTAACGGAATGCAGTTTTAACAATTTAATATTTAAAAAACTGATTTTGTTCGTATTCAAGTTGCACTTGTATAAATAATTGCCATGAAATTTTATTTTAACAACAGTGATAATATTGTTTTCGTGTCAAGTTTGTTCATTGACTAAGTTCACTATGGACGCTAAATTAGATAAATACGTGTTCTATGAAATTAAAAAAAATAATACACAGATAGATACATTTCACTTATTTCAGTAAAATTTACATTTCCCACAATTTAAGTTCGTCAAAACAAAATTAATTAAAAGTTTATTTTTAATTAAAACTTTTATTTAGCCACTCGCGCTCGAATACATTTTTAGTCTACGTCATATTTGCATAATGTTTCTGAAAAATCACAACTTGGCAGTTTCACTCATTTCGCTCGAAACAAAAGATTTCGCGGGATGCACAGTTAAAATACCGGGATTTGTTTAAAATTCAAATGAAGAAGTTTTTTCAAAATGTAAATTAATATCTGGTTGATTTTTAGTTGGCGTTAACCAAACATTAGGGTTGCTTCAGGTGGTAATAATCTTTGCACACGAACAAGATGGCGAATCAAGTGACCAGGGAAATTACAAGGGCCAAATTAGCTAAGCAAATACATATTTTGTAAATAATATTTTACGAGTTTAAGAACAAGTACAATATGACAACGAACTGTTCCCTGCAAATGTTCTATTAATCTCTGATTTTTTAAATGTATATCTATATATATACTATCTTATTTATATTCCAAATAGTAACTCTATATATATAACATGTTCAATGGGGCAATACTTAATATTTACACACTTAAATTTATAAATCGTAGCCGTTCTGTTTTTTTAGCGGTTCTTATGTTTTAGGATTGAAGACGAAAGTGCGACTATCACCCAAACTTAGCATTCATCTACATTTTATAAATAATAAATTACGTAAAATGGAATAATATTTTTCACTAAACTTATTTATTTATTAGATATCTTTCACAACATATAAAAAAGAACACTTAGACAGTATACAAAGTCAAAACAGATAAACAATATAAATCAAACATAAAACATAAGTGAGTACATTAATAGACACAAAAATATAAAAAAAGAAATGAAATTGAACATTATAATTAACTTAGCTACAGATACAAAAGTACAATATGCGAATCTGTTGTATGATTGGCGATAAAATTGATTACAATAATTATATTATGAAGTTGATTCTTTTAAATACTTGTACAGGTAATTTACAGGTTAATATGAAATTAAAAATATTTCGAGTAATGTAAAGCGAAAATTTCAATAAAAATTGTCGTCGAATTAATTTGGATTAAACACGAAATCCTTTGCGCCGTGCATTTCCGTGCCTAGAGTTTTATATTAATTTCATTCATTTTAATTTATTACAGCACTCGAGATTTTAATCACGAAATATTAATGTTTTTAGCGCTTTTAAACCGTTTCCTTTTTATATACCTTAGAATACCGAAATTTTGTGTTAGAATGAACGTTTTATCAACTTGTGAGATCTTTTAAAGGTTTGTTTCGATGAACGAACTTTTTTTATTGTTGGTAAGTAACGCTTAAGGAGTGATTTAAATAATTACATCATATATCAGCAACTGACACAGCGACTAAGCCTAAATAGAACCAATCTCAAAACAACGATAGGGACAGTTACGGATTGTATCTTTAATAAACATATTTTTGTCCTAGGCGTCTATTTCAGCGCAGAGGAATCAGTCACCCACGTAGTCCTGGAATGCGAGGCTGTGGCTAAACAACGTACAAAAATCCTCGGAACAGTGAGGTGGAGCTTGTAAAGTGCCCGGGAGACTTCTGTGCTTCTGGAAAGAGTTAGGTTGTCTAAATTAGCCAGGACTTAACGCACAACGGACCAATTACGAGTCTAAGTGCGGAAAATGAGTCCACCATGCCATACCATTACATCATATATCTGAAAGGTTTTCACTTTATTAAATTAGTCCCTATAAGAAATGAGAATGTACACTTTGCTCACTCAGGTTTAATTAGTTTTATTAGCAAGTCAATTACCTAAAACGTCTGAGTTACGCCCCGAGAGAAAAGCCAGACGTAGGCACTCTTCAGTATCATAAGCTAGAATTTCATTTAGCATTGAAATACATAGCATTCAATCTTTTGTTTTACAGGATTTGTTAATATAGAGTGAAATTATTCACAGTTCACGTTCCAGCATTCGTTAGGTATCATCTACACTAAGATTATTTCATAGACCACTCAGATAACTGTAACTCCTGAAATAAAAATAAAAATATTATATTTTCTAATGAGTCATTTGAGGTCATATATTAGGCAATTGTCTATAGTAAAAAAGTTGAGATGTTTCTATTCGTTTATTATGATTTTTTTTTATATAATCCATATACAGCCAGACAATACAAGTTAACATAGAATATTAAGCAGAAAATATATTTGAGAACATTGAAAAGTTTCGGCTTGGCACAATACACATCCAGTGCCGCGAATAAACTTTTACGAAAATCGTTTTTATTTACAGTTTTGTGGAAAACTGGGGAACTATTAAGTATTCTGGGTTATAAAGGAATGGTGTTTCGAGTTTTATAGCATAGTACTGAATTGACCCGGCTCTGCGTATAACAAACTATAATATTCGGTATTATTTTCTTTGGTTAACATAGCTTTTATACATTGAAAGAAAACAATTTTTTTTACCGGATTAAAGCTATTTGTTTATTATAAACTTATAATAGGTACCTCAATGGTAAATCCTACCACCACCCTTCACAACTGCTTTCTGTCGGTAAATGTTTGTTCCAGAGAGCCCAACGTGATGCTGCCCACCTCGAGGAGAAACTACAGCATGTAAAACAGGTACACCGAAACAAGCTGCGCATCCCCCGGCTGCATCACAGAAACAAAAACAAGACACATACAGTTCCCCAGCCAGCTTACCTGCCATATGTAAAGGACAGATAGATTTAGCCGGATCCTAAAACGAGCTTCTATTAATACAATTTTCAAGCCACACAAGAAGATTCCAAGACCAATCAAAAGTAACACCCCGTTGCAAGATGCACTGGATTGCGACTGTGGCCTGTCTTACATAGGGTAACTAAACGCAATATGTCCAGTAGACTCAAAGAACACATTGCGGACATCAGACATAGACGACACACAAAATCAGCAGTCTGTGAATACATACTAGATAGGCCTAATCACTACATACGCTTTGACCAACCGAAAGTACTTGCGAAAGAAAAAAGATTCTTCCCAAGATTGGTACGCGAAGTTTAAGTTCAAGCTCAAGCTTCTATTTCTAGCACGTCGCCAACACCCACTAAGACGATACAAGCATGTGTTAATTGAGAACAATGAAAGAAGATTCCAAATGGGTAACTAGAGTCATTAAAAAAAGTAGATTCATTATTTGATTATTTGCAGATTTCCGAAAAAATAACGAATAATGAGGTTTATTAGGGCGCATAGCATAGTTTCGCCCTAAGTAGTTCTATTTCTTGAGGTGTTCAGCGATTTGCCTCATGAAAAATTGATCCATAAAAGTTACGTAATAGTTATGCGTTATGGTATATGGTATTTAGCTGAAATTACTCAGAATAGACTTAAAACTTCGCTATAACGTTATTACCGCATATAAAAATATGATTTATTTGAAAGGTGTTTGAAATATTTCACAATAATTTTTACCAGAAAATTTTATTTGGAGAGATGATATAGTAATACTTTTATTGTTTTTTTTAGTTGTTGTTGTTGAAAGTTGTTTGTTACTATCATAAATTGTATGAGCGTGATTTAAGTAAAAATAAATTAATTTATGACTCCACTTAAATTATAATAAAATCTTTTTAATATCCATGTACACCATGAAATTAAAAACTTAGACAATTGTAGTATGTTTAATGAGCAGGATTACAATCCCCTTTAAATATCATAGATAAAATCATTACCGATACAAGCATACAAATTGTATAATTAAAACAATGTCATACCCCATGAAATTAATATCGATACGTAATATACTTTTGAAACTATTTAAAATTCATATCGTGCTACCTCCATATAATTTCCAACCTAATGCGTCAAGAATTTTAATGTTCAGCTGAATATTTTATCAAAAATTTACATAGAAATGACACGGCTATCGTTTTGTAAAATCATTTTTCTCTCTACTAGAAAGGCAAAGGATTTTTTCATGTTATTTTCCTATGCTGCTACTGCCCCCTTAAAGGAGTGAAGTAGACTGTTCAAAGAGCACAGAACAGCACTCTCACTGTAATATCTGTGTATGTAAATAAATAATATGCATATACAGGAGGCAAAACAGAATAGGAAAGATTCGTTCCGAATTAATTCGACTTAGGGTCATTCAAAAAATGAGCGTACCAATTCCTAAACAGCCGGTAACGCACTTACAAGTCAGATGAGCCTTGTGTCCGTTTTGATACATAAAAAAAAATACAAAAGTACACCTGGCTTAAGTCACTAATGGAGCCAAATCCCTACTCCTTAACAGGACAATATCTAATGGTAACCGACTAATGGCAGTTTCTGAATCGAACAACCATGGAGAAATGTTTTATAAAGAAAGCAGATTATTTGATAGTAGACGATACAGATGACGAAGCGACAAACAATTTTGTACACATACAGAAAAATGTTCTAGAAACGAAGGCGACTGAAAATGTCACATTAAATGCGAAATGTATATAATTTCATTAAAATTAGCGCTTAACTTCATAGGGAAAGATATCACTATATAAATTAATTTTAAGCCAATTTTAATGGATCTTGTGAACTTGTTGACCAAAAGCCCAAAAGTACTCCAAAGGGTACCAAATTACTACTTCTTTTGGCGCGTTAGGGAAAAATGATAAGAGTAAATTTTTACGATGCGCGCGCACACCGTTACAAAAAACCGACACCTTGAATTTAGTTATCGTCAACATTTCAGTTTTTTTGAAGTTATACTTCTTTTGGTGCGTTAGGGAAGAATGATAAGAGTTTTTTTTTCTATTCTTAGTGTCGTTTTTCTACAAACTTAGAATAGGGCGAAAGATAAAATTTTTAATATATTTTTATTTTGTTACGACAAAGGAGTATAACTTCTAACACGTGTATATAACACACACGTTTTTTATTATTCCCAAAAATATTTCACAGGGTCTTGAGACTGATCGGCCTCACTATTCCTAAAGCAGTTCCTATAGACTAAGCGTATGTTTACAATATCTCGTATGTTATCGTAGATGGACATCAATGCGGCTAATTGGGCGTATAATTTATGCGCTAGCAACACTGACTAATGGGCTACGACGTCGGCCAATCTTGCGGTGATTGGCGGATAAATGCTCAGAAAACTATCCAAGCTGTCATGATTTATGTTGCACAATCAACAAACAATTAACAAACTACAATTTAGGTAAGTAATCAGAACAGTTGCGCTACAACCATTTAGTGGGCCTGACGTTGTGTTTCTGCTATGTGATCATTTGTTTTCTCTAATAGGTATGTAGGTGATCAGCCTTCTGTGCCTGACACATGCCGTAGACTTGGCGGGTCTAAGGCATGCCGATTTCCTCACGATGATTTGCTTAAGAAAGTCCCGTAAGCAAGTGCTAAAATGTTCACATAGACAAAAAGTCTTTTGGTGCGGGATTTTAACCTACCTACCTCAGGGATGTGATTCGCTAAAGCCACTGGGCCAACACTTGGTTTCACTAATAGTGGTGT
Source organism: Pieris brassicae (assembly GCF_905147105.1). Lineage (NCBI taxonomy): Eukaryota > Metazoa > Arthropoda > Insecta > Lepidoptera > Pieridae > Pieris > Pieris brassicae. Next base: position 5,870,837 of record NC_059670.1, read on the forward strand.
ATATATATATTTCAATTCGTCATATCTTAGACCAACTAGATGATTTACTAAGACTTCTATAGAAGCCTTATACAAGGCAATTTTTGCGCACCACCGCTATGTGGAACCAGCTGCCCACTGAAGTATTTCCGAACCAATTCGACTTGGGGTCCTTCAAGAAAAGAGCCTACCAATTCTTAAAAGGCAGGCAACACACTCATGAGCCCTCTGGCATTGAGAGTGTCCATGGGCGGCGGTATCACTTAACATCAGGTGAGCCTCGGTGCCTCGGTGCACGTTTGCCCCCAGTTCTATTAAAAAAAATACAAAATATACCTTGCATTTTCCAGTTTAGTCGCGTTTAAACAGTCATTTGTTTCAACGAGCGCGAATATTGAATCAATCAAGTAGATTGAGTAGATGAATCATGTAATATTGGCATGGTTTAGTATGGTTAGCTTTTAATATTTATTTAATTAAATTCTAAACATTTTTATGAATTTCGGGTTGTTTACAAATTTTTGAGAATTGGAGGAGTTGCGACGCATGCGCACGGATTTATTTAATAAGTGATATAGTTTATTTTATGGTTATGTTAAATAGTGAATTATAGTGAATCAAATTATTGGATTGTTTAATTTCCTACCGTAAGAACTAGATCAAGTAGTCCTTACAGTATTAAACGTACGTAGGACGTTACTCGGTGGGAGCTCCACTATCGATGAAACTGTTATCATCGCGTCGTATGTCCGATAATTCATCTAGGTAAATTAATAAGTTTAACCCGATACAAATATAATACAATTTGCTCTTTGTTTGTTTCGGCGGAGCAACATGGTTATATAAATATTAAAACGCGTTAATTTTAAAATTAAGATATAGCTGATATATTGACATAATGTGCGTAATTTTTGGGAATATTTAATGAGAAAGAACTTTCCATTTCAATACATTGAGATCTTCCCGCTTTTTAAGTGTCCATGGGCATAACTAAATAACAGGAGAGCTTGCCATCTGCTCTACAATATTCATATACCATTGTTTCATAGATAATAGAACCCTACAAAGTAGTAGGCAACTTAAATGTAAATCTAAAACTTTATAAATCACACTCAAGTATTCACCATTCCCCAGATACCTACAAACTTAAGTGTTTGCAGAATCCCAAATATCTTTTGAATAGCAACGCAGACCCTTTTTCATACAATTTAAAAACATCGACATCACAACAGTTGCCAAGTAAAATGTACAAGAAATTCGTGAAGCATTAGTGCAACGTTAATAGCAAAGTGGGACAAAAACACAAATTACACGAGTGCAAAAGGGATGGAAAATGATTGAGCAAGAAATACACTATAACGAATGTATCTTGTTTATTCGGTTTAAAAGTTCTTGAGTATTGACTTATGAAGTTATTTCAAACTTTAACTGGGTTCAAATGTTTATTGAACGCTCATAGTTATAAAAGTTTGTGCAGGTTCAAAACAGATAAGTTTGAATTTAAATTCTGGAAACGAAGGCTTGTTAGTGGAAAGTCTGGTACCCACAATAAGATCAGAAGGCCTTTGCCCTGTATGACGTATGGAATAGGCAGCCCTACGTGACTTATGTGCTTACAAAGCCATATAAGAGCAGCGTCATGAGAAAATGTGGCCTCTTAAAACATACTGTATAAATGTATAGTTTCTTTAAGAGCTTTGTTTCGTAGTACGTATCGCGTTCTTCATAACTCAAGGTCGTATTGGTGTTGCATATCATCCATTTGCCCCTGTCTTTGGTAAGTCTGACCACCTGTGTAATAAGGCCTGTAAGGAACTTAACGTGGTTGGTCCAGCTAGTAGGAGATCGGCCTCGGGGTCTCGTGTCTTCCACTCTACCGGTCACCATAAGCTTCTCCAAGTTATTGGGATCTCTACCTGCTACATGTCCAAAGAAGCTCAGGATCCTTGTCCTTGTGTGTTGTCTGAGAATTGACAAGTTCATCCCTTTTGCTGTCCACCACATTTCAAGGGAATATTTCTTCCTCCTTTCGGATGTTCACACAGTTCTTTCAGCGCCGTATAAGGAAATTGGGAATAATAGTGACTCAACCGAATTTTTTTTTGTTTTTACCAAATAATAATCTTTAGATCATATCATAGAAGTTCTATATATACTTAGCGGTCGGAATAACTTCGTTAGCGCGTATCAGGGTGTGACACAATCGCATTTAAAAATAAGCTCACTAAAATAAGAACTTTCGCAGCGCCAACGCTGCACCGGACGTGCAACGTCGCACGGACAAGCAACGAGGTTGGCCTCGTCCGTCCGTGCGACTCTTTTCCCTAAGATCGTAGGTTATGACTCCCCCCCATGGGGTTTGTATGTGCGTCGCTAGTATTGTGAAGGCAAAACACCGCGAGGAAACTGGCATGACATAGACCCATATAGTCGACGGCGTGTGTCTTACTATTAGAAAAAACAAATCGTCAAACAAACAGAAAGAAGCTGAAGCTTACAAGTTTGAAGCGCCACTGGTTACATAAACGACGACGCGAATAAAAGCTAGTCATAATATGATTAACAAATGTTTACTTTTCTCATCGAGTTAAAATTAAAAACTTTAAAAATAGCGAGCATGAAAAATATTACGCAAAATATATTACGTACAGTAAATCAGTTGTGAAAGGAAAAAAGTTAGAACTGCACCTAAAATGGAGTTTTCATTGCAGTAAGAGATTTTTCATAATGCGCGTGTATAGCGGTGTAAATCCAAACTAAGGCTTAAAATATGTAGGGTGTCTATGATTTTTTCGGAATGAAATAAGTTTTGTCTATAGAACTAATTATGTTCTAAACTGGATGGACTTTTAAAGTACTCGTACTCTTTTCTTGCTATCCGTACTTTTGTACGCTTGGAAAATGAAGTATTCTGCCGATATACATATTTTTAATTGCAAGCAAACATAATACATATTTAACAATATAATTAAATAACTTGCGCGTAAAACAATTTCGTAATATACACATGATTTTTGACACACACTCTGTCACCTACCCTCCGTTTTAGTTGCAAACTGTATGACGGCCGAGTAGTGCGGCCAGTATGATGTCGCCAAGTGGGGCACGCGTAGTTTGCGAAAATAAACATTTATACATCTCAAACATGAGTTTGGATTTGTTAGTGACTGAAGCTCGTTAAATTAAACAGTTTCATTTGAGCTAATACGAACTTTACCATACTTCGTATTGCATTACAGTTTATTATTAAACATCAATATACGGTGGGCCATTTTTAAATAAATGTTATTTAGTTTACGCTTCAATCGGCCGAATAATCAAAACTATAACCAAACGGAGGAGAAGAGATATGTTTTTAGCATTTAACACTATACTTATATATATAACCAGCGGTAAACTTGAAAGTTCACACTGTTTTGGAAACCAAAATAATTATTTTGGTTTACATAACACTGTTAACATTAATAAACGATTAGGTATATTAGAACGAAATAGGACACCTTGACACGCAAATGTTTTTCTGAAAGTCGTTAACTATAACAAATGTTTACTAGAAATAACTTCTATCCAGAGTCAATTATTATTAAATCATGGAAACTGCGTTTAATCTCTATGTATCAAACAAGGGAGTAAATTAAAACCGGCATGTTCGTATACAAGACCGTCCGTCAATTTGAATTTGGTAGATTTTCTCAATAACCTAGCTCCTAGTACATAGCGTACTCTTGCGACCGCCAAAGCCAAGATCCTACGGCGGTTGCAACAAATATGTTGCAAAGATGTGGGTAATCGCTGAGGATACGGCCAAGAAGTTAGAATTCCATTAGAGGATCCACGAAACTGATTATAAGTCAAAATCCATATTTAAATACTATTTTTAAAGACATCATGGGGTCTTTACTGTATTGTTACTGTTGCATTTATATTATTATTTAGGGTTAAGACTCCCTATCTCCCTATAATATAAAAACATTGTAACCCTACCGTCTTTGTGAGTTACAACGCAAAAGCGAGCAGAGGAACTACTGCGGTTAAATTAAATAATGCGAATTTAATCTGGAGCTCGTTAATTCCTCTCAGACATATGAAGCTGGAGTCTTTTAAGAGTGCATCCTTACATACATCGTACTTAAATTCATATTACCTAAATAAGCCATTTACTCGCTAAGAAAATCTTGTGCTCAGCATGTTAAATAAACTCAAAAATAAAAATATGATGTGTATGAGTTGTGAGTTAATAGACATTCCGTCTAAGTAATTACAGCGATTATAGCAAAATATTTTTAGATTACCATGGTGAATTTAATTTAGGTAATGAATATAATCACAAAGCATGTCTTTAGCGAGAAAGCCCATAAAGTACTTTCGCCGTTCCTAATTTATTTACTGTGAAAACTACCTAGAATTAACGGTTTAATTAACTAACTGAGTCACAACCTATTGTCATGAATAAACTTTTTTATTTATTATTATTTATTCTATGAATAAATAAAAAAGTGAGTGTGTGTAAAAATAACTTAATGTAAAAACCAAACGTTGTATCATATGATTTAATTAACTAGAGCTGTCACATAATTTTGGGATTGTTAAAAGTTTGTTATAATAGGATAACAAATGCGTGGATATCTACAGTATCTTGCATATGTGTGTGTTTTGTGTATGGACAATGTTTTTATGATTTACGAATTCTTGTTAAATACAATCTAATGTCGTCTTTAGAATAAAATGCACAATTGAATATTAGGGTTTTAGTAAGAAACTTTCTGCTGTTGCAAAAAAGTTTTTACAGTTTTTTGCGGCACTTCGCTTTAACGCTAAATTTTAGTGATATCTATTAATTATTGAATTTGTTTGAGATTCAATGAAATTGAGATTTTCTGTTGCACTGCTTGAACAATATAACACTCTATTTTTCACAGTAATAAACGAATAGTATAGATATATATAATTTACATTATTGTAAGTACTACGCTCTGATATATCAGATCAGAACGGTTTTTACAAAGCACAACTTTCTCATTTTTGGATCTCAGCAACAGATTGTCTGAGAGGACAGAAAGTAATTAGTGCAGGACAGGGTATGGCATGCACGTCTTCTTATACCTACTATAATGATATTTCTCTTCTTTTCCGACAAAAACGTTACACAAAACGGCAATGTCTCTTTTATTAATTGTCAATAACAACTATTCCTTGTATTTTGACTACATATAATATGTTGTTTGTTGAAAAACATCTAAACTTTATTGTTACTAAACAGGTTAAAATATATAATTCAATAATTTGATTTATCAAGGAAACGAAATGATCAGATTGTATAATGTTTTCTTCTTATTACTCGTTATTTGGTAAAGAAAGGTAAAAAAACAAAACATTGAGTGCAAGTGATAAGTTATTCCTCGACTTAATTTCTTATATAATGTAAAAAGACTTTTTAAAACCTATTAAGTATTAAGAGTATGAAAACTCCGCCGACTTCAACGATTCAGGTTGTGAAAACAATTCAATCGTGCCAATTTTTGAGCCATTAATTAAAATACCTTCACAAAATTCGCAATTTTTAAATACACAAAAGTTTCAGCTCTTAATTTAACTTCCCAAGTTTTTTCAAAGTGATATAGGGGTAATTGTTTTATCAACTGTTTCAATTCGAAAAGTTTTGCAAAAGAGTTTAAAGAAAATCATGGAATTACTTTTTCAGTTAACATTTTTTACTTGGTGCAATTTCGTGGTTAATAAAAACAGTTACGCTACAAACTATAGGTTTTGGGCCCAGATATCTGTATCAGTTTCATGATCTTTTCTTAATAGATGAGCCATCCATGCCTGACACACGCCGTCGGGTCTAAGGCATACCGGTTTACTCATCATATTTTTTTGTTTGTGAAACGTTTATTAAAAAGACGGGGATTTTATTATATTTTTGTGTGTATCAAGATACAAAAATATTTTTTTAAAATTTAATATACCAATCAAGTTTTCAGTTAAATTAAATCTGTTACTTTAATAAATAATGGAAGACGATTTACTTCGAGAAATATAATTTATTTCGAATAATAAGAAAATATGTTTGAGACAAAATTTATTTCACGCTAGTCCAGCACCAGGGAGCCCCTATGGAGGAGTGAACACTTCAGCCAAAGTGTATCAAGATACAGTCTTGGATCATATTGTGAAACCTCTCAGCAATGCCAGGATTCTGCACCTGGTTATAACCAGGCCTTTTTAAAAACTATGACTATTCGTTCGTGCCAGCCAAGCCTGGCTTGAAACCAACGTTCTGGACTTTATAAGAGCTGAAGACTGGTCCTCGTCGAGCTCAGACGTGTAGGTAACATTTTAATAATATTACATTTATTCATTAAAAAAAATGCATTTTCATTTGTAAGAGAACTTATGGCTGGACTAGGCAGAGTACATATTGAATCATGTGTGACATTTAGATGGTGCGAAATTTTAATTAATATTTAATATTCCAAATAGCTGCTATTCAAAAAGGCTAGTAACCTCAGCGATGTATAAATTAGATTCTGAACAATATTTTTTTTATCATTTTTATTGTCTACATTTTCAATTTTGTCGCTTAACTATATTGAAAATATTTATACCTCAATATTAATTTTAACAGAAATTCCACTGTGCATTCTATCCATCCAGAATATGGCGCAAACAAAGGATCGTGTGTAGGTCACATGTTTATAAGAGCACCCGACGAAAAATCTATATTTTTTACATTTTTAATAAAAATAGAAATGTTTTTCGTCAAATATAGTCAGTATTATTTATATACGATGTATTAATTTTTATCCTTTAACACCTTTTAAGGAAAGCTGGCCATTGGCTTAATGCTTATCCTTCGCCAAACTTCCAAAAGGGTACCTCCCTTTTGGACCCTGAATCACTTGGCATTGCCTCCACTTTAGAGTGCTTATACACCATGGCCTACATTGCCAAAAGAGTGCAAGTCGTTTTTCTTGGCACGCCGCGCTCAGCATCCTACGCTTCTTGTCTCCGTCAATGCCATTTTGAAGCCAACAGGCATCGCTAGAGACGATGGTGGTCGGTTGGGACGTTGTTGATTCCTTAGAGGATGGGGCCGGCTTTGGTATGGGATTGTGTGGGCACGTTATCGCCTTCTCACCTGCATGCAAAAAAGCTAGCGCGGCCTCAGAGTAAGCGGAAAATTATAAATGGCTCAAAAATAAACGTATTTTCTTCAACTTCGATTTTGTTCCCTTTGGAGTAGAGACTCTTGGGCTGTGGGGCTCAAGTACACAGGGTCTAATAAAGAGTTAGTTTGGTGCCTGGTAATTAGTACCGGTGACCCCAGAGCTGGTGCTTACCTCGCTCTACGAATAAGTATCGCAATACACCGAGGAAATGCTGCCAACGTTTGCAAACATATTAAAATTGTTAAAATTTTCTATTTATTATTGTTATTATTATTACCAAGAAGGTTAAGAATATTGTAAGTACTTGTATTTGTGAATTGGAATTAATCAAAGCTTAATAACTTTATTACCATCTAGGTTTATAGTATACATTTATTTTGTGTATATGTGACATTTTCATGACCTAACGTACAAAGATGAAGGCGAGTCTTAATAATTACCTTTGAATTTAGACAAACCAAATACACACTAAAAAATGTCATAGTTGATTTTATAAAAAGCGTATTTTTACTACTACTACTACTATTTTATTTAAGGACTCGAGATTTTTTTTACATTTATATACGCAAAATGTATTAATCATTATTATGAATTATCATTAGTATTATTATTATGATGCCTCTGCAGAGTCCGCCGTCGAGGGAGCAGCGCGTTGCGGGATGTGCGCCCGCGCATGTGTGGAGTTAAGTGAAGATATAATAAATAGCTACATGTGACGGTAAAGGTAACGTGCACATAATTATATTCATACTAAATATTATTTTATTCAAAGCAATTAGTGTCTTAAGATTGAACTTGTTCTCAAAGGAGAAACGCTGTTGAAAATTCGAAATAAGTCCCTAATCAGATCACTATTCATCCGTCAAATATTTCGACAATCGCTTAAGGGCTTCTCTTTTTCTACTTAACGCTAAAATACGCTTTAGGCAAACAGCCAAGGGTATCTTCATATCCAACATATATCAAAGGCAATGTACAATAAATCACTAGGAGAAAACTGTCTTACACCATATCATAGATTTAAACAATTTAGCAAAACTAAGATAAGGATTGTATTTTAAACGAACCCTTGATTATTTATAACAACTAACCGACTTATTTATAAAGCATTGCCAATTCAACTTATTTAATTACGTCTCTTTCTGACAAATTGTCTTTACGCTGAATTGAAAAGAGATACATTAGTTCTTTAACTAAAACTGTGTTTATATAATTAAGGGTTCAGTATACACTTAAAAATGCCATATGCCACATGACAGTTTTAAGTTAAATTATTATTTTATAGTTGAACATTGAGCTACTTAGCACAAATAAAACTTTTAGTAATCAATTATGCCTTTGCCATATTTTATACGGCGAATTATATCCCCGATTCTAATAGGGCCAGATTTAGGGGAGGGCAACCTGGGCTACAGCCCCGGTGCCTAAACAAAAGAGGTGCTCCTACAATAGAAAATGTTTTATCTAGTAAACACTAGTAAACAACATTTATTTTGATATATATGTTTGTAAATACTAAAGGAATCTACTTGGTTTCACAATAAATTATTAAGTACTGAACTGATTTTTTTACGAGGACTCCAGACCTCTAGTCCGGCCCTGCACCCTCTGCACCACTATCCTCAGTATATCTCAGATTTCATCTAATCGAAACAAGGCGAAGGCAACGTATGTTACTAACACGTTTGTAGCATCTAATAATGGGTCTAACATCACCAATTTCTTTCAACACCACAAAAGCTTTTGTTTTTTCAACTACCTACAACAAATCGACGACATCCGCGGATATTATGAATACCATTGTAATACAATCGAATGTCGTTAGTACTATCGTAGTGTTTTCGGATTTGTTGCATATTGTACATGGTTTTATGCCTGTAGTAGGCCAACAGCCTAGTAGCTTCAGCGTGCGACTCTCATCCTTGAGGTCGTAGGTTCGATCCCGGCTGGGCAAAAATGGATTTTCTTTCTATGTGCGCATTTGACATTCGCTCGAACGGTGAAGGAAAACATCATGAGGAAACCGGGTTGCCTTAGACCCAAAAAGTCGACGGTGCGCGTCAGGGACAGAAGGCTGATCACCTACTTGCCTATTCGATTCGATCGAAAAAATTATAATGAAACAGATACAGATATCTGAGACCCAGGCCTAAAAAGGTTGTAGCGCCTTAGATTTTTTTTAATGCCGATAGTCTATGGTCATACAATGTCATTCGTGTTGAGTTCAATAATGAGTTTAGGATGTTGATCCCTCGCTATTGTAGTGCGTCAACAATGTACTTTTTGTAATTAATTTTTCATTTTAAGATTGAATATACCTTAAAGTTAACTTACTAATTTAATATTGCCATAAGTCCACGTGAACTTGTGACTGTGTGATAAAAGATAATTTCGAATCCCGTAGCGTGGAAATATCAGAACTTCAAAGGTCATTGCTTCATCGATAAATTAAAGCATTTGTTTCAATTTTCATGCAAAATACTAAACGTGACGAACTGTGAATCGTGTCTGGACTCGCAATCGAAAATATGAATTGATATTTTTATAAAATGATTTATATTTCTTGTTATTATAATCATATGTCTTACTAAATGGTAACACTGAATTGTCTTAATAAAACTCGTCAAAAAATTACGTAAACTATTAATTTACTTTCCCTTAGACTACATAAAACGCTGTAAACAAAAAATTCGAACAACATTTGTTTTTATCTATTGGTTGTTGGTAGGTCTGTCAAAGAGTAATAGCAAGATTCATTGCTGGAGCGATGTTTCGTTTACGAGTACCACACCTCTTAAGCCAGAGCCATGAGGCCAACAATCTTACTGTTAGGATTATAAAACCTAGGCGCAAGCATATAATTACATAGGCATATGCAAAATGGAATAAAATATTTAATTCTATATTTTGTGTATGCAGTGTGTGAGCAGTGTTGGCCTAGTGGCTTCAGCGTACGACTCTCATCCCTGAGATCGTAGGTTTGATCCCCGGATGTGCACTAATGTACTTTCTTACTATATGCACATTTAACATTGGCTCGAACGGTAAAGGAAAACATGCGAAGAAACCGGCTTGCCTAACACCCAAAAAGTCGACGGCGTGTGTCAGGCACAGAGGCTTCACCATCACCATCTTGCCCATTCGATTAAGAAAAGATCAGAACATATACAGAAATCTGAGGGCCAGACCTAAAAAGGTAGCGTCATTGATTAATTTTCTTATATTTTGTGTAATCATGATTTTACAATTTTAAACATATTCAACTGCTTCAAATACGGTATTTCAAAAACGCATCCCAAAGAGATATTTCACGCTGAGGTGCACGTTTGCATCCGCTCAAAGATGTATGGGCAAGTAATGTTCCTTTAATATTTCTGATGTTCTACGCGCATTGAATTTATTGCGGGAAATAAGCATAGTATGCTTACTTAAAAGTATTTTATATATTTAATCAATTCAATCAGGGAATCATGATCGAGCCAACTCACCGTTGAATTTTATTATTGCTTTCGTTAATAATTGAGGTTAGTAATGTGACTTGGATCTATCCGGAGTGTATGGCTAACTCATAATCCCATTCGGCGTATTATAGACCTGTCAGTTAGCATTTCATTGCTTAGCTAGCCTGTTAATTAGAGATCCTCTCGGAGCAGAATATAACAACATATGCCGTTGTAATACTGAGAAGACGGCGTTACTTAATGCTAAGTAGCAACCAAGTTTACTGTAAAGCAAGCGAGACGTAGGACAAAATATATATTCTTTTAAATTCACAGAATGCGTAGGCTTAATTTAATAATTTAAAATAAGCCAGCACTAAACATTGTATTCAAATTTAGCTTTAACTTTATAGCACTAAATATGTAGTTTCAATTTATTTTAATGAAATTAGAAATTAGGATAGGTCTCAGTTGAGGGTTTAAAGGGATACACGTAAAAGGGTTATACCAAATGACAACTTTAAATTACTAGAAATGTAGTGGTTGTACCAAGTACTAAAACATTACGTAGTAAGTATAAAAGGGTAACTAGAACGTAAAAATTCTTGTATTTATTATTTGTTATTATTATTAAATAGTAATAAAAGCAGTGTTGACCTAGTGGCTCGAGCGTGCACCTCTCAACCCTGAGGTTGTGTGTTCCACGGCTGTTACTATGTGTGTATAACAATGACTTGTACTGTGGGAAGGAAAACGACGTGAGGAAACCGGGATTGACTTCGAACTAAAAATTGACGACATGTATCAGCAGTCTGATCTCCTATTTGCCTATTAGAAAAACAGATACGGAACATCACGAAATCTGAGGCCCAGACACAAAAGGTTGTATACGTATCAAGTAACGCTCTTGCCAGTTTTATAAACAAATTTCGAAATATTTAGTTATGTTTGACTATGACTAAATCTGAGATTATAGGTCTGTAAAAGGCTTTTGTCCTAATAACTTGGCTGATATACTCTCTTACCTTTGCCCTTCGATATCAGTGTATATTGAATATTTTGAAAGAAAGGAATTTGATTGTAATTAAATGAAAGGAGCTTAAAAGAAAAATGTAATTTAAGTTACTCTCAATGATAAATACCCTCTAGTACACTAAAACCTAATAAATACCTACTAAATTAAGGTCTTTAAAAATAATCTAATCTTTCTTAGTTTATAAGATTTTTTCTGACATAAGTGAAAACTCTGTGTGATTTCAGTCATTGGTTTTCTTCTCCTATATACATAATTTATAGACAGAGTTTTGGATAAATATTATCAATTACAATGTCAATGTAGTTAATTTAAAACAAGATAATGAAAAAGAGCACAAATGTACAGAGAGTTCGCAAACATTCTTACAAAGCTATTTACTCTCACTAGAGTTCCATTGTGTGACACGCACAAAGCTCTCATTAGTGAAGTTTTCACTACATTTTCTCCATGGTATACAAATATCAGGTATTCCACCGAAATAGTTGAACCACTTTCGTGGCAACGTGGACTATACAGTGAAAACGTTCTTTGTAAGGATTAAAATAAATATTTATTTTTATTCATATTTCATAAAGAATTGAAACAATAAAGTCTAGAAGTCTTCAATTTGATTCCCCGTGAACTATTTATTATAGGTTAAAGGCACAGAAAGCTGATATGAATTAGGAAAATTAGTCAAGAGCCCTTGTGTTTTCTACCGTGTCCCTTCGAGACAGTTTTGATAAGTCAGTTGTTTTGAAAAGTTTCAAACATTTTGCACAAAGCGTTATCTATTTGTAATTCTTCTTTCAAAACTTTAGTATCTCCCATCGATGGACAGTTCAGATTTTGTGGATATTTTTTAAAGAAATCAAATTAATACTAATCCTGTGAAAATTTTTATTCAATTGTTCACATTAAGAAAAACATTATAAAAAAAATAGGGTGTAGCTGTGTACACGGGCGTTCACTTTATTAGAATTTGTTTATCTAACGGATTATAATCGATATATTCGACGACAGCTGATGATTATCCGAACATAGCGTAGTGTCTTCGACTTAAAAGTTATATCAACTAATAAAAATCCCTAGGCCCAACTTCAAATAACGCTAAATATGATATAAAATATTTTTGTACATTCAGTTTGAGAGGTATGTTGTAATATAGTTGTTCGCGCCAAATCGGTGTCAAACAAAGAAGCATGACAATTGTCGATTTGACTTTGACACACGAACCGGAGATGGTAGGGTGTCCCGGCGTAATTTTAACCGCTGTCGCGTGCCCACTAAATATATACCGTATAGCATTTACTTTTTTTTAATTCATCATTAAAGGATCCAGTGTTTCGAGTGAGATACGCCAATGTTGATAGTAAGTGCTAGTTTTAGTTTTATCGATTATTGGATTCCTTTCTTTTATTATACTGACACGCGACAGCCGAACCAGCGCATATTACTTCACCGAGGGCAGGGAGCATCCTGGATATAGTTTCCGGATACCCAGGCCCACATAATAGTAGAATATAAACTAGTATAAAATATCGATCTTGGAGTATTATATATCTTTGATATTTTATTTAGTTATTTTAGTTTAGTTGGTTCGTTGGTTGGTTACTCAATTTTTTTATTAAATGTATGTCAAAACACATACATTTAATAAAAAAACTGAGTAAATTAATAACTTTAAATTGCGGAGCCCCCCTTCAAGGCACGATGCGCCATTGTTATCGCTTATCGTATTGAATTCTGTGATCCTTTAGCTATTCAGCGGTATTAGTAATTTAATTTGAAAGTAGCGGATAAATTCGAAACTACAAGGTCAAACTGTATCCCCCGTATATGGTAACACCATTAGGTTTTTGAATTGCCGGGGGCAATGGGTAGCAAATTTAAAGACGTATCGACGTCAAAATTGTATAATATATTCCCTCAAATACTTCATCAATGTAATTAACAAATTCCCCAGTAGAAGCATATCGGAACACGAGCAATCATCTCGAAACTTCTGAATCGACAAGGGTTAAGACGCCCGAACTTTCCGTATTTATTCGCATTTGCAGAAATAATTAAACAGATCCGGTACAGTTGGAATATTGGTGTCTCTGTTTTTAATGCCAGTTTCTAGAAAGTTCTGCGTGGGCTAATGTTAAGATCTTTTAGGCAGGTATTGTGCGCAATGCATTATTTTCCATCTCTCTTTATACCACCGCACCGGTGTCCAACATGAGTAGGTATAGCCAAATCAGGCAAAAAACGATGTGTATTGAAACACCACTAAATAAGGGCTAACTTGGAAAAAATATTAGAAAAGTCGCAATATATAAAATAGACCTTGAAGTAATTTACTTTAACTTGATACAATAAAACTGACTTTGGAAGTCACATCAAAGACACAAAAACTGTTCAGGTATTTTTTGATAGTACAATGGATCAACCAAGGTTAAAAAATATGTTTGTTATTAAACTAAATATAAGCTAGTGTTTCTCATTAACACCACGGTAAACTAAATTGTAAGATAAAATGGTTAAGAAAATCTCTTAAATATTGTCTACAATACAAATGTACTTAAAATAAGAAAAATATAACTTTGAAATCCACTGAACTTTCTTTGATTTTTCTATCTCTACCAGTTAGGAAGTTCCTTGAATCGTGAACTCCAAACTATACAACTTTTTGCTGTCTTATTGAAAAACTTAACACATCGCTTCTCTTATAAATAGTTGTGCATTTATGTGCACTATGAGTATAAAAAATGTATATCTACTACACATAAAGTTATATATAATATCTATGCGTACTTTTTGATATTAGGTTAAATAAAAACTTCTTTTAATAATAAAAAAATGTGTTTTTTTTAGATTAAATTCCAACATCATTACATGTAACTATGATGTAATTTATAAATTATTTCACAATGTGAAAGTGCTTTATTACTTTTGGGGCCGTAGATTTTATAAAAAAATCTTAAAACATACTCAGACTTAGTCAACGCATGTGGCGTATCAAGGCCCGTCTTGATTCCCAACAAAATATGATTATTTAGAGTTGGTGACCACAGAAGGCTGATCAACTATTTGCCTGAAGAAATTATTCATCAACAGTAATCTGCGTCATACTCATGCAGTAGTTTTTACTTTCTAATAAAATAGCACTGAAATATACGTAGACGCCGACACATTCGCGTACAAAAGTGTAAAGTACGATGTCAAAGGTTGTTTACGCGTGTCAGTTCCCAACGCGATTTTGTGCTCGACAGTACGGGTGCGTTTTGTCTAAATGTATTTTTCCGACTATCCTTGACAGTTTTCGAGGGTTTTTGACTGCCTTTGTGTTATAAACATGATAATAAATGGCAACCTCTTGTTTTTTATAACGTAAACAAGACACAATATTTTCTTATATGTATTATGATGTATAAAAACAACAATTCGTTCTTAAGGCAATTTTTTTGACAAATATTGTTATTAAATCTTATTTTAATTCTATCTAAGACGTGCGATGGGGGATTTCTTAATGGCGCGGGCGTAGTTTATTAAAAGGAATTGAAGTTAGAAAAGTAACCTGCCTTTTTTAAGGCTTATGGCTCTGATAGCCAAATCTGCTGCAAAGCATATAAAATTAACAACAATCCAGTGGGTGTTAGCTGCAATATTTGCGTGCCTCTGTGTTCGTTACAAAATAACAGTTTATGTGGATTGGCGGGTCGCCAGCTGTACGACTTGTATCAGCCGAAATCGCACTTTGCAGAGAATGGACCGTAAGCCATGAGCGCGGAGCGCTAAAGATATTTTTAATTTAAAAAAAAATAAGACAAAAGTTTAAGATAAAATCTTAATTTATTACTTCCGATTTGAGGTTTACACGAAAGAAGTAATGGAAATTTTATCGCTTATTCTGTTAATTCTTTAGAATGCACGTATTCAAAATAGGTCAATGTATAGTATGTGTTTTAACAGAGAGAGCCAAACATTTAGTTTTCTCATAAATAAGTGAAATTAGAGAAAAATTAGAATGTATTGCCATATTTTGAGGGGTTTGAGGAGTCTTAGGGAACCTATCATATATTTATATATATAAAAATGCATCCCCATTTCCCTTGGCCACGGCATCACGCGTGAACGGCTAGACTGATTTCGCTAATTATTTTTTTGTTGTGTTTGTTATTGTCAGGAGAAGGTTCTTATAAAATTTAAGAATACTTTTGTTACGATATCAATTTTTTTTTCAGTGAATAGCGCTTTTAAATTTTGAGACTTGAATGCTACTTTTATAGCTGAGGTCGTAACTTCCTCCGACTGTGTGCTAAGAGACTTTCTGTCTATGTCCGCGTTTTACACTCTACTACTACTACCTACTTACCTACAAATCTTTACCTAAAAAAACGGTTGTAGCGCCACTGAATATACAATATGTCGCAGACAATCAACAGCCTAGCCTCCTAACTAATAGCGCCGATTAACTAGCAGCCTAAGAAATATCAGCCAGTCGATCTAACAGCGCTGCAATTCGATCTTAAATCGAAATTGACTGTTAATTTAAATTTAGTTTCACTGTATGCCACCTCAACTTCGAAATGAAACTCTTCAAAGTGTCAATACGGCGTAGGCGAACCACAACTTTGATGCTGTTTTCCGAAGGTTAATGAAACACAACAAGTACAATGGAAGAGTGCACTAACAATAATAATGTAAATTTAGCTGTGACTGACTCAAGCAATTTAATTTTTAAAGAATTATTTCTATGTCAGATGTTTCATTTTTTTTTTCTGTCACATGGCAATTCTGTCGCACGGATGGCCTAAGCATTAGCCAGCCAGTTTATTAAATGATACAAATGCTGCGGCAGAATATCTTTCGGGTCGCTAAAATATGGCGAGAGGGCCGACGACTGGTCATGCGTCATACTCGTGAACGGATGCTACTTGTGGTGACTGTACTTGAATACTCATGTTTACGGTGATGTTAGTTATTTCGACTATGTATTTGCGTGTTATTCCCACGAGAATATAAGTGTGTGCTCCTATTTCTCTATGCCTCCTGCTGATGCTAATCTTTGACAAATCTTTGTTTTATTTTTTTATTTTTACTTAAGGTGTCATGAGGAACATGGTGTAATGGTTGCAGCTCCTTACAAACGGAAAACAAAAAACTTGGTGATTTCCGTTCTACGCCCTTGATTTGAGAGCAGGCAGTAAATGTAAAATTAGAAGCATGTGTATTGCAATGTATATTTCTTTACGTTACGTTCATAAGTGTACACTGCTAGCTATATGAATAAATAATTTTTGACTTAATAAATCCTCTATTCGACTCCTAGACTTGTACCACACGTAAAAACTAACGCAGCCTAATTTGAGAGCTGGCTAGTGGAAAATTTATTTTTTCGGGCGCCCATACGCATCCTCCATATTTACTGCGCGCTACCAAATCGAAAGAGCTTTATAGATTTTAGGGTTTTGCGCTGTATTAAATTTCTAAGTAGACTATTTTAAGTACAGCGTTTTGATTTACGCAGTTATAGGTTGATATAAGAGTTTCTGTCACGCCATGTTAGACTAGATATTAAGTAAAACAACAAGAGATCACTACTGGTACAACAGCTTGGCATCTACAATGCTAATGTAGATGTAAAATCTATTAAAACGAGGAAATCACCTGAAACCCCTTTTAAAATAGGTATAATTCCAGAGAAAGCGTTTTGATTTACGCAGTTTAAGGTTGATACAAGAGTTTCTATAACGCCGAGTTAGACTAGATATTAGTAAATGAATAAGAGATCACTACTGGTACAACAATTCGGCATCTACTATGCCAATGTAGATGTAAAACATATTAAAATGATTAAATCCCCAGAAACTTTTAAACGAGGTTTAATTCCAGAGAACAATTTTGTAGTTTCGATGCCTTTTTAAAAAACTGTTCCTCTTAAGATGCGCTTTACCTATCAATATATTAGGATATATGAGTATTTAAATAAACTGACCAAAAAATAACCACTACTAAAAATCACAACTCAAATTAAATATGATAGTTAAACTGGCTTTAATCTGTTTAATTTTCTTTTAAACATTCTGAATATAACTAGTATAACAAATGATATGGTTAACTGAAACTTACTATACGAGAAAATATAATTTAAGTTATAATTTCACCGTCGACCAAAATTATTTCCTCAAAAGCAAAATGTAGCGCTGAACCGGAAATCATGTAATGCTGGTTTCCGAAAATGCCTTTAGAGGTGACGTAAATCCGCGTCGGCGAAAGCAAGATTGACATCACTTTGTTCGTTTATTAATATTTAATAGATTTGAGAAATTATATTTTTGAACGATTCGTGTCAATTCATATTTAATTAATACCGAGAATTATAAAATATAAATGCTTGCCTTTGTTGTGGTTGTTTTCTTGTAGTTTATGCATAAAAATCTTTCATTAAATTTATCTTATTTATCATTATTTATATGTTGTTGATGTCTAAATACGAAAATATTTCTTTGTAATTAAGAATGATTGTTGCGTTATACAGGGTTAATCAATGTATGAGTTTTGTGCTAAACCAAACAAATTTAACTCACTTTTACGTGATAGAGAACGTTCGTTCTCGTTATAACGATCATCGTCATCGTTATAAAGAGTTTACACGGTATATATGTATACGTACTAAATTACAATCTATAACTTCCATAGTTATGTTTACAATATTTGTTTCCTCACGATGTTTTCATATATTTAACCTAAAAAGTCGACGGTGTGTGTCAGGCAAAAAATCCTAGAAAAAACCCTAATAAAGTTGTGGAACCACTTTTTATATGGAAAAGCTACATTTGAATATAATTATATGTTTAGAGTTAAAGCGCATTTTTCACTGTTTTATATATCCAAAGAAGAACTGAAAAAACCCTAAATCCGTAGATTTAGTACAAAGCCTTAATATCGGTAATGGATTTCATGCATAACTGTGAAAGCGTGTGCTCACTTTATGCTAGCTATTCCCTTTAGATTTACTTAGTTGCTTCGAAAATGAATGCGGGACGAATTCCGTGTATTAATTCAAGTCATAAGTAAGAACTGTATCCGATAAACTTAACAAGTGAAAAACATTTGTCGATATTCAATATTAATTGTTAAGTTTGTAGTTTTTTAATTATAAAACGCTGGAAATGGAAGTATATGGACACTGTGAAGGTATCGAAGTCAAGTTGCCAAGCAAGCTCTCGACTGGAGACCCCAAAGCAAAGAAAAACGTTATTGTCCAAAACAGACCTGAAAAAGAGAGCAGAGACGAACGAAGCTGGAAAGACATGAAGTGAAGTAAAAGCAGCTTCCCAAGACCGATCGGGTGGTGTTCTACGGTTGATGACCTCTGTCCCAAACGAGGGACATAAGACATAGCGCTATAAGTCAAGTGAGTCAAATTTCGAAGTATAAAAATGAATAAACCACGAAATTAATTTAGACAATTTAAATTCGAATTTTTAATAGACAATTGTTTACAATCGTTAAGTTAAAAAGCTTAGCTTATTAAGTGCTATTGTTTTATCGCGCTTCTATTAAATAACACCAGCATCATGAATAAGTAAGTGAAATTTCATTTGAATTTGTCAATATGAAACAAAAGCTCGCGTAATGTGGTGTGTGACACACGCTATTAGGAGGAGCGGCGTGGGCCAGGTCTTTCATCACAGAGTTTGTACGTTCAAACCCCAATAAATTTACCTTGTATTAGCGCAATTAACACTCGCTTATACGGTGAAAGAAAACATCGTCATGTAACCGGCATGCTTTAGACCTAAAAACTCGATAGCGTGATCAGCCTTGCCTATTAGAAAACAAATAATTACTAAACAGATAACGATATCTGAGGCCAAGGGAGGCGCCACTGGTATTTTTATTCGCGTTATCCGGTAAGTGTTTTTAAACGATATTAAATTTCAGAATAAGTATTCAATGCATTTTCAACTGGTATAGAATAAGTAGTGGATAAATAAAAATATGAGACGAAGTGAGACTGGGCGGGCGCCAATGAAGCCGAGCCACTTAGATTGATAAGACGATATTGAGGTCAACGCTAAAAGGGTAGTATTTACATTGATGGTTCAATATGTTAAGTATCAGTTAACTTTTTGATAGGCACGTGAAGGTTTGCTGTTAGTTATGAGACTGCTACATAGGCTACAAGCGAGCGTATTTGTCAATGTACGATCTCTAAGTGTGAGTTAGATAATTGAATCACTACTTTGGGTCCACAACTTAGAAACTTCAAATGCTAGTACTTTAGAGTAGTCGAGGTCAGCAAAAGACATCAGTCACAGTTCGTGTGTATCCCGTAAAGTTTTGTGTAAATGTGTTGTGTTCACATACGAATTCATTATAATACATTTTAGGTTAAATTTATCCGTTATCGTAACAATACAAAATTAACAATAAGTGCAATTTATTGAAATATACTTTTACTACTTTTGATAGACGTCAACGTTTAATCATCTTCTTCTTGATAATGAAACGTTTGCATGGACACAATAAACTGCAAAAAGATTCTTCTTTTAAATAAATAAAAAAATAACTAAAAATAACAATTACTTAAATCGACACTGGAGTCACTTCACGGTCTCATTAAAAATAGATTTAAATAGAGAACTGGGAAGTCACTTTTGAAACCTAACTAATAATTGTATAATTTGTGTACGTTATTTATTTTATATAAAATTAAACAGATTAAAGCCAGTTTACCTATCATATTTAATTTGAGTTGTGATTTTTAGTAGTGGTTATTTTTTGGCCAGTTTATTTAAATACTCATATATCCTAATATATGGATAGGTAAAGCGCATCTTAAGAGGAACAGTAAATCAGTATAGTCAAAAGATCGTAACTTTTATAATATACTCGATATTTTTTTAACTGTGATAAAGAAAATCTACCTCAGTATAGGGTTGTACTGAAGCATTTAGTCATGAATATGCGAAGTCACAATTATCACATGAACATCGAAATATTTAATTAACGTTCGTAATCCAAGAGCTATTCATTTAATGCGTTAATTAAAAATTCTTAATTTGAATTTAAAAACAATGCAAGCATTTAAAACGCCGACCATTTTAAGCTGAAAATTCGGAAAAGTTTTTCACGCAGTTGTTTAATGTTGCGAGATCTTAACAAATGTATTCGTGGTTTTATATCGACTGCGACTTGTTCGAAGCCATTGCGGTTGGGAAAGTGCTGGGCTTGTTTTGGCTTTACAAGAATTGTAGAACTAAAAAATTCAAATGTTGGAATGTTGAAGCAGTAAAAAGTTTTTGTATTTATTTTTCATTAAGTAAGATTATATTTAAAACAATATTAGTTGTTATGAAAGTCTTGCTAAAATTTATATGGATTAAATGGGTCTAAAAATTAGGCATACGACAGATTGCTGGGTATAATAACTTTCTTTAGATCATAGAGTATCGAACCTGATACCATAGATTGCTTTACAAAACATAGCGACGAGGCCCTGTTTAAAATAGTACTACAACTATTTACACAGTTTGTATTTATTTTAAAGTACAAACATGTTTCATGGTCTCTTTAAACAGATTTAAATGAGTTTTGTTAGTACACAACAGCTCTAATGGTTTTTCTATTTAAATTTAAAAAAAAGAAATTTCTATGTTTTTTAATAATTACAAGTTTAAAAAACATACCACGGAAATTACAGCTTTCAAGATCTACAGCAATTATTGGAATTTAAAACTTCTTATTATATTTTGTTTCATTTGAAATCCTATGAAAAAGCCAAGTCATTGAAAAATATCGTAAATTTGTAAAATACATATCTTTCAAAGCAATAAAGTTGAGAATTGCATGTATGCGAGGGAAAATTGAAATCTTGTACTTTGGTTCGACATCTCATTCGATTGCATTACGGTGCTGGACATAAATTGCGACCAACGCCATTTATTTAGTTTTCAATACGACTTACTGAAATATATGTTCTTTACTCAGGTGACGTTGGAAAAAGCTGTCGTTCTATGACACATTACAAAGGCTTTTTTTATGAAACAGAAGACAAACGGGCTGGAAGCTCATCTGATGTTAGATGATACCGCCGCCCATGGACACTGATAGAAGGCTCGCTAGGGCTTTGACAGCCTTTTAGGAATTGGCACACCCTTTTTTTGAAGGACGTTAAGCCAAATTGGTTCGGAAATACTTCAGTGAGTAGCTGCTTCCAAATAGTGGTGGTGGCGGCAAATATTGCCATTGGAAACGCTCAGTTGTGGAACGACGGAAGTCAAGGTGATACGGATGGTATTTCGTATTTCACCTTTATGTCCGCTAATGAAACTTAGCTGCCGGTATTTGTCCATACAATTGCTTTGAACGCTCTCCATGGTAAATACGGTAGAACATGCACAGAGACCCCACATCGTTGTCGTCGAATCGTAGAATACGGTCAACCAGAAGGAGTTGGTATTGGTGAGCTCCCGCCCAGAGGTGAGAGCAGAACTCCGTGTGGGCTTGGGGGGCGTGGGGTGACTTTATTTAGATATTTATTTTTAGACTTGTGCTTTGATGTTAATTGTCTCTAAGTTAATAGAAAATTCATATAGCAATAAAACGTAAAATAGTAAAGAGTTTTAACCTAAGACTTAAATTTAGCTTAACATAACCATTGTAGAAATAGTCGTGGCTAAGTTTTAACTTTCGTACACCATTCTCTTTAGTCGTATATTTTATTAGAGAGTCTAGAAGTAGCTTAGATATTTTTTACATACATTTATGAAGTTGGTTCTATGTTAATTAAATATTTAAAATAGACGTCGACTTTTTTGGACGATCATAACACGCACGATGTAGGTCTTCTCTA
Organism: Pieris brassicae; assembly: GCF_905147105.1. Taxonomy (NCBI): domain Eukaryota; kingdom Metazoa; phylum Arthropoda; class Insecta; order Lepidoptera; family Pieridae; genus Pieris; species Pieris brassicae. Next base: position 5,893,292 of record NC_059670.1, read on the forward strand.
TAAGTTTATTTAAAGTTGCATATTTAATAAGTATTTACTTATAGGTATAAGTAGGTACTTAAAGGCCTATCTGCTAAAAATTAAAACAAAATTCTATTCCTAATATATAATACAGAAGACAAGAAATGTTTATGGCGCTTGTCCTTAATTTATGAGCCAAGTCTTTACATAAGCAACCCCTGGGCCAAAGTTTATGGCTCTCCGAAATTGTTTACGAGTACCTTACGTAGATGTTTTTATTTGTGAGATTTTTTATGATGCTCCTAGATGTGGACCTGATTAAAAAATCACTATCAAATTTGCATAAACTTAATTGTTAATTAGTGATACACATTTTAATAATGATTCCATAACATGCGAGTAACGAACATTAAAATAAAGTATACTATTGCGGAGTTTCCGCTAAATGAGTCTATACATTTCTGCGTATTAAATTATGATTGATTTTTTCATATGACAAACCAGCTCATGGACACTAGTTATTTTAGTGGGTGCGTTGCCGGCATTTTATTGATTTGCCAGGCATCGAACCACGGCTTACCAAATAAGCCACGGGGGTGTTACCGGAATTCTGATTCTTTTTTAGAATTATGTTAAGTATTTGTTATTATTACTTAATACTGGTTCACTAAGGTTTAGCCTAAAGGATTCACTGGGCCCCTTAAATGAAAACCCCGGATGGTCACTATGGCTGGCTGGTGTTCAGCACAATCTTAAAACCATAAAAATCATGAAGTGGAAGCACAAAGCACAAAACTGCACCGGATGGAGGTTCTTACTTGACCAGGCCTAGTCCCGACGGGCTATAATAATGAGGTTTAGGACTAGTTGTTAGATTTCTTTTTCATTATTTTAATTATATAGTTTATTATGTCAAGAAAGTTACAACTCATCTAATTATTGTCCAATTAGTTAACGACTGATTAACCTACATAAGGTAATGGGCCTTTTTGGCGTCTGATTGATTAAAAACACATTCAAGAGTACTTACCTACTCAGAGTACGGCTGTTCAACAAATTCTACATGCTTAAATATTTTACGATCCCGGTAATTTATAAATTCACAGTTAAAATTGACGGTAAAATCGTTGTCTGTGGCGTTAAACCAGTTTTACGACACGCTATCCATATTTTGAAAAGATGTGTGATATAAATTTTATGACCGACTAGCGATTTGCCCCGGGCATGTTATAAGTATATAGTATATATATAGCTCTAGCCGAAGTATCAAAATATATGTTTAATATCCCCTAATATCTTTTAAAAGATTCGATTTAGATTCGTTTGAAGTAGTCAAAGTTTTGTTAAAATATATTATATGTCAACAATTCTATTATGTGTTTATATTGACTTTATGGCTTCAACTATAGCTGGTCATAAAAATTTAATGTTCTTATCACTGCTCGCTTCAATTAAATCGCCGTTTGACGGCTAAGGATTCTATGGAGGTTTTATTTTATTACTGCCTTGGTCATTGATTTTATGGGCACTATCCTTACATAGAAATAATAGATACGATGAACGTCTGCCTTGGTTCGCAAGCAAACACGATAAAACTTCGTATAGAGTTTTCGCATAAACGCATACTCTTTTTCGTATACTCTAGTACAATTATTAAAAATTCAATATTATCCAACTTCCTTTGAAGAGAGCCACTGAATTACTAATAAAATAACTTATTAAAAACACTGAACGTCTCAAAGCACTTAAAACTGAACTGAAAAAATAAATGGTATAAAACTCCGTTACTTTACGTCTACTAACTAAATAAAAATGAGATATAATTGCATTGAATTACGGATTTAATACATGTTGATTGACAATAACTAATTATACGATAACGTATAATGTAAGTTTTCTACCGATAATAAGATACAAAAGTCAAACCCTTTATATCAATTAGGTCTATTAATAAGGCACTTTCGAAAGTCAAAATTACGGGATAAATGTTTTTAAAAACAAAATGACTAATTACCTCTTCCAAAACCAAGTTTCATATGGAGAAGAATGGGCAAGAAGCTGCATAGTTACTCTTTTAAAATATTGTTTACATTGATTTGATAATTATATGTGAAGGCATGTACTTAGAACAAAATAACTATTGTACTAAAATAAAATAGGCACATTGTAATATAAAAAAACAATGCAACAGCTAACTAAATTATTATGTAGACACATGGTGCTCACATATTTACAAATATTGCAACTATAAATTTAACATTATCTATATATAAATATAAACATAATGAAAAAATATATACGTCGCAGATTCAACGCGATTAATAATTGCAAAATTGGTGTTACTACCGTCGTCCGACATTATAACACAGTCAGTGCGCACGTCCGGCGCAGGCGACGTTCGAAACTCAAGTGACTAAAGAATTCACTTACTGCAACGAAACAGTCGCGCCACTGACATTTGGTAGATCACACAGACTAGGCATTGTCAATTGTCAACGTTGACAGTCTACCTTACCATACCACACCGCATTCTACGACTAACTTCAGAGTGGCGGGAATTTTAAAATATTCATTCTCCGACACGGCCATTCTGACAGCCAACGCGCTCTCCCGTTGTATCTTTGTCACTGGGACAGTCGGTATGTCGATACTACAACACCTCAGTGTCACAGCCATCGGTGCCATCCGATAGTCTACAACATTTGATCAGCGTAAAGCGTAGCAGCTTTCAACGAACTGATTGGTGTTGTCTTTTTCCGAAAAAGGGACTGAGCTTTCAATCCTCCAGCGCCTTAAAGCGTAGTAGCTTTCAAAGTATTCAGACAAAGCGATACAGCTTTCAGTCCAATCATGTCGAAGCATGGTAGGTTTCAAAGAGCTCGGACAAAGCGACTTAGCTTTCAATCCTCCAGCGACTTAAAGCGTAGAAGCTTTCAAAGTATATAAGAAACAAAATACCAATTGCACCCCACCAACAACTGATTTCCATGACCCCTTTTCGTGATTTTCAACAATGGTAAAGCATTCTGTGAGAACCGACACTACTCGCTCTACCCGCCCATTGCCTCGACTAACACCACTCGCCACCTCATGAAACTCAATAGACCATTCATTACACAAGTTTTGGAAATAACTTCCGGTGAACGAAGTCACCTGATCAGAGATGATACGCTTAGGCGTTCCGAATATGTGGACAAATTCTCTAAGGGCTGTGCATGCAGACAGCGACGTCAAATCTTTAACAACGGTCAAGTAACAAAATTTCGTATAACCGTCAACGATAACGTACTCTTTAGAAACCCTTCCGCAGTTTCGAGCTCGTAGCTATGATACCTACTTTCTACATCAGTTGTTCTCTGACTAAAGTATCCAATAACCTTAAGCTGATTATCAAATTTTTGAAACAAAATTGCACCATATCCGATTGAACTTGCATCTGTGTGCCATTCAATTGATTTAGTGGGATCAAATATGGTTAAAATAGGTGCAGAAGTGAGGTAACCTATTACAGTAGAATGAGCTTTGGTATGTTCGGGTGTCTATCTGTTCGGATATTAGTGGTAAAGGGAAACTATCGCGCACAGTGTTAGAATTGAGTTCCCTAAAGTCCACGCAAAGACGGTCAGACCCATCCTTCTTCTTGACAAGCAAAGCTGGACCAGAAAAAGGTGAGGAACTCGCACGAATTATACCTTCACGTTCTAAATCAGCTATTATTTCACGCATCACGGCGCGTTCAGAAGGGGCCAGCCGACACGGCCGTCGCTGCACAATTTTATCGGGGTTCCCCAGCCCTACTTGTATTTTACCAGTTTTAACAGTAGTGCTAGAATGGCCACTAGTCAAATTAGTTTTACATCTTTCCAGTATCAATCTCAACCTATCAATATCTTCGAATCAAATCAAATCAATTTGGACCAACACTGAGTCTGTGTTTATAGTCAGGCAAACGTTAACATCGCGAGTAATTCCAGCACCTTGACTACCAAGAGCAAAAATCAAACCTGGCGTCTTAAATATTTCTCTATCTGGACATCAGTAATGCCATAGATCACAACTTCAATTTTGTTGGACTCAACCCATCCAGTATCTAGTCGGTCTATAAGCGGCAATTTGTTTGTAGAATACTCGACGTACGTCACGGCCTGGTCACTCGTGAACTCCACCATATCACGAAACAAATCGTGAAATCTTCTAGACGTAACAAACTGGCTAGTCAGCCGATTCTTCAGTACAGTCCAAGTTTTGAACAGTGGATATGAACGCGTAGCCCACCTTTTAATGCGGCCTTGTAGGTACGTGAACGCTGCGCTTCTTGTTTCGTAGTCGCTCCAGGAATTATTTTCATGTGATGTTCAATCTCTTCACACCATTGTGACGCAGTGAATTGCCACTCATCCGGATCAAAATATGGCAGAAATATTTCTCTCGAGCGCAGTTTCCTAGCAGCTGCGGCAGATGTAGATGGCTGCGGGATAGGATCCTGGAAGCTGGTATCATATTCTTGAGGAATAATGACCACGCCTCGGGTGATGATATGTATGTATGTGTGGACTCTGTTTCCGCACTTAGACGCTCAATAGGTCCATTGTGCGTAAAGTCCTGGCTAACTTAGCCAGCCTAACTCCTTCCAGAAGCACAGAAGTCTCCTGGGCACCTCGCAGGCTTCACGGAGCGACCTCACTGTTCCGAGGATTTCTACACGTTGCTTAGTCACAGCCTCGCATTCCAGGACTACGTGGGTGACTGATTCCTCTGCGCTGAAACAGCCTCTGCACGGGGGGCTGTCTGTCGCGCCTAGGACATAAAGATGTTTATTAAGGAGACAATGGCCCGTAATTGTCCCTATCATTGTTTTCAGATTTATTCTATTCAAGTTTAGAAGTGGTTTGGTAAGCTGTCGGTTGACTGCTGGTAGAGCCATTTTGGACTGTCTGCAGCCCGCACCTTGTGACCAACGTTGATGTTGGAGCTCTGTGGATCTCTGGCATACCCAGGCTCGCACCTGCGAGAAGGATAAGGGAAGGAGCAGATACGGACCTGCAGGCCTCATCTCCGAACCTCTTCTCGCAAGCTCATCGGCAGCATCGTTGCCAAGTGATCCACTATGTCCCCTGATCCACTGCAGGGTAACTCTGTTTGTCAGGGTTATTGCCTCCAGTGCATCGTGACACTCCAGTATCAGTCTACTGTTAGTCTTTTTGCTTACCAACGCCATCAGCACAGACGCACTGTCGGATACGAACTTAATACAAAAGTTATTAATTCCTAACCGCTGCACGGCTCTGGCTGCTTCAGTTATAGCGACTTTCATTCGCACTGAAAGATCGAGCTGTATGTGCCCAAGGGCAGGTGTATGTTGATGTTGAGATCAAGAGAGAATATGCCAGCTCCAGAGCCACAGCCTGTTTTTGAGCCATCGGTGTATATGCGCAGCTCATTCAGGGGTGATCTATCACATTCCTCTTCTCTCATTTGCACATGGTATCTTCTGTTAAGTATGTTCTGATTTGCGATCCTATCACATGGAGCGGCTAATAGAGGTTGGTACTCTATCACCCTGTTAAGAATCGCTGTGTGTGTGCTGTAGTGATTTTTGCCCCATAGATCTAGCACCTTCAGCCTGATGGCAGCCAGTGCCGCCTCCTGCTGTATGTGCAGGTCCAGAGGCAAAACTTGTAGGGCTATCTCCAAAGCTGCAGTAGGCCTTGTTTTCATGCAGCCGCTTGCAGCGGACAACGCAAGCCTTTGGAAGTGTCCAAGTTTGATTATTGCCGTTTTGAGCTCTGTTCTCGGCCACCAAACCAGGGCTCCGTAAGCTAGCATTGGCCTGATTACGGCAGTGTATATATAAGGTTATCTTAGGCGATAGACCCCATTTCACGCCAAGCATCTTTTTGCATTGGTAAAGCGCAATCGTTGCCTTGCTTAGCTTGTATTCCAGGTATTTATTCCAGAGCAGTTTACTGTCTAGAATCACACCTAAGTACTTCGTGTTTTCCTTTAGTTTTAATTCTGTGTCGAAGAGTTTTGGTAGTCTATGCGGTCCAAGGACTCTTCGGTTAGTAAAAAGGATCGGTTCTGTTTTTGATGGGTTGACAGATAGCTCATGTTGACTGCACCATCTCTTAATCAATCTGAAAGCCTTCCTCATGAGGTCACATAAGGTACTTTCAAAGTTCCCCGATACGAGGATTGCTATGTCATCCGCATACCCCACAGTGTAGAGATTGATAGCGTTGAGTTTTATGATGAGCTCATTTACCACTAGATTCCACAGAAGCGGCGAGAGGACACCACCCTGTGGGCAACCTCTACTGACAATACCGCGTGTGGTGGTATTCACGGTAAATTGTATAGCTCGCTGTCTTAACATGTTGTTGATCCATTCTGTAAGGGTCGATGGTACTCCACATGTCTCGAGTGCTCTGGTAATGCTTGTGAAATTGGTTTTGTCAAAAGCACCCTCAATGTCAATAAATGCGCCTAGGGTTGACTGCTTTAGTTTCAGGGAGTTGCCAATGCGAGATACAACGCTGTGTAGTGATGATTCAGTTGATTTGCCCGAACTGTAGGCATGTTGATTTGGATGAAGGAATTCTGATAAGGTTACCCGACTGCGTATCTCCAGGTCCCCCAACCTCTCCAGCGTTTTAAGAAGGAATGAGGTGAGACTAATGGGGTCTGAAGGATTTTGCCCGGGTATAGTCGTCTCTTCCTGGTTTCGGGATAAATATTATTTTTACTTCCCTCTATTTCAGAGGTATATAGCGATGTGCTATGCAGGCTCGCAAGACTGAGACAAGATAGCCTACTATTAAGTTCCCACTCCATCTCAGTAGACCAGGGAAAATGCCGTCCAAGCCGGCCGCTTTAAATGGTAGGAACGAGTTGATTGCCCATGCTACCTTTTCATTCGTGATTATTCTGTCTGCTACTTGCCAGTCCGAGCTGACCGTGGCTCTTTCCGAGTAAGGTTGCCATGACTGCTCATTAGAAATTATACAGCCTGGAAAGTGGGTTGCCAGAAGTAGTTTACAAGTTTCTTCATCTGTTTTTGTAAATGTGTTGTCAGGTTTTTTAAGGGATCCGATAGAGTGGTTTGTCACTTTAGACAGACATGATTTCACTCTGTTAGCCTGGTTGTTATTTTCGATACTAGTGCAGAAGTGTCTCCAGCACTCCTGCTTCTTAATACGTAGTAGTTTTTTGAATCGCCTTCTCGCGATTGTATATTTGTCCCAGTCGGTTGGCAGCCGTGTGTTCCCTGCTCTGTTGAACAGCCTGCTGACTTTCCGACGGTGTCTCTCCAATTCGGGGCACCACCAGTTCCGTTTGCCTGAACAGTCTGGAAAATTTTACTGAGTCAGTTCTCCGAGGTATTCTTCTTGGTTGTGGTTTTGGTAGATCCCCTTTGATTGCGAAGCGGATCCACCTATGATCTGAGCAGGATAACTCGTTGGACACGTGCCAGTCATGTTTGTGATCTGACATACCTGCTGATACCATTGTTAGATCTATTATGGTTTGTGCGCGCGCGTTAACAAATGTTGGTTCTGAACCGCTTTTGGCTAGGATAAGGTTATTGCTGAGTATAAAATTAGGCATTTCCTCACCTCGTGCGTTGGTTTTGGCATTACCCCATAGCAAGTGATGTGCATTGGTGTCTGCCGCGATGATGAGCTCCAGTTTTTCCCTCTCACAGTATTCGGCCAGGATGCTTAGTTCCGGAGGGGGTACGTCCTCGTCGCCCGGTAAGTAGGCCGACGCCAGGACGATGTCTGGATACTCGTTCCTGGGTAACCTAACAGCTGTAAGGTCCTTTGAACATAGTTCGCTTATTAGTATTGCTGGTACATGTTTGGGTATTATAATGCAGGATCTTGGGTTACTTACGGAGGTGTCCAGTAAGGTTTTACCGCCGGTGTTACCCAGTCCACATATCTTGCCATTCCTGATCCACGGCTCTTGGATCACAGCAATGGTCTTGGGGTTGGTCTCCAGCAGTCTGCGCAGGGAAGCCGACGCTGTTTGGCTGTGCTGGAGGTTTGCTTGGGCAAAGTCAGTCCGGCGTAGGGGAGGAGTGCAGACAGCTGTCGCTGAGTTCACTCCCCCCTGTCTCCTGAAATAACTCATCATCCGAGGTTAGTTGTGCCGTCTCCATGGGGGTCTCGACTGCTCGGTTGTCCGCGGTCTTCCCCGTCTCAGACGTGGGAGGCACCGGCCCCGATGTCGCCGTCCCCGATGTACAGGCTGTTGTTTGAGGTTGGGCGGGAGCTACCACTGAGGACTCCTCTTTATCTAGAAGTCGGATATATATGTTCCCCAGTAGGTAGTATATGCGCCTTTCCTGGGCTTTTATCGTTATTATCTCAGACTCTGGCACATGAAAGAAGAGGGACACGCCAGTTGGGTCCTGTGTTCTGCGTGCATGTGTCAGGGTCCACGATCTTACGTTAAGGCGGTTCTGCCTCGTGATCAGTCTCATCAGATTCTCCGTAGTGCCAGTGTACTCTGGTACGTGTAGGAGACAGGGAACCTTTTTCGGGATGGCCGATTGAGGCCGAACCACCAGCTTGGTGTCTGGTATGGGGTTAGTGATGACATCACAGACTCCGGTCAGCCAGCTCAGTGAGAAAGTGTCCTCGCACCAAATTTTGAGGACACCATCTGAGTGATGCGCTTTACCCCGGAACCTGATGTCATTGGGTTCTTTTGTTAGGGAAGCTTCAAAGTCCGCCATGAGCTCATCGTGACGCGTACCCTGCATTTGTAGGCGGATATTTTCCGCCTGTTCGTGCGTCATCACAGCAACACAGAATTCGTTATTCCTGTACGATGCTGCGGCCTCCACATAACTGGCCGAGGTCCCTCTCACCGTTCGGGGTCTATTAGGTTTAATCCTTTTTCGTTGCCCCGTTGGTGTCACGGAATCCTCTGGCCGTTCGCGCTTTTGGCCCTTCATTTCCTGGTTGACTATAGTTTTCTTGGGATTTTTGTTACTGTTAGGGTTATTGTCGTGCTTAGAGCCGTCTGGCTTTAGCGCGGCATTAGACCCTAGTGGCTTCGGTGCCCCTTTCCTTCCCCCAGATTCCTTTAAGGCTCCAGGGGCGGATTTTGGGGCCTCAAGTAGCCTCTGAGCATTGGTTGCCAGCTTCTGCTGATCCGCCGCTCTTCTGGCTTTCTTGAGCTGTCGCCTCTTTGATGAACTCATAACTGTGGTCATGGTTGGCTCCTGAATTGCGGATTTCAGGGCCGTCATGTCCATAGATGATGATGGTGCACTGAACGTATCCTCCGTTGAAGCCTCGGTCTTCCGCATCGGTCTTACCGCAGATGCCTCACCTTCGGACGCAGACAGTTCTGTAGCATCGTACGGAGTGGCCTTCTTTGGTTCAACCGGCGCAGTTGACCCGGCCGCAACGGTGGTCGCGTCCCTGTGCGGTGGTGTTATTGATCCAGTCGGAGAGGGTACGGTCCTGGGCGCAGCCCGGCTTGGCGTAACCCTAGTCGCTTCCCTCTCCTTTGGAAGCTTAGACGCTGCCCGAACAGGTGCATCTTTGCGAGTTGCAGGGGCATCACAGTGTCGTGCCACTGGTGACTTGCACCGTGACCCGTCCTGAGACGCAGCCCTTAGTTTTTTGTAAGTTGGCGCATTTTCAGGTGCAGCCTTGTTTTCATTCTTTTGTTGAGCCTCTTTATCCATGAGGTAAAAGGAAATATTTCACCGTCAGAGCTCTCCACCCGCCACGGAGTCCTCAGTCGGGGACGTCTCCTACTCAGCAGGTAGACGACAGAGCTACTCCTTCGGTATAGAGCCAGGGCGTGGGCAGACAGACGCGTCCGCACGCTGCGAGGAAGTACGGAGCTGTTCGCATCACGAGACGATGACGCAAACTCACCCCGAGTCCCGCGCTGCGCCGACGGCCCCCCCCACACCCCGACTCTCGCTTGGTAGTCCTCTTACGGGATACCGCAGCCGGTTGACCAAGGGTAGCTAACCCATGGCCTCCCGTGTGAGGAGAAATCCGGACCAAAGAGGTGTGTTGAGTGCAGCGCACAACTGTTAACCGGCGCACTGCTACATTCAACCACCAGGACTCCTTCATCCCCCCGTACGGGTCCCCGCGCACGGCACAAACACGCGGGAGGTCATTTACTGTCCACCGTCCTGTTATTTTGGACGATGAACTTGCAGGGAAATGACCTCTCCATCCCTGCAATGGTTCGCCTGGTGGTTTTAGTTGCGTCTATTACATAGGGTAATAGACCAAGAACGGGGTCGGCAACCTCGAGAAGGTTAGTCCACCAGACTTGCCTTGGAGATGTCAGCGACTTGTGCCAAGACCACGCCTCCCTACCCATCAGAAGGATGTGGTAGGGTGGGCCTACACCCGTGCTACCATGCAATGCAAGCAAGTCGTACAGAGAACCGTAAAAGCATGAGCCCGAGAGTCTACGACTAACTTCAGAGTGGCGGGAATTTTAAAATATTCATTCTCCGACATATATATAAATCATTCCGTATGTCCCTTAGTCACGGCATCACGCGTGAACGGTTGGACAGATTTCGCTAATTCTTTTTTTGTTGTGTTTTTTATTGTCATGAGAAGGTTCTTATGAAAGAAAAAAATAAGAAAATTTCGCGAAACATTAGAAAATTAAAGAATACTTTTGTTAAAAAAATGCTATCGTACACTTCACACGCGCCTTTACACTTCAAACTTTATTCGTGTTATGACGTTTGACATAACATTCACAGAATGCGTGCTACAAATATCGTCACAGAGGATGTAAGAAAAAATAATATCGTTTAAAATAAATGCTACGATCGGAGTTATATTGATAAAATACATTTAAAATAATTACAGTCACTAATTGTTTGTGGCATAAATCTTGAAAATCCATGTTTTTCACATGGCCAGATATTTGTCGCCTATTCCCATGTCAGAATACCAACAAAACTATTTATATACGCGCCAACAATAAAAACAAACAAATTATCTTGTATATCATAAAGCATTTTCAGCAATTATACCAATTTGAAATCAATATTCATAGTTAAGACAGAACAACGTCTGTCGGGTCCGCTAGTTATTTATAAAAATATAAATAATATAAGAAATGATAAACATTGGCTGTTTACTATTTATTAAGTTCTAGACACGTTATATATTTGAATTTAATTGCGAACTCGCCCTGTTAAATTTTGTTTCAAAATTGAGTTATCCGTTTCGAATAACTTCTGAACACTAATAATTCATAACGAAACCGATCATTACTTATGCATTTTGTCATGAAATATCGTATTTGGTTATAGAATGACAGCTCTGATCGGGGGTATAAATGATCACCATTACTGCTGGCTCGCGACGCGTTTGAGAAATAACCCTTTAGATGCAGCTGCAAGCGTTCAACTGGTAAATGTAATGGGGATTTACGTACTCTACGATTAGAATACATTGTACATAGATTTTAATTGCTTTATTACATTTATTTCCACAAAATCCTTACAAGCCTTAGCTAACGCTTTTTTTTTCTTTTCTAATTCTAAGTATTTTGCGCCATAATTTTTCACGGGCTGGGTGCCCGGTGCTTCCTTCGGGACACACATTTTATACCAAATCCTGCTAAACGATACTCAAAATCAAAGTTTATTTTTTTAAATCTTATTACTTTTTTGAACAAAAATATGTCCGTTGTCTTCTGTGTATTCCTATATGTTGGAACTATCAATATCAGATGCACAATCGAACCTTCAGTTTTATCCTATCACTGTGTTATTTTTAGAACGTGAAGTCAGTATGTCCCCTAAGCTATTACGCCACGCCTGGATGGTGCTTAGAATTGTTGCTAATGTAAAACAACATTTTGTAGTTTTATTTGTTTTTCGCCTTACGTTGAGTGTTCGTTTATTTTTATTTACATCCTTTCAGATCCTGGGGCGTTGTTTTCGTAAAACAAAGTGGTGAACTGTTGGTTGAAATTATAAAATACTACTTAACTTCAAAAAGTAAGTGTAAGTGTAAACAGATTTTATTGAGGTAAACGGTTTGGAAGTGTAGTGTTAGCCTAGTGGCGTCCTGATTCCTGTTGCCATAGATTCGAATCCATACGCATTTAACACTCGCACACAACAACGTACGGAGAAAACAAACCGTCTTTAAACAGATAGAAGTTTAAATACACTTTTAAAGGTATAACGTATAAAAGCAACGAGATACTCTGAACCTTTTAAAAGGTGGGCTTGCATTACGTTTGCGCGGATGAAACGCGGTCTAAAATTCAGCACTATTTCATGATTCAAATCACCCAATCATTCAAATTAAGTAGATAGTTGGTTTATACTATCTACTTAATTTTAATACGAAGTTATCCTATCAACCTAAGTGTAGTTAATAGTGGCCGAAATAACAATATTTTGGCACAAATTACCGTATCCAAACACAATATTTAAAGTTCTATTAGAATATCCTAAGTTAAATTTGATAGCATATTTATATTTTCATTACCGTACCGAGCACCTAATCCCGAATTTGCCGTAAGCTAAATTCAACCCATATTTAGTTTATATCCCGAGAGCAAAACATTAATTGTAATTATTATTACTACTAGTATTTATGTTTGTTAACAGTTTGAACTTAAGCGTTCTTCATTTGTTTTTACGTTTTTATATTATATTTCATCATACAACAATGTTGATCTTATTTCATGTATGCCGGAAGCAATAATTAGCAATATGGACATTAAGGCCATTTTATTTATGTATGTGAAGATTTTATTCTCGTACTTATTGAAGCAAAGCAAAGGGAAGAAATACTGAAAACGCTTCTTTTTAAAATGCCACTTTTATATGCAATTTTAAGTTATAGTTAAGACCTACATCGTGCGTGTTATGAACATCCAATAGAAGTTAACGTCAATTTTAAATATTAAAGTAGAAGCAAGTTAAATTGTGTTTGTTTGTATTGTATTTGTGTACTGTACAGGAAAAAATGTATGTCTAGAATATCTTGGCTAGGGCTAGACGCTTCAATAAAATTTACGACTGAAGAGAAAGTTTACTGATGCACCAACTTTCTCTTTTCAAAGAAAATTGAAATGGTCTGAACACTTAGCCAGATGCAACGTAGACGGGTGGACACCAAGACTTGTGAAAAAGCTGGGGCTACGAGGAAAAATATTGAGAGGCTAGCTTACTGCAGATCAACAGACAATGATGACGGGCTGGAGATAGCAAAATAAATAAAATTGTGGACTTCCTTCTAAGAGGCCATACCATATCCGTGATACTATTGTAATCAATGATTATATGTACAACTATAAAATTAACAGACTTATAATATTAAAACTGATCTCTCGCAATCTAATTGGTGCTTGGATTTGTCGCCCAAAAAATCGGCATGTTCGTTTACCCGCTATATTAAATGACGTCATAAGCTATGCAACATACGTAAATGTAATAACAAATATACAAATATTAATAATAAATAAAATAACAACTTAATTTGTTTGCCCATAACATTTTCCTCTATATACATATAACATATATGGCAATATTTGTTACAAATATCACGAGGCAAATCACGTTAGTGTTTATGGATTCAAGAACACTTGTTAATTTTAAACTACAAACAAGTTTAGGTAAAAAAACTATTCAGCCGTCTTTTGTATGCTCAAAGTAAATTGTTAGTTATACATTAAAGGATATTTTCCTATATCATGCAAATCAATTACAAGTTCAAGAAGTTTTCCGGAAGCTATCGCCGTACTATCGGAGTAATAAAATCAAACTTCTTGATCGTTGAATGACAAAAACTAATTAGGAGCTGAGTTTGCGTTATGTTCCAAGTTACATGAAATATGCTTTTTGATATTTTATAAGTGATCAACTCGATACAATAATTATTTCATCGTGAGTCAAACGCTGTAAGCGCTACTAACGAGTACTTATTTAACTTTTAACTGACTTAAGAAAACCCAAAAAGAGAGCGTTTACAATTCGATACAATTCGACATCCAACTTTACTGATTCGGATAAATATCTATTGATATAATATTACTTGTTTTTATTAATAAATTTTACTAAAATAAATGCATTGGGAAATTATGTTTCGTTAGACGTCAAATGACACATATTGCACTTCTTCTGGCTTCGACATAAAAATAAAAGTCTATATATCTCCTGTAACTTAGCACCAGTACAAAGTTTCATATGATCATGCTTCGGATAATTTACTTATCTTCGAATAGTGATAAGTATGTAACTTAAATTAATACTTTAACTTTTGATTACAATTTAATTTATGAGACTAGTTTCGTATTACTTAGGCTGCGTGACAAAAAATATTTTATTTTTAATAAATATATATCAACGCTGTCGCTAGTTTTAATTTCCCCTTCCTTCCTCTATCAATAGAAATATATATTAATGTCAATACTTTTAGTAATAGTAAAATCAAAGTCGATTATTGTACATATTGTAATATGAAACAAGCTAGATGTCGAAATATTCTAAAAAGCTGAAGTTGGTATTTATGGATATTTTATTGGATTTAATAAATAGCATACGTAAGATATAAAAATAATTAAAATTAAAGAACCTACATGACCTCATTAGCACACAGTTTTACTTATCTAGTGTAACTCCTTCCAGGTATAATAAACTTATTTCCACCAGAAAATACAGCATCCAAGAAATTAAACCACAACGTGCACGTTGAATTATCTAAAACAATATATCAAGACAGTAAACAAGCTAGGTCAGGTCCAGTTTTCACTCGCTCCGTCACAGAGACGTCCTATGTCTCTTAAATTTATCGTTGTTTGTCCAGCATTCTGCGTCAAACTTCAACCATTAAGCAATTTTGATGTATGATAAGCTAACATAGTTCAATGGTCTGCGATAGTTTCTGTTATAAGATCAGCTTGTCTGCATCTATTATATTTATCGTAAAAAATATATTTTTGTAATGTAGTATTTGATTTACTCATTGTTATTTTTTATTCCCGTTGCTTGATTAAGTTTCTCTTTAGTTGTTGATTTTTTTTTTAAATATTTATTTCACTATATTTAACAGCCTTTATGATCTCTAAGTGGGATTGCGTATCTATAAATTGATTTTTTCCGATAAAAGGTAAAGATATACTTTACAGAAAAGTCAAGCAAAGTGCAGATTGACTGACACATGCCAATCAATGCTATTTATTAGAGATACATTTGAAAGGTTGATAAAGACTCCCAAAAATGCAGAAGTCATAAACAAGTTGAAGAGTGAAATAGGAATGTTGTTCCGCATTTTTCGATGATTTACTTAATAGTAAGTAATTGTAATAATTAAAAAGAAAAATTCACTTCTCAACCTGGGCACTTTTCAAAAGTATCCTTACACAAGTATATAGGTTGCTTTAAAGTCCACTAAACTTAATATCAAAGGCTATCCCAAAGGCGTAGGCTGGTTCGCACGAATTATATTTAGTTGATATCTTCAAATCAAGCGATCAGCCACCTGCGCCCTGCCGAATCGAGTCAATTAATGTTTCGTCGGGAATGGATATTGCAAGCAGTGTTTGTCTAGTGACTTCTACGTGGGCCTCTCATTTCTGAGGTCGTAGATTCGATCCCCGACTGTACCTATGGACTTTGTTGTGCCATGCAATACTCTTTCGTATGGTGAATAAAAACAGCGTGAGAATACCAGTATGCCTTAGACCTAAAGAATCGACGGCGTGTGTCAGGCACAGAAAGTTGATCACCTACTTTACTTACCTATTACAAAAATCTAATTTATTTATTGATTTACGAAACTGATACATAAGTTTGAGCCCAGACCTAAATGGCAATATCACCACTAGGTTTTTTGTTGAGAATGGAACCTCTAAACACTAAGCCACGTATGTGAACAATTAATTTTTATGTTTACTTTTATGAATTCTAGGTGTAGGTGATTCTCAATAAATTGAGGTCTTTTAAAAGAAATGAATTGTTTGTAGTGATTTCCAAAATAAAACATTTCAACTCATGGAACATTAAATGTGAGTATTATGTCCGATTCACTGACTGCTATTTGTTATATCTGTGTTTTGTTAAAAAATGCGCACTCCATCAACTCCATACAAAACCAGTTGAAAAGGACTCGAATTTAATATGCGAAATAAAAAACAAACCAATTTATACGTTCGACCTCCCTTTCGTAAACAATTGTTGAAATATTATCGTTCGTAACCAGGCACCTCCCATTTATACATACACTCGCGTGCATTTAATTCAGGACACGATTTTGCTATCTAAACGACCATAAAAAAAATATCAATGACGCTACAACCTTTATAGGTCTGGGCCTAAGATTTCTGTATCTGTTTCGTGATAATTAGTTAATTGAATAGGCAAGTAGGTGATCAGCCTTCTGTGCCTGACACACGCCGTCGACTTTTTGGGTGTTAGGCAAGCCAGTTTCGTCGCGATGTTTTCCTTCACCGTTCGAGGCCAATGTTAAATGTGCATATAGAATGAAAGTCCATTAGTGCACAGCCGGGGATCGAACCTACGATCTCAGGGATGAGAGACTCACACTGAAGCCACTAGGCCAACACTGCTCCTACCAGAATGATAATTCTATTTAGAGTTATAGTTTCTTTTTTACGTAAGAATTTGTGTGACATATTTAGCTAAAAGGAAACATTGTTGACAGTTGTTACTATGTTGGTACTGCCATAGCTATCTAAATATTAAGGAGATAGAACATATTATCAAGACGCTAACCGAAGCTTATTGGCTCAGAAGAGAAAACTATCTTTTGCCCTGTTCTTCTTTTCAAAGTTCTTTAATTATCCTACAGCATAAATGTGAATCAACTAAAAACGTTTTTTGTCCTATTGTTCAAGCTGTGATTACATATGTCACCTGAAGCTAAACTACAGTATGAAAAAATATTTTAAGTAAAATCGTTATTTCACATTGTTCTAAAATTATTGTTCGTATATGTAAAGGAAATTTACCTGCTATTAATGCATTTGAATGAATAATTCATGGCTCGTGTGTGATTTGTTCAGCGGTTGGTACCTTTTTCCTTTGAATTAGACGTTTTGCTTCGACGAGTGGTTATGAATAATTTTCAAATATCCTTTTGATCTTTTCTATTAAATTTAATTAACATTGTAACTTTTATAAGTCAAATACCCGTGATACATTCTCATTTTAATTTATAAAAAAAAGAAAACGACATTTATTTATAATAATTAGTTTATTTTATTTAGCCCTTACTATCATAATTTAAAACTAAAATCACTTCCGTATATCAGGCGAACATATAAAATTATCATTAATATGAATTTATTACCTATGTTAACAACTTTATATTACTTATAGTTTATTCCAAATTTTCATCATATTCCATTGATTAGGGTATACCACGGAATAGATAAATAAGAAAGATTATTATGATTAAGCAATCATACTTAATATGAGAGTAGAGTTCAAGGTGACAACGGCTCTGGTACAAAATATGACTAAAGACCTTTTCAAGCTTATTTATCTGTTTCGTGTAAAACTATGCTTGCTAATGCTTTTTATTAGCGGTGTATATAAGTAAATTGTTTTCTAACGTATAATTGTCTATTTATTTAAATTCATCAGTTTAAAACGAAGGCAATGTATCGTAAAGTGACTTAAACGAAAAAATGGCGCAATGATATATTTTGTTTCACATATGAAAAGCTATTTTATTCTCAATTATAATTTAAAATCTTACAGTATAATGTCGTATTAAAACGTAGAAATATGAAGTTAGATAGAATGCGAATAAATTGGGTTTTAATTTAATCCTGTAAATAATAACGTTACGTTAAAAATCGAAAGAAGATGTTACCGAAAGTTTGCTCAAACAATGTGGAAGGCATCTATAGTTCAATGGAATAATGTTTTTATTCATTTAAATTTGATAACTTTTAAGTCTTCTAAACTGTATAAAATTTTACAACGAAATAAAGTACTTGTAATTTCACTTAATATAATAAATAAATAGGCACTTGAATGAAATTATTTTATTAACCTTAAAATTATTATTTATCTAAATTTGACATACCTATATGTATATACATAAAAACGTTTGTATCTAAGAACTATTTTATATAATAACCATGGCAACATACTCGATATTTTCAATGACATTCCTTTTTTAAATTATAAATTAATCATTATCAGCCATAATCATTAAAGCCGTAAAGGTCTAAATAATAAACACTTAAATTCGATGTCCAATAACTATTAATCTGTGTGATTTTGTAACTCATTCCATTTGATATAAAAAGAAACTAATATGTACCGTTTTACGCTAGGTTTTGAAAACATCGCGTACATTATATTTAATACTTATATCTAAATAACAAATCCACATACCATCAACTTCTTTATTTACAATACACTTGTATACAAATAATATTTTCAGTAATCAGTCTATAATATATATTTTCTTTAACTTAAATAGAAGGCATACCCTGTAATCTAAATAGCAATTCCAATACTGATTACGATTGAGTTTTCTTACCACATAGTTCTAAGATCAGAGGTTTATTGAAAAACTAATTCAATCTGTGAAAGTTGCCGTCATAATTATTGTTAAGGTTTATGGTTAATTCTGCAAAGTTGAAGGACTGGAAGTTGTTACTGGTATAACAGAGTAGCCTTTAAGGTATTAATAAATAAATTAATATATGAACTAACAATATATAAAGATAATTAAAATAATTACAGATAATATATATTTACAGATCATCCACAATTTATTCTAATTGTAAGCCCATTAAATCTAAGACACTTAGAAATAGAATAAATACTAGTACTAAACTGACACCTGAAACAAGGACCAAATATAAGAAATAACTCAGTCTGTTATCTAAGTCCTTTACAATTAAAAGGTTTAATTTTATCAAAATGAAAGTTATGACATGCGATTTGTCCTGTGTAGACTTTAACTTTTTAAAATTTATTACAAACAGCATTACTATATGTATAAAAAAAATTAAGCCAAAACAGAGTACATGGCGTATCAATTATTTTTTATACTGTAACGCACCTACGATCATCTTTTCGATTTTCACATACCTCAAACATTGTTCCTTTATATGTGTGTCAGATCAATGGCGTTCCTGTCAGCTGCCTTTGTCATTATATGTCATAAAGCTTATAAATTAATATGTAATATGCCAAAATGTAGTGTTGGCTTAGTTGGTTTCACGGTGTAACTGTCATCCCAGAGATTCTGAACTCCGGCCGTTCACCAATGGACTTGCTGTGTGTGTACACATCGAACCTTCAGTTGTACGGTGAAGGAAAACATTGTGAGGAAACTGGCTGCATATCTCAGATCCAAAAAGTGTTGACTTATTATGTTTGATATAAGGCTGTCTATAAAATAAATATGATTAAGAGTTCTCTGAGGCCACCCACACAGGGTTGTAGTACCACTGAATTATTATTATTATGCTACTATTGGCAAACCAATAGTTTTGAACTCACGTTACATTTACTTACTGCTTTATTAATTGTGTTAATAAGATTTTAGTTACATGCGTTTAGTCTATTTTGTTTAAAATGTTTTTATTTTTAATAATAGATCTCAGTTAAGTTTATAAACTTATATTGTCATCAAAACATCGTTAATAATCAACGTACTTAGACATTTTTACAAATCTACAAAACAAGCATTATGAACAAACAAATTATTTTAAACCCTGATTTCTACATGTATAACTAATTTGAAGCTATCTTATTGATGTTTCCGTGTAATTTTGTAGTAAAAACTGTAAAAACGACTGCAGAACTAGAACAAGTATACATGGTATACACGTTTCTGTGGCGCCACCTGTAGAAGAAATATTACATTAATTTTTACAAATTGTTAAAAATAAACCGATTTATTATATAATAAGAATGTTCAGAAACATTTAAAAGTATAAAAAAGTTTGTATCATACTAGAAGGCTGCATAACTTATAAAAGAAATTATTTGAGTCAAACAAACCACTTGTAATCTATAGCTGGAGTACACGAGAAATTCTACGACGTAGCATGACTTTCTTGTAGCACCTCTACGTCGCTAAGGCTCACATAAAATTCCAATATACCTGTCAAACTCCGTCCCAACGCTGAAACCGGGTTCGCGTTCCGTTCCCTCAGGACAACAGCGTGGCTTGCTGATTTCCACACGTCGAATATTGACGCTTCGCAACTGCAATAATATTATTCTATTCATATTGCATTCAAATTGGAACTCAGTGAAACATTTCACGCACGGCGATAGGTGTGCGCCGTGACTGAAATTATTTGAATTGAGATCAATAGGATTGAACTCTTATTGGTATTGTGTTGAATATTTGTTGTTTAGTATTGACATAATGTTTCCAATAGTTCTGTTATTCTTGGAAATTGTGAGGTTTATAGTAACACATATACAGATGTATGACGAAATTGACAAACAATAAAAGATCTTTTTAATCTTTATGACATAAAGCATTATAAATAAATATAAATAATCATTTTATATCTAAAATAAAAATTACTTGTTGATGGTTTGTTTGTTATAGTAGTTTTATAGGTACGTTGTAAGTAAATATTTTAACGATAGGACACCTTAACACCCATTCCATGGTTATAAATACGTAAATATTTTACAGATAGGTTCAATATGGCTAAGTTGAACAATAGCAAAGCTAAGATAATAATGATAAGATCTTACCGTATCATAAGCATAGGAAGAGGAGATAACACAGCTGTCTCGAGCTCCAAAGTAGACAAACTCGACGCATATCCGTTAGTAAAGTTCGTCACGTGGTTCGCCGTGAAACTCGGCACCTGCGGCAATTTACACCAATTAGCTTAAGTTTGGAATATACGCCACTTATAAACTCCTACACTGCTTTAGCAGGGAGATTAGCAATCGAACATTTGGGATTGTTTAACTAATATATAGTTCTAAAATTTCACAATTCAATGTATATGGACACTTAATTTTTCTTGATCTACTTCAAAAATTTTAAATGTAGAACATGAAATTATTACTAGTCCTAATAGATAAGTATTTTGTACGATTCATTTAAAAGGCTGCACATTTTGCTCAGTCATGTTTTTTTCTTCTATAAACGCGGCGATTACCTAAATCGTCGGAGTTACGCCCCACGAGTATAGTGAGAAGCAGGCACTCTCTTAAGAATTTAATAGCATTTAATCATTTAGCATTAATTTAATCTTTTGTTATACTGGAGTGATTAATATAGAGCGAAATTTCTCTATAATTTAAATCCCGTTGCCCCGCAACCGTACAGTCCTTAACTAAATAGGTATTAAATTGCGTTGCCGAGTTCCATCCCTATTTAGGTAAATGTGTACTTTGATTATTTCAACTATGATAGCTAAAAGGATAATATTCTTAATTATTTAAAGAATCCCATTGAGTCAGAAACCGTACAGTAAGAATATTCAAGAATTTAATTTAATATAATGACGAAAACTATAGTATTTTTATTAATATTTAAAGTCAACTATAACTATACTTTAGTAGAAATATTTCATAGAAATAACACATAAAATCGTCAGTGTGGTTATAGGTACCGGCTGAAAATTTAAAAACCGCAGTTCGACCTCTGTCATACCTTACGTAACATTACGTTTCCATTTTATTACGTTAAAAGTGTGCCAAGTATCATTAATTGTTAGAGCCTTAATTATGAGTCAGCATAATTTTAATGTGGAATAATTCTCGAAAAAGCTGGTTTAATTACTCATGTCATATACATTGTCGTAATGTTCGTTATTTTAGTTATTTTGTTGACATTAGACGATAAACGTGTTTATTATGTATTAAATATTGTAACGAGAAGTAAATTACTTTGTTATTTTTCAGGTTCTTTTATAGGTACATTTTATTAAAACATTAAATCGCGAATTTTTCACTGTGACATGTTTATTACCAATATCAATTTAAGTTATATTTAAATGTAAATTTGTTTTCTATACCAGTGTTAATTTTTACTTGATATATTGTATTGTATGGATAAGTTAGTTTGAAACTTGTATTTTACGTAAATAACATGTGCCAGCTAAGATAAACATTGTCTTAAATGCGACTTAATGATGGTAATAATTAAGGCCGGCAACGCACCCGGCAACTGGCATTAAGTGTTCATGGTCGGCGTATCACCTAACATCAGGTGAGCGTCTTACCCGTTTACTCCCTGTTCTATAAAAAAACCTTTATTACTATGATACACTCACCATTTGCTCATTCACGTACCACGTGATGTTAGCTGCGGGTAGCGAGGGTGGTGATGAGCAGTTAGCCTGAATGTGATCTCCTCCCACATATGTCATCCTATCCGATGTTATGTTCGGGCCGATTAACGGAGGCTCTGTAACAATATAATTAATAGCTATATTATGGTACGAGACATATAAAATAAATAAATATATATATTTAGATATAGATGATATATATAGATGCACGCAACACTGGAAGATGACTGGACCAATTAGAGTTTTTATAGCGGAATATCGAAGAGCCTCTATGCAAAATGTTTCATATGTAGCTATGAACCTACTAAAAAAGTAGGCTAAGTAAAAAAACATATTAAGGCGAAAGAAGTTCGCGAGTGCAGCTAGTTTAAAATAGATAAACCTGACCTATTAATGATGTTAATGGTATGGTGATGAATATGAAGATACACAAATGTATGTATGTAGTATAGCTCTCTTCTGTTATGTGTTGAAATTTCTGCAAATAAATGGAACTTTATTAACGCAATGGATGTTTAAAAATATATATAATGAGGAGGAAGGACGTTTTACTGTTCTTCCAACCTAAAGGAAGAATCTTCCAACAGTTTAAAGATTGACTGGTCGGCGCTGGAAGGACTGGGGCTAAGGTATTCTTACCTTCTGTTCTGAAGAGAACTTCTGTTCTATATATCCGTAGCGGCCGGAATAAGTTCGTTAGCGCATTTTAAGGTATGACAACGTCGCTGTGATTTAAATGGAGATTGTCGCTATCGGAACAATAATATCCTCTGTATACAATATTAAATAATGCCGTTTAAAAACCCGATGATAGATACTTTGTCAGACTTTGACTTTGTCAGTGGCTACTTCAAAAAAAAACTTATTAAAAACCCGTTTTTTTTTTCACCAATTATTTTAATCATGAGTTCCTAAACGAGGAAGCACAGAATCAGCACGTACAGTTTCATTTTAAAGGAAAATTTCAGTAAAAATCGGAAAATACAATGGCTTTAAACCTGGTTTAAACTTTGTAATCCCGTCGATTCGTTTATCTGGGAAGCACGTTTGCACGCAACTGTATTTTTTCTTGTTTTTAAAACGGTCATCCCATTGTCGATAAAGACAATACCTTGGGGCTATACATTTAAGTTTTGCGATTCCGGTTTTGAATAATATAAAGATGTTAATAGTCAACAAATTGTTTATAGAAGTTAATTATTAAAAAAAAAAATCTAAAGCTTTATTTTTCTCTCTACATTTCTGGCTAAACACTATGTCGAATAGTTATCAATGTGTAATGGAGATATATTTTAAATAAATTAAAACTAACGTAAAAGTTGACAAACTTTGTTTTGGATGGTATCAATTATGTATTAAAACCAGTATGCAATTATTGTGGGACCTGGGACTTTAACCCAAAGATCTCAAGAACTACTAAACCACGGAATATGTCTTCTAACAATATTATTTATATCTCGCAGATTCGAAGCGATTATTATTAGCCAGATAGTTATCACTATGATCATCTTACATTTGGATTTTATTTTAAAATAAGCACATCCGGCGCCGGCGCCGATAAGGGAGCAATTGAACTCAACGATTGATCCAATGTATTACTGACGAATTTACTTTGTAAGTATTTGTATCATAGACATCTTGCAGCGTGAACAACCACATTAATAATGACTGGATATATAAGAATGAAAAACACGAAACCAAAAAGGTCTTCATTATAACTTAAGTCTGACCGAACTCATCCGTCTTTCGTTCAGAAAACCGTACAAAATATATCTACTAAAACAACATAAAGTTTCCCTAAGCATTTTCTGAACAAAGAAAACGAATGATTTCCATTCAAGAGTGGACTGTATTGAGCGAATTCGCATGAATGAGTGGGATTGAATGAAATCGGACCTTTTAGTAAATTTACGAACAAATAGGTTGGATATGAATTAAGTTGCCATAGTGATTAATTAATTAGTATCTACATTGTGTATAGTTAAACACATGGATTAAAATTAGTTAACTGTAAAAGGGTTTCTATCAAATAAATGAAACGATTGAAAAATACTGGATACACAACCAACTCTCTTTCAATATTTTCTTGTATTATTTTTAATCTGTACCACAGATATGTATTCCGTTAACGTAACTTTTATATAGTACTTGTATACTGTCAGATTAAAAAAATATAATATTTGATTTAAAACTTTCTTCCAATATTAGTCAATAAGAAACTGCCACATCAAGTTGATAACTATTTGATTTTACGATTACAGTACAGTGAAATAGAGTGTACAGTGAAGAAAAGTGGGTACCAATACCGGCCGGTAACACAGGCTGAGACCTCTGGCATTAAGTGTCTATGGGTAGCGTATCACTTAACAGCAAGAGAGTCTCCTGCTCGTTTGCCCGCTTTCATAATTAGTGCCAACGATAGTCGGGAAAATGCAATATTCCGCTGGAGTCTTATATATTAAAATCCATTCGGACTTAAGTTCGGAAGTCATGCTTAAGGCCGGTAACACAGGCCGAGATATCTGGCATTGAGTGTCCATGGATAGCATATCACTTAACAACAAGAGAGTCTCCTGCTCGTTTGCCAGCATTCATTATTAATTGCAACGATAGTCGGGAAATTGCAATATTCTGCTGGAGTCTTATATACTTAAATCCGTCCGGACTTAAGTACGGACGGCGCGTCGGTCGGAGTTTAGATATATAAGGTAGGTAAATATATAAATATGCTTAAATAACTTTATTTCTCATTACATAATTGTATTTTATTTACATGAGAAACATTACGTATATACGAGCGAGATACACGTCCCAATTTCAGTCTAGTAGATTCACTCTATTATTAATGCCTAATGGGTAGTTTTTAATCCCTTTGGAATTTGTTAAACGCGCTAATATTGCGAATTAGATGGTAATTGATTAAATATATCTATTGGTATGAACCTAATTGACCTCTTCAAATAATTTATGCGCGGCTTCTGAAAGATAAGCAAACTCGCTCGACGAGTATTGCGTGTAGTGGTGTGTTTGATTTTTTTTAAAGATAAGCTGAGTGACTATGGAGAGTTATTTTTTTTTTTAAATTAAGATACAGGTGCTATAAAGATATAGTTGTTTAATCGTCATAATTTTGGTTTCTAAATATATAAGATAGGGATTAAACCAATATTGTTAAGAGACATGGTGCGTTTCCAATCAACAACATATTCTATTCAAATTTCGTATTTAAGGTAGATCGGTCTAATAAAAAATATATAAAATCTAAAGCGTATCGCACTGCTTGTCAAACCCGACAAAGGCTAGTTGAAAAACAAAAACAGATTGAAATCGAGCCGGCCCGTTTGTTTTCGGAGGTTCGACAAAATGCCAGCTGGTTCTGAATATGCAATATTTCACGTTTCTAATAAAAAAATTAGGTAACGACGAAACTAGGAATTCAATCGTATTCAATGAATTTCAGATTTTGTCGGATTTGTTCATTAATATATATTATTACTGATAAACTTAAAGTATATTATTCCAAAGAGTCATTACCTTATTGAGACTTGTGGAGACTTAAGTGGTCATTTTATACAATTGCAATTTTAACAAAATTGTATTGGTGACCGAGTGGTTAGTAGTAGTTGTCATACACGTGCCGTTACGTATTGCGTTACAGCCAAGACGCGGTATTAAAGGGTTTATTTTTACTAAGAACGCAATAAACACTTGTTCGTATTGTGAAGAAAACCTTAGGATACAGCCACAGAGATTAGGCAGATATAGAGAGCTATGCGTACTAATATCTAATATATAAAATTCTCGTGTCACGGTATTTGTAATTAAATTCCTCCGAAATGGCTCGACCGTTTTTCGTGAAATTTTGTGTGCGGTTATGTTTGTGAATCGGGTAACATCTATTTTGCATCCCCATAAATGTTAAGGGTGTTTCACGACACATTTTTTTATGACACCGCATACAATAATAAAACCCTTAATTTTTACGCCTCTACGATTAACCCATATTTTTATTTGTAATTTAAAAACTTATGAGTTGAACTCTGAGGGAATAAAGACAAATTCACAGGAAAACCTAAAAAGTTTTCATTCCGAAGAACCGAATAGTCTCTAGGGTAGCATAGCGAAATGTTCCATGTTGGTATGTACTAAAAAGGTAGGCTAAGTAAAATGACATTAAGGAGAAATGAAGATCGCGAGGCAGCTAGCTAGCTAGACACAGAAATGTATCATCCTCTTGCCTCTGGGATTTCAGCACTTCAAGAGTCCGAGACATTTATTCTAACGCTAAGTTAGAATAATAAATTTATTATTTAAAAAAATCAATGTTTCGTTGCTACTAAAAATCATATCGAAAACATACTTGCAAATAAAAAGTTTATACAAATTAAGCATCCATATTGTACCAGTTTTCTTTTAATAAATCAAAATTTAATAAGCAAGCGAACATGAAATCAAAGAAAAACAAACAAATCGCGAAGCCCATTAAATCGAAACAAAATGAAAACGATTTAGTATGCACAAGTCATTCCGTACGAACGTAGAGCCAAGTAATTATTCATGTAAACACTGTTGATTTTCTTACGTTTTTTTCACTCGCAAATAGATTAAAATTCTCGACGGCGACAGGTGCTTGATTGTCACCGTATATAATTTCTTTTATAAACATGTATTACTCCAAGTTTTGGATTTTAACTTATTATGCAAATTATTGCATTTTAAATAGCAAATTATTTCGTAGGATTTTTTCAACAATCCATATAGTCAAGACTTCTCCAGTTAGACGTTGGCCGTAGACAAGCGTTGGTCATTGGAAACTAGTGAACCTTTATTTTTTATGTACTTATAACCAACTTCAAAAATAATTTTACATACCCACAACGACCATTTCCGATGCTTTGATGTCTGTATGAAATAGAGGTGCGTCAGCCGAAACTTCACACTGGTACTCGCCAGTTAAGGTTCTGTCAACTTCTGTTAGCACTACGCGATTTTGATCTGATCTTGCCACCTATAAAGAATAACAATTAAATTACACACAAACAGTAACAATACTTTTTGATTTACACAAGGAGCTTAAATAATGCTTCAATTCATCTACATTATTAAATAGAAAGACATACAATACTGAAAACGCCAAGAAGCTACGATCCCATTTACATTATTCGACTTTATTAGACTTCTGTGTTAATTAAAGATCTGTATTAAAATGAAAACGATTATTGTTTTGACAGGAGGCGATACTCAAGTGATGGGAGGATAATTTACCGAGGGGATACCGAAGGTAAACTCGAGGTAGCTCGTAGCAGGGCCTACGTCAAAGGACAGCCTGACGAAATAACCTTTTCTAGCTAAAAAATATAATAATTTTATTCTAAGAAATACAAAGAGTTGAATATACAACATTAACATTCAGTTTTTCTTTGTATATTTTAAGTAGACAAAGGTTTATCTAATATTGGAGATCCAGATTATGTACTTTAAAACTAAAGCGTATCCCACAGATAAAGTAAATAGTATAACTCTATAAATCGGCTATTAACTATTTTAAAATCCATAAATTCAACCACTTGAGTCACTGTTACAGTTCAAACTAGCAAATTATTATACGTTTATATAATATATACAATACATGTACTCACATCGACTTTGATCTCAGCAACAGGAAAAACCTTGGTCGCAGGCGACTCCTTGGGCACGTACCGATAAAATTCTATCATATTTCTATACCATCGTATAGAGTAAAGCTGCGCGCCTTCTAACTCGTAAGTGCACATGAGTTCTACGTTCTGCCCAGTTAGTACTGCCTTCGGTACGTGAATTTGCAAGAACTTTAGCGTGCTAACTGTACCTGTAACAAGGATTTTATAGCATTTACATATTTATTTGTAGAACGTACATATAGAACGTTACTTTTTATCCAAATTTTGAATAACTGTACATCGATAATAATTAAACATTCGTATGTTATTGAAAATTTTATTTAGTAGGTCATCAGTCGAAACTCGAAAATCAGTGAGTTCATCACTGATTTTCGAGCCTAAGATGTGTTTGATTTCTTACGACCTTTAATTAATTAATTTATTAACACTTTGTTACATTATAATATATAATAAAATTAACATAATTAGTTAAAAGGAGGCCTAATCGCTTTCGAGCGATCTCTTCCAGGCAACCACTGTGAGTAAAGAAAAAAAATGTATTAAATATGCCATGATTAATGCCTATGGACAGAAAACAGTGTGGTTACGCCTGCAGACTTACATTGGACGACATTAAGATTAAGAATTTCATGCTTATCCACTAAGCTAACACTTATCTGAGTAAACGATACTATGTTATTTTATAAAACAATGTGTTTATTTTATTCGTACTGTATATGGATTAAAATAAGCTCAGATATAAGAAAGGACCATGTTATAAAATTACAATTGCTGTAAGTTCAAATTAAATTTCAACAGAAAAATTTCACTCATGAAATATAGAAAAGTTTGAAAACATATCAGTACATTTTCACGATAACAATCCGTAAAACGTTGACAAAGAACTTAAATTCGTATCAAAAGTTTGACATTTTCGACTTGTTACACTTTACGATTTCGTGCTTCGAAAGGTAAAGTAAATATCGAGTTTATGATCCTCGTTAGAAGTTCGCTCGTAACGTTAAACGGCAGGTTATTATGGCTTCTCAAATCTTAATATTCTTTGCAGTTATTATCGCCTCGTACTTAGTTCAAGTATGTCAAGCCCTCCGATACTTTTTATCAGGAAAAATCACTAGGGTTTAATTTGTTTATTCTGGTTTAGTCATTAAAAATGTAATAAAGGTAAACTTCTGGTTTCGAATAGAACCTAGACTCAATTAAAGAAATATATGATCCTTAGTAACTATCAATATTATCATATATTACCTAAATAGCTATCAGTTCGGTTTATATATACACCACACTAACTTATAAACATGTTAATATAATATTAACAATAAAGCTAATCTTTATAACAGTAACAATACCAAACAATAATTAATCAATTATTGTTTGGTATTGTTACTATTATAATTAAATAATTATAATTAATTATAAGTAAATTGCATAATTATGTATGGATTGTCTAATTATAGGTTGTTTTAGTATAAGCTTGTTTATGTTACATAATTATATACTATAAGGATTATAGTATGTGCGAGTCTCCACTTAAGACAAACACGTGAGACCGTGTTGATCAGAAACCGAAAAGGAAATGTATCGAAATAAATGAAATTATTCGATATAAAATAAAGGATACCTCGAATGCTCAATGACGCATTCAGAACGAAATAAATGTCACATTCAATTGTTAAATTCTTTCTCCTTTGTTCGATTTATAATCCATCTTAAATGACGCCTTTGTCGCCTAAGTCGATTCTGAGCTTTTATTTTATTTTGTGCTTAATAGTGAGTATTTGGTAGTATTTATGTATGTCAACGATTTTAATATCTTTAAAAAAAAGTTTATAATTTTACATGCATATTTTTCTATTTAGTTATTTTATTATCATTACTTGAATATACATAAACGGCATTAATAACCTGACTGTCTTCTTGATATATGTATAATTAAGATTTTTGTAAATCATTTTGTGTGTTCTTTAACAATGATATATAGTCATATAATATGGACATATGAAACTACATCAACATTCAATCATTTAAGAGTGTAAGTGAACGAGTATAAAATGAAGCCAATATTCCGTAAAACCGTACTATACCAATATTTACATATTTCCAATACATTTGTCTTCATACTCATGTTTACGACGCTGTGGACAGCGCGGCCCACATTTTTATCGCATTAATACCAATAACACCCGAGAGATTAATTAATATGCCAACGAAAAACAGCTTTATGAAGATAATAATGGTTCAATTCCATACGGATATTACTGTTTATGTTTTTCGTTCTTTATGCTAGATTTTATCATAAATATTTTACATATAATGTTTTATTTGTTGGGTGCACCTTTTTAATCTCTTTCGCCTGCCTGAGTTTGTGATGAAATACATAAGGCAAGCACATCTTGCTTCAAATATTTCAGTAGTGATGTATAGGTTATGAAAATTGATAAAAATAAGCTTCGGTATTTATTTATCAAACGTGAGCTTTGTGTTTCCCGGTGGTTATCTCTTTAAATTTAATAGTTTAAAATTGTTATATTTTTTAAACTCTTCGATATCGTTCACAACAAACGCTTTATAAACCTATATATATCCAATCAGACCCGATATTTTCAGCAGTTTTCACGATTTCAACGCACTCAAAACAGTGTTGTTCTACGTCGCCAGATAAAAGCGTTTTAAATCTTCAAATTTATGGTTTGTTTGTTAAAACGGAATCGTATTTGTGTAGAGGGCGTTATTTAATATGGAAGAGCAGTTTATGCACGCTCACGGGCTTGGATCGGTAATGTTTACAGATTTCTTACATGAATAAATGTATCAGTCTCGAGATGGTTATCATAGTTTCCTGGTAATTTTATGCGACTCCTTCTTAGATATATTTAATTCGTTTACTAACAGGATTTTTATATATTTTTTTCATGAATACAATTCATGGATACTGGTGCAACTGCGCTTACACTGCTGGTACATCAACTAATTTCGTTTTTTTCAAGTATACAAAGCAAAAAGTATCAAAAATTTGGTTATTACAATATACACGATGTACTTTTTACATGAATATAAAATACAAATAAATTAATAAAAACATCTAATCGAACAAAGAAGTCTTGCACAATTTTGAGTTTTTAAAAGCGCTGTTGGCTTCGCTAGGTTTAGTGAACTACGTTAGACATTGTTGATTTATTCTACATTGTAACCCTAACTTTTTAAAAAGATTTTTAAAGAAACAAGTAAATTTACTAAAATGCGGTCTTACTATACTACTATAGTACACTACTAAAATCGTAATACTGTAACCCATGAACCTTTGAGCGCCAAACAAACGCATACTAACTATGCCATGGAGTCACATATTAGTTTGGAAAAGTAGAATAAAATCCTTTCTCTCTTGGACAAGTAATGCTTATCTATACGGAACAAAACTTTTGGCAATGAAGTTGGTATCGATATACGAAACTTGCAACATCGTATAATATCCAAAACAGACAACTGTATAGTTTTATCAAACTAGTTTTTTCGGCTAATACAAGCTGTATTGTTAGTCTTTATAGTGTAGTGGTTGTTTGATTGCGTACAAAATTGTTAACTAAGATAAATTTAATTTGCAGATCTTTTATTAACTCTTAAATTTTACAGTGCATTTATTATTTGGTTAATAGTATTTGTTTGCGCTAAATCGGTTAGTCAAAGAAGGATGACAATTGTCGAGTTTGACTTAGTCGAACGAACCGGAGGCCTACCGGCTAAATGGCGCTAGGATATACGTATATAGTTAAATTTTTAACCGAGTATATACCACATACAGTATCTCATTTACTCTTATTCCTTATTTAAGGATCCAGTGCTTGGATTGGGACATACCACAGTTTATGGTAAGTGCCAGTCTTAGTCTGGTCGATTATTGGATTCCTTTTTTTACTGACACGTGACAGCCGAACCAACGCATAGTAATTTACCGAGGGAAGAGAGCATCCTGGATATAGCCTCCGGATACCCGGAAGTGACTCTTCCATTTCCTTTCTATGTCTGATTTTGGTTTGGTGCTAATCTAGAAATGTCGTTGACATTTATTAAAATATAAACGATCATCGTGTACTTAGTGCCTTTTTATTATAAAGAATGTTGTTACATTAGAAAAAATGCTAACATTTATATTCACAAAGAAATATTGAACACAAATCTTCAAGACTTACAGAAAACTGGTTGAACGGAAAAATTAATTGAATAGACTTTTTCAATTAAAATAAATCACTAAATAAGCCTTTGACCGCATTTCACGGAGAAATTAAATACTTTATTGGCATAAAATGCTTCAAAGTAAGGACGCTTTGAGCGATATTCTTTCATATACTTTTTTATTCCGAATGTAAATTGTGCTGTAGACATTTGCTATTGAAAACATTATTTCTAGAATGCTTTAATATGTTAATACGAAGGGGAAAATACTATCTTTGAAATACAATTTTAACGACTAATCTAAGTCGATAGACTCATACAAAGTTTAGAGTAGAAAAATTGTTGGCCATTCACAAAGGCTGCCGTTTCTCTACTGTTTTATCTTCTGCTTTATATTCTTAAAAGTGGAATTTTTATAAAAATTACGATGAAATAATTACGAAAATGTGATAATTTATTTGCATTATAATATTATATTTGGTAAGCTAATGATTATTTAAACGGCAGTGTTGGCCTAGTGGCTTTAGCAAGCTACTCTCGTCCTAGGATCGTAGGTCCCATAGATGATAATAAACAACAACGTATCGTTTTATCGTTTAAAAACGTTGGCTTGTATAAAATATAATTTATATTAATAAACTATCTTAAAGGGAAACGATTTCTTTCGAAATAAAATAAATTATAGATCCATCTCAGTATTCCAAGTCAGTGAGATAGCACATCCAAGTGTTAACAAACAACTAGTGAAGTTAGAACTTGTATCGGACGCAATAAATACCAGTTAATGCCGAGCTTTACTGAAAGAGTTCAGAGCGAGCCCCGGTATAAGCTTTGATTTAGATTCGCAAGTCTTAAATAAAAACTTAAGCATTTGTCGGGAATGATTTTGTTTTATATATAATATAAAAACAATTTTCATCAACAATCAACAATTCAGCAGTGTTAGCCTAGTGGCTTCAGCGTGCGACTCTCATCCCTGAGGTCGTAGGTTCGTTCCCGGCTGTGCACCAATGGATTTTATTTATGTGCGCATTTAACATTAGCCCGAACGGTGAAGGAAAACAGGAAGGTGGGGAAGGTGAGGAAACCGGCTTGCCTAAGACCCAAAACGTCGATGGCGTGCGTCAGGCACAGAAGGCTGATCACCTAATCCCTATTCGATCACTACCTATTCGATTAACAAATGGTCATGAAACACATACAGAAATCCTATACAGAAATCCTATAAAGGTTGTAGCGACAAAACAATTTAGATTTATTATATAAAATGTTAGTATTAATGTCATCGATATTCAGATTGAGCATTCTAATGAACGAGCTAAGTCTGCATATTCATAGTTTTCTCCCATCACACTTTGAAATCGATTTCATTTTAGTTTTTATAAGTCAATTGTTTTGTTGTATATTTTTATTATGTCTTCGTGTACATACACGAAGTTGTACATTTTACGTTTGCTTGTCAACTTAGAAATTGTAGTTTATTGTTCTTGTAGTTAACCAATGAATCGCGCGAGGCGTTGGCGAGCTTTTATATATAAATTATATTGATGAAACATAATTAAACAATCGTCCAAAGGCTTGGTTGAGAGGAATACGTAACATTTTTAATACATATTTTTAGTTGGATTATTATTTAAGCTAAGTTTCTTATAGTATATACCTTTATAGAAAGAAATAATACGAAGTTAAATTAGGTTAAAATTGTTAAATATATATCTGTTGTTTTCCTGATTTGTCTATTGAATACAATAATTTTAGAACGTATTATTATGTTAAAAAGACGCCTTGTTATCTTTGACATTATTTAAGCGATTATAGTTTATATCATATAATTAGATTTTTATGTCATTAAGATTACGAGAAATATTTATTAAAGTCCTCGTAAAGTTAAACTTTCTTTAAGAGTCAATGAAATATTTAAAAATACCATTAAATCAATAAATTTTTAAGAATAATCCTAAGTATGGCTGTTAATATTTTTGTAGAATTCTTACGCAGTTGATATGCTTATTACGTTATAAATAAAGAATTCATACATTTGAGCTAAATCGATGTGGACGGTATTAATATGATATTCATTGAACTGAAACTGATAACTCACGGGAAAATAACGTGATATTATTTTATTGGATAGGCAGTTTCCTATTCCTAATTATTATAGCCGTTTTCGTTGTTTTTGTGGTTATCGTACACCGCGTATATCTCGGACTTAAACTGGGTTCAATTTGCAGCAACAAATGTTTATTCGCTAGAGGGTAATACTTGCTTTGAAACATATCAATGAAACGAAAACAAAGTGTGTGCCTCGTTCGAATACATTTATATTATTTTACAGTTTGTTTTGTCCGTACTTATGTGAAACTTCATAGTAAATTCTACTTGTAACAATGATAACTATGATATAAAATGACTTTGTATCTAACGGGAACTCAGTCGAATTCTAGATATTAATATTAAGTATGGAATTAATGCTGGAAGTTAGCCAAAGGACAATAAAATACTGCATAGGCGTGGCAACAAGACATAACATACAAGATGTGTATAAGTTATAACATAACACACAAAAGTGTATGTTAAAATGACAGTAGCGCTTCAATCTTTCAGGCCTTAGATTTATGCATCTGTTACGGGATTATTTGTTTTTTCTAATAGGCAAGAAGTTGATTATCGTTTTGTACGTTTTACACGCTGTCGACTTCTTCGGTCCGACAACCTTCTTTTCTCGGTTTAACTCAAATATGAATCAGTCTCTTTTATGTGTTAGCAAAACTCATTAGCCGTTAAAATAACTTTATTGAGTTAGTAGAAAACTATCTACTTCAATTTTAACTGCTTGATAACTAAAAGTGAATAATAGAGTGAATATAAAGCATCCAAGTTACTTTGAAAAAGATTCAAACTAAAAAATACTGAATAAAATTTGCATCATAGTGAGAAAAAGTTATGAAAATATAAGTGAGATTTTCAGTGACTTAAAGAAATGTGAGTTGTTTTTCGTCTTGGAAATCGATAGCTGATGTCTTTTTCACAACGTTTGTATTTGTAGTTGTAAACAGTATATCATCAGTAGTTGTAAATCTTGCTTAATTTATTTTATTACAATTGAACATTATTTGGTTTAATTGAAGTTCTATTTGGGTGCGAGTCAGATAAGTTTATACATATTTTTGTACACATACAAGATACGTATTGATAAGATACCCGTTAAAAATGGTTTTCTTTCGAGATGCGTATTATAAACTAAATACCTTTCTTCAAATTTAAGAATATATTTAGTTACGGGATTGTTTTCTTTAATCTTACAACATGTATGTATTTGTATGTCTAGTAAATGACGTACATTTGTATTTTAGGCAAGTAGTCTGTTCAAGTTCTGTCAAGTTCTGTGCCTGTATACGGATATCAGGGATTCGATTTATGGCTAAAATAATTCTAGTTACTTTAATACAATATGTGTACCCACTATTGGGTAGTAAAAATCAGCAAGCAAAATGAGCAGAGTTGGCCGAATGGCTTTAGTG
This sequence comes from Pieris brassicae, assembly GCF_905147105.1. Lineage (NCBI taxonomy): Eukaryota > Metazoa > Arthropoda > Insecta > Lepidoptera > Pieridae > Pieris > Pieris brassicae. The sequence goes on from NC_059670.1 coordinate 5,928,891, forward strand.
TTCGGCTCTCATTCCTGATCCTGGTCCTGGTCGTAGTTTCGATCCCTGGCTGAGCACCAAGGGATTGCGCACACATAAATAATTCTATGTTAACGTTTGCTGGTACGATGAAGGAAAACAGACCTGTTTACTGACTTTTTTGCGCCTAAACCTTTCTGAAATGGCTAGGCTAGACTATTTAATATATACATAATTTTTAATATTAAAAAATTGAATTGGTCCCTTAAGAACCTGAAGTTTAAGGAAGAAATTACTAGAAGTTTTTTAACGATTAACGACTTATGTCAGGCACCGGAGGCTCATCACCTACTTGCCTATTAGATTGACATAGACCATGAAACAGAATCTGAGGCCCAGACCTAAAGAGGGTTGTAGGGCCACAATTTTTTTTATTTAATGTAAAAAAAGATGGAACTTTAAATATATTTTCTTATTCTTCGACATGGGCGACAAACTGAACACAATATTAATTATCTTATAGTTTTAATCAATATATATTGTAATAAAGATTTAAATCAAATTCTCGCCTTTGTTCCTCTCAATTATCGGTAATGAAAATTATTGGACGTGTTCAATATTCCGAAATCCACACTTGATTGGTTTATTCCAACTGTCAATTAATTACGATTAATCAGACAACAAGAGAAACACAATGAGGGAAATATGAAACGGATTGCTGTGACTTCGTTTGTACAAAAATAATCTTAATTTTATGACAAATAAAATATTGTTTGACAGCTCATAAAAGCTAATCAAAAATTTGGTTTTAGAATTAGCACACGTAATAGAGATCTTTTAGCATTCTGAGGTTATTGGTTCGATGCCTGGCTGTGCATAAATTGACTTTTTGTTTATGTGCGCATCTAATAAGACTTGCTGGTACGGTGAAGGAAAACATCGTGAGGAAACCGGCATGTCTCAAATTATAAGGAAGTTTTTTAGACATTGCTCCACCACGATGTATGCAAAAACTGTTACGCCATGGTTATAAAACCATTTAATCACCTTCCTAGAAGTTATAGATCACTGCCGTGTAATTATTTCAAGGGGAATAATTTTTTTAAAGACAAGGTGCCTCATTGCTTAGGCGAGTATTTGGACCATAGATTTGACACCAAATGTTAAGGTTAAGGTATTTAACCTTAACTTTGACATTATTTTATGTTCTTATTATAAGACATTGTAAAAATTGATATAACATTTGAATGCCTATTGTGGCTGATTGTGCGGATATTTGTAATTGATCGATCTCACCACTGTACCACTATCTTGGCAAATAATTATTATTATGCATTTAGAAAAATATTAAAAAATGTATATCGCTTGCTTTTCCGCAATATTGTCGGATTATTTTAATTCGACGTTTAGCCCAAGTCCTGTTTCTTAATTGCTCTAAATCACCTATCATTTATACGTAATATGCTAATAGGAAGGCCACTGTCAATACATAATAAATTACTTCTTTATTTTTTTATTTCTTTAATTGATAATGCCTGTGTAGACATATGGCATTCAGCTTTGGGGCTGTACAGCGAAAAGCAATTTAGAAATAATACAACGGTTTCAGAACATGGTCCTTCTAGACATCGTCAATGCACCATGGTACATTAAAACTGAAAGTATCCACAAGAATCTTAATGTATATACAGTCCTAAGTACGGCGAAACGGTTTGCCTTAGCTCACTTAAACAGGCCATATAGCCATGTGAATGCTGAGACAATCCAACTTCTAGACACGACAGGAGTAAGAAGCCTAACGAGAACTAAACTTTTTGAGTTAATAGACTTAGTGTTGTGAATATAAGTGCAGGTGCGGTATATCGGACGCATGAACTAGTGTCAAAACATTACAGAACACTAAGACTAACAGTCTGACATGAACATTACCTTAGTTTAAGCTATTCATTAGCATTGTAGAAAATTAAGTCAACATAATATTACCTATTAGCCATAATTGTTGTATATGCTATATTGTAATGCATGTAAAGTCGCACTCTTTTTATGTAAACTTTATTGCAATAAAAAAAATATAACTAAAGGAGAGTTATCCGCACATAATATGGTGATCGGCACCTTTACTCTATAACTTCCAACAGCGACTACCGACCCGATTGCTAATGTCGCAGCTTTAAGATCACACGGAATAAATGCTCATTATTAGAATTGGTAACGCTATTGACAGATGACGCAGTATGCATTAAACCATGAATAAGCCTAAATCGCGCTTTCATAGACGTAATGTAGCTTGAATTGGTACTAGTTTCATATTGATAGCAGTGTTGGATTCAGCGCGCGACTCTCATCCCTGAGGTTGTAGGTTTGATCCCCGGCTGTGCACCAATGGACTTTATTTTTATGCGCGCATTAAACATTCGCTCAAACGGTGATGGAAAACATCGTGTGGAAACTGGCTTGCCTTAGACCCAAAAGTCGACGGCGTATGTCAGACATAGAATAGGTATATTAGATTAACAAATGATCATGAAACAGATACAGAAATCTGAGGCTCAGAAAAGGTTGTAGTTCCATTGATTTATTAATATTTTATTTTATTTTATTCATATTGATACTTGGCTGAACACATTATCTACAGTACCGATGGTAACCGGATACGGTGTCAGTATTAGAAAGTGAAACAAAAAATCATATTGTGAGAACTAGAGATGTACACTCTGTTGTCAATGAAGTAAGCGAACGCACAATTGCTTCACTTTTAATCATGAAGCAAGCAAGTGCGTAGGCAAATATTCAAGCATATACAAAACATAAATCAGTTTTATTCGCATAACACACAGATTAAAGAGATGTTTCGCAAATTCTGGTGACAAAGAAAACAAGAAATTATATAAATTCGCTTTTCCGAGGTTGAATCGTAAATTTCATATTCCATTTGGTTTAGCGAGAAATAAAATTTCAACTTCTTTACAACATTCATCAAGCCGTCATGGGCAAAGCTTTTGAATAATAAAATCTTCACCGCTAGCCGCCAGCGAAACTCAAACCTGGACCACTTTTATGCTCTTAGCACAGACTAACGAAATCAGTTCATAACACTAAACGTAATACGTTTCTATCTTATTCATAGGTACAGCGCCTGTACTCTGTAATTTCCACATGACAACGATGCCAATCTTTATCTCAATAATGAGTTTTGTTGCGTTTCGTTGAGTTGCGATATCAGCGCTACGGATATTGAGAGAACTTCACCGAACTTTCATATAAAACGTCTGGCTATTGGAAGTAATAGAGAATGGGCAGGTTTGTGTTATAATATGTTAATAATACAGAAGTGGCTTACGATGAAAATAAGAAAGGAACACTAGCTTTCACTTACAGTTAAAAACATTTCAACCTCATACAAAAAATTACTCAGTACAGTACAAAAAAGAGAGTAATTTTCTATGTTACCCAACATAACAAAGTAGTATTTTAGTATGCTATATATGCAACTTGAATACTGAAAGTCGAAATAGCTTGCGATGGCATATATCAAAAATATAAAAAGAATAAACTAAGTTTGGCTTTAACCGTTATTGGTAACGGTTTGCTAGTGACAGTTTACAGACTTTAAGAGTCTTAATCACTCGTTATGTATATATGATTCTTGTCCATATATTCAACTGTTACGTTTATTCTGTGGGTTTTGAAATTCTTTTACGATCTTAACTTTAAACCCCATTCGAATTTACTTTTTCGGAAAACGTATTAGCTTTATTGAGTTTCGCTGTTTGCGCAAAATTTAATAGATGATAAACACGAATATATAAATTGGATTAAAAATAGTGCCGTTTTGGTCCATTCCTATGATGTTATCTCCATATAATAAATTATAACCATGGTAACGAATACCGTATATAAATCGAATAAGACCATATTACGTTGCAACCGTCACTGGCCGATGATAAGGGCATAGCCCACGATGTTACCCGGCGACACTCGGCCTTCAAGAGCGAACACTGTTATTTCATCCACCGTGGATTTTTAGGTAGTACGGTACAGTAAGTAAATCCCAGATATTCCAGACATGTAATTGCGTCGCCTTTGTGGACTATAGAACCATACTTTACACCAATTCTAATTTTGTTAAAATTTGTAATTTTGATTGTGTGTAGGCGTGTAGGCGTGTTGTAAACCTAACCAAATAGAACTTTTATTTTTTCCGTTTTTAGTATTGCTTGATTTAATGTAAATTGATGTATTTTGCTGCGACCAGTTCTAAAACTTAGGCTGTAAGAAAAAGGACTAGTTTACTACCATTATTTTCAAGCGGAAGATTCTTCGAAGAATTTTCGACGTCAATATAATTCATAAAATGCAACGGACTCAAGTGGTTCAGACAGGTGCATCTGACGACAGAAACTCAAAGTCCTGTGAACTGAACCTGAACCTACCTGAAAGAGAAAACTTGGTTAAACCGAGTCTGTGCTGGTGAGATGGAGTTGGAGGGCCTCTAAACGATAAGTATTCGAAGTTGGACGCAAGAAGGACGAAATAGATTGCGATGACGAAAGCCTACAAGGGGCTGTATAGCAATTAATGATGATGATAAAATGGATATTATTTTTTTATATTAAGAAACTGACTACCCTGTGCGATGTCGTTATAATTAAAGAAAATATTTTAACAAAATATTTCATTTTCTACGAAATTCATATAGCTTAGTAAGGCCGACTTTCGGGGCTAGTAATTTGTATGGACAATAGTATAGACACGTGACTGAGTATTTCATATATTATTTATTTCACAAACTAAAAGAAATCATATACAGCGTTAAGAAGCTCCATATAAATTATGAGAGTGACATTAGCACCCCAAAATATTCGGATCGTAAAAGTTGTTCGGTGTTCGCAACTCGTGAACAATAGTTAATCACTTAAGTTCAGATACTGTCTCTATGTATTATTCCTTATATACTACACGCTTGCCATTAATATGTTTAATTCAAACAGTGTAAGAATTCAAATTTTGGTTGTTATAAATATTTTACGTTAAACTATAAATACAACATTGAATACAATATTGTTATTAATAAAACAATATTGGAGATGTTAGGACTCTTAAGTATTTTTAGACTCAAAATATAAAAGCATTTGAAATAAATTTGACATTTGACACATTTCAAAAAAATAGATTTAATATGCAGTAAATACTTACGTGTTACGTAAACTTAAATTTAAGATCGATTATACAAAAGCAGAAATGGAAATGCCTTTCCAACATCAAAATATTAAAGCGTTTCAGCTTAATTGAGGAGAGTATTCAATTTTCAACATTTTCCTTGTAAAAACATGAACTCAGTCCAGGAAGTGTATGTTTCTCTCGGAGTTTGCGACAATATTTTTATGTGAAACGTTAATTACACGCTCTGCAGGAAGCCACTGTCGCTTTTGCGCAATTTATTAGCACACACTGCGGCTTTTCGCTATTATTATGGTTATTTTTTTGATGTAAAACGCGTGACATAATGAGGATTATGTGTCGGATGTGAAAGGTTTTTCTGAACAATTTAGAAGGATATAAAAGCATTGTTGTATTTGTAAATATTTTAGCCAGTGTTGACCATGTGGCCTGCGGCTATCACCTTTGAAGCGGTAGTTTCGAACCACGATTCAGAATTGGACTATCTAAGTGCGCAATTAATAGCTAGCGCGGTGAAGAAAAACATCATGATGCCAGCATGCCTTAGTGAGTTTAAGATTATATGTGGGCTCAGCTGATCATGCTTGCCTATTTGAAAAAACAGACCATTTGTTTTAAGCCTAAAAGGTTGGCCCGGTTGGAATCCTGTAATTACCGTAACTTTAATTGTTTTAAATTCTGCTCCTGTGATAAAGAGACGCATGTAACATATTCAGGGCGGCAAAGTATTTTGGGGTTGATAGAAACAAATTATTATTTATTAGTGAACTAATTGTCTTAAAATATTTCAGCAAAATAGAGTCCATGCTCATTGGAAAATTACGAAACATCTAATGTTATCAAATCATCTGTAAAACGAGTTATTTTCTTCCCTATATAAAAAAAATCATTGTACAATTAGTAAATATGTTTTAAATCTAAACAACAATAATATTCCCATAAATCTACACACAATCATAAATTATCTGCACATTACAGAATTTAGCAACAAATAATCATATCATATTGAAAAATTCTATAATAAAAATATTAAATTTATTTCTTATATAAATATTTTGTATTACCCTGTCAATGGTAAATGGTTTTCTATTTAAAATTGTTCGAGAAAATTCGAAAAATAGAAAGTTGGTATAACTTTGTTAGCCGACTAAAACAGTTTTTCGCGCCATTTTATCGGCTTGCCTCTTTTGGATGCACGTTTTTCGAGCGAACATTTTTAAATAAAATTGTGTCATGCAACAAAAATAAATGTTTTGAGTTTTTCGTTGGCTGGTTTTTATCTGAGGTATCATAGAGTAAGCCGCAATTTTTTTTTAACATTTGTGAAAAATAAACTCTCGTTTTTCGTTTTATTACATGTATCATTATTGAAAATTTGTCTACGAAGAAACAATTTTTTTTAAATCCTTTCGCTTTAATTAAACACTTAATACTTAATCCCACGAGAATGTAAGTGCGTGCTCCTATTTAACCATACCTCCTGTTGATGTCATGTGGAACATGGTATGATGGTTGCAGCTCCTTACAAACGTTTTGTGTAATACAAAAAAACTTGGCTATTAAAAAGAGTGGCGGAGAGTTTATTGCCAGTCCTTCTCTTCCGTTCTACGCCCTTGATTTGAGAACTGGCAGTAAATATAAAATTAGAAGCATTTAATGTATATTTATTTTTTATTCATAAGTGTACATTGTGTTACTAATATGAATAAATGATTTTTGACTCTGACTTTGAATAACATATATAGGGAATAGATTAAAAAGTAAGAGCCACAGAAATGAGCAGCTCCTAAATAATTGTGAAGGTAGGCAAAGGATTCCATAGAAACTGACGATGGACGATAGGAATATTGTAGTCTAACGACAGGAAGGCAAAGACAGGGGCAACCTGTTATTGAGAAAAAACGATAACCTGATAAATGAATCGAAAGAACGACCTGAATTTTTAACAAAAACAGGACCTGCAGATAAATTATTGAAGATAATGACATCAATTGCTGATGCCAAAAATTTGTTTGTTGGTATCAACTAATTAATTTCGACATAAGCGTCTAGTTTTTAAAAGCTTTTGCATAGCTATTATTCAATCGAACTGAGGGCCACATTCTTTTTGTATTTTGGGATGGAATCTTGCTGTTGGCCTTAAAGACCCTGACAGCTAAGCTCGGGCTGCTTTGGAGAGCGTGGCTCACCCGGAATGTGCTTTTACCCGCGACTAACGCGAGATTGTCTCCTAATCTGATTTTCATTTTGTCATTGTCTACGGTGATTGCATTATCTGGATCTGTTAAGAGATATCGGGGCCTGCTACGGGACTCGTTTGTCGGGACTTGATGTTTTTACGTACCACCGAGTTAGGATGAAGTGGCATGTCGAACTTCATTCATTGGGCTACGGTAGGGCGGCCGTACCAACCAGTTACTGTATTTATAGCCACCAGAATTTGTGATAAACAAGTTTTGTGGCATTTCGTGTACTCGTTCCGTAACTGAACCTGAAACAGCTACAGAGTCAAACGGCAGTCATAGAAACAAGTGTGAAGATTACTTTAATATTGATTGTCTTTAAGTTTTAAAGTTATGAAAAATTACTTTTAATAATAATAAAGACTTTGACGTCAATATTATTATCAACCATTGAATAGTCGTTAATTAATAGATCTAGCAACATTGACAAATCAATAAAACCACTAGTATTAACGTATTTGAACTAATAGGGCTTTGATGTTATTAAATTATAGTGTCAATGGCAGCTGACAGTAACACCCCGACATTAATAATAATGATTATGAAATTACTATAACTAGACTATTAAATAATAGATAATATGTAGATCTCGTAGTGTATGTAGTTCATATTGGCAAATATCGGAATAAACCACAAATATTAATGCTTATAAACTGTTTAGAGTTTGACGTTGTTAATTTACGAGCTCTGTGACATATAATGCCGATAGCAGCCGATACCAGAGACGATTACTCCGATATATTATATCATACTAGTTTATTATTCAATACTCATTGTATAAGTGACAAAACAATTTTAAATATTTGATATATTTTTTAAGTATTTCTTTGCTTACTAAACTAGTTCTTCTTTATAAAAAAAAACGATCAAAAAATAATTTTATACAGAAATTTTAAATATTTCAAACCAAGATAATTCAACGTTGAGGATAAATTGCTCAAAATGAAAGTGTGTTAGCAAAATTCAAAGTATTAAGAACTGATCCAAGCCCCAAAGTTGAGGGAGGAACATTAATCATCCTGTAAACTGTCATAATCTCCATAAAACAAATAGCCCTTATACGTAATAGGTAATATAAGAAAGCAGTCTAAAGAATAAAAGACTTTTAAAAATAGTAAATTGAAGACACTTTCAAAAAGTCAAAAAGACTTTAGTCTTTGATTATCAAAAACTTTTTATACTGACGTCTCCATCATATTATATATTTTTTTCGATCAGTTATAATACCGGCAAAGAATGTACATTCAAATGATAATTCCCCTTAAATAAAATCGTTCACGTACTCAAATATCTTATCAAAGTCGCGGCCGAATCTATAGTTATTTTTGTCACACATAGTATACTTAATGATGTTTAAGATTAAATAATAATCATAGTAATTAATTATGGGAGCAGTTGCAAGCTATCGCTAGCAATTCCTCTCACTCGTATTAGTAACCTACAATAATTATTGTTTAAGTTGTGCTTTGCAAATGGTAATAATCTTTAACAAGTAATTTAAACGATTAAGATTTAATCACAAGTTGTTAAAGTTATTCTTTTTTTTTACAGAACAGGGTGCAAACTGGCAGACCACCCAATGACACTCGCGAGGCCAGAGGGCTCGCAAGTACGTTGCCGACCTTTTAAGAATTAATATGCTCTTTTCTAAAGGGACCCTAAATCGAGTTGGTTTGTTTGAAATACTTAAGGGTAGCTGAATGAACGACGTCGAGATGATTTGGTGACGGTGACACGGGCGCATTGTCAATCATTTTAAAGGCTAAGTGCCTTTATAGCGTAGGCGAGTATTTGGACCATAGATTTGACACCGATTGTAAATAACTTAACTTTGACAATATTTTATGTTCTTATTATAAGACATTGCAAAAATTTATATGACATTTGCATGCCTATTTATGTATGGATGATTGTGCGGGTATTTGTAGTTGATTGATATAACCACTGTACCACTATCTATCTATGGGCCCGTTTTACCCAGAAGGCGTTTATTCTTACGCGCCGTATTCAATATAACATGTTCAGTTTGCTCTTGGGCTTGGAAAGGTTCTGCAGAGTTTTCCAAAAGGGTGGCATACTCAATGAATTGTGTTAGGCATAGCTCCAGTGGTATCCTGAATGTGTTGATCACAAAGAACACCTAATGTTATAACGTTGATACGCTGTCCATGCCCCACTAAAGGAGTTTTAGTTTCTTTTTGTTTGGTTTACTATACAATACTACGAATATTAAGACTTATGTCTTAGTTGTTATGTTAGAATTGAAGTTTTAGAGTAGAAAATAGTTGGAGTTAGTAACAACTAATTGTTAATAACTTTAACAAAAAGTACATATGGATATAAAGTAAAAAATATAATCTGAAATAAATAAGTTTTCATTACAATTATGAAACATTTATAGTTGCATACTAATGATTGACGCTGGAATTACATTGCTGAGTTTGTGCAGACACACCAGTAATTTTAATGTAATTGAAGCTTTTTAGAATACAAAAGTAGATGGAATTATAGGTAAATAATCACCGACGAATCCAATCGGTTTTGTCAAAAAATTCAGAATCCCATACTATAAACGTTGCCAGTGGAAAAGCAATTTTACAATGTTCCAAACTCATTGGTTTTAAATAAACTATAGACAGGGACATGTTGACAAATATCAATAACTTCGCTTTTTCAATATGCGCTGAAGTTGCGTTTGTGATATAGTTTTCGACGTAATAAAAAACTGTGAACATATTTGATGGCTTTTCGAAACCTTGTTATTGTAATTGACTGGATTATAAGGCGTTTTAATATTATAACTTTTAATTGAATTTTAATAGTGTGATATCCGAGAGAAAATTATATGATTGATGTTATAACCTTTAATAACTTCAGTATTTGTATTGATTGGGGCAAAGGAGTTTTGTATTCATGATATTTATGCCTGTGCTTAAATTTAAAGGTCCTACAAACCACTACGAATTTCTATTACCCAAATACAATAATTTGTATGGGAAAAAAACATTATACTACATTATTCCAAATTTAAACACGCTACCAGCTACACTTCTTACTAATATAACAAGAAATAAATTTAATTTAAATCAAAAATATTACATAAATCTAACAATTACAAATTATGCATAACAAAAAATATGCTTATCAAACATAATCGTCATTGAATACATATTCGAATATAAAAACTCAACTGTATTCGAATGAGAATTGTCGACAAAAACAGGTTTCTTGCATGGGCTATCTCTGGCGCGTCAATGTTTCAATTAGTTTATGACGTTTTACGTGCAATTTTAATCGTTTGATTGTTATAGTTTATATGTCACTGGCCTTAGTAAATATGTTAATGATTTAAATATGTTCGACATCCTAATGGAGAGAAAAACTGAGTACAGTTTGTGTTTCCACCACACCAACTTCCTTTCTATGAGGATCATTTATATAATAAATAAACCTACCTATATAAAACGATACATTTTGATTCTCAATTGTGATTTATTAACACCGTCTCTAGGCTAAACGTCTCATGCTAGAAGTCATCAAAGTACAGGTTAGTCAGTACTATTATCTACACTTCCTTTAGATTTCTTGAACCAAAAGCTATTTTCAGCTAGATGTCATGCCTAATGAGACGCCGACACCATTCTGAGCACGTATATGTGGGCACAAATCTCCAAAATTCGATGCTACCAAAAGGCATACAGTTGTCCACATAAGCGAATTTAAGCAAATTTCCTCGTTCACCCGAACGGCTGAATGAATATGCAAAGTAACCTCTAACGTATGACATTCTGTAGCATGGTAAATTTACGACTCTATTTTAAACCAACGTGTAATGGGTTAACGAGTGTCGTTTTTCAAATTTAGAATTATATTTTTTTAAAATAAGAACTGAGAATAAATAAAATAAGAATATTTGAATTAAGAATTTGACACACAGTGACCATAACCTATAATAAACTCACTTACTTACTCAAGTAGATCTTTAATGGACAGTATATGCTTTTTTATAATGGAGCGTAAAGTAATTGTTACATAATATATAATTGTAACTAAATATTGTATTCTATCAAAAAAACCTGAAATTGACCCGTTCCGATGTAAAACCTCTTACCCGCCCGCTTTTATAATAAGATAGTTTTATTGTTTGAGTAATTTGTTAGATAATAGCTATTAATAACAAATCATTATGTATTTCCCTCTTATATATAAACTATACACTAATCCTTTATGTGTAATTAGTGTATATTTTATGTATATCTAGATGTAAGATTGAAATGCTTGTTTGATAAACCGTTTGATTAAATAACAATGTAATAAAAAATCTAAAAAACCCAATTCAATTATATGAACTCTCAATTTTTTATTTTATATAAGTGCATTTTTGTGACGGTGTAACAGACGCCCACTTAAGCGTCCCGCATACATACGCTTTCATCCGAAGTGGGTTAAAAGCAAGTTGCATTAAGGTGCGAGGTGTGCTCTATACACGGATTATAAGCGGGAGATGTTTAAGACATGATATTTTTACTTGTAACACGATACAAACTTGGGCGTACGTGGTATATGGTAACTAAATGAAATGAAAGAATTTAGTGGACATGCTTACACGGAAGACGGCTTAGACATTTATTTCCAACAGAACAGGCAGTCTTCTTAAGACACCAAGGTTAATGATGGCGCTTAACCTGGAGTTTCTCGACATCAGCTAATTTACTTTGTTTTACCAAAGAAACAGATTGTGTCCTAAAATCGCATCATTAGTTGCCACCGCGAATATATAATTATCATTTTAAATGAAAACAAAAAGCATTTCCAAATGTAGCAAAACAAAAGCTTGAAACACTTAAGGAAACGATTATCAAAAGGTTCCACGTAATCCAGTAATGTTTATTCGTAAACTGTTCCCGAAACGGTGTGCAAAATTGTATAAGAATCTTTATCCTGGATTACAGGTGCCCATAAAACATCCTGAGCCTGTGTCAAGACTCAAGGCATTTCCATTCTATTTTCAGTCGAGTAAACAAGGACAATTATAATTTATTATTTTGATACAATTTTATATTATTATACGACTTTATATCATCGTTTATTCAATTCACCGAATTGATAAGGTATACAGAAATTCTAAGCCATACAAAATTAGGATATCTAAAAAAATATTACGATTGAAATAATAATCAGGGCCCGATAACATTTGTTTTTTAATACTTCTTCGCACTATCTCAGTCGGGGTTGAGGTCAGTAATCTGAGTTATATTTTGAACATAGATTCTAGATTTAATACGAGATTTGACTTGAGATTGTGTTCTAAAAAACTTGATGCTCGATTTGACGAACGCTTCTCATGTGATCTGCCTTATTCCAAAATATCATTGAAGTCGAAATCTATACCCAAGAACAGATTTAATTGTCTATAAGATGGTTCCCGTGAATAGGTTGAAAGGAGATTCTTGCGTGTATATATTTTTTCCAGTTTTTTTTGCTATTAAGTTTTATAAATCCCGTTCTTTGTTTTGTTAAGTTTCGATATGTTAGTTTAATTTTTAAAGTATTTTAAGACTCGTAAGACCTATATACAATGAGTCTATATGCTTTACTAGTCTTAGATGCTTTTAGAGATATAGATTTTAACAGTCAGTCGATTTATCTACTAACATTTCATGTAAAAATGACAAGAAAGATGACTGAAAAAAATTTGTTAAATTTATTCGTAATCTTCTTGTGGTGTACGTACATTTATTAACATGATTTACTTTCATAGATATTTTAGTTATTGGCTTACTAATTGGTACATACAATTTTAAATACATAATCAAGAAAATAAAAAGATATCGACGTACGTTCCTTGTTACGCATTAATGTTGATTATATTTTATCATGTTACGAAATAAATAAATTTGAAATCTCAAAGCCGTTCAAAATTAACCAAAAGCAATAACGAACAGTATGCATGTTAGTTTCTAAGCTCACGAAATTTCGCTTTCAATGAATTCCCAGCAAAACACTTTATCTTCGTATACAAAACCTCCGGGAGTGTAGATGAAATTATGTAAATTAAGTTTTTGATCAGCTATTGTGCTGGCTTTTGTGTTTGCTGATGACGTTCTAATAGTTATGCTCCGGGATTTAACAAAATACTCCCGCGTTGTCAGGCAAATTCGTGCTGTCAATCTGTCAAGTGTGTAGATGTCATTACAATTTGTGGAGTCATTTAACTAATAATTTATGCTTTGAAATGATTTTAATAACGCGGATATAATAATGTGTGCTCTATGAAATGTCATAAAGATAAAAAAAAAAATTAAAATAATATAAAGATTAGAAACTTATTACACCTAATAAGTTTCTTTATGTTATTGTTCACCTATTACTTTGCTAATTCTAAAATTAAGTTACGTAATTAGTTCAAATACGACAAACTTACTTACCTAAAATAACAGTTGTATAATAAATAATTGAAGAGAAACCATTATTGGCCTAGAGACGTGTGTCAGTCATTCCCGAGGTCGTAGGTTCGCACACCAGTTCGCCACCAATGGAGTTCCTGTCTACGTGCGCTTTTAACACTTGATAGTACGGTAAAGGAAAACATCGTGAGGCCATGCAATACATGCGATAGACTTAAAAAGTTTGCAACGTGTGAGGCACAATGGTCTATCACCCGAATGCATATAATAAATATGAAAACGATACAAAAATGAGAAAAATTTACTCTCTCAGTAAAAAGTTAAGTTATCACGCCTTAAGATTACTAGATATTTATAAATAGAGAAAATATGTGTTTATGACACACGTTGTATGGACCTGTCGTGCACGCATATTTCCCGATTTAATTATTTTATTTATTTCGTAATCCGTTAAGAAATAGAAAGTTGAGAAATAACTAGATCTTAACACTACTAACTTTTTGAATTTAACTATTTAAACACACCAACAACTACCACATGCGTTAACCAAAAAAACTAAAATACTAATATATAGTTTTAAACACTTTAGTTCTCAAAAAAGACAAAAATGTCACTTACATGAGAATAATACTTTACTTTAATAATACTACCTTAACATTAAATTGTAGTCGTTCTTAAAATAATCACAATAAAATGATAGTCGTACATGCAATAAACTTAAAAGTAACCAAAGACATATAAATAAAAAATAATTATAAAAAATAAATTTTTAGCTTCGATTTGAATGAATTGAAAGAAGTAATTTTTTTTATATTTGTGGGCAGTTTATTATACAGCTGAGCGCCTTTGTAGGTAAACATTTTTTTTGCCGTAGTTCGTACGTATTTTAGGTAACGCATGGTAGGTGAAAGATAATTATAATGGAACAGTATTTTGCAATACTTGAATGTTCGTTAATTTAGTTTTGGCGGCGCTGCCCCATACTTCAATTAAATAAAGTAAATGTGTCTGGACCAACGAGTTGTAGATGGTATAACGTGTCTGTCGTGGGATACACCAAGCGATGTGTCGAAGTGATCCCATAAGTGGACAGAGCATAGATTTTATGTGTTCAATTAGTGTATTCCACGTCAAGCCGCTAATCTAAGACCGAGATATTTTATGTACTTTTTGTTCTATAATCGTATTATTTATTTTTAAAGGGTTTCGTGGTAATACTTTTTTTATTTTTAGATTAAAATATAATGTAGCATGATTTCGACGCGTTAACAGTGAGTAATTTATATTGAAACCAAGTGAAAAGTAGATTCAGGTCTTCTTGGGCTCTGCTAAAAATATCTTTGATTGAACTGCCAAAGTAAAATGAATACGTATCATCTGCATATAAAGTAAGGTGACCATTTAATCCAATTTCATGCAAGTTATTTATAAATCTCTCTGCGGAAATTTTATTGTAAATATAGAGTAAAATATTAAATATTTTAATTTTTTTGTGATTTTTCTGCATTCTATACTTTATTGAGAGTTATGTTACCAACACTGACAAATCCTTGAAGATTGTATCACATTCCAGGCGCCCGAATAATCGATTTTGTAACAACGTTCAACGTAAGTTAGTAAGCAAATTACCATAGTTGTAAGTGCCAATTCAGCGGTCACAAGTTCAGAACTTTGCCTCACTTGGGTTATATTTAATTTGGCAACCATATTGTTACATGTATTCTCTGTGGTATTTAGGAATTTTTCTTTTGAATAAAAGTTCAAAGAGAACTTGCGCCATTTTGTAAAGATATAACATTATTTTAAATATTATTGCACTTTAAATACATTTAATAAAATAAGAATAATATTGAAAAAGTGAAATTAAAAAAAAGATTAGATAAAATCCAAAAATATTAATAAATAAAACCTAATGGCAAATGTCATTTTATTTTTATAATAGCGTTTCTGTATTAATATTGATGTAAAATAATATATGTGTTTAGCAAAGAACAAAATTCTGATATCGTATATACAATACAATACGATAAAATCTAAATTTCACCTTCGAAAAATGTTACTAAATTCAAAAGTTTTTCTCAAACTTAAATAAAAAGGACTACAATCAACTATTCCATAATCTCTAACCCCGACTAAATACTCATTAAAGTTGTAATTATTACTTTTAAAATAGTCAAGAGTGACGGCGACTGTCCTCATCCTCTCAGTTACATCAAGTTATTTCGATTGCAGAAGCGTCAAAAAGTATTTTTTCTCATATGTCTCTTAAGTTCTACAGATCCTCTAAATTTAATTAAAAGTACGTAAAAGCTACTTGTGACTATTCAACCAAAACGTTGGAAAATATATACACACGTAAACTGTCAAACTTCTTTATGACCTTATTTTTCGAAAAATTATCTACTATATGCAACTTTACAGAAATTGGTTAAATAAAGTTAAATTAGATAAAGTTTAACAAAAGGCTTTTATTATCATAGACATGAATACAAGTAATACAAATATTTCATTTTACCTTATTCCTACTAAGATTATTACCGAATTTCATTAATTTTAATAGAATTATTAGTATGATACTACGTTATCGTTATTATATATTTTAGTTATTAATGGCTTCGAATCTCTAGGGACAAGAAAAAGATGGCGTTTAACGGAAAAATTGTGTCGGTAATTTTTTTTCCAACACCGATAAAGAAGTTTCACTTCAAGAAATTGTTGTGAAACTGTGATAAAGAAGTTAATCAAAACTATTGTCTTTTGAATAAGGGACATATCATATGCAGAAGATTATCACCCGCACCGCCTCACACGATTAACTTTACTTCACAACTCGTGGCCCAAACTAGTATGATATAAATTGCTACTTAACAAAATGGAAGGTAAGATTACTATCCTATACAAACATGGATCATTCTAAAAAGGTTCCGATCACTGAACTTAACGGCATGGACCCTTCTAATCCTAAGTAAAGCTTTTTTCGAAAAGCCAGCGCTGCGAGGCATATTAATTTATAGAAACAGTTTTGTAAGGTGCGAATATCCTTTTATTTTTGAAAACAATGTCTAGCCTAATATTCAAAGATAATTTAGGCCTTATTTACATAATAGGAAATACACACCCACACTGACGTAGATAATATGTTATTACCTGCATGTGTGTTATTGGTTGAGGTAATTTGAATACATTATTCATAGAACACAATATTAGTTTATTTCAATTTGTATACTCGATTTTTTGTTTATTAAATCGTAGAATACTTTTTACGTAGTATACATTATACAATTTTGCGTGTGTTTAATTTGTTTTTTTTTGTTTATAGGTATAGGTAAGCAATCGGATTTCGGTAGTGGTCTGATAGACGTTGTAGGTTGGTTCAATGATATAGCAGCCTCCTAACGATGTTGCCTGGTCTAAAAAATAATATAATTCCGAATCTAAAAACTTTTATTTTTAAACCAAAACATTATTATACAAGATTATTAAAATAACTACCCAAAAAGATTATGGAACCCATTGGCGCTACAACAATCTTTTAGGTCTGAGCCACGTGATGCCTTCACTGTGCCAACGAGTGTTCAGTGCGCACATAGAAAAAATCTATTATGCACACCTGGAACTCGTATGCACAAACCTCATACCGAATAAGGAGGCCAATACATAAATTACTTATGTCAGAACTAAAAAGCTATATTTCCAAGTGGGCTATACTTGATTTTATTCGTGAAATACAACACTAAATTTCCTTTAAATTCGGCAATTTTCACTGTGAATGGTAATTAGCAAACTGCCAAATTACACAGACACCTGATTAATTGCAGTTCAAATTAACAACGACTATAATACCTTTATTCTGAAAATTATCGAGTAATCTATAAATCCTGGGGAAAACGTTTTAAAATATATTAAACTAGCGGACCCGACAGACGTTGTCCTGTCTTAACTATGAATATTAATTTCGAATTGGTATAATAACTAAAAAATATTTATGAAACAAAGTGTTTATTATTAAGGCTTTATGATAAACAACATTCTTTGTTAGTTTTCTGGCACGTATATAAATAGTTTTGTTGGTATTCTGACACGGAAACAGGCGAAATATAACTGGCCATGTGAAAATCGTGGATTTTCAAGATAAGTGCCACAAACAATTAGCGACTGTAATTATTTTATCAATATATTACTTCAGATCGAAGCATTTATTTTATATGATATTCATTTTTTTACATACTCTTTGACGATATTTGCAGCACGCTTTCTATCAATGTCAAACACCATAAGGTTACATGAAAAAAGTTTGAAAAGGCGCTATGTACTGAAAAAAATTGCTATCGTAACGAAAGTATTCTTACATTTTCTAATTTTCCGCGCAATTTCATGTTTTTTTCCTCATAAGAACCTTCTCCTGACGATAATAAACACAACAACAAAAATAATTCGGTTGAAATCGGTCCAGCCATTCACACGTGATGCCGTGACCAAGGAAAATAGGGATTAATTTTTATATATATAGATGTTGTTAAGACTAGTATATTAATCGGATAAGACTAAAATAATTTAAATAAAACAAAATAATATCTAGTAATTATCAATTTGTCTTTCAAGTATTTTCCTATATTTATTTTTTATTTATTTATGATGAATTTAAATGAGATTTTGTGTAACATAAATAATTGTGAAATTGTGGCAAGCTCAGAAATGTAATCTAATGTGAAATACTTTTGTAAATAAAACGCTCAATGTTGTCTCAACATTTATATATGTTGCCCTAAAATTTTCTATAACTGCATTTCTCATATGTTTAAAAATATATGCAGTTAATTTAAGAATTTACCTTGCAAAAAATTTCATATTCATTTAAATTTGATTTACGCTACGTAAGCTTGATTTTAAACGAACCAACAATAGTAGAAATGAAACGAATATTTAAAGTTTTGTAATTTAATTTATATACTGTATCATATTTAGAAATAGATTATCTATTTTTGATGTAAATTATCTCTCTCAAAACGCGCGTCTTTTGTTTTACAGACACATTCTGTTCTCTATTAGTTAGTCGTTTTAAATTATTTACTTTTGCAAACTTAATCATATAAACACAATTCATATGTAACTAGTTTCCATCTCTCTAGAGTGAAAGTTTAACAAAGTGTAGTTATACTTAAATTGCATGCTGCATTGGACTTAATTTCAACTTACAGTAAGCTAATCCATAGAAGTTTACAAATGTAACGAATAGAATTGAAATACATTAGCAGTGATTGTCTAGTAGCTAAATGGTGCTTTCTATCTTGAACGCGACACATATTGGCGTCATCTGCTTTCAAGCATTGTAAAATTCTGCTAATGTTTACGTTCTAAGAGTTACAGGGTACTGAAGTTGTGCATTAATTTTTTATAGTATTTTGCTCTGTGACAAAGGGTGGACATGTCATCCATCACTCCCGGGTTGCAATTATTAACTTTAATCAACTACATTAACGTCCCAGGATCATTAAACAATAAAGTTCTATTGATAAAATTTGAAAGTAAAGAAAATATATTTTGTAATAATTCGTACGTACAACACATTGTACACCTATGTATGTAGCCCTCAAACAAATACGGCTACATCTAAACACGGGTTTACTGAGGGTGGTCATAAAATACAATATCTATATACTGTCTTTGATTAATTCGTGTTAACTAATCAAAGATGATTCGTTGTAAATATCTTTAAATTAGATATTGAAGATTATATCAAAAAGAAAAGATGTAACAATTTGAGCAGTTGATAATTATATCTTCATAAAAGCATTTACCGTTAATTAGTATCCAAAGTTAATTTCCTAAAATGTAACAATGTAACAAAACAAGCGTAAGTTACGGATAACACAATTATGTTTATGTTTAAAACTAACTTTGCCAGTTCCGAAGCGAGATTAGCTAAATACGTGGCGCACTCTTGTTAATTTGCAAGTAAGCCGGTATGATATATTATCTCGTGCAAGTGCTCCATTACGTAAACCAGTGCAATTTTTATCTATTTACAATATTATAGCTTAGATTAGTTAAATTATGTTATTTCTTCAATACTGAGGACCAAAATAGCTTTGAGATTTTTAACATGTTTTAGTTTTAATTGAATAACAAAATCAGAATAAACCCTTAAGGTAAAACCCATATTCTTCATTTAAAGTCAAAAATAATTTATTCATATAGGTAATACAATGTACACTTATGAACGTCAATAGAAATATACATTAAATGCTTCTAATTTTACATTTACTGAGAGTTCTCAAATCAAGGGCGTAGAACGGACGAGAAGGACTGGCAATAAACTCTCTGCCACTCTTTTTAATCGCCAAGTTTTTTGTTTTATACAACGTTTGTAAGGGGCTGCAACCATAACACCATGTTCCATGACATCACCAGAAGGCATGGTGAAATAGGAGCACGCACTTACATTCTCGTGGGAACAACACGCAAATAAATAGACAAAAATAACTAACATCACTGCATACACGAATTCAAGTACGACCAATCACAAGTAGCATCCTTTCACGAGTATGACGCATGGCAAGCCATCGGCCCCCTCGGACGCATTACTGTAGTCTCGTGAAGCGTATCTTGCCCTGCAATACCCGTCCACTAACGTTACGAAGCCACGATTTTCTTTTTACCGATACGAAATTTATCTTGGATTTTACTCATTGCAATTACTTGAAGGTAGTAGCGGTTATGTCGTATCACATGCCTAGGTACGCAACGTTCATTACTATTTAGTTCCCATTAATTTCATATATGTACATGTAGAAACATTATGAGACCCCTGAAGATTTATTTTTCATATATAATAATAATAATCAATGGCACTACAACCTTTTTAGGTCTGGGCCTCAGATTCTGTATCTGTTTCATGATGATTTGTTAATCGAATAGGCCAGTAGGTGATCGGCCTTCTGTGCCTGACGCACGCCGTCGACTTTTTGGGTCTAAGACAAGCCGGTTTCCTCACGATGTTTTCCTTCACCGTTCGAGCTAATGCTAAGTGCGCACATAGAAAGAAAATCCATTGGTGCACATCCGGGGAGCGAACCTAAGACCTCAGGGATAAGAGTCGCATGCTGAAGCCACTAGGCCAACACTGCTCTAGAGCTAATGCTAAGCGCACATAGAAAGAAAATCCATTGGTGCACAGCCGGGGATAGAACCTAGTTTTTATTTTTATATATGTATATTTTAATAAATAAAATAAACATTTTTATTACATATAAGAACCTGAACGAAGTGGCTCAGCTTGATGCATTGAATATAATATGATAATTAATGACAAGGCTAGGCTTCTTTAGACACTGTCCTATACATATTATCGCATTATTGTCGCACAAAGCCCTTCATTCCGGTACAATAATGTTTTAGATTTATTTATATAACGCTCATGATCTATTTGCGTTAATAATCAATTCTAAATGCAGAAACGTGCCCATACTCTACACCCGTTGGACAATAAACTTTCAACAACAATAAAGGTAATTATTAAATATACTTAAAAATTAAATAGTATTTATGTGTTAATGGGATAAAAGGAAACGATTGGTCTGCCTTTAAGCGGCTTACGTAATGAATTTATTGTGAATATAAAAACAAATTAATGAATGAAATTGACATACAAATTCAGTACCTAAAAACAATTATCTAGGTCTCTCTGGTAGCATTATATTAGATTATTATTATACAGTAGCATATTTAGGTACAGAACAATTTTTTCAATAAGCAAGTAGATGTTGTTTTGATTTATGGGCCTAATGGAAATATTAAGAGACGAGACTTGCCTTGTTAGTGTACGTGGGCTTGACCAACTTAAGGGTGAAAAATATTAAGTCAGGAATCGCCTTTTATATGCTAGAAAACACTGCTCTATATTACCAGGGTCAGTAACTAACAAGCATAATTGAACAACTAAAAATTTAAGTTAGATAATATAACAATAAAAACCAATATCAGAAGTAATATACATTATATAGGATTTCAAACTTCATTGATGAATTGTAGGATGATATTTATTTGTTGTAAATATTAAGTCAACAAAGTATTATAATATATCGATTTATTAACAAAAATCTCAAAATTACAAAACGAAATAAGATTGTATATAACGGTAGACTACATAAGAAATATGGTACGTTGTTCGTAGTCTCATCATACCTTACAGATTAATAGTAAAGCCACCTACGCTTAACCTTTGAAAACGGTTAAAAGTAAGAATGGACACATAAATTTACCTACGTATATCTAAATTTGTAAAATTTAGGAATTTTGTTACAGAAATAGCTCAATTTATCGAACTCAATATATCTCGTTCGCCCACTCGTCGGTTTGGTTATGAAACTAAAAGTGTAAAAAATACATTGTTGAAAAAAGCCTAAGACACACAAGCTTTTTCGTTCCAGCGTAACGAATTTGTTGGCAGTAGCCTTTCTTGAGAACGCAACGTGAACTGTGTAAACGCAACACATTTGCACAGTTCTACTTTATTTACTATAAAAATAATAAAATAAATCAGTGGCAGTACAACCTTTTTAGGTCTGGGACTCATATTTCTGTCCTACCTGTGCCTGACACACGCTGGCGACTTGCTTTTGGGTCTATGGCAAGCCGGTTTCGTCACTATGATTTCTTTTACCGTTCGAGCGAATCATAAATACGCACCAAGAAAGAATGTCCATTGATGCACCGCCGAGGATCGAACCTACGACGCCAGGTATGAGAGTCACACGCTGAAACCACTAGGCCAACACTGCTTTTATATAGACTAAAGATACTCAACTGTTAATTGATACTTATGAAATCCTCTACACCTACGTTATACATAACACTCAATGAAGCGAAAACATTCATACTCTTATTCCAATTACATCGGAAAAACCTCAGCACATTCAACAACCAATAAAGTAAAGTTTTCAAATGAAGATATTACACTAATGGAATGGCTGGAAAAAAGCCCCAACGAAGTGAATGACTTACGTTAATGGAATTGCACTCTAGACACTGCTATAGTGTAGCAAGTAAGTAGACGTACTGAATGGGTTTTCTTAGTGCTAAGGATGTATGACTGACATTAACAACATACTAATTGTATTACCCATAACTCTTTAGAAGAAAATCACATCAAATATGAATAAATTATGTTTAATGTCACATGTTCATCATTCATGATAGAATGAATAAGAGATGAAATAATTGAATATGCTATGACAAATGTAGAAAGCTATCTTTTAAGTCTTTACATTAAGGGACCTAGAGAGATTTTTAATTTACATTAAAAAAAATTATGTGTAGGAAATTACTTGTGAAACCAACAGAGAAATTGTCTCTTTAGGAATTATGAGGGACTTTATATTAAACCAAGATTGGATCAAATTAAATATTACAATACTAATTAGCCCATAGGAGTGTATGTCACTGATTTATCTTGTAATTTATTGCTCCATTTAAAAGAAAAGTAAGTTCTATAAAGCATTTATTTAAGAATATTACCAGTAGCCACATAATGTTAGCGGACATTTACTAACAATAGGTGTAACAAAGCAATCTAAACTGTCTTATAAAAGCCTAGTGTCCTTACCATGTTCGGGTAGAATCACGGTGATAGCGGATTAGCGGAATAATATGTACGATTAAGTCATCGTTATATTGATTAAGAATTTTGTGATTCTAATAATACAAATTTCTGTGTAAACCTGTTACTTATTTTAAATGACAATTTTTAGAATATTCATTAATTATACGCCATATTGCTTTACGCAACGATCGTAAAAACATACAAGTACATCATTACCACATAGCTACTTATCATACACTACAGACGTATTCATTTACTATGTAACTAAAGAAAACGAAAACTCGAACTGTAAGAAGAAATTGTATTCATTTTAATTATTAAACAAATGGGTAGGATGATTTGCTATTTTAAAAGGGTACCGAGCGTTTTTACACCTACACCTTTGCCGATGAGTAGGAATACAAATTTAATGACGTGGAATTTTTTTTCTATTTTTTAGGACGTTCTATGTAGTTCAAACTTTTTATAAAGATAAAACGATAACGATCACTTCCTTATAAAATTAAACCAATTTATAAATAATCCTAAGCCACTCCGCTATCGCTACCTTACCCGCTACGTCATCCGCGATTCCTGACCCTTAACTACTACCCTCGACCCGAATATTCAACTGAGTTATGAGTTAATTTATATGCGGAATATGGTGGGAGTTGGTTATATGTTGAAGAGGATTGTTTGCTGGTGCTGTTGACTTTGCATAACTTTATGTTGATTTTTTGTTCTGAACTAAAGAATGGTTATACATTCACGTCCATGAAAGTATTACAGTAGAATATATTATAGTATGCTGCGTGTTATGGGTTATGTGAGCTACGTTATTATATTTGCAAATAAAAGTTTTACAAACGCGACAATTGAACGTCGTTAAGTATGAATACCGAAGAAATGCTGTCAAAACTTTGAGCAAAGATGGGTTTAACCGAGACTTAAATGTCACTTTATAATTCTGTAGAAGCTTCAGTAAGAAACATAATTAACTAATTTATGTAAGGTCCCCTTAAGGTACTTGTGATTAATTTCGCGACGTTTTGATACCTTAAAGTTTGTTATGTTTGTTTAGGAGTTCAAAGGAAGGCGCGATGTTACAATTAACCTGTAGATCTAGCGCCATAAATTATGCTACAAAAATAACTATAGGATTGTATTTTTTTAGTAGTAAGTATACATAGATTGTATAAACATATATTTAATATTATGAAATAGTTAAATTATGTTCAATTTTTATATTGTGATACAACGAAGTGTTAATAAATAATAAATAAAGCAGATATTAAATATGACAGTTACGATATGATGATTAACTTGACAAGACAGCGGCAATTAACGAAGAAGCGACGAAGCTACTTTCCAGTGGCCATTTTAATAATTTGTATTTTTTAAGTTTGCGATAAGTTCTAAGTTATATTTGTTAGTTTTAGTTTGTGAAACGGAACATAATTTAGATCTTGAAGAAGTACATTAAATGCAAGCAAGGCAAGACATACGAAAGCATTACATTCACTTAGTGAGAATATTTAAAATAAAGTTAGGTAAACTATGTACCTTCGTGTAAAATTTATTCGCTAAAATCAAGAAACAAAAATAATAAAATGGATAATATTTTTAACAAAAATAGATAATTGAATCACATAAATATTTGTGTGTTTCTTATCGTAGCTGTCATTTCCGTTAGTATTAAGTAAAAGCAAGTCAAGTATACTTTTACAAGAACGTAAACAACAAACCTTGGAATTTTAATATAAAAAAAAATAGTTCATAAAATCAAAGCGCAAATGCAATAAGCCGATAACACAGCAATAAGCTTTATTCTAAGTAAATCAGTTCGTTTTCCCCCTGCCCCTAATAACTTATACTTATATTAATAACGATTTCTGTATTCTGATGAAAGTATCGTATAGTTTGACGACCCCTCAGAGTACAAACCAGTGCTCGAGCGCAATATTTGCAACATAGCTTACTCATTGTTCCTTTGAATAGAAGCGTTTTTGTTCACAAGTGACCAGCAATGAATAGCGAACAAAATGGCTGACTGGATTTATGTTATAAAAGTATAATGATTTTTATTCTGAACGATAAGTGTGGTTGTAAGTTTTCAACGAATGCTGTATATATATATATACTTATGTAGAGGCTCTGTATGCATGACTTGCTAAGCAATTAGTATTGTTTCTTTCTAATTTTTTTACAAAATGGTGTTTAGTTGATATTCACGTAACAAAACAGGCATGGCTTAGATCCAAAAAGTTGACGGCTTCTGTCAGGCATAGAAGGATGATCACCTGCCTGCTTGCTAGAAAAAATAATTGATCACGAAACATATAAACAATCTCAGGCCCAGAAGTAAAAGTTTGTGGTGCTACGTTTTTATAATGAATATTACAGTCTAGAAATTTGTATACTACACAAACAATGAAAAACAAGGTTTCATTAGTACTCTGATCAGTAAGTTATTTCAACTTTAAATCTTGCAAGTTTGTTAGAAATGAAGCAAAGTTTGGAGAAACTAATTGACTGAAATGAGTTGGTTTTCACTCAACAGAACGGCTCATTGGTATGAATAACTTTAGGCTTCCAGTAAAAACATTAAACCTTATTATTCTTTTCACCTTGAAGTGAAAAAAGAAACAAATTTATTCGTTCCCTATTATGTTATAGTCACAAAATCCGTGGTCTCGCGATGTGAACTTTTTTAATTTAATGACCTTTTTGGATTTTTATTTGAAAGATCTAAAGCATAATCCTAATTAATGAGAAAATACTTTTTCACAAAGAATTAATTTGCGTAACTATTCAGGGGAACAATTTCTTTTCCGATAGCTCGTTAATCGTTCTTACAACGTTATAAAAATCCAAATCAACCGTTTTAAGAATTTTTAATAGGAAAGAAAGAATTTAATCTAGCCACTAGCGGGTGAAGTAAAATGAAAAAATATTTAATGTTACAGATAAGAATTTCAAAAATTTACTCAATTATTAACTCATTATAACCATTTCTGCGCGAGGAAAATTCTATTAAATGCTAATCTTTATATGGCCTACGCAATATTGCTGGGTAAAACTCCATTGCAATACTATTATTAACGTAGATCTATGCTTCGTAATTTAATAAAGTCTGAACTTGTTATCGCCATCATAATCTGTTAAATCAAAAATCTATAACAAAGGTATCGTTATCTGGATCGCTTTTGCGATATACCTTTTTTAATATAAAGATTTCTTAATATACATATTCCGATGCAAATTTAAGTGTTTTAAAAAGCTATTTCTTAATAATAAAAAATCCCCTCACTAATGAAATCTAAATGCAACTATTTCTTATTTTCAGTCAATTTTAGGTAACGTGATGGTTGGGACATAAATAAGTTACAAAATAAAAACATTTATTTAAACATCACTGTTATTCTTAGACTCCAGATAGACTTAAGAAGCTATTATGTTTTTCTATTAGGCGTGAAATATCATATACAAGTTATACATTACGTTCAATATAAAATGAACCTTAAGAAACTTCAGTATCATTTTAATATGATCGGTTAAGGGAAAAAACGTTGAGAGCGATAAAAATGGATTCTCGTGTCTTGGAATTAATGAGGTTATTTGTCGGCAACGGAGTCGCTTTTAAAACTGAATGGATTTTTGTAATCGTTTGAAAATTTTATTACAGATCAACTATCCGTAGATCATAAATAATTAACCACAATCGGATTGGGGATCGTGAATTTATTGCTAAAATTATTAGGCTTTTGTTTAGCGATTGTCATTTATTATGTTGTGGTTGTGACTGTCAACCAGAGCATTATGTGGCGTTAGCCTAGTGATAAAGGGTATGTCTCCCAGCTGATATAAAGCGTTGAAATCACTGCAGTGGTCAAATTGCTTTTTTTCTTTTTATATGAGCAAACAACAGGAAAAATTTGTGAGGAAATGTGTCTGTTTCTGTCTGAAATAAAAATGTTTGTTTACGATTCAGCACTACTGTTTTGAGAGTAGGTTGTTAGGTAGGTAGGAGGCACTTTACATATAGTCTCAGTTTAATCTATGCTTTTGGCCTACATTTATTACACCGAGAATACCTGACCTGGTCATACGTTCTTTCTGTTACCACAGCGAAACTTAATACGTAGGTTAAAATTTGAATATTCATCCATTCTTTAATAATACAAAACAATTGACATACTCCCCATTCCGGGCACAAATAATCCAATTATTTGAACACAAATTGTGCCATAAAGGCGGCTGACAAAAACTGTCAGCATATTTCTTTTGTGACATAAATCCCGGTCCGGTTAGATTAGTGAGGTAAAATTTGCGGTGCCATTATTCTTTCGAATTGAGTAAGGACCACGCTCGACGATAAATACAATTTTTATGATGCCTTTTATTATTATTGGATCCGGAGTTTGAGCGCTTGTTTGTCGTTACTCAGCCAGTGGATTAAAATGAAGCTGAGTGGCGATTCAAAAAAAGAGCTTTATTTTGTTAATAGAATGCTCTTTTTTGTCTCTAGATACGTAACAATTTTCGGTGCGTTGCTGGGTCAAGTAGTTAATTTTAAATATAGTTTACGAAAAAAATCACTCGGTGTTTATACGCGATTTAATTAGAAGTAAGATCACTAACATAGCTAAAAGAGCGGATACGGTTATTTGGCAATGAGCGGGGCACATTGCCCGAAGAACAGAGAGCCGAAGGGGCAAAGAAGTCCTGCAATGGAGTCCAAAGACCAGGCGGAGAAGACGGCTAAAGACTAGGTGGACAGATGACCTAACGAGAGTGAAGCCTAATATTATGGAGAGGTGCCAACCAGTCCAACAGTGGACTTTAACAAGCTGAAACGAACGATACACCTTCATTCAACTAGCAGCCTGTATATAAATATAGCTTATGTTGCTCAGGGATTATGTAGCATTCTAATGGTTAATACTAAAAAATACTTTTTATAATATTTGTATAGAATACTTGTTATAATTATATCAATCTGTGTTCAACACAATGCGAGACGAAAAACCTAAAGTAAACAATGAAAAATACTGCTTCTTATTAAAAATATAAAAAGGGGATTAAATTGCCTACCAGAGATTAAAACAAAGCAATAAGCGAATGTTTACATCCAGCATGTATTAGAGGCACTGAGACCTCATTTTGCAACATATAATATCCCTAATATCCAAAGTAAATAAGATGTTTCTAATAAAGGGAAATTGGGCCGAGCTACCTCAGAAATAAACATCGTAAACAAAGTTTTCCCTTATGTAAGTTTGTTCATTTTATGAATATCTTATGTACCTTGAAGGTTTTTTGCTTTGTATATATCCATTACTTACGGATTTCTATATTATATAATTAATGAATTAGTGTAGAGAAACTGATAATATAAAGCGTTATTGCTTGTGTTTGATTGAGCGCGTTAAACCTACGACTACCGAAAACTGTGGCGCTACAACGTTTCAAGTTCTTTGCTTCAGACTTCTACGTTTATATCTATTTCCTGATCATTTGTTTTTTCTAATAGGCAAGTAGGTAATCATCCTTACCTGACTCATGCCGTCAAATTGATATATTTATTTGAACTGTAAAGTATTTTATAGGGAAAAGCTTCAGGCTATACAGCAATGAACATCTAATTAAGAATAGGCGCCAGAGCGGAAACACAGCTAGGTTAAAAACAAAATATATTATATATATTTAGCTGTTTATTGAGAACAAAAGACAGCAAATATAATAGAATTATAGATGATACTCGATATACAATTGAAATCTAATCTATCCTTGAGATCTCATCACTAAGGCGTAAGGTTACAAATCGCAGAGCCTGGGAATATGACTTAAATGGGATTCGATTTAAGGTAATTTTCAAGACATTTAGACATCATTGTATGTATTAAAAATTACTTCATTTATTAAGTTAAGCATGTACAATGTATAATTGTTAAGTCATTTAAAAGCTTAAATACACCATCATGGGTTATTAGTATTTATTATGAACAGTTATTTTTAGTACATCATGTGCCTGATCTGCATCCTTATGTGTCTGATCCTATGTTTCTAGGTTTTTTGATTAATAAATACAAATATTTTCTATGATATAGATAATATTAGACTAATACTATATATATATATGGACAGACTAAAATTAATGGAAGGTAATGCCTCTTTCATATTTAATGTAAGAAGTAGAATCGTGATGAGGTCAGTAATTACTTTATCCTTACATTAAGATACTGAGAAATAATTGGCCTCGCTTTAACGAATAGTATTTGTAATCATTTTCTTTTTGTCACGCCAAAATATGCCGTACCACATATATACTCTTGAAGAATAGTTATGAACTTATTGAATCATTTTTGTGCAAAGTGCAAATCTATGATTTTATGTATCATATGGATTTGTTATTGGTGATATGGGCAAAAATAATTCACAATGCGAATACGCTCTGTGCGTTGATCCTTATCAAAATTATTTACCTTATACATGCGCATACAAACCATAATAAATATTGTAAGCAATCGAAGGTGTTTTTACAAAATTTTCCACATGCGACGTTATTCAAAGTTTTATTTTATACTTACAATAACGGGGAAAACACACAGTCAATAAGGGTAAATCATATTTTTTAAATGTATCAATTAAACAAATTGCCAATTAAATGTAAAAACTCATTTATCAATCAAATAAAACTGTGACTTGTATTGTACCTAATAATAGGAATTGTACGTAAATTTTTGTTCATATTGTTGAATTTAGCTGGAATGATTGATGAATAGCTTTTGTGTGCTTTTTTTCCAAATTTCAGTTACACATAAAAGTTTGGAATCAATATAAATCTATTATATAATATTCCAATAATAAAGACAATAAAATGTTATTTTATATTTTTTATTGCATAATATATACTTGTTGTAACAAGTTTCAGGCTTTTGTGATCGCAATGAAAACTTTTGTACAGGTGACCTTTAGCGAGCTTTAAAAGTGCACGGCAGTAAGCACTGAATACATAAGATCTACTTTAGAGTAGATCTTATCTAGTAGATCAAGCAGATATTAGTTAGTGATTGCCTTAGAGAAATAGATGATTGGTTAAACCCTTACTTAATAATTGGTATTTTCATGACGGTATTTTCTTTTTAAACCCGGGACTTAAACTACTTGAACTCAAGTCAAAACTAACTACTTTATCAATAAGCCAGTATCGTAAAACGCAGCAACGCATTTGCTCCGAGATATGTGCAATATAAACAAGTGAAAGACCTATTCACAAAACCAATTAGAACGTTCAATTCTATTAGAAATTTATTAATGAGTGTTGTATCGTTTTCATATTCATGTCAGAATGATTGATGAATGTGTTGCTATAAGTCATAATTTTCGCTTGTCATAACGCTTACTAACACGTAGCGTTAAAAATAGTTTCGACGTCGGATTATGTTTTGAAATGGAAAATAATTTTCCGTGACATATATTTTCCATGCTTTTGTTTTCGCTGTTTCTATACAAGCCTTAATGTGACAGAAGTTTCATAGTTCCGATAAAATAAAGTAATAGGTAGCTTTTCTGCTACCCACTGTTGTAACGAAACATATATTGGTATGTCATATTTTATATATTATTAATTTCCTAAGCTCGTTGAGTTAATTCTATCTAATCTCAAATACATTCTTTTACAAATTATTCTAATATGACAAATATGGTTTTATCATTGGTTGGTTATATCTGGTTTGAGATGGAAAATTATTGTTGTTTTGGATATCCTACTCATCAAGAAAGGCTATCGACAACATAGTATTATTAAATACACGTCCGCAACCTAGGTGAACATATATTAAAGTCGCTTAAAACAAATTAATTTATAAATACGAGTAGTACATCGACCGTCAGCCAAATTGATTAACTGTTATATATAATCAAATCACCTGTCTACCCCTGCCGTTCCATCTCTCAATCCCGATAATCCCCTCATTTGTCTTCGTCTAATGTACTTACGAACAATCGAGAATTATTACTTCTATAGAATGTTTAGGTCAATATTTATAGGGACGGACGGATCCAAGAACGGATGACATAATTACGAGTATAAATTCAATGAAAAATATGAACTTTTTAGGGTCATAACTGCGTTGTATGTGTTAAAAGTTAAACAATTTCTAAGGAAATAATTAATTTGTTCAGGAATCATGTCATTTTTAAGGGGAATTGGACGTATGCTATTGTTGTTGACACCCTGCGACTGACAATATGTAGTCTTATTTATACATACTAATGCAGAAGTGAAGAATTTGCCTTTTAAATCTTTTTAAAATGTTATATATATCTGTTTATGAAACATGTACGTAATACAAATAAGGTTCAGTAAGTCATTATTATATCTCATTAGGATATCTTATAAAGATGTTTAGATTATTTTTTTTATATTTTATATAAAAATAATAGATATTTATGTTTTCATAATCCATAAGAGATCTTGTTTGAAAAATATTTATCAATAAGACCTTTCCTAGCTATGAACTTAAAATCATAAAATACATTATATTTATGAGCAACTAAGCTTATTCTCTTGTGATATAAAATAAATTGAAATAACTAGTGATGCGGACCGGATTCATGTCGGTACTCCGCTATTGCGGACCTTTTTCTATAAAAAAATAAAAATGAATACATATGTGTTATAGGAAGAAGTTTCAAGATTCTATGATGTGCTACTGTTAAGATACAGGATACTTCTAATGGCAAAATTTTGTCTTTCCCCAGCAAAATATATATATTAAGCATCTTATCCAATGTTCAAATCTTGTGAATGTATGTATAAAACTTATTTTCGATTAAATTTATTCCGCAAAAGCCTCTTTATATTCCAAGGAAATCAAGTTCCCAAGTAATTTAGGTATTAACTAATTTCTATATAAATAAAGAAACATATTATTTCGATGTCGAGTTTAACAAGTGCCTGTGGGAATTTACGAACCCATTTCTTTTGCTTCAAAGAAGATAAATTAGACATCCACGTTTCATGGGAGTTTCATGTATTTGTAGTATTTTGCTGACCATTATTAGTGTGATTTCGCGATTTAAAAATGCTTCGCGGTTTCACTTTCGAATTAAATTTTGGAAAGAAGTTTACTATGAATGGTCACTAAATTTACAATATGGATTGTGTCCTAAAATAAACTTAAATGAGTTCTTAATCGGCTAAATTGTTTTTGTTGATCTGAACTTTGACCATTGACATGTTCTCAAATATATTGTTTCTGCTTCACATTTGAAATGAAAACCTATCAAGTAACAACGTCATCTGTCAAGTAAATGTTCTATAAATTGCGCCAGAATTGACGTAACTACGGTAAATCACTGACCTGGGATCTTAACAGACTAATAATAAATTAAAAATAATCATACATTATTGAACTTTACTGCTATGTGCGACAACATACAGGGAAAATCTCGTGAATGCTAAAATTGTGTACCGACCTCGAATTTTACGACCCTCACACAAATATTCTGTGAATATTTATATCACTAGACTTTCTACTTAATAAAACTGACGCAGGAATTCTGTAGGCATCTTTTATGTTAATATTGTTTAAGATAATCAAATCTCAGATAGTAATTTTGTCAAAATAGCTGACCCCGCAACTTCTTTTCATGGAAATTAAATCTTTTTATGCTAAAGCAGTACGGACAAACGAGCAGGGTCATTGAATATAGTGCTAACCGCTGCACATGAACACCTGCAACGACTGGAGGCTTATGGAGGCAATGCACCCAATTGCCGATATTTGACGGATTGGTATTCTCTTTTTCTGCAGGCCGCTAAGTCATTTGCAGCTGGTTCTACAGAGATGCATAGCAGAAAGTGCATTAAAAAGCGCATAATTAATTTTTTATGTATATATACGTAATATTTTGGCATTTTTACTATATAATTCATTTGAGTATGTGTACTCGACTCGAAAGAGGAGGATTTTTAATTCGACGTGTAAATTTTTATTATTTATGTATGTTCACATAAATTCTTAAATTGAGTAATATAAAGAATTAGTGGCCAAATTACATAGATTAAACATACCATATGTTTAGTATTGTAAACTAGAATGAAGGTGCTTTATTCGATCATATTTCGTTAGGTATTAACGCGCATTTGTTACATTTACGTAACCCATAACACAGTAGATGACACTTTAACAGGCTTAAACATTAAAATCAAATTGTTAATTTAATAAGCTTACTGTACATGACTGCTGTACATCACTCCAATGTCAAGATATATAAAAACCACCGCAAATATGCTGAACATTTAATAACTACTTTGTTATTATTTCATAATTTATTATATTATATTAAATGCAATATATCTGCGACATATATTTCAGTATTCCTGACACACACGTATTATAAAGTATGGATATATTTTCTGAGACTCATTACGCAGTTATTTCATATTAAAAATTTCGTAATAACGTCAAATTAGGGCGATTGTAATTTATTAGCGTGATGGCGTGATATCGGGCATTACTTTGGAATTTATTAAAATCATACCTCATGATTACTGCCCTAATATAACATATAATTATACAGCTAGCTTGCTACTTGCTAGCTTTGTATGGACTTTTTAGTAATAATTTCTAAATAGTCATAGACCAGACGTTTTACGCTGTTTAATGTAGAGGGAATCGTAATCGTAAGGCCATTGGGTTTGAGGACAAAAAACAAACGTAGGATGTTTATACGTCTCACTTAAACACGGTTAATCAATACAAAAAATATAAACCCTATTTCTATCCAAAAACGCCGACGATTACAAGTTTATTTATTCTTATCTTGGGTTCAGTTTATTGAAACACAATATTCTTAATACCTACTACTTCAAGGTGAGGACTGCAATAAAACAAATATTAAGACCGCATATACGTGTCTAACAAAAACTGCTGTTTTTTAATAATTTTTCTATTCAGTAAAGCCACCTACATACTGGGTAATACCTTACACAGCGGGTATACTCTTTCAAAAATGAAATGGGAATTTCAAAGAATTCGGCACAGAGATCAAAAGAATTCCGGGGATCGCATTGTTTACAGGTTTACAAGTCACATTTTATAGAGAGGATATTGTTGTGCAAGAACTGAATTATGCTTTGAATATGGAAAGAAACGTAGGCCAAACGCGAGCAAAAACAATGTCACCTATAAGGTAACTAAAGTTATTTAATACAAATAATGTGACGCACACTGTGCGATTTAAATGGTAATTTTAGAAATCTTCTGACGTCAAAGCAGAATACGAACTCCTACTCGCATCAGCTCGATGTCCGTTGTTCTACAACCCAGTGTTTCTTAAAAGGCCTCGAATGTACTAATCAGCATGCTGGTAATGGTTAAATATATTATAAGTTGTAGTCGTTTGAAAAATATACAAAATATTATGTCTATAGTATATTTATAGACATAATTTATCGATACAAACGATACAGGTCTCTCATGAATTTCATTATGTACACTCAAAATCTTTGTATTTTTTTCTGAGATATATTTTGTCTCGGAGGATCTATTTTTATTGACAAGTCGGTTTTCATTATTGAAAATTTTGGATAAGAAATGTTGAAAATATTTTTTGGTCTATTATATTATAAAAAAACCTTGAGTTTACTGTCCTTACCACTCACCCATAATGTAACATGTGACCAGCACATTTTGTACGACTTTTTCTAGATATAAATATAGTTGATTCTGATAAAAGTAATGATAATTTACTTAAACCCATCCATATAATCCGCTAGAACTAGTTTCACCAAAATTGATCCCAGGCAGTCTTGAATATGCGCTTGTAGATATAAAAACTACTTACCTATAAACTGGAACATTGTGCAGATACAAATAATCACTGCGTATAATGTCATTTTCACCATTTTCACTGTTCACATTGTATTTCACTTTCAAAACTTCGACTAACAGTTAGTTAGCCCCAGGGTAGCAATGATTTGTGACATGTTTTGTTAAGTATTTCCTTATAAGATATAGGTCACTATAGGATATTTTTATATTTTATCTTCACCAACGACATCTCTGGATGATGTTGAACTTCTGAAACAAAAATTATTTATATAAGTATTATATTTTTAGTTATTAACAACTGTCAGTCAGCTGGGCTAGCTAGTCGATTTTTTTACTGAGACTAAGAAAAACTCACGCTAAAAAATTTCAATGCATTTGTAGGTTGTAAATAATTGTAACTTTATAATAATAATACATAGCTTCAATCCGTTTAAAAAGTGTTTTCTTAAAGTTTTAATATTGTTTAATATATTGCACGCGAAAAATTTAAATTTAAAATTATATGAATAATTACAAGTTTATAATAATAATACATAGCTTCAATCCGTTTAAAAAGTGTTTTCTTAATATTGGTTTAAATCTATAAATGTGTAGGACGTCCAAAATTTGCAAACAGCAAACTGTTTCATACCGAAATGAATTTTTTATTTCTTAAGCACTGTAAATTGTAATGTATCCTAATCAGTATGGGTAAATTGAACTAATCTTAATTGTAACGGTAAATTGTACAAATTTGTGTACTTTATTAATGTTTTGATATTATACAAAATATATTTCTAACACTCAGGTTTGTAGACTCAGTTTCCGCACTTAGACTCTCAATAGTTGAGCGTAATTTAATTTGATTAAAAAACGACGTCAGAATGTGTATGGTTCTATTATTATTTATACGCGTAGATGTGCTCTGCGGTTCCACACGTATTAATTCGGTCGTAGCACGATGTTCTATAGCTTAAAGCCTATTTTGTATTTATTTAAAATAATATTTTTGTAAGATATATGATCGCAATTTTTTTTGTATTGATGTCTTCTATAATATATATTGTCATAATGTAAACAATAGCATAACAGCAAATGTAAATAACAATGCTTAAAAATCTTTTTTTTTTTGTAGTACAGGGGACAAACGGGCTGGAGGTTCATCTGAAGTTAAATGATACACCGCTTATAGACTACTATACTATGGCGTAATCGCAGGGACCGTTTTCATGAAGTCATACGCTAAAGCAAAGTCGTGAAATCATCACGCAATCGGCGTAAAAAATTACTCGAGGTATCCATAGTAGTTTGATCTGAAAGAATATTTTTTTGGTGGCAATTTCAGACGAAATTTTCTAGCTTACAACTGTAGGAGGTATATTAATAAATGACAGAGTCGCTACTAATCCGTTTTTATGTCCTTCAAAAGTGACAATTTCTCGCGGAGACATGAAAATTTAATCGACAATCTCGTACGAGGTCTAAATGTTTTGGAGACCATCCAAAATCCGGATTACATGTGATACGGTCTTTTGTCTCCGGTTTACTGGGCGGTGGCGTATACGTGAGCAAAGAACAAAGAATAAACTGATAATTCAAGAAAATACTTATTATTATTAGACCGCGTATACATATCTAAATCTAAACTTAGATGTGAATACTGAAATAATTATTAAAATTGATGCAACAGCTTACATCAATTAATAGCAAACTTAAATAAGGAGCTCCACACTTTTAATACTATGCACGAGCCTTTATTTTTGGAATGTAGGAGTGCACGCAGTCTTACGTGCTAGGTTAGTATTAGATAGTAAACAAAACAATAACGAATGGTGGGGCCCCAGTGTTGGAAATTAAAATAACTATTTTTGAATTTATACCTCTTAAGGAAAAATGATGAGAGTATTTTTTTACGATGCGCGCGCACACCGTCACAAATAACCGACACCCTGCAGTTAGCTACAGTCAACATTTTATCTTGTTAATGCGTTATAATAATACATATTAAATACCTTTTTTCTATTGTTAGTATCGTTTTTTCTACAAACGTAGAATACAATTTTTAGTATAACAAGTATAACTTCTAATGCGTGTACATAAGTACACACACGGTTTTTTTTAAATATTTATCCTTGTTTTGGGTTTATCG
The DNA here is from genome assembly GCF_905147105.1 of Pieris brassicae. NCBI lineage: Eukaryota > Metazoa > Arthropoda > Insecta > Lepidoptera > Pieridae > Pieris > Pieris brassicae. The sequence goes on from NC_059670.1 coordinate 5,966,231, forward strand.
TAAGATGTCATTAAGTTGTCGTTTTTAAGTATTAGTGATTTGATTTAGGTGGCACATTGAAAAAATTCTGACTTCTAATAAATTAAGAACTTATAATTTAATACAGTAAACTTTGAAAAAACCAAATCGTTTCAGCTGTTTCTAGTTACGGTTATCGCAGAAATGAGAAAATAAAGTTACAGCGTTCGTGGAAATCCTTTTAAATTTTTCCATACTGACAAAACGAGAACATGTTTATGAGTGGTTTAACGTGATTTTTATGTTAGCAAATCTACTAGTCGATCTCCACCGGCTTCGTTTGTGGAGAATTTATCAAACCAAAAAACTGTAGCTTAAATATTTGACAAAATTTTGTTGAACATCAATGTTATATGTGGATATATATCTATATATCATCTTTATCACGTCGGAAGTGCTATACATTTAATAAAGAAGGGTAGAAAACGAAATTAAGCTTAACGATGACTTAAAACGTGTTTATCTGTCCTGTAAAATTTTATTACGTTGTAACGAGCAATGTCCATAGTTTTTACTATAAGATTTTTATGAATAAAGAGGTGATCACACCTTATTAAACAAAATAATTTAATTAAAATATGGTATTTGTAAACAGTGCAGTGTGTTTTAATCATAACAAAAACAATAATTTGTGTTTGGTACAACTAAGTAATCTAAGTATGCTGAGAGAAAAATAAGTATAGTTAACGATTTTTATCGTTAAGGTGTTTAATAATCTCATTATGTTATTATCACCAATTCTTAAAAGTCCGGCAACGCAAATGCGAGCTGTCTGGCAATGTGAATGTATTGGCGGCGGGGTATCACTTAAAGTCAGATGAGCCTGCCCTAATGCCTCCTATTACATGTAAAAATTACGCAACATGGTTATATTATTTAAACAACTTAAATAATATTTGTAATGTTCGTTACAAATGATACATATATACGCAAGATTAGAGAAGGAGGCGTTTTACCCGTTTCTTTATTAAGATATAATCCATCTTAAATTTCAATGAGTCAGAGAAATTTATTATAGTCCTTATTTGACAAAAGAAAACTATTGTGAAGATGGAATACCGCACTAATATTGAAAAATCGTTTCTATTTAATACCTGAAGGCAATCTTGTTCAGCAAACAAGACCGTTGATTCATCAGGCTTCTATTCCATTCGTAACATTACCTTCGTTCATTCATACATTTATCGTTCAATACTCTTTGAACGATGTTTACGCAGATAAATTGAATCTAATATTCTTACTAAAGGAAATTGTGATTGTTTTCATAAAAAAACATTATTGAATCAGAATATTTTCGTTAAATAATATTTCACTAGTTTTTCAATCACGTTAACTCGATGGACTTTATATTAAAGACATTGAATACTTTCTTTTTTAGACTTAGTTTCGACATTTTTTTTATAATAATATGTTTAATAATAGAAATTCCGGTATTTATTGCACCTATTATTAAACTGACAATACTCGTATAGGTAACAAACAAAAAAAAATACTTAAGTTTATAATACATTACAAGGACTATTTCAAAGTAAATTAAAGGGTAAGTAATTGAACAGTTTTGTATTATTTTTTTTGCCGGTAATGTATGTATATAGTCTAGCCAACAATACCGTTACATACAAATCTTTTTTTTCCACCAATTAATTATTTAAAATTTAGAACACGTATATTATTTTAAATACTTCTTTCGATTTTGCGCCATTTCAGATAATTTTTCGTGTTCGTATGGAATGGGGTGTTAAACAAAATAGATTGCAGTGATCGCCTTGCACAAAGTGGCTTGGGAGTCGTCAGTCATATTTCAGACCCTTCAAAGCCTTGGTATTAACCGTATGTTCGTATATCGTACTATCAACTGATAAAACTACACTTCGTCTATCGACGACCAGAAGAGATCTTGCCGGCCGTGTGCCTTTAGAACTACAAAGGCTGTTAATGCTGTTAAAGCCAGAATTCGTCGAAACCCCATTAGGAAGCAAATAATCTTATCGCGAGAAATGAAGATTTCCAGGACTCTGTAGCTTATTATAAAACAAGACCTGAAACATGGTGCTTACCGTCGATATACAGGACATGCACTTAATTAAGCTTTACAATTAAAGAGAGTGGATCGATCAAAACGCTTTCTGTCGCGATACGTAGGTGAAAAGCTCAGAAATATCATATTTACCGATGAAAAAAATTTCACAATTGAAGAACACTACAATAAGCAAAATCATAAAGTGTACGTTCACAGTTTTAAAGAAGCTGCTCAAGCGGTCGGAAAGGTTTAACGTGGTCGTAATCCTGCGTCAATGATGGTTTGGTGGGGCGTGTCTTATCAAGAAGTCACAAAACTACATATTTGAAAAAAGGGTGAAAACTTTATCCAAAGTGTATCAAGATACAATGTTGGATCAAGTCGGCCCCTGGTCACAAGGTACGAACTACCCAAGCCTAGCTTGAAACATTCCGGACATTATAAGAGTTGAACTGGCCCTCATTTAGCCCTTTACTTAAAATTATGGTAATACGTAAATCCATAGACTCGGCCAAACAAATTAAAACCAAATTAAATCCGAACAGATTTATTTTTTGCTGAGACTTTAATAAATATGTAGATATTAATTTTAATAATGTAACATTACTTCACTTACAAAAATGCATTTTCATTTGTAACAGAACTTATGGCTGGACTAGGCATATGCTTTACTACGCCTACGGTAGAATTTGAATTATTATCCTTAAATTTGATTTAAACAAAGACTATTACGCCAATAAATGCTCTTTTTATTCATCTTCAGTTACTAGGAACTAAATGAAAAACTAACTTCAAACTCCAGTATAAAAAATTCAAATTCTTTCTAGATCGTTTAAGTTTAAAATACTATTTTAACCTAAAGTTTATAACAAGTTGTATGGAGCCGAGGCACCTGCTTAAACAGGAAACAATGTCCTTTGAGGGCACCGCGTTTGAGGAAAATTATACAGCACATTAGGAAAGTTATCTTGGAAGCTCTATACTTTTGACATAGGGGTCCCTGGTTGCTCTATTAGGGTGACGTATGTCAGATGTCACCCATTTATAAATTTTAATAAATTTACGAACTATGTTCATAGGGCCATCTTTAAGATATATATAACGTATTACTTTTTCAATTCCTCATGTGCAACAGTAGAAATACATTATATAACACCACGACTCTTTTAATTAATTTGTGCTTTTCTTTTCAATGTCGTTTAAACACACCCATTTGCTTGCATTCTTTGCTTCTTTAGTAAATGTAAATTAAACCGTGAGTCAATACAAAAAAACTTTATGTTGTGATACGCGTATAGAAATATATTAATTTAGTTATTAATATTACCAAGTAATAAACAATGTGTTTATAAATTAGGTTATTTTATTACGTGTGCAGTAAGAGACAATCTTTATTATTAAAGTTCAGATAACAATGTTGCAGTAAAATCCACAGAGTATAAACAGCTTACAATAAATTGTCACAGAGCACCGCACAATAGTGCGAAACCAGAGATTATAGAGTTGGCTTTGTACACGTTAGTTCAGCTTCAAATGGTTCATATGTTCTGGATATTGGTTATCAGCCTAATTATACTATCCGGTTTGATACATTACCGAAGGATGAGTAACCATTCTCGATTTTTAATTTTAAAAAGAACCATTCACAAAAACGTTTTATAACAATTTATTTGGGAAAAAGCAGATTATCAAATTGTTATGTAAATGTCTTAGTTTGTATGTTTAAAGAAAAATATTTTTACTAATTGCAACATGTTTAATTGTATAGTTACCTTCATTTAAAATAAGCTATGAAATTATTTTTGATGAAGGTAGATATTTATTCTCAATGTTGACAAATTTAATATGTCAAACAAGTAGTTTGTCGTGTCCAAAAACATTATATATTTATGTATAACATTTACAATCGTAAATCGTGATATCTGGCTTGATAAACAGTAGTCAACAAAAGTAGTCTAACGAAAATGATGAACCGACATGGCACCGACTTTTATTCAACTCTAATGGGTAACAATTCGTGAATAACCTCCAAAATAACTAAATATGTAAAACAAGTATGGCCAAAATGATCTAACTGAAAATTATGTAACAACCTGCTCACTTGTTGGTTTATTTAGTGGCAAGAGTCAAATAACACAGGGATATTTTAAGTAATTTTATTCTTCAGAATGAAAGCTAGCATGAAACAAAAAGGCAAAAGCGGTTAAACAGAAATGAAAATTATTAAACATTAAAACTATAACGTGATAATATTCAGCAATTTTATTTATTTTCTATTTAATTATAACTTTGGTGACAGTTGTTATTTTTATAAACCAAATAACATGTTTATAATATAAAAAATTAAAGTGACCGATTGAACATTTTGTTCAGGAGGTCTTAGAGGACATATGTTTGAATCTTGACTGTCCATTTTGTTCTTGGCAATCGTACTGTAATGAAAAACATGGTGTGGAAACCGTCGTCACACTTGTCTAGCTTAGCGGATATTCCTATTTCGTCCTAGAAATGTTATCATAGTATAATGCCGTTAACTTTGATGTAGGAATTAAATAATATATGTTTACATGTTGATTACATAAAGAACGTGTGTGTACTTACGTACACACGTTCGAAGTTATACTACTTTGGCGTAAGAAGATAAAAATCTCTTCAAAAGTTTTATCTTTCGTCTTATTCTACGTTTGTAGAAATAATACATACCGTCAACTAACCCCAAATTCTACAAACGCTTATCACTTATAATTTCACAGTAAATTATTAAAATATTATTTTATTTTAAAATATATTATAATATTGGTTGAGAAGATATATATTTGTAAATATTTTATTCGGACTGATACAAAACACGTGTTGTAGATTCAGAGACACTTAAAAAACAAATATCGTTAAAAACAGTTGTCAGTTCTCACGCAAACATACGTAGAACATACTTTTACCTTGTTGGTAACTTCTATTGAAAGACTTAAATGTTGATTATAGCTAACTTCAGGGTGTCCGATTTGTGACGGGGTGCGCGCTTCGTAAAAAATACTCTCAATTTTTCCCCAACGCGCCAAAAGCAGTTTAACCTCAAAAGGATATATTCAATTTAACATAAAAATTAAAGATTTTAACCAACAAAATCAAATTATATTCATCCTGCAATGAAAAAGGAAACAAAAGAAAAGCGGATCAAATCTCTAGCTTAACAGTGAAAATAAATGTTAGCTTTTGAAATGGGACATCGATGCAACAATTGAAGAATGAACTTACCATCTAACTGTCAATCTAGCTGTAGTGACACTGTGGGTTGGACCTTTATTTTCAACTAATGATTATTATTATATTTGAATTATTATGATAACTTCGTTATACCAATTTTGTCAAACCTTATCAAAGATCCCTCCGATGTTATAGGAATACGTGTGTGAGGTAATATGTCGTATCATGTCGCATCTGGCACTTGTCATGTAAATAAGCCTTCAGTGTTAGAGCGATTTACATTTTCAAATATTCTGAAAGCAGTAGTGCAGCGTATGTCTATGCTATAAACTAAAAGGCTTTTAAAAGGTAAAAATGTATCGAACATTCAATATGTTATGGAGAGTATAGTAGTTAATCTTTGTTTTATTTGACGGCCTTCCATTTTTTTAAAATTACAAGGCCTTCTGAAAGTATAAGTTCATCGGTGTTTTACTTTCCCAGGCAGTCGACTAAACAGTAGGTAAACCTGCCACACGTTTGCTAAGTTAAAAAAATATCTAGACTGTAATGACGTCATAGAGAAATAATGTTATAAATTCCCAATTATTGAACTCTGTATTGGAACCAATGTCAATATGTCTTAATCTGTAAAAAGTCAACGCCCCGGAATATTTAGGTGTTTACGCCATTCTTATTATTTTATTCCGATGTAAGAAAGATATAAAAACGAATTGGTCTCGTTTAAAATAACATAAAAATATTTTACATAAAAATAAGAGAAAGCGCTCAAAGACGACTAGAACCAAAAACTCTTAAAAGGAGAATTTATGCTGTCTCCATTATGTATCATTATAAAGTATTGTTTATATAACTTTTGAGGTATAATAAAGATTTTCTGTCTGTTCTGTCGTTTAAAGTTGTAAATATTAATAAGTTAATCAAACTTACAATATAATGTATAATGTTCAATAACTATCTTTTGTCAAGTATATGATTATAGCTGGATTAATCCTTAATCATAGATTGTCCAGCTGCTTAGACGTTCGGTAGATTAATACTACCTATACTTGCGCTATACATCGAACTCATACACGAGCTAGGTATATGTGTGTGTAAATGTCAATCAAATATGTTAAACATTCTGACTAATAAATTAAAAATTTATTTCACATTTTATTGGGTATTTGTTGTTAACATATATAAAGTATACCTACAGAAAACATACATTAATATAAAAAAAAGATTAACTAATTATTTAATAATTAGTCGCTTCGTCGTCGTAGGAGTCGCTTTAGCCAAGGTTCCGAAGATACTGGCAGCGTTTCCCCCTTTAATAACTAGACTTATTATTTGTCCGACCCAGCTCTTCGGTGTCCTAAGGTGTCATTAGCATCGATGTTTTTTAAGGTAGCCTTTAAATAGAAAAACTGGACTTCTACACGTCTCTGACATAGTTCAAGTATTTACTCACCTCTATGTACGTTAGTAATTAATTGATATTTGTTCCGTCGTCGAGGAACGTTGCATCAATTATCTGCTCTACGGATTCCATTTTGCGTTACGTTACGTTATAATGATAACATATATTAAGTTTACATTTCCGGTCATAGCTACCCAATTTTAAATCGACTTCAAATCGAAGGAAAATTCACGCAATTTCACTAATATGGGTTTTTTTATAGAACTCGAGGCAAACGGGCAGGAGGCTCACCTGATGTTAAGTGATACTGCCGCCCATAGACACTCGCAACGCCAGAGGGCTCGCGAGTGCGTTGCCGGCCTTTTAAGAATCGGTAAGAAGTTTTTTATATATGCTCAAACATAGCTACTGCATTAGTGAATCGATCTGGCCAATTGGTTTAAAGATGTTAGGCTTCGCTTTGCTGCCATGGATTCCAAAGATTTCATACCAAATATTGAGAATAATAGAATTTTTATAACTCTATATAGATAAACTACATATTCAGTAATACTCTGTATTAATCCATTACATTTTAAAGTCAAAAATTATTTGATTTGATTATTTTTTTGATAATGTCTTTGATAATAGCTATCTTTACCTCTCAATTAATAACAAACGAGCTGTCAACGTAAGCTGTACCTCTCGAGTAATTATATCTCGTCGTCATAAAAATATTTTTATATATATTATTATTATGTATATCCATGACTTTAATTATTTTAATAATTGCCATATTACGATTTTATTATATCTAGCAGTTATCGTAAAATCTTGACCACAAGTTAAGTGTGAGCATCCCTGAAGTCGTGCTTTTGATTACTATTTGTGTAGCAATATATTTTTCTATTTATGTATGTTTAAGTGCAATAATTGCTCGAAACGTATGGAAATCATCATAGCTTAGTTAATCGACGTGCATCAGGCATATTATAAAGGTTTGTTTGTATGTGTTTACATGTACAATAGAATGTTTTATCAAGATAATACGCGAACTTTTCCATGCCTCGGATCCAACATTTTCCGTGGTGTGGTAAAGTTTACTTAAGTGTCGAAGCTTACTACAACTATACTTATATTTATATTGCCTTTATTGATCAATGGCTGAAAATTACAATTTAAATTCAAGACGTTCCTTGAAGACCTGTTATTCAAGATAACACGACCTATACCCAACGTTACGAAGCAGTTATCTAAGAATAACACAGTACATTAAGCGTTATTATTAACATTATATATGATAATTACTTATACATATTTTAAAATAACATTTGTAAATAAAATCACACGTTTGATACTTGTGACAAGCAAAAAAATTATGTTTCCGTTTTACCAACATGGCTAAATAAACTTTGTATAAGATGAAACAGTTCTTTGGATTGGTTGTGGTAGTTGAATTGGCAGTTTTATAGAACGTAACAAGTTGTGTAATTCTCACGGTTCATTATAGTTTGGTCCCTATTTAGACCGTACATCTAGAAGACGTTTAAATTACATCCCTTCTTGAAAAGAACAACATTTTAATCACGATTTATGTGACTTAAGTCTTACTCAGGGATATTTTGACTATTGAAAGTCATTAACCAGCAAAGTCCAAGCCACAGGCCAATTGAGCATTTTGGGTCTATTAACTTCTGAGAAATGTCTTATGGACTGAAATTAAACTTCAGCTATAAGCTGCCATGTGAGTTTACCACTAAGGCAAGACTGGTACGTCATTTTAAAATCGCGAATAGGCTCTGTATTTGGCTAAACTATATAATAATATCACTTTGTAAAAGAAGTGTCAATTTATAAAAATAATCTATTATTCAAACAGCACGTTCAATGGCAAATTCATATCAAGTACGTCAGGAGCAAAAACTTTTGATGAGAGCCAATTTTGGCTCCTTGGCACAAGTTTCATGAAACTTTACACAAATTACGCTAATCGCGCAGCGAGAACTTCCAAGGGGCAAACGATCTAATATTTATATCACAATAATAATATATCAACAAAGCATTTACATAAATTTATTCCGAATGTAATAAACAAGAGTTATACTAGTAGAAATACTACCAGTAGAAAGTGACTGATACTATAGATTAACGGAGGTCGTTCGAGCCCCGGCTGTGCAATGGGTTTTTTGTCTAAGTACGCATCTAACTACCGCTAGGTGAAGGAAAACAGCGTGATAAGGTGTCAAGATGTCTCATATAAAAAATACCCTAATGTGAGACTTATCAGCTGCTTGTATGAAATATAAATGATAAAAAGTTACGGAGACCAAGACCCATTTAAGGTTGTACGCCACTGGTATTATACTACTTTAATGTGGTGTTTTTGATGTCAATCTCTTAAAATATCAATGTATTTTAAGAAAGTCTAGAAAAATAACATAAATAATTACTGAAAGTACCTCCACAACAAAACACTTATTTTCTTTTTGGCGTAAAAAATGAACTCATTGACCTCAGGATAATGGAGGTCCTTGACTCTCGTACAGTTCAAGAAGGTTTTATGTAGCTCAATACAACTTAAGTTTATACAATGCGTGGAACTCAACTACAAAATATTTCCTTTAGAGCAAGATATAGCTATACTTTTGACTAAACTAAAAAAAACTGAAAGAGATGACGCATATGTTATTTTATTTTAATTTACTTAAACATAATAAATTATATTTAGCTGGTTAAAAAATGCTTCTAGTCATAAATTGTTTATATTAAATACATGTTTTTGTAAAATAATATGTAAAAGTATATTCAGAAACACCCTTGTGAATCTTACTCAAACGATTCCCGTGATCTAGATAATCTATTTACTATGATACAGTTTTTGATGCGTTAAAAAGTACATTATATTATCAAATTGTAGGCTTCCCTACATTAGATTTAAATACGTAAACGCCATAACACAATAACTCGTACTGAACGCAAAAATGTACAAGAGAAGGACTTAAAATTCAAAACATGCGGACGTTTTAATAAAAGAAATTCGCCCATAAATTAAGTTGACGTCAACTTGTTATTTTGTTGCGAGGAGTTTCTTAGCAAATTAAAGTTGTAAGAGGGATTTCAATTAGTTTTTTGTGGACTGAATCGATCTACCCTGAAGTTTAGGTCATTAAGTATCTAACATGTACCCCTTATATTTTTATGGCTGTTTTTACTAACAAAACCTTAAGTGAATTTTATACAAATTATATTCTGGACAAGAGGTTCTCATTTTTGTTTTCATATGAAACAAATCTTCCTGTTTCCCTGTGGACCGCTGCATTTCTACCACTTTCCAAATGTAAAGATTAGATCTATTCTTAAATTTGAGATACAGCGTAGTTTTTAACCACGAATTAACAGTTTGCGAAAAATAACACAAGCAAAAATTCCCATTTGTTTTATTTAGAATTTACCGTTCGGCAAAAACGTATAATTTATTGTAATTCAACTTTCGTGGCTGAAGAATACGAATTGTGAACCCCCGTTAGTAATTCACGCTAAGCTAACGTATACCCCCGTCGAGGCACCCGTGGACGCTTGTATACCTTGCATTCAGCATGACCACGGTTATAATCTGTGATTTAGAAAAAAAAATATTTACAGGCCTAGAACCTCTGCTAGAAAATATTTTTCATAATTGTTAGGGTTCATAGACGAATCTGATAGAAATTACTCCGAATCTGAGTCAAATGGTCTTAATATTTCGATATTATATAGTTCGTGCTATATATATTTATCTATGAAACTTAAAAAAAAATATTTGTCATGTGTGTGTGTAACATAAACATATCATATACAACAAAGTTACAATAATACACTTCTTCATGCTATTTCTATTCCAATAGATAAGTGTAGCATTAAAATTAAATAACTCTGGTTAGTTACTATTTCACATTCTAATTAACGTTATGTCTATTGCAGCATAATAAACCTTGTTATTATTAAAATTTATCCAAAACTTTCATAACAGCGTATGGCTAACAGCATAATATCGATTGTAGGAACTTTATAACTTTGTTGTTTCAAAGCTACAATTACACGAACAAGCTACAAATTCAGAAAGTGCAACTATGAAACTCAATCGTTTCGTACTGTATAAATAACCTATACCTTTGGGCATTTTGTATTTATAATTATTGCAATTTTGTTCATAGTTCTCGGTTCAAATTACTCATATACATAAAGCTTCTGTAATATAAACACGAATTTATTACATTGCTTATAAACTACACGTTTTGAGTGAAGCAGTGATGGCCTAGTGACGTCACCGTCACTCTCATTCCTTAGCTTTGATCCCCGGCCGTACACCGATGGATTTTCTATACATGTGTGCATCTTACACTATCACTTACACACACACTTCGACAAGTAGCAAACAGAACTCCTATTTGTCTATAAAAAATATATCGAAGAAATATACGCAAGGGCTGTATCAGCACTAAATTATTTATTATTTTCAGACGTTTTTGAGTGATGAAAATGAGAGGTGGGTTCGCCGACAAGAATAACATTTTTATACGAAATATCGGCAGGCAATAATTTTAATATATTCACAATCAGTGACGATGTATTAACCTTTTTAAAATTATAATAAATGTTAAATTCATAGCCTCACTCAGCCTTTATAAAAATATCTGGGCTCTGTTGAAATAAATCAAAACTCTTCGAAGATGTATCCGTAAACCCCCATAAAACAAAAATGGGATGCTAGCTTCGAACCATGGTTATGAACGCCATTATTTACATATCCAAAAACCTTCACAAGTCTAATACAATATTTCACAAATCCATTCCACGCGCCACAAATCCAAAACGATATTCAATTAACGCTACCGAAATTTTTGTAACAACAAATCGACAGGAAACATTCGCAAATCGCCTCTTTTGTTACCTAATTCCGAGCTTATGTCCGTAGCACAGCTGCGACCGATTTATAGCTTAACCTTTCCTTTTCCATCGAATTGAAGATAATAAATTATACTTGAAACCCAAATAACGCCGCTAAGTTACAGAGGTCTGTCCGATCGACCGACATAGATTAGATAGAAAAACAAACTTAATCCGAAGACTTCACGTATCAGGGTAGTATAGCTTTTCTTTGTATTTCACCAGCATGTTGAAATTAAATACATTTTGCGAAATGCTATAACACGAAATGAATAATTCTAATTTTGTTTTAAATTTTCAATTTCATAAAAGACAATTGATCTTTTGGGCATTCTTTTCGTTAGATGTAATTAAAACCGGTATGGCCACGAATATATTCATTGTATTGTGTAGCATAACTTTATGTTGAATAGTAATTTATTTTCAAATACATCTAAATACATTGTATAGTTATTATGTAATTGTTGAATTTTAATTAAGTTCGAGCAAAGCTATTAAAATACCTCCAATAACAAGTAATTACACGCAACTCCAAACTTTTGTTTTCGGTATATCACAATAAGAATATAACAAATACTCGTTTCACGTTCGGGCGAACTCGTTCTATTGTCTCTTACTGAATTGTTCTAACAGGCTTATACATTATCGTATTTGTGAGACCAGAATAATACTGTTTTTGATACACCCGGGAATGGGGTGGATTAAAGATCTTATATCTATGGGACTGTTGTTGTAATTTTGAATTGGATTTTTTTAAGAAAAATATTGATATATTTAGTAGTTATTCGTAGATTTATATATATACGCTCATAAAATTGATACAACCAGACATTTCGGTCTAAATGCTGGCTTTTGTTTACGTGTTTTGTTTTGTTTATAGTCCATTGAAATGTTACAATTGCTGAACATTTGATAGAGAATGCAATTTTATTTATGGGACATGTAGGGGGGGGGGGTCAATACAAGCGTAACCTCAAGTTTGTGGGGTTGACGCCCTTGTCCCCCGGCCGCCATGTTGGAAAAAGGGGTGAAAACACGTTTTTGGCTATATCTCCTAAACTAACTAGATATATAATTTTAAATTAAAAACATTTATAAAATTATAAGATTTTATTTCTGTCTAAATAAAAGCCATATTACAAAATGTAAACGCAGTCGCAGCACACTATAGCTGATTCAATAAGTTATCTAAACATAGACGTATGCAAGCCATCGTTACGAAAGTAAGTGGGTTCAATTGACCTATTTTTTCACCGGTACTAATGAAGTTTGCTCTACCGTATAGCATCTGTAATGAGAGGATGTTCGGATTGTTTTTGCATTTTTTTTCACAAGTAGTTTGATTAAAGCCTGACTTTTAACTCTTTTAGAATTAACTTTGGGTTGTTTTAACTCGATTAACATTTCGATTTGGTGAAATACTGCATATATATATATATATATATATATAGGGTTTTTAAGTGTATTTAATATATAAAACGTTTTTTGAGATAGAAAAAATCTCTGGACACAATGGCAGGAGAGAAGAGAATTATTAAATTAAAAAAAAAAACATTTTTCATTCATTATACCACCATTATGTAGTTACTGCATCCTTAAAATATCCTTAACTAATTGAAATAAACTTGAGCTTAGTTTCTTTAGATTTAATATAATAATGTTAGTTTAACTGACATTAAAAAAATCACAATTGATTTTGTACGGTATATATCTAAGTAGTACGTTTCCAAATGATTTGTTTAACTTTTAATTAATAATTTCAGCAAAGTTTGAAACGCTGGCTGCGTGGTTCAAAATTAACTTTATTTCGATATAAAGTATAATATAAATTACAACCCAGTAGTGCTAGATGAAAAATTTATAAATTGCATCAGTTTTCTTAGAATGTAATTATCCCTCTGCGCCTGACACATTACATTACGGTTTCTTCGCGACGTGTTCCTTAGACGCAAGAGACGCAAGGCGGTTGAGGTAACGTAATATTACGGCTCATGATGTCAAATGTTAATTTTGGTAAAAAAATCGAAACAGAGAATCGTTACCCAGGTATTAGGATATCTATTGGTACTCTAAGAAGTTCACGACATTAGTTTATGAAAGTAAATATAAGTTGAGTATGAGACAAGAAAATTTGTACATGACGTCATAAAAGTAATTTATTACGTCGTTATCCAATTTTTATTTTGTCAACAAGCCTTTGTCATATTATATTTCTCTTTATTATGCTTTGAGGAATTCGTAGAATTATATTATGAAACTAAAAATGGAATAATATTTGACTTTGGACTTGGGTTTGACTGGGGATCCATACGAATATTTAAAAAAATCAATGGGATAAAAAACCTTCTAGGATTAGACCTCAGATTTTTGTATTTGTGATCATATATTTTTCCTAGGTATACGTAAGTAGTTGGTGATCAACGGTGTCTGAAACACGCCACCTACCTTTTTATGTCGGTTTCCTCACAATGTTCTCCTTCACCAACGAACATGTAACAATGAAGAATCCTTCAAAACATACTATTCTTGAGTAACAAAACTTTATTTATTTCCAAAAATTTGATATCCAGCTGTGCAGAGCTGGTGTCGCTAATTTTTATTTCTAATTTTTAATAGTGGTTTTCTTTAATTACTTAGATTCAGAATATAAATATACATTTTGCCGATCTTAAACGTATCATTACAATTTTAGAATAATTCATTGAGAATTAAAAACCATTAAAATTATGATAATAACGATCTACGAGAGATCCAAATGCCTGAATGTCAAGCGGTAGCACGCGCATTGGCCTCCTCTCGTTTTGGAGGGCAAAGCTCGGCTTTGGCCGCTCCGCCAGTGGAGTTAGAAATAGAAAATAGAAGTAGACCGTAGAAAAGCTTTCTCTAACGTCATACCGACATACTAACGTAGCTAATTCTCTTTTGAACTTACGAATTTAAATAACTGTGAATAAAAAGTAGCAAAAGTCGTTGAATCAGAGCTATCTGATGTTTGTCACAAGTAGCACGGTACGCGACGTGCACGGAAACTAATATGGCTTTAAATGGCATCCACTAAGATAACCGGACGCCAGGGACGGCTTAACACAAAATTTTCATAGTATTGTCTTTTGTTAAAATAGCTTTTACACATTAAGAAAAACAGTTTTTGAACCGATTAAAGCTATGTCATCTTTTAGTCGATATCAACTTCGGGATAATAAATACAGATAAAACAACTTTCTCTGCAGCTGTGATACTTTTGACATTTAACATCTTTTGTTTTCAGTCAACGCACGCTGAAAAGCACGCGAAACGTCGGTAAAAATTTAAAAATTTATGTAAATAATTATAAGTTTTAATAATAAAACATAGCTTTAATCCGTTTTTACTAAATTTTCACTAAAATAAAACATAATAGCAAGGGCAGCATATATGTTATGTTTAAATTTAATGTAATGGCTAAATTTAACTTTTAAAATGTTAATTTGAATCATAATTAGTATACATTCTTATAAAAATCCTTAATGCATCAAAAATATATATCATTATTCAAAATGTATTAGTAACATAAGTCGATCGAATTGTTTCATGTTTACAAACAAGGATATTAAATTATTATTACTAACAGGAATAATTATTATGAATTGTTAGTCGGTAATTTAATTTTAGGTATACGTACGCTGATGTATCATAAGACTTTTCTTTGGCTTAATAAGCTGTGTTAATATTTTAAACAATGTTTAGCATAAACTTATCTTAATATTTTTATGCTAGCAATGTCATGGCTTCAAAATCACGACGCTTAAAGCAGCATTTAATCAAGTCCATCCCTGACAGGAATACGGGGAGCGCTTAACTTTTTGTTTCGCGGACACAACTCCTGTTTGGACTTGTTCCAATGGCAATTTTTATATTTGTTACAAAGCTGAACAAAACATATTTCATATAATAGAAATAACGTTATGCAATGTAATGCTATTTTATCGTGCTTAAAAAGTCTTTTGAATGCCATTTGTATACAGATGATTTCAATAAAAATTCTTTGATAGAAGTTTTAAATAAATTTACTTTAAATGATGCCGTGGTAGGTGGGAAAACATCGCAACAAGAAGACATAATTAATACGGGCATTTGATTATTATCTTATTCGTCTTAGGACCAGAGTTCGAAAACATAGAAACAAACCCGTGGCGCTACAGCCTTTTTATGTCTAGGCCTTGAATTTCTGTATCTGTTTCATGATGATTTATCAATCTAATTGGCAAATAGGAAGGATCAGCTTTCTGTGATTGACACACGCCTTCGACTTTTTGGGTCTAAGTACGGTTCCCTCACACTGTTCTCCTTTATGTTTAGTGTTAAATGCGCATAGACAGAAAGTCAATTAGGGCATAGCCAGGAATCAGACTGACGAACTCAGAGATGGGTTGCACCCTGAATGAAGGTCAACACTGCTTGACAGTTCGACAACGTGTGGGTATAAAATGGCAAATACAAGAAGGAGTATTACGCCTCTAAGTAAGACAAGCTTATTGTTTAATTTATCTTTAAAAAAAAAGAAATAAACGGCTGCAGAAGTCTTCTCCATTCATTGCGTTTTACTGACACGAAACGTAGATTTAATTTTTTCTTATATCTATTTATTTCTAACCTAACATTAACTATATTGTTATCTAGGAATTCATTCTCATTTACGCCTGTATGAACTAAAGATTTATTATTATTATGTATTGTATGCATTATGTATTTCTGATGAGCTGCCGAACTAACTTTCAATTTAAAGCCACTCCACTTAAATAATAATGATTATATAGTACAGTTTTATTGGTTGTTATTCAATATATGTTTGTTGTGGTAGAAAACATATTATGTTTGTCGACCAATGCGTCAATTGAAAGCCCCCATACCGAAATTATCATTACTTTCATAAAATGAAAATAACAATATGCTCACCTTTACCCACCGTGTCCGAAAGATTTATAGGACAATTTTATCAACAAAAGAAAATATGTCCAACGCATTTTGCGATATCATAACACAGTTTTCTTGTGAAAAGGTTTCAGTCCGTTTCATACATGAGAAGTGAACATCTGTGTAGAAAAATTACCTTTTTAAATGAGATCTGTTGGATTTCTAGGTTTATTTGTGAAATATCTTCTGCGACTTCTCGGAATTGGGTCATTAAGTGGGTTAAGAAGTGGTAGGTGGTGTTTTCATTGTATTTATTGTAAGATATAGAATATCATTCATATTGCACATAAGGCCTTTTAAAAATATAATATAAAAATGAATGTGTTGGTAAGCGCATTACTCTAAACGCCTGGAACAATTGTACCAATTCCTTTTTTTTCATGTTCGTTGAAGTCTAAGGATGGTTTTTACGGCGAGAAAAATTCGAATAATTTCCGGGAAAACCATAGAACAGCCCTTTTCTTTTTCCCATACAAACGTTTTGTAAATAAAATGTAGAGTCAATTTGAACTTTATTGCTATTTCATAAAGTTCATATTTGTGGTTGGCTTCGCGATATTATTTCTTTTATTTTAGTTTCGGCATGCGACATAAAATGCATATGTTTTCACGTCATTACATCTGTCAAACTAATCGCGTTAAAAAAAGGATTTAATTTTTGAATTATTAATTTAATATCCCTATCTGAGCAAAATTATTTGAATACATACTAATAGTAAAATATAACAATGAGGCACACAATTTTAAATATTTGTCACTTTTAGGTTCCCACTATCCTTTTAGATTATTTTCCAATCAGGTTTGAACCCTAAGTTCACCTCTTAGTTTAAAGCCCTTTAGCAGACATCCCAGTCGGAGTTTTTTAGTGGATCTCAGAAGAGTGGCTAACGTTCGAGCGAAGATACTTTGGTCACCCGAGCTGAACCTCACACATCGGCCTATCATCAGGGTGATGGTTCTGCCATGAGCCATCATGCCATGCCGACTATAAAATTGGTAGGAACAAAAAACTACCACATTTCAAATCTTTTTGACAGAACGAAGTCTGTGGGGTCCGCTAGTATGAAATAAAAATAATTTTAAAAATAAATCCGACTTTAAATACCTGTCAACCTGGATACTCCAGAATAGCGTTCATATCTCAATATTGAGCGAATTGATTTTGATGATACTGGTTATTATTAGGTCTTAATAATATAGGTATACGAGTTGTATAAAATCAAAAAGTATTAGATCGTATAACTGAGTCACATATTTGTGTAGAAACCTACATTAATTTACCATGAAGAGTATTCTAAGGAGTTGTTCGGACAGCTGAGTTTTGAAGGCGGAATAAAAAATACCATACGTATCACTTCGAAGTCCGTTGTTCCACAAATGAGCGTTTCTTAAGGCAATTTTTGCCGCGCACTGACTGACTGACGCGCGACTGAAGTATTTCCGAACCAATTCAAGTTAGGTTCCTTCAAGAAAAGAGCGTACCAATTCTGAAAAAGGCCGGCAACGCCCTTGCGAGCTTTCTGGCAATGTGAATCGATGGGGCGGTGATGCCTCCTATTACATAAAAAAACATCATACTCATACCTACATACACTACATCCAGTCCACACTTATATTTTTATTACTAAACACTACACATACACGCAAGATCGTATAAAATTCCTCTGAAATAAACATTAAAATTTGATACGTGGTAGCTCAACCGCAAAGCTCATTAAACTGATTTAAGATAATTGCCATAAAATGCTCGGTTCCGACTTTATTAAGGGTTTTTCGGATAAGAACAGATTAACATGTTACAGTAAACATTGTATAGTTGTTGTTTAATAAGGACGAACGTTAAAATTAGGATAAGTTAAGATAGTTTTAAGGTATTTATTAACACTTTATTACGTACCCCAAAGGCTTTAAGGGATTTTTGGCTGACTGTCGAAGTATTTTGGAACCAACTTTAGATCCTTCGATATAAGAGGGTACCAATATTTAGCACTCTAATTTGAGTGTCCATGGGTGGTATCACTTAACATCAGACGAGCCTCTTTCCCAATTGCCTCCTGATCTATAAAAAATATATTGCTGGCTGTTTTTCTAAAGTGACATTAGTCATTTAGAAATAAAAAAATAGGTTTAAATATAAATTATTTCAGAATATTAAACTATCTGTTATTGAGCGAATTTCTAGCTTGAACTGTGCTTTGTTACACCGAAATTTAAATTTTCCCTTCCCATTTAAAATGTCCTAAGGTTAAAGAAAACACTTTTTTACCGGATTGAAGCTATGTATTAAATTTATAATTATTATACATTTTAAATTTTCCGGCGTTTCAGCGTGCGTAGCGACAATCCGGTAAAAAAGTGTTTTCTTGAAATGTGTAAAAGCTATGTTAATAAAAGACAATACTATGCCCTAAGCTATTTTTCTGTACTAGTTTTTAATAGAAAAATACATTTAAAATCTTATTCAAAGGCCGTTTAAATGAAAAACGTAGTGGAAGAGCTAGTACAAAAGTAATTAAGAATGTTAGTTCGTAGCCCATGAGGCACGTTTGTTCATTAATATGCTAATACCGTGGCGCATCGAGCGAATCGCTAAAAAGAACCGACATCTCCCGGGATTTCATTATTTGAGTTTATTTAGATACTTGAAATGGATCTAGACCGAAAAGTAACTGTAATTGTTACATAAGTGTTGACAGAGCTGTGTGTACATACAGAGCTGTTTTTGACCGCTAAAGCGTGCGACGTCTGTGGCCTCCAACACAGGTGCTACGATGTTTTTTTTAACACCGTCTACATTAAATCAATTAGGCGCACTACTTACGTACTGTCAACATTATTTACATAAGCATGTATTAAATATATACCTAATCTGTATAAATTTAAGTAAAAAGATATTAGTTATAGTTTCAAAGAAATTTGTATCTATACACTTAGAAGCCTAAATAGACGATACATAAATATTATCAAATCACTTACATTCAAACTGTTAACCTCATTGTTGTAGTCGGTTCAATTTTTTTAAAGAATTAGATACTGATCTTTTCCATAATGAAAAGATTGGCAAATAAGTTTAAAGGATATCATTTGTGTTCTTTTTCTTTTTAGCTATTTTATAGTATAGTTATTGTGATGTAAGTAAAATGTTATTATGTATGAAGTCTTGTAGTAACAATGGGCTATAAAATAGATACATTCTTGTATATGTCCCATTTAACATTGTTTTGCCAAAAAGTTATTGATTCTCTACTCTTTATGTGGGTCAACTATTGAAACGCAAAAGTGATGCATGTCACGCCTTGGCATAAACTTTATAGCTACTTATGTCTGGTTTCGTATTTTTATAAGAAATCTACGGGATGCCCATAATAGGCAGTCGTCGGAGCCCATGGACACGTTTTAGTGGGTGAGTCTTTGAGGGAGGAGTTTGATTTCTTTTTAAACATTGTATCTTTTCGAAGACTTTTCCACAGTTGGCTTGGTTCCTTCATAGCTAAAACCCCACCAAACCATCACTGAAGTTGAATAGTGCTCACGTTGCTCTAATTGGAAAGCTTCCTCAGAGCTTTGAGCATAAATACGGTCATATTGTTTGTTAAAATGTTGCTTAATTGTAAATATTTTCGGATCCGTTCTGTGACTTCCCTTTGCGTACCGCTTCAGTAGTAGTTTCGGGTTTACCACCGTATTCTTCTTTAAATCAATCCATCGCATCGCATCCAATCATTTTAACATCGCGAAATATTGTACAACGTATTGGCGCCAAAATGAGAAACACAATGAACAATCATATACAAATAACAGATTCCAAATTAAAATATAATATTTTGTTAATTTTCAATTGTAACAGTATTTATGGCCAGGCTGGTACATTGTATGATTTTTAATTTACTAATGATATTTTTTATAAATTAAATAATATATGGCAAGCATCAGC
The DNA here is from genome assembly GCF_905147105.1 of Pieris brassicae. NCBI lineage: Eukaryota > Metazoa > Arthropoda > Insecta > Lepidoptera > Pieridae > Pieris > Pieris brassicae. The sequence goes on from NC_059670.1 coordinate 5,986,667, forward strand.
TGTTATACGAACCAAGGAAAATTCTACAATTACAAATTATATTACAAAACTTTTGATACACAAATCAAAATTTACGGATAACTATTTGGTTCTACATTTAATTTAAAGTTAGAAATCATATAAAATAAACATTGAACCGCTATGTTTACAATATATTATTGATAATCCATCATAAACAGATTAAAACACTATTTAATAATATCGATTTATGAAATAATCTCAAATGATAAAAATACTTCGTTTTTAATTTTTAACGCCCTGATCTCAATATTAACGTTTGTTTAAAAAGGATCCTACCCAGCTTAGCCCAGCTTAATCTCAAATTAACACCATAACCGCTGGTCCTCAGCAAATACAATGTGATTCAAAGTTATAACACTTAATTACGAGTACATTCTGTTTAAGACCCCCCTGAATCGCGTAATCCGTTCTAATTTGCGACTTGTCAGGATAAGACCGTGATAAATTTCAACATATTCTTTATGGGATAAGCCCAGTGTAATTACATTTAAACTATTAAGTTTAATGTGTTTGTTTGGTCTAATGTTTCGTTTTAATTGGCTTTGTAATAATCATGTGCACCCCCTACCGATTAAGAGGCCAATAGAAATATTAAAAAGTTTTTTTATTTTATTTAAATGACACAAAGTGGACCTTATTAATTGTTAGTGTTAATTATTATTTTTTATTTATTTATATTGTCACGTATTTGTTCCGAAAGGGTAGCCGTGGATATCTCGCTGAATCCACTTCTATGATACAACTAGCTGCTAGGTACTTTTAACTTTTCCCTTCTCTATTAACACAACACCGTCTTCTACATGACCACACTACCTAGCAATCTCTTTCGTATCGTTGTCATTACGTCCTATTAATTATTCTTACTTTATGTATCGTCCTATTAAGTATAATTACATGAACATTAAGAGGCCGATGATACAATTTTATTGGTATCTTTAATTCACGATAATAGCAATGGTTAATTTTGTTTATGAGTCATATTTATATGTTTTTAAATTTCATATTTTGATTTCGTTTTTATATCATAAAGTGTTTATGTTTCTATACAATTCTATGAGTCTTGGACTCAGATTGAACTTCAGCATTCTGTCTGACACATATCGTAGATTTTTATTTAAGACATTTCGGTTTCCTCACGATGATTCATTGGTTGGCACAGACGGGGATCAATCCTATGACCTCAGGAATGAGAGTTACACGTTGAAATCACTAGGCCAACACTGCTCTCATTGTGTAATATTAATAATAAAGTTAATAAATACAAATATATCAGTTTTATTATATTTTTTAATTACTCTAAGCCAAAGAATGTATTTGTATTTTAAAGAGTTTATTTATTTGCTTGTACCCGTCAATATTAGGTACTCTCGAATTAAAAGTTTGTGTTTTTTTTCTAGTGTTTAGATAGTCCATTTCGAGAAAGGCTGAGGCTAAGGATAGGTCAAATGACGTGACAATACGAAATCATCAAAACTTTGCAATACAGAATTTACATTATTGAGAGTTTCCGCTGCGTAAACGGTACGATGGGATCCTACTTCTTTTTTCTTTCTTTTAGGTAATAGGAGGCAAACTTGCTCATCATATGGATTTTAAGTGATACCGCCACCCATGGACACTGACATTGACAGAAGGCTCGCAAGTGCGTTGCCGGCCTTAAAATACAGCGATCGTAAAAACAAATATATGTTTTTAAACTTACTATTATTTTTCTTATGGCAATCAATCAATATATTTAAAATAATATCTATATATCTAGCTAGAAAATAGCTCTTCCAATTTTTATGATTTCTGGATGTTTTTTTTACGATTTGGCATCAAAAATACTTAAACCTCAAATCAAACCCAACTTTTAAGGAACCTCATTTTAATAGCGTTATTAGTACTGTAATAGTCATTATGTGACAATCTTTGCATGATCAGATCTAGTTTTAGTTTAAAATCATTAATTTTTTGCATGCATGATGATAATCCTAAAAATTTAAATTTATCACAAGTATTCAATATTGATAAAAGTACTCCTGAAATCGTTTGTTTACGACAAATATCTTCGAAGATAGTTTCAAAATGACTCCGCAACCAAAAAAGGCCGAAAAACGCGCCGTATCTTAATCTTATGCGGATAAAATAGCGGGCAACAGCTACTGTGTCTATAAAAATGAAATGTTAAACTCCTATTACGATTTAAGTCTGCAGTTCTTTGTAAATCTTCACACTTGAAATCACCAGAATGGACAGATATTTTAGTATTAGAATTACGTGAGCAAAATACTGGCATTATTTCAAACGGACCGAGTACACATAGAACGAAATAGCTGAACACGGTTTGGGTGGAAGATGACAAAGAGTAGGGCGCGAAATAAAGCGGCGAATTCTCTATATTGTATTGCGGGTTTGAAACGGTATTTTGAGTTGGGATACAATCTAGATAAGGCATTCTATGAGAGGAAATTTGCTTTATAGACATTGTTATCTAAGTGTTTAAGACAATTTATTAATATATTGGATCTGACTTGACGATGGTTTCTAACTATACTCAAACAACGCGAAGTTTAAATTGTAAATTAACCATAAATATTTTAGTGTTCTACTTTGATTTGGTCCCTTTGGAGTGACTTATGAGATTTCAATTGCATAGGAACTAATTAAAGATTTAAGTTGCCTTGCTTCACGAATAGGTGTTGGAATACGGAACGGAAATGCACAGTGTCATAGGGACCAAACTTAATAAATTTGTTATTATTACCAAGTACGTTAAGAATATTATAAATACTGTAAATTTGTGTTGGAAATAAATTAATTAGTTATACAATACAATAAATAAAATGCGTTGAGGTCCTTCCGCCACTACTGGTTAAAAAAAAATCGAGCGAACAAAGACTATGCCATATATGAGATCGTTATAGAAATTTATAACCTAGCGATAAAAATTCTCTAAATATTAATTTTAATGAACTTCTTTAAGTAGACTGAGCTGGATTAGGACTAAATAAATTACTAAATCAGCACTGGCATGACGTGAAACGCTACCACCTTGGTACCTTGTACTTAATAAAATTTCCTTACGAAGGTATATTTGATTTAGGCTGTGTTCATACGACAAACGATGTATTTGTGAATCGGGCGCCGTGAGAATGAGCAAATAAACTTCACAGTTCGTTTACTGCCTTAAAGAAAGAAATATTTTAGCCCTCTACACATGGCATAAAGATATAGAAGACACTGCTCACACTTTTCTACTCAACTTGAAAGAGACAAAAGAATATTCTTCAAGAAAAGAGCGTACCAATTCTTGAAAGGCCGGCAACGCACTTGCGAGCCTTCTGGCAATGTGAGTGTCCATGGGCGGTGGTATCGCTTCACATCAGGTGAAAAAAAGAATACTCATTTACAATTCATAATAAATAATTCCAAAAAATAATTTAACATAACATTCGCAAACGAAACAATCTCGTCAATAAATTGATGAACGAATAAATAATAACAATCAAGTGAAACAACAATATACATTAAATTTAATTCCCTTAATAAAAGTTTTCTGCGAATTATTTCATAATAATCCTTTCATGAAATTCCTCTTTCAAATGGACGGGGTGATTACTAAGAATAATGTCCTGACCGCCATCATTACACCTGCAACGCTAAGTCCTTGATAGTGGTTACCGGTTTTATTATAAACGCTCTTTTCTAGAAAGTTTTACGATAAATTAGCTATAAAATACTAAGATTGAATGGACACAGAAGGACAAAAAGTTAAAACCGTCACAACTATTATAAAATATTAACATTATATATTTTAGCCGAGGATTGAATATAATAATCAAATATAAGGTTCTATATTATGTATCACACCGTATTCTCTTGAGTGGGCACGTTCCTCCAATCTACTTAACAAAATGTATCCTTTATTATAAGACCTACTCGAAAACTTTCGTTTCCTTTAGTGTCCCTTAAGTATATTTTGTATGAATCCGAGATTTAAAAGGTCAGCGTTACCGTCAGTAAAATTTTATTTTCGTGTAAAAGCCGTATTAATGTTTTCTAGATAGTTTTATTGAATTCGTCCTAATCTAGAATTTATTGCTTGGAATTAAGATATCGTGGGACATCAAACAGTCAGGCTAATTCCATTGGGTCATTAAGATGTTATTGATCTGTCTGAAAGAGATTACCAGGGGGAAATTCAATGAATACAAATACTTTGCTCTTGCATAAACCAAGGTACTATTATTAAAAGATTTTTAAGTACGACGTTATGCTAGCCGTAATTGTTTTACAGCACTACTTTATTTACTAGATTAGTATCTGTAAAGTGTTCACACACAAGAAAAACAGAAAGAAGAAGAAAAAGAAACTCAATGGACTGAATTAGTTAGTAAAAATAAAGCAAGTAGAAATATACATTAACAGCAAAGTAGCTTAATATTAGGTCCTTACATATGAAATTGGCATTTAGTTGTACTGACCATTTTGAACTTAAATATTTCCTCTTTGGTTAGCTATTCCAAATTCAAGTTTTACAATGTTGGCGTGAATTTGTTTTTCGAAAACCATCATTCATTTAATTTTCCCGGTTTATTTTTTTTCTTTGCTTTTCTCTATTAATAAAATGGAAAACATGAATTATTGCGTTAGTTAGGGCAGCAGACTAATCTGATAATAAGTGATATCGCTTCCCATGGACACTACCAGAAGGCCCGCTAGTGTATTGGTGGCCTTTAAATAACTATATTGAATATATATAATATACAATAAAAAGTTTTTAAATCATATTGATAAACTCATTTGTTTCGTTAACCTTACCATTGAAATTTGACGCGAGTTATATTAATTCTGATTTAGGTATTTACAATTTAACATTATGAACTTTAATTAAACTTTTAAAAGTGACATCTGAGTTGCAAATAGCGAACCATTCAAAAATACTTTGGAACACTTTGAAAGCATTCCGACGCATTGTAGCGTGACATTATCAGTTTCTGTCGCGATTTCTTTTCAAGTAATATTCAGGGGGAAAGCAGATGCTTGAGAATTTATTAGTTCAGACTTCAAATAAAAGTTACTTCACTTTCTCATTGAAGCAAACTGCAACTACTTGAGAACGATGTTACGTGCGCATTGTGCCCTGATTCGTTCATTATATCACTTAATTTTTCATTCTATTAACAGGAACTTGGAAGTGTTATTTCTGTATTAATATTAGAATTGTTTTAGTTAATACATACGGTGTAACGGTGGTTTTGTTCGTAATACAGAAGGCTGGCTACTGGTTTATAAAACTCCTTTATAATAGAACCGAATTCAAAGACAAAAAATAAATGTCGAATTGATAACTTCCTCCTATGTTTTTTGGAGATTGTTAAAATGGAGTAATTATAAAGACTTAAGTCTAGTATGTTACTGAAGAATGTATTCTGGTTCTTAGGTATATCTCTTGAGGTCGATCATTAAATGATTTTACTTGAAATCTGACTATTTCAAGCAGATTGAGTAGACTACCTACGTTAATAAACTTTACATGTTTACATGGTGATTTAGATCTCACTTTTTGGAAAACAGTATTTAAAATGAAACTAAATTAACTTCATAATTGAGTTTGTAATTAAGCTCTCTTTTGGTCTTTGATGTCTCAATTAAACGTTTATGTTATACAATGTCAATACAGGTACACTTGTTTAATTTTTAAATTACTAAAAATAGGAGAAATAGGATATTAAGGATATTAACAGCGTGTGTAATTAAACAAAATACGATTTTCATATTCTGGAGATAAATAAAACATAACATCGGCAAAGTATTGCCACATCTATTGAACCAACACAATACCTCCCCTGAAAATTACATTGGATAGAGAAAAATATTCTCCAGAGCACAAAGGAAATCCTTTACTGAGGTGCTTAAAATGAAGTCTCTTATTTATTACACTCCAGAAGGGCGTTACACACGGAAACGTCTTTGTTGTTTAAGAATGCTTAAAAGTAAGGAAAAAGTAGCCTTTTCAAGAATACCTCAAATAGGGGTATAAACTTTATTCGACTTTTTTGTAAAGAATTATCAACTTTTTACCAGGAAACTCTGAAATAATAAAAAGCTAATTAATGTTTATGTTCTACCAAAAGTGTATTAATAATTTAATTTAAAGTCCGCTCTTAGTATGTATACGTTTTACTTGTATCTGGTCCCTTACTTTGTTTGAATCTGGTAACTTATGAAAAATTTATTCCAGGGTAAAAATATTCGAAATAAACAGTTCGGAAACCACTTAAAGCCGATCACATACTTCAGTACTGAGCAAAACATTCTTCATATACAATAATATTAAATTATATTTACACTTTAAATAGACACAATTTCTATCTATCTCTATCTTTCCAACGATCTAGATCCTAGACTATTACTGCATTTCCATCCGGGCATAAATGATCAGATCACTGGTCTGATGTAAAACAGAGCAAATGCACTCGATAGATATTGTAGTTGTGATCAAAGTCGTGTAGATTGAGGAAATTTTTCCCTTTGATTCGATGTAATTATACACCTAACTGGAACCACTATAATTTTAAATAACATAAAAATTTCCCTAAAAATCAATCCGTATGTCATTTATGTATGCCAATTCTGATACCTAAATCAAAACTCAAAACTTGCTATTTGAATAATTTACTACGAGACTTAAGAGGCAATTAAAGTTCTAAAATACTACATTATTATTTAAAAAACAATTTTATTTAATCGAGCAGTGATGGCTCACTTAGCCTACAGCGTTCGACTCTCATCCCGTAAAACTACTGAAAACAACATAATATGTATATATATGTGTATTTTTGTTATTGTTATTTTATAGGTATGTTGTTAATTATATTATTTCAATTAAATAATAATAAAATTGACTGCAAATGTATGACGTTCATTCAATTGTATTGTTGGTCTTTTGTCGACTGTTTCAAAAGATCCAAGCGAGTCCATAGCAAACAGTTTACTGCTTTAAAACTTCCATTAAAGTAAATATTGAATGTACTTTGAAAAGTTTAACATATTTATTGGCATTTCATTCAATCAGAAATACAATTTAATTTACAACGTATATGAATAAAAATTGAATTCTATAAATATAAAATTCAATTTTCAAAATTTCTACACCGTTTGTTCGTATTTTACGTAACATTAAGCACTAAATTTGCCGTTTCAAATGATTGCAGAAACTGCCGTCATAATTCATTTGAATTTTTATCAATAAATACGAATAGTTCGTTATTCAACGACGGCGATTGTACTGATACAATAAAAAATACTTTTAAAAACGCAGCATTAAGCCATGTCGGGACTTTTATAAAGGTATATATTGATATAATAAATACTTGTTTTATAGTTTTTGGTCAGTTTGTTAGGTTTAATTAAATATAAAATATAAAGCTTTTAAAATGTAAAAGTTCCGCGCACCTTTATCTATCATATATGATAAGGTGCATCGTTCATATACCTAGATTCAGGTTATGTAATACAATTTATTTATTAATACTTGTATTTAAATTTAATCAAACTAACACGTTTCATTAATTTAGTAACCTATGTTACCCTAGTTTATTTAAGTATCCAAGTACGAATAAAAAGATCAAAAGGCAAATTGATATAGTGAAATAAATACCAAAAAATATTTCATGAACACCTCTACACGCTTTTGAAGATTAAAATAATTTTCGTATCTCGTTCTAGGTTACGCCAGCATTACCAGAATGCTGGCGTAACCTAGAACAGATATCATTTTTCTCATAAGATGTCTAAGCAACTTTCAAAACAATTAATATATTATATACTCTCTTTTCAATGAAGCACAAATACAATTTGTTGACAACAAAAGAGCCAGTAATGACTTTAGTTTAAACATCGCCATATTAATTATTTGGTTTTTGTTAATGTACAACAAATATATTAAGCTACTTGTAAAACCCGCAATAATAACTTTGACAGCAATCAAAACTAGATCACGAATTAATACCATTTGGAATATGGGTATCTATAAATTATTAATTGGCACCTTTATCCCAAAGCAAAGGAAACCAATTCCTAAACCGAAATTTAAAGGGAATAAATTAATATTGGAACGAACAAATTAAATTCGAAACGTTCACAAGTTATAATTCATTTACATAAAATTTAATATATTAATAAATTGAATGAGACAAAAACGAGGACGGAAAATTTGTTCTTATTTTTTTAAATAATTAATATAAATTTATAGTCTTTCCTGTCCTTTATCTACCAAATCTAAAATTAATAATATTTATAATACAAACAAATCTTAATTAATTGTTTTAAGAAATATTTTTAATTTAATTGATTTAAATAGCTAGTCTCTTGTAGTTAGCTAGACAATTTTGAAGACAAAATACAAGCAACTAACAAAATTTTATGCAAAATATAACAGATGTTTGTTAAAAAACTATAAATGTAGTTAAAAAATCATATTTCAACATAAATATACGCCTTATAAACTTACCATAACAATGCATAAAAACTTTTCACATCACAAAAGTAATTTTCAATTAAAACAAAGCTATTTAGATGCAAATCAGTTTTCACAATTCCCACCAACAAATACGTATTTAGATGACGTATGACGTAACGTCCTTTCGCGGTGAAGTTAAAAGTACAACTGACGCTCACCGACACTCTAGGAGCGGAAATTCTCTCTCAACGTTCCAGCACTGTGTCATAGAATTCACTTTTGTATGTAAAAATTTGAATTTCTTTCTCCCGAGTTAAATAATGACCCATTTGTCATTAATTCTCGATCATAATATGTTAAAGTTGTAGGTTATGTTTTAGTAATGTTATAGTTTTTAATAACATAATAAAGTGACGTTGCAGACTAAGACAGATTTTAAGTAAAGCGTCATTGAAACTAACAGTTTGTGTTAATAACTTAGCGATAACTTATGGTCTGGAACTCATCAAAACCCCGTCCGCTAGTCTGACGTTCTTGGTTACCATTGTGTACGACGTCACAATGACCTAGAACTTTACCATTCATCGCCAAAAATATTATTCTTGCCATTTGACCCATTTCTATAAAAAAGTAAAGGTTTCCCCTTTTTTAATATTTCTTAAAAAGCTTATTTTAAAAATCGTACACAATACTTTATGATTATGACATACAATCTTTTAAAGTAATCCTCGTAAAAATGAAGTGATTAGACTACCGCTAAGAAGAGATTTGGTAAAAGCTTTTAAGAATAACTAAGTGACCAATTTGTTGTTGTTATTTTTACGTTTTTTGTATTTTTTACTTACGATAACGTACTTTATATATTTTATTGTAAAGGAAAATAAAAAAACAACAAAAAATCCGTGGTTGATATCTAGCGTTACACCATCAAAAGCGCGCCTATTTTGCGAGTAAAAAACCTTTGACTGTTGTTTGGATCAGGGTCAAGCTTAAATCTCTGGCTTCACAAAGAAGAAAATGAAGCTATTGTTTAACGAAAGCAATAGAAATATTTTCATTATTGACTTATTGTAAAATTATTTTCATTGCCCAAATACTTTTCAGTACTAAAGTTTTTTACGTTTGCTATGCCTATTATGAAATATCTGGTTTTACTAAAACCATAAGAACAAGGTATGAGTACTTTTACAAATGGAAATATTTTAAATGTATTAATATTTTTCTCAATCCTTTTCTTTCCTCTATGGATTGCTACGACCTTACACTTTATCAGGAGCTCGTAGCACAGTCGTAGCACGTCCGTAGCGTACTGTAGAGTTCCTTCCGCGGTGATATTGTTTGCTATAGTCACTTTTTAACTTATAATTTGAACAGTTTGATTTTTGTCTACCTTAAATATAAAAATTGTCTCAGATATACATCCATTATGTTTTAAATAAAAAAGAATGAAAGTACTTAATCTAAATAATATAATAAATAAATAAATAAAATAATTTACTAAACTAAATAATAATTTAAACATCTATACATCCGATTAATTATATCCGCCATTTTATGTATCATTACGTTTAAACATGAGTCCAATGTTATTTAATAATTTCCCATTAAGTTTTTCTATCCAAAAAGTGGCTAGACCACCAAAACGAGAAACTTCCAGAACTCCCTATCCTGTGCCAACTCCCACGAATAGCTGCCCTAGTCTGAAGAATTAATAATTAATAATGCTTAATTAAACTAATATTATGTTAATTGGTGTTGGCCTAGTGGCTTCAGCGTACGACTCTCATCCCTGAAGTCGTAGGTTAGATCCCCGGCTGTGCACCAATGGATTTTATTTCTATGTGCGCATTTAACATTAGCTCGCACGGTGAAGGAAAACATCGTGAGGAAACCGGCTTGCTTTAGACCCAAAAAGTCAACGGCGTGTGTAAGGCAAAAAGGCTTATTACCTACTTGCCTATTCGATATTAAAATGATCATGAAGATACAGAAATCTGAGGCCCAGACCTAAAAAGATTGTAGTGCCATTGTCTTTTTTTTTTAAATGTTAATTGGTACATCGCGCGTACTAATTTATGTGATGTAGCTTAGCAATTGTAAAAGTATTGATTATATAATAATTATTTACATAAATGTGTTTTAGAGCAAAGCCTTGTATAGGCGTTTTGTAACTTTGCATTAAAATTTTACCTGATTGCGTTTAAATACTTTGGAAGGTGAAAATTCAAGCGGGCCTCGCAATTAGATTAATAATAAGAAAACGCCTTTGACCTGCTCTAAGTTCGCTAATTACTTAGAATTTATCCAATTTTTAAGTTAAGTGGCCTTAAAGATATTACGAATCTTGCTTGATCTCTTTTACCAAAAATTTTAACTCATAAAATTTACATAATAACAGAATTTTATTTCTTTCCTTTTATTCCTTCCGCGCCCTTTCGGGTGTTTAAGCTACTGAAATTTATAGAATTACATAATAATTGGGAAGTATTTATTTAGAATACTTAATATTGAGTACGAGAGAGAATTGAGAGAAAATATTTCTGTATATATTATTTTTAATTTTTTGTTAAGTGTAATCTTACTTAGAACATTAAACTTTGAGATATGAGAAACTTTTATTAAAATAGCATATTATATGAATAATTAATTAATGATAATATTTATTTATCGTGGATATTAAAGATTTAGATTACAGAAGAACAACGTTCTAATATAAAAACGAAACAATAGAGGCATTTGTTGTTGATTCAAACCTATGCCAATAAAATAATAAACCTATATCTCGCGTAGCCCAAAAAAGTAACAAAATATTACGTACTAAGCCTTCAATCGAATTACGAAATATCGGCAATATTCAGTTACCGGTACGACACGAAGCAATCAGACAAAATTGGGCCGACAAGCGCCACGGGTTTCAACTTAATTGTTTTTATTATTCACATCTCTTTCGTTTTTTGGTTCTACTGTTAGTATTACTTAACGTTTATTGTGAAACATTCGACAGATAGTGTAATTTTAACTACTTGAGAGTATCTATAGTATGTATTAAGAATTTATACGCTTAGAGTGCTCACCTTTTTATCGACTCCAAATAACCCGAAGAAGAATTCGATTTGTTTTTTTTTGTATGAAAACAAAGATAGCGGAGCTTTATTGATCTTCTGAATGAACTTGGTGATGAAGCCTTCTGTTCACGAGTGATTTACTTACAATATTTTATTTTAACGTATTAGGGAGTATTATATGAGCATATAAAAGAGCTGTTAGCTTAGTAGCTTGAGCGTTGTGGTGAGGTCAAACGTCCGTATCGCGTATGCGAACCAATAGACTTATCATTGCATTGTGCGCAAGCGAAGGAAATCTTTGTGAGGTAAACTGGTTTTAGAAAAAAACACGGACGAAACAGAAGGTTCGGCTATAATTAGACTATGAATTATTAAAAAAAAGTGTAAAATGTGCGAACATTTTAAACCGAATCGAATGTCCACGATCAAAACATCTCAAAAGCTAATTGTATTAACGAGTGAATAGCGTTTGATTGGAGCACAGCAGGAATTCGGCTATAACACATTTGTAAGCCTGTTATTTGTCATTAAAATAGTGGAACGATAATTATCAGCTATTTTGTTAGTGGACGTTGAGTATACATCAGATTACAAGCTCCCATTTTAACTCTCATTACACAATAAGGGAGCAAATATTTTTATTGTTTTATTCAAATTTATGTTCCTTTTAAAGCCTTATTTTCTTTGATTTTTGAATTTAACATTAAGTTTAATTTACAATTACAATACCTACGAAATAAAGAAGAACCATGTCATTATATTATTTGTTCTCCCTTATTTGTAACGCCTTTGTGACGAATTAATAAAAACAAAACGTAATTTTTAACTGCTCTTTTTATTTATTTATTATGTGGCCTAGAACAAATAGTTTGTTAGTGGTACGGCCTATTGTCCTAATCATTATAGAAGTTGTAGAAAGTATTCAACTCGAACTTCTTAATACAGTAAATTAATAAACCTAATATATAAGCATACTAAACTCTATACCAACTGCTAGAAATTCGGCTCATTAGCGCAAATCCAGCGAATAATTATCCCGTAGCTTCAAAATACATGAATAATGAAAGGGGCTTATCTTCAGTGGATAATTTCATTAGAACTTACTTTACAGCGCCGACGTTGATTGATAACGAGGATATAATATATAGAGGTATTGTTGGGAATAGTGTAAGAGACGTGGAATAAAGAATTTCATTTTGTATGTTTTGGGAATCAAAGTACATAAATGCTAGGATTAAATACAGCTTTTCACGCGAAACGTCGGAAAAAAATTAGAATTATGTAAATAACTATAAGTTTTAATAATAATACATACATGCTTTAATCCGTTCAAAAAGTGTTTTTCTTAATGTGTAAAAGCTATTTTAACAAAAGACAATACTATGGTTAAACGTATGAATTAATATTTTATGACACTCGGTGAGAAAATGACATTACTAAATAAAAGAAGTATTCACTAATATCCCACACATAAGCCTTCTAAAGTGAATATATTTTTTTAAAGAAATTATATTCGTGTATATTTAACAATTTCAATTTATACTTATACACTAAAAAGTACATGTGTACAACGCAATCATGAAAACGCTTGAATAAGTATGAACTCTTTGACACGTTGATTACTTATTTTAATATCAACCCTTAAACTAGGGCTTCAATTCTCTTGTTTTATGAAATATGGCTTTATTCATTGACACTGATGGTAATTTATCGAAATGTCAGCGACACCGGCCGCTCGCGGTTTTAACTCAACGTCTAGCTGATCGGTTTGATCGAAATGTACTGAGTATCACTCCCGACGACCTTTAATATTAATTATTGTCGATATAAATAAGTAATAACCTTAAATTATGTTTGTTTTATTATTAGATTGATGTGGAGTTCACTATTCAATAGGCATGTAGCAGTCTTTTAGTGCTCATTATCACCTTCTAAGACCGGCACAAAGCCAGGACTCTCTTGACTGGACATTAAATATTTAATGAAACAGGGGCAAAGTTTATTGTATATATATAATACAACAGAGCCACAGAGTCGTTTATGTTTAAGAATAAGTCCGCTAGTCCTATTTATTTATATATTCAAGAAATATACCTAACAGACACATCACAAACACAAGGTATAATTTGAAAAGTGTCCATAAATTGTTTCATGGATAAGAATGAAATGTTATTAAAGTAAGGGTAAAACATAACTAATGTGAAAATAAATATACTTACACCAAACACATGAAGATATAATAACAACAATCAAAAGACTACATACATACACAACTCTTAAAGGACCTTCGGGGAAATAGCTTGCCTTAGAGTTAGTTCGAGTGCATCTCGACATCGAGGTGCTCTGGGAGAAACTTTGACGTGTTACCACATTAATAACTATGCGAAGAATTAATTTTAGAATTGCAACTACTAAAGTTACGTGTAAATATTTTCGCCAAAGCCTTGCCGAAATATGTTACCTTATTAAAATAAAACAAAACTTCTTACGCAGAATATTCAGATTTCTTGCAGAGTAATATGTGTAAAGTTTCTTTAACTTATGTCTCTCAGTCTATTACTACTTAGTATATCTTCATCCCCTGAAGGTAAATCTCTAAAAAAATAACGCATCTGTTAAGTCGGTCAAAAACAAGATATAAGAAAACATTGATAAAAAATTGCTTACTTTTATGAATTGAATTGAATCATTATCATTATTTTGTATAATACAAAGAAGTTAATAGATTTTTTTTTAAAAAATCGATAAATTATTCGATAGATTACACAGTTAACCAAACAATTCACGTAAAGGTTGTGCGCTGCCACAGTTTCTCTTCTATGAGTGGAAGACAGATAAATGAGTCACAAGCCAAACGCCAAGTCCGATCGTGCCTGTCTATCGCTTGTTCCGCGCTCTCAAGATTTGCACGCTCGGCTCAGGTGGAACGTTACAATGAGTCATGTCTTTCACGCGTGCACCCCGCGTTCATCGATTTATAATCCAGGGTACAACAGAGGTGAATTGTAATAAAGAATTAATAGGAGTTAAAATATGTAAAGTTTGGTGCTTAGAATTTAATATAATTTTTTATAAATAAATTTTTAATAATATTGAGTATTACCTATTAAGTGTCAACAGTAGTTTTAGAAATGTTATCAATTTTACTATACCTTTTCATACAGTGTTATATACTAATAATATAGGCATCGTATCGCGTGTATTCTGCGTGTTTATTGTTGCTGACATCTTATTGCACTTTTTGACGCACTTGATTTGACTTGTAATAATATAACATACACTACGTACCTTTTTAAAAAACAGGTTCCTTCACTTTGCAAGATGTGGCCAACCAGATAATTAATGAATTTGCCGAGTTCTCCTTTGTTGTAACAAATAAACAAAGGAGTTAAAATTGTTCAAATAAATACCTACAATAACTACTACTACTACTACTACTCTACTAAAGAAGTGGAATGTTCAATACTGAACACTTTTACTGATACATCTAGATTAAGCGTAACTATCCTTCCAATCTTTAGTATGAACTCAGCTCGTTTAACGATGGTGGCGTAGAAGGCTTCAATTATAATAATACTAAAACTTTATTAATTAAACCTTATATCGTTTTCTATTGTTAT
This sequence comes from Pieris brassicae, assembly GCF_905147105.1. Classification (NCBI taxonomy): domain Eukaryota; kingdom Metazoa; phylum Arthropoda; class Insecta; order Lepidoptera; family Pieridae; genus Pieris; species Pieris brassicae. The sequence goes on from NC_059670.1 coordinate 6,001,819, forward strand.
TCTATTTTAAAGATGATATAGTAAATTCATTTTTGCGACTACCCCCACGTCGTATACACCCAATCCTGGTCCGAAATTGCAGGTTTGACTATGTAAATAATGCTGCCCAATTCAATCATCTCAAAAAGAGTTCTGGTAGTGTGAATTTGCCTCCTGTACAGTTTGTTAAGTGTGTGGATCTACGCGCTATTCCCATATAAATGGGAATATAAATTCTTTACAATTGTCCTTCGGACGAAAGTTTCTTCTTCGAAAAGGCTTCTCAGATGAGTAGAAAGAAGCCCACTTAGAAGAACATACAAGACTCAGATGGTGGAGCGCGTGATTTTAAAAATGCCTTTTGACCGTGTAAGTCACGTTATCCCTTTGTATAAATTTCACATCCTTTAACATGATTTGAATAATATTAAAAAAAACTGTTACTAGGCTGTCGTTATAGGAGGCTTCAAACCAGCGACAGTGATCTTTTCTCGCTTAATAACAAAAGTAACTCTTCCCGTCATTTATTTTTTCATATTGAGTTTTTAAAGTAAAGGCTTTCTACAAAAATTAAATAAAAAAATATCAGAATGTAGTCAGATAGACTGACACACATGAACACGTGCACACACACGCTTACGCATGCGACAGACACACTAATATTTCCTAATATATATGCGATCCTGGCATGTTCTTTTTATGCTCATTTGGATACGTATTTTTTTATAAATACCGTTGATACCTAAATAAATTATTATGGCGAAATAGAGAATGTTTGCAAAAGTATAAAAAGCAAAATGCCAATTCATGGTAGACAAAAAACACTCAATCAATCTCAACAGCGATATATTAGGCGAGAAATAAAGCCTTAACTTTGATACAGTGCCAAAATGCAGTGTTACTTAGATTAATTAGATTAGACAATTTATCAAAATATATTTAGTGAGCAAAAACTACTGAGGCTGAATATTTTCCTTAAAGGCGTGATTTTGCGAGCGATGAGATTAGAATTATTTATTAAACATTAAACATTAGTTGATCCCAACGAAAGCTTTTAAATTTTCATATGCTATTTTTAATTTTTGCTTATTATTGCGATTCAACAATGCTTATTGCATTTATCTCACACATTATTTTTCGATATATTAATTTTTTGTTATATTTATATATTAAAATATATTAATTTAAACTTTTTTGTTATTTTTATAAAAAGATATTTCCTTCTTTGAGCGGATAATCAATATTAATTCCTTGTGTTATAATTTTAATCCTATTTTTCATGCACTTACATCGTATGCATAATGCGTTGCCTGTAAGTGATTACGTAGCGTAAAATCCCCTTGCATCTAGCTTATAATTAGATTGACGTGATTTATATTTATTATGTACAAAAAACATAGAAATATAAATGTATAAAACAACATACAAAATTGGATTACGCTAACAGAAAGACCAAACTCTAACAACTAAGAGACTCTGACTCATATGAAGATAATAAACATCGTAAGGCAAATAAGTGCGCACATAATGGAGTTACCTCGCCCTAATATTTGAAGAATTCTTCAATAACAGGTAAAAGAGATATTATATTTTTGGCTGATTGGTAAATGTTGTCTAATAAACTAATACCTAATGTTCATTTATTGAAACTTCTTTGCATGTATAATAATATAATTGCCATAATTAAATGAGAGGGGAGGGCAACTGGTGGCCTTTTCGCTTTCGAGCGATCTATTCCAGGCAACCACCGTGAGAAAAAAAATTAAAGTGCAAAAATACCAAAGACATATAGTTATTTAGTCAAAACTAATGGAAAATATAGCAATTAAAACATATGTAAACAGTGACCAGGACAACATGAAAAAAAGTGACACATGCATCACGATAATTTTACTTCAGTTTCACATCATTAGTACGAAGGTTAAGGATACGATGTGGACAGGTAATGTTTGGCATGGTTATATATTAGTCAGTCTACCTCTTTAATATAGCTATTGTTTGAGCGACACAATTAACTTATGCATCTCTATAAGTAATCTAGACTATAATATAATCCGACGAAGTCCAAAAGCGGTGTTTTTGCTGAGCTACGAACAAAGGATATAAGCAATTTAATTATATTGGATTCTTTGTACGTTAGAAGCAGGTTCCTTTGAAAGGTCGCTCCGAGTTCCAATTTAAGGAAATTGCGTCTCCAAAGATGGCGGTTAAACGTCGCATCGTTTATTTGATTATCTTGTGGTAGTGTTTAAGTTTAGTCAATCGGATGCGACTTTAAGACAATCTTTTTGTTTACTACGATATCTGTTTTTCTCAGAATGAGTTGGAAAAATTTACTTTATTTATTACTGTACACTGCAACTGTCCGACAACAGTCATAAAATCCACGGATGTCGGTGTAAACGTTTCCTCACTTCAGCACCACGCCACACCAACTGAGACAGATTTGGGAAGACTGAAGGATGAATGAAAAATTTTGATTTTTAATACCAATATAAATTGTTACTAGTTTAAGATAGTTTGTTGTTAGGCTTCTGCTATATATTAATAAATAAATATTGAAAAATGAATTGTACCATTACAATATATATAGTATAGATTAATGTTAGAAAAATTGATAAAGTTTTATGTAAAGGACGTCTTCGTCAAATATTTACATCAAAGCTTTTAGCCTTATACCGTTAGAGGCACTAAGCGTTTCACGTAAAAAAAACTTTTTTCTTCTTTGTACTGGCAAGTGTAAATTACGCACATTAACAAAATTCCATTGGTGCACAGTTGTGATTCAAATGCACTACTCTAGGGTTGGGAGTCGTCAAGGCACTAAGTAACCATTACTCTTACGTTTCAGTTAAGACAAACGTTAAGGAGTAAATTCGGAAGAAGTTAAGAGACAAAATAGTGCAAATTCAAAAAGCGGCGGCTTTCAAGTGAAATGAATTACGTAAAGGGCACAACAGCTGTTTCCGTCGACAGATGTTGTCACACCTGTGTCAAATTGCAATGCGACTTGTTAGGTTTATACTGTTTTCTCTACACGTCTCTCTTGGGCTTAGCAGAGCTTTAATACCCATTTGCACTAAACTAAAGGCATTAGGATCTTCGCTGTGAGCTTTTCCTATTCGGACAGAACAGTAAGGGAATAATTGAGAAACGACGTATTAGTAAAACATCAATTACTGGGTCTATCTTTAAATCGGGAATCGGTTTAGGTGTCTAAATAGTTCATAGGTAGAATTATATATCGAAGTGAACCTTCATGAAAAGAGTGTACCCTGGTAGGTCGGCAACATACGCGTTAGACCCAACATTGCAGGTGTGGTCACTAGACAAAACCAATTATATATATATATATATTATTGTGTGCATTGTGTGCCTTATTGTAAATGAGTGTTAAAGGCGTTAAATATATAAAATAAAAATGCCTCCAGTCATTATTTAATCGCTATCAATTATTTATGAGTTTATTGCCAGTTCTTCTCTTCCGTCCCACCCCTTTGATTTGAGAACTGGCAGTAATTGTAAAATTAGAAGCATTTATATTTCCTTTTTGACGTTCGTAAGTGTACATTGTGTTACCTATATGAATAAATGATTTTGAATTTTGAATGACCAACGACCAACGACCAATGACCTTTGTGCAAGGCGATCACTGCAATCGTATTTTCTTTATCATCCCATTCCACAATGTAATTTGATAAAAAAAACAAAAAAAAAAATATATGAAATGGCGCAAAATCTAAATAACTTTCTAAAATAAAGGTGATAACTTTAAAAAAATGAAACGTTCCAAATTTAACATAATTAAAAAATTGAGAAAAAGAAAAGTTTTGTGTTACAGTATTTATGGCCAGACTAGTTATATTACATACTTTACCGTTTACATACTTTATTATTTCGTCGTAAATTTTTATAGTTTCTTTTTTTGCAGAATTAGAAATATCTTTTGTTTTTGTTAAGTTCATGAATATAAACGCCTTACCCTTGCCTTACGCTGTAGACAGACAGCTAACTGATACAAGCAAGACTACGTCGTCTTCAGAACATATTTAATATACGTTATGCGGAAGTAACATTTAATCCTAGGTTTATCCAATCGAAATTCCTGAAGATAATTTCTAGAATTGCAGAGAATACTTTTGGCGAAATAAAGTCATCATGACATACACTTTTTTTAATTCTTCTCCTGTACATTCGTATTTTATTTGTAGCGTACAAGTGTGTTTGTGTTTCAAGAGCCATCCAGATAAAGTAATGTTCAAGAGTGACAAAAACATTATTAAAGTCTACAAACCTGGGGTAATTATGTTTGTCATATTCTTTGTATTTGGTTGTGGTCATAAAGACTTCAGTATTAATGACATTAAATAATTTGGTTAAATTTTATGATTACTTCATTTTATACAATTAAAATAACAATGAAACTATGCATGTAATAATGAAATTAACATACTCTATTCCTTAACGTACACTTAACATCAACAGTACTGCAAACTGATTGCAGGAATTTCATACAAAAACGACCGCTTATTACTACACAAAGCCAATTATCTCGTTCACAACGAAAATAATTGTATGAATTATCAAAACCGTAGCACATTGTTACAATCCGGTACGTAGTTGCAAGAATTGCCACCATTAAAATAAGCTTTAAAATAATCCCCAGTAGTTCTAAAGAAATAGTACTCGGAACGCTTCTTGAATTTCGTTGCCAGATGTGCACTAGCAGTTGAATTCAAGTTGACTTTTTTAAGTTAGAATGTCGAATTGACGTTTATATTTTCAGTAGGAAGTGTATTTAATGTTATATGCCGAAAGCTTACATTAGTTTCTAGAAAGAATTATAAAATGACAACCACAAACTAAGCAATAAATAAATTCCCTATCAAATATTTACACCAACAACCTTTGAGTAAGATACTGCAGACCGACTACTTACCCGATTGTGGATCTAGAACCCATACTCCGTAAGCACCGATACAACATACCTAGAATCAGGCACCCGAGAGGTATGTGCACTTAAGTTGAATACCTAAAGTGAACTATCGTATCTATAGTCCTGTATGGGTCATCTCTGCTTTTGATTAATTTCATTCTAAAGTCTTCAAATACAATATAAAGGTATCAGAATTGGAATCCCATATTTGGCACAATAAAGTGCGAAACCATGAACTGGTAGTTCACAAAGCCAAGACGTAATTTGTTAAAATGTTTATTATAAAGGAAGACCCGCAAATGCGGCGTACAAAGGGATCTGAAAGTTTGTTTATTATTTCCGCTTAAGGTCGCCCCCAAATATTGTTTCACAATTGTCAAGTGAAAATAAGCTTTGTTAATATTTTACAATCAATTCGTTCCAATTCGTTTTCCGAGACTTTGTATTGTTGATGTTTATATTCTTTTGACTCGAAACGAAAATAAAAACATTGGCAATATACATAATTCACTTCGTATATTATGTGTGAGTGTGTGCTGCTGTCAACCAATCATAAAAGTGCTCTTTTCTTACGTTCGTTGTCTTACACTCTCACCACCCAATGATTTATATTTAACGAATACAAGGATAAATAAAACACATATGTATTACTGTAACCATTGTAATCCAAAATAGCTATATCTAGATTGTAAAGCACTTCTAGCGTACCGCCTCCTGATTTTCAATGAGTCGCTGTGCAACATTCGCTCGGGACTTGTCCGTGGGGATATTAGATCTGGACACCTGGAAGAAAATACGTGTAAACAGGCAATAAATCTCTCAGGCTCTGCTTTGTCCTTAAAAGGGTAAGAACCAGAGTCGTCTATATGTTTTGACGTAAGGGAATACATAGCACTAAATATAACTTATAAATATTACTACAAGTAATCTGTAAGGAAGCTTTAAGTTTAAAAACTTTTTATTTTTAATTAAATGAAGTTCTCATTCAGAAAATAGCATCTTATTGTTTTTAATCATTAAAATAACAATGAGCACAGAGAAAAGCATTTGAATTTTTAATTGTATTTATCCAGAAGTTAAAAAGTCGACGACGACTTTATGATAAGAGTGTTGTACACTATATTACAGTATAATATTGTCTAAACATTCGTATTCCTTATAACTTATGAATTTGACAGTAAAATTATAAAGAAGATATTTCATAAATATCCACTTCATATCATGGATAAAGGACAAGAATTGGCGCTTAAACTATTTTTTTTTATTTCAGGCGTACAAAAGAATTGTGTCTCTTTATGCTGTAGACGAAACATAACTGTTACTTGCAAATATCTATCGTTAATACTTATTAAAAATATCAAATACATAACAAAAATAAGCTTAATCAAATACTTAACACAAATTAATATGGTTTCTTTTTTGTTACAATTTTTTTTAGACCTTATCTATCTATTTATTTATAAAAAAATGAGGGATAAGTATAAATGTATAGTTTTAGTATTATGTGCACACGCCTTTATCCCTAGAGACAAAACATTTTCTTCTAATGAGAGCTAAAATGCAACCCATCAAGTTGATTCAATGTGACCCAAGGGCTGATTATGCAAATTGAAGATTTAACAAATGACTAACATAAGGATCTATGCATTTGGCATTTTTGTCTTTAGGTTCCTTCATATTTATATAAACTTAGTTCTCTAATTTGATTAAAGTTATTCAATTAACATAAGTAACTCTGACACTCCACGAAATTATTTTTTAGTCTTAGAAGCAATTTAGTTTTAGAAGCAATATATAAAACCTCATTATGTATTTGTAATTATATAAGTGTATATTGAAATGTATAATTATAAGAAAAATAATAATATTCATATTTACGACCTTCAGCGCTCGTCATTAGTCACGATTCTCTGTAATACTAAGAATTACAAACGAAATTATTTAAGGAATATTACTTTCAAAATAACATGAGAATTCAAGTTAAATAGCTATTTAAATTTATAGTGTATTAAATATGATTACTTCCCGAATTAAAATGACGTACCACAAAAGATACAATTTCTTAAATAAAATAATTTATTTGCCTAGGAATTAGTAAATATCATTATACATGATAAAAAAACCCGCAATTTATAATTATAAGCAATTAAATAATTACTATGTTAGTATGTCAAAAGTTATTTTAACTTATAGAGAAATAACTAACCAACTAAATTATTTCGCCGTTAGTAAAGTTTCGTACTAAAGTGCTTACTTATATATTTCCTTTGTTATAAAGTTATCATTCTTGCATCGAGCTGACCACTGGGTCCAGTACTTGAAGCCTTCGCGATGGAAGATGTTCACTGCGCATGCTGTGTCATCCCTAATGTCATCGTCTAACAAAGCTGGATAAAGAAAGACAAGGATTAATGCGTTTTGTTTTACGTTACTGTGTAAAATATTCTGATTTTGGCCATAATAGAGGAATTTAAAGGATTTCAATCGAAATGGCATTTTATACTAGAGATTGAATTTCAAGATTAATAAACAAATTTTCCTATGCAAAAAAAGTTTTTTACTGCTATAAATTACAAAACATATAACCTATATTTAAATATACGAATATCGTTTTGCGACGGAACGATAAATAAAAGCCTTATTTGATCGTTATTATACTTCATGACACCTTGGAGCGTTATTGAGCAGTACCAATTGTTTTTACTTCGACATAATAGGAACAACATCTATACCGAGATGTGGTTTCTATTATGAATACTTTGAGTATTTATTAATGATTCAAAAGATACTGAGACTAAGATGACAGCATTTTTGTTAATTAGGTACCATATATAAGGGCAATGCCCTGTCGATATCAATACGTTCGAAAGGTTTTGAAGGACCAAGGGCAGCGGTTTCATTTAAGTCAAGGGATTACTGGACATATTATTTAATATATTTCACGTAATATTTAATTTATTGATCTTATTACCCAGATAGATATTTAAATTATCAAAATACTTGTTGCTGATTTACAGAATCCATGACTGAAATGGAAATTATGAGTGCAATTATCCCTGTAAGATAACAATAATACAAGCTAACTTAAAAGGTATTCATTATCTATTCAAGTATTAGAATGCATAAAATATTACGTATAGTAAAATATTAATATATTCCAGAATTATTAACTGTATTGACAGACACAATAATGACTAAATATTAAGGCAAGTGGTGGTTACGTGAGTTATGAAACCTTTATGTTTTTTATACACTAGTAAATTGTAACATAACATTCTCTTTTCTGTCAATGCCCAATAGGTCGACTACGCTTATATTATTTATAGGTAACAGATGTATTACCTATAAGAACCCAACAAGAAGTCTAGTTAGTGTTTTGATAATCCAGCTTCGTAACCCCAATATCCCTAATTTAGCGTTAGTTATATGCTCAAGTTTTAAACGTTAAAAGCCAGTTAACACCCAGTTCCAAAGAGTTTCATTTATTTGAACGTTCCACAACTGCAACCGAACTTTACTCGTCCAAAATAACATATATTTTGATTCGCATTTTATAGTTTAACAAATCACTACAGAAATTGTATGACTTTTAAACGCAAATTATCATTATTATCTACGACAGATACTAGATTTTTAATAGGAGATAATATCTAGCTCAGCTTAAAGGAAATTAGTTTATCATCACAGTCTAGAAATTGTATTTGAACTACATTGTGGAAACCACTTCCCCCGTAATATAGTTAGCCTGGCTGCAATAGTTAGGCGACAGTTATTCTAACTATATTATATTATGCATAACGAGCAGTCGTTATTCATGCGATATTAGGTTTGAGGCACATCTTGGTACGGTGGCCAAATTATTTTGTAAGAACAAACTGGTACACCAATTATTTAGTTATTTATCTGATACTATAACAGCCTTTGTCTATGTTGTTAATAGTAATGCGAAAAAATAAAACTCTATAAATTACTGTATAAAAATAATTTCTACGTCTGAAAATTTGGTAATAATGGGGAATAAAAATTGGAAGTCCAAAATTTTATATGGAATGATTTACTATGAATTCCAATTTTTTTTGACATACCACCGGAGTTGAAGCGCTAAGCTAATTGAAAAAATTAAACACTAAGAGAAAAATGCCTCTTAAATAAAAATATTATAACTGATTATACTGATATGAAAATAAGCATAGTAACTTTTGAATTAGGCCAACATAATCTCTGTTATTAAATGTGTAAATAAACAGATATTGTTTTAAGACCATTCCCAAATTTCATTTCAATAAACAGGCAACCTCAACTTGATTTGAAAAATATAATACGACCAAAAAGCACTTGTTCACTTAGTATTTTACTAGTGGTACTTGACCGTTGTAAAATTGCCGCGAACGTAAAATGCGCTCCATAAAACTCTACAATAGACCTAGGGAAAGAAAGACATTTTGTTTATACAAAATTGGTTCTTAAAATATCAGTCTAAGGGCTAAATTCCTATATATCCAGCCAGTAACTGTTGTCGAACCTTTATGCCTGAAGGAACTTACTTCGTTTATATTTTATTTGTTGCTTATAATAATACTACTTCGTACCACTTTTTGATGTGTATAAGTAGCGTATGAATACAAAAATATATATTAAATAAAAACCACTAAACGAACTTGTTCAAAATGGAGACTTAGACATTGCTTAACATGGGGTGTGAAAGTCAAACCAAATAATAAATGTGCGTTTTGTTTCTATGATTAGACTTAAGGTGCGCTTGACCAATAACAATCAAACGTACCGTTCCATTGTATATTTTATTGTTTTACGTTACATTATTAGGCTTTTCATTAGGCATTATTTATCTTTGGGTAAAAAACTTACATTCGCAAGCAACATTACACTCGCCACCTTTCTTCCCTTCACGACACCACCGACTGGGAATCTGTGAACGAAAATTATAATTATATTAACACTTTAATTGATAACGATTAGAAGGTATTTCTTATTCGTTTACTAAAAAACAGTCTTATTTTAAATTATAATCAAGATTGTATCGGTACTACTATGAATTAATTTGAATAACAATAGGCCTTTCGCTTCGTATATGTATGAGACATGCTCAATCGGTCATTGTAACCCCACTCGCGTCATATCAATATCATTTATAATATTATTAATAATATGATTGAAGGTTTTTACACTAATCTTCCTTTGAACGTATCCAATGAAGACCAGAAGAAAGTATTTTGAGTGGGACAGTATTCTTTCGTCAGTAATATTTTAGATACTATTTAAATAACATTCTTAGCTAGTCATAAACGAGCTTCTTCTGCACATTTAACTTTATAATGTAACCTTTTAAATAGGTTTAAAAAGAATAGCCTCAAGCAATTGGATTCTAAGTCTAGACGTTGGCTTAGTTAGGAGCCGTCACTCGGCAGATAGAAATTAAAGGCCCGTGAAATGTCTGGCCTATTTTCACCGAGAAGCTTTACACGTCCCCTGAAGTATGTGAACAATATTCACTAAGATTCTCTCGCGGCCCAGATACATGCACCTACGACCTAAAAACGCATTATGTTAAATACAAGTACTTTAAAACAAGATACTTATGGACAAAAACGTATCCTGGTACATTTTATATATGAATCGTTGTGATGTATCTTTCAAAATAATCTTTGTACAAAATACCATCAAATCGATCAACAGTTCAGGCGTAAAAAAATATTAATTTGATAATCCTAAACTACATTTCGTTACATTAATTTATAATTGTGAACACACTTTGAAATCAATATTTTTATTTTATTTTTTATAATTGCGGAATTAATGGTTTTGTTATGTTTGCCTATAAACTTATCACATTTAATCTTAAATATTTTTTCTTATGTGTCAATGTATGAGTGTAGCGTTGGCAAGCTTTTGTAAATAATTAATTTATAATATACCATGTTTTATGTATGATAGTGATACCTGATATAATCCATATAATTTCTTGCCGCTCGGTGTAACGACAAAGGCTTTAGTATCTCGGTTACTGACCTTCTCAATCAGACAAACCCCTGCAACATATAAAATCTGTTATCAACGAACCAGATAGACGACTTAAAGACCTTCAAAAAAGAGTATACCATTCTAAGGTTGTCGGTAGCAGACCCGCTAGCCCGCTAGCTAGCTAATAATAAAAAAACTCAATGATAAAATTACTTGGCGGTTGGAGTTTATTTGCAAAACATTATATTATAAGTATTGTAAGATTTTCGAATAATGTGATGAACAGAATAAAATCAGTATTTATAAAACTTCTTTTACATAAATCCTGGTTGTATAACTAATTATATAAACTTTATGTTATTCCATGTAATAAAGTCGAAGTTATATTTATTTAAATGTAGTACTCGTAATACTTGTTTACGTATAGTTATCAAATGGAAATTAGGATTGTTTAACTGTTCTCGTTTTGCAGCGCTGATTAATATTTAATAACAAACTGTGTATATCTTTATATCAATTTCAATAAACATAACTGAAGTTTTAATTATTATAAATAGTATGCACCAATGTGTGAATGGAAATCTGTTCGTATAAATTGATTATATAATATACATAGAAAGTACTAACACTTAATATTCATGGTTTTACCTTTTTATTCAATCAATACATGCTTCATTGCATATATATACGCACAGTAGAATTATATATATACATATATATATATATATAATTCTACTGTGCGTGTGTATGCCACTGAACTCTTAAACAGCTGTACTGATTTGAATTAATTTATTTGTATGCGTTCGCGTGGCGCACTGGATAGTTTAGATTTACAAATACCGCCGGCAGTTGGCGCCGTAGTCGGTAACTATATTATTTATCTATACAGCAATTAAACAGTTGGTATATATATATAAATCTTCTGTGCATGTGTTTGTAAAACTCCTTAACGACGGAACAGATTTAGTTGAAACTTTTTGTGTGTTCAAGTGGATCGAGAATGATTTCCATTATTAGAACTATTTTTTTTTTGGTATTTAATTTACATTTTATTTAAAAAAATTGACATTTTTATTAAAATGTATCGTTTGTAAATATTAAAATCAACTCACTTTATACGAGTTATTTAAATCAGTTCGAGCCCAGCTTGACCTTTCTTGTGTTGTTTATTTTATGTTGCTTGATATTATGTATACCTAGATTTGTCAGTAGATATGTATTAGCGTAGCAGGTATTACAAAGATAAGTTTTTCCTTGTATATTTTTATGTAGAAAAAATTTAAAAAGTCTGAAAATGCTATTTACTCTACACAGGAAGTCCATCTTAAAACATGTTTGAATTTGACCATGTTTGAAGTCAGATAACAGGCCATAGCAGATACATTTCTCCTTATGTTTCAATTATTTTTTTTAATGGGGTAGCTATCTGTACCTTAAACCGAAACAATGTATATCTCCCCTGGACGCGAAACTAGGCTGGTACGCCACGTGCGTTAACACTAAGCTATGGAGGAGGTAGCAATAATACGCAAATACATACAATGGAATCTCATGACCAAAAAAACTAGTTAAATTCAAGGTAACTCGCAGCGAAACTAACTGAACTTTATACTGCGCATGCGATATATCATTTAACATTATTTAATATGCTTACAATGTCCAAAAAATACATCAGTGGGCATTCCAACTTTGATTAATTCCCGCGCTAGCTTGCATCTTGTCTCAAATCGCTTAGCACTCACACAAACAAACAAACAAATAATCAGACATGCATACCGCATCACGATCGTTTACGTATTGGCGTAAAAGTGCGCGCGCGAGGAAAATGTCAATGTCAAATGACGCGGAAGTACTCACAGATTATAATTAGGATAACAGTAGAATATAATATTGTCAAATCGTAAATTTGAAATATTTACATACTTTTTTTATGAACTCTATAATAACTTGCATTTATAAAGCGACTTGTTGAATTAGATTTATCTTAGAATATAAATGTATAATATTAGTTTAAAATATAACGGTTTTAAAATAAAAAGTATTGTTATGAGGTCAATATTAAACAATAGATAATGACTATAAAATTAGTTTTTAATTTACTTCCCAGTATGGACGTGAGAGAACAATAAAACTATTTATGAAGTAATCACTTTCTAGTAATCAAATTAACAAATTGTCTTATATGTCTGTATAATGTTGCACATTGTATTGTTTTTGCGAAACTTATTTAAAAAAATCTGTTTTGAGTTACATAAAGGAGAATAAAATCTATATATATCTAATATCTTGGTAATGACATTAAATCTCAAGCCTGTGTTACCTTGAACCTATCACCTATCAGATCTTCACTGGCAATACATAGCTAGAATAATCATCAAACGCTTGAATATTACTTATTTCATATATGTTTGATAAAATTTGTAAGCAAGATATTTACCTATGTGTTAAGTAAGCTGTTACCTGACATATAAATAAATAAAAGTGTATGTAAACGTCAATTATGTGGTCCTCATAGGACATTTATATCGATTTGATCAATAAATTTAGGCTAATATTAGGCGTGTCTAGCGGATGAAGAAGAAAACAACACACTATATAGGTTTGCTTCTATTACTTACTGATTGAAGAACAATATTTTTGTAATTTTAATATATAATATTTATGTTAAAGATTTTTCTATGTAAAGATTTTCACGGAAAGATTTTTTTTCATTAATTTAACAATATACCATACTCCTTAATATTAGCAAGTTATTTTAATACTTACAGTTACCAAGGAATGTTTTATCGATAAGTAACGTTTTCATCAACTCAGTAGCGAGCCTACACCTTGTAAACCTTCGACATTCACAAACACCCAACAAGAGAAGCACTACGAATATTCTCATTGTTCAATTATCGCGTATAAAATGCATGAGCATCGTGTTTATTCTGTCTTATCATAGATGTATCAACGAGTTATATAATTCATAGGTATTAATTGATACTTGTCGTAATCCAAGCATTATAAGTGCTACAATAATATTTACCTACTAACGTTATGATTGGATATGATATGATTTTAATCAATTTTATTAAACAATAAAACATTTTATTACGATTGTGTCTAGACTGTGTCGATGTTATCATTACAATTTACATATCTTCCTACAGTTCATCCCCTGGGGCAGCGAGCTAAAGCGTGCATTAGCCTCCGAAACTAACGGACGCCACTATGATTGCGCACTACTGGTTGCCATTCGGCCACTAGGAATGCGTAATAACTTCTCATTCCGATGAGTATTCCGAAATCTTCTCCTTCCCTAACTCTCCAATTTTCAGTCATTCTCATCCATCTTTATCGGGCCTAGAATCTTTCGCGGAACTCTTCTTTTTTTCTTCTTTTCTTGTGGCTACCAAGAAGTTCAACGACTAATATTTGTGAGTATAATTTTTAAAAATGTAGCAAAACGATACATTTAGTGTTAAACTTAAAACGCGCCTTATACCAAACATATTCATGATAAGGCGCCAAAAAGAGACTCAAGTTTTAACATGTGTTGCCACAGATAACTTTAAAACTGACATAGAGGTGGCGCGATTTCTTATTAAAGTTTGTGTTTTTTTTTTCCATTTAGCATGTTCGAATACGCTGTGGATTTATTTTGTAGTGTGTACTTGAAATGTCAGCGTGAATGTAGAAAAATACATAATTACAACCTGCGTTATTTCGTTATTTTAAAGTTTATACTTTGAATAAAATAAATTGATTTTAGACAAACTTTATTTCTTGTAACAAAATGCGAATATCTATCTAGTTGTAAATAGTAGCAGTTTAAATTCTAAAGTAATTAAACTCGAATTTAGCTTAGCAACAGCTATGCTGCTATGCTACGTATTTGTGGCTAATGTGTTGCTACTTATGATTAATAATAACTTTGGTAACAAATTTGGGTTCATAGCTGGTAAAATTTTAAAATATCTTAATTTATACACTTAATAATATTGTTACGCATACGGGTTGACTGAAATTTTTCTCGATATTTCTACATCTTTCATCACTTTCTGGTAATAGCGAGACCAAAGCAAAGCAAAGAGCTTCTTTCCATTCAGTATTCAACGAAGAGCGAATCAGCGAGGACCGGTCTTTTAATAGCGGCGAAGGGATCACCCTTGGAGTTGCGTAGAGTTGTGGGGTCTCTATGCATCTTCTAATGTACCATGTATAGTGAAGTTGTTCAGATATCTTTGAGTTGAGTTTTATTCATAAAAAAACTACTAATGTTAATGATGTATTAAATTGAATATACGATTTCTATTTGAATATGTCTCTAGAAGATTCCCTACTAAAGAGCCAAGAATTACTAAATCAAAGTCTTCAAAAAAGACATCAAATAAAAGTAATATATAAGCGTTCTACGAAAATATAAAAGAAGTGTCAATCATGTCTTATTATCGCAATTACAATACAAAAAGAAATATGTCAGAACATACTTATTTTATCATTTCAAAATACAACCCTTGAAAATCATTATATCGTGTACAGCCGAGTACAAAAGTTATATGCGCACTTTTAGGCATACACTACAAAAATTAGCACTAGCAAAAATTATGCAAGACAAGTGTCCCTACTGATGGTACCAAGGAACGGAAATAAAATAAATATCAAAAAAAACTATAATAGCTGTACAAAACTTTTCAGAAGCAATTTCCAAAAACAAATAAAAGCATTTTTTCACGTGTTAGTACAACTTTATGTCAATTAAACTAATTTCCACGAGACTGTATGGTATGATACACAAAATTTCATATTACTCCAATAAATCACTTCTTAACACTCGACATGGATGAAACTTTCCAAGTCTTCGATCGTATTCTCTCTTTCGCGGGAATTTCGATTTTCGCAAAACCAAACTGGAATTCTAAAAGATGGCTGATAATCCAGACTTTTAACTTTCTTTTAGGTTTTTTAACATTTATTTTTACATCGGTTTTTGTGATATCGAATCTATCTGACTTGCTGGTATGTATTCAAGGGGCTTGCGTTTGGACAACCGGAGTTATAATGTTTATCTCTTTTGGTATTTGTTTGATATTTAAAAAGGATTTTGAGGTATGTCATTATTACTATGTATACTAATCAATTAGTGGTAGCGCATATGTTAGCTTTTTTTAATATATTACATATCAATTTCTGATTTAAGGCTTTCGTTGAAGAAATGGCATTTTGTGATCGAGCTTTAGACATACCACTTGTAAATTCAGTTATATCTTTAGCTACTACGACGGGTAAACTCCACGAGTTGAAAAACCTAGTACTTACTTCGCAAATAAGAGTTTTTAAGATAACCAAAATGTTATTAAAGACATACGTCGCAAGTGTTTGGTTATGCGCTACATTATATCTTTGTGGACCGATTTACATGATGACTATAAGGGAAGACGAAAATTTACGACTTTTAGGTACGTATAAATAAAATAATAAATCGTTTATATGCCAGGAAACTTGTATATTCAGATTGATTAATTATAATAACAACCACAGAAAAATGGACATGCAATTGTCATATTAATTATCATGTAAGTTATGTATAATAATTCTTTCTAATAACACAATAAAAGTATTACACGGCAATGATCTGTAACTTTTAGAAAGTTGATTAATTAGTTTCATAGCCATGGCGTTAATTATTGTTATTAATAAATACAATAAGGTAATTTTATTTATAATCTATGCACCGAGACTGAGTTATATAATTGAATGTAAAACGAATGACGAAACTGCGTGTAAATGTGATTGGACAAGCGGAATGACGTGTCGTGTTGCAGGATGCGTGTACATGCTCTTGACCAATCACAATCAAACGGAATGCGATACCGTTTCGTTTGACAACATTTAAGCTCTATGGTTTATGTAATTTAAAGACTTCGTTTGTAATTAACACGTTAGAATGGTTTTGATAACCCTTGACAAATCGATGCGTTACCAACCAGTTTCATATACATTTACGGGTTTCGAATAATTTATATGTAAAAATTAAATTCACAAAATGCATTAACAATACTATTATATAAAGATTTATTGTCTTCATTTTGACAAGTATATGGTGAAAAGAAAGACATTGTGTATATTTTACATCTGTGAAAACAATTGCCGCTCCTTCCGAGATTACTGTACCGTCCGTTCTTGATTTGTACTCGATTTTGGGCGGTTTGAGACTTACATATTACATGCCTAACCCAAACAAAATAGAATACGGTTTACACATGAAGGTTTAGGTGTAGATACATTATAGTTATATTTACTATAACGATTTTTATCGAAAATTCTTGTCAAATTCACGAAATCTACGCCAGTAAGGTTTTATCATTTCCATTCATTGTTTGTCATTGGATATGCTTAACATTATCAAATGGCATAGTAAATAAAAAATGTGTGCGTGTTGTGTAAGAAGTGAAACTTCTTTATGACCTTATTTTTCGAAAAATGATCTACTATATGCAAATAACAGAAATTGGTTAAAAAAAGTTAAATTATATAAAGTTTAACAAAAGGCCTTTATAAGAGACATGAATACAAATAATACAATTATTTCTAACAAGATTATTACAGAATTTCATTAACTGTAATATAATTATTATTACCATTGCTATCGTTATATTTTTGTTTTTAATGGCTTCAAATCAACCGTGATAGGGACAAGAAAAATATGGCGCGTAACGGAATAATGTGACGCGTAACCGAAAATGTGACGGTAAACTTTTTTACAACGCCGATAAAGAAGTTTCCCTTCAATAATAAGTACAATTGAAGTATCGGTACAACCATTGGCGCTATTTCCGAAAACCCAGTAGGAACAAAATCAGACTTGATAATAATACTGACGGAACACCAAAATCAGAACCAAGAACAATCCGATTATACATAATAAAGAATACTATAATCAAACAATCTGATCCATTTTTATTATTTTTAGCGTTTGATATGTGGTTTCCATGGAGCTTGGATGATTTTAATGTGTACATTGCGTCATTCATATTTCACGCATATACTGGTTATTTGTGTTGCATAGGTGGGTAGAATAATACTTTTTTCATACTTACGGTTTGACGTAAATTTCGATTCTTTTCTTCCAGTGAATTTCTTAAAAGTACCTTGTACTCGGGGTATAAAAATAAAAATATAAAAGTAGTGCGTATGTTTGTTTAATAATAAATAAATAATAATAATCTCCTTGGCGAGTTCTTAGGATACTTACCATATTTAGGATACCTTTATAATTTGTTAACTAAAAAAATAATTAATCTGGGCCACCAAACTCTGTATCTGTTTCATGGTCGTCTTTTTTAATATCCAAGTAAATGAACAGTCAGTTATTAAGTTTAAGACATGCCTGGTTTCTTCACAATGTAACGCACCGTACGAGCAAATGATAAATGCTCATAGACTAGAAAGTCTATGGATGCGCTGGGGATCGAACCTACGACCTCAGGGATAAGAGTCGCATGCTGAAGCCACTTGGCCAACAGTGCTGAACGGTACATTTCACTTTATTCAACCGCTTGTAATAGTGAAAATATAATTTAATCAATATTATTTTCAGCATATCCCGGTCTCCAGGCAATGATAATTTTGCTCGTCTGTCAAGTGATTCGACAACTACAAATAATAACATTCATAGTGACTTATCTAGATGACATGGTTCTAGAAGTGATTGGTACTAGAAATGAGATGTGGCAAGTCGCTTGCACATCAGTTTTATCACAATGTATTCATCATTATGTTAGAACGAAACGGTTAGTTACATATATTAATCTATGAAGATAGGCGCTTACATTATATATGACAAAATTAATATAGATTTTCTATTATATGTAATTGAAAAATATAATGAAGCGAAATTCCAGCAGCATTAAACACACCATATCAAACTTATATAGGGTACTCCTAAGGGTACCTAAACATTATTATCTTAAGAGCCTATATGATTTTGATAAAACTTGAATTGTAACAGTTATAAAATAAAAAAGCATGAGCATATGACTTTTGGTTTGCAATGACATTTGATGATAATACATATACTTACGCCTAAATATATCACACTCAAATATTATATTTTTCCAAAAATATTATTTGCTAAAGTTTTTGAAAAAATAACGACTGACTTCTATACTAACTCTATACTCTTTAACATTTACATAATAATTAAAATAAATCATAAAGTGTTTACTGTGCTAGGAAGAAAATATTCGTAGATAACCGGGAACGTATATAGATCTCAAGACCTCTCTCTAGACTCTACCCGCTAGTACTGTAGAAACAATTTACAAAAATTTGTTCCCAGGAGTCTGTTCGTTTAACAGTTTTGAGTATACAAATAAAATGATCAACCTTTAAAACACAGCCTTACATTCTCTGTACTTAATCCGATGTTAAATGAACGTCCAATCAATTTTAAAAATATCCATTTGAACAGATTCGCCAATCGGCTTAATGTTATTTGCCAGCCATTCTATTTGGCTTTGATACTGGTCGCTATCATGCTGGTCTGTGTATGTTCGGTGAAGATTGCAGTTTCTGTAAGTAATATTTTCGAATGTCAATAGCAACCTGACAGCTGAAACTCCAAATATCAATATCATCCAGTTTTACAAATCTAACTATATTAAAAATGCTACCAAAATCACTAATTTGCTTGAAAACGACACTTGAAAAAATCATATCTCGATAACGTTGTAATTTTATGGAGAAACTAAAAAATAATGCATATATGTATGTGTGTGTCGATGTCATTTTTGCAGCCTAAACTAGCATTGGAAACGTTAAAATACTACATTCATGAATTTTGTTTTATTCTTGTTGTATTCATGTTTTGCGCGTTGGGACAGCAGGTTGAAAACCAGGTAATTCAATGTTATAAATAACAACTAGTTAATGCTTTAGTATAAACCTAAGTTAAAAGAACTCGACAAAATTTACTAAGGTTTAATTCAAGCATCGGTACAGAGGTTTACCCTGATCTATCTATTTTATTCCTCCTTCATAAAATGGTCCTTTAATTATATTTCATACATTTCAGTGTGAAAAACTAGAATTAGCAGTGACAGAGAAATGGTACATATTTAATCGGAAACATAAATTCAACGTCTTAGTGTTCAACATGGCCCTCAGTCAAAGGATGCCTATATTCGTATTTGGATCTATACCACTATCTCTACCTACATTCACATGGGTAATATTTAAGCGATATTTATTACTCTTGTTATTTATTATCTTCCAGATCCCATTAATACATAAAAAGTTTTTATCTCCTAAGCTTCTAAATGCACAAACGTCAAACGTAATTTTACACTAAACTAAATTAGTACACGTTGCTCGTGAAGTAATTACAAATGAAACACCAAAAACATTGCATATTTTAAAAGTGAAATGCAAAATAGCGTGTCACCCGCTCAACGCATATAATGCCTACTAAAATGACATATGGTTTCTGATTTTCTAATTTGAAATTGCTTTTCAGTTCATCAAAACGGGAATGTCATTTTTCACTTTAGTGATGTCAGTGTTAGAAACATAGACACGATCATCTCTCAAATATTATGAAATATAGTAGTCTAGTATTACATGTTGTTTTTAATTTAACTCCCGTGGATTATCAAAGTTAAGCATATTACAGAACTTATAAATAAAATTGCTTAGCTATATTATAAAACCGCTTCTTAACGGGCAAGTGCTGTAGGTATACGGCAAAGGTGTTATAAATTATACCCTTAAAGAACTGGCTTTACATAAATCAACTAAGGCACAATATATGACTTCTTCTTCGATTATTCTATGTTCCAAATACATATTCCAATATACATTAAAATGATTTTCGTGACTTAAGCGCCCAGTGTTAGCAAATATTTTAATATACAAGGTAGTTATTCATTATATAATGCTTTCGCTATAAATAATAATGGCTTTATCATAAGACATTCTGTTTATAAGAACGCCTAAGAAAAGCGAAAGAAAATTTACCCAAATACAGAGAAACAAAAACATTGATCATTTCCTCATCTGTTTCTTCCATTTGTGTTAATGGGCCCGTAAATACTTTTTACCGCCTCAAATAAATCTTTATCAGATAAATGGTATTCATACTAGTGACTCACGTCGGCTTTTGACTGCAGGGTTATCTAACATATTTTATTATAATGAGACATCTCTTGATACATTTAAATTCGGTTGTAGTAAAAAGGAGCTGCTTATGTGGGAGCATCTCTCTTAATTAGTTAATTTATAAGTTCTAAAACAACATGCATGCTTGCAATACAAGAAAATATAACGTCACTTATTTTACACACGTACACATTAAATATATTAGAACATAATTCCGGCTATGTGTGTTCCACGTGCTGACGAATCAGCTGTGAGGGGTGCTCAAAAGTCGGGAACTTCTAATCCTAATTTGAATTGCTTTCGTTAAAATTATAATAGCACATATCTTATTGCCGGCCCAACCCGAGATTTGAACCGGAGACTTTATGGTTAGCAGTCGAATATGATAACCTAACTAATGAGAAATTTAGTTACTAGACAAATAATTTTCACGACAATGAAGTCACGGGCAAATTTGCCATATAAAATATGCATAATAAACAAAAAGCAGACTTTGTTAAATGGTTGATTTGTTCATTTGTTTCGTACATTCCTAAAATAGGTTAAATTTATATGTGGCTTATAATGAGTCATTGTCTGCTAATAATTATGCTATTAACTATTACTAAAAGTGAAATGAGGAATTAGATAGTGCATTGTATTTAATAAGCCCATGGGCGGCGATATCACTTCTATAAAAAAAAGATAAACATGAAACTTTTTTTTTATTGAACTTATTTTTGCTATACGAAGGTAACACTGAAAATGTTTAGAACTGGCCAGTTGGAAACATTTTCAATGAAAACTTTTTTTTAATTTCAATTTTAGAACTATTTGTTTAAACCATTTGTCATTTGTTTTTGTGAATAAGCGGTGTCCTTTGACTTTACCAGTAGGAATAAATTAATATCATCGTCATCATGTGAATTGGCGGCTAATCTAAAACTCATGTTACACGTAAAAATGAACCTAACGCATGAAAATTTTCGGTCAATGATTTATTATGACATTCGTTGTGGGCTTACTCAACAACAATGCTATGATAGACTGCGATTAGCATTTTTTAATGAAGCCCCGTCTCGTGCCACTATTTACAATTAGTTTAACGAGTTTAAGCGTGGACGTGGCAATCTCAATGTTTTTGGGGGAAACGTGAGGGACGTCCTTTATCAGCACCTACTGAAGATAATATTAGTGCTGAAGGACGCATGATAGAGGAAGATAAGAGAGTGACCTATCAGCAGATGCGGGCAAGCCTAGGCATTGGTATGAGTCAAGTTCAAAAAATATTATACAAATATTTAGGCCTCCGGAAGCTTTGCCAGATTGATTCCCCATACTTTAACCGACGACCAGAAATTGCATGGACTGGTGTTGCCAAATAAGTTCAACGGCGGTAACTCAAATGCTGTATTTGACATCAGGTGATAAAAGTTGCTAGGAATACGAAACCAAAAGACTATCAGCTCACTAACTAACTAACTAAGGTAAAGAAAGAAAGAAGTCAAGAAAAAAAGATGATTGCCGCATTCTTTGGTCGGAAAGGTCATTTCGCGACAGTTGTGCTAGAAGATGGAATGATAGTTACTGCAGACTGGTATGTCAAACGCTGTTTGACTGTTGTCTTGGAAAAAATTCGACAGCAGCGCCCTCGGAGTAGGATCCTCCTTCACCACGACATTGCTTTAGCGCACTCCGCAAAACGGACTGTTAAATATTTGACTATGGCAGGTGTCGAGTAATGAGTCATCCGCCAATCAGTCCTGACCTGCCCATCGACTTTCATTTATTCCCAAGACCTAAAGATAAAATTCGAGGTATTCGCTTTACGAGCCCTAAAGATGCGGTGAAATGCCATAGAAGAGACCTCTAAGGAAGAATGAGACAACTGCTTTTCTCAGTGGTTCCATCGAATGCGACGATGTGTAAAGAGGAACGGAGATTACTTCGAAAAACAATAAAAGTATTGGCAACTTTCTACATTAAGCCGTTTAAGCTAAACATTTTTAGTGTTACCTAGGTATAAAGGTAGATTACATTCTTTCTTTTGTTGCACTCACTTCGACCAACGGTCTCTATATAAATATAAAATGATAGTATATAGATTTGTATAAATAACACAACATACATCGAGGATCTCGCTCAATTGTACACTCAATCAATTGTCACAAGTCCTGGGTCCAATTCTCAGTGAAAAATTAATTATTTCGTGTTGAAAGGCACAAAAGCCTACCTTGGTTACGGGATTTTAAACATTAAGCTGACCCTCGCAACGTCGTTTACCGTAAAATCATATTTCTGTAAATGTAAAAGTGTATTAATATTTACTAGAATAAGACGTACCGTCTTAAAATATAATTATATCTTAATTAATTTATATTTAATCAGTAGATTAAAAACATTTCGTAACATGCGTTTTTTTTTTGTTTTTGAGTATACTTGTTAAACTTAGCCCAGCATATTTATATTTTAAGTTCACATTCAACCTCCTTCCTAGAAATAATTGTTAAATTGTAATCATGTACTTATATTGTAACGAAAGAAATTCATTATCAAACCCGTAACCAAGAAAGTATCACAAAATGTTAACGAGCGAAATAAGACATCGAATGAAACAGCTCATTCATTCGTTCTTTACGACTCACTTTTGTCTCGACCCCATTCAGTCACGATGTCATAGCATAATGTAATTTATTAAGGCGTTGGTTGCTCTTAAAATTCTTAAATGTACTACTATTGTAACTCGTTCTTTTCTCGAATCGAAATGTATTATTCTTTAATTACGAAATTACTATCGAGTAATACTTACTAATGGAAAGATTTAGAATCTAAGAAACGTGACTTAATGCTAGGTCCGACTCCCGTACGTGAAAACTGTATTAAATTTTGGAAATCAGGAGTTATAGTTCACGCTAAGGGTAACATTCAGAAGAGATTGGTGCGACGTCTGACTTTCGTACGTCAAAAATTATTGTTATTAATTATTTATTATTTTAACTTTTTACAACAAAAAAAAACTCGTCAATAAAAAATCGTATTTGGTGGTGCTCAAATTTCTATAATAATCTTATACATTGTTGTTTCATGGTTACCTTATTAAATATGCAAGGTAATAAAGAATTATAGGTTTATTTATTTTGCACGAGAATGTCTGGCGTAATCTTTCGTAGGCTA
Organism: Pieris brassicae; assembly: GCF_905147105.1. Classification (NCBI taxonomy): domain Eukaryota; kingdom Metazoa; phylum Arthropoda; class Insecta; order Lepidoptera; family Pieridae; genus Pieris; species Pieris brassicae. The sequence continues at coordinate 6,026,006 of NC_059670.1, forward strand.
AACATTAACCGTTCCAATCATATAATTGTTTTATAAAAACATAAAATTATCCTTTATCTTAATAAAGGCCTTTCGAAAACCATTAGTACAAAGAGTTGTTAAGTAATAAGGTCATCGAGGACTTACTAATTTTAAAGTTTTCTGCTGAAAAGTGGTATTGTCGTAACAAATTAGTCTATTACGTAGTTTGATAATAAAGTTTTCTTTTTACAGTCGTGCCTTATCTTTGTCATAAAATTGTTTCATTACAATTTAGTGCCGTTTTAGTTAATCTATAGTAGCATATTAAATGGTGCCTCCAACGAGGGCGCCAAATCTTTGTCTATGGCATTTAACTCAGAAAAAATAAACTAAAGATTTCTCGAAAAAGTATTATTGTCCTCTGCGTTTCTTTTGTAATTAAAGTAATTAATCATTTAATAAATAATCGCTTATGATTCAAAAATTATCAAAAAACGAGTAGTGCCTTCGCACGGCATAGATCCTACGTATATAGTACGTATAGTAGTAGTAAGTATAAAGTAGTATAAAGATATATATAATAATAAATGAATAAGAATTCATTTATCAGCATTTATGCCAAACAATAATTAGTATACCCTTACTTACAAATAACGTTAAACGACTTACAAATGTTTATTTCCTACTTTAAAAAAAAACTTACAATCATCTCTCAGTCTTCCCAAACCTGTCAAAAATATATCCAGTTCTGGTGCAGATCTGAAGAAACTGTTAAGGATCGAGATTATAAGCGGAATTGATGACTGCTGGCGGCAGTCCTCCACTCAGACAGCAGGGCATACATCCGGGATCTGAATTACTTTTCACTACTAAGCAGTGCCGGAAGCAATTCATGCAGTCTGTTATACCCCTCATTGGGTGCAAAGTTGATGGCCGATTGCTCTCTCCGTATTTCCAGTGATTCATTCTCCAACGTGCTCAGCAAAAACACAACTGGATAAAAGAGGTAATAGTAAAATTAACGCCGGTTTAGTTGCTTTAAGAAAGGTATTTCTCCATAGTATTGAATTCAACTCGAAGGGGCTCCTAATAAGCAGCATGAAACGTCATCGTTGCTTTTACTTTGGCAACACGTAGCATTTAAAAGGTAAAACTATCGCATTGGTTAACTGTTAAGATAGTTGTATTGTTAGAAGTAAACATTCGCGCTCGTAAATGTTTACAAACATTGAGAACGCACAAAGGACGTTGAAACTCATTGAGATTCTCAGAAACTTAATCTATTTGATGTTCGTCAAACAATTGCAAGAAATCTTTTCTATATTTTTCTCACACTATACATACACCATAATACAAAACGAAAATTACAAGTATTAAAATAATGATAATAAAGCAATCTTTTTAATAGGAATAAGAAATTACAAAACGGAAGAAAAGTTTAAGTCTCATAAAGTTGCAAAAATGTAGCGATTTTCTGTAAGCAGTTTACCTTTGGTGCAGAGTAATAGCATTATGTAAAAGATTTTAAGGCGATTATTTTAAAATCGATAATTTCCAAGTCTTCCATTTTTACTACCGTCTTGAACACTTCTTATACAAACAGCTTAGCATATTTAATAAAAATAACTTTGAAAGGTACGTGTTGAACAAATTTATCTACTAAATTTATTTAATAACAAATAGACACAGTGACAGGTTGATACAAAAAATTCAAGTACAAAAACCGTCCCAAGATCTGCTAATTCTCAATTAACATTCATAGTATCATAAAAAGCCAGTTAGGCATCAGGAGCACAGTAAAATGTAATTAACGTAATAATATAGTGCGTCCTTGTCGTTTTTAGCGTTTTTCAATCCTAAATACGTTTGAAAATAGAACACAGAGCATGCTATTCAAACAATAGTTATAAATAAGTTATTCCATTTCTGTATCTAAATATTCCATTGGCGGACACAGACAATATTGGAAATCCGTTGAACCGCTGATCCAATTATGCAACCGCTGAGAAATAGTGGTTTCAGTTTTTTTTAGCATAGTTAACATTGGGATTATTGAATTTTAAATTGGGATGACTCATCAACTTATAATTTTTGAAGTTATACTATATATACTTCTTTTGGCGCGTTAGGGGAAAATGATAAGAGCACATTTTTACGATGAGCGCGCACACCGTCACAAAAAAGACAACCTGACGTAAGAAAAGCCAACATTTTAGAATAAAAATATCAATTTCTTTAATTAAGTAAAAATATTTTTTGTTATATTTAAATAAACTTTATAGAAATAGATAAAGCGTTATAATATTTCGATGTATTAAATAACTTTTTTCTATTGTTAGTGTCGTATTTTCTACAAACCTAGAATAAGGCGAAACAAAATGCTGAGCTGAGCTGAGCATTTTTCAATAGGTGGTTCTATATTTTCTGGAGTCAAATACGTGCTTTGGGTTGCTGCACCTGCGAAGTAAGTATTTATATGATTATTAAGTGGACTGTATAGAAATTAATAGAGACACAGATCAATACAGATAGAATTTGTATCTTTGAATGGCTCCGGTAAGAAACCACATTCCTCGGATACTGCACGAGACCAAATTGTCACGGATGATAATTGTTAAGCGCTCCAGATAGTCTAGAGTACGTGAGTGTCTAACGGAGACACGAGTGAGATAAGGCGGTTTGAACGGTGACTTGGCATACATTGACTTAAGAACTAGAAATGCCTAGCAATAATAATATTGATTAAAAAATGTTTAGTGTACTTATTTTTTTGTGAAATGTTTAGTGTACTTATCGTTTCGTAGTTTAGTGCTTGTAACAAATAGTTCAGAGTATAATTTCCAGTGAATCATTTTTATTTCGTAATAAATAACATACATAAACAGAAGAGTATGCTGTACCTGATAAGGATAAGTTGTGAAAGAATATTCTAAATAGTAGAATAATTTTCTCAAATACTTTATAGAACAAAATATTGTTTTCCACTACACTATCTGGGCTATACACTCTCACATATTCAAAAATAGAAATACCAATGTAAATATTCCAAGTCGTATTTACAGTCGAATGCAATTTGTTTGATTGTGACTCAGGAGACTGCACTTCATGTATTTTTCATACAATATTTATCTGTTCAAAGATTTCTATTTTAAGCGCAGTATCGTAACAGATACTCAATCAAAAGTTCTCAAAAAGAATTGGAGTGAAAACTCTTGGTGGAGATTCTGAAGAATAGTATAGCAATTTAATACAAGGTTAAAGGGTCAGGAAAGTCCCTATCACCTCATGCTTTTTGTCATTTATTTTTACGATCTGTAATAGTCTCAAGTACTTTCATAACTATAAAAATACGTGAAATGATAAAGATAAACCTTTCGTAGCTGTTTGAAGTTTCAATCTTACTACAGTAAGTTTAAAATTTATATTATAAACTTTTCTAAATACACTATATTCTTAACTTCAAATTATATTTCCCGACCAGCTAGTTTCGACAAGCTGTTAATAGCAGGGGAGTGATGGATATGATATGATGGATGCAGGATAGGCAGGCAGGCAAATTTACACAATTATGGGTGTCAACATCCCTAATACACTAAGACATGCTGAGGTTAGTGTTCAGTAATGAAGACTACGAAGAAAAAGCAGAGGGAAAACGGGCAGGAGGCTTACCTGATAAGTGATATCGCCGCTCACAGACATTGCGAGGCGGCTCGCAAGTGTTTTGCCTTTTAAAAATTGGTACGCTTACCCCTTATGTCACCTTGACGGGACGGTACATTGCGTGCTCATCAATGGAGGTACCATAGATTTTTGTTCGCTCGGGTCGGAACGGACGTGCAAATCATCTTCGATTGATTTGTTATGTAAATCAAATATCGACGTTAAAAATACATAAATATATATATATGAATATGCAACTTATATCAATGTAAGGTCCAGTATTGTACACGTATTATATCTTTAGATGTGAATTTAGGCGAAGACCACTTAAACTAATAAATGCTTTTCATATTCAAATATTTGAGCCTTCACCCTTTTCATCCTATTGAGTTTTTCAGCGTGAAAAGGGTCTACTCAATTTCCGCATGTCTTTTGATTTCCGTCCTTCTCTTTCCTATTCAATTTCGATATGGTAGACAGAGATAGTTAATATAGGTCGAAAAGATAAGTTCCTGTCTCTAACATTCTCCATTAAAATAGTTTTCAACTTTGTGGAATTTACCTAAATTATTTTATAGGAGCTTTTGAACAGTTTGTTTTACGAGTCAGTCTTAAAGTTTAGAATATTAAATACCTCTAAATTCTAAGGAACTTTGATCAGCCAGCAATATGACTGTGTGTCTTATAGAACTTCTAATTTAGCGCTGTACCGATATCGTGTACAATCTAAAAAAACATAATTTATCATATCGCCTCGCGACCTACACAAAATAATACTACTAACAACTCTATTGTGATAAAACAGTATTAATCGAGTAATAATTATTCGAGTAATACTCATAACATGAATGTCCCTATTTCTTGACACTTAACTAGAGCAAACCTTTTGAATGACTTTATGTGTATATTCTAAAAATATAACCCTAATGAACTCTGTAACTTAAAATTAATATTATTAGGCAAGAAATGCAAATTATATATTATTTTAGACTTGGTATGTTATGCATATGAAGACTAAGTGATAAAATCGCTCTTTCATATATGAAAGTATAGTGACACCTACATTTTGCGGCGATGACGTCATTTTTTTATTTCCACATAATTATTCTTAACAGTTACTACTAATGCGATAGAACTACGCAATAAAACCTACACCGATAATCTTACAATAAAAAAATATATCTCTAAATATACTTGTTATGCTATATTTATCACTAATAATATAGTATGAGCATTGTTGGCCTAGTGGCTTCAGCATGCGACTCTCATCCCTGATGTCGTAGGTTTGAACCCCGGCTGTGCACCAATGGATTTTCTTTCTATGTGCGCAAAACATTAGCTCGAACGGTGAAGGAAAATATCGTGAGGAAACCGGCTTGTCTTAGACCCAAAAAGTCGACAGCGTACGTCAGGCACAGAAGGCTGATCACCTGCTTGCCTATTCGATTAACAAATGATAATGAAACAGATACAGAATCTGAGGCCCAGACCTAAAAATGTTGTAACGTTTTTTTAAATAATATAACAAATAAATATACAGTTTTAACAATTTCCAAAACAAAAAAATAGGTCTACCTCGATAGAAATTCTATATAATTCTATATTATAATACATATCGTATTGCTAACGTGAGTGGGGAGAAGTCATATCTTGAATCTCGCAAATGCTTTATTTACGATCATTAATCAGCCACATGCCATAACCAAAACCTGGCGCCGTACAGTTGCAGATGAGGCAAGAAGAGCCGGAAAGACTTGGAGCAATGTGAAATACAAGGTTCAAGTTGGAACGTGCTGAAGACTCACTGTGGACGACCTCTGTCCCATCCCAGGGGTTGAAGAAGATTAATCCAAGTAAGTAAGACATCAACCACTGGCTTTGACAGTTAGAATGGTCGTGGTTAATCTTCAGATTAAAAGAACGCACCTTCCTCTCTCCTCGAAAGCCTTTCAGGTATATTTTTCTTTTCCCTACAATTTATTAGAACAGAGCTCTTAGTATTTTGTTTGAGTGTTTCCCCCAATGTCAGATGTCAGGCGTCTTAAATCATTCCTATGTCGTATTAATGTGTATTACATTTGTAATTTACCACAACTAACTTCATACCGTAAGCACCGACCTCATTTCACAACAGAGGTTTTATTCAAACGCTGAAATTTTGAAAAGAGCATAAAACGGAAGATGGGAAGTTTCAATCCAGAGTAGCCCGTCACGGGTCACAAATTGTTTTTGTGGCAGCCCTAATTATTTCCACTTGATGACTTTACACGGATGTTGAGTTTTACTGGATTTGCATTAATTGCTTGTTTAATTCGATTTAAATTAAAACGAAACAAATTGTTTACCATTTATACTCAATGTTGGAGAAATTAAATATCAAAATGATTAAAATATAGTTATATAGGGTTGCTACAATGATGCTTTATAACAGGAATAGAAAGCCGAGTCTGGGGTGAAGGAAAGCATCTTTCTTAATTTATTTAATAATTAGTAAGATATTATAATAGGTCGCAGACTATGTATATAAAAGCTAATTTCTATATATTTATTTAACTGGTCACAATACATTATGTATAAACAATTAGGGTATTTGGTTTAACTTTAAAATTCATTAACACACTTGTGTCTCTAGTACTTGGATAATACCTACACAGTATACCTACAATATATATAAAAATAAAACAAATGAATGGCGCTACAACCTTTTTAGGTTTAGGCCTCAGATTTCTGTATATGTTTCGTGATCATTTGTTAATATAATAGGCAAGTAGGTGATCTTCTGTGCCTGACGCACGGCGTCGACATTTTGAGTCTAAGGCAAGCCGGTTTCCTCGCGATGTTTTACTTCACCGTTCGAGCGAATGTTAAATACGCACATGGACTTTCCATTGGTGCACAGCCAGGGATCGAACCTACGACCTCAGGGATGAGAGTCGCACGCTGAAGCCATTAGATTAATACTGCTCTTATACAATATATATACTTCTCCATTTATTTTCATTAAAGTTACCCTTCTTTCTTATATTTCCTGTGGAGGAATGATAGTGAACCCTCCAACCTAAAGAGAGGCTTCTAGAGCAATAATCTGGCTGGCCTGAAGGCCCCACTGGCTAAGGTCAATATATTCCTTGCGGAATAATTTAGCCCATTTCAGAGTTAGGCGTCATCGCAGTGATTGTAGGCTACATACCCATTTAATATTTTGTAATGGCATTAGTTTAAGAATTTTATATCTGTGACCAAAACTACAGTAACAACAAAAATATAAGTCAACATTTATCATAACTGCACCTCTGTGGACTACACAATATACTGCCTTGAAACAATGAAACTATGTTTGTATTCAGAGTGCTTTAGACATTTTTGTAACCTCTTTTTTAATAACACTCGGCTTGTCACTTAGTATTTGCATATACTGCGTAGCGCACCGAATCGAAAAAGCCTGACCACCAAAGATTAAAGAACATACAAAGAACTGTAAAATAGAGATATTTGTCTTTATTAGCGATGGTAATTAGGGTCGTTACAGGTTTAAGTATTCTTTACTCCTTTAAAGTATACATGTTAAAGTACTAGGTGTTACTTTTCAGCACATTTCTTTTAAAATATAATATTTTTTTGATGTTACTTCACAATATCCGCCGTCATTGTAGGATAAATATTTTTTTTTTATTTTTTTGTAACACGGCCTCATCGCTTTCGAGCGATCTCTTACCGGCAATCTGGAGTATATTGTTCATACTACGTCGACTTTGCTTTATTAATTCGGCTAAGAGTTTTATATGATTTTGTTGCTGTTCTTCAAAAACTTAATACCTGACACAATGTTGGACCTCCTAATACAAATTATAATATTAACTTTCATCGATATTTTTACATGGTCAAAACTGTCCACACAATAAAACAACTAACAACTTGTAATAGTTATAAAAGATAGTAGACACAAAAAGCAAAAACCTTGGGAACTAAGAGCGCATTAAAGAAATTCCTTGTTAAAATGTAGAACAGAAAATCTAGCGAACATTTGAACCTTCGTAATTACTTTTCACTGGTATTTATTTGGCACCAATTTAATTTTACAATCCATTTACAGCGATCTCGCACAATATCGTCACGATTGCTTGTTGGAAATCTAATTAAAATGTCTTTACATCTACATTTGTCTAATATTCGTTTCGTGAAGCTTTCTAGTTGGAAAATTAAGTAGCAATATTAGACATTCTCCTATTCCTAATTGAAGTAATATATTGAGTGTTATATAGTGATTTAACGATAATATAGAAAAATAAAATATGTTGGAGCCAATGTATCAAACAGTTAATACACTTCCTTGCATTAAATTCTACTTATATTTAGAACGCAAATGCAACAACGGGTCGATAATTTTATTACGTCTTCAATTCGATCCGGGATTTCTTTTTAGGTTTCAATATAAGCACGAAAGCACCACAAAGCCCTAATACTATAAATAAGACGGTATCCTTTACCATATCGGTTACAATATATGAAGAAGCATAAATACAGCTCAAGCCATACAAACGGCGCCGTCTCAGATTTCTTCCTATTGCTTATTTGAACTTACATATTTTAAAAATTCATATTTGAATTTAGGATATGTGTTACAATTATAATATCAGATTACGGGAATTGTGGTAATCTAATAGGATCGCGTCAGTAGGCTGCTCTAATACCGTGCATACAATGTACGATCAGATTCAGAAATCTAGAAATCATTCGCTCGACTTAAAAAGGTTCTAGCACCATTGGTTCTTTAGGTATTACGGAAGGATTACATTTGATACATAAAGCAGACTATATGTTAGAGCTTGACAGTTATAGAAAAAGCTGAAGATGTTCTTTATTCAAAAGTTTTTGGTATATGTTATTTACGTAAACTCCGTATTAAATAGCAACGAAGATTAAAGAGCCTAGTCACGCATCATAAATATATCATAAACATCAAGCCAAAATATTATAATATATCAGGCGCCATCGTGATTTATTGCGATGAATAAATATTGATTGATAAGACAAATTTTTAGCCTTGTTTGATCTAGTTTTACCTCATCCTTTTTATTGACTATATTTGCTATGAATACATACGTGGGTAATAATTAAAACTGTAATGTAAGAAAGATTGATATTGAAAACTTTTTTGAATTTCAATTTTAGAACTCTTTGGTAATCTAATGAAGTATATTGCATTCATTTGTTTTTGTGAATTGGCGGCAAATTTTTAACTCTTGTTACTCGTGAAAATTAACCTAACGTGAGAAAATTTTCGGCCAATGATTTATTATGACTTTCGTTGTCGGCTTACTCAGTAACAAAGCTATAATAAGCTGCGATTAGCATATGGTATGAGTCAAGTTCAAAAAATATTACACGAACATTTAGGTCAGGAAGCTTTGTACCAGAATGATTCCCCATACTTTAACCGACGACCGCAAACACCTTCGCATGGACTGTAATTGCCTAATGTTAGATAAGTTCAACGGCGGTGACTCAAATGCTGTATTTGACACCGTCACAGGTGATGGAAGCTATTATAAATATATTGCTACATACTCGAAACCAAAAGACAATCAGCTCAGTGGATGTTTTCTTTCGAGAATCGGCCAACTAAGGTAAAGAAAGGAAGAAGTCACGGAAAAAAGATTGATTACCACATTCTTTGGTCGGAAAGGTCGTTGCGCAACACGCAACGCGTTGTGCTAGAAGATGGCAGGACAGTTACTGCAGACTGGTATGTCAATCGCTGTTTGCCTGTTGTCTTGGAAAAAAATCGACAGCGCCCTCGCAGCAGGATCCTCCTTCACAACGACAATACTTCAGGGCACTCCGCTAAATAGACTATTGAATATTTGACTATGGCAGGTGTCGAGATAATGAGTCATCCGCCATACAGTCCTGACCTGGCGCCCTGTGACTTTCATTTATTCCCAAGAACTTATGATAAAATTCGAGGTATTCGCTTTACGAAACCTGAAGATAAAAGCGTACGAAAATAACATAGAAGAGACCCCTAAGGAAGAATGGGCCCACTGCTTTTCTCAGTGGTTCCATCGAATGCGACGATTATCAAAGAGGAACGGAGATTACAGCGAAAAGCAATAAAAGTATTGGCAACTTTCTACATGAAGCCGTTTCTCATTTTCTAAACATTATCAGTGTTACCTAGGCACCGATATTAACATAACCATAAATATAAAGATAGAATCATTTAATCATGCTATATGTGTTTGTTTCGTATTTACAATTTAAATAACCTACAAAGTAATAATAAAAGTTATTATAAAGAAAATTCAAACAAAATTAAAAAGTTTGGTCCCTGGGGCAGTGTGTGTATCTTTGACGCTGGCGGAATTTCTTTGCTGTATTGGGATACTTATTTGTTAAGCCAGGAAGGCACCAGCACTGAGGTGCTACTATCTACCAGGCGTCAACTTAAATCTTTAATAAAATTAAATATAAATAAATTATACTTCCTACATTATATTGGATAGGTTATTAAGTTTAGGGATGATACCAATAATGTTATGTTTAAAAGAATAGTAATGTATTATTATAACTGTACGAATTATGATCAAAGTCAAGCTTGTTAAAAAACTGGACTTGGTTCTTACCTACATTTTATGAAGAAGAGTTCAGATGTTTCTCTCTCTCTCTCTTTATTAGCTGTGGAAAAACCTTACACGTCAAATTAACACTATGTTTATCGTTATTTGTAGGAGATATTTTTTTTAAATTAGCTTGTATATCCGTCAAGTATCAGTCAGATTCAGTCACCCACGTAGTCCTGGAATGCGAGGGTATGGCATATTCTTAAGCAAAACTTGCTATTAGTAGTAATTTGTTGGAGTAGCCTAGCTCATCCGTTTCTGGATTATATTTCGAATTTACTTAAGTAAAGGCAGATCAAAGGGACTGCAGCTAATTATTATGAGAGTGGAGGAAGCGGGAGAGGTATGCAAGGACGATAGCAAGATCTTTGGAAAACAGAAAGAATAAATCAAACTAGCTTTTATTGGCCCCATATAGGCACCATAGACATTATCTTTAATATCGGGCTTAAAACCCAACAAAAGTGGGCTAAAAGCTGCTGTCACGTTTTATGTGAGTCAGTTTTATGACTAAGTAGCTGAACCGGCAACTGTCACTTTATGACCACCCTAAAAATGTCTATAGAGATATAACAATGAGTATATTGTAGTAAAATTGCCTTAAAGATCATATTATCACTAGCATTTCACGGAGCACTGTTCGCCTCTAGAAAATATACAATTATAATTGCAGTCCAAACTGTAAACTGTAGTTTTTAAGGAACCACATGATAGGGCTAGGCCTCCTGCAAACGCATTCAACGTTTCCTTTCTTGGGTTTGTCAGGTCCATGTGTCGCCAACTGGAAGATTTAGATTATTTTAGACACAGTGTATTTTTAAATATCATAAACTGTAGTTAATTTACCATTAACAAACCACTTTATTTTTAATTAAAACAAATCAGTATTTTGGTATTTATAACCCGGAACCGGAACCAAAGTTTTGTCCGAAGACAAAATTCATTAATTCATCAATCGGAAGGGGCAACCAATTAATCGTGGTAGCATTTTAAATATATAGTCCATAATCAACTTCCATATAATCTAACTGTAATAATCATATTAAATTGTTAGGTAAATGATTTCAGATTGGTCCAATGGTCAAATTAGTGTCAGATACTGGGATATATCAATGTAATGGAATATCGTAGTAGTAACTAGAGAGTTGAAGCTGAATGTTTTAATATTTTTATGTTAATAAAATAAATTCAATGTATGTAAACATTAAAAATTATTAATTATAATATTTATTTGTATTTAAAAATATGAATCCTAGGTATATTTTACACAGTTTTAACGATGTAATAAATGACCGCAAACTTCAAAACTCCTTGGCCGGCAACATACTCGCAAGCTTCAGTATGTGAATGACCATGAGCACTATCACTTAACATCAGGTGAACCTTTTAACCTTTTCTTTCATTACTGTGACAAGAAAATACAGCCGTGACCATGCATACTGTAAAAACTTTAATTGTTTAATTAAAATTGTGACGAAATGCATTCCGATGCATTTATTCCACTCACGTAAACAAAAGACACTATTAGTTATAATTAGGTATTCTTCGAAGCAAATGCTCATTGCATAACTCCAAATAATGCTTCGCCATTGTGTTACAAATATGAATTATTAATCTCCATGGGCGATTATTTCCGGTCTCCAGTTAATAAAACATTATCAGATTTAATTAAGCCAAATATGTAGATAAATTTGCTTGGAAAATAATGACATGTCCAGGTGTTGTCTTAATTTCCTGTTAATGTTACCTTTTTGCTGAGTCATTTCTATTAGCTTGGATTTCTACCTTTTCATACTGTATTATTTATATTAAGTTATAAAAACAATATAATTAATATATTTAAAAAAAACTTTTCAACAAACGTAAAAAGTATAACTTATACATAAGTAAGGTAATCATTAACATATATTCATATAGAGTATTGATTTCAGATTCATCATAGTTGAACAAGTCAGCCTTTTATGGATGACACGTTTCGTCAAATTCAGGTCTAAAACTTCAGTACTATGAACAACAAATTTTTGACTTAGGAGAGTCTGAAATTTGTCGAGAGACCCACCGAATCCTACTCCACTACATGCCGCTTGACACATAAAGGTTAAACTATTTGTGAACAGCTGGTACCAGCTCTAGTAGCTTGGTCAACGACAAAGCTAGCAATGGGCACATTACAATATGTTTACCATCATCATTATTGTTCAACTCATCTACATGTATATACTGTAAAGATAATAACCATACGCAGTCATCAAAATATCTTACTAAGAATAGCGACTTCATTACAAGTACACTGTAAAGTTGCAAAGGCAGTAACAGCTTTAATAAGTACAAAGTATTCCTTTAGGGCATTATTAATGAACAAAAATGTATTTTTTACAAATTCTTTTATTCGGCGCTTTATCTTGTATCTTAATTAGCCCGTCTTCTTTTCAACTTAATTATTTGGGATTTTAAGGTATTATCTGAATCTGAACGAGCATTAATGGGATAATTAGTCAGTGTATTAAATGTTATGTTATAAAATTGTATATTTCGTCATTTTTACATTGAATTTCCTACGTAAAACTTTAACTTAATATTTGTTAACTTCAACGAAATTACATACTTGTGAACCTGTGGTGATTTATCAATTGTCTATTTCTGGCTGTCAAATTAATTTATGTTTTCGTCTTTTCAAATTTGAAAATAAATTATGGGTGATTATACAAAAGTTGGGTAACTCAACGTCATCAGCTAATATATACAAAGTCTTATTATATTTTATTAAGATTACAATATATTTTAAAACAATGAAATGTCCTTTATTTGTTCACCCAATTTCAGCCCTTTATTTTAAATACAACTTAATAAAAAACACACAATTTATGCTTAAAACGTCAGTCCTTTGGCATGTCACAATCCCAAAAACTAACAATCAAGTGCCTATCTATTAAACATTATCTTTGATTTAAGAAAACTTACTGATTTACTGTAATCTTTTATGTACATAGTTATATATACTACAACTTTCATAATGCAATGTTCTCCACTTTATTTAAAAAAATGAAAGAAACTTTGTGTTTGTTTTATTCGTCAGTCCGTTGTGTGTTGTTTAAATTTGGAAACTCGCGCCAAATATCACTCAATCGATTCAACGACTAATCTCTGTTTGAATTTTAATGTTGGTAATGAAGTTAGTTGCGGACCGCACAATTTTACGGCCGCCATAACTGTACCAGTGCTTGGGTTGTTTTTGTCATCTATACACGTGCTAAGTCAGTCAAAATTTCAGTCCTGTGGTGAGTCGCAATTTTCTTGTTAATCTGAGGTTTATTTTCATTTATACATTGTTAACTATGATCTGTTAAAATGTAGTTTACAAATATTCGAAATTACCAAAAAATACATTAGTTCTGATTATAACCTAAAATTAAAGTCTTTTTCGTCAGTCCGTTGGTGTCAGTCCTCTGTCAGGTATTGGGCCAGAAGACTGATGTTTTTTTGTTTTGTTTTAGAGAAATTTGTCTTAATTGGTACTGTGTATAATCATTTATATTTTTTTTAGTTTGAAACATCATGCGACACGCTAAGAGCAAATTGACTAGGGAAGAAATACTAAAAAAAAAGATAGAAGCCGAAAAGATTCGTTTGGCCAGAATTAAAAGCGACCCCATTAAATTAGCAGAATACAAAGAAAAACGAAAACTTCAGTACTTAAAGAAACAAGAGAAAGGACAAAAAACACGTTGAAGACACCACGAGAGCAACGAATAACTAGAAAAAAATGGAAAAATTATTCATCAAACTACAGGCAAAGGAAACAGCTCTTGAAACAAACCGCTAATAGTTTCATACGCCAGAATACTCCTCCGCCAACTGAAGACGAAATGCAATCCTTTGTTAATGAAGAAATCAGACCTGTTATTAACGAAAACCAAAGAGCAAAAGAAGCTAAAAAGAGAAGTGAAAGACAAAGAAAATCTAGAAACAGAGAAATTAAAAAGATGAAGGATATAGTTTCAAAGCTTAAAACTAAACTTAACACTCAGCGTCAAAAATATAAACTAGTCAAAAAACAGCTAAAAAAGTTATAAAATCTGTTGAAAAACCACCAACGACCAGAATTGAAGAAATGAGTAAAGATATAACTAAAAAGAAAGAATTAGTGAAGAAAGCCCTTTTTGGGCAAGTTATTAAAATACAAGTTAGAAAAACAAAAATTTAAACAAGTTATATCTGGAAATGTAGTAGAAAAATACAAACTATGGAGAATAAAAACAAAACAGTCTCGTATTAAAAAACTGGACATAACCTTACAAATAAAAAAACTTAATAAAAGTAAAAATAAAAAAACTTAATAAAAGTAAAAATAGAATGCAAGGATTAGTGCAGAAGTTTTTCGAAGACGATTCTAACAGCCATCAAGCTGCAGGTAAGAAACAGTTTGTGTCTCGTAAACAAGTTAAAATACAGAAGAGATATTTACTTGAGACCATAAAAAACCTACATAAGAAATTTTTGAAAACCACTCCATGTGTAATCAGTTATTCCTTATTTGCCCGACTTCGACCATTTTGGGTGGTACCCCCTACATTGTCAAACCGTGAAACTTGTAGTTGCACGATCCATGAAAACATGGACCTTCAACTTGCTGCTCTAAAGAAGGTAAATATACTTACAACCGTGAGTAATCACCAAAATATGTTGGAATTGCTTTGTTGTGATCGATATTCTGAGAGATTTCTAGAGAGAACATGTGGTAACTGTTGCTCAAAAACGCTGTCTTACACGGAATTTAATTTGATTTATCTAATATCAATAAAACAGTGGGTGAGTAAGAAAGAGTCCATAACAGATCTGAAAACTAAGAAAAAACGATTTGTGACGAAATGTAAAATAGAAACACAGGAATTGTCCCCTAGAAATGCTATTACAAAACTTGAAAATGATATCGTGAAATTTTTCCGGCATTCTTTTAGGATATTACACCAGTACAATACCATTAAGCAATTGAAAAAGTCATTATCAGAAACCAGTGCTTTTGTACATATGGATTTTTCCGAAAATTTTTGTTATAAATAATACTGCCCCAAATATTAAGGATATGTTAATCATCTATATCATTCAAGACGGTTTTAAAAACTGTATGCGGATCCAACAAAGCATATTGAAATTTGAAACAGGAAGAAAGTCAGGATTTCCTTTGAGACTCCAAGAAACGAGACTTGTAAAATCCTGATATTTCTGAACTTTCTGTAAACTTCGTCTTGGTCCCTAAAATTGAGACGTCAAGTTTATTTTATGTGGTTTACTTTCAAATTTAGACTGATTAAATGTTTAACTTATTTTTAAATATGTTCTAGTACTTTCTTAATGAAAAATGTTACAATACATTTACATACATAAATTTTACAATTACTATTAATTGTTAAATTTTTTTATGCAAAAGTAATATATAGATAGATAAAATATATAGATTTTTGAAAACGCGATAGATACAGACCACTATCTACTTAACGAACTGGATACAGAATACACGAAACAGAAATATATAAACTACTGGAAATCACTTATTACATTGAGTTATTAATTAACAAGAAAATTAATTAAAGAATATGATATCACGTGTAAAAAGATTCAATTTTCATATTTCAAGAGTTCAGATGCACCAGCAGCGTAAGTGCTGCCGACTGCCAAACGTGTGATAAAACTGCTGGCACTTGACACAAGGAATCCTAAAGAGACGCTGTTACTTAAAATTAATTATTTATGATTATACCTTTGTTCTATACTAATATTATAAACTGTGGTATTGTTGAAACGGTTTGGAAAAATTTCCAAGCCACATTATGTCTAAAGGACATAGGTAGTATTTGAATTTACCCGTTTTTATGCTTTATTTATTTAGGAAAATAATTCAGAAGCATAGTCCTATATGAGTTTTAGCGTCGTCTGTTGGCGTTACATCCGATTCTTTGATCATTATTATTTCATAAACAAGTAGACATACATAATGTACATATACAGTTGTAATTTATAAAAATATTTATCGAAATTAAAATTATTATCTCGACTCTATTCAATTCTTATTCCTTTTCGTCACCCAATATTACTTGAGGTCGAAAATTCAAGTAGACGATTGCTGACTTTATTCCTTCAAACCCAAGGTACATTCTCTCTACATTTGCAAAACCTTTGTTCTAAGACGACAACGTCTCCTCGGAGTAGCGTGACAAAATTAAGAGGGCCTCTCTCCTCCGAATAAATGTAGGAGGGTGTGGTCCAATTACACAGACTCCAAGGGTCTCTTTAATCTGGCGTACCGGTTCCGCTGGTAGTTAAACAAATACTAGTCGTTAACTTTTATGAACTATAACATGTATTTGGTATAATAGAGCCATGTTTGCATTTTGCGTTTCATATTTGATATTAACTTCTTCAGTTTCACAACTTCGTACAATGTATACTTTCCTTCAAGATTTTTATGAGGGATTTATTTTCTTTGAAAATATATTGCTCATAAACTTTTGTTGGTTACTCTGTATATTGGATTGTATTTATTAATTAACAGTAAAATAGTTTTTAGCTTTTTAGATAATTAAAATTAAAACAAAGCTTATGATTAAAAGTTTAAAGTATCTTCAAATATATTTTATTATATGATGGTGTAACTATTTGTCAGGCTCGAATTAAGCAGCGTTCTGATTGCAACAAATACTTAAAACCAATAGAAATCTATCAATTAGTAGTCCCTGGAAATAAGCCGTGGAGAAGAGGACTCAAAGTGGCAAGCGTTAGCGCGCGTTCGGCCAAGATGGCCTTCTCTAGTTTCCGAGGTAAAAGCTTACTTCAAGTTATTACACCAGTGGAGTAAGTAAGTTAGGGAAACTATCATTAGTAGTCGCTGGAAAGATACAGCGTCTTTCCAGAGAGGAAGGACCTACGCGAGCTCCAAGTGTCAACCGGTAGCTCGCGTTCGTCATTGGTGACCTTCTCTAGTTTCGAGGGCATAAGCTCACTTTAGGTTACTGCACCATTGCAGTAAGTGAGTTAGTATGGCGTGATTAAAATGTTATCCGGGAAAATAAAGAAGCATCAATCTTATGGATAAATACTAACTAAACCAATCTAAAATCAGTGTTTTAACAAAAGTACTCGTTTATCTCTTTCTGTCAAATTATATTTACTCTGTGATGAAAAGAGATATGTTTATAAGTTAAAATAATGTATATCATTATTGTACTAGGATCAATATGTACTGGAGGAGATGGAAAACTAAAGTTCAAAGCTTCTTATTTTTTACGAACTATGTATTAATTGTATGAATAAAATACAACCTTTTTAGATCTGGGCCTCAGATTTCTGTATCTGTTTCATGATTATATGTTAATTCGAATAGGCAAGTAGGTGATCAGCTTTCTGTGCCTGACGCACGCCGCCAACTTTTTGGGTCTAAGGCAAGCCGGTTTCCTCACGATGTTTTCCTTCACCGTTCGAACTAATGTTAAATACGCACATAGTAGAAAGAAAATCCATTGCTGCACAGCCGGGGATCGAACCTACGACCTTAGGGATGAGAGGCGCACGCTGAAGCTACTAGGCCAACACTGCTCGTCATTAATTGTTTAACCTCAGTTGAAAAACTCAATCACCTTACTCACAATATTCTCAATATATCAACAATGGATTTGTTAATTTATCATTTAAGTTACGATTGACGCTATGAATTTTGAAGGTACATTTTAAATAACTGATTTGTAATTTTTCTATTATATAATATCAACTGTCATTGCACATAATATATGCTATTATCAAATTTAATTAGTTTTACAAACACAGAGACAATATTTTAAATATTTAACAAACTCAAATTCCAGAATAAAAAAAAGTCTGAAAAACTTTAACAAAAATCAGACCATTTCCATCAACGTAAGATGATAACGGAAGTTTATAAAACGTGATCGGTTGCCGCTAAGTGAAAAGCGAAAAAAACTAAACTTAGCTCTCAAAAGCATCAATATTTCACGTAGAAGTTAGGTGAAGTATAGCGAATTTCAAAGTTAAGCAATGCGAGGTCACGTATTGCACGGTTTCGCTCATAAACTGTATTATGCTCAAAGTTGCCGAGGTTTTACTGACTTATTTATTTAGAGTAATCCCTTACGCAGCCAACTCGGCGCTTGGATGCTGCTGCAGTGTTACGAATTTGTAGTTTTTGAAAAATCGAGTACTCAGAAGTACAAAAGTCCTGTAACATCCATAGCGATATTGATA
Source organism: Pieris brassicae (assembly GCF_905147105.1). Taxonomy (NCBI): domain Eukaryota; kingdom Metazoa; phylum Arthropoda; class Insecta; order Lepidoptera; family Pieridae; genus Pieris; species Pieris brassicae. The sequence goes on from NC_059670.1 coordinate 6,044,503, forward strand.
TCGCTCCCGACTATTTTGAATACAATTTCTAAGTAATTTTGTTTAGTATGGATAGCGATGGTCACTACCTTGTGATCCTGCTGTATAGATAGCTATCGCTATCACTATTCCGAGTTGCAGAGTACCGATGCATATAAGTTGTTTTTTCTGATACCAGGTGTAATTTTCTAATTTGTAAGAAATATTTGTTTCGTTTTATGAGACTCTAGATTAAAACAATAATGTCAATTGGATTAATTGACTTGTACCTGATTTTAAATAATACGACCGCCCATGGACACACACGCACCAAGTAGGCTTGTTAATGCGTTACCAGATTTTTAAGTAAACATCCTCTCTGACGGGTTTCCGCCCGCGGCACAAAGGCTCCTTTGTTCCCCGGATAGGAGAGGTTGGAAGTATCAGCCGGAGATGATATAACAAACATCTATTTTTATACTTTTGCATATTATATTGCTTTTTATATTTTTTATATGCTTCTTTGTGGTGGAAAATAATAAAACATATTTGATATCTACCACTGATACCAACATTAAGACTTTGAGACGTCATAGAATATATTACCCACAATTTTATTTAGAAAAACGTTTCGCGTGCTTATCAACCGAACAGAATATCAATGATACATTAACTGTACATGGTCTTTTCGTAAATATACGATTATATTGACTAACAGCAACATGCTTATGATACTCAAGTTTATTTTAATTAAATTTGGCCATATCTCTCCACCTTTTTCTTATGATTGCGAAGAAAGTTTACTTTTATCATCGTCAAGTTTATCGTGGGTTTGCAGGTTTCTTTTGTTTTTCGAACAAAAAAAGTTAACAAAGTTTTATTAACGTTTAATTACATAAACAGTGTGTTTGTAAGTTTATGTTAAGGAAGGCCTTTTTAAAAAATTTAAATTAAATCAGATTTTTGTATCTGTTTCATAATCGTTTGTGCGTGACACACGCCGTTGACTTTTTGGGTCTAAGGCAAACCGGTTTCCTTAAGATTTTTCCTTCACCGTTCGCGGGAATGTTCTTATGCCCGCATAGATAGAAAATCCATTGGTGCAGCTGGGGATCGACCCTACGACCTCAAAGACGAGAGTCGCACGTTGAAGCTATCAATGCTCATTGCTGGAAGACTTAGTGAGAGAGGTTTAATATGTACTACTTGATTGTTTAAAAAATATGTATAATATTTTAAGGGGTTAAAAGAGTTTATTAAAGTCTTTTTATATCTACATTAATGTTTGTAACTTGTAATACCTTAGCTGGAATAATAAACCTGCACACACAAATTTAATACAGTTATTTGTGTTTATAAACAAAATTAAATTACGAATGCCCAAGTGTTAAATTGAAATTTTCTATTTGCATCTGTTGTATACATAATGTATTCACAAACAACTTCATGCATAATAAATTCTTTATGCTTCATATACTCTAAATATTTGAGTTTTAAATAAGATAATCGCCCAAGTACAGTGGTTCACACGAACAAGTCTGGTTCGAAATTCAAACATACAGATAGGTTATACTGGTTCTTACCGGCCAGATATTCAAAGGTATACAACCTTACAGGTAGCATTTTTATCCAGCTTTGAGTGGTCTATAATTTAATATGAAATAATAAATATAAATACGAAATCGTTAAATAGCTGCAAGGTTTGGACTATTCTTGAAATATAATTTGCTAATAATATTTATGTCAATATGTCCACAAGTAATATGTTAGACGAAGTCGTCAATAAATTTAATGGAATAGTAAAACAGTTTTCTTCAATAATAATATAGTGGTTTAAACCATCCTTAAGATATATGGAAATGAAGAAAACCATAAGGCCGAGGTCTGAATAATATTTTATATAATTTCAAATGTTATACATTTCTTTTACTTTACTAGTTAGAGCAAGAGTGCTGTAATTCTGGGAAATATACGACTAGCCAAGTTCCTTAGAAATTTCTATTATACATCTGAAAGCAAAAATTCACGGTATCGTATATCCAGATTTACGTACCATGTTAAGGATGTTAATCCTCAACTTTAGAAAAGGATTCATTTATAATTACTGATGCTACATTCAAATTATTTATTTTGAAATTTTGAAATTATTTATTGGAAAAATAGAAAAATTCAGATTATATAAGAAAACCAATATTCATACACTAGACTATAGATTTATTATCGAGTTTATTATCTACAATTAAAATATATTTAATAAGCGTAATTCTAGGCCCCTTTTAGATTAATTACTACAAATTCTAGTAAGGAATCCTACTGTACTTGTAATAAGGAATCATCGTATTTTTTGCTAACTAATGTCCCCACCATAGTACAAGAACGTTGTTACAACATAAAAGCTACGTTGATTTTCAATTGGAAGGCCGTATGTTTCCGTCTTTTGTGCAAAATTCAATCGAACGCCAGTCATACGGCAATCTTGAGAGATTTAGACTTTATGAGTTTAATCAAATAATTCTCTAGTTAAGTCAAGTGATTTAATTTTTTACGATAAAGACAAATGTTTAACCAGTAAATATATTAAGCAGTTCACTAAATTTAGATAAAAGGAAAAGTTTACGAAAGTATAAGATGTATTTTTAATGTCATTTATTTTTTCCTTAAGTGTAGCCGCTTTACTTTTTGGTATTTTGTTAACATATTTGTTGGTGGTACGGAATCAAATTGACGCAGATTCCTCTTCAAGCGATCAGGGGATGCCCTTGGAGGGTACTGCCAATCTGGACACCTAGAAATAAAATACTACAAATAACGATACCTAGAAGATAAACAAACAAATATAGAAACAAATTGATGATGATAATTTATAAAAAAACGCGTTTATATCGCCATTATAAAATTATAATTACAGATATTTGTTAATAAATATGCGCACAGCCATCACGGTTCGAAAATAAAAGCAAGCAATACATATCTATATCAAATAAACGTGTAACAATATTGCCGTAATATTTGATTAAAATGTTAATTTGTATGAAATTAATTAAAATTTATATCTTGGCACCTATTTTCTTAATACATACTTCTCAATATCAGGCAATCGTTCTCCTTTACATCTGTTCTCCCACTTTGTCCAATACTTAAAGCCTTCTTCTTCAAATACTTTCAATGCGCACGCGCAGTCGTCTCTTATTTCTTCATCTAGCAACGCTGAAAATTTAATTATTTCAACTATTTTTATTTGGAAACTTTAAACTTTTTCTATATAAATGAAATGTGAATGACCTTTAAAAGATTTGAATTTGACTATATGTAATATATATGCAGGGCATCCTTGGATAAAAATTTAGTACATGTCACTTAAACGTTTCATTCACAAGCTTTACCCCTCCTATTTACCCCAAATCAGCAGCAAAACAAGACCAGTGTTGGCCTAGTGGCTTCAACGTGCGACTTTCATCCCTGAGGTCGTAAGTTCGATCTCCGGCTGTGAACCAATGGATTTTCTTTCTATGTGCGCATTTAACACTCGCTCGAACGGTGAAGGTAAACATCGTGAGGAAACCGGCTTACCGTAGACCCAAAAAATGTCGACGGCGTGCGCCAGGCACAGAAGGCTGATCACCTACTTGCCTATTAGATTAACAAATGATCATAAAACAGACACAGAGATCTGAGGCCCAGACCTAAAAAGGTTGTAGCGCCAGCGATTTTTTTACCCCAATTCAAACGAACTATATATTATTATTTATTCTTAAGCATAATCTGTAACTTGAAAATAAACTTTATTATCGACTATAACTTTACAAAATTGTTCAATAATAAAGTTTAGTAATATCACTTAAAATCAGTTTAATAAAAACTCAAATTTACCTTCACAAGCGACGTTGCATTTTCCCCCTTTGCGACCTTCCTTGCAATATTCGTTACCTAGCTGTAATAATATAGACCATTTTCGTGTAACATTTCCTCCAATAGTGAATCCACTATCACAAGACTAAAAATCTACGACGTCAGCTATAGAAGGCTGATTCTACTTGTCTATAAACATTATCCATAAATTATCTGTTAATCCCTATATGACGATAGGTATTTGCTTTCATGAAAATGGTAGTATCGCCCAGTAATGTTATAACTTTACTCATCATTGAATGTTTACATGATAAAGTATAACTTATCAAAAACTCGTGTATTTTAAAAATACTCCTATATTTAAAATACACGAGTTTTTGATAAGTTATACTTTATCATGTGTTATAATGTTATAAATCGCGTTATATATCGTTGGCCAGATCGAACCACGAAGGTGACTTAAAAATAACCTTCCAAATGAAAACGTTACCAACGGTCCTTGCGTCTTTATCCTTCTGTGGAATATTATTGTTTAGCATATAAGTTCATCCAAAACACAAACGCCACTTTGAAAAAATTTAATAGAAAAACAAATGAAAACGTTCTCATCGAAAAATTTAAACGCTATTTTACTAATACATACTTGAAATAATCCATAATACTGCTTTCTCGAAGACTTTACATTAAAAGCCGATGTATTTCTGCCACTTTCTTGTTCTATTAAGCATACCCCTAGAAATCCAGACGAAACATATTAACTTGAAAGAAATGTGATAATTTGGATAACATTATATTTTATTTGTATATGATTGAGTAGAAATATTACTTTTCTTTTGAAATGTTTAAAAAAGAAATATAAAAAACTTTGTAATTTCTCTCTATATTCTTGTATTTATTTTTATATACCTTGTATTTGTGATGTGTCTGTTATTTTTTATATTAAATACATACGACATATATATCAAAACTCTAGATTAACTTCAGAAGAGTTGACGATTTGAGTCATCGACACACTTACGCAGGCTAAGGGTAAGGGATTTTTAAGAAACGAATCATATATAATGTCGAAATCTCACTTACAATTCGACCACCTACTCCAAAGTCAAATTTTGTCAATGTGATTGTGAATATGTTTTACTTCATAATAATAATTACAATTTACGTTTCTTGTTATTAAAACTGATTTCGAGAGTACACAAAAATGTCTAAATATTTGATCGAGAGCACGATGGCAACATTACTTAATTATATTAAAGTAAACATGTCTGTTTATAAAGGAATTTAATTGTATGTACTTTAAGAACCACATTATTTGAACGTTGTATTCATTGTAATAATAAAATATTATTTTTGAAATTTTGTATGAATATTACAATTTTATTATACATTGTTTAAACCAATATAGTATCCTCCTACCGTTTTATAAGAAGGTACTAATATACTTTACAGCCGTACAGCGAGTCGTCTCTTAATTCTTCTGTAACATAATTATAAATATATATCCAAGCACTGGTGCAATCTAGCATATGGCATTAAGTTCCCTTTCCTTGCTTCCAACTAGTTCTAGGTAAACTCACTCAAATGTTTCTTAATATCATACTTAGATATGGTTGATTATCTAACTGATTGTTACCGTAGCCCACTGATAGCAAGTCTTGCCTGGAGATATATATATTTTTTAAAGTTTTGCTTTGATCACCAAGTCGCGATGGTTTTGTGCAATGCAAATGAAATCCAAAATGTGAGTGCTTACATGATTTCATTCATTGTTTTACCCAGGATTCTTTAAGATAAAACATACGATAAAATTTTGGTACTTTTTATAGCTAACGAACTAATGAACCAAAATATAAAGCAAAGAAAATTTTAATTGAAAAAAAATTATATATGTGTAAAAGTGACACTTTATGTGTTAGTTATAAAAATAATTGTTATGGATAGACCAAATTAAAAAAACAGCAGGTACATGGTAGAGAGTATAGAGAGGAAAGGCGGGATTTGGAGTATCGTATCGGAGTAGAGTATCAGAATAATGGCCACCGGTTATTATTATTATTATAAAAATAATTAGAATAAATTATATATTTCCGCGGCTTTACATTTTAATAACATTGAGAACAATATACATTTCAAACAATTAACATGACACGGTCGTAATAAATGTCCTATACATTCTATAGTGTTTCAAGTTTATCAGGAAAAAACCCCAACTAATTTAAAATAACTGTGTAACATAACAATAGAGTATTACACGTACATATTATTAAAATTATTATTTTAAGATTTACTTACAGTTACTAAGGAAAGTTTTTTGATGAAAATTCGTTTTTAGGAACTCCCGTGTTAATTGACATCTCGTAAATACTTTCGCCTCTGCTACATATATAAATATTGAGCAAATAAAAAAAACGCCCAGCACACATCTTGCCGCCATCACTGTTGGTTGACAACTGCTAGTGTGACATTTTATCTTGCGCACACACCGTTGACATTTGACATCTGATTCGGGGAAGCCAGTGATAATAAACACTTGAGATTATAATTTGTTGCATAGTAATTGCTTATCTTCTCTTGGCAGGAAATCCTTGGCTTGAATGCAATGTTCAAAATATGAAAATTGTTATCAGCGAGAAACTTTGGAAGTATTATTCAAATATGTAGTACTCGCGTAAACCAATGATCTACGGGTAAGACGGGTAAACGTCAACAACGAAATGCTCAGACGCATTGTTCAGAATAAAACACTGTTATGAAGTTATATGTATATTATTGTTTATGGTGACGCACTCATTTTTAAAATGGCTCGATATGTCAAATTTAATTTACGAGTTTTCCTGCGGCCATCGGCGAGTTGTTACTGAAAAACCAAAAACAAGTGGGGACTTCTAATTTTAAATATTATTTATATTTTACAGACTACATTCTGCTTGTTTAATCTGTTTTGAGTGTTCCTATTCCAACTGTTCTTCTCGACAGGTACAATTATATCTTAAAGGTAACAAAACTCAAAACTAGTATTAAAACTACCTAGGTTTATATGAATACATATGAGAATAGAGATTTTTTGTATATAACTTTCAACTTAGTAGTAGCAAAATAGGCGAAAACCATATTGATTGAAATGAAATGAAAAAACAATAAGCCCATTTGTTAATATTTTATTTTAAAAAATAAAATGTAATTTATAATTTAATTTGTACACTAATTACATTCTAATTAAAGCAGAACCAAAGTTCTTTTCAAACATATACAATCGCCGTTACAAATTAATTAAAACCTACGTTAATACCACAAACAACAGAAGAAATTAATTAAGGGAGAACCCTGTATTAAATACAAAATGATCGTCATTTAAGTTTAATATAACATAAAAATAATAATTAATCCGATTAGTAGAACAAATTGTGTGAAAAAAGTCTTTATCGGAATCTAAAAACATAATGTGAACTTTAGTCTCATAGCTAATAAATCATATTAGTTCATAATTCTTCACACACATAGTAAACAAATGAACATGATACAACGATGCTTATAAACATTTAAACTTAAAAAAGTAACTACAACCTAAAGAGTACTACTTATTTTACAGTTCAATTACCATCAAGACCTATCTATTAATATTTTGACCTGCATTGTACTAGTATAAAGTGATTTAATTTCCACGCAATAGTTTACGTAATTATTCAATATCGGATGTTGCGACGTTGCCGCACTTACCAGGTAGGATTATCATACATTGAACTGAGTATAAACCCGGATATTTACGCCTACGGTTTATATAAAAATTATATAATCTAGTTTAATTACGATGCATATTAACAAAACTTTACAAAGACGTATTTTTATTTTATTACTAAAGCTCATTGAAGAGTTTCTCCTTACAAGTAATCTTTGAAATACCTATTGTATACTTTTGAACTTTTATTGAATACAAATCTATAATACCGGAATCAGGATAAATTATACTTTTGATGGATCTGTAAGGTATTTTGGTCGTTAATTTTGTAATGTACTTTCGTATGCAAACTTCAATTTATTAACACAGTTATAGATACGTATTTTATATGTAGTTGTTTCAAGGACTTATTTTTTGTGAACTACAAAAAGTACTCGTAAAGAAACATTAAAATTTAAGAAAATTTAGTTTTAGTTGTCGAATTTTTTGTTAAATATGAAATACAATTATATTGTAATTTGTTTCTATATTCTGATTGATATTCTTGACTGGTTTTCATAGCCGCTCCACTGAACGACGATTTTACGACGTTAAAGATCGATACAAAATATGGAATATAAAACACATTTATATAAACGATAACATAATTATATACTTTATAAAGATAATATCGAATTAAAAAAAGGCTATTACAATATAGGTCAAAGGTAAATTACTCCTAGATTATAAATTTCTATGCCATGGCTTTGGCGGCATTCAAAAATATTTTTTAATTTTGATACCAATTCGTAATCATGTGATAAATATATAAAATTAGGAATACATTCGAATAAACATGTTATCAAAACCTATAAGGATCTTTTGGAAGCTATTAATCTTCCTGTTGTTTGAGATCCTGATCAATCGTAACCTGGTGACCTAGTTATCGAAAAACGGCTTTTTAAAATGATTGGCTAATGCTAATTCTTTTAATACACATTTGTGTATTTGCCTAAATACATATATACTTAGATATAAATAACTTAATTATAATGAAGTTGAAATTGGTGACAGATAAAGTTATATTATAATTAATTATAAATATATAATTATCAATTTGTTTACGTGGTTAGTTAGAGCACACACACGAGACTCTCTAGCCTCATATATTTTTTTAATTTTAATTTAACATGCAAATGTAATATTAGGCGTAACCTATATGTTGAATCAAATACATTAAAAGGGTACGGGACTCATTGTTTACAGACGTATGCTTATTATTATATTTATATATATTAATATTTTGGACAGAATACAGAACAGAGAAAAACATAAGAAAAATATGATTCATTTAATTATTCAAGGCAACGTGGAAGATCTAGTCGCGGAGGCACGTCTTGGTTAAAGAATCTCAATGGTGTGGTCAGTCATTGTTCAGAAGCGCGGCATCCAGAATTAAAGTCCCTATTATGACCAACCTTGGAAAGGAGATGGCACTATGAGAAAATTTAATGGGTAGGGTAGATATACTCTATCGTTTACTAAGTGAAATATTTACCTCTAAAATGTCTTGTTTTCGTTATTATAAATAAGGAAAATAAATGATTAAACTTATTTAAATATGTTTCTATATTAGAATGATAAAATGGAATTTCCAAGAATTAATTACAACCTTAAGGTTAATTATAATAACAGTTACAGGCGCTTATCAACAGTTAAATAAAATTAATTTACCCTAAGTCTAAACACAAAGTAATCCTTATTTAAATTATTTATATACAATCATAGACAATAATAATAGTCCCTTAAATAAGTACCTACATTATACACATAAATAAACATAACAATGTGTGTCAAAAGCTTTTTAAATTCTCAAAATCTTTAACAACTTCAAATGAAATATTGAATTTCTTAAATATACTAGAGTGTGTAGAAAGTTAGAAACGTACAAATAATTTAAGTTCTATGAACAAGAGAGACTTATCTACCTTATTCATCAAGAGTAATTCAGACTAACAGCACTATTTTAATTTAAAAAACTCTTTCGTCTCTTTCTGTCCCACTCTGATGAACAAAGACTTATTTTAATTATTAATTTCAGTTTTTATACCAATTACTGTTATATTAATACCAGAAGCCTGAACTGTAGAACCGAAATTGTGCCCAAGTGACTTACTTACTTACAGGCTTCCGATAACGAATACACTGTACATTTTTTGTGCAAGACTAGTATCAAACCTTAGACGTAGCAGTCAACATCACATAACTAGCCCTTGTCTCCTCTTGCGCCTGCTCAGACCTAAAGCATCTATGGGGCTGAAACTCTACTGGCTTTTTCAGCATTTTTCTAACAAACCAGACCAAACCCACGACAATCACCATTAAACCTAACGCAACACCTATTAAAGCTGTATTAAGACCTTTGACTCCAGATTTCATTTCGGACCCCAATGGTTCCAGCATTTGAGGTACAATGCATATAGGCTGAGACTTATCTTTCTTCTGAGATATCGTAGCGCAGACTTCATATGGACCGGTAATGAATCCTTCCATGAAAATTGCTAAGGTCTCTTGACATGGCGAATCTTTTTGCGCTACCAATGAGCCTCTGGACAGCACTGCTAATACGACATAGCAGTGGGGATAGTGGTCTGAGAGACGCTGGGACCGTAAAGAACGTAAAGGAAGACCCATTACCGATATCAACACTGTGAGAACTCCATCGCTTGTTACGTTGGATCGTACCTCAGAGACACTGAAAGAAAATATAGATTTTCATTCCAGCGAACAGCTTATAGCAGACCTGAGTTACTCTCGAACTTTAAATTAATATACACTAATTAAAATAACCTCCCCACTTTTCCCTTACAATGCTTACGAGTAAAATATTATAAGGATATTATAAAACTACTATATCGATTTTGTTTTTTACCCCTTTTAACGAGTAACTCAGACTAAATAAAATTACTATATTATTAGGCGCAAATAAAAATAAAAAAAAAGAAACGCCTATTTCCTTAGCTTTACTTTGGTTTGTATTGCAAATACGAAATAAAAGTAAAAACATGTAAACGTTAAGGGTGTGTAAAACATTTTTTACTATAAATTAAATGGGATATTACCGTATATCAGGTTCTGGTGGTTGAGTAGCTACAGTAGTCCTCACTGTGACGTAGCTCGCTCTTTGTCGTACCAACTGTGGCAAACCACATCCTAGTACCAAAGCCATTGGCACATCTTTAGCGTCCATCTCTTCGAGTGCAATGCAGAATCTATGAATAATATGACTTTTATAATATATAGCAATGTGGTGTGTGTTAAGTAAACTTTTTAAATTTAGAATAAGTCTATTAAAAATTTAAATGCATTTTTTTAATAGACATACTCTAGACAGCCACTTAAATTTCCAAAGGAAAAAAAATCAGTGGGGTTAACACAAAGTTTATTTGTAAAATAAGCAATTACTGATAGAAAACCCATGAAAAATTACGTTTATTTTTATAGATGTTCTTTTACAAAGGTGGCGAAGGTTTTGTTTGAAACGCCTTCAAAAATATACGCAGCTGAGTAGATGTCAAAGTGAATTGCGATTTCCATTGATCAAGTGACTGATCTCTTTATTGACATAACGAATACTGCGCAATTTTTTATTTTTACGTCTTCGTTAAACATAGCCTTATCCTTTAGCGAGTCGCTTTTCATCGGAGAGTCATAATAAAAGTTTTAAATAAACTTTTTAACTGTGAACTGTTTAGTCAAAGTTACATGAAATGCTAAATTAATTCAGTTATGTGTGTTACGTATTACATGTATTCTGTTCTGTGAAACATAGAATATAACGAAGAAATTGAGTTTTTCGAAATTTTAAAACCATAAAGAGGCAAATAACCAAACAACCGAGTTTGTATCATATCAGGCGTTACTGTTGAGTATTGTAATATTTTAGTCATTTAAAGAGGATTCATATTAAAATACTTACGTATACATCTCTAATGGATCAATTTTTAACCCCCGTAATATTACGTTAGTAGGTGGAGCTCGATGACAAGCAACGTGCTTCGCCAGACCACCTCCTTTAGACGCTGTGACCCCAGTACATCTGAAGCGCCGAGTAGATGGAGGTTCTACTGACCAAGATAGGTGAATCTCTTCATCGTCATACCAGGCGTCTAGCAAATGTACCTAAAATAAGTAAATTTCTTCAAAATCTGTATAAAATTTTAAAAAACAGGAAAGCCTCTTTTTAAATAATATTTGTTTATTTGGCAAAAAATACTGTATAGCTGAAAGTAATAATTGCATATATTTGTTTATTTACGGAGCAACGTACAATGTTTTTCAGTAAACTTCATTATTTAAATTGTCCGCGAAAAACCACGGCTGCGAAGGTCTCAAACTATCCATTTATGTACACAATTTATTGATTAAAACAACACATAACACGAAGTTGGTATAATTTAAAAAATTGAAAAAGGTATTTCAATATTTTTATTAATTTTACAATTAAACCTTATAACGTCTTTGCATAGCGGACTGCTCTTTTATCGAGTTACTCCGTAATAATATTAAACGTCCCTAATGAACGTTAATTAGTAATAACCAATATAAAAGTCGATAAATTTTATATTATCAGGAAGAATTTCACAGTTAAGCTTTCCTTCAAGGCAGACTTCAAATTCTGTATTTTTCGTTTTCCATATAAAACTGAGAAATATTAAAAAAACGCACACTTGTTAATAAATTTATGTATTTATAAGGAAACATTTTATCACAATACTTTGATGTGTAGACGGACCATTCGAAATCAATCAATCAACATAATTGAGTAAAAAATCTCAAGGTACCTGGTCTGTCGAAATCGGCAAATCCTCTTCGCCTGGCACATCTAATTCTTCGTCATAAACATCATCATCTAATCCATCGCGTTTATCACTGTACATTTCATCATCTATGGAGTTTATCATCACCTTACTATAATCGTACACATCCTCCTTCGTATCCACGTGTTCGAAGTCGTCACATAACTTATTTTTCGACAGCCTTGACAATAACGCCCCCTCCAAATGAGGTGGGGTCGCACAGACCACAGAAGCCTTATCGGTTTGAGAGACGTTTTTTGCTTCCCGTAACCACCGGGCAAAGCCAGCCATTAAGCAATCGCAATTAAGAGGATTATCTGAAAAAGAGAACGAATTTATCTTTATGAGTATAAATGGGATGGAATTAAAATTAACGATCATCAAACGATTGTAGCGAACTTTTTGCTTTTTGTTTCAGCGATGTGATTTCATCGGCATTAATGAAGGCTTCAATTGTGAATGGAAGTTGGGAATTCGTGAATTGTTCTGTTTAAAAATCGAGTGCTTTCCGCCGATAATCAAGTCAATGAGTGAATGTAATTATATTTTTCCGTTTTAAATATTGCCTCCCGATTGTTGTTAAATTATATGGAGTGGATTTATTTTCTACGAGGGAACCAATTTTCAATAAATTGTGGTTTATAATTAATTGAGAGCATTCAAAAATACACTGTATTTTGCCGGCGTATTTGTTTGCATTTATTTTTGTAAATTTATGATGTAGAAAGAAGTAAAATTTTATATAGTACCAGATTAACCTTTTGTGTTAAGCTCATGGTCATTGTTTGTCATACCCAATTTAGAACAATATTTAGTATTTGTATGTTCTATCAAGAAAGATGTTATGTTTGTATTTGTAATTTGAATTGACTTTTATTAGACATAATAGCCACCAATAGTGGTTAATTGACGGAGATAGCCCCGTTATTGAAAATATTTACGTACAGGTTGTAACAGCTTGTAATCCCATAAGTTATGAAGGCCAGATAACAATGAGTCATAGGCGCCATGGCATAATACAGGGTGATACGCTGACAGCTCAACAAAGGGTTTGACATACCGACGCACAATGACCAGTATTGGACATACGGGAAAAATTACTAGAAAACATACCCAAAGTTTCTTGAGTGAGACAAACGTAGTTCACATAAGAAGTGCGAAGCAGTTCAGGAAATTAATCATACATATGAAATTTTATATATTAGCTACATATACAGGGAAAGATTTCTATTGGTATAAGCTTGGTCCAAAATAACGGTAAATAAAAAAACTCTTGAAAAATATGTAAAGTTATTTTTATGGAATCTGCTCTTTTGGCGAGAATGGTGTAATGTTAAGATTTCCCAACAACTAATAATATCAGCAAGAGGAAGCACGTGAACAAAACTTAGTCTTAACTTATATACAAATTTCACAATTCGCGAAAAATTCCTGTTATAATGAATATTTTTATAGATAAGCTTAATTAACAAAAATTTAACAGTTTTTAGTAGGTTAAAATATGTATAAAAGGCTTTAAAATTACAGTGTACCAACATCATAGTTTTTATTTGATACACTTTCAATCTGTAAGTATCCCAATAAGATGCTTGTCACTGTATAGTCATTACAATGGAAGCCCAAATCATTGTATAGCGTGCTATCATCATTGATAAATAATATGTCATTATTATTAATATCCCGCGCTTAACTTCATATTAGCGACGAATATCTTTTCTCTTAAATATGTATTAGTACAAGATTCAGAATCCAGACTTAGAGGTAACTATGCTCTTGTATGTCAAATAAGGTAAAAAACATATTGAATTTGACATACGGGAGTTATTAGCCCTGAGGCTTTCTTTGTAATGTATTGGTGTTTGATATTGTAAATGGTCAATCAGCATTCTGTACCAATAAGCCAGAAACAATAAAGGTATCGCTGGGTATGAAACCCAGTACGCAAAACATATAAACAAAATATAGTAATGCATTTGAGTGGACGAACTAATACTATTCATAATAAATAAATTGGAAATTGTCCATACCTTCAATAGTAAACCGGCTAAGATTTTTATGTAGTCCTAGGGCCCCATCTTCAATAATCGAAATATCATTATCGTGTAACAGCAATTCGGTGAGATCGTAGAGCGACCTTAAGGGCTCCGCAGAGAGTGAACGTAAAAAATTGTGAGATAAATCCAGATGAACTAGGTTCGTTAGCTGCGCTAGTGAGGCACCTGTTGATAAAATAGATAAATAATACTCCAAAATTATCTTTTACATGGTATTAGGCAAAAAAACCCGTTAAAGAGATTAGAATTAGAATAAACTACTGTTATATTTTTTATACTTGACTATGAAAGTATCCTAAGATGTTGCGAACATTGGAATTTTTATTTGACTTTAAAATAGTACAAATAAGTTAAGAGAAGTATCGCTTATTTGTTAACGTTTATAAAATTTACGCTAAGTTAATAAAATACAGCCTCCATAAGATTTCATATACTAAAGCTATAGGCAAGGTGCATTGCTATGCATCGATAGATTTCTTTTGTTTCGCAAGTAATACTTTGCTAGTACAGTAGAGAAAGACATTGTAAGGAAATGAACATTCCTTAGATCCTAAAACCAATTGATTTTCAGTCACAGAAGGCTGTTCCACCTGTCTATAAAATGATCAACGATAAATCTTGAATGCAAGGCCAAGACCGATACACATCTGTGTAAGCCTATTATGTCATTGTACAATAATTTTCAATCATTGTATTTGCGTGTTGTTCTCACGTGAATGTAAGTGCGTGCTCCTATTTCTGCCATACAGCTGATTGAGGACAAATCTCTGGTTTTTTTATTATTACTAATGATCTATAAATTACTTAAAGATGCCATATGGAACAAACTAGGCTATTAAAAAGAGTGGCGGAGAATTTATTGATTTTCTTTCGATGTGCGCATTTAACATTAGCTCGAACTGTGAAGGAAAACATCGTAAGGAAACCGGCTGGCTGGTCACCTACTTGCCTATTAGTTTAACAAATGATCATGAAACAGATACAGAAACCTGAGATCAAGACCTAAAAAGGTTGTAGTGCCATTGACTTATTTTTTATAAGCAAATATAATGTGTACTTTTTTATTGACTTTCATAAGTATACATTGTGTTACCTAAATTAAGAAATGATTTTGAATTCTATTTATAACGACATGAAAATATCCTGAAATTATTTAAATTACCAATTTAAAATGTTATTTGAATTCAATTACTGGCAGTGGTCAGTTAATACTTGACAAATCTAGACCGAGTTTATTAGATCCTGGATAATTTTCGAGTCACGAGACCAGTAACAGGAAATTGCTTGGTTTACGAGAGTGAATTTTCACTTAAAGTTATTTAAGAACATTTTCATTTTAAACACTAAATATTAGTTAAAATACCATTCAATTAGTTCATCTTTTATTCTTAATTTATTTTTTTAATCAATTACAGTAGGTACAGTTCAACAATATCTTGAGCTTTATCTAATACATAAAAGTTGTCTATAGAAAGTATCACAGACTTATAAAAATATACAATAATAGGCCCTGAATCTTCTTGCTCTAAAACTAAGGGAGAGATATAATTCTAAATGTATAATTAAATCTTGTTTACTTAATTTTTGTTAAATCATGAAATATAATGACTAAAGCAAAATACGGCATTTTTTCGCAATCCTTCGGCATTTTTTGCGGAAATTGAACCGTCAGGCTTCCTGAGCCCCGTTTTATCACAATAAAGCTTATCTGGACCTAATCTGATTTAGGTCTTGGGAAAAATTCTTGAATATCAATTCTATAATGTCTCGGAAATGATTTATTATAATGTTATTAAATTGCAGATTTATGTAACTTTACATAAAAATGTTCATGTTTCGGTTTGTTTATAAATGGATTGTTATTTCTATGCATTTAACACTTGTTCAATGGCGAAGGAAATATCGTTAGGTATTGGCGACTTAGGTAAAAAGATCTACGTTTTTGCCGACGACGACAGCCACAAAAAGCTGCGTAAGTGAGTATTGTGCTGCATATTAAAAATGAATCTTTTTATTTTACGCTAATATTTTTAGGCAGTCATACACACAACTATTACATATCATTACGACGTATATAAGAACTGTAATTGCAAAAAAAAATCGATTGGTCAGCATTCGTTTGCAACGAAATTGATAATTAAACTTAGGATCTTTGTTTGTAATATTTATTTTCATTATTATATGCATCTATGAGGTATAATCGTTTAAATAAATGTCATGCTTTGTGTTTTCAACATACTTGGGCTATCTAACTGGCTTGAGTCAGCTTGTTTTCTATATGTTCCGATTTAGCGCTAGTGTCGCCCATATAGATTCACAACTTTAAGTATAATAATGTCAAAGCCCACCAACAATCCGTTTGATCCTTTTTTTAGACTTTAAACTCTCCTTAGTGTTTTTGTGTTTTTTTTGGTTTTTCTGTTAGACTTTCTGCTAGAGTTGACTAGCGTTACGAAATTAATTACATAGTTGTTATCGACACGAGCTGCACACTAATGAGCAGATCTATTGCTGTCATTTGTCAAATATGAACTGTCACATGTTATCTGTGAACTATCATCTGTCCACTGTGGTGTATACGATTAAAATCTATCTATATTTTGGACATAACAGTACTAATTATTATACTAAATATATGACATACCAGAAACGGAAACAATCTCATTATGTGATAAATCGAGATGTGTTAAGTTAATGAGTTGTCGAAATGCGTAGTCCTCCAATACGTCTATTTGATTGTTATGAAGATTTAGATGTGTAAGATTTACAAGACCTGAAAAAAAAGTGCCTTCTATTAAAAAATGTCAAACATTATAGAGATTTGATTTACGTTTTAAAATACGGCTTCCAATTTGAAAATTCATAGGTACAGGTTATTTTTTTGATTCTCCATATTACCAGCCTCTATACTATTATTTAAAATGTAAGCTAATATACTAAAACAACTCCAATACAAAAAAAATATATTTAAAAACTTTCAATATTAAGAAAAATATTTTACATATGAGGAAAGATAGAACTCATGGTCGAGAATACCTAATTCGCGTGACCACCAATAAAACCAGCAAAATACCTGCCAAAGCGCCACGCCGTATACTCGCGAATGTATTGTCTGACAGGTGTAGGGTCTCCAATACCCATAAGGTCGGCAGTGTTGTGGGTCCCACTGGCCCTTCCAATGCATTGCTCGATATATCTAGCTCTTTCAACGACTTAGCCCCCTGTGAATAGTTTAGATATAGGAGAACGTTCGAAATTCAACCGTTTTATTTACTCTTTATATTCTTTCAACGCTTAACTTTGAAGTTAGTAAATGTTCCACAAGACTATGTTGATCATTTAGAACATGCATTTTAAACGTTCTTAAATAAAATTTTAAGATATTTTTAACACAGCAATGTGTTGGCATTTATAATAAAAATCTACAAATTTAAATTTAGAACGATTCAATTTGTTTGTTTAAATTTAGAACTTGGTTGATCTAAGTCAAAGAAGATTTATTTTAAAATTTTAAATTGTAAAGACAGCAAATATAACATATTCTGACTTAATCAGCCTAAAGAATTTAGGGTATCTGTACTCACACAGTCTAATAGATAAAGAAAACCAATTTATTATCAACATTGCTAACGAGTTCAAAGTAACTATAGAGCTAATTTCGCTAATATTCTGGTTAATATTAATCCTTACCTTGAGCGAAGATAAGGCTGATACTTTAAGGAGGTTTCCTCTTAACCTCAAAACTGATAATTTGATTAGGGGTTTGAAAGCCTCGGGCGATATACTCGTCAGCTGATTGTCGTTTATGTCGAGATAAGTTAGATTTTGAAGACCCTGGAAACATTATCATAAAATACATCAGTCCCGTAACCTAGGCTTATTAATGGACTGGGTTGTTTTATGAGACGTGGAGCGGATATTTAACACTTAGATTAAAGTGTTTTTTTAATATTTGTTGTTGTTCCTCAATGTTCCTCAGAATAGGAAAGTTAATAGATAAAAACGAATGAAATTAACTATAAAGAAAAAAATCGTTATAAAATAGTGATACAAAACTTATTTTTTTTTAATTAACAATAAAAATAAAAAATACATTTAATACAAAATACATTATCAAATTTTAAATTA
Source organism: Pieris brassicae (assembly GCF_905147105.1). Lineage (NCBI taxonomy): Eukaryota > Metazoa > Arthropoda > Insecta > Lepidoptera > Pieridae > Pieris > Pieris brassicae. The sequence continues at coordinate 6,063,006 of NC_059670.1, forward strand.
TTTTTCATATCATTTACGCTTTCAAGCGTTAAAATTTCATTACATTATTGTTATGAATTCATAATGTATGTATACCTTAAATGAGTTACCATCCAACGCGTGAATTTTGTTATTTGATAGGTCTAACCTGTCTAAATAACCTAAGTTTGATAAAGCTTCCGTAGGCACCGATGGTAGTTGGTTATTTGGAAGACCTGTGAACAAAAGTAAATGAATTATTTATTTATAGCCGTACTAACAAGGCCACTGTAAAACTAAGTGGAACCAATGTGTGGCTTCGACAGTAATATGCGCATGGTGTACACAAACATAGTGCTTTCAATTTACAAGAATGAAAAAATACAAATGATAACAAATTTACATTGTAACTTTTTATTATACTCTGACTTCTCATTTTCATTAATAAAAAAATATAAAATATGTTTAGTATGGGATATGAGATACAGGTATCACTTATTCGACGTCATTTAATTTGATTCGGTAGACATCCCTAGTCATCGGCAAAAAAGACTGTAAGCCGAGATATGTTAAATAATTATCGTAATTTGAATTCAGTTCCTCCATCGATGTAAAAATATATCTAAAACTTATTATAAATTGACACAATTGATCAATTTTCTTATGTAAAACCTCTTATTAAGTGGACGTAAGCCAGTTTATATATATATATTTATATGTGTTACCTAAAGCCAATAATGTACTAGCGATACTCGTGAATGCCCCCTGTTGTACACGTTTAATGTCCCCAGAAGATATCACTAAGCCGTGAAGTCCTACTCCTGCAAGTTCAGCCACTGAGGCAGAGGGGAGGGACGTCACACCACGTAGAGCACAGTCCAAAAGTGAGACAGCTGAATTCTTATTTCTCCCTCTTTTTTCGCGGAGATGTCGGCCTATTATCTGAAAAAAAATCTAATTAACGTAATTGTTAAGAATAGGTATATTTTTCATATTTCATCGACGTAATTTAGGAAATCCTATATAAAATATATATTTAAGATGGCATTGTTCCCAGGTAGTATATCTCAAAGTTAAATTTAGTTAATCTTTTGAAACATTTACAATTTTGAGATTTATCTGTTTTATAAGTTTTAAATAAAATGGCTTTAAAAACGTGTTTAGTTTTATAAGTTTGTTACATTCTATGAAATAATGTACTCTCAATATGTACATACACTATAAATTTTTGTGTTATCAAATAAAGATTTTTTTAAATTGAAAAATATCGTAAAACAATAAGTTTATACACGATTCGAATTCGGTCACTGGATTATGTCTACTGAGAACCGATGTCCTGACAACAAAGAAATGTTTGTGAAATGTTGGCATGTTTTTTTATTGATAGAACGGAAGGCAAACGGGCAGGAGACTCACTTAATGTTAAGTAATACATCCGCCCATGGACACTCTCAATGCCAGAGGGCCAGCGAGTGCCTTTGAAGTCTTTAAAGAATTGGTACGCTCTTCTTGAGATACCCTAAATCGAATTGGTTAGGAAATATTTTAGTAGGCAGCTGGTTCCACATAATGGTGGTGCGCGGCAACTGCCTTAAAATACGCTCAGTTGTGAAGAAAGAATTAAGAACCTATTGTATTCCATTTAACATATTTCAAATAAAATTTGCTTGGACAAATTCGATTCAGTTAAAATGAATGATTGGTACCGAATTCATTGGTTGAATTAATTCGTTTAGCTTCGAGGGCAATTCGTGCTCCTAGTCTGCAGCTCAGAGTAAATATAAAATTTAATTAATGTTCTTCTAATACGAGAAAGCTGTTTTATTTGATTTATTGGTCAATGGGTATGTGTTTCAATTTAAAGCTCTTTGAAGCCCTGGTCAACTTTGAACTTTTTATAACGTTTCATTACTGCTTATTTTTAATAATCGTATTATTTGAAAAGGCTAGGTAACTGAACCGTGGAAGTTGAACTTAAACTTACCTTTTTTAAATTTAACATGTTATATATAAAAATTGTTACCAACCCTATCGATATACGAATCGAAAAGCGAATCGAAGAAAATATAAAAAGATAGTTTTAAAAAGTTACGGCAAAGCTTCAATAAGCTCAGGTCACATAAAAATTAATAATGAAAACTGAACAATCGCTCTTCTCTTAATACATCTTTTGGTCTTTGCGAATTCAATTTTCCAACCATTGTTGTTCCCAATCCATATTTTTCCTTTAGTCTCTGGTCGTATTGAAAGATTTCTCATTAAATTCACAAAATTAAAAAAGAAATTTCCAATTTGTGGTCTGTTTCAAACAAATCATTGTACGTTTGTATACAAAAGTTAGGCACAAATTATATCGTTTCCATTATACGTTTTAACTCAACTTGTTAAAGATTTGTATTTGAACGATAAATACATTTTCGAATGAAAATTTGCTTAGTTAACAAAATTCTCTAATTTATTTTAAATATTAAAACGCGTTGCTGTAAACAGCCAGCATGGTCACGATGGTTGAGTAAAGTTATTGCAGTGTATTATTTTTACGATAAAGGGTGCAAACTATGTTATCTGTATTTATTTCCCCGGAGTTGGTATCGACTAAAAGATGACGGGTTTCTGTAGAAATTACTCACGGTGTCCTCTATTTTCGCGGATTGTTTATCTTGGGGTCAATCCGCTAACCAACTCCGGGGAAATAAATACAGATAACGCAACTTTCTCTACAGCTGTGATACTTTTGACATTCAACACCTTTTGTCTTAAGTCACCGTGACCACGCACGCTGTAAAGCACGTGGATCGTCGGAAAATTTAAATTTAAAATTATGTAAAGTAATTATAAGTTTATAATAATACAAATAGCTTTAATCCGGTTAAAAAATTGTTTTCTTTCAATGTGTAAAAGCTATGTTAACCAAAGACAATACTATTTCAGAACTTAGTAATTTGGGCAAGTGTAACACATTGGGCAAGCATCTGGTGTTGGTGGTGTTTCGAAAGCAAGGTTATTTATTTCAATGTTTATACATACTGAGATTAATTTTTGTTCTATATTGTATTTATCTCAGGCAAAAGTTAATATGAAATATTTTATTGATAAAGTCGATAGGTTACCTATATGGCTTTATCGACTCTAATGTACCTTAAAAATTTAAACGTTAACTAATATACTGCATTTATCAATAAGACGTAAATAACTTCTCGTAAATGATTTGATTAATTTTAAAATATGGAAATTAAATGCTGATGCTGGAATATTTTACTAAAGCAAAGAATATTATTCTTTTCACAATTGTATTAGCAATAAAAATGCATCTGTATAACAATCATTACAAATACAATGGAAAAATTAACCAGATTTTTTTCCTTATATTATGTTTTGCCTAAAATAAATAAACAGCCGACCTAAAAATATTTGGCGCAATCCAAGAGTAATCCATAATGTCTATCTGTATTGTCACTCGAAGGAAAAATATGAAATATTTGCGGTCAGTGATAGAAATGTGTGTTTGTTTTGCACTATATTTAGTCGAAGAGGCGTCTATTATAATATGCGGTCCTGATTTATTTGTCCTTATAAATTGCTTATAACAACCTGATTTTTGTTTCATATGTATATAAGTATGTACAATCTGCGCTGAACACAACGGCCGTCAGCCCGGCCAGTCAAGTCGAGAATCCTTCCTTTATGTCGGAGGAAGAGAAGGACTGGACACTATTTACACAAATCTGCGAATACATACGATAAAAATGGTGCTTATAAATAAATAGTAATATTCAATAAAATTAGGACGTCGGATATAAAAAAAAAATATTTCTACTATAAAACTTATATTTTATCTCTTACGGTAGAAGCGATATTATTCCCGTCAATGTTCGTAAACACTGATGGGTTATAAGATACCGTTTATAAAAGGAAAAGTAATAATAGTCTGAGCTCGTGTGTGTATTACGTGACAGGCGACAAAAGGCATTATTAAGTGATTTGTTCATATTTTTACTCGAAAGGAATATGATATATGTTTTGGAAGAGGTTGAAAAATAAAATTGTCTTATTTAAAAAAGCTTATAAACTTGGAAATCTTTTGAGAAATAGGTTCATGTATGGGTTGTGGCGTAACGGATGCATATATTTATTATTTACCTATAGGTAAAGTTCAGAAAAATATGTTTTATATTTACTCTCGGTTTTCGTAATATTCGAAATTTCCAATAATTCAATGAAATTACACCCTTTGCCATTATTTTGGTGACAAGACTCCAAATGAAGGAATTCTTTAAATCAATGGATAGTCTTCCAGTATGGATGCGATGCGTTTTTTTTTATATTCATTCATTACGCTACATCCCGTATGTAGGAGAACTAAACTGTCAAAAAAATTATAATTGTCAATATTCCAGTATTTATGGTTTAAAATAAAATATATATTAATATATTTCTTATATAGCTATCAGTATACATAATATACTGTTAAAGAACGCAATCTTTCTCATAACATGTACTAAAAAACACTAAAAAGTGGCTTACTTTTTATACTATAGATAAATAATTATCGTATCATCAATAAAATCCCCTGAAACAGAAAAACAACATGTATCCCAGGCTCCCGATGTTGTGAATTTTTTTTTAACGTGTCTGTGACTGTCTACTGAAATATACTTTTAAAATATTGTTTCATAATCTATATATAGCTGTAAACATAATAGTATTAACTTACCTGTAGTGCGGTATGATCTCCTGCGCAGCGAAGTGTGTGAGGTAGATCGCACGAACATTCGGCCGATGGTCGCGCACTAAGCTCTGGACAACGCCATTCCGCTACCGAATTCGATACCAGACACAGTAACGCGGGAACCATTAGCCACATTCTGAGGAGAGATGTACCATTTATTACTTATGATGATTGAAAAAGTTCTTGCCAGGTCTTGCTTTATTTTCAAACTTTTGACGTTTTTTGATAATATAACTATAAAAGGTTAAAATTGAAAACCCCCCCCCCCCCCCCCCTCCCAAGTCACAAGTAATTGTTTTAATAAATTAATTAATAATGCAGAAAATGGAAACTTAAATTGAGCTTTACGAACTGAACTCTATTACTCACTATGTTCTAAATTTAACCATAGTAACGGCAGGGAATACGGTTCTCAGTCGAATGTAATATCAGATAAATCTAAGAGGCTTTATGAATACTGTAGACACGTACTAGGAGTGCAAGTTTAAACATATTTTTGTTAGCTTTTCTCTTGGGTCTTTTAGATATATCAGACAACATTTAACCATAACCAACATATAAATCATAACCTATTTATAAGTTTTTTTATTTGTTAATGTTGCTTAATATATTATAAATAAACTAAAAATACAGAAATCACCAAAAACTTGCCTGAAATGCTACACCACAGTACAAATTTTAAATCCCTATAAAGCATGGAAGGCACGGCAACTAAAAATTTAAAATAGAAAATAAAGAAAAAACGAAACGAAAACATTACAACACACAAAAAACTTAGTATATTTATAAATGTATACTAACTGACCAGGTTAGCTTATGTTAGTAAAAACTTTAATATATTACACATGACATATTATATTCAGATTTCGTAAAGTAACGCGCTATCATGTCATATATCATGAGCTTATTTGCGTACTGCAAATAAACCAACCAACGAAAGCCAATTGAAAGAAACATAATAAGTTCGATCAATAACAAAGCGCTTCTTTCGACGCCGCCCGAACCCGCTAAGGCATTAATTCAATAAGAAGTAGGTAAACATCGGTTACAAGACATCTCAAATCTGTTCCGGTCATATTATGTGGTACTTGTAAAAGAATTGCCACTGCATTGCGTGTGGTTGCGACATAATGGGATATTTCCACTGAGTGACGGCCGGACGAATATTGTATGGGATAGGATGGAGGCATATAGAGGTTTAATTTTTATTTTATTAACGTGGTTTTTATGTTCTTTACAAAGTTTAGTATTTCGAAAACAGAAACTTAAAGTGAAATTTTACTAACATAAGCATCATGATTTTACAATGAATAAGTCATTTTTATAAGACTTGCAAGTTTTCATTTTCACGTTGTTTTAGATTGTTGTTATTTCCAATATCTCTCTAACTCTTTCTCATACAAATATATGTCCGTAAATATGTCAATTAGAGCAGTGTTGTCCTAGTGGCTTCAAAGTGCGACTTTCATCCCTAAAGTCGTAAGTTCGATCCCCGGATGTGCACCAACGGATTTTCTTTCTATGTGCTCATTTAACACTCGCTCGAACGGTGAAGGAAAACATCGTGAGGAAACCGACTTGCCGTAGTCGACGGCGTACGTCAGGCGCGGCAGCTATTTGCCTATAAGATTAACAAATGATCACGATACAGAGATCTGAGGCCCAGACCTGAAAATGTTGTAGCGCCATTGATTTATTTTTTTATTAAATAGGTCAATAAGTTCTAAATTAGCATCAAATTCTGATAGCGAACATGAAATTGCCGCTCTTGACTCCCGCCAATGGTCAATGGTCAATCTCTCGAGGCCACTGCTGCTTCAGGACAACACCAGACCTAGATCACTGGACAACAGACTTCTACCAAATTAGAGGTGATTGGCAATTGGAATGTCTAAGATCCACCAGACTCCCCGGACCTTGATCCAACAGATTACCAATTTTTCTTAATTTAGATAACTTCTTGCAAGGTATTAAGTTCAACTGTGATGGGGCAGTCGAAAACGCAAATATTTTATTGATTCCGGTCCGAATGTTTTTTAACAAAGGGATCAATGAACCTCATACAAGACGCCAATTTCATATGTATGGATGATGCGCGTAGGCTTGTAACTTACACGGTACAAGATGTACGGTGGGAATAATAGCAAATTGCAGGACCATTGATAACGCACGGTGACGGACGGACAATGCTCCGTCTTCGATCTGCATCTTGATGTATGACCTATTTTCATAGTTATATTCCCTGCCTTTCCAATTCACAGAATATACTTAATAATGAAAATAATAAATAGATGTACTCAATGTTACATTAATATCCCTGTGTCGCGTTTATTTTATATAACTATAGTTATCTGTACTACTCTATTGTAAATATCTACGAATAATATATAATATTTTATGGTAATTTCATTCTTTAATTTGCATATAGCAATCCAACTATTTGAATAATTATTTCTGACAATTTTAGATACGCTTGGTTTGTATATTCAAAACACGAATCATAATTGCTTCGAGTCCTTGATTTTTCAACAAAGAATGATGCCACAAATGTTCTTTACTGTGAAAAGGAGAATTTTATGGAAAAAAGTGCGTCTGTATTTTGGGGAAGTTAAATAGTTACTGTTAATAATATACAACTATTTTGTTTCTTAAATAGGTTTTCAAGTCTTTGTGATAGGTTATTTTCCATTATTGTTTATAAAGAAACTCACGTGTAAAATACATTTTAATAGGCTTCGAATAATCCTATTGTCTATGCCTACATTTAATATCTAGTCTACATATAATCCGATATTATATTTACTCGTCGGCTTAATTCTTTATGTTATTACGATGTTTAGGATACAAAAAATAATAAAAGTAGGCTAAGAGACGTAATTATGTTTCGATAAGTAAGCGTTGGTGAAGTTTAGATATTCCAGTGAATATTCAAAATCATACCAATTTATACTATAATTTATTTTATATTGTAATATATAATTTATTTGTAATTAAACCGAATTCCTATATGTCTATGGCATATTCGAATTTTAAACTGATCGCGATTTGAAGTTGAATTTTGGCAATTGATTTTCGATTATTTATTGTGTGTGAATACGTATGTAATATTTTGTATTACTATCTAAATTAAGTTAAGAAAATCTTTGGATAAATTTTATATTCTATGAATACAAAAGCAGTCTACCTCCTTTTCTATATATGTCTTGGCACTCAGCTAAATTGTGCGTCGCGTCAGGCTAGATTATATTTTCATTTTTTCTTGGAAAAAAACCTTAAACGACATGTACATGTGTAAACTCCGTTCATAAACGTTGCTGAAATAATGTATAAAAAAGATAACAACGTCTAAAATTTCACGTAGCGAAATTTTAATCTCATCCAACCGAGTACAATACAGTTACCCTACAAGCTCTGCACAATTGAATAAACATAATCATATCACTATATACAAACCCTGCGAGTACAATTTAGTAACACAAAGCACCAGAAAGACTTAATATTCCCTTTTAAGGCGACGTTTTTTGCACCAATTTATTTGGACCTACGGAAAACCGCCTATTCACACATTAAAACAATGAGAAAGGATTCATTTGAAATTGGAATCATTTATCAAAATAACTTGAGTGTTAGTAACAGGGGCTCATGTTTAAAAATTACCTCAAATCTAATTTTAATTTAGAATTATCAACCCAAGACTCGTATGAATATTCTTCATTTGAATCTCGGGTTCCTAAAGAATGTGTCCTTCGAAATTGAGTACCTCTAACTGATTATTCAAGGTCGTCTTCATACATTTAAGTATGAAACAAACATATTAACACATCAATAAAGCCGTATGCGACATTTAAATTTTTTTTTAATAAGGACTCTATTGACAATATATTTTAGTGTATAATTGATAAGTAAGGTAAAAAAACATTGAGTGCTGGGGCTGTTCTGCGGTATAATAGACTTCCATAAAGTATAAAAATTGCAGATAGCTTAATATTTAATTTAAGACTAAAAGACCCAGTTATCTACGTAAATGAAAGTCCACCCAAGTTCCACTTCGCTAATTCATCCTTTCAAGGATCATCAGTCATCGTGGGTCATTGAAGAGCTTCAGCTACGACGTGATAAATTGTATCTTTAGTATATAAGTTATTTGACATTTCTTATATTATTATGAGAATCAATGTCTCTAAACCTAGCCCATATATTCCGTACCTGATGCCGTTTTGTGGGTCCAAAATATTCCTTTAATGGTATCGAACGATAGAACCTGGAGCCAGTGCTTGAACACATCACGTAAGGCTTAAAAGTCACACACTCTTCATCACTTCTGTATACATGATACTGTATATTCTGATTTATAAAAACATATATTTTTTCTTATTTATTATGGTACTTCCCCTTAACTCCGCACGCAATGCGTACAATTACCTAAATTGGTAATGGTGGACTCTTGCCCACAGTTACTTGCACTTGCATCACGACCGCATCCACACACTAGGTAAATACCTCTTTTATTTAATATATATTTACCCGTTGCTTGGCCTTTATTTATTAGCAAATACTTCGTTTCATTCATAGGCATTTATCGACCACAGATTATTACGTAAAAATATTAATGCTTCTAAATTTACGTTACTGCCGGTTCTCAAATGTAGGGCGTAGGACGAGAAAAACTTACAAAAACTATCTCTTTTAAATCGCCAAGTTTTTTTGCGTACGTAACGTTAGCACCTGCCACCAATTATGCTCCTCATCACATGTCAAAGCATTTTATTACATATTTATTATTATGATTAAATTATATATAAATAACCCAATCACGGGGTTTTTTAAAGAAGCATTTACGTTGCTCTAGAAACAACACATTAACATGTAGTATCGAGGTGAGTCAAGCCACAAAAAAAGTAATACAGTCGTATCGCTACACAAAGTTTGTGCCAAAAATATTCAGTAAATTGTCATTATGGTACAAATTTAATCCTTTATTTTAATTCGTAACCGTTTTCGTATAGAGGTAAACATCTTTATCGATTACTAATTTACTAATAAATCTCCAATGTTGGAAGGAAAACTACTTTAATCATAATGATAGTATAAATATTCGATGCTGTTAATAAAAGCTCGTTAATAATAAAATTGTATTACTAGAGCAAACAGAGTTAAATCGCTGTTGTAAAAACGTTGGACTAATCCAAACATGTACTACGTTGACCATATTAATTTAAATTAATTATGAATGTTGCTCGTATCATGTAAAATGTTTTATATACATATATGTGATGTATAATTGATAAGTAATTTATGAGTATGGCTTTTTATCAGCGTCTCGTAGCGTATATACTCATAGTTCTTTGATTGGATTCCCGGCGAATCCAATTCCGAAATTCTCGTGTATGTAGGGCGGTAGGAACTAACCTTAAAATGTAAATTAAACGTAAAATAATACCAGTTATGTAATGGTGTGTATGTTATGTAGGTGTTAGAAAATTCGTAGCCATGAATTTATAAAAGTTATCGATACCAATACTAGATAAATAATATAATACTTTCCCAATTGTTGGTACATTTATAATCTTATAATCATTTCTAGATAGAATATATTATTTCTGCTGCTACTAGATGAATTTGCTGTAAATGTGTCAATCTCACCTTAAGAAATTTATGTCCCCGAAAACATATAAACCGATGTTTTATATAGAGTAGCAATGTGCATACTATGTAGAATTTTAAACCTTATTACAGGCCTGTAGTATCCATAACTGTGTTAAATGCTTTCTATATAAAGTATTTACACAATAACTGTAGTCGCACGACTTTCGAGTTATGCTTATTACACAATTAATATGAATTAACTTTTTTGTGTTTGTCAATGGTTGCAAAATGAAACATTGACGTGTTTCAAATAAGCTAAAAAACTTGAGACAGTACAGTGTAATAAATAAAATAACTTTTTCAAATAATTTATTAAAAGCGCTTTTTATTCCAAGTTTTATAATAACTATTAAAACTACACCACGGCATAAAACTAAATAGATTCGCTATATTACATATAATAAACTGTTTAGGAGCGATGCAAATAGACCCGTCTAGTCTCCGAATATGATTTTGTCCCATTCGGTGTCGAGACTCTTGGTCCGTGGGGTCCTAGCGCTAGAAGGTTGTTTAATGTGATAGCAAAAAGGTTACTCGATATCACAGGAGACCGAAGAGCTGGCAGCTACCTCGGACAAAGAATTATTCTAGTTATTCAAAGGGGAGACGCTACCAGTACCTTCGGAACCTTGCCTAAAGAGACTCTTTTAATAATATATTTTAGTTATATTTTAAGGTTAGTTATTGATTTTTGTTATATTAATTTATCTTAGTTGTGGGATTACTTTATATATGTTAATTATATTTGGTAATATTTCGTAGTTATACTTGAAAAAATCATAGACAATAAAGTCATTGATTGTCTGATGTCATTTAGACGATTATATGTTAGATAACAAATACACCTTAGTCGTTCGTGTGATACAGACCTTATCGTGTTCGTGGTCGCTGATTCCGCGTTTAATTGAGTTTCAAGTTTTTGCATCTCGAGCGGGCATTTTCATTATAGCCAACAATGCTCTGACGTATATGTTAAAATTTGTGACTGTATAGTATTATATTACATCGTTTAACAATTTTGTAATGTTTATATTCATTTTATTTATGTTAAAATTACGATGCGAAGTGTTTCATGTTTAAAACAACACGCTCCAATATAAACAATAAGTCTTTTCCATTTCAGATATAGTTTTGTAAATTATGTTACTATGTAAAAGCAGGCTGATGTCGTTGGGTTCGATCTCCAACCGTGCACTAATGGACTATGTCTATGTCCACATTTTTTATTATAGGAAAATATCGTGAGAAATGACGACACCTACTTGCCTATTAGTGAAAAGAAATGATTACGAAACAAAAAAATTGAGCCTCAGACCTAAAAGGTTGGCCATGTGAAATGGGAAAATGTTGTGAACACTTGAACTTACCTTTTTTAACCTCGGCTCAATTAATGAAATCGCTTACAGTACTTTTAATTTGTCTACCATTCCCTATTCACGTTCCCGCCAAAACTTAATTAGGAATGACGTAAACCATAGAATATCACAATATACCTATAGTTAATTTTGGTATTTTTTTACCATTGGTTGTGGATGTAGCAAAAAAGAAATTATGTATTTTTTTTTTAATTATAACTTATAATACTATAATAACGATTATAAACATAACACAATAATGAGGCGTACGTACAATTACCACAAAGGCTGCTTGAGGATTGTTTTTCTGCTATGATTATACAGGTGTCATAACATCCAATGGATATATGAACAGCGCTCCTGATCCCAATGAGTTGCAATATCACCGCTACGCATATTGGGAGAACTATATCGAACTTGCTGGAAAACGTTCTTTCGTTATTATTGTTGCTTGGAAGTTCCAGTACGGATAATTTACTATATATTCGAAAAATAGTTGCATATCATAGAACTGAAATCGCATTCTATTTTAATAATAATAATATTATTCAAACGGTTTTATTTTACAATGAATAATGACGATAAAGGGTAAAATATTTCTGAAAGTGGAACCATAAAACACATCAAATATTCCTATTTCATTGTCTTCAGGTTAAGATATTAAGACTCGACAGAATTCAAATTAGCTTCACTGTGATTTTCTCTTAAATTGCAAAGGACTGAATCTCAAAGTTGTATAGGTAATAATAATATGGAAGTCTTTTGCAACCTTATATTGTTGTTTCCTTTTGTATTTACGCTAATTTACAGTTGGAAGGTAAAATTCGTGATGAGAATTCTATTGTTTTTCTTTGTTTTTTAAATTTTTCCAGCAGTATAAGCCTAGTAGCCAGTGCGACTCTCATCCAAGAGGTCGGACGTACGACCAATGGACTTTCTATGTGCATGTCCCCCCGAATTCTCGGCCTGTGTTAGACACAGAAGATTCTATACCTCAGATTAATGTCTCGCAAAACAAATACGGAAATTTAAGACCGAGAGCTTAAAAATTAAAGCTAGTTGGTTTTATTATAAAGAAATTTATCTAGACAAATACACATTAGATTGTCAACATTGCTATGCAACGTTACTTGATATTCATTATAAAGGATATTCTGCACTTTCCAGGGAATTCATAAATTCAATTTTTTTACCTTTGTAAATTTATTTGTTTTCAGATTTTCAAGATGAGATTACATCCAAAACTGCTGCTTCTAACCACCTTGGTCCTGGTGTACAGCGCCCATGGACACAAACGGACGTTTACTAGATGCCAGCTCTCGAGAGAACTACTGCGGTATAATTTCCCAAGAACTTTGATACCAAATTGTAAGTTGTCTTCTAAATACGAACTAACTATATTAGTGGCGTTCAGCGTGCGAATCTCATCCCTGAGGTCGTCGCTTCGAGCCCCGGCTTAACACCAATTGTTTTTCTATGTGCACCTTTAACACTCTCTGGAACGGTGAAGGTAATCATCGTGTGGAAACTGGCATGCCTTAGGCTCCAAAAGTCGACGGCGTGTGACACGCTCTCTAACCTTACCTTCTAGTACTAGACGTTAAATAAATACATTTTCAAAATCGTGTTATACAGTGAAAAATGGTCGTCTTAAGTATTAAATTTAGTACGTCAAGTAAAAACGCGGCTTTAAGCTAATAGATACTAATATTATACATTTTAATTTTGCGAGGTTCGTTATGAAAACCTATTATAAAAATTTTATGTAACCAATAGAAAAACACGTTAGTTGTGAATGTAGGCTGTATAACAACTTGAAATATAAAGCCTTTTTCGTGGTAACTGGATTTGAAAAGTAATTCGGAGAAAATACGGCCGTACGCAAGTTTCTTACGAATGCTGCCGTAAGGAATAAACATTATGATTGAGTTCTAGAGTAAAGTTTAGAGTTTAATAATGCCTACAAAAAAAAACAAGTGCCTAAAGGATCAAGGAATTTACTGCGATTTTCACAAATATTTAAAAGGATTCATGACAATTCTTCAAAGTTTACTGGTCTTGGTTGCCTTAGCGAAGCTTGGGCCGGTCGCTAGTACGTCTCAAACCTATAACTTTGTGCATCAGACATAGACGTTTAAACGTAAACCAACCGTAACTCGACCTGAATGTCATTTCTTGACTTAATTGATGCTGACACAACACAAAGCTGTCAAAGTTACTGATTTCCGTATCCTCAAAGTTAGTATGCAAATGCGATAAATTATTCAACACACCAAACAGACTATGTATTGAAAAGTTATACACGTTTATTTTAGTTTCAATACCTTCTCAGGTGCCGGTTCGATTTTCATCAAAATAATGTTTCGGGCTATCACAGAAAGTTAATTGGTAATAATAGAAATGTAACTGCTAGAAGATTTAACTAGACTTTTTCTTTCTATCCCTTGTAAGGTTTTTTTTAAAGTGTCTCATCTATGACGGAGTATTCATCAAGATACCTCTTAAAACGATTAAAACGCTTTCAGGGCGAGAACTATGAGTTATTTTCATTGTATTGAGGGCATTATTATTATATTTTCTATATTTTATTTAAATTTCTGTTGATAATTGAATTCTTTATAAAGCATAGAATATTACACACAATTGAACATTAAACAGTTGAACAGTAAACATTGTTTAATAATATAAATAGAATTGTTTGAGTTGCAAATTCAATTAACTGTCTAACCGAACGTAAATTAATATCTTATATTAATATTGACATTTCACTATGCATTTCCCTATTAATTCTGTCACCGAATTGCAATCCACTATAAAGCACTGTATACCTAATAATAGCTGTATATTTTTGCTGGAAATACTTAAAGTTGATATTCTTTAAGGTTATGGTTAATGCGCTTCGTTATATCATCATAGTAAGTTTAGATCAACGTTAACTTATGTTAGGGATTTATTTCAAATACTAGGTTGGGGAAAAGTCCTAATATACATTTAACATAGTGTGTATGAACTTCTAATAAAATCTCTTTGGCTATACTATTTGTATCTGGCTGGTTTTGGTATCATTAAAAGTTTAAAATTTAAAGAAGATAATTCCAAATTCAAATTAGGAAAATGAGTTATTTTTAATTATTAAAAAGTGGAGCAAGATCAGCATATCAGTAGTTACGACGTAGCTGAAGAACTGGGAATTGACAACGAAACAGTTTTGCCGCATTTGAAAAAAACTGGGTACACAAAAAATCTCGATATTTGGGTACCTCACGAGCTCACTGAAAGAAACCTAATGAACCGTGTACTCATTTGTGATTCTATATTACGACGTAATGAAACCGAACCATTTTTGAAGAAGCTGATAACTGGTGATGAAAAGTGGATCACCTACGACAAGAACTTGCTAAAAAGGTCGTTGTGAAAGGCCGATCAGGCTTCACAGACTGTGGTGGAACCCGGGTTAACTCGCGACAAGGTGATGCTGTGTGTGTTTGGTGGGATTGAAAGGGTATTATTAATTTGCTTACCACCAGGTAGAACCATCGATTTTGAACTCTTCGAACAACTGATGAGATTAAAGCGAAAGCGGCCGGAATTAATCAACAGAAGGGGTGTGGTTTTTCATCATGATAACGCTAGACCTCACACAGAGCTTGGCTGGGTGGTGTTATAGCATCCGCCATATAGTCCTGACCTTGTACCTTCAGATTTCCATCTGTTTCGGTCTCTTCAGAATTCTTTAGTCAGTGTCAGGTTAACATCACGAGAGGACTGCCAAAACCAATTGTCGCGGTATTTTGATCAGAAGCCCCAAAATTTATATAGCAATGGGATACCCCACCTACAATATGGCAAAATTATCGAAAAAAGTGGTTCCTACATACTTTAGTTAAATGTAAATAAACTATATTAAAAAAATTGGGAATTTTCTTAAAAAATGCGAAGATATTTTTTCACCAACCTATTATTATTATTATGTAGTATTAGTACACACAATTTAATTGTCTTATATACATATTTATAATAGACATCTTGGTAAATAAGTTTCAAAAAGTTTTCGACACTTCGAGTGTTTTAAACACTTCCAACTTTTATAAATTATATATATACATTAATTATTTCATTAAATAACAAAGCCCTCCGCCGCATTTGTCTGTTTGCGTTAAGGTCAAAAACTAGTGCACAGACTTTTAACTAATAGGAAGGCCAGTTTACTTCAATTTGTTACTCAATTATAACATTATCCTACGGTTACTATAATGTGTATTTAGAGTACATCTTTATATAGTAGTTACTATAAGGTATAAAGCACGAAGTTAAGACAAAATATTTTAGGATAGATAGACAAATTTGTAAGATATTATGCAAAACGGAATTTAATTGTGCTGTGGGTTAAAAATTATGATAAATTAAGACTTAACCATTCCTGTACTTTCGGAAGTCGGTTACAATTTAAAGTAAATTGGGCTAAATAAGTAGAACAAAGTTGGGTAACTATTTGCATAAAAAGGTTTCGCTGAGGGAAAACATTTCTAGAGGCTTTCATTTAAGTTTAAAGTCGGAAAACGGGTTTAATTGACAATGTACAGGGAACCGTATCCAAATTAATTCTAATTAATACGAAACGCTTAAATCAAAAGCCACTGGATTCTGATAAAATCACACTCGTACAGTGGGATTAACTGAAAACGCACACGCTCTAAGCACTTATAGTGTCATCTTCTATCAAAGGCGATCATCATGGCTATTGTGTTGTATTTTATTGGATGCCACTCTTCTGAACAACGACTTGGTGCTTTGACCAAACTATTGGCGTATCAACGTAGAACAAGCCACAGATCTCTTTCAACATTGGCTTGAATTATTAGTTGAAGGGCTCGTAATTTATGGTGTTTCGTAATACGTGTCCGAAATATTCAAGTTTCCTTTATTTTAAATGTTATAGCATAATAATATTTCACGTTCGATTCCGTATTCATGTTTTAGGCTGTGCAACAAATTACCGTGCCACTTTTGTATATACTGCTTACCAATAGGTAAGTTAATCGAAATATTTTGTCACAAAAATTACTTGGATAGCCGGAGAGTAATGAATACAACTAAATAGCAATTTAAGCTTTAAAGTACGTGTATATTATTGAATATATTTATCGATATTTTTTACACTACATTTGCGTTTAAGTAAAATAACCATTGACTGTCTTATAACATCACGAGAATAACGTTAAATTATTACTTATATCGGTGCGTGTTTGGGGCGGTTTTGGAGTCTTTAAGTGTTATACTGTGTGGTAGTTTGTTGTAGAATTAGTTTGGATTGGATATACTGTAATGATATGCGTGAAGGGTTGGAAGTGAATTATTGATGGGATCAAGATATTTTATATATATTCCCATCAGTATTAACCCTCCTTCGAATATCGTTTCCTAGGTTCGAAGCTTGATATCAGTACCGATAATAAAAAGTAAAAATTAATGAATAAGGGTGGCAACGTCCTTATTGCTTTTCAGTGATCTCTTACTGGAAAACTTTAAAGGAATACTTTCCAATAAAATAAGATGTGTGTAACAAGTGCAACTTTATCTGCTGTGTAGTGTTCGTACACATTTACAGTACTCGTGATCAGCGAAGCAGTCTTTGTACATATTTTCCTTAAATAGTATTAAATTCAATTGCCTCTTATGTGAATAAAATTAAATATTATTTCAGGGGTATGCCTGATCGAGCATGCAAGTGGCAGACAGACGGACAAACAAACGAACCACAACAACTCATATAGCAGCTATGGACTCTTTCAGGTAAATCATAGTTATATAATGTAATATGAAATAAAAAAATACTATGACATTTTTATAAATGAATAATATAAATCAATTCCTAACTTTTAGTAGGTACAGTTCATTCATATATGCATTAGATTAGATAAGAACAATTTACAATTAATTTAACATCATTTCAGACGTTCATAAGTGTTCATGTTTACCTATATGAATAAAGTTATTTTGAGTTTGAGTTGAGGTGTACAATATTCTATTATTTTATAAGATTATTTCTATAGGTATTTCAATAAGACACCTATGTTGATTAACATCCTTAACATTATACGTAGTATCAATAGATAAAAAAAGCAATTAAAATTAAAGAATGTATGTAATATTTTTACAGCAACCGCTAAAAACGTTTTCAGTTCTAAAAATTATTGCGACTTTTTTATCCAGTCGACTTGTTTGTTTTATTATTCTATTTATATAAGATTTTTGCGTCTAACACGTGATGACTTAAAATTATTTGCCAGAAAGTATTAAGTATGTATACATAAATAGTTATAAACAATACTATTCTAATGAATACCAAGTAAATCTTAATAAATTAATATTATATAGACAAAACGATATCGCCTTACCAAGCATTAATTTAGCTTAACGCTAAGCCCCTAGTGACGTCTCCCAATAGAAATTAACGTATGACAAGCTTAAATATGACATGACGTATAGATGTCCAAAGCTATATTATAAAACATATACAGCTAATGAAGCTTAAACAGATTTAATGATAATGAATGTAATGACGATAATATTTATTCTTTCTTTTTTCTTTCTTCTTGTTTATGGCTTTTATTTATGCCAACTGGGCACAAGGTACTTCGCCAGTGTCGTGTAGATGGAGAAGACACGAAGGAGATTGATCGGTAAAAATAATAATTTAGTTAATTTTGAATATACACAAAAAAAAATAGTTGAAATTGGATTGTTAGTTTTGAGACAACACAAATATGAGTAAAAGCATTATTAAATACTGTTTACTATTTATGAATAATTTATATATATTACACTTTAATTCTATTGCTTTCTATATATTTACATAAAAATCTACAATATGGACAAAACACAAACATTAACAAACATTTAACACTTAAAGGACGTGGGACTTTAGGGGGAAGAATATCATAATGAGGATAAGTTAGTTTGGGACAATTAAATAGCATGTGAGATACAGTGCCTTCATCCAAGCCACACTCACAGATAGAGTGATCCCTTATCCGGAGCTTGGCTAGATGAACAGGGGTGCCAGCATGTCCAAGACGCAGACGCGAGATTGTGGATGTAATCCAGCGATTTGCATTTCGATAATAACAAAACCAGGGTTGTCTTGGTATGTTTGGTTGGATGGAAGCATAAAACTTACCCTTAACCGATTTGGAGTCATTCCAAAATGTCTTCCAGGTTCTGTCCAGATATATCTTTGCAAGAGAACAAAGATCCTGAGCTGAATTTTTAAAATTATCTAGAGAACCTGACTCAACAGCTGCTTTGGCACATGAATCAGCAGTCTCGTTACCTGGGATACCTGAGTGGCTAGGAATCCAAACTAGTATGATAGACAATCCTTTTTGATTACAAGAGAGCAGAGTCTCCCTGATTTTTACTATAATAGGAAAACGTGATTTGCTACGAAATGGGTTCTCTTTAATGGACATTAAACAACTTAAAGAGTCTGTCAAAATAGCTGTCTGTTGTATGTTATGGGAGTGTGCAAATAGGATTGCTTCCAATAGAGCTGTGGCCTCTCCTGTGAACACTGAAGACTCGGGAGGACATTTAAATTTCAGGATAATTCATTCATTTAATTTTATACCGAGGGGGGATAGGATAGGGAGGATAGGATAGGGGAGGATTTCATTGCACCTAGAATGATTCTTAGGCACCTATACTGAATTTTGTTTAATTTTCCAGCAGCTGATTTGTTAAAGGGATCCAGAACAAACATACAGTAATCCATATGACTACGTACTAAGGCATTATACAATAACTTTAAAGAATAGGGGTGATCACCCCACCAAACCCCCGCTACTGCTCTTAATACGTTAAAACCTTTATCACATTTTTTATTATGTGTTCAGAGTGGGCAATTCTGTTCAGCCGATTGTCTAAATAAATACCTAAAAAATTTACTTTATTTGTCAGGTTGATTGCTTGATTTTCAAATGAAATGAGTAGAGTAGGAATGTATCTCTTCCTTGTAAACACCACTGCCTGAGATTTGCCAGCTGACAGGGACAAGCCGTGGTCAGACAACCACTGGCCTAGATAATACAAAGCAGAATTGATACGACAGGATACTTCCCCTGTACTGCCGGAGCTGTGATAGAGGACAATATCATCAGCATATTGTAAGATGTTACAGAAACTGGTGACAGACAGTTTGAGGTCGTGGGTATAAATGCTATAGAGCAGAGGGCTGAGAACTGAGCCTTGAGGGAGACCTTTCCAGACTAGTCTGGGGGGAAGAGAGGTATCCTGATGCTTTATCAGAATAGATCTGCAAAATAGCAGATTACATATGAGATGAACCATCCTCAAAGGTACACTCAGGTTAAGCATTTTCTGCCTGAGCGCCGGAAGTAGGACACTGGCATATGCAGAAGCAATATCAAGAAACACACCCACAAGGTACTCTCCTTTTGTAAAGGCTAGGCGAATGTCTGTTGTCAGTATACTGACGCTGTCTGTGGTACTCAAACCCCTCCGAAACCCAAATTTGGAGGAGGGGAGAATATTTCTACTTTCCATTAACCATTCCAGTCGGTTTTTAAGAAGGTGTTCTGTTACTTTAGCTAAAGTAGATGACAAAGCTATGGGTCGATATGAATTTGAATCTGAAGGGATTTTTCCAGGTTTGAGAATGGGAATGACTATTTGAGATGTCCAAGATGCCGGTATAATACCAGTTTCAAAACATTTGTTTATTATTTTAAGGTAGTAAAGTTTAGCTTTGTCATTTAGTCTAGCCAGGAAGGAATATGGAACGCCATCTTTCCCTGGAGTTGAATCTTTGAGACCATTAAGAGCGATTTGAAGCTCAGAGAAAGAAAAGGGAGCATCCATTTCATCGGAAGCTGGAGCTGGCATAGAACTCAGAAATGAGTCCACGTAGGGAACGAAAGGTGGAGCCAATTTGTCTGCAAAGTTGTTAATCCAGTCAGAAGGGTTATTTGAAGAAGCATCAACATGGTTTAGGGAACAACGGAATCTCCTCACATTTGACCACACAATAGTGGATGGAGAGCGAGGGCTAAGGGATTCACAAAATTGTATCCAACTAGATCTTTTCTTTTTCGATACTAACCTTTTAATTTTAGCATCAAGCCTCTGATAATTATTAAAGTTCTCCTGAGACATACAGGCTGAGTAAGATTTCTCTGCAGCCGTTCTCTTACCAAACAAATCGCTGCATTCATCATCCCACCAGGGAGAGGAAAGCAGCAGATTTTTAGGAGAGTGCTTTTTGGGGATCTGATAATCGGCAAAAGATATGAGAGAATTTAAAAATAGATCATAGCACTGACAAGACATTTTCTTCACGTTCCAAATCTGGCAGAGTGTCTACCATACAATCAACGGATTGGGCATACTCTTTCCAGTTTGCTTTTTTTAGTTTATATTTCAAAAGGGGGTTGTGGTAAGAGAGAGGTAAGGATTTGTTGTTTAATGTAATAAGTATGGGAAAATGATCACTGCCATAGGTGGACTCAAGGGCGTTCCAAGTTAGTTGCGAGGCTAGGTTAGGGGAGCAGAGGGTGAGATCCACTGTAGATTTGGGATTCTGATTAGGGTATACCCTGCGAGTTGGGGAGCCATAATGATGGCTCCCCAACGTTGTCAATCTCTGTATCCTCAATGGAGGATACAGAGATTGACAACGTCGAGTAAGTCAATCAGCAGTGGAGCAAACCTATCACTAGCGTGGCACCCCCACATAGTGTGATGGGTATTAAAGTCACCCATGGCTATGATAGGGCTGGGAAGGGATGATAAAATTGATTGTATCTCGGGAAGAACAGAAGGAGAAGGGTGAGGAATATACAAAGATACAAAAGAAATATCTAAGGTACGAACAGCAACAGCATTAATCTGTTCGCTATGGGTAGGAAGAGGAATTTGGGAGAAAGGGAGGGAATGCCGTACAAAGACAGCACTGCCCGCATACCCATCATTCCTGTCATCCCTCAGACAGGAAAAACCAGGCACCCGAAATCGGTAACCAGGTCTCAGCCATGTCTCCGAGATGGCAACAATTGTGGGTTTATGGAGGTTTATGAGGGAGATCAATTCGTGTTTTCTTGAACGTAAGCTTTTACTATTCCATTGAATTAGGGTTATTGGGTCCGTTTTGTAATAATTTAAAGAGGTGGGGTAGGTTTTTGGCAACGTTGGGCGGTAGGGGAATTTCGCTACATGGGGCGACAATACTGAGAAGGAATTCAGAAATAAATTCTAACATTTTGCCCTGAGAGGGAAGGGTGTTAACATTATTGTTGAGAGCACAACCATTTGGGAGAGATGAGGAGCACTCACCAACAATAGTCTGGTGAGCTGTTCTATCGTACCCCTTTGCTAGAGAAGCTTGGGGACGAAAGGAGCGATACATTGTTTGGCGATAGGAAGTTTTGGTAGGAGTTTGGGCTTTTTGAGGAGATCTTAGAGAATAGACAGGAGGGGTAAACATTTCTTTTGTTATCTCAGCATATGAACGTCGGACAGGTGGAAACTGAATTGCTGCTTCAGTGTATGAGATATTGTTCTGGGACATCACCATTTTTATGGATTGCTGTCGAGTAAATACTGGACAGCCCTTGTCAGAAGCAAAATGTTTACCTGAGCAATGTAGACATGTGGATGTTTCTAAGGTGACTTCGCACGTATCACCTGTATGGAGCTGAGCACACCTGTAACATCTGGGCTTAGATCGGCAGACCGATTTGATATGACCAAAACGGCAGCAGTTCAGGCACTGTATGGTTGGAAGTCTGTAGGTTTCGACAAGGAGGGAAGTGTGGTGAGAGTAAATCTTAGAAGGGAGCATTTGTCCCCTGAAGGTAAGGACAACAGATTGGGTAGGCCCCCAGGTGGTGACACCCTCAGTAACTGATTTTCGGTTCAGTCGCCTTGACTTTAATACCTCACCACATCCAGGAGGAAGCTCTAATGAATCAACGAGTTCGTCCATTGACCAGTCTACCGGTACACCTTTGACCAACCCCATTCTGGTTATGTTATAAGAAGGGGTAATAGTTTTAAACTTGCACATAGCGAGAATCGGGTTAACCAGAAAGTTGTTGGCAGCTTCAGCAGAAGAGAACTCAACGGTAATTTTATTACGGCCTACATTTTTTACACCACCGTTATGACAGAACTAATTTTGTGCTTATGCATAAATGACCGAATGTAATAGCACGTAACGAGGCTCCAGAAGATGGGTCCTCTACTTCCCGGGAAACTTGGACAATGAATGGACCTTTATCATCATTAGAGTACGATCGAGGGCCATCGGAAAAGGAGGGGTGGACATATAGGTGTTGAACAGACGGGTTTGCCTGAGTGGGATCCGTAATTGTTTTTTTAAAGGAAGGCATATTTCTCTCCTCTCCTTGTCGTTTGCGAGACGTAGAAAAGGTTCCCGGGTCGGGAGGTTCGGGGTCAGGATCCATTTTACTGGAACTGCAGCGACTATATAAGTTTAAATTTTATACTTTACCAGCACCAATAGGGTTACTTTTGTGAAGATAGAACAATAACAACTATTTTAGCTTTGGAAAATCACAGAAACACCGGAAAAAAAATAAAATCTCACTTACACGTGCGTCAACCATCCACATTTACTATTATCCTAATATTTATTTATTTAGACAATTTAACATACAAATTTAACATTAATTTTAACAAGAAACTTCAAATCATGATGTAACCGGCAGGGATACTAAGCAATCTCTTTCAGATAGGAGTAAAAAGTAAAAATAATGAATTGCGAAGAGCAAAAATTTCACTGAAAGAATACTGATTATACAAAAAAAAATTATAATAATTGATAAATATAATAAAATAAACTTAGTAACTGTAAAGATAAAAACATGATTATTAAAAATGACGACAACGATACCATGTCACACAGTGGGAGTTTTCCTAGTGGGAGTGCCATGCTGTTGCTTTCGGGCTTCAGCCAATCGGGCAGGCACGACCGGGGCAGTACCACTGTCTCACAGAAAACCGGCGTGAAGTGATGCAATAGGTTCATCTTATTGTACTCGCGTTTCGTGCGGTGAGTGAGACTCCCGGAGCCCATCAATTCCCCCCTCCCCCAGAATATGAAGATGCAGTTTAAACAGAGATTACCCCAGGGGGGTACCACACGTTTCCGCTGTGGAGAATCCCCCTCTGGGCGTCCATCATCGGAACAATCAGTATTCGGTGGTGGATGCACAGGCTGCCCTTCGTATTCTGGGGTGGGCAAAAACTGCTCAAAAAACTATAAGTTTCGATCTCGGGGCAAACGGAAGAATTTACCGAAGGCATCCCCTTCCACGCTCTCAGTGGACTTTACCAATGTTAGGGGGCTCAACTCTAATCTTAACGCGGTTCACTTTCACCTCGAAACTGCGAAGCCGGCCTTATTCTTCCTTACTGAGACTCAGATATCCTTCCCGGCTGATACTTCCTACCTCTCCTACCCGGGGTACAAATTGGAACATTCATTTGTGCCGCGGGCGGGAGTTTGCGTGTACGTCAGAGAGGATATCTGTTCTCGTCGCCTCGGGTCGCTTGAAGGAAGGGACCTATCTAGCCTCTGGCTGTGCGTAGACTGCGATGACCATCCGCGATTCTACGCATGCCTGTATAGGTCCCATAGCGGAAATACCGAAACTGAGCGACTCATTGAGCACATCCAAATGGCTACAGATTCCCTGCTCGAAGGGGTTCCTACCGCTGAAATCGTGATACTTGGCGATTTTAACGCTCACCATGCCGATTGGCTCGGTTCAGAAACCACCGATCACGCGGGAAGATCCTTTCACGACTTTGCTTTAGCTTACGACCTGTCACAAATGGTCCCTGCGATTACGCGAATACCAGATGTGGATGGTCATAAACCCTCTTTGTTGGACCTTCTGCTGACCTCACATCCGGAGACCTATCAAGTCTCTGTTGACCCGCCATTGGGTTCATCGGATCATTGTGTGGTCCGGAGTACTGTGCCTACTACGCGCCCTCCTAGGCCCCGTTTTTCGGGTTGTCGTCGTATTTGGCACTATCGGTCAGCAGATTGGGATGGGATGCGGTCTTTCTTTGCGTCCTACCCTTGGGGGCCTATGTGCTTTTCGTCGGAAGCTCCAGATTCCGTCGCTGCCTCTGTCGCCGAAGTGGTTCTGCAGGGCATGGAACTTTTTATTCCATTCTCTGCGGTGCCGATCGGTGGCAGGTCACAGCCCTGGTTTAAGCGTTCTTGCAAGGCGGCATCGCGTCGAAAGCGAGAATGCTTTAATGCATGGGCGGAGGCGGCGATATCTCGTGATGCCAATACCAGCGAACATAAAAAAGCATATAACTCAGCCTCCAGGTCCTTCAAACGGGAAATCGCTAAGGCAAAGTCAGAGCACATCGCCAGATTTGGCGAGAGATTGGCCCAACTCCCTTCTGGGACTCGAGCCTTCTGGTCTCTCGCCAAAGCTGTACAAGGGAATTTTTGTCAGCCATCGATACCACCGCTGCACAGAGAGGATGACTCGCTCGCCCACACTGCGAAGGAGAAGGCCGACCTCTTGGGCTGTCTCTTTGCGTCCAACTCGACTTTGGATGACCGGGGGAGATCACCACCGGCGATTTCGCGGTGTGATAACTCAATGCCGGAAATCACATTCCAGCAACGTGCTGTTCGCAGAGCACTATCTTCCTTGGACATTCATAAGTCGAGCGGGCCGGATGGTATCCCTCCAATTGTGCTGCGTACATGTGCTCCTGAGTTGGCTCCGGTCCTGACGCGCCTTTTCCGGTACCTGTACTCGCTCGGCACTGTCCCGAAGTGCTGGAAGACCGCTTCGATACATCCGATCCCTAAAAAAGGCGATCGCACTGATCCATCCAACTATCGCCCAATCGCAATAACCTCCTTGTTCTCCAAAATAATGGAATCCATTATTAATGGCCAGCTCTTGAGTTATCTAGAGGGCCACCAGCTGATTAGCGATTATCAGTACGGCTTTCGTCGTGGTCGTTCAGCTGGTGACCTTCTAGTATACCTTACTCATAGATGGGCAGAGGCAATTGAGTCCAAGGGGGAGGCACTAGCGGTTAGTTTGGACATAGCGAAAGCCTTCGATCGGGTGTGGCACAAAGCACTGCTCTCGAAGCTACCAGCCTACGGGCTTCCTGAGAAATTATGCGACTGGATCTCCAGCTTTCTAGCCGATCGGAGCATCAAGGTCGTCGTCGACGGAGCATGTTCCGACCTTAAACCCGTGAATGCTGGGGTCCCACAAGGCTGTGTTCTGTCCCCGACCCTGTTTCTTCTGCATATCAATGACATGTTGCAACTTAGCAACATTCATTGCTATGCGGACGACAGCACTGGGGATACTCTTTACACTGGCCGGGCAGGTATTTCTCGGGCAGTTGTCGATGAGTACCGGAACAAACTTGTGTCTGAAGTCGAAACTCTTTTACGTGGAGTCTCGGACTGGGGTAGACTAAACCTAGTCCAATTTAACCCCAAGAAGACACAGGTTTGCGCGTTTTCCGCGAAAAAAATACCCTTTGTCGCTACTCCTCTTTTCGAAAACACTCTTCTTGAAGCCACAGCCAGCATCGGAATACTTGGCGTTGACATATCGAACGACGTTCAGTTTCGCGGTCATTTGGAGGGAAAGGCTAAATTAGCCTCCAAAAAGCTTGGTGTGCTCAGCAAGGCGAGACGGTACTTCACTCCGGGCCACCGCTTGCAACTCTATAAAGCGCAAATACGGCCCCACATGGAATACTGTTCTCACCTCTGGGCGGGGGCTCCCCAGTACCAGCTCCTTCCACTTGACCGTATCCAACGAAGAGCGGTTCGAATCGTCGATGACCAATCCCTCTCCGAGCGGCTCGATCCTTTG
The DNA here is from genome assembly GCF_905147105.1 of Pieris brassicae. Classification (NCBI taxonomy): domain Eukaryota; kingdom Metazoa; phylum Arthropoda; class Insecta; order Lepidoptera; family Pieridae; genus Pieris; species Pieris brassicae. The sequence goes on from NC_059670.1 coordinate 6,089,615, forward strand.
GCGTTGCGTAGAGATGTGGGGTCACTCTGCATCTTCTACCGCATTTACCATGGAGAGTGTTCAGAGGAGTTGTTCGGATTAATACCTGCAGCTGAGTTTCAGCATCGGACGTCGAGGCAAAATACAAAATTCCACCCGTATCACCTCGACGTCCGACGTTCCACGACTGAGCGTTTCTCAAGGCAATTTTTGCCGCGCACCACCGCTATGTGGAACCAGCTGCCCACTGAAGTATTTCCGAACCAATTCGACTTAGGGTCCTTCAAGAAAAGAGCGTACAAATTCTTAAAAGGCCGGCAACGCACTCGCGAGCCCTCTGGCATTGAGAGTGTCCATGGGCGGCGGTATCACTTAACATCAGGTGAGCCTCCTGCCCGTTTGCCCCCTATTTTATAAAAAAAAAAAAAAACACAGGAATACGATACTGACTTCGAGGGAGTATTGCAAATGTCTCCATATCAAAGTCGTTTCCTAAATAAATATAGGATAACAAGGCTTAAATTCTGACTATATTGTTCATCCCCTATTCCAAAATACTTGGTACAAAGTATCCTGTCGTAAAGATGAATCAAAGTTTTGTACCCACTGAAGATAACATGTTCCATTATCTGTCAAACTTTCAAGTTTAACTCTGTGGCTTTGCTGCAAGAAAGAATAGCTTTAAACAAATAGTCTTACGTATCGCTAAGTACTAACGTTAGTGTAAACAGTACTTATTCAATCAAAAAACCATCATGATTTTAATGGGCACAAAGCCTCCATCCTTACATAATTAATACAACAATAACATTTATCTATGTACTACATTTAACCATTACGTTTCACACAATATAATTGTGCCAGGCAAATCAGTCTGTGTAATTTCAATTTCAATGCTCAAACTAAGGTAAAGCAGAGCCAAACCTCAACTGCACACAGACAATGTATTTACATATTAATGATAGATTAGCAGGCTAATTGCAAACAATTTAAACGGCCAGTAAATGAATGTGTATTAACTAACGTATCCATTTTATCGTTCATTAGGTCTGTTATTATAAATCAGATAAGGAGATTGAGAATCTAAAACAAAAGACGGTTAAGTAGTTCAGAAAATGATTTCTACAAACTCAAAAACAAAAAAATGTATAAATTAATAAGACTAATGACTTGAACGTGTGAATTTTATCCCTGAAGTCATAAGTTCGAACCCCGGCTGTGCACCAATTGACGTTTATGTGCACTTCCCCTCGCATTTATGGTGAAGGAAAACATCGTGACGAAACCGGCATGTCTTAGACCCAAAAAAGGCATGTCAAACACAGCTTATTAAAAACCTACATCGCCTATTAGATAATCCAAATCATCACGAAACATATACAGAAATCTGAGGCGAAGGGTGGCGATGCTTTTTTTAATATTAGCTCTAAATTAGTTTTACAGCTGTTTATTTAATAAAAGATGTTTCACATTAATATTTAGGTTTTTATCACTAATTAGTTTATTAGTGTAATTATTTTATTCACATATATAGTCTACATCAATGTTAACGTAAGGTAGAAAAAAATCTATGTTTTCAAGCGCAAAATATGAAACGATCTTAACGATATTGTTATTAATTTTGAATACCTGAACAACGACTGTTCGCGACTTCAAGCCCTACGACTTATTAATAAAGGATTTATTTATTTCAAGTTAACTGTTAAAAAATAAAGTCGTTTAATTTGAAAAATGAATATAGATTAAATGAAAATTGAAGATTCCATTCGTGCTTTCAAAGGAGCTACTTTGAAACGTATACTGAAATGAAAATGAAACGCGATATAAATGGTAATTCTTTTGTCAAAACTTCTGATTATCGCATTATATCATTAGGAGGGAGAGCCTTATCGTGGATAATATATGAAAACGTCATTTCCATACTACGTAAGGGTCGTTTGTATAGGAATAATTACTGGAATCATTATTCAAAATTTTCTTTATATTTCAATCTACATGAAAAAAGTTAACAAGATTCCTTAGTAGTTAATAACAATGAATTATTTATTTGGTACAAAAATTAATTAATATACAATTTAAAAGCTGAAACTGACTTCGACAACACACTTCGTCCACGTCCAATTTCAATAGATTAAATTTACCAATTCAAGCTCAATATCAATAGTTTCATCCCCTTGGTTTAACCTTATAGGAACTAACAATCATAGAGGAACCAGCTCTTAAAAACACATACGGCGAGCCGAAGCAAGGTGTTTTTAATTAATTTTAAAAAACTGATGTGAAACATGAACAAGGCATCAATATTCGCTTATTTGCATGATTCCACACTAATCACTAACATAGAACTCTAAACGAACTCCGGTCAATATTTATTCACCCAATTGATTACTAACAAACATTTATTTTCAGTAATGGCTTACACTGGTATTATGTTAAAACTGGACCGTAACAAATTTAACATGTTTTAACTATGACGATAGTTATAAAGATTTAATCTATATTTATACTGTATGGTTAAAATGTTATAATGTCTTAGACATTATGACAAGATTGAAAAATAGTAGCAAAGATAAAACTGGAAGAATTTGGAGCAGGCCTTCACTCCGTCGGACTTTCTTCCTTCCTTCGAATGTATGTGTTTATGTCATTATTAAATATAATATATTTTTTAATCTACAGGTACTACTACTACTGTAATATATGTAATAATTTATTGTGCCTCGTTTGAGTTCTACACGTTAACATGTGTGTTTCGGTAGAACCTGACAACAGCAATCATAAAATACAGTAAATTATTAAAAAAATAAATTATAATTTACTGCTGTAACATAATTTGTATGAATACTTGCATGTTTGTATCTCTTCAATTCAATACGTCGAAAATCCGCTTTTCGTGTACAATGTGCGTTTTCAATAGCAATTTGCGTTATTGTCAAACTGTTCACGTATATTCCTCTGTACAATGTATTCTACCGTGATTCGTCGTGTTAATTTAAGTGGAAGTGACAGGGCATCGAACCGCACAAAATATCAGGATTAGATGTGGTTAATCGGATACATGTTTTGCTATGGCTTTGTCGGATTAAATGGATTTGAAAGAGATACTTAATTCCGTGTTTCATACGAGAAACACTTATGCTAACTGTATATAAGTAATTACCGCCATTTTCAGAGAAATTGCACCCAAGACAATTTACTATTCAAGAAAATAGTTGTTACGAATGAAACCACGTATATTTCATATTTTTTAATTTATTATTTCATAATTTCATTCTGAATTTTTAACAATTACCACATTTAAAATTGTAACGAATGGAATTTAATCCACCATATTGAAAATTGTATTTAATAAAACAATTTATACTTTATTGGTAAAGATCAGTGTTTTTAAAAAAAAACTTTGAAAGACAATTTAATAGACGTTAAAACGTTACTAAATGATACTCTTTATGACAATTTCAATCGTTCTTAGCGTTTTATATAATCATCTTCTTAGGCCTAAACAAAATAGCGGTCAACGTAAACAAAATAACACATATAATATCTACAATACAGTACTATATTACTGTATTATGTAAGCGTGAATTGGGGTGTAAATTGTGATATTCTCCTAACTTAGACTCCAGGCGACCGGTGATTTCTCTATACCATCATTCGTCTGTGTCAGCTTCAACTTAAATAGGGCTGGGCTACTGAATTACTGCATATCGATTAAAATGAATAGCTAAATAAATTAATAAGCACAAACCTCGAAGACAGCTGGACCAATTCGTATTATTTTGGAGAGAAATATATAAAAAAAAACAATAATTTATTTTGTTTTGTACTTTGAGTTTTAATCTGGAAAAGTGAGTGTCTCTATGGGTTAGCAACATGTTTCAAACCAAATGCTGCTACAAAGGTACGCTAAGTAATAAGAATATATCAAAACCAAACGAAGTTCGCGGAAGCAGCTTGTTAATAATAGAAACAGATCTAATAATAGAAACATAGATCTGTTTCTATTATTCTTTATTCTAATTCATCATTTTATATGGGCCATGCCCTATGCATACAGATGCCCAAGCAGTTGTTACTGCTACTGACCGCTTTATATCAGCGTCACCGTAAATCTACCATCACAGGCAATATTTTATTCAAATAAAAATAAAATCAGTGGCCAACACAAATATTTTCTTTTAAATTTAATACTTCTATGTTGTGTAGTAACACAACACGTGAATAAAAAGTCATATTTTTGTTTTAACAGTATCGATAAACACGTCGCGTCACTCACAAACGTAAGCTTCCAATACATGAAGATAGTACTTACAGTTTCAATCACCCTGTATATCTGAACCGAATCGTTTACAAAGACCCTTTGATATAAATTTAGTAGCATAATTATATCTAATATGTCTTGGTTTCCAAGTACGACGTATTCAATATTATGGAAAATAAAAACTAAAATAATATATACATATACGAAAAGCAATTACCAATAATTTTTAACAGTGTCGTTCTAGGGATCTCAACATGCGACTCTCATCTCTCAGATCGTAGATTCAGCAACCCTGGCTTTGCACCAATCGCACGGTGAAGAAGAGATTAATAGGAAACCGGCTTGCCTAATACTCAAAAACTGGATGGCGTGTCAGGCAGAAGCATGATCACCTACTTGTCTCTAAAAGGTTTCTAATACCCAAAATGTGGATGGCGTATCAGGCCTAGAAGACTGATCACCTACTTATGAAATAGAGAAAACAAATCATCACGAAAAAGATACAGAAATCTGAGGCCCAGACCTAAATTGTTGTATGCCACTGCTTTTTTTAAACATCAACGAGTTCGACCCATTCGTTGTACTTACTTTTAGTAACGTTTAAAAATACAGGGCTGAGAAGCCCTGCTGCCCTCGAGGGAGAGTTTCGAAACCTTTAAGTCTTTTTATACTATATTCAGTATTTTGTCTGAAATCTGAAGCGTATACAATTATTAAGCATCATCAACATTCCATAAAGAATGTGAAGGTTTATATATTTAATAAAACAACTAGTAAAAAGACGGGTACGACATATCGTACCCGTCTCAATAGAGAGTTAATCGAACTTTACAACAAAATTAATTCTTTATTAAGATCGATGACAATTGGAAAACAATTAAATCGTCTACTGCCACTACAATAGACAGATCACTGTTGTAGTGTGGCAATCAAGTCAATTGTTACAAAGCTCGACAGTTCTACAATCAAAGCGAATCTACAACCATTTCACGAGATATATAAAATTTCATTGATTGAAACATATTGACTGAAAACGGTATTGTGAAAATTAATTGCGGAATATTTTTATTAATAGAAATATACGACATCTATGTGCATACATAATAATAAAATTTTATTTACATCATAATTACACAGAGCAGGAGAAAAATTATATTACATTATACTACTGCTAAAGAAAGTTTCTTCCAGACAACGCAGGCTCAAAATCTCTAAATTATTTACAGTAGATTTTTTTACCTCCAAAGAGTTCGATCATCCATAACACAGGATTATCCCAGTGCCTTGCATCCGCCCAAACATATAAAATGGTTAATTAACTTTATTTAATGTTTTTATAGATAAAATCTTAAACAATTTGCCTAAACAATAGAAACATATTCGTGACATTACAGCTTTTTCTGGTACTGCCAACCACATCGGGTCCTAACGAATATTTGTGTGATGAACCTGTATTTGTATTTTAAGTTCCATTTATAACGTAATGAGTAGAATAGCTTCCATAAGGTTCGTGGTTTACTAATAAACGATGCTTACACGTAAAACTATCATAGTTAAGAAGCTCACAAAACAATCACATTAATAACATCAACATTGGTCCCTTATCCATATACTTTACCGAAATCCTAATACACTGTGAGCGTGAGTCTCATTTCGTGAAACCGTATTATTCCAGCCAACATGTGATTACTCAGAAAACCGTTTCTCAAGACTTAGTACACTAAATTGAAACCACTAAAGACGGTATCGACAAATCGAAGTCGTTGAATTCAGACGGGACAATGATAGGGTTGGCAATTTATATTTGTAATTACATTTAAGGCATTTAAAAGTACTGAATATGTTAGAACTTATGTTTTCAAAAACATATTATTTTGATTTTTAAATCTGTTGTAAGTAAATTGGCTGTTGGCATACTTAATTGTATGGACTGCTAGGGCTGATTTTAAGACATATTACTAAAACATGGAACATAATGTTACATCTCTCTGTCGACCTGTTATTATTAATGTCTTAAATTAAGAAACTTGGGATTTTTGATCGCAAATTATTTATGTGAAGATACTTCTAATATAGTTCTAAACTCTAACATAAGAGTGATATATATATTGGCGCACACTGCGTTCATATAGAAATCCTTTACAACACTGCTTATAATCCTTACAAGCAATGCTTTAAATCCCTTTGAGAAAACTTCAAAGATGATATAATTCTAAATACTTTCCTAATACTATTAAGCAATAATCAACCTTAACTATTCAATAAATACAATAAATCACGGTCATTTGTAAATTATAGCAGTAACAGCCCTATATCAAAAGGTCAGAAGTCGCCGAGACGTGTTGGGGTCGGTAAATAACGTAGTGAGCTAATACTTTCACGCGAGATTGCTAATCCCCAGCTTGTACCCTGCTCGCTCACATTCACAATAACTGAGATCACTTGGCAGAATTCATTCATGCGTGCAAATGAATTGTATAGGTTAATAATTTAGGGTATGCTATTAAGGCTTAGTAAAATTTGCCTTGCCTTTGTCGTGGGTCAAAATGAACCAAATAAGATATTAAAAACAAATTTTGACTATAATAAAATAAATATTTCTTTATTATACTCAAACCTATAAGTACAGTTTGATATTTTAAGTTAAAAGGCTGTATACTAAATATTTTAATAAAAAATCATAAAATATTATTTAAATTTATAATAAATATATAATAATAAATTAATAATTTTGATGAAATAACAGAAAGCGTTGAACCTTTCTCGTAAATTGCTTAGAACGTTTTTTTTTTAAAGTTGTGGTAAATTGAATAAACTGCCTTATTGTATTAAACCATGAACTTCATAAAGACCCATATCATTTTGGCATTCCGAAGTTGGCATATCTAAGTATTCATGATGTAACTATCACAAGTTTAAACTATGACAATTTCATCACATGTCAAAGTCTAGACAGTGGTTACTAGACATCAAACTTCATATATGATTGTCGTATGCATACTGATATAGAATACATAATACTATATAATAACAGACTAGCAAAGTTTATACAAATGAAACTATTGATAAGCAAAATAATGTTTTGTTTTAAAATAACTTGTGAATTCAAAGAGAAGAACATATTTGACAGAACTGAATAATTTGTACACAGACTTTACGCATTAATTATAATATGGTTGTCACCAATAAAGCGTATAGCAACTCAATATGCTTAATATCCCGCAGCGCTATCAATACACGTTCAAATAAATAAGCGAATTAATTAAAAACGTGTTTGCTGACAAAATACAAAATGCAGCGCTGTGCCGCTGAAATTTACATTTTTATCGCGCTCCCCGCGAATATGTGCGTATCTGACGTTTTTCTACCGTTTACGGTTCAAATGTCGCTGTAATGGCTTTTATGATACGACTTGCATACAAATATGTTTAGCTTATACAAATATGGTAATACTTTATAACTTAGATATATGAGATGAAAAATATCAGCGCTTTCTAGCTTTGTAAATACATATGTAGTTTTATTTTAAATACGCCGTAAATCGTTTGCAATATATCTAAATATTTCAGATTTTTTAGGTTACATTTGATGATGAAAACATAATTATAATAATTAATTGTAAATCTGATGTAGAATTAAAAAAAGGTATATGTGAGGCTTCAAGTAAATAGTTGTATCCATTTTTTTATATGAGATTAATCGTAAAATGTACGAGAATGGACGACAAGTATGATTTTAACTAAATAAAAATTTATTTTTTTAATTGCACATCCAATACTGAATAAAATACTAAGTTACTAATATGCAGTACACTTGGAAATCTCTTAACTACCCATCGAACCTAACTTACATGAATTTCGAATACCTGTAACCCATTTGACTGAATGCAGTCAGGGATTGCCTAAGTGCCTAGCCAAAAGCCACTGAACTGAGTCACTAATTTTAAGAGAAATCTGTGTTTTACCACGAATGACTGAGAGTCCACATAGTAATCCTTTATATAACTATATCTTCATAAAATATCTATTTTAAATTTTGAATAAATTTTACCTTTATTTAAACGATAATTAGAATATACGTATCGGAAAAGTGTGATAAGGTGCTACGAGCTACGAAAATAGGAAAATAACAAAGTATCGATAAATGCTTATAACTTATAATTACCTTAACCCTCAGAATGATCAGTTACGATTGTATACAGTGCATTGGGGACAAACCAAAATAATGCATGTTCGGTGCGGTTATACGATTAATATTGCGGTCCGGTGATTTAATAAACGATTGTAATTTTTGCGATCCCAAACAATTTGTGTTAAATGTGTTTATATTATTTAGCAATATATAAGCCAAAAAAAAAACAGTGGCCAACCTTTTCTAAGTATGTTTGACAACGCCAACCCAACCCGACTTTACTATACTACTTTTTAACCCCTTCTCGTGCATCCGTTCTACATGGCCAAACAAACTAAGCATATCCTTGTCTTTCGTTATTTTTAACCCTTAATATTACTTATCCTTACTTGCAATTTTACTCCAGGTACTTCTTATTCTACTATCATTCTTTTTCTACAACACCCAACATTAGCTACCGTATGTTAATGTCGGGATTAGCACCTATGTATGTACGACCAGCCGAATCGCGTCTGAAATTTCTTTACCTAAAGAAATGCAACACTTCATCAACATTGTCTCGTCTTTCCATGTCATACTATTTCATTTGACAAAACGTCCTTTACCTTTATTCTTAGTCCTAGTGGGTAAAGTACCACTTATTTAAATCCAGTATATTGATGATAATACATATTACTGTACTTCATAATTTCTTTCTCTGGTTAGCCTGTGACGTTAATGGCCATTTCTTGCCAAATCTTTTCCTCCTACGCCCTTCATAAGTGTACATTTCAATATATTAATTCCATTTAATTTCAATGCTGTTTATTGTAACAAAATCATAACATATGTCAAGTGATCTTATAGCAATGACAAGAATTAAATTTAATTCATAAAATCATTTCACATTCTTGTTATAATATGCTGTATAATGTAATCAAATATCAAATAAACACAAATCGTTCATACAAATTTGTTAATGTAACTAATATTAAACATGAAAATTGTCAACAACGGTCGGCCTATTCACAATCAATCCGAACAGTAATTACGATATTTAATTAATAACTATTGATTATTGAACATATTGCGACAGAATAGTAAATCCAATTTCACTAAGCTTAATTGTGGTTGTATTAGTATTTTAATTACGTATGGAACAATGCTTCTAAATAGTCCAGGAATTACGATGTAAATTCAATTACTAAAATACATCTAAACTTCAATGACAGTTAAACCGAACCGTGACGTATATCAGATATCTTTTAATATTGTCACAGTGACCACGCACGATGTAAAGCATGCGAAACGTCGGGAGAAATTTAAAATGATGTAAAATATTTATAAGTTTATAATAATACATAGCTTCAATCCGGTAAAAAATGTGTTTCCTTTAGATATAGCATATGTATTAATAAGGTTTGGTGTGAGTTATAAACAAATTGGGAATCTTTTATACAAATTCAATCATGAATGAATAAGTTAAGCCTAAAATGATTCTCAATGATGTATTATCAAACTTATTTGAGCGTATTAAGACAAAACATTAAATACATGTTTGAATTATCAACATTAAATATGAAACATCACGATTAAGTAATCGTATAAATATCTATATTAATCCATATGCTTAATTTCCATTTATAATTTAATTTTCTATTTGTCCAACTACCTTTGAAGAGAAATGCCTATTTTAAAAGTCACTATTACTTTTCTTACTTTTCAGTAAAATGTAAGAGACCTATGCTAAAGAAGTGATCCTATATTTTCCGCAAATTCAATTGGCCTGAAATCCTATAGAGTGAAGGAGATCTATATAGACGGGCGCAGACAGCGAATAAACGTCACCATTGGATGGGGATTTCACTATTTTATATTCCAACCGTTTCAACGGAAATTCTTGAAAGTGTAAAACATTTTGTTGAAATTAAGGATTGCTGTGCGTCAAAGATATATTTATATGTATTCATGAATTAGTTAAGCAGTCGGGCATAGAATTCATGATCATCACGGTACGTCTCGGTGATAATGATGGTACTTTAGACTTACATCCTGTGACATGAATAGATTAAAAGAAATGAGTGATGATATAGTTTTGTGTTTTATAATTTAACTTAGAAAGAAAAATATAAAGAACGATATAATGTTTATTTAAAACATTTTTTTAAATAGCCGTGCTAGTGATAACTTGTTTATTTCAAAATCTTTTACAGATAAACAACAAGGACTGGTGCAAAAAAGGCAGAAAAGGTGGCAACTGCAGTATGAAGTGTGAAGGTATTTTACTTAATTTTGTTTGTGCCTTCATAGCCTTTAGTTATTTTAAACAGATACAAGTCCATATTAATAGCATAAAGAGCAATCATAAATGCAATGCATATTTGCTGGGTAAGAATGCATCATTATAAGCTAAATTTAAGCAACGCATTTAACGATCATATATTTAATATAAATAAGACACTTTAAAACTAATTTACTTGCTAACTTAAAAAACTACAACACATTTCTTTCAGTTGTCGTGATATTTTAAAATTACCGTCAAAACTGTTTACGACGACATCGTTTAGAACAACATACAGTTATATTGACCAAAATCAAAGGTGAATTATAAGGTACTTAAGGGCCTACCCGGTCGCCAAACTTCAAAAAAGTACATTGTATCTTTCCATTTTTTGTCATCGTTTCTTGAAGTATGGCGAATGGAAAAAATATTTGGTGAAGTTGAGTGGTTTATGTATCCATTTTGAAAGAATGGATTTTTTCAGGAAAATGTATTTGAAATTTACACGATATATTTTATCGCAAGCCAAGTAATCCATTTCAGATTTTTTTAAATAAAATTACATTAATTTAATGTAGTATTTAACTAATTGTTATTGCGGGCTGGCGCGCCTCACTGCTCCAGCTCTCTACTGCGCACCGCAGTCCACCCCGAGACACTGACACAGCAATTCGTGCCGGGATAGGGCCTTAATAACAACGTCATCGGTCATCAAATATGAGTAGTCCCTTCAATGTCGTTACAACAGATTTTGATTGCAATGTGTTCTGAGTTGTTGGAAACAAAAGTTAAACTTTATTATTATATAACACTAACACATGTATGTAAATATTTATAAAATACAACGAAGACAATTAAAGCAATTCGTTTCCTGTACGTAGCGCAAATAACGAAATAATAAGATCAAAGTCATTGTATTTTTACAAGTAAGTATAAAAATAGTGCTTCTGTTTATTGTAATAGTTTCACAGCGTAAGATAATCAATATTACATTTATGATTAATTGATGATTTAATTAGCACATTTTCGTACAACTATGTTTTGTCCTTCACCTTCAACTGCTAAACCGAACAGAGTAATAACATATTATAGTAAAAGCGTATGATATGAATTCAATTAACATGCTTTGACTAAACATGGTAAGACTGCTGCTTCCTTAGGACTTAAACTTCGTAAAATATAATACATATTAGACGTTAATGAATAATAAAAATGAAATTAAAATGGCAAGTGCGTAGTATACGAATATGTGACTAAACTATCGAAGCGGTTTTGTTATGGGTCTGGCTCAATAGCATATCTGTATTTAACACTATGTTTTTATTTAGATCTCCTAAATGAAGATTTGGCTGATGACGTAAGGTGTGCTAAACGCATCTACGATAGAGTTGGGTTCAAGGCCTGGCCCTCCTCCTACGCATACTGCAAGGAAAAGAGCCTTCCGGATCTATCTAGGTGCTAAGAGAAATCATTTGCGCCTTCGACAAAGTTAATGCAATGTTGCATATGCACGATACCTCTATTTTAAATCGACTTTAAAAACGTATATTTTGCGCTACTAATGTTTTGAAGTCGCTTTTTAAAGAAGTATCTATAGAAATACAAACATAGATATTATTATTCATTAGTGTGTAAGCAATCATTAAATATGTAATTAAATATTAGTAAATTCGTATTTTAAACGACTGATGTATTGTTTACGAAATTTAATCTTGGTTATTGATAATTGATAAATTTATATCAGCCTAGGTTGAATAAAAAAATATAGGGTGTTACATTGCTATACACAAAAAAAAATCAGAGGGAAAGCAGTTTTCACTTTGTTGATTCCGAATTATACCTTAGTTTTAAGTTATTAGCTAAATTAGTTGCTAATATTGTATTTTTTTTTTATTATAACGCAAGATTACATCGTAATGTTTCTCTGCATTTATTGTTTACCAATATAAATAAGAATAAAGCTATTGTTTTTATTACTAAAAATTATTTATATTTTCATAAGTCCGGAACAATTTAAGCTTAATAAGTATGGATTCGTGGGTAACCAATTTACATTTTTTCTTTTATAATTTAGTATAATGCAAGGGTAGATTGTACTCTTCCCTCAATATAGTTTCTCGTGAAAAAAAATATGGAAACGAAAATTTCACACTAGTTCGTACGCCGCAGTGAAACAGCGTGAGAAATCCGGGATGCCAGTCCGAAAGATAACGGCGTGATTCATATGTCGCAGCAAAGTAGTTAAATCAGAAAGTTAATTGAATCTCTAGACAGTTAATTAAAAATCGATTTTCAATCAAGTCGCTAAAGTTCGACTGAGCGTTTCTCAAGGCAATTTTTGCCGCGCACCACCGCTATGTGGAACCAGCTGCCCACTGAAGTATTTCCGAACCAATTCGACTTAGGGTCCTTCAAGAAAAGAGCGTACAAATTCTTAAAAGGCCGGCAACGCACTCGCGAGCCCTCTGGCATTGAGAGTGTCCATGGGCGGCGGTATCACTTAACATCAGGTGAGCCTCCTGCCCGTTTGCCCCCTATTTTATAAAAAAAAAAAAAAAAAAAAAAAAGTTCCGTCAGACAAGTGAGTGAATGAAATGTTTAACGAGATTCATAAACATTCCAAGGCAACAAGACTCACCTAACCTAACTTAACCATTTACAATAAAGCAAAACATGGATTTTCCAAAATCTCAGATCTGTGTTCTTCACGATCACACCGAAATAACAATAACAAATGAAATAATCATGGCGGAATCTTGTTTTACATTGTTAACCAACACGCTGGCTTTCGGTCAGATAGTTAGTTAAACGTTTTCGACGCAGCCTTTTTTAAATCAAAATGCTAGCCACTTGATTGAATATCGAAATTTAATTAACTGCCTAGAGATTCAATTAACTCTCTGATTTAACTACTTTACTGCGACACATACACAGTAGGCTGATCACCTACTGACCTATTAGAAAAAATTAATGATCACTAAACATAAACAGAAATCTCAGACCCAAACTGGTTTTCGTTATAAAAAACAGATATCATAACTAAGATTCTACAACATATTAAAATATTCAACATTAAGAAAACACTTTTTAAACGAATTGAAGCTATGTATTATTATTATAAACTTTTAATTATTTACATAATTTTAAATTTATTTTTTGTATTTGTAAATATATGTATTATGTAAATAATTATAAGTTTTAATTATAATACCTAGCTTTAATCCGTTCAAAAAGTGTTTTTCTTAAAGTGTTTTCTTAATGTATAAAAGCTACGTTAACAAAAGACAATACATTAAATATATAAATTAAACATATTAAAAATATATTAAACATTAATTAAAAAATATTCACAGACAACCAAAATATTAATTCGGGCTCGAATTAAATACCTATCATCAAACATAATTATGAAATATGGCGGAATAATATTGTGTCGAAATTTCATTATACTGTTAAAGTTTCATTAAAAGTTATCAGCTGCACATTACTGTGTTAATTAGAGCAATGATCCTTTAACTAGATAACGTGAACATAATTATAATATTTAATATTACAATTAAAGCTTAAATCAAAATGCCTTAGGTTATAAATGTATATGCCATAATAAACAAACAGGGTTTAAGACATATTTCTGAGTATGTTTCATTGATATTTAAAACACGTGAGTCAAGCCGGCAACAGTTACAGTTTTGTACCTAAAATCATATAAGCATAAAGCTTTTGATTGTAAGTTGCTTTTAAAAATAAATAGGGATATTTTTGTTGGTCTAACAGTGAGGACTGACTTCGCCAGACCCAATATGCTGGCAGACTATGTCTACAATTAAATAGTGTAACATCTCCGCTCTCTGTTAAAAAATAGTAGAAGAATTGGTTGTAAACAGGTTATAAAAATCAAAACTCTAATCAAATAAATATAAACATATATTTTAACTTTGTTGGAAGAGCTAGGAATCCTAACACAGATATACACATTGTAAGATTGTTCGCATATGAACTTTTAAGAACTAACTACTTCGCTTGGTATACTTGGTGTAACACATGAAATGGCAAGACTATCAAAATACGAGTGCAACTGGATTTAAGCTTATTTCAAGCTTCGTTTGCGATGTCATGTCAAAAACTCCTTAATTTTGGCGCAAATCGTAGATAAAACCAAAAAAAATATTGAATAAAATATACTCTAACCGGCACATCATCCACCACTTATTCGTCATCTACTTGTAATGATTTTTTGTATTGACTTTCCATTTGTATTTTATAGACGGTTTGCAACAACTAGCCCTTAGGTTAAATTATTTGTGAGCTAATAACAAATTCGGAAAAGGGTTTAGAACAACATTCTGGAAAAAAGTGAAAAACTGCAACACATTGATAACGACAGAATTTTATTTACCTATAGAGTTGCGAGATTCTCATATGAATTTTTTTTCACTATTGGCAATTCCACGAAGGCTTATTGAAAAGAACAATGATTGTGAATTGATTGAAGCCATATACTAGTTACTGTTAGACATGCTTTGCATCAACGACCAACGGATTTTAGAGATTATTACGATCTCCTAAGTATATTTAGGATAAAAATTTAATAGTTGACAAAGTGAAGTTTTAATGGCTTCAATGGTTTTATGAAAAAAATCTCCAAAACTATAAGAATTTTATTGATAGGTTATTAAAGGTTTCTTTAAAGAAAATATGCCGTGCATTATTACAGATGAGTTAATTATTTTATATGCGAAGGACAATTTAGACTTCTTAATTTTCCTTTTTTGCGTTCAGAAACCGACGTAGTACTAAAATATATCTTATCATCACATTGCTAAGAGATTTTTAATTAAAACTTTCGAAAAAATATAAAAATAATTGCTTCCTGCACTCAAGTACTTGAAGTATTCAAATAAAGTTTAAACGTCACTTATATATCGAAAAGCTACAAATTGCATATCAAATATGTTTCATATTTAAGTTATAACTGCAACTAATATTACGACTGTAGTAGGGTAACCATATATATAATTTGAGACAAATATTTTTTTAATCGTTTAGTAAAAATGTCAATATCTTCACTGCATCAAGCATAATATATTCACTGTTAGGTTCACCCCGCAGCTTTGGCGTCAATTTCGGTTTCTTGGCAAGATTTTTTGTAACTTATTTAATTACAAAATGTATTTTAGCCAACTGGCATAAAATCATAATTAATTATATACCTAACCCTTTATCATTTGTAAAGCTGTGTAGAATCCATTCGTAGTTTTTGAATTTATCGCGTATATAGAGTTAAACATCGTATTAATAATTTATTTTGTAATCCAACAGCTAACGTAAATTATTATCGTTAAACAATTATACTAAAAATAAAGCCAAAGATGGAAAACATAATATTTACAAAAAGCTTGAAACATTTACAAAATGAAAACGATAACAATTATTAAATATATTAAACTAAGTAATACTTGTTGTGTGATTTTGTGAAAGTGTGGGTGAAAGACATAAATAGACACAAATAATAAGTATGCTAACTAATGCAGCTTATGTTATTTGTCAGTCCTGAGTCCTGACACGCATCTAATGAAACCTAACCTAACCCAACCCGTTGTTAACTTACAAAAAAGACTGTTGTTTTGTTGTTGGAATGGAAATAACCACTTATTGAAAATAAGGCACACAGAAAAACCATACAGAAATAAAAAATAAAAATAATTATCATTGTAAAACTTTGAATTTAAAATGAATTCACTGAATAACAGTACAAGCCATTTTATATATATATATTGCCAACTTTAAATGTATATTACAAAATATATTTGTTTTATGAGCTTGGTGACCCTAATCCCAGCATCTCGTTACAAATTTCAAAGGCCCGGATATTACTAACATGCGGTTAGTTTGCAGTTTTATTTTCAAAGCCTCGTAGTCTGATGAAACGGGATCTTGATGTTACGGACCGAAATATGTACTCTGTGGAAGATTTAAATTGCACTACAGCTGACTGCTTATTACTAAATACACATGTTAAGACTTCTTAATAGCCTATTTACTAACCATAGACACGGTGGTTGATAGACAAATTAAATTGTAGTAATCTTTAGATTGTCTTTGTTGAGTGACATATACGCCTATGTAACATTTAAGAAAGCATCACAGGGAATGTATTCAGAAGAATTACAAGAAACTTTAAACCTTCAGGTGCTTCTTGCTAAATAACTTTTAACTAGGTACCAGCATACCGGGGATCACTTTTCTAATTCAGCGTATCAGCATCGCACTAATGTAAGGATATGCTGGCAACATCCCATAACAGTCCATAGGAACCAATTTTAAATTAGTACTGTTATACATAAATATAAAATAATTGATAAATATGCTATTAACCAATAACTTTCTTACAAACTTATATTTATTGAAGATGCAATTATCAGTTGTTTTCTCATAAGCAATAAATTGTTATTCACTCTCAACTTGTTTCACATTTTCACTGCTGTCATTACAATGATTAATCGTAATTTAAGTAAATGGATCCGATTATTTTAATCGTTCGCTTCAATTTCCGTTTCGATGCCACACAGGATGTTTGTCATTAATTAGACTTATTCTACTGAAAATGAGACTCAGTAGGTGTAAAATCAAAACGAGAGATTTTGGAAAATAATTTGTCAATCTAAGATATTTCATGAAGTGATCTGAACAACAAATCATTATTTATTATTTCTTTAAAGGAATTAAGATCTTTTTAAACAAAATTTAATATTACAATCAGAGATAACTCGAACATCGAAAAGTCGAAAAAGATTGCCATTCCCATCCGCTGGACCCTTAAATGCGCGTATCTCGAATTATTTAGACTTTGTAACTCAAAAGTATGAATAATACATATTTATACTCTATACCTCGAATTTCAAAGTTAGTAAAATATAATGACGTCTTCTTTGAATTTCCCGAAATAATAGCAATAAAATTCAAAATGAATGTTCGTGGACTTCTAATCTATTATTTTTGTCTTGTACACATGCAATTAATGAATACATTTATAAAACTTTCTAAGTCACAAATACTTTTAATCAAAAGAAGATATTTAAGAGTACAGTTTACTTCATTAATAAGTTTGTTTTAATATGTAAATAATATATACTACAAAACTAGAATTGAGCTGTTATTAAATTCCACTCTACAAATCGAAAAATACACTTAGAAATCGCGGCTCCATAAGTCAAAATTTCAGCAGTTAAATCATAAATAGAATTTCTCGTTAAGTCAAAAACTCGATTTTTTTGCATTTCCCTTGACAATCGAGTTATAGAGATTCCACTGTACTTGTATATAGCATTAAATAAATTAACGTCTTTTCAATCACTCATTGCGTACACTCGTTATAGCCTAAAACATAATCTTATTCGTTTAACAGCGCATCGGAAGCAATAAAATCACTAAGCTCCATTAAAATCGTAAAATCGGCGCCGTTTACACAGTTTAATTTATTAACGAACTCCTCAATAAACTGATAAAGCCTACGCTTACGTAAATACCAGAATATTGTCCGCTTTTTTTCATTCCGATAGCTCTTACATTTCCAAATGGGTATAACTTATAGGGCTGCCTCATAGTCGCTTATTACAAATATTTTTTGGCCACGGAAATGTTGTACCTAAAATATTACGAAGCAGTAAAATGAACGTAAAATATTTTAGTTATAATCTAACCGTAATTATATAGTTCATCAGTAGACATTTTATGACAACTAAAAATATATTTAGAATAGAGCAGAAATTACGAGTTCATTATTACAAAAAAAAGCAAACTCTTATGTACAATATTGTTACCGTCTTAATTCGTTATCTTAAGTTTTAAATGATTAAAAATTGTCAAATATTTATATCTACTATATTACAAAAGCGACATTAGCTTTTTAATCTTATATATATACATTAATGCTTTCGTAAGCTAAATCTATAAGGTTCTTGCTATTTATAATATATATATATAACTGTAATATATAATAAAAATAATTCAATAATTATTCTTTAGTCGGTTAGATTAAATGTTAAAAGCGTTACGTTGTACTGGTTAATTTCAGTGGCATTGATTATAATTACCATAATTATCACTTAACACTTAAGTAAATCTAACAGAGGTTAAGCATTCACCGTATTAGAATTGTAAAGCATTTAAGATAAAGATTGTAGTGTCTCGTTTGAGATAACGTTAACTTTATTTATTACGTCTTCATTAGCTTTAAGTTTAAAGTCGATTTTACTTATTAATTTTTTTCTAGTTTAGTAGAAATTGCCGTTAACTGAAGTGCCCAAAAATCTCTTTTCATCATTGTAAAAAGTGTTTGAGGGAAGGAGTCGTACCAAAGTACGTTAAGTTAAAAAAAATGTGAGCCGTCACGGGACGCCTGGCAGATGTGAAACATCGACATTATTTTGTAAAAGTAATATGCAGAAAAGAACATATTGTGATAGGAACTAAATATGTCATAATGATAAAATAAAATATTACGATTTTTTTCCAGATATCAATGACTATTTATTGAATAAACATTTATTTTCATTAAATACAAAAATTTACGAATTTATTTCAAATTGTGAGTACTTAATTCGTTTATCAGTGACTTCGGTAATAGTTATATTCGATGTTGCCTCTGAGGACGGTATTACTGTGACAATTCGTATAGCGTGGCGACGCGTCGCCACGGCATGCGTCGCCACGCCAGAAATCGGTTTTACGTCGGCTATAGATGTTTCACATCAAAATGTGAGACAATTTGTGATAAAGATATATATTGTACATCGAACTCTAAATTTGTCATTTAATAACGAATCGAAAAATTACAATATGTTATTAGGAATCCGAGTAAATGTTTATTACAAGTGCCATTTGTCAAAAGCATTATGCCAATGTCTTTGGTGAAAACACGTGAAAATGATTGACAGAAAATCAACTCTCAATCAATCAGCTTAGACAAGAAAAAATTTCACGCACTTTTGATCTTAAAAAATCCTTTATAAGAATATAGTTAGAGAATTCATTGTACTTATGTCAAAGATTTAATCCAAGTGCAAGTAATAACTATATTTTCGTACTATAACATATTTTCTTTAATACATGATATTGTTACTACCACCTAATAATAGACCATAGAGCATTTACATATCTGCTTCATATGCTTTTTACTAACGTTAGTTTTAACTAGTTAGTTAAGTTACTAATAATTCAGAACTAAACATGAATGTTTCGTGGGGTCTTTGTAGCCCAGGGTTATTTGTGCATTAGCCACTTTGATGGAGCGATATTGATGTGAGTTATTAATTTGAAGGACTTTTCATTATCTGTACTATAAGACTCTTCCAGAATGTAGAATCTACTACATCAATATCGAATTGTCAGAAGTTTTATTTAAAACAGTATCCAATTAATAATATTTCATAGCTATCGCTTACTTGTTTATAAAATATTTATAAATGCATTTAAATTGGTAATATGCAGGTTAAATTTATCACATTACATATTAGATAAAAAGTGTTATATATATTCCGTACTCTTTCGCAATTTTGATATAAGCTTTTTTGTGTGACTATATTGTGGCATAAGCACCTCTACCGTTACGTTAAAGTCCATTCTATTAATCAATCAACTCTGTCGGTTTTAACGAGTGCCTCTAGCGGATACATGATGAAATTACCTTACGAATCCTCGTTAAAACTCTAGGGCTCCTGAATTTGGCA
This sequence comes from Pieris brassicae, assembly GCF_905147105.1. Lineage (NCBI taxonomy): Eukaryota > Metazoa > Arthropoda > Insecta > Lepidoptera > Pieridae > Pieris > Pieris brassicae. Next base: position 6,109,974 of record NC_059670.1, read on the forward strand.
ACAAAAAGTGTACAATACGATGTCATCTCGGCCGGATTCCCACATTGAGCCGGTCATTGACACTGTATCGATAGGTTCTGGTGCTTTTTGCTATCGAATGCGAACTGGTTGAATTCCATCCCTAACGAGCTTTGGATGCCTTGAAGGTCGGATGTGGAAAAAGTACTTGATTCGCCCAATGTCATTTGTTTTGTTTTATGGTATGACAGGACTTCACTTAAGCTAAAATCGAAGTTTTAACTACAGGACGTCGAATTAATTAAGCGTAAAAAGACATACCAGTGATCATGCTATAAAGTGTATAATTAAACTATAATGACAACTAATGTTTATCCTTTGACTATAAGAGAGATCGATTTTAGCTTTATGAGAAAATTACCGATTATATGTTCGTTATTACTATTTTTTCTGTATATTTGCTAGTGACAAAAATCCTTACAGTGGGGCATTTATTGCGCAGGTACCTATTTTTGTGAAAGTTCATACAATTAAAATATAAAAATAGAAATTAAGATTGACAAAATAATATTTTAATTTCTAGATAATTTACAATACCATCGCGGGATTGCGAAGGTTGGACGAGGAAAGAAGAACGCCTGGTTAGTTAACCCCAGATAGGTCTGGGCTGGAGCTTCCCAGTACCAGCTCCTTCCACTTGACGTTGACTCCTATTCAACGAAGAGCGATTCGAATCATCGACGACCAATCACTTTCCGTGCGGTTTAATCCCTTTGCGTTGCGTCTCTCTGCATCTTCTACCGCATTTACCATGGGGCTTGTTCAGAAGAGTTTTTCGGTGTAATAGCTGCAGCTGAGTTTCATTATAGGATGTCGAGGCAAAATACAAAATACCACGACTGACTGTTTTCTAAAGCAGTTGCCACGCACCACCACTATGCGGAACCAGCTACCCACTGAAGTATTTCCGAACCAATTCAACTTAGGGTCCTTCAAGAAAAGAGCGTACCAATTCTTGTAAAGCCGGCAACGCACTTGCGAGCCTTTTGGCAAAGTGAGTGTCCATGGGTGGCGGTATCACTTAATATCAGGTGAGCCTCCTGCCCGTTTGCCTCCTATTCTAGGCCAGTTCTTCCTCTAAAGACCCTGGATAACTGTCGGACAAAGCGCCTTCTTTAAACACATACACAACAAATACCACATCTATATATAACACAAAGAAATAATTCATGAGTCTAAGTAAAGTCTAAAAGTACAAACTTCTTAAAACACGTCTAAAAGCGTTACATTTAATTTTTTTCTCTTTAAATTCCACACTATTAACTAATTCACAATAAGGCACCGGCTTTGTTTAAGCGCTATTCAATTTAGCTGCCTTAGATAAGATCAATCAATTAACATAGCTATTGATTTACAAATACAGAACAATAAAAGAAATGGACGTCCTTGTTGAAGGACATAGAAATTCTTCTCGGAAAGCCGTGCCTAATCTGGCATTCATACCACACAAAATGTCGCCCGCTGCGTCATCTTAATATTGAACTAGGTTTTGCCACTGCCTGATGCCGTCACATGGTTTACCATAAGTATTATTATTTTTATGTTATATATCTTACGGTATGCGTTTCAGAAAAATGATATTTTAATGCAATTTTTTGCGTGTTTTACATTTTATTACAGTTGACTGACATCAGTATATTTTTGAAGTAAAAAATATTTCGTTTAGGCTAGTTCCTACTTTGTAGATTAGCTAGATATTTATTGGATTCCCAACACACCATTAACGAGGCTTAAGGGCCAAACAAAAAATGGGTTTGTATTTTATTCCATTCTCATTGACTCCTAAACACCTAATTCATAAGTAATGAAATATATGTATGTAGAATAAACCATTGGCACTACAACCCTTTAGGGGCCTCAGATCTGTTACTGCTTTATTTTATTTTTTCTTATAGACGTGAAGGTGATCATCAGCCTTCTGTGCTGGGTTCCTCACACTGTTTACATTCACCGTATGAGCGAGTGTTAAATATAGTATTTTTTTCTTTGTGCGCATGGGATCGAACCTACGAACTCAGGGATGAAAGTCGCACGCTGCAGCATTGCTCCGAATGGAATATATAGGCTACATCTTGCTTTCAATATATTTTTCTTTGAGTACATACGATGTACATACTAACGACAGCTAGCCTGCTACACCATCTTGTTGAAAATGTATTTACCTCTAAGTGTATATAAATTTATTGAAGTTTACTTCTTTTGGCGCGTTAGGGAAAAGTGATGAGAGTAAATTTTTAAGATGCGCGCGCGTCACACGCGTCACGCGTCACCGTTACAAAATCGGATACCCTGAAGTTATAGTCAAAATTTTAGTTTTTTCTGTTGTGTCGTTTTTTTTCTACAAACATAGCGAAAAAATATTTTTATTTAAGAAGTTTAACTTCTAACGAGAGTACATAAATACAGACACGCTTTATTTTAAAATACATAACATCTGAACCAGGTATTTTTCAGTTATTTAATCTTCAACACAAGCCTTCTGGATTTTTCCATATATGGATTATAAATGCGTCGTTTATGGCGATGATAAATCAAGCATGTTCACATTGTTCCATGTCAGGAGTGGTCACAATCTAAAGGACTAACCAATTCATGTATGGTTAAAAGTTTTTACGTACTTGGTTAGGGAATTAAGTTTAAAATGGGTTGAAATACATTTCAAAGGGTGATTTGAAGATTATTAAAAAAGAAAGTTGTTATTGTACCGCATAAATAGTAAATACTGTAAGTATTTTTAGTGCTCCGTGACATGCAATGTTGTTAAGTTTCAGTGAAAACATTTGATAAACAAAACCTTTTGTAATAAACTCTTTTTCGTCTTTTAATTGAGTAAAACCAAACTTTGCCTACAATTTTATCTCCAGTTTAATACTTTATTAAAACATTATATTGATTGTTTTAACTACTGTAACAAAATAATTATTTACCAATTAGCTACAGAGAGAAATGTGATAAATATCAAACGCACTGAAAGGAGACGAAACGCAGATATTTGAAACTGGAATGTAGACTAAAATGGAGGTGTGCCAGAAGCCAGAGAAGGCGTTACAAGAGCTAAAGACAATCGATGGACTAAACGAGTCCTACAGTTTTACGGCCTCGGAATTACTTTATTGTTACATTTTTAGAAATAAAAGACCTTTATATATTATTATTAATAACGGTTTACTTTAGCTCAGAATCTATTCATGATCCTAGTACATTCATAAGCCTAAGCCAAGTGAACCGAGTTAGACAATTAAATATGTATGTTGTAGAATTTTACAGTTTATAAAAAATTGTATTAAAGCATATTGTAAATTTGACTATGTTTATGTTTTACCATGACACTTACGGTACATCTAGTGGCAGTAAAATGAAGGACCTTATATTTCTGCAGTTATTTATTTTGCATTTTTATACGCAAATAGTAGAAGAGACGTTTAACATCGCCGATTGTTGTGCCTTAGACAAACTTTTATTAGTACGTACATAGGCGAGAATTGATCGCACGACACAATTATTGCATTGGCTTTAAGTCAAATGAAAAAAAAAACCGTGAAACAACTTTACTTGAAGATGCTAATACTTTATCACACCTACACGATAGCCTAATACTCCAGATATTGGCCGTTAAATAAATACACAAACAAAATTGGAAAGTAATAATTGCGTTGAATAAAAAAAACATTATGGAATTATCAGTCTTATCGTTTTATTGTAAAGGTGAAATTTGCGTAATAGTTTTAGATTGTGTTTAGTCAAGAGGTGTACCGCCTACAGACGCGTGGGTGCCGTGGAACCTCGTGATGATAGCGTGTACCCTTTGATAAGCGAGGCGATTTTTCGACGACCAAACTTATGCAAAGAAAGAGATACTTGTTTGTTTGACTAACGCGAAATTATTTTTTTAAAGCAAAGTTATCAGTAAAGAAAATATTCTACGGTAGCAATAGTCAAACGAAGTAAAAAATAGGCTTAATTTTGTTATTGCCCAATTGAGAAAATCTCTTTCAATGTATAAAAAATATATTTATGAAAGTGGGAGCGTTCAAGTATTATGTAACGAATTTGGCGGGAGGGGGGAGGGTTTCCAACGGGGCGGGGAATGAATTACGCCTTATTGTAAATACTATTTTCGACTTTCCAGTACTTCACACCGCAAATGGTAACTTTTAGGTATAAAGGGTCACTGGGTGGTCACGAAACGTTTAAGTATTTGGTACAGAAAACGTTACGGTACGTTTTATGAGGGGGGGGGGGGGGGAAGATTCAAGAATCTCCTAAAAATGCGTGACGTAATACTTGAACATACATACACAGTAAATTGTAAACAGGAACCTTATACTGTAGAAATAATAATAATATTCATTATTAATCTATTAATTTTCGCTGAACTTTATATACCTATATATTCCCTACTCGCTCCCGCTTATGCATATGAACCAGTCTTAACCCATTTTAATTTATCGCAGATTATTAAACATATGACAAGTTTTATATGAAACGTAAATAAAATATAAGTTTTAGTGAGAAGCTATTGTAATTTTAAAACCAATGAGAATTAAAGTCTCAAGACGGCTTTGATAAAACAGGTTTCGTATTATATGTAATACTTTTGCAAATACTATAAATTATTTTAAATTTGACTAACAATAGTTTTTTTGACGCCTTAATTATTTATTATGACTTGTTTTATTAACCGGTTCCGTGGCATTATTCTAATAGTTTTGTGAACAAACACAACTGCAAGTGAAACAGAAGCATAAATGTGTGTGTTCATGCCCCAACCCCCCCCCCCCTTCCGTATAATAGTTATGGATGAACCTCCATAACTATTATACAAATGCAAATTATTCATTGACAATAGTGGCATCACCCATCTCAAAAATGCGGTGTAAATGTTCATTGATCGGTTTCCATTCAGCGTAGCCTACGCTGTTGGCATTGTTGGCGCACGAGTGGGAGGTATATATGCGTGTGGCACCAAAACGTTATGGTTGTTCAGGTCCGGTTTTATGGGGCACATGCTAAGGCCCCATACTAAGAATTATACCAAGGCTACAAATTATAATTAATTAAAAATCTTAAATATTTATTTTTATCTTAATTCGATTGTACAATGTCGAATTTGTGGCGTGTAACTTAAGACAAATAAAACCTTGATTTTGTTTCAATTTATTTACTGTTCACAAATAAACACAATATTTAATTCTTTCCGATACCTTGTATTCTAATAGTAATTGCAATAAATACTATATCTAACGGTATCGATATCTATAGGTAGGGACAAACAGACCATAAAATTATTGAATAATTATTTTACGCTACTCGTGTGGGTGGATTTTTTTTAAATGAATGTATAGATCACAAACTCTCTTGGACAGGACAAGTATCCAATTTTATTTCAGTAAAACTTTTTGGATATATCCTATGTATTAATTGTATGTTTTATTTTTTTACTTTTTATTTTATAGAAATGTATCTGTTTTGTTTCCTAAATAAATAAATAAAATTATAAATCCAAAATATTATTTGCCATTAACTTTCCCATCCCTTTAAATTTGATAACATTATATTCCGTTAACAAACCGTAATGTGAATTAACAATTACGAAGTGTCAAAGATTACAATTTAAAGTGTCATAATTATAAAATGTTGTTAGAAGCCAACAGTTACCTCCATGTTTCGTCAGACGCCTACACACTGTTGGTATTTCGGAACAGATTAACAAATTATTATACTATTATTATACGTTAGACAATTAATCACAGTTATGCAATAAAACGCACAAAGTGCATTTAATTTTTGCAAGCATCCAACAAAGTTATAATCTAGTCTCTGTATGAGTATAATGGATAACGCGCAATGAATATAAAGATGAATCATTTGTCTGATTACAATAAAGAATGCTTCTTAGATGCTTGGTTTTGTCCTGAGAAACATTAAAGGATTCCGAACCATCAAAAACAAACATTATAGTATATAATATCCGCATGAAACGAAGCATACTAGAATACGGTACAGTTGTATGGAAGCCGCATATGTTGCGTCCGCGCTTACAAAAACGATTACGGTGTCTACTTTACTCCAGTCGCATGTCATCTCCTTTGCAGTTATGATATTGGCGTCGAACCAGGTATCGGACAGTCGCTTTTCATAAGAATCCACTAACAGTAACTGTCCACATACATTTCAATACATGCTTTAACCTTAAACCGTTAAGTAGACAAGAATTAATTATGTCAACTCATAATGGGTTAATACAATATCGGTCCGTATTTAAAATGCGGACTCAGGGTTGTCGTAAAATTTTATCCGGTTGTTATCGATACGTTTTCTACATTACAATGTTTTAGGTACCAATTAAAATGCGAGCGTTATAATCAAACAAACTTATTAATGTGGTTTGAGTCGTAAAGAAAGTAACACGCAAGATTATATTCATTTTTAAGGTAGCTAGTTGAAACTTCAAGAACTTTAAAAAAAGTGATTCACTAGCTGATTTAAAGCCATGTTACCCTGCAATAGAGCACAGGACTGAGATATTTCTGTCTCTTTAATAATTTTTAGAAGCGAATTATAAAGTTGTTGTAACAGCAGCCTGTAGCTAAGTACCCTCGAGACAATGTGCTGGAATGAAACCCAAGACCTCCAGTCCCCAAATAGCAACACATAATAATATCACGGATAGCGGGTTCAACACCTGTAATCAATCATGATGTAACTACGTGGGCTAATAAGCCCACTGGTTGTCAGTTATGTTAACAAGCTCTTAAAATGCATAACCTACATAATGTTTTAAGATAAGTATTACTTTTAACATCTTATCAAAAATGTCGGAACGTTGATGAGGTTATATGTATAAAAATTACGTTGCCTGTCTAGTCTAAATATTGTTCTTCATTGTTTTAAAAACGAAGTAAAAGTGGGCTTCGTTGTATTACGTTTATTATACTATCATCCATAAACCTCTGTAGGTAGTAACTTTAATTTAAATACTTAAGATAGATTTAATTTGGTAATAACAATGAATAAAACGCAAATATCAAAACTTTAACATCGACATTTTTCCAAATAATTCGCCTCCTAGCGACATTCGAAAATATTCAGTATAATTTAAAGCGATGACAGGTGCCAATACGTCTCGTAATTTTAAATTCCTAAAAATATCCAAAATTTATTACTTTTCTAACATATGCACATATTGACCTGCATATAGTTAATAGCCCTTAGTTGAAAGTAACTTTCTAATGCCATACGAAAACGTAAAACGCATTTGTTCTACACCTACATATTCAAACTGATACTAATGACTTCGGCAGTCTACGTATTATCATCATCCCCCAATATCCGATGCAAACTCAAAAAATCATTAAATATTTACGTTGACAAAATATAATAAAAATCTCTCAATATAACTATTATAACTATACCAAAAACCATTTGCGCGGGAATTGAGTACAGCACCAGGAGTGCTAAGCAAATAGATGAAGGTGGGTATGGTATGGAATCTACCTTTCGCATTCATACACCGTAAAATCCAACTCATAAAAACCACGCACTGTGGTTTCGTACGAAATGTACAGAGAAATAAAAGAGTTTTTAAAATACTATCGTGAGTTTATCTATATAATAACGCAGCACGGAAAACTGAGAACACTGCCAAAACTCTAAAAGAAATATAAAATCTACGCGAACGATATGGCATTTTCATTATTTTTAAAAATATTCACGATGGCATAAAATAAGAATTCTTTCACACCATTTTACGTATTTGAGTTTTTTGAGAGAAATGCCGAGATCGTGTCTATGCTAAAGTTTTATAAGAATTAAATTGAAACATTCCAAAATCCGAGTAAATTTTTACCTGTATTTAGTTCAATTGTAAGTTTCAAAAGCCCCCAAATTTACTATAATATAGGAACGTTATTATATAAAAGTTATAATATATATCTATACAAACAAATTCAAATCATTCAGAGAATTTGTGTAAGTGCAACCTGAAACTCCTTCATAGACACATTTTTATGCGATCGCTGGCGCAGGTATATTCCTCTAAAATAATATTTATACAAGTTTGTCTTGCTAATAGACCTTTTGTATACGGTTTCAGTGCAGTTTTAATAGGTAAATATACTATATTTTCTCTACGACAATTATTAAAAAAATATCCTTATGGATATGGATCATTGTCTACTTCAAATATGTATTAAAAGCCTATAGTGGGTAATAGTAACGAAAGCAGAAATACAAGCACTCTTTTAAAAAAAACATTTGTAGAACAATGTGCAGTTTGCCTTTTGACCGCTGGCCTATTCTTGGGACAATGGGGTAACTCTGGGTGACCTGTATAGACTGATGTAAGGGTAAATGAGAAAGTATGAAAAGCGTTTTACCCGACAATGGAGCTAAGGGCTATTCAAACAAGAGGGGTATTGCTATAATGTCAGTGTCCTTTTGCAATGATGCACTCAATAAAGGCAGTGCTAATATTGACATATTTCTGTAGCCTTAGTACAACGTGGCATTTAAAGAGGATTTTTAGTATTGTCTTGTGTTAAATAACTTTTTAACATTAAGAAAACACTTTTTAAACGGATTGAAGCTATGTATTAATATTAAAAACTTATAATTATTTACATAATTTTAAATTTTAAAAAAAATTCCGACGTTTCGCGTGCTTTACGGCGTGCATGGTCACGGTGACTGAAGACAAAAGGTGTTGAATGTCAAAAGTACCACATATACTATGTATGTAAATAATTAGAAGTTTTTAATAATACATAGCTTCAATCCGTTTAAAAAGTGTTTTCTTAAAGAGGATTTTTCTTTATAAAACAATATATTTTAACAATTACACTTTAAAATCTTCAAATCTACTATTTCTTCTCATTGCAGGAGGCATTATTTTGAATCAATTTTTTTTGTCATGCATTTGACATGTATAATCTGATCTGAAACTGTCTTACGAGGGTGTGAACATATTATAATAAAGGGTAAGACACGCGCCGATAATATAGTATAGCAGTTCTATGGAAATGAATTTGTATATCAACCAAAAAATGTATAGGTAGTCTAATTATCTAAAATTTCAGTGCATTTCAGCTATTACTAAAGTGCTTTTAAGACCTTTTACGATTTATTCACTCAGATAATTATGAGCCAAAGCTTTATGTCAACCGACTCTGTAAAACTAAAGTAATATGAAAATTAGCAAATAGCAGCCGGAGGATGTCCATTTATTTTGAACCTTAACACATAAGAATAAAGTTCAAACTATCTCGTGAAAATGCCATAATTTCGAAATGTCGCGACATTACGTCTCCCACGCGTCCATTCAAATATTCGTATGTGTGTGGTAAACTAGAATGATTACTATGAATACGATGTTTCATCCGGATGGCTTAAATGTTTATTCTAGACTGCAGGAAATTTATCTTTTTAATCATCACTTTGTCGCCACGGCTTCAAATAAGTATCAATCAACTAAAGTTTAGCTGGCATTGATATTAAATTTAACTATATTAAATTTACTGATATTAAATTTAAATTGCTTATTTGTATGAGTGATTCAATTGTTTTTTTGCAATTTAAGACTAAGATAATCACATCACGACAAAAGTCCCCTTCAACGTTGTTCTTTCAATATATGTAGCATTTAGCTAAATTGTATTTTGGTGTCTCATAATTTTTTTTTATATTGAGAACGTTAACTTTTTTTTTAAATAAACGCTTTCAATTCCTTTTGTTATAAGTTATTAAAATTATTTAGTTCATATTTGCTCTTGCTATTTAACGCTATCATAAAACATTTTACTTTATCTGTTTGCTAAGTCTGTTTATGAGTATAATAAATAGGTAGATTATGATGTTAAATAGGTTTATGTACCTATATTTTTAGCGACCTTGTTTTCGATTTTGGAAACCTTTAAGAAGTTGTAATTCATAAGGGCCATAAAATGAACGTTGGAGTATAAACGAAGGTTCTCCTCGTGCAAACGTAGGTTGCGTGTAGGCGAATAGTCCGTAAGTAGCAACCTTAGATGTATACTGACTTTTACTGTTGCCCCAACAAATGGCATACTCATTACACTCACCTTTCCACTCTAATGACTGCGCATTGTCAACTATTCGCCGCCCACCGGACTAGAACCAGCCACAACACTATTCATATCGTCACAGTACACTCATTCATAAACATTCACTCAGTGTACAACACTATGCCATTCCAAATCCAAACAGATCAAGCACAGATAAAACCGGAATTGTCAATTCGATTTTTGAATTAAACTTATTGAACTACGTCTGTGACGAGCAACGCGCGCGCAGCTTTGAACGCAGAAGCCTCCGAACGATCGCCCCCGCGATTTTGAAGCGTGGGCGCAAGCCGGTACAGCCCAAAGTAAATTTGCGTAATATGAATAAAACACCTTTGATTACTACCTCCGCAAGACGACCGGCGACAGCAGGGGACCGCATCGAAATGGCGAGCTTTCTTTATATGCTCATGTTAGAATTTTAAATGAGTATCGAATAATGCATGGGACATAAAAAGCTATCGGCGACTAACAATATTATGTGAGCTGGTGCGTTGGAAAGCCAGTTGTAGAGTTCCTTGTATGGTGAAACAAGTTCGCCTGGAGTCCCACACGTTTCGACTTTTTGCGGATCAGCTAAGTGCTAGGGGCATCTTCGGCTGTTGTAAGTTGAAATGCAGGGTGTAAAGAATTTGTAGGGTTTACAGAGAGTATCAGGTATCATCTTAGCCTGGTCTGGGGATGGTTAGTAAAGAGCATTGTACCTATAGGTCGTGTGCTTGCAAACCACGTCTTTGCTTCATGCATTCGTAATGGAATCGTCTTAGCACAGTTCTAATTACACATGGCTGCTGTTACACCGACATCGTCAAGTGAACTGGGATTTCAAGTCTAAAAGCTTGTATATCATCATGAATATCTGGAAATAAAATGTAAGTATAATATTTTCCCTTCTCTTTAAAAAATTAAAAAGATTAAACATTCATTACAAAACATTAGTTTTAATGAAAGAAAAGATGATTTTCTAAACAATGAATTAGGTATTCAAAATTCCTTTAGTAATTGTAATGGTATGTTAATTACTGCTCCTTAATTATCAAATTACATTTACTTTGCAATAGTGTGATTTGTAGTATCTGGGATCTTCTAATAAAAACAAAATATTGTTTATCTGTCTAATCTAGTTAAGTACTTTGTTTGTATTATTGTGTACAGTAAAGAATTTATCTATTTTAGTTTATGATGTGTTGTTTATTTCACCCCTTACTTGACTGGTAGATGACATTCATGATTTTCTGTAATGTTTTTTGTTTTGGAGATCTTCGTACGTACTAAAGACCATAATACAAATAACTATAAATTTTTTTATTTAAATGTCAAAATATGGATTTCTTTTTAATTTATTTTCGTTGCTTTAGAACCAGCGAATGTACATAGATATATACACACATAGATATTTGTATTATGGCCTTCGAGACAGTTTAATAAGAGACTAATTAATAATCAAGAACCGAAAACATGATTATTTTTTTGTATTTGCTCCTATGGTTAATAACAATTAAATACAAATACATAGATATTGAATGTCGCAGGAACAAAAACCGTTATAAAGTAAATAGTGTCAGAAGTGTGTCGGCCTATAATCGATTCGGAGTTTCTGGTACTTCATACAACGCATCTACAAAACTACAAACCAATATAGAAATAAATCGTTTTCGTACCGTAAACTAAAGGAAGGTCCATAACCGTAACCAAACATTTCCATACTCAAAACAACCACGGAATATCTAAAAGTTGATAGTAAGATTAAAATATTAACAAGAAAAGATTTGCAATGATGCAGAATGCCGACCTTCAGTTATTGGAGAAGAACTAGCAATAATAATTTATTATATTTATCTATTTTAAGGTATGATTATTACTATGTAGTTTAAGAGTGTAAGGTAAATTAATCTCTTTAACCATAATAACTTAAACTGTGATAATTATATACATTATCGAATCTACACTGTGTAAGCGTCAAAATGTTATGTTTTTATTTTAGCACTTATATAGAGCAGAGACTAGGCTTCAGTCTGTGACTCTCATCCTGAAGTCTTAGGTTCCTCCCCGGCTGTGCACCAATAGACTTTATTTCTATGTGCGTATTCGCTTGAACGGTGAAGGAAAACATCGTGAGGAAACCGGCTAGCCTTAGACCCATGTCGACAGTGTGTGTCAGGCACAGGTAGTTATCACCTACTTGCCTATTAGATTGACGAATCATCATGAACCCAATACAGAAATCTAAGGGCCAGACCTAAAAAAGTTGTAGCGCCACTGATTTATTTTATTTACTTATATATAAATAAATTTCACATTCAAACGATTTGTATGTACGCTTTTACTTAAGATAATCAAGATGTGATATAGCCTTCTTCCATAACTGGGCTACACAAAGAGATTTTTTTTGTCAATTCAAATCAGTTGTTCCTGAGATCTTTTAGATCGACACTACACTTTGATCGACAAACAAATTATTTGGCTCCTAACGTAGCAATAATAAATAATTAAACCGGTTAAATTAAACACAAATACTATATATAGGCTCAGTAAACGTGAACAGTTTATCTATATAATAAACAGTTAGTGACGCTACTACAAATGACTACTCAGTACAAAATTACCTAGAATTGCAATCGCCCACAGTTACTGCTTTTAATTTGTATCGTTAATGTCTGTTTACTTACCGGTTCCAATATCAAGTTCATAACGGAACGTTAATTAGAATACAGGAGTTCCTCCTAGTGGGCTGTGTAGAAAGGGTATATTGCCATAAATTATATATTATGAAGAATGTTCTCTAAAAAGGCAAAACTATAATATCTAGAATCATAAATAAATTATTTCGAGGCGTTTATATTGCAAGTAATACCTTCCAAATACGCTTCATATACAAAATTTTACATCTAATAACAATTACGAATGTGAGATATTGAATATTAGTAAATATTAAAATTTTGTGCCTTCTTTAATATTGTTTGCAATTATCTCAAGTAATCTATAAAGTATGAAAGTATACAGAAATACTTATGTATTAAAATTTACCCAAAATAAATATTTTAAACACCTTTGATTCATTCAGTCCAGGTTCAGTGCGTAAAAGAATATTTCATCAAACCGAAATAATTGTGGCGGATCCTCCATACATTAAATGACCGAAACTATTATCTTAAGGGTGGGTCACACCGCTTCATCAGCGAGAATCAGATTTCTAATCAAATAAATCGATGTAGATTCCTTTCCTTTTCCTATTAATTTAGTGGGATGGGTTTTGGTCATTCTTACGTGCAGAGCTTATACTACGAGTATATGTCTCATACATAGATTAAATTTTAAGTACCTAATAATATATGCACTTTGTTAGCATACATACATGTTTATATTTCTATAGTTCTAGAAGTTAATTAATAAAAAATATTAAGCAAAATTATCCTAACTTTCTACAAAGTCCAAGGAAAGTATAAATTATAGTTGTACAATTTTTGTTTGATACATACCAAATATTCTTTACGGACTTTGTTACTATTATTCGATTTTTTTACAATATTGGAATAATATGGATAGAATCTATGATGAAAGAATACACTTGTCGAATTTGATGTCGCAGCACTGTTAAATTATCTTTACTGTGACAACATTAAGTCATTATAGTTAGACAGTGTGTTGATACTTAATATAAAAAATATACGTTTGTAAATAAAGATGCGTATCAAGTATCCAATATTCACCGTAATTAATTTAGTGTAAACTTTTTTATAAGTTACTTGAAATTAACATCATAGAATAACGACTTCATTGCTTAAGACATTAACATTGTCTTGCTGTTAACAAAAAGGAAATATGCACTCGCGTAAAGTATAAAATGAATCCACTGTTCTATATATTTATAATCTATCATAAAAATCAATAAACTAGACAAACCCTAATTATTTACATATCATATTGAGTCAACTAAGAACCATACAGTAACTGTACGGCGTATAACTTCCATGTATTATGTATTTCTAACGATTCCTCTGCGTGAGTGCCAGCTTAGCTTCGGTTTGACGGAGCCTTATGCATTGCGCACATTCATGAATATTGTAATGATTCTAATTGTTGCATTAGTCGCTACATATGTAGTGAACATAATTATATTGTCTAGATATAACAATTTTCAGACATAAGCTTTGTACTAATGAAGCTTTTAAATTGTTGCATCATTGCGTACACGAATTTGGTAGGCGTTAAAATACAAAATGACTAATGGATACCAGAAGCAACAATTTCATCAACTGTTATTTATAATTGTTGGTCAAGTTTTGAAATTTGGTTACAGTTATAGAATATGGACATAAGAATAGATCGCTGTTGAAAACACTAATCAATACTCGGCCTACTCTGAAACTATATAACAATAAGGTCCTATACATAATCTATAAATAAAAACCTATAGTGGTTTTTCAACCGCAAGGCACTTTTAAGTTTATATTAATATGTACAAAAAGTTTTGAAAGCGCTAATTTCAGCTTATTTTGACTAGGCATCGAAACAAAAGTGCATAGTGCATGTTTAGTGACATGCTATGGGTGTGATTATATCCACATCCTTAAACGCGACAAAGAATGCTAAGGATATATATAGAAGTTCTCGACCTTGGCCAGTCAGTGGTTGGACTGGTCGAGGATCCTCCTTTAGGTTTTAGGAACTGCCTCTATAAATGTATACTGAAATAAAGTTAAAAGAAAACATTATAACATTATACAGATTGTATCATTTAGTAAAAGTTTTAAAAATAATTTACTTATGAATTAAAAAGCTCATTTACAAACATAAATCATTTTGATCAAATATTCAAAACATATAGGTTTTTAACTATAATAAAATTAATTAAATTCAGGGACCAAATAAAAAATCTAGGAATAGTTTATCTGTAAGCGACGACAGAGCGAGTCGCTAATACTTTAGTAAGATAATACAGAGCGTATTTCAAGACATTGACCTTATAACCCAGAGATAAGTTTTTAAACCATTCATCTCTGAATGGAAGAGAATAAAAAACTTGTGCAATACTTTATTCTAACATACTATAAGAATAACATATAACATAGAGACAAAAACAAATACAGAGACATATAAGAGTTACAAAGGTAATAATATATTAATATTACTATCTAATTTGGGTAAATTTATCTGTATATTATTGATAAAACGGTACGCTCTTATTGCCGGTTTCTCAATATTCGTAATGATTTCTAATTTAATAAAATCGATATTTATTGATTTTTTCCCTCTGGAGAAGACTCTTGGGCCACGGGTTCAAGAGCCCAGGCGCTAATTTAAGTGGGCGCCCGGAAGATAGTACCGATGACCCCAAAGCTGCCGCCCGCATTAAAGGTACATTACCACAGGGACCAATCTTTTTTATTTTAGTTTTATATTAATACATTTTTATTATTATCATGTAGATAATATATTTAAATAAATTATTGATATAAAGTTACCGTAACGTACACGTAAAAAAAGTAACCGTAATACGAAGTCCAATTCAATAAACGAAGTCAGGAATGAAGCTAATCGTGAATATCACATTACATTCGACGCGTACGCAATTCGATCTCACTTCCCGCCCGTTGTCAGTACCCTCCCAATACTTATCATTGGTCGTTTACAAATTATTCTAATTAACTGATAATTTTATTTACACTACCCCTTTGACCCTAGATAAAAGTTTTGTCATTTCAATTGGTGTTCGGCTGTGAAAAGACGTGTACAATGATTTGATCATGTATTTTAGTGTGATAATTTTGTGGTTGTGTTTAAGTGCCGTGAGAGGATCGGGAAGTAAGTTGTTTCATTGAAAAGTTGTTCTAGACAAATTTAAGTCTCGCTAATTTCGGTACTTAAATTTACTTTAGTTAGTTTTCATCATGTTGCAGTAACTGCGGAGTTTGAGGTTTTAAAGAACTATAGTTTATTTAGTAAATTTGCAGTCATACATCTTTTGGCACGTTGATATTAAGCCAGCTAATCTGCTATTTACTTGACAGCTTAATTAAAAATTAAATTTCTAAGAATCTTACTTTCAAAAGATCATTTTTTTAGTTTGATCTTATTTTGTATTAAAAAGAAAATTTTAAGTGGCAATTACTTTTAATAGATTGCCTCCTAACGTATTTATTACACAAAGTTGTATAATATGTATTGTGCATAGATAAGACGAATATATTATGTCTATAGGAAATATGATAACATTGGTTCCATAATTTATTAACCTGTAATGAAGTAGGAGATCTTTATAAATGGCAAATCATATTTTATTAATGTTTATGATACCTTGCTCACATTCTTAATCTATTGAAGTCAACTAAACTCTCTACAGTTTTAACAATACAGATATATTTAAAGTTTTATCGATGTTTAATTAAATATTCTTAATATCTCAGAAAAGTTATAGGGCAAAAAATCAATAACCTCACGACAATTTTCAAAGTTAGAAAACTTTCAAAGTTACTCAATCAGTCAAAGTTAGGACACTTTGCATTATGCGAAGTTTCTCGTGTGTTAAATGTCTTTACCAGGGCAGCGGCTAATGATAAGCGATAAATTAATATTAGAAATAAATCGACTAAACTTAACGATAACCTTTTATTCGCCTTATTATAATAAATAAAATGCTTTAAAGTACTCCTCTACGAACCGTTTTGCTTACTAATGGCTTACTTGGTAACGCACGTGGCCTCTATATCAGAGGTCTTAAGGATCTTGAACAGGTTTGATGGATACAGAACCTATAAAATAGTCAACAGAATCGAATCGGCTGACAAAACGAAATTCATAAATCTAATTGACTCAGAGAGTTGTCTGCTATATGCCCCATTTTATGTAAGGGGATTTGTGCTAATACATTGTGTACAAAGAATATAATTATATATTAAAATTAGAATATACAATATTGATATTTTGAATTAATAAAGAAATGTAATCGCACTGATTTATCACTATTATCTAAATACCCAAAATATATACAATAAAATATGATTTTGTGTTATTCTTTTTATTATGTAAACGGTGTAATTTACTCGTAGCGTTAAACGCCTGAACTACTTTAAAGCTGTATTTATGATGTTTTGTATGTTGTTTTTTTGCTTTCCTAACTATATTCAATATGCAATATTAACGTAGTGAACGATATTTACAATTAAATATATAATAAATAATACTTATAATGTTTTTAATTATTTCTAAAGCTGAATGTGTGTGAAAAGCATACTTTTATGCGAAATACACAAGTAACTTTGTCTTATCTTTTAATAATATAAAATTGTAGATTTTTCCTCAATCCTTAATTAATTGTTTCCTTGATTGGCCCCTATCCATTTGTATTGAAGATCTTGAACCCTTTTTTTGAGACGAAGAGTCATTATATCAATTGAAAGGGACTCAATTTTTCTTTGTCTCTTCGCACAAGTCGTTTTTCTCAATTTGCTCGGAATTTTATTACAATTTTATAAATACGCATTTACGACCAATTTAAACAACTATTGTTATGTTTAATGTCCCTTTGGAAAACGAAATAAATATTCAATCTTTATGACACATTTTCAAAAATAAATGTCCATAATACTTTAATCTCCTTTAACACAATAAATACCTAGGTAACACTGATAATGTTTAGAAAATGAAAAACGGCTTAATGAAGAAACCAATACTTTTATTGTTTTTCGAAGTAATCTCCGTTCGTCTCTACACATTGTCGCATTGGTGTAACCACTGAAGAAAGCAGTGGACCCATTATTCTTTAGGGGCATCTTCTATGGCTTTTTCGTACGCCTTCTCCGCATCTTCAGGGCTCATCAAGCGAATACCTCGAATTTTATCATAAGTTCTTGGGAATAAATGACAGTCACAGGGCGCCAGGTCAGGACTGTATGGCGGATCACTCATTATCTCGATACCTGCCATACTCATATATTTAACAGTCCGTTTTGCGGAGTGCGCTAAAGCATTGTCGTGGTTAAGGAGGATCCTGCTTCGAGGGCGCTGTCGATTTTTTTCCAAGACAACAGGCAAACAGCGATTGACATACCAGTCTGAAATAACTGTCCTTCCATCTTCTAGCACAACGCGTCGCGTGTCGCGAAACGACCTTTCCGACCAGAGAATGTGGCAATCTATCTTTTTTTCCTTGACTTCTTTCTTTCTTGATTGGTTTTTGGTTTCGGGTTTGTAGCCATCTTTATCACCAGTATTTGAATCACTGCCGTTGAACTTATCTAACATGTG
Organism: Pieris brassicae; assembly: GCF_905147105.1. NCBI lineage: Eukaryota > Metazoa > Arthropoda > Insecta > Lepidoptera > Pieridae > Pieris > Pieris brassicae. The sequence continues at coordinate 6,128,318 of NC_059670.1, forward strand.
GCGACACTAGTCCATGCGAAGGTGATTCTGGTCGTCGGTTAAAGTATGAGGAATCTGGTAAAAAGCTTCCTGACGCCTAGACGTTCGTGTAATATTTTTTGAACTTGACTCATACCAATGCCTAGGCTTGCCCGTATCTGCTGATAGGTCACTCTCTCATCTTCCTCTATCATGCGTCGCACAGCACTGATGTTATCTTCAGTAGTCGCTGTTAAAGGACGCTCACGAGGACCATCATTGAAATTGCTAGACAAAAACAAATGACAAATGAATGCAATATACTACATACAATAAACATTAGGTTACCAAAAAGTTCTAAAACTGAAATACAAAACAGTTTTCATTAGCAATGTTTCTAACTGGCCTGTTCTAACCATTTTCAGAGTTACCTACTTATCAATATGAACTTAATAGCATGTGGAAATTGAACGTAATAGAAAAAAACCTTTTGAAAAATAAGTTCTACTTGGATGGAGAAAATCAGTTAGTTCTATAATAATATTACAAAATAAACTAGTACAATTAACTCCAAAGAGAATTGCGAAGAAATCCCGGCATTTTATCGCTATTTTAATTTCCCTTCAAATTGTCTATTCTTCAAAAGATAAAGAATAAGTTCAAATATTTTACGCTCAGTTAAATTAATGACTCTTTGTATCCTGGGGCATATTTTTAATTAATTTTTTAAGTAAATGTTCCGGGAATCCCCTTTTACAAATATAGTGGTTGTTCGTTAGAATTTTATTACAATGGCTTTTTTATCTATGGAAGCCAAATAAAATGTAGTTAAAAGTAGTACATGTGCAGTTCCTTTAGCATCGTCAGGTGTTGATTTCGTTCGAAAAAGGTTAATGTTAGGTATTCATCGCGTAGGTCGCCGTTATCTGCGTTTTTCACCAAATACCAACATATTGAGCCTCGAGATTAATCGAGTAATAATAAATAATCAACATATTTTAATCACTATATATCACTGAACTTCTCTTAAACGGCTGGATCGATTTGAATAAATTTGTTGTATGCTTTTGGATGGTTTAGATTTACAATTCAGCCCGGCAGATGGCACTGCAGTCGGTATCTAGGTTATGTACCTATACTGCAAACAAACTTCTGGTAATAATACATCTTCTGTGCATGTGTTCGTAATTAAATTCTAAACGGCTGGACAGATTTTGATGATTTTTTTTTGTGTATTCAAGGCGAGTTGACATTGATTTACATTTTTATTGTGTAACACGTGTGTACAGGATAACGTCTGTAGTAATATATCTATCCAATATTAAGTATTCGTGTTAGTTCCCGATCGCTAAAGTTACCATTATTTTTTTTAAACATATACCGTTTCTCACAACTGTATTAATAAAGACCACAAAATTTACAGGAATTGATTAAAATGTTAATTGCTTTTACTTTAACTGTATAACAACTATTTTAATTTGAGTTTGTTTTGTAGATAAATTTAGATAGTAAATATCAATGTAATTAGTTAAGTGATAATAATTGTGAATACTCATGATTTAGAGTATCCGCCTATGCCTCTTAAATAACTGATTACATTTGATCACACAAGTTTAGATGGTAGGTTATCCGCCATTCTTCGGATTACTATTAAAAAATAGATTTGCCATCGTGAATTTGTTTTGTTGTTTTTTATGTTTAATAATCGTTTATTTGCCAAGATTGTGTTCAATTAGATCGATCAACTACAAATATCCGCACAATAACCATATATAAAGAGGCATGCAAATATCATATCAATTTTTACAATGTCTTATAATAAGAACATTAACATAATGTCAAAGTTAAGTTATTTACAATTGATATCTTGGTTTATAAAAGAAACAACGTTGATTTCAAAATGTTATCTGTTTTAGTCCCTACTCTCTGGAGTTGTAATATATATACCGACCACAGAAATATAAATTAACAAAATTCTAGTAATTTATCTGAGTACCAACTTTAATTATCTCGTATCAAATTGTTTGTCGCTTTACCAAGAATTGATTGCTTCTATCGACAGAAATTAGTAATTGTTTTCCAACAATAAAAGCACAAAATATTAGACGCATACTGTTATACAAAAAAAAATCATTTTGTCCTTCGTGTCTCCTAATTTAATACTGTTCTAGTAGCATTGAACAATAATAAAGAACGCGCACCATTTATCCTGTTAGTCTAATAGCGACCAACAAATGGAACATTATTAAAAGGTATTTTTCATTTTAAATAAGTATCTTAACACATGCCTGTGATTGTTAAATAACTCATTTATATTTTAATATGAAATGTGTAAACTTTAAAAAAATAAAAAAAGCCAACTATTTTTATGTAAAAATTCGAATGAATTATTGTTTGCATAGTAATTAGAATATGCGATGACTGATACAATCTTAAACCTGCTTGACGTGAGTGGTATTCATTTATTGATTAAGCATCTCAAGGCCTAGTACTTATCTAACAAGTAACCTAGGTTGAAACCGACTTTTTTCATCCAAGTATCAAGATCAGGCTCGCAAAGCTCAGGTCAAGAAGATATCGCGTCAAGTGTTACTCGACATAGTTCATTGAAATACGTTTACCAAGGTATTAAAAATAATTCTTTAACAATTCATAGAAGAATTTATTTAAAGTTTTATTGCTGTATATGTATTTTTAACCAGATAATGGCAATAATACATATAAAGCATTATTATACCAATGTCTTAGATGACAGTTGTTACCATAGACCATGGGCGAAAATATTTTAGCGAATTATTGAATTTTAAATCTAGAGAAAAATCAAAGCAGATCATGCAAAATATTCCCAAAATATATGCAACATTTTATTCTGTGCTGCCAGTAGAGGCGGTTATTATTCCGTGTCGTCGGTTTTCAATACTCAATCGTTCCCATTTACGCTCGCATGGGATTTACAATCTCTCCCTAGTTATATCAGTGTATCTTGCTACATATTGCGTAATATTTGGCAACGCGTTAAAAATATATATTTTAAAATATCCTAGAAAATTTATAATAAATGTTTTATACATTTTATTTGGTCGCCATGCCACGATCAGTAAAATGAAACCTTTTTAAAATATTGTTTACGATATTTTTTCAATACGTATTGAAATACTTTCTTCAGTTGATCTATAAATTTTGTTTTGTAGATTTTCCCTAAACAATTTGACTTAGGCTCCTTCACGGAAAGAGTACGAATTGTTAAGGCTGGGAAAGGCACTCGTGTACTTTTTGGCTCTATGAGTGTCCATAAGCGGTGGTATTACTAAGGTGTGAGGTCTGCATTGTTCCGGAGTGTAGAAGTAACTAGACACTAAATAAATAATCAATTTTTAAACGACTTATTTGTAACAACTAGACACTTGGTCGCACAAACGAGATAAGTGTTAGCAATAAACGTTACTTTAATCGACAGCACAGTGTTAGCCTAGTAGGTTTTTAAGCCTTAGGTCGTGTGTTCGACACAGTTGTTCATAAATGTATTTTTTCTATTTTCACAATGTATACTCGATCATACGATGACGGTAAATATTTTGGTGAAACCTTCAAACTTAAAACCACAAAATCGACGTCGTGAGACAAGTCCAGAACCTGACCACCTACTTGCCTAAGAATTATTCAAAGAAACAGACATTAACGACTAAATACTATAACACTGATATGATGGCGCCACTCGTTTACAGTTTTAGTTATGAATCGGAAGTCAAACGAACTTATTTTTTTTCTCTATATGTATTTATTTGATTTGTATAATTTTCTGGGGTCAAGATAAAATTGTCTATATCTCTGTAACGAGATTTTCGTTAGCGAATAGGTAACCTGACATCTTTATGGAAGCGTTTGTTAATATAATATTTTAGTCTTTGGGCTGCATGTTATTCTGGTTTCGGAATCCGAAAGTGCGATAAACGGAAAAATATTAGACAAATTTCTTCATCTGTTAAAAAAATATTACGTGTATTAGCGTATTATTTAGTCAATTATAATATATTCTACCTATTTAAATTCTCTTTAATATTTTTTTTTCAGATTCATTAAAAGATCCATACATTTGTGGATCGCCAACGTGTACACGTAAGTAACTTTCAAGAATTAAGTATTGTAAATTAGGTACCTAGATAGACTTACAATAAACAGTACCTTCTAATTGTTATTTATAGACTGGAACAACAAAATCTATTTTTCCCCTCCCTCATCTACTAAAATGTTAACATTATGATCTTAGATTTATATTTTTAAATATCAATTGATAAAATTTTAGTAGATACTTGAATGCGGTATATATATCAATGTTCATAAACCTTAAATATCGTTGAGTCTATCATTTTATCAAAATTTTATTGTGGTATAATGCATTATCATTCAAATATTTAAGTTTTTGTAAATTGGAAAAGTTCTATAATCCGAGATGTAATGGATTTATTTGTATCGGGACAAGAAATGTCAATTGTCAATACGATATTTTAAATTTTAAAATTTCGATCAAGATTCAAAAGTAAATAAACTTTGTTTTTATTAACCACAATGTAATTATAATAACATTTTATTATAATTGAATAAATAACATATTTTAATTTTCAGAGTCTGAAAAATTTAAATATTTAACATCAGTAAGCTACCACTATGAATACAAAGTGAATGTGGAAACGTTCTTTGCTGGATCTAGTAATAACCGATCAACACTTGATATCAAAACAGAGGTAAGTTGTAATAAAAATAAAAATTAACTTTACTGTATTAAGAGTAAATAATTTTAAATAGTTCTATTATGAAACTGCTTAACCACTTAGTATTAAATAAATTGTAATATCATATATATATAGGAACTAGGAATAATAGTACTAATTCTGATGTTCTGACTATGGCTACAGTTGGAGAGCTAAAAAAGGTTACTGTTTTTGTCACATAATTTATCAATTTAATGTAACCAATTATTTTTATGTTCCAGGCTGTAATTCAATTCATCAGACCTTGTGAGGGTGTTATTCAATTAACTGATGTCACTCTTCTTGACCAGAATAAAGACTATCCAGTTGAAAGAGCTGAAAAATTTATTCATGCAATCTCACTCTATGATCTCAGGTTTTTACGTCTTGTATTAAAATAAACTTGGTTTAATTTTCTAAAATAAGATCAAGGAAGCTAAATAATATGAAATTGCAATATAGTTTTTATTTATTTTATTATCTTGTTATATCAAAGCAAATACCATAATGCAGTTTTGTATATATACTGGAAAACCATATATCTCTGGAACATGATTTTAGTTTGGTAAATTTTTATTTAAAAACATTATAACAGTTTTGATACACTACACAGTGGACCTAGTATTGTCTCAATGAGGTGTAAGATACATTTGTTACTTAACAATTATTTATTGAGTTATTTTGTCTTGGCAAATCATAGATTTATTTTCTTTAGTAAATAAACTTAAATTAACTCTGTAAAAACTAAATTTAGTTGAAGTAAAGTCTTAGTATAATGTTAACAATTTTTTAATCTTACAGATTTGCATTTCATGATGGTGTTATATCAGAGATATGTCCTCAAGAAAATGAAGAAGACTGGGTTCTTAACTTCAAACGAGGCATTTTGTCACTCTTTCAAAATAGCATGAAGAGATTTGACATTAATTTCAAAGGGATCGAAGTAAGTCCAACAGTAGAATAAAACTTTGTAATTTGTATTCATTTAAAAAAAACCCAAGCTTTTGTGCCTTTGAGCCCAAGCTATTAATTGTTTTGCAGAGTATGTATGTTGTTTATTAGCAAAGTAAAAATCTTATATTATTTTTTATTAGCAAGACACCCATGGAACATGCAATGTAGAGTACTCAGTGCGAGGACAAGAAAACACCAGTTTGATACTTGTGAAGACGCGTGATCTTTCACAGTGCACTGACAGATACAAATACATGTCTATCTTGCAGACTGTAAGATATGACTTTCAAAGTGTAAGTAATTAAAATATACAATAACATATCTCTTGCTGTAATGGCTTCCTTTTGTGAAATGTAATATATGTTTGACTAGAGGGTTAATATAAATCGCAGAAGGAAAATCTTTCTAAATAGAGTTTATTACACAAATAAAAAAAATATCTTTAGAAATTATTTCAATCTTTGTAATTACATACACAAACAACTTGAATTTAGCACCGCGCCATCTAGCCGTTAACCTTGCAACTATTTATATGTTCTCACTGAATTTGTTTTAAATTTCAGAAATTCCAAACATGGCCAGTGCTTAAATCGGAAAGCAAGTGTCGCATCAACGTGGATCATCACATCTACAAGTCGGTTAACTGTCGAGAACGACATCTGTTTGAGCCATTCTCGGGGAAAAATTCTGGTGCTATGACCACTGTTGTACAGGATTTGGAACTTATTAGAGAAGTTAATAAGACAGATGAGCTGACTGTCGATGATGATACAAAGGGTAAATAATAAAATTATTTATTTTTAAGCTAAATAATTGTCGCATATTACACCTCAATAATATTGTATGTGAGACTGATCTTTTAATTGCATACTAGCTGAATTCACAACAGATTTTGCTTATCTATTTTCTTGTTTTGTTTTTACGGCTATGTGATATTATGTTCTCAGTAAAATTTCGGCATTAATAAGTTTTCTATTAAATTAGAACTAAGTTACTGTAAGAATGCAAAATAAGGAAATATTTAATTTAATAGGAATTAAAGCAAATTTTAGGCCCGTTTCTTGTGTTTAGGTACATCACACATATTTCATTTAGGTCAAATAGTAATCTATTTGCATAAAAAAATTAAAAGTTATTGACAAATCCCTGTATGGCTTAGAAATATAACAATAGATGACTTCAAGCAGTTCCAGGCCTACTAGTATACCGATATATTTGACATAAAAAAATCGAATTTATTCCGATTTTGAATTTCGACAGTTTTCTATCATAACAATACTACCTGTATTCTATTTATCTATTAAAATATTTTCGTTAAGTATCTGTTGACTGTAAAACTTAAAAATCTTTAGTAGTAATTCTTTAGCAACATACCAATTTTATATTAATTTTCCTTATAATAAATGCAACCCAATTATTTTTTATATATTATATTATTTGTTTTTCTATAACTGTAACAGTGTTAATAAATTAATAAATATTTCAGTTAACGATCTTATTATTTTAATTAGTGAACATTTTAAACCAAAGACTTATTGTGATTTGACTAGAAATATGGATGACTAATCCGACCATTTTCGACCTTCATCACGACCTGCCATTTTTTTTAAATATTGGATCCTTTTCAGGGTGGACTGTGATACAGAGGCGTTCGAACCTCCTCCACCATCATCACCCGCAGTACACCAAGTCTGACAGCAATGAAGTCAAGTCGGCTAGAGATGTACTGAAACTACTTTGTCAGTGAGTAAAAATACAAATCAAACGTAGTGTTGAAACGTAATTTATTTATTACCTACCAGTTTATCGCTGAAGTGCTTTTGATGTGTTTCAAGGAAATAGATTTGTAAGGCTCTTTATTATTGTTTTTACTCCTGAATCGAACCTCAAGGATTATTCATTTCACTCAATAACGTGTTTGAATCCGGATTTAATATAGAAGTTCCTTGATATTTGTTGAAATTATAAGGTTTACCAATATTTAACTATAATTACAGTTTTTAACTTTACTTTGTTAATTTATAAGCCCTGTGACTTAGTTTAATCTGTACTAATATTATATAGAGGTCGTAGGAGGGAACTTCTGAATCTGTTAAACTGATTTTGAAAAATTCTTACAATAATTAAAAGATTGCAAAGGATTTACAAAGTAAGTCAGAAAAAAAGCTTAAACGTAAACGATTCTTACGAACGCCACCTTAACGATGAGTGAAAACTTGTACAGAATGATACTACAAAAAAATTTCGACAAAATATTATGTCTTAACTTTTAAATCATATAAAAAGTCCCGTCTATATGTCTATTAGCTATAAACTCAAAAACACTGTTCGGAATTTATTGCGGTTATCACCAACATTTAAAATGACTCTGAGAAAGGTTAGGTATATAATTTCTTAAGGATTACGGACTGCATGTACAGCCATTGCTCCGACATGTATATATAATTTTTTTTTCTTGTGACCATAGAGTAAAGCAAAATACAGATGAAGAGACCACAGTCGATGACAACATGGATAGTGGTTCCACCGTTGGTTTGTGGGGGCAACTTGTACGATCTGCTCGTAAATTACATCACACTACACTTGACTTGCTACTCATCAGAGCACATACTATGTGCAGTACTGCCCAGTAAGTGGTACAATAATTTTATTTTAACCACTTCAAAAATGGTAGTAAACTGTTCTAAAAATTGGTGGTGTAGTAAATCTTTAAATTTACTAAAAATATGTGTTACAATATTAGTTTACATGGAATTCAAATGATATATTCTTTATTTACTAAAAAACTTTTGACTGAACCGATTTGGCTAATTATAATCTTGATATATTTGTGTAAGTTCAAGAAAGGAAGCGACGAAACGTAACAAGTAAATTGAATTTTCCAATAAAAACTGTTCCTAGCTGCGAAAAAATTGATGTCTTTTTAGATATAAAAAGGCACTTTTGTTTTTTATAGATGTCTTCAGAACTTGTGTTTCGTAGGTGTTATGAGGTCCAATATCTTTGGTCTGTTTTAAAAATGTGCTGTTTACTAGGTGATACGAATTCGATCCAGTAAATTACGTAATTTCAGGAAACATATACTAGACGCCCTCCCATACATAGCAAGTACAGGCTCAGTGGAGTTGATAAAGGATAAAATTCTGAAAAACGAAGTAAACAATGACACGAGACATGAGTGGCTTATGTCTATGGCGATGATTCCCAGGTATAATTTTATATTAAGTTACCATTTTTTTACAAAATTAACTAAAATTTATCTCTTACTCCTCTATTGAGTAGAGACATTCCTGCGTCGTTATTACGTAAGATTTTTACACATAAATACTTTCTCAAAGATGTCTTCTAATATTTTATCCTAGCCTATTACATATATATGTAAAGTATTTAATTGAATTTTATGATTTCAGACCGAAAATCGAAATGTTAGAAAGTATGCTCGAACTACTCCGTGGTCAGAGGAACGATAAAGTTGTCAGTTTCACTGTGTCTTCTATGGTGCATTCGTATTGTAAACACAGTGGAAAGTCATGTAAGTGTTCAACTGTTTCATGTTATTCTGGAATACAATAAATAATTCAATACTATGAAGCTCGCACCCACGTAGATTATATTTTTTTTTTTGGAAATCAAGTTGTTGTATGTAGTTGATGTGAGTGTAGTTTGAACAAATATTAAGCGCCGTAGTAAATAATTTCAGCAGTGCCGGCCTGTAGGTTTAGCGTGCGACTCTTATCCCTTAGGTCTTAGGTTCGATCCCTGGCGATAATAAATTTTTCGGTCTTTGTTGCGCATTTATCACTGGCATAAAGGATAATAATAAAATAAATAAATGGCGCTACAACCTTCTTTAGGTCGGGGCCTCAGATTTCTGTATCTGTTTCATGATCGTTTGTGAATTGAATAGGCAAGTAGGTGATCAGCCTTCTGTGCCTGACACACGTAGTCGACTTTTTGGGTCTAAGGCAAGGTTTCCTCACGATGTTTTCCTTCACCGTTCGAGCTAATGTTATTTGCGCAAATAGAAAGAATATCCATTGGTGCACAGCTGGGGATCGAACCTACGACCTCAGAGATGAGAGTCGCACGCTGAAGCCACTAGCCCAACACTGCTCTAGGATAAAGGATAGCTAACCTACTTGTCTAATACAACAAACAAAAATTGTGTAACGTTATGTACCTTGCGTCGTAAATGTATTTTTACTATTTTAAAAGAATATGTTAGTTATAAGTCCATTATATGTTCCTTGAATAATATAATAAAATTAATTATAGTGCGTGAATGTTGCGAGGAAGAGACTCCAAAGGTAATTGTGGAAGAATTCCAGAATATCGTCAAGCAAATGTTACATCAAGGAATTACCACTCCCGTGCGAACTGATAAAGACACGGTAAGTAGACTTTTAATACAAACAACATTCTCTAGTAAATGCGGTCGTGCGTTTGAACCCCGGCTGTGAATCAATTCACAATCAATTTCACTTAGACTAGCTTTTTCAGCAGTTACAACCAACAAATGGAACATATTCTACCCCATAGACACTGTCGCTTTTGTGAAATAAAATCTAGTTTTTAGGTTTTGCCTTAAAAAAATTCTGACAATATATTTATTTATTGGAAAACAGGTACATCTATACAATAAAAAAAGTTAAGTTAAGACATAAAATAAACACATTGGATGTATCCACAAAAAGTTTCAATAATAATAAATCAAAGGAATAAATAATAAAATTAGTGCAGTCGTGTTTTACTTGTTTAAAAAATATCCTTATAGGAACATAGCTGAACACGATGGTTTAGATGTGTGCAGAGAATTTCATTAAGAAACACAAATTTATTTCTAATAGTTTCTAGGGAGTTATCTTGACCGTCAAATATTGGAATATAATTTAAGAAAAATGTACATTGTAAATTACACCTTAACTAAAATCAATAGACAGTATTACAGTTTATGTATTTCAAGTTATAATTCATTATGGGTTTGCACAGAATATTGGTTATGGTTTTGAGTCTATTAGCCGAGTTTAAAAAAAATGGGTGCCAACGAGCATACGGGACGCCCAAACAGGGCAGTCATCACAGCCCATAGACAGCCATTTGAACGACACGTGTTTACATTCGTACAATGTATGTAGTTAGTTTCATTAATTTTTATTTTATTTTTTCAGCTCATAATTACAATCAAAGCTCTAGGAAATATAGGCGGTTTCAACAAAGAATTCGCCAATATATTAATGGGCATTATCAGCGATCCATACATTTCAGTCCCTTTAAGATTAACAGCCATTGACGCTTTTAGAAGAACACCCTGTACAGAGACCAGGTAATTTTTATTGTAATGATAAAATAGAAGTTCATTTGTTTAATGGAAAATTTTAAACGAAATAAACCAACTTTCTTTTGTTTGTGCAAAAATTGCATGAATTTACGAATTATATATCTCTTTGCCTGGTACTAGAATTAACATGACAAAAACTTATTTTGTCAACCACATCAAGATAAGTGAATAAATTATAAAAGTAATAATAAATGCAAGAATATGATACAATAGTAATTTCGCATATTCTGGCATACAATGGCGCGCAAATTTGTCTTTGGAGGAGTTTTACATTTTACATTATTAGTCATATTAAAATTGGCAAATTCTTATATTATTTGTATCGTACATACCATATTATGTTAATGTTATTAAATTTATATATAACTACAGTGTTTCACGCAAATAATAATTTATTGAGTAATACATTTTTTCCATAAGTAATACAACAAGTCGATTTATATATAAGAGGCGCAAATATAATAATAATAATAATAAGCCTTTATTCCACATCTTTGACATACATTTGATAAAAAACGATAAATTTTAACTAACGGACGGGGGGGTCCGGGAGAAGGCCTTGTCTCGATCGCTCTATTGGTCTTCCTTTTTCCTTTTGGACCAGTCCATTAGGCTACTGCTTTAGACCATCTGTCATTTGTACAACGGGCTACGTGGTCTGCCCATCTCCATTTACGTTTTAGGGCATATCGCTCAGCATCAATAATGTTGGTTTTCCTGCGAATATATTCACTTTACGTTTGTTGCGTAATTGAATCGCGAGATTTCATGATACATCATTATAATTTTTAAATTGTGAAAATAATGATTTTGAAAGCGCTATATGTCCTTCCAACGAATCTACACTCTAACGGGTTTATTTTCTATTTTTTTACGATTGGAAGATTATTTAAGAGTTTAATACACTTATAATTTTTAGTGAATATTTTATGGAAACCTACCGCCAAGATCTGATTGATGTGGAGGTCCGTATCGCGTCATACTTACAAGTGATGCGGTGCCCCAATCTTAGTACTATTAGGAAGATCTTTCACTCGCTACGACAGGAATCTGTTAACCAAGGTACATATTTCTTCCTTCACTTATCAAAAATAATTTAATTTTTTATGGCTTGGATTTAAAAAAATATTACTTTAACTCAGATTTATGGTAATAGGAATTTAAAACTAATTCAACCTTTTTTCAGTAATCAACAAACATTATTTTTCTCATTGCCTCTACCTTTTAAATGTTTAATGCTTTGACTATATATCATAACTTTGCCTTTTTTCCAGTGGCAACATTTGTATGGAGTCATCTAAACAATCTTGGCCAGTCATCATTGCCGTCGCGAGTGGAGATCCAAGGCTTATTATCAGGCCATGAGATGCCACAGTTAGAAGATATACCCGACTTTAGAATGTTTTCGAGGAATTACGAGCAGAGTGTATTCTTTGATCAGTATAATGCTGGTAAGATCAATGTATAATGAGGCCATTATTTCATTTATTAATTTGATTTGATATATAAAACGGAATACACAAAACACAGTCAACAAATATTATATATATTGTAAGGAAAACATTTTTTTCGTTCACACACGTACGTTTTAATTATGAAATCATATTTTAATGATGTACTTACTGCATGTTGATGAATAACAGTAATTATTATAAATATGTTCACAGGTGGTAACTACGAGGCAAATGTTGTTTTTTCACCGGATTCGTACATTCCACGTTCTCTGTCTCTCAATTTAACAGTTGATATGTTCGGCGAATCAATCAATTTGTTAGAGGTACTGTGTTATTTTGTTATAAATAATCTATGGGTTCTGGCCTCAGATTGCATCTATTTATTTCATTATTGTTATTTCATAGGCGAAAAGGTGATCCGCCTTCTGTGTTATGTCATAGATTTTCAGGTTCTAAAACATGTTTTATTTGCCTAAAACATGTTGGCTGTAAGTTCCACACTTAAGCTAAGCCAACACTGCTCTTTTGTCATAAAATGCTTGTAAAATTAAACAAAGTTGTAAAAAAAAATTGTTAAATTGTAAAATGCACTATAATTATCTTACAAGAAAGTAATCAAAATAACTCACAAACGGAACCTTAACATAATCTGTTGTTAAAATTTTTATCGTTTCATTACTAGCAAAATATTGACTCATGTTGCTTTTTCATTAACAAACACTTCGAAATTGGATAAATGTTTGTACTTTTAACATCAATTTTTTATGGATTATGCCTTTTTTAGATAAAAGCCAGAGGAGAAGGCTTTGAAAGATATATCGAGGGTCTGTTCGGTAAAAATGGTCCTTTAAATAAGAATAAAGCTGTTGAAAATATCAGTAATCTTCGATTCTTGCGCTCGGCAAATGAGGCGGATGAACTCCGAGATAAGATAGACGATATTGGTTACAAAAACAATGCCCTTAAGCACCGATTTCCCATAGCAGAGTTGGGATTTAAGGTGTTTGGTAATGAAATATCCTACTGGAGCGCTGAAGGCGATGAGGAACTTCGGAAATCTTTGGAAAGATTGAATCCCAAGTTGAGGATTTTGGAAATTTTGTCTGGAAAGGTAATAATTTATTGAATTCTAATTTATTCATTGTTGTTAATATTTAAAAAGAAGACAGTCATTTTCATTATTTTTCAAAGACCAAGCAATTACGAAATTCCTATTAAGAATTAAAAGCATAATATCATTTGATCATACAGGTACCGCAATGTGCTCTTATAAAAATTGTTGTAAAATTATTTTGCTAATGTTACGATACTATACGCTTCTTAGGAAATATCCTACAACAAAGCCTCATTATTCCTGGATACAACGTTCTCTGTAGCGACGGGATGTGGTCTACCACTCAATATGAACCTAATGGGTACTAGTTACGTAGATACAAAAATGTCTGGTACGGTCGTCGATAAATACACACAACACGGGAATTTGGATTTCGAAGGGAAAATACGGCCCAGGTAAACATGTTTTTAATACGAGTATATGACGCTTTAGTATATTTAACATCTTTTACATTTTCCAATGAGTAAAATTCCTAAAACTCTGATCAACCTAATAAAATAACTGTATAAATAGATGACGTGATCCAGTATATGAAACAATTTAATATCTATAACAGGTAAGATTTATAATACGGAGGTAAAAAAGTTATCCATTGTTCTTAAAACAGTATTTATGAACATTATTTGTTGTTATAATTTTAATGTTTATTCTCAGAAAACATGATAACGACTTTGATTACAGTGTGGCCGTAAATATAGCAGCGACAATGAGTGTTCCAGCCGGCTCTTTAGCTCTGAGTGGTATTCGGTTATCTTCACGACTGTACACTGCTACGGCAGTCGAGGCTAAACTTTCTGTACGTGGTTTGGGATTACTGAGATTAGATCTATCTTTACCGAGGGACAAACAGGAAATATTTGCTGCCAAGTAAGATTTCGGAATATTTTGTTTTAAGCTCATTAGTTGCTTCCAAGTTCTTTTAGAATATAAAATTTAATATAATTTACGTTGATAAACTGTTTCAAGATACAAGAACAAATGCTTTGTTTTTAATAAATTGTTGCCTCGTTGTGTATATTCTGAACACAAATGGACCTATGATTCCACCTTGACATACTCCTTCTTGAATTCTTAAAACGAAATAACTTATTTGAACTTATGGCATATAATAAGTATTTTGTAAAAGTAATCCAAATATATGGTTATCATTCACAGATCTGAATTATTAGTACTTCACGGTGATCAAGAACTACAGCAGCAAGGTCTGAATAAGAACAGGATAGAACAGAACACTTGCAGTTGGACGACCTTCGATAAAGCTATTGGTATTAAAGTCTGCGCTGCTTATCAGGTAGGCTTTTTTATTATTATTGCAATTTATTTGAAGATTATATGGATTAGTATTGTCTTTGGTTAACATAGCTTTAACACATTGCAAGAAAACAATTTTTTTTCCGGATTTAAGTTATTTGTATTATTATAAACTTATAATTATTGACATAATTTTAAATTTAAAATATACCGACGTTTCGCGTGCTTTACAGCGTGCGTGGTCTCCGTTTAAAATTATGTAAATAATTATAAGTTTATCATAATACAAATAGCTTAAATCCGGTTTAAAAAATGTTTTCTTTCAATTATATGGATTAGTTTTAATTTGACGAAATAGTAGACGACTATTTACATTTATCTCTAAAATGGTAAGTTAATTTCGATAAATTTGTTATTTACTATTTAGATAAATAGTTTCATCAACTGTATAGGATATAATACTTCTTTTTAGTTCCCAAATATGACGAATCTCCGCGACGCCCCATATTTCATTATGAGCGGACCAGCGAAGTACATTGTTTCTTTGGAAAAAGCGGATCCGTCTGCAAAAACGTACGCCTTACAATACAAATGGGATCGAAATGAAACTACTGATGTCTTAGAATTCTCTTACGATACACCTAATAGTAAAGTAAGTATCCTATTAAGAAAAATATTTATTTTAAGTAAATTAAACAAAAGTTTATTCGATTACTTTCGGGATATAAATTTAATGTTTTGTACAGCCTATACCAAGAAATTGTGCTTCGGAAAATATTTCTTAGGTATGCACGTTTATCGTTTTTTTTTTATTATCTACGCATACGTACCGACTTATTTAATGACATCAGTTGTATCTGCTCACAATAATACTGAGAATGACCAAAGACCGGCACTACCAATATAGATTTTATAGTAGATCTGACATTATAGAACGTTGCAACAATGCAATTTCAAAGAAAACAAATGAACACGAATATACCAAATTCAAGGCAATTGCATACAAATTATTATTTCTAGGAAAAACGAATGTTCAATGCAGTCCTTAGTATATCAAACACAACCAGTACCGCTGGGGTCACCTTCCAATCATCTGAAAGTATCATGAAGGCTAAAGCGCTGTATAGAAACCTTGTCCACGATAAATCGTTAGAGGCTAGTCTTGATGTAGATGGACGAAAGCAGTTTGATACTGTGATGTCTTTGAAACGACATGATATAAAATATGGGTTCGTTTGGATACCACACGCATATTGGGTTGTCAATAATGAGCGGATTGCTGAATTGTCTGGTAAGTTTTATTAAATGAAAACAATTTCGTTACATTTTTTATCACAATAGCAAAAATGTATGTATCATTTATATGTTTGTTTATAGAATCTTCCCTAATGTCCATTAAGTGACTAATCAAAATGTACCGATTAGGTTTATAGGTTCATATATATATAGAATCTAAGATGGGAAGAAGAAGAAGTTACATATAAATGATACATAAATTTTATTGCTATATATATATGTATATATTTAGAGCAATAACGGGTAAAACAAGCAGAAGGATCACCTGATATTAAGTGTATCACTTCCGCCGACCATGGGCACTCACATTGCCAAAAAGCTAGCAAGTATGTTGCCATTTAAGAATTGGTACGCTCTTTTCTTGAAGCACCCTAAGTCGCATTGTTTCGGAAATGCTTCAGTGGGCAGCTGGTTCAAAATAGTGGTGCACGGCGAAAACTGCCTTAAAAACCACTCAGTTGTCATGCTTATATTAATTAAATTAAAATTAATTTGTAGGTACTCTGAAAGTAAAATCAAAGGGCGGCGTCACCCAATGGGACATATCAGCCGATTTCCAAACAAAACAGCTCGCTAGTCGTCTTTTAGGATATTACACCGTAAATGGTCCAACACAAGGCATGAAGTTGCAGCTCGATTACCAATTTTACAAGAACATGAAACAAACTATAAAATTGGAGGGCGTATACAGCGAAAGGTCACTGAACTTTAGGCACGATTTGTATGGGGATTTGGCCATGGAGTTCACCGCATACCCGGCGTATAATTTCTATGCAGTCCTGAAGAATTTGGTGAGTTGCGTACTCAATTTACTTCTGTTTGGACATGTTTTCTTCCCTTTTTATTTATATTTAGCTTGTATTTAGATATATTTATTCTCGGGGTTTTGTGACAAACCCGTTCTACTAAGAACGTAGCCTAAGAACTAGCTTTTGTAAATTGCTAAAAATGTCTATTAATTAGAAATAACAACGTCTTAGCTTCTTTAATAATGCGAATAAGTTTCTTATTTTGCCTTGAACTTCATCCATTGAACATCGGTTAAACTTTTAATTACCATCGGGTAATTTAGAGCAAAAACGTAATATGCAGTTTTAATAAGATAGTTGTCTAAAACTATAAAGACATATCATCAAATGGATTACATTACAAATAATTTTATTTTATCTTAATTATAAAGGGCAAATTCTGGTAAAATAATGAGTCAATATATATTCACAATTCATTCTTTATTCCTGTGTCGATAATATTTCAGGAATTTAATCCTGTATTTTTTAAAACATAGATAATTGCATCACTTTTGCAATGATGAAAGGATTTTTTTTTCTATAACTAAAAGAATGCTTTTTTTAAGAAAAACACTTTTTGAACGGATAGAAGCTATGTATATTAAAAACTTACAATTATTAACATAATTTTAATTTTTTCCGACGTTTTGCGTGCGGTGTCACTGTGACTACGCACGCTGAAAATGTGTAAAAGCTATGTTAACAAAAGTCAATACTATACTTTTTTTGTATTTAAATCTTGTCTTAATTAACATTACCCATTAACAATTCATATATCTCATATGATCTGTTAGATTAAGTTAGGTTATGTAACTTAAATAAGTTTTAATATATTATACTGGGTGTCAGCAATAAAGGCTTCATAATAATAAATAATCTTTCAACCATTAGATTTCCAATTTCATTAATTGTTATAGAATTATTACTATCATTGTCATAGTTATTATAAATTTTTGTTTTAAATGGCTTCGAATCAACCGTTGTAGGGATAAGAAAAAGATGGCACGTAACGGAAAAATGTGACGCGTAACCCAAAAATGTGACGATAAAGAAGTTTCACGTCAATAATAATAAAAATTAACAATTAAAACATACCATACCATACCTATGATGTGTCAAATCTTTAATGCCAGAATTCACTTTCGTTCACTGAAATTAGTTTCAGTCGAAACTAATACCCATTATTCTGCAATAAAAATATCCGATACCATATTCTAATTATGTAACTTATACAATATTATATTATACTTATACTAACTTATACTATATTACCCTTTTTCAGAGAACTCAAAATCACGTAGACGTCGCCTTTAACGTTAGCGCGTCGAAAGACCTTAAACTAGACCCATCGTTCACGTTCTCGTTCAAGCGAGTCGATAAAATAAATGGTATGAAATTGAGTACGGAGGTCAATTTGCATAGGCCGAGACCGATTTTAATGAAACTGCAGTTTGAAGAGGTATGTTATATTAAACTGAAATTAATTTAAAATTTTTCGTAATTTGGCATATCTAAAATGAATAATTAGTTCGGTCATTACTATACGTATACTTTTTGCATGCTTTATGAGTTTAATATTTTAGTAAAAGTATAAAATTATGAACAACTCATTACCATTTTCCTGATCATTATATCATTCCAATATTTTATCACATCATTTTTTATTTATATTTATTTTTGGGTGGAAATAGAACCTTTAACTTGACCTTGAAATGTTAAAAATGAAATGATAAAATATTCCGCTCCGCAAGCAAAAATTCTGCTCTTAAAGTGAATCCTGAACGTAGACGATTTATATATTCTAATATATTATGTTGTTGTTTAAATATTTTCTCAAAAACGTCTGAAACAGCAAATGACTTAGGGATCTCAAATACTTGCAGATAGGACCAAAATATTCAGCTCTGGCCGTATTAAACTTCAACCCTAAATCAAGGGAGATAATTGTATCTGGATTTTTATTCACGCCTCCCGGAACGCAATTGTACGCGGACGCTGAACTAAACGTTACATTGCCGAATTTGCATCCTTGCATGTTGAAAGGAAAGCTTTTCGAAAAGCGCCCTAATGAGTTCCAGGTAAAGTCTTTTTGTATGTTTTCACTTGAAAACTTTTTTTTTAAATTGTGAATTGTCTCTACACAAAGACACAAATTAACATAACGATCTAGCCTAAAAAGTAATTTAAAACTAACTTTTTTTTACTAAAAAGGATATTTAACATAAGAAAATTTCCAACACTACTTACACTTTATTATTGTGTACTATTTTCTTCTACTTACAAATGTTTAGCACGTATGATTAACGTACACTCACACTTATCACCCCGTGGTGTCAAGAATAAAGTCCTAAATAAAATAAATAAAGAATTACTATAACAATTGTTCGTTAGGTAAACGCGAATGGAATTTGGTTCACGGGTGTAGATTTCAACGTAGATGCAGTGTATCAGGACCAATCAAAAACCAACATGGCGTCGCATCGTCTCAAATTACTCATTAACAGCAGCCACTTTAAGGACATCGCTGTGGATGCGAGGTTTACACAGGACAATCGGCAGATCACTTTTATTGCTGAGGTAACGATATTAGTTACTTTAGAGAAATGCCGCTAATAACTCCTGATAAAGTTTTAGAAATACTAAATTTATTTGGGAAGGTTTAAGGTTTTATTTCCACATTTCGATTTATATTTTGTTTTATCTTCAGTTCTACCCTGTTATGTGCGGACATCATCCAATTATGTCATACGGTGCAAGTACTACACCTATCATATAAAAATCACATCAATACAAAATATTATCTTCTATAGAAGTTACAAAATTAGTCATTTACGTGACAATATTGCCTATATTTTAATTTCGAAACATCTGGAATTTCAAGTCAAAAAGTGGAATGGGTCTAACATATTCCCAGGCCTCAATTTACATATTTTGGTCAAATTCTGTATGAATATAAATTTGCACCTATCAACTATCAACCCTTTGGAAATGTTGAAAACACTTTTTAATCATGTTTTAGGGCGAATACAACGCGGATACATACAAGACACTAATCCGTTACATACTGCTGTCGGAGCAGAACTTTACTGCGTATGGTGAGGTTGACATTAGTGGCAAGGCCTACAGTGTCAACCTTAACGCTGATTTGAACAATAACACTGATGTCAATATGGACATACATTTCGACCAGTAAGACTTTATAATTCTTATATGAATGGGCAGGTTTAACTTATCGTTATTTTATACCAAAAGGCTTGCGTGTACTTCAAAACTCTTAGTATAAAATGTACTGTAGCGTCTTAGCGGTAAGTACGACTCCCATATGTCAAATTCGATTAATGTTTGTTACTCTAGCGCTGACGGTTATGAATCTTATACTATTATAAGAAGACACGAGCTAAAGTTGGAAGAACTTTAAAAATATAGCTATATATATCTTTTTTCTTATCTAAGAGGTAAAAAAGACAGGTATAGTTTTAAACGTCAATTAAATTTTCTTTGCATTTATTTATCATTTAGAAACACGTACGATTTTGGAGACCACTCCAAAAACAGATATTTTTCGATTTTTAAAAATATTAAGGTTTTTAGAGAAACAAAAATTTACAGATTACGTGACGTTCACATATCTTACATCCGAGTAACGACACCAACGCAGAAACGCCTTAGTGCCTCTTTCAACTGGGACGCGAACCGGGACCCCTCACAAAAGATAAGCATTGATGCTAAACTGGACCATAAGGGAAAATGGCACCATGCGGGACAGGCGACTATGCATTATCCCGGACAAGTCGTTAATGGGGAATTTGAATTTTTACTGAAAGGTATAAAAATTATATTAATCTTCTCTGGTATTTTTTATGTTTCTAACTTCGCGCTCGGTTACTCAATGTGTTGTAATAATAAAATTACGAATTAGGAAGCGTTCGAGTATGCGGGACGGAGATTGAATTACGCGCTATTGTTAATATTATTTTCTACTTACCACTTTACACCACATATTGGTAAGTTTTAGGTTTAAAGAGTCACTGTGGTGGTTACGAAACGTTTTACTATTGGAAACAGAAACGTTACGGCGCGTTTCATGGGGAGGGGGGTCGAGAATCTCCAAAAATTGCGTGACGTAATACTTGAACGCTCCTCCACCTCTTACCACGTACCTCAAAATTATAGGAGTATGAATTTTTGATTTATTGAATAATTGATTTATTTATTTACAAAAAACACAATCCTGTCCTAACAGCTGACTCTAAATCAACAAGTATTCAATGCCAATAAAAAAATCAGATATAAAATCAGACATAAAATACAAACATAAAATACAAACATAAGAAATCATTAAAAAATTAACTAATTATTATAGGCATTACGAAATAGTAGAACTTTTGTCAGTTAACTCAACGGACAATAAAGGAGGTCCGGTATGGAGGGAGGTACCTATGTTGACGAATATGTCTTCAGCGAATCATATATTAGAACGTTAGTCCAACTGTGGGCACGTTAAGTAACGCACTCACTGACGTACACATCAGGCACATTAAAGCTAAGGAACTGAATTTGTACCGGCTGAGAAAATTACAATTCGCTCTTAATATATTTTAATGACAATGAAAAATCATTTATTGCCATACCTTTATACTTATATTGACTATATGCTTAATAGTAAAAAGCATATATACATAAAAATTAAGAAAATATAATACATTGTGTTTTTAGACTGGTACTGCGAATGGCTTGTACGGGCTGGATGGGCGGACCCTACAGCTGTAGTGTGGAGGGTGAAGGCGTATTCTGAAGCTCACGAGCAGACGATATATGCACTGCTGTCAAGTCTCCAAACTCCATTACCAGGCTGGAAGGATACTAGCTTTAATGTTATGTGAGTAATAGAATGGCTAACATTTCTTTGATCATATGGAAAGTCCTTACAGTTATGTACAAATCAATAGAATTGTTTGAAGAACTCAAGTCTGGGTAGAAAGCATGCTTGTACAAAACATGTTTTGGTTTTATGTTGAAAATAAAAAATGTGTGCGTCTCGGGACGTCCGACAGAAGTGATAACTTAATCTTATCTAAGTTGAACTATTTAATATTCAAATTATTTACTTGTTTAATTTAAATCGTATTATATTATTAAACATACCTTTCGTAAGGAGATTCTGTAATTTTCCTACGATCATCTTCGGCTTCATTCATCATATTTTTTTATAATCTCTTTCAAAAACGGAGTAACAGTGATAGTTTGTGATTATATGCAACCTCAAACTATCACCGCCAACAGTAAATGCCTAACGCACACAAAACACCGAGTACATAGAGGGGAAAGCATCTGTTCGAAATACAGCTTACGCTGTGGATAAGAGTTACGAGAGTCGTAACGCGTTACATAACGTCAGCGGTCTACCCTCTCATAATAATTTCACTTCAAAAAATAGACCAATGAAACAAAACGCTAATTGGTATACAAAGTTGTACTAGACTACGAGTTGGATGAAACATTAACTGGATTTTTTATTCTTATCGTACTTTTGAATGATAAACTTCTCTTTATATATTGTTTTTGACCGCTGCTAAAAGTGATTGTTAGCAGCGCTTCACAATATGCTTTATTTCTATACCTTATATATGTAGTAGTGTACTACATTTGTACTAAATTTTTGTATTTAATGAAAATAAATTTTTAATTAATAAACAGGTATCATTTTCTAAAGATACATAAGATTTTACGCTATATTTTATATAGTTCTTGTCGTAATCTTCTTTTATGGATATTACTTTTACAATAAACGTCCCCCAATTATTTCATAACGCTTACGGTGTAACGCAAAACTTTATCCTGAGTTTTTACCACATATAATGCTTCACTTATTTTTAAATTATAAATTAGCAGATTGTTTTTTTTTTACCTCGAAACATAGGTGGCGCTATCAGGACAACTTACAAGCCCTAAACGCCAGTATGAATTGGCAGGAAGACTATCTCGCTTTTAGTCTACTAGCAGACTATTTATTTACTACTACAAAATTCTATGGGGAAATAAACGCACTTGTCAACTCGACTATACCAACGTTGCCCAGAGCAGCTGCAATTGCGAAACATACAGTTATTTGGAAGAAGAGTGCAAACACTCTGTTGAGTTTTCAGGTAAAAAAAATAATTTCTAGACGGTCTTTGTATTAGACCATGGAATAGATTATAAGAAAAAAATTTATATGGCTCTTATAGCGTTCCTACATACTCTTTTAGAAACAATGTACCGAAATTAGTCTCTACCACTATTATATTATACAATATATATACACTATATATTTTATATTATATACTTGAAAACCAGGCAATATGAATCGTGCAATATTATATATCTAGTGAAATATCAGAGTCCTCTTCCAAGGACAAAGGATAAATTGAATCTCTGCCTTTCTTATATATAATTAAAAATAAAGTTAAATAAGTTAAACGTTGTCTTTTGTCAAAATGGCTTTTACACATTAAGAAAAACACTTTTTGAACGGATTAAAGCTATGTATTATTATTAAAAACTTATAATTATTGACATAATTCTAAAAATTTTCCGACGTTTCGCGTGCTTTTCAGCGTGCGTGGTCACGGTGACTGCATGTGATTATAAGTTTTTAATAATAATACATAGCTTTAATCCGTTCAAAAAGTGTTTTTCTTAAGGTAAACGTTTTTTAGAATCGTATACAAATTTTGTTTGTTTTTATTTTCAGTATAACGAAGATGGCCTGTTAATGATAAACTCCTCATGGGTATTTGATAAGGGACAAAAGGAAAATAATATAACAGGAAATATGACCATCTTGACTCCATTTCCAGTAAGTATTACGTTTCCACTGAGGCTGGCAGGCTGAACAGTATAAAACCTCTAAAATATGAGCCATAATAATGATTATTCAAATATCAAGTTGAGAATTTATTTCCTTTACAAAACAGGAACAATTTCTGAATTTTATTATTTACTTAATATGTCAGCTGTACCAATGTTCCGCCAAAATCGAGAAAACGCTTCGATTTTTCCGTAAAAAAAACGTATAAACTCGGCAATTTTTTTGCTTTTTCTAATGCAAGTTATTAAACGAATTGAAGACCGCCTGCTTGAACACTGCGCAATAAAGGCATTCAAGTGGGTCCTATATATATATCGAAGTTCAAATATAATATTTATTTCAACATTCACGGTGGGACGAGTCAAATATTTATAATTTAAAAAGTTAAATATGAGTTTTTTTTTACATATTATACTTTTGTTAAAGGGTTATACAAAGGGTTACTTGGATACCAAATTTATATTTGGTCACAAGCGAGATATCTACGGAATAACCGTCATGGATCTAGAAGGAAAAGCTGTCGAAATTCGTGTTGATGGTATGTTTTGTTGATAATATTTTTATATATAAACATGTTCAATCGTATCACATTTTTTAAATAATTTTATGAGTATATTCTAAATCAAAAACATAGAATATTAAAAACCGAATGTAGTCTCGGACCTAAATTTAATAAATAAATAAAAACCAAGTTTAATTACATTAAGAACAGCCAGGTTAAATTGTTCGAATGCATAACACCTCTTTAGAACAGGACTCGACATTTTTCTACTGATAATCATTGCAAGCAATATTAACATGAAAATCTTCGGAAATTCCTTAACATTAAGAAATCACTAGCACTATGCGATTTCTGATTAATATTAACTATTTTGGCTTTAAAGAAATAGAAACTTGTGCGTAACCCACTACAGTACAAGACAGCTCAATAATTTTTGTTGTATACTTGTTGTTTAATCCTTGTCTTTCTACGTAATTTTCTAGGATACATGCGTCGTATAACGAACTGTATGCTCGTGGTGAATGTTACGAGTCCATTACCCCAATTCTCACAAACAACTGCTCGACTTGGTTTCATAGAGGCTGATAGACATCTTGTTGCCATGGTGGTCACGACTAACTCCACTACAGGTGACTACTCTTAATATTTAATTATTTTCTTCTTTATTATTTCCTCCAGCAGTTAATACTGGAGGTCGCGTAGCTTGCTAAAAGATGTTTTTGCAGTAGGTGAAATAGTTTCTGTAATTATTGTAAAATATGTTGACTTTCTCGATATATTTTCTTTATTAGATTTTGATTTGATACTTTGTACAGAGTGATAATTTTTACATTATTATGTTAACTTATAATATTTACAGGTATCGAAGTTTTACTGAAGTTGGTGTCTCTGCAAGACTTCAACATATTGGGTCACGTGGCTTTGCCAATACAGTATCTGAACAGAGCTCTAATTACCGCCAAACGGGCTAAAGAAGAGGTAAGTAAACTGCTATATCAATATTCTGCATATATTGATATGGTGGTTATGCATCCCAAACATGACATTTATCCCACCCCCTTAAATAAATTAATAAGTAATTAAATAATAAGTAAGTAAATAATTAAGTAATTCTCTTTTTTTTGGGAAAAGAGACTTCTTTAATTAAATGCCAGAGGCTCTTTTATCTCTGCCTTTTATTAAATTTAAGAAATGTATTAAAGACAAGCTCTGTAACAAGGCTTACTACAAAGTTAACGATTATCTAGTTGATAAAAGGGCTAATTAATTTGCGATATTTGTTTTAAAATACGTGTTTAATGATTTGATATTTTAATAGAGTACCGAGAGTGTTTACCCCGGCTTTTTCTCTCGGCCTACACCCTCTGACTTCTTTGCCGATGAGTAGGGATGTCTACCTATCCAAAAATAAACTTATTTTTAAAAACAAATAAACAAATGCTTCTCCAGTTCAACTTTTTAATCATATGTTCAGTCACTACCATTGTAGGGCCTCCCGTATAGGACTCGTCGTTATTAAAAGTTCTTCCTTGAACTAAGCACTTCAACTCACACTTGTAGAATATGGAGGAGCATGATCCCCTAATGTTGCTCTCAAACAAAATCATATTTTTTTTACTTTTTAGGTGGACTTCAGAGTGGGTTGGGACACCATGGACTTCGGTTTCACCGGAATTTGGCAATGGCGGTCACTTGTAGACTTTACATACGTGTACAAATTATATACACCCCTTGATGGATTTGAGGAAAATGGTCTAGTACTGAAAAATGTATACGGCAAGGGATTGGATACTGAACTTTCAGTGAGGTTGTCTAAACATAAGGTCAGTTCTCAAAATTATTTGTCTTTAAACTTTAAACGTAAATTTTTACGTTTATTTTTTATATCACCAGAAAAAGCGGCTTTGTTCGCAGCGGTTTAATATGAATTCGATAGCCACAAATGAACATGATTATTTTACCTAAATTTAAATAATGTAATAATATTATATTTTGCGGTAGTATCTTTATTTATTACTTTGCTTCTTTGATTTACAGTTCGGCGTGGCCATCCTCCTAGTGGACAACGGCAAAGGACTTATAGAAGTGATCAACGATCGCATTCAACGCAAGCCCAGCCACCCGGATATGATCATAGAAAACTTCGACACGGCCGCAACTGTCACATTGGATACCCTGTATTTGCCGACTATCAAGTTTCACGGCCATATTATGAAGGTAAATTGTATATGGCAATATTTTGCTATTCAGGAAACTGTCAAAACGAATATTGGCTTATATTGTGCGTTAACTTGTAAGTTATTGTAATTTAAGTTAATAATTGTGATCGCCACTGTGTGTGTATAATGTCTATTTGCGAGATACAATAGAGAGTTTCCGTTATATTATATATTTTTACAGTATGTGGGTCCTGATGAAGAAGACATAATTGAAGCGAACGCAACGCTACACTTACCGGACAAATCCCCGATAGTTCTGACAGATCTCTTCATACTTGAGGTACATCTAATCTACATAAAAAAAATTAATAAGTATGACCTACCTAGAACGGTGGTTTTATTCGCGAGATTTTTTTTACAATAACTAGAATTGATGCATACGCGTACCATAAATATATTTGGAACCTTGAACTGAAATTGTATAAGTGCATTTTTTCAGGAATATACGGTCTTCCGTAATACACTAAATCTAGTGACGCCATATCAAATGATGAAACAGGTTAAATCTGTGTATACGGTGGACATTGCCATTGGGGAGAAATTCAATGTTACCTGTGTCGCCTTGTTGTACAACGGAACCTATTGGCACGAGGTACGATTATTAAACAATTTAATGGATTAAAAGGAGTATAATTTTAAAATCGTAGGTAAACCGATAACAAATTGTATGTATAGACAAAATTTATTTTAATTTATATTGATGTGTTAACTTTAACATATTTTTCGTCCATCAATACGTAGAACAAAATTGCTGCATATTTACTAACAATACCAAAGATAAATATTCATATATTAATAGTATTATCTTTTGTTAACATTGCTTTTACACATTGAAAGAAACCCCTTTTTTACCGTGACCACGCACGCTGTAAAGCACGCGAAACGTCGGATTTTTTTTTAATAATATAATAATTATAAGTTTAGTGTTTTCTTTCAATTCATATATTAACTTTATATAATTTTTTTCTCTTACTCTTTATATACTTAAACTGATGGTAGAATAATATAAACAAAACATTCAATAATTATTTCAGTTTATAGTATAAGTTTATGCTAGCCTTCATGTTTACTGATTCCAATAGTATTCATCAAAATTCATTTTATACTATTTACTGGAATTATATGTCCCAGTTGTCTATGTCAAAGGGTTTATTAACGAACGACATTGAAGTCAAGTCAGTTCAAAAAGCGTTAATACCCCTGGTAGTATTACCTTTATTTATTAATTTGACAAATTGCCAGATCAGGAACGACTATTCAACGGTCACAGTTATTCCATAGTCATTATTATAATTAAAATATTATTCATTAGTTGTTAAATAGTTCATGTAACTTACAGTCGATCTAATCAAATAATTTTAATTATTTCACTTAATTCATTCAGATATCGTACAAAGTCTATTATGAATACGAAAACGGTGAAGATGATGCCTACAAGTCGTATTTAGCGTCTGTTGGTATAGCAACACCACTGGCTGTGTTGCCCGCTCTAGAAGCAAGAGTTTCCGCTAGATTAGAGGATGCTCTATGGAAAATGTCGTCTGATATTGCCATGCCTTCGTTTACTGTCACTGCTCTTGCCCGACTTGAGGTAAACATTTTATATTTAAAAATCATGTTTATTTTATTACTTTTCTGAGTGAAAGTTGAATCATAGGCAATTTTCAAAAATATATTATATTCAATTGCAGTTGGATGACCCTTTCGTTGAAACATCTGGCAGTCTGAACTTAACATCCGTATACCTAGAAGATTATTTCATAAAAATGGAGTTCAAAAAAGACTTTTCTGATGTGGAAAACGTTGTTAGTGGAGGCATTCAAGTCCTTCAGGGTGAACATAATAATTATGTAAGTACTAAATCTGTAAGAAGTTTTAAGTTATTCTAAATCTTATATTTTTTTTCATTTTTATTAATGAACGTATTCACTCACGTACACGTTCATTGCCGTACATATCTTTCATGTCTGTATTTTATCTACATTATTTTAAATAAGTGTAATTCCTCAGATTGGTTGGCTGTATAAGACTGTTTGTCTATTAAATAAAATATTGAAAAATAAAAAATAATATTTTTGGGTTCCATCCATTTCAACATTGTGAATTTATCTTTGGAAAGCAATCTTATAAACAGTCTAGTTTATAAAATAGTAATATAATTATGTTTATCCAAAACATTTTTCCGTGATTGAGATTTTTAACACCTTATCTTAAAACATTACTTATTCGTTTTCTTACACTGACAATTACTATTTAATATTCTTTTCTAGATATTTGCAGACGTTGTATGGCGCCCGTCACCAAACATGAACGTTCGTTTTAAAGCGCGCGGAGCACTATCACCTATTCTGGCTCCGGCAGACGTTGCATTACTTTATAGTGATGAAAATAATCAAAGATCCCTTACTGTGGACCTTAATAGTGAAGAAAATTATTATTCCTTGAAAGCGGACCAGTGGCCTTCGTCTATGAATGTGGCTTTGAGCAGTCCCCATAAAGGATTTAGGTAAGAAAATATATTTGAAAATACTCACTTATTCACAAAAAAGTAAATGAATTTAATTTTTAACTAAAGTTATCTTTCGTCCCTTTCTGTTGAATCCTGTTAACGCTATGATGAAAAGAAACAGATGGATACTTAAGTTAAATCTTGCTATTAAACTGATTTAATTTGCATTACTGAGGGTCTTAGGTTTCCAAACAATTTCATTTATTTACAAATTAAAGTAAATTGATATGTGGTCATAAATAGCTGTTGCTTGAAATGAAAAAAAAACTAATATTATTAATATCTTGTGTTCATTAGTCTCCGAGTGATTCTTCAAGCATAATTGTATGTAGCTTTTAATATTATATTTACATTATGAATAACTATTTTCAGGGCTGTGAAAATAGTTAGTGAATTTGAGGGTGACAATATACGCGGTTCATTTGTGACGGACACATCCGAATATGGAATTACTGGCAAGATACTAAATAGACAACCACTTGAGGTGACTTAATATTGTTGTTACGAGCTACATCTCATTCAATATTATTTTAAAATTAAAATTTCTGGCTTGATTCTCTCTTTCTACGTAGAGATATTCCGTCTCGATGCGTATTCTACAAAGTGTACTATGGAGAATGTTCTAAATAGTAGTCTGGGTTGATCCCTGCTGCCTCATTTAATCTCCGTACGAGCCATATTAAATCAAAATTTTATCTGCATCTCCTTGGCTTGATGTCTTCAACGATCTGCTTCACTAGACATTTTCTTAAATACCTTTGCCAATTTGTTAAAAAAGATAATACTCCTTCGTTAAATGGCTGCGGTATTCATATCTGGGCGTCCTAATATTATATATTATATATATATATATATATATTAAATACATAACATAGGCAGGAAAATACACTTTCTTATTGATGTCGCTGAATAACTCATGTGATTTGTTACAAAATTAATACGTTATATAGAAGAGAGGTCAAATGTGTGCTGGCTTTCGATAGTTGTTAATTTTTTATTTATTTCTAGATGACCCTAACTTTAGTACCCAAGGGTCAAGGAACACCAATTATAATTCGAGCCAAATATGACACGAGTCCAACAGTATATGGCTTATCAGCACATATAACAGGCCCCATACAGTCCACGGTACACGCCAAGGCAGAGTTCGAAACGAATTTCACAGACATATATTTTAAGGTAAGAAATCATCATATGACAAAAATTATTAGTTATTAAGTCCTAATTGGTGGTTCTAAGTCCAAAATACCAATATCGAAACGCCCATTCGAGAGTCGCTATAAATGTTTTTGTAAGGTCAAAGTCAATGTTCATTTATTAATATAGGTAACAATGTAGGTACACTTATGAACGTCAAAAAAGAAATAGACATTAAATGCTTCTATTTTTACAATTGCTGCCAGTTCTCAAATGAAGGGCGTAGAACGGAAGAGAAGGACTGGCAATAAACTCTCCGCCACTCTTTTTAATCGCCAAGTTTTTTTTTGTTTTACACAACGTTTGTAAGGAGCTGCAACCATTACACCATGTGCACATGACATCTTAAGTAATAAATAATAATGAAATAAATTAAAAACAAAGATTTATCTCAGATTGCCAAAGATCCATGGTAAAATAGGAGCACGCACTTATATTCTCGTGGGAACAACACGCAAATACATAATCGAAATCACTAACATCACCGCATACACGAATTCACGTACAACCAGTCACAAGTAGCACCAGTTCACGAGTATCACGCATGGCCAGCCATCGGCCCCCTCGCCATATTTTTGGGAGAGAGACAACCCAACGCATGGACGCCGCCACAAACAATGACATTTAAACGAGCATGACGATCCTTGAAATGTGAACTTGGCTACATAAAATAATACTGATCCATATATTGCATATAGTAATAATAATCCGAGATTAAGACGATGATAATTTGTTTTACTGATTATATTAAATCTACAAAAGAGTCTCAGTCTCAAGTCAAGTCTCAAGAGAGAGTCAGTTTATTTATTTCAGTTTATATTTCAGTATATTAACTCAAGAGACGAGTAGAGAACTAGCAGTAAATTTAAATAAAACATTTTATTTTCTTTATTTTTTTGACAATCAAAACTTTACATTGTAAGCAAGAGTTCAACGGGTTTCATGGAAATTACTTTATTATCGAGTACGATAAAACTTGTAGTAACTAAAAAGTGTAGGTTTTTTATAAAAATCCAAGTTTTCTTCTGTCCATTCTAAAGTTAAACTAATTTAAATTACAATGAGTTGTTAGAAATTTCCAATAATATAATACTCAGGTGGACATACCACAAGTGAAAGGTCGCGAAGTATACTTGAAGGCGCGAGTGGACAGTTATCCCGGATTACGACGAGTTTTGAGTGTACAAGCTGCCACGCCCATACAAAGACTCAGCTATGTGAAGGGAGACACTGATTTTATGTAAGTATGCTTGTTTAAAATGTTCGATGGCGCTGCAACCTTTTTAGGTCTTGGCCTCAGATTTCTGTATCTGTTTCATGATCATTTGTTAATCGAATAGGCAAGTAGGTGATCAGCCTTCTGTGATCAACGCCGTCGTTCGTCGCCGTCGACTTAAAAAGTTAAGATAATTTAATTTTACTTGCAGTTTCTTGGGTAATAAAAGTTAGCTCATCCTGGTCGCAAGGGAATACGTATCTATAAGAAGCTACTAAAATAGGAAGCGTCTTTGATTTATCTCTAAGTTTCGATTGTAATTGTGTTTATTTTATTCAATTGAGACATTATCTAAGTCATTTCATGCATCGAGTAAATAAAAATTTGACGAAAGGACCAGGCATCGTCAACACTTTCTACATACACTACTGTTAAGTCATCTTGTCTAAACCCCCTGAATACTTCACAGATGTTGGTAAATAAAACATTCCACCAAAGGCGCAACTATATATTTATTGTGTGGTGTTAAGAGTCATATTGACAATGTTGCCATAACAAAAAAAAACTGTAATCTGTTACGTTTTAATTTAGAAAATTTATTCAATTTATTGTTTACAGTTTCGGACCGAAATCGGGATATTTACTTGGGAAATATAAGTTGCCAGAAATAGAGGGAGATGGTGATTTGAAATGGAGTTTTATTCTTGATGATCTTTACATACGGGTAAGTAACACAGTTAATAATATTTTACGACTTCCGAAAGCTTTGAATAATTTGTCAGAATTACCATATTTATCTAAATATCTTAAATTCAGAAAAAACCGTTCACAAGGATCAATTATTGTTTCAAAACCATAATAATGATAATGAATATTATGTTTAAAATACTTATGTGCTTACTATCTGAAATAATTACTTTTTCGTCCGGAAACGGAAATTCGATCGTAGACATTCACTCAAAATACTACTCTTTGGTTCACATTGTCTCAACTCACTTTTACATTATCAGGCACTCGGTCATCAACTAGTAAGAGAAATACAGAGAAGCGTGGACCTAGATATTTTCTTTGGCAATAATACAGTGGAAGGCCTTCCGAAAACCAATGCTGGATTCAGAATGGATCTTGATAAAGTTTGGCAGTAAGCGATATTTATTGATTATATAATTGCCGCTCATTTACGATAAACTCCAGTTATACGTTCTTCTAGCATGAATTACTGAAATTGAATTGGATTTTTGGGTAGTCTATAAATACTAAGCTTATATCTAAATAAAATCAATGGCACTACAACCTTTTAGGTCTGGGTCTCAGATTTCTGTAACTGTTTCATGGTCGTTTGTGAATTGAATAGGCAAGTAGGTGATCAGCCTTCTGTGCCTGACACACGCCGTCGACTTTTTGGGTTTAAGGCAAGCCGGTTTCCTCACGTTGTTTTCCTTCACCGTTCGAGCTAATGTTAAATGCGCACATTGAAAGAAAATTCGTTGCTGCACAGCCGGGGATCGAGACCGACCGACCTACGACCTCAGGGATGAGAGTCGCACGCTGAAGCCACTAGGCCAATTCCTGCTCTAGCTTATATCTACTTGATTAAATAATTCATATTTACATTAGGTATATTCCCCTTAACTATTTAAACATAGATAGGTTATATTTACCTTAATTCTTCTGGGAACAAACCATGTAATACTTTGTCTACCAAGAGGGTAAAAGTAAAAAAAAATTAAGTAGTACTAAAGAAACTCTGAATTCCAGAATCGGTGCAAATGCATCGTTCGGCTTTATAATGGACCGTCGTATTAATTTGATCATAAATGCGATACTTCCGAAGCCGAATGTAGATGTACACACCCTGTACATAGACGGAAATGGCGGTAAACAAAACGATCCGGGATATGATGTTGACGCAAAATATATGACTGATGTGACTAAAATTATTGCTGGGATTCAAGGAAAGGTTGGTTTTTCTAATTCATACTAATTCTATTTGAACGCAACTATAATCTTCTTATTTTATTCTTATTATCCGGTATCTTGTGGCAGCTGATATCGCCTAATAAATCTCTATAGGATTGATGTTACACGATGCCTGATTCCATACAAATCAATTGTAATAGAATACAAAGTAAAAACGTTAACCCGAAAAATATAAATAATCTTCTCGCTACAAGCTTTTTAGATGTGGGCCTCAGATTTCTGTATCTGTTTTATAATCATTTGTCAATATAATAGGCATTAGGTGATCATCCTTATGTGCCTGACACACGCCGTAAACGTTTTGGGTCTAAAACAAGCCGGTTTGCCTTCACCGTTCCTGCGAATGTTAAAAAGATAAGTGCATTAGTGCACAGCCGGGGATTGAACCTATTCTATACCTTAAGCATGAGAGTCGCTCGCTAAAGCCACTAGGTCAAACTGCTCTCATTATGTCCTAACGTATGGTACGTCCTAATTTGGTTGTTTTATAAATTTTCTGAAATTCAAGATAATCAAACTCGAAGAAAGCTTTGACGGAAATTCCACAATAACTTGGACTTCCAATTCTGTATACAAAAATGTTGACAACATAGTGTCATATAAATGGGACGTTAATGGATCTAAATATATAGACTATTTATTAAATACACCGATTTATGAAAAGGAACCTACCTTTACTCTGAAGGGTTCATATCAAAAAGACATGTTGCACGATTATCATGTTGTCAAGTAAGTGTTTTTATTCATTTAATATAACTCTTTATGTTTTTATGAAGGATACCAATAGTCATTCAGTTTTGAAATTTAGCTACCAAAGTGACGTCAGTAAATGAAAAACTTACTGGATTTGACATACAAGAGTTGTACTCAGCTCAAAGTCTTGACTCGGAATCTCACCGAAAATCTTGAATACCAAAGATAAATTTAATTTAGTACAAATTTTATCACTGTGATTGTTGATATTCTTAACTCATACAACGCCCTTGTAGAAATATTTTTAGATTTAGAAAAAATATATTTCGTAAAAAAAAATTCTTTATTTTTCAGAGGGCGTATGCATCAGCCAGGAAATAGTCAAACCGGTGAAGTTGACATTAGATATGGAGGGCTAAAGCATTCCGACGGACATTTTAATATGTCCACACCATTTTCGAGATTACCTTGGCTAAAGTCAATATTTGATGTAAGTAGATTTTTTATTTAATTTATTCAAATAAATTTTGGGCCTGGTAAACATTCAAATCGATTTGTTTTTATATTAGTAAGATTTTAGGGTTTTTCTTGAAAACCAATCCCTTTTTCGACCGATTATTGATAAAACTCAATAAAACTGTATATAAACAACATATTTTATTTTGCCGGTTTTCTTTCGAAAAAAACTATCGTTTAAATATTTACATAATTTCAAATGTCCACAACCGGATGTTGCCAGGACAGGCTCCTATGTTGCTATCTTAGTAATCCATTCTGCTTAATTTTATTTTGCTAGTAACTATGTGGGTCTAGGATGGCCTCTAGGCAGTAAGGTCGGTAGGACTCCACCTTTTGTCTTCAGTCACCGTGACCACGCACGTTGTAAAGCACGCGAAACGTCGGAAAAAATTAAATTTAAAATTATGTAAAATAATTATAAGTTTATAATAATACAAATAGCTTTAATCCGGTTAAAAAAATGTTTTCTTTCAATGTGTAAAAGCTATGTTAACCAAAGACAATATTATCTTCACAGTTATTCCTCCCCGCCCCCATTACATAGATATACTTGCCGTTCATATTTTTTTAATACAATTTCAGATTAACAACCTGGAAGAGATATCAGACAACAAAGTAGACTTATTCTGGCCGAACCACACCACGTCAATAAATACGACTCATAGTTACCAAAAACAACAGGACGGATTCACACAAACGGGCACTATTGCCCTTTCGATTCCATTGAGTACTCAACACATAGTTAACACAGACTACTTCTATGTACAAGGAGACAAATGGAGCAATGGAAATACTACAATCGATTTCGACTCTGAAAGATTCGTCAAGGGAAGCTTTAATCAGATACTTAGTAAGAGCGACAGGAATTTAGACCTTGCTACCACAGACATAGAGGTCGAAAACGAACATACGCCGGTGGGAATTAAGTATATACACGAGTATGATGACTCAGGAAATACGGTAAATATACTACGTTAAAATAATAACATTTCTTTCATGTTAGAATTAATATTAATACCAAATTGATATTTCGAAAAAAATCATTTTTAATTAAAAAAAAGACAAAAATTCAACACAATCTTATCAGTATTAAAAGCGTTAACGCCTTATCGGTACACTAATTTCAACAACGGAGGATTGCTCCATTTTTACTCTGACTTCCAAAACCGCGAGTTATATTTTATCTGTGGTACATAATATAATATTGAATAACTAAATATTTACAGGACGTAAAACAAGCGACAGTATTTCATTTACACAACGCCACAAAGTTCAACGTTACTGGGAAATTAGATGTGCAAACTTACGACATTGGCAAGAAGATGCAGTTCACAGCCATCCAGGGTAATCGAACCTGGACTTTTGACAATAAATACGAAGCTAAGGATCGCGAACTGACACAGGGGAGCAAATTAACATGGGCTGAAGATGTATGGATACAATATAATGTCCATGTGACTAATATGAGTGTGGTAAGTTTTTATATCTAGTCCAGCCGTAAGTTCTGTTATAAATGAAAAATGCAATTTTTTAAATAAAGTAATGTAATATTATTAAAATTCATACCTACATATTTATTAGTCTCAACATAAATATATATAAAATTCATCATAAATTAAAATATTTTTTTTCGAAATGGTAATCTTTGGCCTAAAGGACTTTAATGTGTTTGGCCAGAAATGTATTTACGCACTGTTTCCAAGAGAAAGTTCCCCCCATTCCATATTGTAATTTGATAATTAACACGAAAAAATATGTGAAAATATGGATTATATTATATCGAAAATACGTGTTCCGAATTCAAAATTGTAAAAAAGAAAAGTTTTAATGTAACAGTAATTATGGCCAGACTAGTTAGTTAAGTGTTTGAGGTAACATAAGCCTTCTCTTTCTACCAAGGACAATCATTATTTCGCGAGGTATCGATCCAAAGCTTTAAACCAAGAACCCTAATAAGCTAATTTTTCTATAGTGAAGAAATACGTATGTGTAAATACTGAGAGACGTACGTAAAATGTACGTACACGTTCCGAAAACGTTTCATGTTACATCAAATATAGTTATAGTTATATTTGATCTAACATTTTAGTAAAATATTAAAATTTAAAACCTTCTTACTCCTTACTTCATTCAATAAAAGCATGACGAAATAAACAGTGACCATATAATTATATATTTGGAGGATTACGGGAATATCTTTAAAATCTTTAATATCAAAAAGTATTGTTAACAGGACGAAACAGAATCGCAAGAAATAGTAATGGACGTTGAATATCCAATGCGTAATTTCCGTGTCGCTGCAATATACCATCTTCAAGACTCTTTGGTGGATGGAAAAGCTGATCTTCTATGGAATGTGAGGGCCGAAAACAAAACTGCCCAAATAAGTGGGAAATGGGAAAATCCCCCGAATCCAGAAGGAAATTTGCACAACTTAAACTTTGCATTATCGCATCCGTCATTTAAAAAGGTATTCTTGCTCTTTATATCCCATCGGTTTTATTAGCTTGAAATGTTAATATTGCTGTAATCGAAGACGTTTGAGCTATGTTTCGAAAAAAAAAGATCCAAGAGCAGACGAAACTAACAATATATATAAATTTTAAATCTATATAATTGTTATTAGCACAGTCATAAGAATTACTCAACAATGTATATGTCGCCGTAAAATTTTAAATACCGTTAGATTGTAATGTATCTCGCGAGATTGTGAGCCTCAACACGGTTATTCGGTTATTATTATTAGATTACAATCTAACGGTATTCATATATATATAGATATCCATCGCGTGATAAGTCTATACAATCTAGGTGACATCAATCATCTTAAGTATTATGGACCATAAAAGTCGGTTCCTCTAAACATAACCTCTAAATGGGTTACCTGAAAGTGTTGCTACATTTATTTATTTCCAGGACGTAACCTTAAAGGGCCAGTACCTAAGTTCGCCAGTGGTCATGTCTAATATATCACTAGAACTACAATACTCGGACTACGACAACGAATACCTTAAACTCAATTCGATATTAACTGACAATTCAAACGGACCAATTCGTGACTACAAATTTTCACTTAAATGCACGCACCCATCCACGAATTTGGATCTAGATATGAACAGTGATATAAACATACAAAGCAGATGGTATCACTTGAGTAATTTCTACAAGTTCCAAAAGTCATTGTTCTATGAAAAACTTCGGAGTAACAAGCTGTTGGTGGATTTGAATAAAAATGCTGTTAATTGGGAGGTAAGTAGTTTTTTAAATTTTCTTACTTGTATGTCCGCTGTCATTTAATCTCATATTTTAATTTTTTTTTTAATTATTTAACAGATAAGTGTTGAATTTGATTTGTTGGTATATTTCAGCGCGTAAATGAGACATACTACTACAAAGTCAACGGTACATGGTCGTTGATGTATCCCCTGTACCAAGTTCGAGGTTTTGTCGAGCGACCAGATGCTAACGATACGACTGTCGCTCAACTCTCTATGATTGATAAGGCCTTTATTGCTCACTATAATAGTACTGATGGTATGTAATTAGGTTAATCTATTTTTACTTTAGATATACATAAGGAATCTTGTATACTTGTCTTCTTTGCGTGTACGTTTAAGTACACGCAAAGAAGACGTACGAAGAAGAAGGGGAGAAGGGGACCCAGGGTACACAAAATAAAAACCCAATTCATTATTTTAATGATTGGATAATTTAATGTAATTTATAGTTTTATCATCTGTTCTACCATTTTCCAGATATTTCGTTCCACTTAATTGGCGAAATCATTGACACTAGATCCGCTCAACTAAACGCTTGGAGGAACTATGATGACGTCACAACCGTCGACATAGCTTCCTACATACGCCTCAACCATTCCCGATTACTGACCAGCTCTCTCGTATGGCGTCCACAAATATTCGGGGAAATCAGATCACAAGCTGTATCTTCATTAAAAATAATATATGCTCAAATCAACGAAACTCTACTTATTATAAAGGAAGCTCCTATGGAGGCACATTTAGCGTTACGGAACATCTGGAGCGATGCCAAACCGAGAGTCAGAGATTTCCTTGACGATTTGAATGATTTACACGTAATCAAGGACGACTTGGACGAATTCGAGAGATTTTTGAACGAATCGTACAACAAAAATGACTTTTACGTCAAGGATATAGTTGAATTCACCTATTATGTGCTAGATGAGATGGCTATACGTAATCATTTGGAGAATTTGCCCGGTTTCGTGAATGATATGTGGGGAATGATGGGTAATACTAGTCAATCGATCAAAGATAGTCTGACGTACGTGATCGAGTCTATAAAAAAGGCGTACGCGAACTTCTTGGAGTCCATCAACAAAGTACTGGAAGCCGATTTGATGGAACTTGTATCGGAGAGATTGGAAGCGATTATATTACAATACGATAACTTTGTTAGAGACTTGCATATGCGTTTCTTGGAGTATTGGGAGGAGACCTGGGTAAATGCGACAGCTCGATTGTCTAAATACTGGCATGAGTTGTTAAAATCCATAGAGCCTTTGTTCTTCAAGATAGTGCATTACACAGAAGCCTTCGTTGTAGCTATTTGGAAAGAGATCATGGACTTCTTCCACGAGAGGACACATGAATTAACGGACACGCCATATTTCAACTATGTATCTACATTTGGACATGAGATGGACAAGTAAGTATTAGATTTTTTTAAAATCAGAGAAGTAATAATTAAAGAACTTTATTTTATTTTATTTACATGAGAAACTTAATATGTATGTACGAACGAGATAAATGTCGACATCAGTCGTCCCAACTTTAGTCTACTAGACTCATTTTGATTTCTTTAATGCCTTTATGAATTGGTTTAACGCGCTTATACTACTAATGTTAGACGGTAATTGATTAAATAATAGCACACCCTCATACGTAATAGACTTCTTCAAATAATCGACAAGATAAGCAAACTCATTCGACTAGTATTACGTGTAGTGTGTTTGATTTCACATACTTCGGAATACAGCGTTATTTTTTTAAGTTACGATGATAAAGAATATAGGGTCTCATTAATACAAAAGCAACACAAATTATTTGTGTTCAATTACCTATTCTTGTTTTTTTTTTCAGAATCTACAAAGATCTTATGAACAACGATATTATAACGAATGTAAAGAAATACACAAGAAAACTATGGAATGTCATTTGGAGTAAAATCGAGAAATATATACCATTCACTGAAGAGATCAAACAGTTGTACAACGAGTTTAAAACCGCGTGGGAGAACTTCTTGCAAACGCCACAAGTCGTTTACGTTAGAGAAAAGGTATTTAAGCATTACGCTCGTAGTACGTACATTAGGTACGTACGTATGTACGCAGAGTCGTAGATTACAAAAGTTACATAGTTAAGATACAGTTTTTTGTTCCATTTTTAAATAAATTTATATCGTGTTATGAACATTCTAACATGATTCATTATATTTTCAGTGTAAAGAAGCATACGTTAGATTAAAATGGTGGTACGATTACTTCTTAATCGGCGACGCCTTGGACTCTATATGGGAGATTTTATATGAAAAAGTAACGGACTTCGCCAAAACTGCTCTTCAATATGAGGAACTGTAAGTAACAACCTAAATAAAGAATATTTATTCAATTAAAAATACATTCAATAACAGTATTTTTATTAAATAATTATTTTAGATGATACTTTCGTTTCGAGTCGTTATTATATACCCTATAATTTTAGATTTCGTCATTCATAGTTAAAAAAGTTGAATTCTGATTCTTCGTTACATTAATTGGCCAGTAAAAGAGCTTTTTAACAAATCTATGGAGAAATTAAATATTAAACAAATGGTTGAGGATCATCATGAATTGTTTAATATTCGTTTTATATGTTACAAATATTTATTTATTTTTTTAAATAATATTACAGACACCGTACACCGAAAACAAACTTCATATTCGACCCTCATAAGGGCAAAATCCTCCTCGAACAAAAGCTCCCGATGTCCTGGCACGCATTTAATCAAACTCCAGATTTCACTGAAATAGCTGAATATAAGGCAGTACGAGACTTCCTTGATGAATGGGTCACAAGTAATAAGAGCATTTGGACGTATTACTATGAGATACGGCCATATTTAGATTTTAATAATATCCTACCACCTTTTGCCGGTAAGTATTAATATAAATATTATATAATTAAATATTGTTATTTTTAGAAAATTTAATTATTTTACTATATTAAAATCGCAGGTATGGCAATGATGACAGGGCAAGGTACATTGGTAACATTTGACAAGGAGGTCTTCACAATATCACAGCCGGGAACCTTCTTACTTACCAAAGACTACAGACAGAACAATTTCACAGTTCTTATGGAGAGCAACGAGCAGGGTCAATATGATTTGGTTGTTTTAACTAGACGATCACTGATTTATATCGATCTATATAAGGAGGTAATATATACCTTAATTATTTATTTTTGTAATCCCATCAAATAGGTTAGCATAACTATCATCATCGTGGTACATGAGACAAGCGTATCCGTAACATCCATTTCAGACGTAGCGCTAAGACCCGACTTGGAACTAACCCGAATTGTGCGTTAAAATGAAAACTTTAAAAATGCTGTATAAGATGGAACAAAGTCCATTGGTCTTTGTTTCTTTCTTATCATTTGTTAAGAAAATATAGTTTCTGTGTTAGTATTTTTTTCGCAATAACAAAAAAATTTTTGCAGCAAGTTTCACTCGGCCGTACAAAGCCCCTAAACTTACCGGCGTCTATAGAAAACTTCATCGTAGATAGGCAAGCCGATACAATTCATATAGAGACCAAGACTGGACTGGAGGTACATTGTGACCTACTTTTCAAGACTTGCAAGCTGGAAGTTGATGGTGAGCTTTTTGTTGTTATTTACTATAATCCCAATTCAATGTATATAAGTAGTATTGAGAATAGTGTAAAAGACATATTGTCTTATAAATTGCCGACGTTATTCTTTTAATTTACGAATTGAAAAATGAATTTTAAAAAAAATTAAGCCATTTTAAATTGTATATGTTGGCAAAATCTCTAAAGCAAAAAAAAACTATATATAGAATGGAATATAAATTGATATTATAATATAGTTAGTATACTATGTTGAGTGTTTTAGTTGATTTAAGAGTTTACTTATTATAAGCGCTTTAAATATTTTCGATACCGTATACATAGGTTGGTACTACGCAAGTCTTGGCGGATTACTAGGAACGTATAACAATGAACAATACGACGAATTACAACTACCCAATAGTACAATCCGGGCGAATATCGATCAGGTGGCCAAGGCCTGGCTACTAAGACAAATGTCCTCCTCGCAACCCACCTGGGGTCCAGCTAATGACACACAGTGCGCCAAATTTTTTATGAACAAAGTTTCACCTCTGCATCCGTGCTTCACTGTGGTAAGTTAATCAATATGTGTACCTTACAACTTTTATTTAAAAGAGTTTCTGACGTTTTACTTTAAATATATTTCAATTGCCCATAATTCACCTGGAGAGCATTAGGTCTTAGGGTCTAAAACCAATATCTTCGCAACTAACCCCCGAAGCAATCAGTTGGCAATGGGTCAACATTTATGACTCAAAACCTTAACAAGAAATTTTGATTTAAGAGATGTCTTCCAATTATGTTTTACAGTCCTGACGTATTTACAAAATATGTGTTTGAAATACTACACTATTCGTTATAGATCGACGCTCTTCCATTCTACTCAGAATGCGTACGTGGCGTAGACGCGTGCGCGCTCGCAAACTCATACTTAGAACTGTGTGGACAACAACATGTTCCTACCCATATACCGGACCATTGTGTACAGTGAGTATTCAAGATGAAAACTATTCTACTGCTTTCGCTTTAATAAAACACTAGTGACCCGCTCCCGGCTTCGCATACTCAAGTCTGACCCGTTAACCTTGAAAAAATGTATACCTGAATCTTCCTCATTCTCACTCCACTGACTTTTTTGTAATCATTATCAAGCTGCAACTTTTGTCTAAAAAACAAATTCAAAACTACCACAAAAGAGCTTGAAATTACCTTTAAAATCCTTTTAATTTTTCGGCCTTTAACATTCCCAAATAACATGTCAATCCATTATTATATAAGTATAGAGAAACAAATTGCACGTTGAGATGTTACTATATTATTGATTCTCATATTTTGGACACAACTTTTATAAAATAATACAATTGTATAGATGCACAACGCCTCAAGGAGACTCGGTGGAAGAAGGGTCCTTCCTGGAGTTACAAAGCCCGCCCAAATCTGCCGACATAGTGTTTGTCGTCGAAGCTCAGTACTGTAACAAAAACGTGCGGAAACTTAAGAACATAGATCTCTTCATCGAAACGTTTGATAGTAAATTGCAGGAGAATGGATTCTCTGATAACAGGTAAGTTTTTATATTAGATTACATAAAACTCAATGTATATATATATATATATATATATATATATATATATATCTTGAAGGTTTCTAGTCATTGTTAGTTATTTCATTGTATGCCTAAATTCTTGTGATAAAAATGATCGCTTATTCTACTAATATTACCTAGTAAAATACCTAGTCTAGCCATGAATACTGAAACAAAGTAAAAAAAAATCTTCGAAGTGGTCTCCATTAGTCTGCAATACAGTCCTTTAAACGTTGAGTCAATCAAAAGAAGCACGCACTCTTTCCGTGGGAAAATTCTTCACTGCCAATCGAATGGATTGTGTAAGGGACTCCAAATTATCATGGCGTTTAGTGCAAGCCGTTCTCTCTAAAACTGACCATAAATCATATTCAATCATCCAGCTGATTAAGATCGGGTCTAGGCGACGGCCAGTTTTCAGCTCTGATGAAGTCCGTGACGTTCGTTTCCAACCAAGACTGCGTAGAACGAGCTTTATGACCCGGCGCCGAGTCTTTCTGGATGCACCATTCTTGGTTATTGAACATGGTGTTGTTAAGGGGCTTCACTACCTTCTAAAGAATGGTATCTTATATATATATCTGTACACTTTGCTGTTGTTTTGATACCTTTTTCATAAAAGTATGGCTCAGTCACTCCTTCATAGCTAATACCCCACCAAACCATCGCTGAAGTCGTATAATGGGCAAT
This sequence comes from Pieris brassicae, assembly GCF_905147105.1. Taxonomy (NCBI): domain Eukaryota; kingdom Metazoa; phylum Arthropoda; class Insecta; order Lepidoptera; family Pieridae; genus Pieris; species Pieris brassicae. The sequence goes on from NC_059670.1 coordinate 6,172,053, forward strand.
GTTGCGTTGTCGACTAATTGGAAAGCTTCCTTAGAGCTTCGAGCATAAATCCGGTCATATTGTTTGTTAAAATGTTGCTCAATTGTGAAAAAAATCTCATCCATAAACATTTTTTTTCTGTGACCTCCCTTGGCGTACCGCTTCAGTAGTTGTTACGGTTTTACCACCCTATTATTTTTTTAAATATCAGTTAAGAAATGACAAGTACGTCTCTTAAAGGGTACTAGTCCTAAGTCATCTATTAAAATACGTGACACGGATCTAGGTGTCTATTTTCATCTCCCGAGATAAAATCTTTTGCTTTCAGACAGGATTTCTTCGAATTCTTTCCTTTACTGCTTTGACCACCTTTTTCGTACGAACACTACGTGGAAGGCTAGATCTTTTTCTGTCACAAACAGAGGACGTCTCGTTGTACCTATTAATAGCCCGGTACTCAAACATTTTACTGATACCAAGCGAATGGGGACAGTTTTAAAAATTGCTTTTGGCTCTTACCTACTGTGTGTAATGTAATCTCAGCGATTCTCTTTATCACCACACTCCAATTTAATATCGCAAAATATTCTACAATGTATTGGCGCCAAAATGAGAAAACCTAATGAACAATATAAAAATGACAGATTCTAAATTCAAATGTAATATTTTAATTTTTAATTGGAACAGTATTTATGGCCAGACTAAGTGTATATCTGATCTAAGGGAGTTTCAAAGGGAATCTAAATTGGACCATATTTATATAGATAAAAAATATATGTAGATTAATATTTTAAAACTGTATTAAGCTGATAATTGTATGATTAATTTTAATAATTAAAATGCTTTTAATATTTAGATACGCTGTAGTGGTGTATGGAGGCAGCGGGGTTTACCGCAAGCCACGAGCTCTGTATCATCAGAATAAATTGTTCACGAATACGGTGGACATACCACGGCACTTTGACACATTTACTATAGGTGAGATTACTTTTATTGTTTAAAACAAACAATGTTTTACTTTAATAAGTAGATAATTATTCATTATATATGATATTTTACGCCAAATTGTAACACAAATGTTTGGAAATTTGGTGGAATTTTGTACTAGAACGTGTTGTTACTTGCTTTCTCAATAACAAAATTATCATTATCATTGGTGTTTTGCCGCACTAACATGTCCACACATAAAAAACAAAAAGAAGTTACACAAAGAACCAACTATTGACCTCTGTGATATAATTAATAAGTATACATAATGCTAACAGAAAGTCCTTTATATAATCTTAAAGAGGCCTCGGTAACCTAAAAATTTTGAAATAGGAGTGTTCAATTTTGAAGCATTGCATAACATAAATCCTTATTTAGCTAGTCTGTAATTCTAACAAATTTGTATTTTATATTTTGCATATTGTCTATATTTGTTTTATAGAAAAAAGTGACTTAGTCCGTGGAAATCGTACGGTTCGTTCAGACGTGTTCGCGGCTATACGATTCGCGAGCGGACTTCCGTTCAGAGCGGCAGCACCGCGAGCTCTTTTCCTTATGCCCTGTACTAAGTGCGACGCTAGTCGAAGTGAGGTAAGAATATAATCTAAGAAGGTTCAGTTTTTCAGTGAAATAAATATTAGATAGAATATATATTAAAATCGAACGACTTTGTCCTAGGATCCTATTAATTTGAATAAAGTTAGGTACCTTGCTAAATAAATAGATGCGCAGTAGCTAAGCACAAGTTAAGCTGGCTCCAGTTAGTATCGGTGTTTATTTTTTTCAGTTGGACTATTCAACTATATACCACCACCTGATGGAAAACTCCATCACTTTGCACATACTCATGGATGAGGATTTCACGCTGTCCAAAAAACGAGTGGCAAAATATCTTTTTGGTAAGTGAACTTGTTTAAATAATAAGTAAAAACTCCCTCGGCGGTAGCAATTTTGATAATTTTTACCATTTGTTATAATAATGCAGGAATTTAAGGCCCTCGGCATTACTTTAAAGTAAACTCACCGCTTCTGAGACCAAATAATTTTTAACTATAGAAAAGATCGAAGGGCCAAAAACTCACATGAACTTGTATTCTAATTAAACTAAATTGCATAAAGAAAATTTACTATTTTCCGGATATATTATTAAACTTCATATTTAAATTTGAAAAATTGAGGACTTTGGTTGAACACACCGTAGTACATATTAGTACGATCAAAACGGTGATATGATTTCACTTTCTAGATACTGTCTTGAAAAATAAAAAGCTAATCGCATAATGATTATACTTCTAGGTGTTGACAGTACTCTGGCGTACACAAACAAGGATTACGAAAGAGTCGTAGGCGACGCCGGATTGAGGAAACAAGTGAAGTTGCCTAAAGACAAACTGGGATTGTGCACCTCACTAGCACTTGAATCCAATGGTACAGTAAACTTAGTTATTAAATATTATTAACACAGATGGTTCTGCTTCCGGCAAATAAGTTATTATGATAATATGTGATACTTATGACAACTTTTCCCATCACGCAAAATCTGATTCAGTTTACTTTAATTAATTAAATTAACTTAAATTCTATCGAGTATACTTACACATATATTATCTATATACTTTCGTAAGGAGTTACAAACATGTATTTTAATTGGTTGTCGCAGGTACAATTTGGGCGGGCGGCAAGTTACAAGGTGAGCGTGGGGCGGCGCGTCGCTTTGCCACCGTTGTAGGGGCGAGAGCGGTTCGGTCTTCCAGCGTGTGCGCGGCCCCTCGCTGCGAGTGCCGAGCGGCCAGGCTCCACTGCCGACCATGCACTTCACATGACCCGGTAACATTAAGTCTTTAATTGCTAAAGTATAAGAAACACATTAGTCTCAACTCTATACTGCTTAATGTTCTTTAAAATCTCGTCTGACTAGTGTCAAAATTTTGAAAGATGTAGGTTTGACGTTCCCGAGTCTTGTTGTATTCTTAGGTAAAACCTTACTGACATACTAAAAAAAATTGGTTTACTAAATATTTCATGAATTGCATAGTCAACGAGATACTTCTCAAACCCACTTATATAAATATTGCAATAATTTTACGAGACACTTAAATAAATATGAGTATATTTTTAGTTGGAGCTATCATTTTGGAACACTGAAGACATCGACGAACTCATAGATCTAGCAATGGACCCACCCAGTCTGCCGTCATTTACGTGATAGTCTAGTTTATTATAGCAATTAAAATATGTTTATGAACCAAAACCTTAAGGTGGGTACTGACCAACTTTACGAGGTGTAATGTAACATGTTACACAGCGAGCATTCGTGCAGTCAGTACGTCGTGTTACGGGGAAACCAGCAAGCAACGAGCCGCTCGTTATCGGTTTTTCGGAAAATCCTTTGACTGTTGCGCGGTTCAGTTAGTGTATTTTTTTTAAATACTTTTGATCCAAATCAATTCAACAGTTCTTCAAAATCGATCGGAGACATGCGTACAAAGTTTTATACTGTCCAGTAATCATTTGATTTTTTAATATTGCAATCAATGACAAACCACCACACACGCCTCCGTTTTTAAATAGGTTTGATGTCCAGTAACGTTTTTTCTTCTTATTAATTTGGATGATACAATAATTAACTAGAATGAAAGGCATTATCATGTCCTCGCTGTCGGCCATGTGCCTGTGTTCACAACACTGGCAGCCAAAGCCGAGCACAGAGTTTTGACGAGCATGTTACGCCGATTTTAGAACAGCGTTACATGCTCGATGCGAATGTTACATTACACCTCGTAACATTGGTCAGTACCCACCTTTAGACTATTTTTAATAAAATAAAGGGTTCAAAATTCAGGTAAACAGAAAAACAAAAAAAAATATCACAAATCTTTCACAGATTAATATGAAAAAGATTTGTGTAGCTTCAATGCCCAATATCTTTTTAAACATATTTTTCATATTTCTTCCAAACCTGCCTTAATTTCAATTTAAACCTACAATAATTTACAATTAACTGAATTACATATTTTATTATTGATAGGAAACAAAAATGTTAAATTTCTCTATTCTGAATATGGACCCTACAACTTGACCAAGATGTGACTACAACCCTAAAGTGTTACATTTATAAATGTATTGTATAAGCCTTGTATAATTAATAACTAAATTAAGGATTATATCTTAATGTATTTAATTTTATGACGATTACTTATTTAGTGTAATAATTTATTGTTTTATTTTAATGCTTGCAATAAATTATTTTTACATAGTTTGCTTATTTTCTTAAGATTCAAATGTTATACATATATCCAATTTTATTTAACTTTAGATTGTTGTCACATTGGCAAATACACTTCATTTTAAATTTCGATGTAAATTAAATTACATTTAAATATGTTGTGAGGTTAATAAAAAAATATTAGAATCAGTCTTTATCAACAAAAATAACTACATAAAGTATTTTTCTTACATGTCAACTAAAATTAATAATCACAATGAGAGGAACTAATGTATATGTTCAGCATCAGCATATACAAATCACAAAATTGGAAATACTTGTTACTAAATGTTTCACATATTTCCTATATTACTTCTGCTAAAAATTAATATAACATTGTCGATATACTTTTAAACTATAAAAAGCTAAATATGAGAAAGGAACAGTGCTTCCCAAGTTTATTTTTGTAATTTATATACCATAACAACACTAATTACTACTAAGAGAACAGCTGATGCCTTATACATTAAATTGCAGAGAACTTTATTCTGACCCCCCACTGAGTTGACAATCAGATTATTCATTAAAAACACTTGGTTGCTTTCCTCTATAAATGCGTCTTTCTCCTCTTCAGTCATCTTTTCAGCAATTTCATTCATTGCAGTTTTAAAGTCATTCTTCAATTGAGCTATATCTACTCCAGTGAAATCTGTCACTTTATCATTGTATCCAGCTGTTGCATCACCTTCTAAAATATATATATAAATAAACATGTAGTCATGACTTACATAACATAGCAATTTAGAATGAATCAACTTACTACAATTTAATTGTTAATTATATATCAAGTTGAATAGATGAGACGCAACTTACTCATTTATACTGTACTAAAACTAAAATGAGCAAAACTTACTATCTCCAAACATTTTGCGTTTCTTTGCAAGGATCTGTCCACCACTAAGTAAGCCCAGATATAAATGATAGATATAAGCCATTAGAAGCTGCGGGTTCTCTTTTTCTAAGTTTTGCAGGTGTTCTAAATAATTTTCTAAAGCATTAGACTTAGGCAGAGACTTCCAATCTGGACCCAGATAATGTGCAAGGTCTTCTTCAAAGGCCACTTTTCTGTCAAGTAAGAATAATGTAGATTTCATAAACTAAACCTATTGTAAATTCACAAGTAAACCATTAAGAGCCATACCTATACAAGAGTTTGTGAACAAATAATCTATCAAAGTCTGACGAGTTCAATCTTTTGGTCGCATCTTCCAGATAAGCGAATATATGGTAAAATACATACAGTCCTCCACCCCATACTTTTTCATCACGTAATGCTAAAAACATATCATAAAATAAGGTAGAGAGGAAGTATCATTAATGACGAAAAGTTATAAATAATATGCAATACCACTTACAAATCGCAAATTTTGCATTAACCATTGCATCACTCACGGAATGAATTTTTCGTGTAGCTTTCCTCATGCGAGTAGTAAAAGGTTCACCACAAATTTGAGCCATATTAAACACAAATTTTCTCGACAATTTTAAAAAATAAATATTCACGATTTCACAAGTCACAACACTTATTTTTTTTTGTTGTTTTTATTTTTTGAAAGTTCCGAGTACAGACTACAACGTTATCGGTTCAATTACAGTTACAGTTTCAATCACTTATCAAAGATGTTTCGATCATTGTCACAGACTATATGATACCTACATAGTATATAAGCCAGTTTGCGATCTTTAAATAACACCATAATCGTGCAAACTAAAGTTTGTGGAGGTATATATGACACATCGCTATTAAAGAAGAACTCGATAACTTTTACGAAAAGCTAACTATGACCCTAAAAGAACTACCTCACCAGGTATTGTTGATGGTAAAGTAGTACCTGGATATCCCTTGGCGACTAATGTCGGAACAAATGGACTACATCTTAGTAATATCATAACTATTCTGGGTGCTGAATGTCCGATTATTAGCTCCTTATGGCAACTGTTAAAGTGTGTTTCAAGATAATATGTAAAGATAGGACTTTAGACAAGGCATGCACGGAGAACAGATGAGTTTCAAAGTGAAGAGACAGATAGCAAATGGCATGGTCTCAAAGAAATGATCGAAGAAACAGCTGTAAGATACATGCTAGTGAAACCCGTAATTAAATATTTCATAACCCCTCTGCGCAAGAAAGACTCACCTAAAGACTGTGGGAATTACATAACTATTAGTCTTAATATCTTATGCGAGTAAGATCCTCCTCGTGTAAATTTACGTCTTATTTACTTTCTCACCCGACAAGAGCAGGCAGACTTTGTTAGAGGCTAAGGCGAATTCAACATTCGCCACATCATCAAAAAGAGTAGGGAATTCAAAACCCCCGTGACCTTATGTTTTGTAGACTATTTAAAAGCCTTTGACTATGTACAATGTCCTAAAATGTGGTATGTATTATATGAGATAAGAGCTTCTGAACATTTTGTAGTTTTAGTCGTGAACTTTTACATTATACAAATAACATATGACTTATTCAGCATCCTTCCTACTTCTACTACAAACAAAAAAAGGTGTGAGATAGGGAAGCATCTTGTTCCCTACACTATTTATGGTAAATGGAGAGTACATTAATCGGATGACCATGGACAATTGGAAAAATGGTTTCCTAGTGAGCGGAAAGGGGATAGCGAACTTACGGTATGCCGACGACAAGTTCTTCTGGCAGCATCCATGGAAGATATAGAAAATTGTTCCAACCACTTTCAGATAGATACAGGCTCTACGTATACATATAGTATTCCCTATTATCCTCACGGGAATCGTCAGTCCGAAGGAAGTTTAAAGAATTACATATTTTGACATTGGCAAGTCCATTTATGAGAATATTTTGTATGTGCGAAAAATGCAGATATCTATAAAAAGAATAGTAGCTTCCATAATTATAGTACTCGTAATAAATACCGACTCAATCTTTGTATTAAATTAATTTTCTATCACTGTGTTTCGTGGCAGACAAAGTGATGCCTCAAATTCTTAAAAAACCATATGGATTTTTGTCTTTTAACTGATTGAACTACAGTGTATGATGTGTATGTCTTACAAGGTCATTTTACAACGATAAAATTACTGTTTTATGAATTAATGTATGTAGGGTTAATTTATTTTAGCGGCAATATGAAATTGGAATATAACTGAAATTATTTTTAAACTTCTATTTTTATGAACAATAAAACTTATAGCAACTATTGTGTATAAGACAATTGTTTATATGTATATTAGCTCTAAAAGGTTCATATTAACGTAATAAATAAAATAAGTAGCATAACATTCCATCATTTTTTACAAAAAAATACAAGCAACTGTATTATTTTATTTACGCATTCTTCGCTTTGACGTTATTCCTTAAGCATTATGGCGGATGTTACTAATTCCTGAAACAGAAATAAAAATTAATTGTTATGCAATACGAAAATACAAACCAATATCTATATAAAGTGACTACTCTAAAATTTAAAATTAGTAAACTTTGACAGACTTTAAAAAAAATGTTTCTTTATACATAATAATTTGGGCTAAGGAAAATCTTTCGCTGTAGTCGTCTATCGGGCTTTTGATTTATGGCTTTCTTCGGATTATGTCTTAACTATCAGTTCAAAATATCAAACACGCAGATTAAAATATTTAAAAAAAAACCTTATGCTTTGTGAATCAAGGCAAACAAAATCAATAAGTCGTTCTCAAAACTTGACCATGAAATGACATGACCAAAAAATCAGGATACTTTATATAAAATTAACGAATGTTTATATTTGAGCTTACCTTATGTGCTGTTAAATAGGGATGGTCTGTGGAAGCAGCAAGTATTTGAATAGCGTCCACTATGACGTCAGCTGCTTTTTTGACGTTCTTAGCGAATGCCTCTAGGACGTCACTAACACATACCTATTTATATTGTGTATTATTATTTATTATGTATTAAATGGCTATTTACTTGATAATAGAACTATTTCAAATAGAAAACATTAATACACAGTGACAAATCTACAAAGTCTTCACATACTTATAATACTTAATATTTTTTTATTGAATACGAAAGAACAGACATAGCGTCTATGTGAACTCAACAAATCTATTATCGTTTATAAAGAAATAGTTAATAGTGGTATGGTGGAAACGCAAACGATACTGAGTTTATCTATCTGTCGTAGCCAACTAACTTAATTAGACGTTCAATTAACAGCCTAGCCTTTTAAGTAAACGGCCTGAAAGATACTCAGCCGTAGCGTTTGTTACAACATTTAATAAACCGGCTGGCTAATGTTTAGGCTATTCGTACGATACAGTCATTATTTGGCATAAATAAAAAAGATGAAACATGACATTAAAAATATTTCTTTTAAAATTAAATTGCTTAAGTCAAATTGACATTATTATTGTAACTAAACAAACACCATCAAAGTTGTGGTTTGTGAGTGGTTGACAGTTAGAAGAGTTTCGTTTCGAGTTTGAGCTCGTAGGCAAGTAATGAAACGTCATCAATCCAAGTCATTTGCCTAACCGTTCGATCAAATGGCTGACCATATTTCAGGCCGCTACTTAAACGGCTAATAAAGCTAGTTGGCTGCGACATATCCATCAGGACCGCTCGATGCAATGTACAACTTACCAACTACCTATCATTTTAAACGACCCTGTAAAAGTTCCGTCAATATTTTTTTTACACAATAATAAAATCTAAATCATGGTTTATTGCATTTTAAAAACACCTTGGTTTGTATTGATGTAACAATAGTTGTCTTGATAGGAGCGTGACCAAGGCTGTTTTATGTTGTTTAACGCTAAGCTATCTAATAATAGACCAGGTAGTCCATTTATTAGCCGCGGTGGCAAATACCTCATCCTTCTCTGTCCACAAACAAGACCTCTCTAAAAGTACAGAGCCAAACTAGCGTTTCAGATCGGGTCTGTAGGTCATGCTCAACTCGTTTTTTCATGTCATATGGAATGTCCAACATGTGAAATCCCCGACTTGTAATTAATGTCAGCAAAACCATTTCATAAATTAGTTATTTCATCAACTAGGGCTTATTCCTACTTTAACTTACCGATTTCTCGTTATCCCTCCAACAGTCATAATCTGTGACAAGAGCAACCGCAGCATAACTCAAACCGGCTTCTTTGGCTAACACAACCTGTATATGGCAAAGAAAACGTAGGAAATTATTATTAGGGAAAGATAATCTCCAATATTTATTTATTTATTTTTAATTGAATTACAAACACATTAAAAATTGTCGCGAGGAATAGGGATAAGTGGAAGACAGGAATACTTCACTCCGTCAGAGGTTGAGTACTAGTGTAAAACATATATGACATGGTTATAGTTGTGTAGTTAGGGTGTAGTGTAGTGTAGTACTTAAATAAAAGCTTTTTATTGATGGACAGTGAAACCGAATTAATTATATATTGTCTAGGAACTTTATTAATTGAAGAAACCCCATTTAATGTTTTTTTGTAAAATTACTAACTATTAGGAAAATAATGATCAGTCTTCGTCAGCAATTTTTAGAGCGCTCTGGCAGTGTTACCCTGTATCAATACGTATAAACAAAAAAGAGCACATTTATATCTTTTAATTATGAATAAATTAACGAATACATACAAAATACTTCAGTTTGTCAAAAGTAAGATCATTTAACAGACGCGAGTTTTGTTGGTTGAAATACTGTGACCTAATTGGGCTAGGTTCAAACACATCTACATTAATCCTTAAAATTTTATATTAATCGTTGTAGAATCATTTAGAACAAAGATACAAGAAGAAGATACAATACAAATAATGTAGATCCGATCCGTCTAAGATACAATTCATTTCATAAAATATTAGAGTGATACATACCTCTGGGACTGTTGTCATATTGACCAGATGACCTCCCCACTGACGGTGCATAAGACTCTCCGCCCGGCTTGAAAATCTGATGGGGTTTTATCAGATTAATAAATAAAACTCTGTCGTAATGATAGAATTGTATGTACCTATGGAAAATAATTATTAATTCCAATTTCCTTTTGGTTATTTAAACTCATGATGATTTGTCGGAATGTCTCTCCCAACAATATGATGGGGGTGGGGGGGTTTCGCTGGCCATGCGTCGTACCGTGAACGGGTGCTAATTGTGATAACTGAACGGACTTAAATCGAATTGAATGAAATTGTAAAAAAGACCATACAGCTGAAAAGAATCGCGATCTGGGCATAATATATAAAATATTTTTTCCCTGGTTGAATGTCGAAAACAGCTGCCAATATACAAAACTCGGTTAGAGAACATTAAGATATTTCCATTGGAGAATAGTAGAAAATGTTTGTATTTATTTGAAAGAAGGGTTCTTTCAGAAGAACGCGGTTCAATCTCAACAATATCCAGGTTGACCATTCTGATAACGAGATAAGTTTGTGTATTCATAGTTGCTCCCCTCACACTTTGAAATGATGTTTCCTTTGTTATTTATGAATGAATGTATTATTCCCTTCCATGTGTTTGCCTATAAGTACTTATCCCAAATATTGTATTTTTTACCTTAATGTACCAATGTATCAGTGTGCCGAACGTTGGCAAGCCTTTGTAAATAAATAAAATAAGTTATCGAAGCAATGATTAGTTAATTATATCACCTTGGTCCCTGTATAGTAACAATAGTTCCCTTGTGGTGACACGGATAATTCCGTGCGCGTGCGGCGGTCGACAAAGCATTGCGTGCTACTTCACAAAAAGCAGGACTCATTGGAAGGTGGCAGACGCCTTTGGGCCCACCTTCGGTTCGATCGTAAAAAGTACATTTTCTCCCCCAAGTCCTAGGAACAAGAAAAATACGACTTCAATGATGTTTTAGACTCAACTTTCATATAATAAAACAAATATTTGATGTTTGTTATGCATTAAGGACATTTTTATCATTTAAATACTTTGAATTAATGGTATATACGTATAGTTTTAATAAGTCCAAAATATACAACGTACATATTAAAGCTAAGAATCTTTATTGAAATAATCACGCTAAAAGCCTGAGTTTTCTTTTATCACGGCGAGCCTGCTTTGTGGTGCTATGTGCTCCAGCTTCTGTGTACACCCACTTAAACCCCATGGCACCACTAGCAATTTCCAGTTTGGCAGGAGTTGGCCTAGTGGCTTGAATGTGGCTCTCATCGCTGAGGTCGTAAGTTCGATCCACGGCTGTGCATTTTTCTGCTTATGTGCATTTAGTGCTCATACGGTAAAAGAAAAATCAGACATGCCTTAGACCTAAAAAGTCGTGTGTCGGGCATAGAATACTGACCTATTCGTCTAGCAAAAAATAACAAATGGTATGTTCAGTAATCTGAGGCCAAGACCAAAAAGAAATACCTTGATTTTGACTTCTTTGACTTATGAAAAATATTCGTTCCTATTTTAGTTCAAAAACTTACCGATCAATAAAGTCATCTACGATAACCAGCGAGCCGGGCTGATAATCTTCGTGCAGACTGCCGGTGGCCGTAGTTGCCAACACGTGAGTACACCCCACTTCCTTCAAAGCCCAGATATTTGCACGATAATTCACGTCACTGCATTTGAAACAATTGACGATAAAAATTGGTTTCACTGACTCAGTTAAATAACGATTCACGACCGAGTCATTAATCAATTTAAGGTAATAAACATGTAAGATAACAGAGATTCAAGTAAAGTTAATTTAAAACAATTATTTTTTTATAGATATGTTTTTCTGTCATTGAGATGGAGTCTATCATCTATATGCAATATATGATGCAATGCAATGTAATTCTATAATACTAGCGGACCCTACAGATGTTGTGATTAAATACAAAAAATAACTATTTTTAATACCTTGGCTGAAACTGATGTTTCCGTCCATGTCTTGCCAAAATTACACAAGGAACTCCCTTAATAAGTCCTTCAAGTAATACATCAGAAGGGTTGCCGAAGGGCGTAGAAACCACGCGTTCAACGGGATTTTCAAATAATCCCGGTTCATCAAACCCTGATCCTCCAATTATGCCAATCTAAAGTATAAACAATTCATATAGCCAAAACATGACAGAAATATTGTAGCAACAAAATCCAGCATTCACTTAAACCGTTTATAATATCTTTTGTCTTTACCAAAAATCTAACATCTATTTATGATTAACTCCTTCATATATAATCTCAACATGAAACTCAACGAACATAATAAAAGTGTGAAATATATTTTTTTACGTTAACAATACTGTTTGTTTGATACTTCAAATAACAATTTTTGATAAAGCAAAAAACAAGAAATTTAAATGTAAGAAAATTTATGAATATATTAAGGGTCAAATGTACAAGTAGATTAATTTTAAAGGTTTCTAAAAATTTAATGGAAAACCTAGTAACCACTACTTTGACTACTAAAATGCAGATCTTATTATTACTTTCGTTCAAGTTGTCCAAGTTTAATTGACACAAATTTATTTACATACATTAAAAATGCAATTTTAAGATATTAACTACTGTAGTAGTTATAATCATAATGTTGGTAGCTTGAGAAGGTACGTCACCTTAAAAAAATTGTATAAAATGATTGTCAATAGAACAAATACACCATTTATTGATAAATAATATTTTAATCTGCCCTCTACACAACAACAAATACATATAACAAACAACTATTTAACATCCATTTCACTTATCATCAAGGCCTTGTTGAAATTTGACTTCCTTTGTTTGTTCGTGAGCATTTTGAAGAGATTGTGCTATTGTGAAATATTTCTTTGACTGTTCTAAGTCTTTCTCTACTCCATCTCCTTTTTTATACATAAGACTAACATTCGCGCAAGCATAAATATGTCCTAGCTCACAACCTTTCAGAGCAAACGAAAATGCTTGTTTCATATCTGGTTTGATCAAAAAATCTAAGTTTTTATTCTTCTCAGGTTTGTGAGGGTTATACTCTTTTGGGTTTTTGGGAACTCCAGTTAAGTACATTCCTGAGAGATAGTGGCATGCCATGTTCTCTCTGTTATCACAAGCTTTCTTTAAGTAATTATAACCTAGAAAATGCAAGAACTTATAAAAAATATTCCATAAAAAAATTAAACTTTAATGTTTCTGATGTTTTAAAATAAAAATTATTTAAAAATGTATTTATTGTAATGTTAAAACATTGACAAGATTAATTGTGTAACAGTGTTTTGATATAATGAACTAAATTTCAATAATTTACCTTTCGGAACATCTCGTTTAACGGATTCATCAGGGCTTAAGGCCGTCAAGAGTAAGCCAGCATGAAGACAAGATGTGGGATCATTATTTTCACAACCTTTCTCGAAATATTTTAGAGCTTCAGCAGGATCACTCTTATTACTGCCTTTACCGATTAATTTATAATTTCCATACTTCAGGCATGATTTACCGTAATTGTAATCTAAACAATTGCTTTTAAACACTGTTGCTGCTTTTTGGAAATCCTTCTTTATGGCTTCTAAATAATCTCCTAGGAGATGGCATACTTCAGGCTTTTTCTCTTTATAACATCCAAATCTGTACTCAATGCCGAGGTTTTCTACAAACTCCTTGACCTCTTCTTCTTTTTTTAAATCATAGCCCGACATTTCGTAATAATTTTGTGATATTAGATAAAAATCGACCCCTAAGAGGTTAGATAATACTACGATATTGGAACTTTTGAAATATGTCAAAATGATAACGCTTATCACTATGTAAACATATCGTTGAACAACTTTTCTCATTAAATTATTTCAAATTAATAGTTAACCTGTATTAACGAATAAATAGTTAAATATTTAAAGTTATTTACCTTAATTTTCTTACAATCACCCATGCTTTTAATATATTTTATTAATACCGACTTGAATATTCGTACTACTGTTTATTGAAAATTTTAAATTAAATAAATATTTTACACAAGAGAAACGTTATAGAAGCACTAAATACTAATTGAATTAAAATAACAATGTGTAACTACAACTTTATTGCCATTATTGTAACTTTCGGCAGTATAGTACACAATATTCACAGAATACTATTTCATACATCGATATATATTTTTTGTACGATTGTCAATGACTGCCGCTCTTATATGTAGTCACAGATAAAAACTTACGTAGGTTAGAATATAAACATGGAAGAATGTTTAAATTCGCCAGCGCAACTGTTCTCTAAAGTAACTCAGTTTTTTTTTTAAATAAGACACGTTTCTTCTTTTTTGAATACAAGAAACTATAATTTATTTTTCATCAAACCTATATGATGCATGATGAAATTCAATCGTTTATTCGATTGACACTTAAATTTACAAATTATCTTCTCCCTAACATTTAGAATACCAGAAAACACCTTTTTATTTAATATTATTATTCAGCATATATATATAGTATAGTATATATATATTTCATTTTAGGCAAAATCTTTAGGCGACTTTAATCAACATTCTTCGGTCTTAAATTAACGAGGCTATTGTGGAAAAAGGACGGTTCCTCCAACCTAGAGGAATAAGATATTTTTCTATTTTTTTTAAAGAATTGAATCTCGCTGTTGGCTAGAAGGACAAGGACAGCTCAGCTCGGGCTGTTTTAGCCAGCGTAGATTGTCCGGAATGGGCTTTTCCCGCGACTAGTGCAAGCGCGCCTTCTGCGAGACTCAGACCTCGGCTAGGGCTGCGGCGGGGTGGTCAATCGTCTAAAAAGCAGGACTTCGTTCTTCACCGTCAATGGAGTGAACGAAGACGAGGTAAGGCAATCAAAAAGAAGAAAAACTACGGCTTTTTACCCTAATTTAAATTTGCTTTCTTGCGATGGCAGCTTTTGTTATTAGCTAGTGTTATTGTATCATCCAGATTCGTTAACACGTATCGGGGCATCGTACGGGCCAACTGGGTAAGACCGAGCAGTGTCATATATCCTTAGCGGCCGGAATTAATTCGTTAGCGCGATTCTGGGTATGACGTCATCGCAGTGAATGTAAGTACATATTATAGATATTTAGTTACTTTATTCTATTCTAGTTGAAATGCCTTCCATTGTCATGTTTGTATATTTCCTGCCTCCTTTTCAAAATAAATGGCTGGAAATAAACATATAATCATAATGGGCGGTAATGACTTTATACTAAATACTATTAGTATTTGATTAAAAAAACAAAATGTGTGTAATTATTTATTCAAAGTCCACATAAAAATGAAAAATTACACTTACTAAGTTTAAGTTTAACCTTATCTACTTTATAATTACGTATTTAAAGTTGTGCAATCATTATAGCACTTTACGTTTCTGAATTCCATATTCCAAACTTAATTCGACTTTAATGATCTGTCAATTGATGCTTGACAGTTTCTGTAATTTGCAAATGCTTGACAGTTGTTTTTAATCAGTTTTGGAACACAGAGTTTTGGCGCCTACACGAGTAGTTCTATTCTTAACTTTTATAGATAATATATAAAAAGTAAGCCTAATAATATGCTTAAAATATATTCCAGTTTCACTTTTTCCTTCATAATAAAGCTTTTGTTATTTCTGTTATAATGATGTGATAGTTTAAGTTATAATTGACATCACATTATACGCCTTGAACATTCCCATCACATGTGAGGATTTATAAAAATTTACTTTTAATGATAAATGATTTTTAATGTACAATTTTGTTACAATCAACTGTTTATTAATAAATACATTGTGATTCTTGTAATTAACTCGTGTAGACTCCCCCACACTTTAACAATTTCTTATAACTTGCATTTAACTCAATGAACTAAACCTTGACTTACCTTAACTATCTATCTAGCTTATTGTAAAATAAAAGATCAAATTTTACTCAAATGCCTTATGTATCTTCGATGCATCTGAAAGTGACACCATAACAATTAGTTTTCACCGATAACAATGTGCTTAGTAATTTAATAAAAATGTCTTCATAAATATGCAAACAATGTTTAAAGTGTAATGCATACATTTTAAACTAATAATCCTTAGAACTAAGTCCTTTAGAATAATCTTTACATGTATAAATCTTCTGTGCATGTGTTAGTCATTAATCTCCTAAACCACTGGGCCGATTTTGATGAGAGTAGTTTAGATTTGCATTACTTTTTAAATATTTAAGATGTGTAATGGACAACATCTGTTAGTAGTCTGTTGGAAACTTAGCAATTACTTATTATATATTAGCAATATAATGTTTATAAAATCTTTACATTTAATACACTACAGACCAACCTTTATAATAAATTGAAATAGGGAGTCAAAACTACTCACAGCAATCAATTCTTGGTCCAGGGATTGCGTGAATGTCCAGGGATCATATCCAACAAATATTGTCTTTGTGCTTCCGCTACGCGCTGCATTTCCGCCATTGCAGCGCTGCTGTTACCGCCTTTACCCGCTGCAAACGAGACAACCCTCAAATAATTTCTACATATGGAAGTCATAATACGCGTTACTCAGCTCCAGTCTATGGTTTATTTATTTAAGTATTTTACACGAATTGTAAAGGTTATAATGTAATCCAGCGAAACGTAATAAACAATACTAATGTCTAATTAAAACACAATCAAAATTTGCAGATTACAATACATATTCTAGAAGATATCAAAATCATATCATAAATCATACATACTTTCAAGAGCTGTCAAACTAATTGACATATTTGACAGTGACACACTACACTATACTTTCAAAATGATCTAGCCCAAAAGAATATTTGTAATTATTTCCATTTTCTCATAAAGGTTCTCAATTTTATAATGTCTTCGACCTATTAAAGACATGTGTTTAAGAAACTCATTGTGATAATTAAGCTAAATGTAAAAAAAACCATAAGTTAAGTGGATTACGAAATATTACGTTCAGTGTAGAAATAATAATTACGAAACTAAATAATTATTATATTAGTATTGGTGAAAACCAACAAATGCTACGGTGTAAATAAAATTATTATAAGGGTTAATTGAATGAAATAAATGAAATGTAAAGATGGCGGTGATACGTACAACGCTTACCTAGCGCGCTGGCCTGAGCCATCGCGAGCTGGTAGGTGTAAAGCAGCGGAGAAAACTGCATCATGGCTGCTGCCGCTGCTGCTGGAGACATGCTGTTGTTTCCGCCGGCGCTGCTCAAGCCTATTTCAATAGGGCGACAAAAAAAATTGTTTAGAACATTAAAACGCCACACCTATCCCAAAAAGTAGGTGCTTTATCGGTTTTGATGAAATTTAAACATACATACACATCCATACATGCTTGGAATCCTAAATTCGACTATATAATAAACATACAGGTCAAATTATATTTTAATTGAAGTTTGTTAATAATTATAAACATTTAATTTTTTATTAGTGACATAATAAAAGTTGGCATTCTTAGGCATTCATTCATTTTTTGAATATTTCAAGAACTATCAAACCTTTTTTTTATGAAGTTTGACATTTGACAGCCATTAAGTCGAGGCCGTAATTTGAAATACCTTCGAGTTGTACGAATCATTAACTTTATTAATAGAAGGCATTAACAATTTTATCACATCTCTTATATTTGAATTACTCACCTCTGAGTAATTGGTGCTGCAAGGCCTGCATGGCAGCCGCGCTGTGCTGTTCAAATGCCATCTGAGCCGCTGCAGCCGCTGCGAGTTGCTACAAAACAATTTCATTTACATTATACAAAACTATGAGTTATGAAAATGTATTAAATATAGACAATAAGCGACCCAGCCCAAATTCCTTATTTTTAGTAAAAGTTTATTTTCTCATAGGTAATGATAAAAATCTTGTTAGCAGGGGCTTAAGACAAAATTACTTTTCGACAGGTGTGACTCACTAACAAACAAATTTGTATGGGCATGACATTAGCTAATATAGCATATGCATAGTATCACGCTTTGTCACGTGACTATTTTCATATAAATTCGTTAGAGCGTTACACTTGGCTTTTTTAAAGAATATAAAGAACAATAAACAGTTACTAAGCAAAAAATACAATAAGTTTACAATGTAATATACTATAACTATTTTAAAAGATTTAAGGTTTCGTTATGCATACGAATACGATAAGCAAGGCTTGGCTGTTTTCGTTTTTTTTTTCTTGTAGAAACGAGTCCGTTGCTAACCCATACAAATTTACTGTATTCTTAAATTTTAATTAACTGTCTAAAGATTTAATTAACTCTCTGATTTAACTACATTACTGCGACATATGCATTTCATCTCTGTCAAAAATAGTATGTGTGACGAGTTAATAGAATGATTTTATGTAAAAGGTAAATAGTATACACAATAACACACCTGATGCTGTTTGCTGCTACTGCTGCTACTACCACCCTGGCTTGTGCTGCTTGACGATGACGCTGCAAATTTGTATTCTATATTCAAAGGTCTGTTGACTTAAACATAAACAAACTAACTCTGTAAAATTTTGATCCAGCGTGACGGTTCTTTTGAACCAATAAATTTCTTGTTTACTACGCGACATTTAATTTATTCAAATAATTTTTTTAGACCATGATTACTGTCGAACTATAATGATGTAATGTATTGCCGATGACCGACTATATCCACGCGCTATATAAAGTGCTTTTAATACGTTAGCGCAGTCAATGATCAGTTTATTTAAGTAAATCATCAAATTGATGATGAAATTTAACACTAATAATACAAATGATTAACCTTACAAAAATAATATGCTAATGGCTAAGAAAGATCTCTTAACTTTAAAATAATATTCAATCAACTATAAACAAACAGAATATAAATACACTATTAAATAAACGAGAAAACACACTTAACAAAAATAACATCTACACATGGTCAATTGTCAAATGTCATTACAGTGACAAGCAGTGTTGCTATTTGCTATTTGGCAGTGATAGCCCAATAAAAAAATATGCTCACTCCCTTCTTACATTGTTTTATTGAAAAGTGATTATATGGTGATATAGATTACTTAATATATATATATAAATCTCCTGTCACGATGTTTGTCCGCGATGGACTCCTAAACTACTTAACCGATTTTAAATTAAATTGGCACACCGAGAGCAGTCTGGTCCAACTTAAGAGATAGGATAGCTTAGATCTTTAATTATTGTCGCAATTTATTTTATTGCAAATTATTTGTCAATAATTAATTGACATTCACAATTATCTGTTAACTCCAAAAGATTCTAACAGATGTCAATACTTTTCGACTGGATTGAGTAAGTAATTAATAGATGGCACTGCTATGGTAAACCGACAAACGTGTCATATACGCTACAATTCAATATCATGATTACCACGTGTTATTGAGGCTAAAGTATAAATTCAATTATTTCTACTTTTTAAATTTTTGGTGTTAGCATAGCCAACCACGTGTTACTTAGACCGAAGTGTAAATTAAATTCAAATTATAGTGACGATAATACAGTGAAATTATTCTTTCGTGTCACGGTATTAAGGCTAACTAAAACCACATTAAGGAGAAACGAAGTTCGCGGGGGCAGCTAGTAGATTATAAAATTGTAAAAGTGTATTTTCTTGTAAAAACAAAAGGATAAAAATAAGAATAATAAACAAATCGTTCGATAGGATTACCTTTACCTTTCTTGGCGGGCACTTCAGCCTCACGGGCACGGTCACGATCGCTTGACCCGTGGTGACTGCGCAACGTATCCGAAGAGCTAACGCTGCGACTGGAAATTGAATGGAACTTATTATGAACTGTTATTATTATATTAATAATTTTGAAAGAATATAAAATTAACCTAAATAATAAAATGTAAAAATTATTAGGAATGTTAATATTGTAAACAAAAGTGTTTATGGTGAGACATATTTTGTACGTACCTATTGGCTTGTGGTGATGGTTTGGGCTGTGGCTGCGCAGGTGGCGTCGGAGGTGCTGGAGTGCCTCCGCCGCGAGACATTCTCGAGATTGGAGTTTGCTGTAAGCGATAATATTGCTAGAAACGATATTCGTTTCAATTTATTCTAATGAAAACATACATAAAAAATACGTTTCCATGTGATGATTATTATTTTTAAGTATATAAATACACTAGCAGCTTAATAAGCGGATGCACCCGTACTTACTACTCGGTTTGAGAGAAAGATCTTTAGGGAATTTCTATTATATTGAGTGGTCTTCTGTTTTAAAGAACCACTCCTCTAATGTGTATTTTCACTTCATATAGAGATGAGACAATTCATATAGACAATGAGATATCCTCTTAATCGCCTACGTCCTAAATCAGTACGATCAAGTGCTTTAGTGCAGCTCAATATAAGGCTTGCTCCTAAATGCTCTGACCATTTTTGTGGCTTGTTCATTGAATCCTTTTAAGCATATTAATTTTCTTTATGAAATAAGGAATTCCAATAGTGGTTGAATGTTACATTTATATAGTATACATTTATCATTAAGAGTGTTCTTGGAGTGAGGCATTTGAATGATTTTCTCGTTAAAAAGAGAATTGGCCTTTTTTACAATATTCATGATGTGATATTCCTATTCAAATCATAACTGATTACTACCCATGACTTTTTGCGTGCATTCTGACAGTAACTCCTAGGCTGCCTAGGCGATAAGTATTGTACGTTCATTACGGCACTTATCTTGCCTTTGTGCAATATTGTGCACTCAATACAGTAGACCGTAGTTACTGCTTGGTTCAATCAAAAATACCACATTAGCCACAATATTTAAAAAAATGTGTATGATCTACAGATCTATTATGCACAGAATAAAAAGTAAAGGCCCGGGATCCTTGATGTACGCCACTTGATACTTGTCGAGGCAAGTACAGTATCTAATGCGAACTTGATAACTCAACATATATATAATAAAATAATAGAAGTACTGTTAATCAAGTCATTTGTTTTCAGATCGGCTCGTGTCGACTCTATTAGACGTACCTGAGAAGTCCTATTATGATGAGAGTGAGCCGGGGGCGGAGCCGGGGTGGGGGGTGGCGAAGTGGAGGGGGCAGCCAGGCGACGCTCGATCTCTTGTTCCTGTTGAAGAGCGCGCACGAACGCCGTCTTCAAGCGAGCTGTGTGTTCCGCCTGCATCGAGTCCCATATAAGTAATTTATATGTTTTAATAAACCGTATTTTGAAATCTTTTAGACATTATAATAATGAAAAAAAATTCAACACTGAGATTACAGCGATGTATATAAGGGTTTGTTAAGTTATATAAATATTTCTAAATAAAGGATATAAATTAGTAAAGTAATGCTCAATGGAGAAAAAATTTAATTGAGCACTAGAGTAGTGTTGGCCTAGTGGCTTCAGCGTGCGACTCTCAACCCTGAGGTCGTAGGTTCGATCCCCGGCTGTGCACCAATGGACTTTCTTTCTACGTGCTCATTTAATATTAGCTCGAACGGTCGACGGCGTGTGTCAGGCACGGAAGGCTGATCACCCACGTGCCTATTACATTGACAAATGATCATGAAACTGATAACCAACTCCTTGACCTAGAAAGGATGTAGCAACATTGTTTTTATTTATAAGAAGAACTACCAATTTTTACGCTTGTATCCTTAAAACTATAGATTTAACAGTTTTATACTAACATATTCATTAAAAATGATCATATTAACCAAATTAAACCCAATATAATAAATTCACAATCCTACCTTGAGCGCTCGTTTAACATTGCCCGACACGCACAACTCGCAAAGACGTCTCGCAGAAGTAGCGGAAGCGGAAGCGGGCGTGAATGTTGCGTCCTGGCGACGCGAGGGCGCACGCTCCCAACGCCACACGGGCGTGAAGTCGCAAGCGCACTGCGCGCACACGGCTGGGACTGACGAACGCGGGAAACTGAAATAGCTAGTAAAATTAGAATATCACGTCTTGGCTACATTTTGCGTATTAGGGAAATGTATGTTCATCATATCCAATTAAAAGCATTGGTATTGCTCATTTAACCACCGATGTCTCATATAATAATAAATGTAATGTAACAGGCCTAAATGTTAATGTGTATTTAGTAACTTCTGCGAGACCATTGGCCCACGGAGATGCTTTCCATTGCGAGAAATATATCATCATCGAGATATATTAGCATAGATTTAATTTAATCCACAATTTTCATTAAACATGTCTAGATGGCGTAGTCTTGCTGTTTCACGAATTTTGTAAACGTTTTTGACATTAATAAGCATGCGCTAAGATGCATGTAAACTGTATAAACGACTTTTGATTTATATAATATACATATATAAGAATACTTAATTATATTATATATACTTGGGCTAGATAAATAAGCGCCACTGATGGTGTAAATTGTCAAGATAAAACAGGATCACCACTTAAAATAATCTGAATTCACTTAATCAGAAATTGTCAAACCAAAAAGTAAACGAACCGATCTTCATTAGTAAGGTAGTCGACGACATGTTCCAGGCCCACAAGGTACACAAAGTCAGTGTTGCTAGGAGACGGGATGAAGTTCATCTCTGGCGGAGGAGGTTTAGGCGGCGGGATCTAAAACAAAATAATGTTGAGGTTACAACAACAAGGTACAACACGTAGAGACATCTACATTCACTGCGATGACGTCATACGGAAGGAAGTTATTGCGCTAAGGATGTATAGAACATCTTGACCTTAGCCACTGGGGCCTTCGGGCCGGCCAGTCAGTGTTTGTTCACCATGCTTTCTCCACAAACTTTTAATTAAAATTTGATCGCCAATGAATAACACAAACAAATGAATACGTTTTAAATCAAAAAGTACATTATTTGGTCAATGTAATTAAATAGCATTTGTATTCTTCACATTCTTCTTCTTCATTCAAGAGAAGGAAAACTCTTGATTCAGACTGATATGTTCATTAGTGACCTGATCAATTTAAAAAAGCGTAGTTAGGTAATCTGCATTAGACGGAGTATCCTTAAGCTAGTCTTTTTTGTTTCTTCTCTTTTCTGGAAACCTATTTTTTTTCTATAAATCTTATGTTCGCTATAATTGTCACATATTTTTAAATATTATCATGCACGTGATATACGTCAATTACCGTCCGTACCTATTATAATATTAGATTGAAACATGAAATAATAGAAATTATTTTATGTGCTTTAATAAATAAAAACGTGTCAATAGTTAATAAAAGTAAAAAAAATACCATAAACTGAATTAAGCGATTTCTTTAATTTTTTATAAAAGCTAATAATATATGTATCTTTTAAATATATGTAAAATTTACCTGCAATAGTGTCTTCTCTAGCTGTTTCCTGAGCGCTAATTTAGCGGCAGCCT
Source organism: Pieris brassicae (assembly GCF_905147105.1). Lineage (NCBI taxonomy): Eukaryota > Metazoa > Arthropoda > Insecta > Lepidoptera > Pieridae > Pieris > Pieris brassicae. The sequence continues at coordinate 6,195,499 of NC_059670.1, forward strand.
GTCGTTGGGCGGGCGTCTGTGTATCTTCTGAACTGCGGGTACTTGCCTATAACAAGAGAATACCCTCTTTTAAAGACTTAAGAACTTCGTTAAATATTTAGTCTCAAAGTTATTATTTGTTAGAATTTTGATTATTTTTACAAAAAAAAAACGAGAAAACCAGTTTCTCGATCGATCGAACCAGTTGATCGAATTTAATTAATAATAATAAATTCATTTAATTTTTTTTTTTTGTAGATTTTGTATAATTTCAATAAATAACATATTGGTAGACATCACATTCCCATACTCACTGCATCGCTGGTGCTGCTCGTCACTGACGAATTATCCTGAGCGGGCTTGCAATATTTTTATTCAATTATGAGAAAGAATTCAACGAATCTATATATGTTATATGAAAAATGTAACATATTCCTTACACTTAAAAAGACTTTGGTAATTCCTTAATTTAACCATTAATTTATTCAATACACATTGAAGACTAAATAATATTAGTATTTTTAATATAAAATTACTAGTAATGATTAGTAATGATTTTGAGGTATGATCACAAACATAAATGCTGTAATCATTATAGTAGATTTATGGCGTGTTAATTATTTTGAGAAATTTTAAAGATTTACCTTAGGCGCAGACAATTGTGAAGCTGGTGGCGGCGCAGGAGTGATCGTCACAGAAGGAGTAATACTTGCGCCTCCCGAAGTTGACGACTGAAACATTTTTTTAATCTCTTTACTTCCAACGCATCATCCATTATTCTAATATATGTCGCTTAGAAGATTTTTCCCATGTATCGTGTTTACGTGAATCGAAAATACCTAAGCTTATAAAGTCAAAGTCAAAAATGATTAATTCAGATATGTACACTTATGAACGCCAATAAAAAAGTATTTTAATCGCCTTTACACCATGTTCCACATGATATCTTATGAATTAATAATAATATATATCTCATACCTAATCTGCTGTTTTGCTGGGATTTTTTTCTGCTTAGCAAAAATTACTGTTCTTTTTATTTTTTGTAACATTTATTTTTTTACCATAATTATCACATATTTTAGATTTAAATTGTAACATATACCGAAGATATAGTATTATATGGTAAACTTCAATAAATAAATACCTGTGAACGGTAAGGGCCCGGCGTCAGCGTAGCGCCACCAGGAAGATTGGCAGAGCGGCGAGAGGAGCTGCTTATCGAAGTACTGCAGTTACTCGCGGCGCTGTTGCTGCTCGTGCGCTGCATAACAGATTTCAAAAACTTTAAAAAAAATCAATGGCGCTACAACCTTTTTTTAGGTGGGGGCCTCAGATTTCTGTATCTGTTTCATGATCATTTGTATATCGAATAGGCCTACTTGCCTAGTGATCAGCCTTCAGCTTTTAAAAACTTGAAGGGACCCACAAAAAAAGATTATCCGCTTGAGCTTTAAGTATATCTGACCTGAAATTTCTCAACATAGAAACAGTCTAAGTGTCATACAAATCTGTTTAGTGGGTTTTGATATATTTTGATCCACATATACCTTGGGATTATATAATATAAGGTACAACGTTATTATTTTTTCTTTTCACTTAAAATGTATCTTAAAATCGTAGTTCGTTGTAAAAAATAGACATATAACTGATTGAAAGAAAACAATTCGCACGCGAAACGTCGGAAAAAATTAAATTTATGTAAAATAATTATAAGTTTATAATAATACAAATAGCTTTAATCCGGTTAAAAAATTGTTTTCTTTCAATGTGGAAAAGCTATGTTAATCAAAGACAATACTAGATATATAAATGTTGAATTAGAACTACCTTGGTTTGCTGATGAGCCGGTGGTGGCGCCGGAGTAACAGTAACTCCAGGGGGTACGACACACCCACTGCCCGCTAATGCTGTACCCGTTGTGGACTCCTAGAAACAATTTAATTAAATTAGACTACATAATATCAAATAATTATCTGTCAACATAATGTGACCATGATAGATGTAAAGCACTCGATATAATAATGTGATTGACGTTATATCCGTTAAAAAAGTTTTATTAAAATATAGTATATAGTACGAGTATGTGCTATATTTGGTTACTTGGACGATGGGACGGCTTTGGTATGGGATATTCCTTGTGTGGACACGTTACGCGCGTCTCAACTCCCTCGAACAAGAAAAATGCTGACGCCGCCGCAGGCGAAGAATAATAAACGGCTCAAGCATAACAGCCTCTCATCTAACTTTGATAAAGTTTCCATTATAAGAAATATACAAGCCGTGGTCAATCAAAGTAATACAAATTAAAGCCACAAGAGACTGCGCATTTTCTGCCGTTATTTAGTTATCGTTATGTGAAAACGTTACATTGTATGAAGAACAAGGCAGTACGTTTTTAAATGTTACATTGACTGTTGGACAGTTTTCATCTTTAATATATATAAATCTCCTGTCACGATGTTTGTCCGCGATGGACTCCTAAACCACTTAACCGATTTTAAATTAAATTGGCACACTGTGAGCAGTCTGGTCCAACTTAAGAGATAGGATAGCTTAGATCTTTAATTATAGTCGCAATTTATTTTATTGCAAATTATTTGTCTATAATTAATTGAGTCACAATTATTTGTTAACTCCAAAAGATTCTGACAGATGTCGATACTTTTCGACTGGATTGAGCATGTAATCAATAGATGGCACTGCTATGGTAAACCGACAAACGCGTCATATAAGCTACAATTCAATATCATGATTATCACGTGTTATTGAGGCTAAACGTTTGGTTTAGGTTTGTAGTAAACGAAATACCGTGAAATTCAATTATTTCTACTTTTTTTAATTTTTGGTGTTAGAATAACCAACCACGTGTTACTTAGACCGAAGTGTAAATCAAATTCAAATTATAGTGACGATAATACCGTGAAATTATTCTTTCGTGTCACGGTATTAAGGCTAACTAAAACCACATTAAAGTGAAACGGGGGCAGCTAGTTGTATATAAACAGCTAAATTGTTGAAAAACTCACTTTAACTGGCGGCAAGGTAGTTGCCTGTTGGGATTGCCTCAGCTTTCGAAGTAACACAAGCCGGGTCTCCTCTGCTCTAAGCTGTTCCCGCAATGTACGTAGACGACGCTCGCGTTCCCATATCTCGGCACTAGATAATTCCTTGAATAAAAAATAATTTTATTACAGTTTCAAAACATAATTTTGTACGAAAAATAACACTTTACTCCAACTAAATTTTAGTTAGATGAAATTTTCGAGGATAAATCATTTGAATTGCATGTTATTGTCATATAATCAGAATAAAAGTGGTTGTTACGTCACATACACAACTCTTAAAGAAAAATACAAAAGTCTTGTTTGTATCTCACCCTATGCCCAGGTATTGGGAGTGGTGGTTCATTTTCCTCCTCAGAATCTTCTTCATCTCGAGGATCGCGAGGTGACTCCACATGTGCTGGAATGGCCTGCACTGCACTGGCTGTTATAGACACATTGACAGGTGCAGAATTTAGCTTGCTGCTTACATCTGAAATAGAACCAAACGTCAAATACATAAATAAATGAAGCAAAAAGGACATTTTATTTCACTAACTTTGTACAGGAGCTAATTCTTTTACTTTTACACATGCAAAGTCTATTAAATATCATTGCTCTCTGACTCTAGTCACGCGGATGGTTTGTGCACCACATCCCTCAATCAATCTCTAATAGACACTTTCTGCAGAGATAACAGATAATATAAGATTTATTTTAATATCTAGGCATTTGCTATTTCATTGTTCTGCAACAACAAAAATTAGAGCAAATGTAGGCCTAGTGGCTTAAGCTTGCCAATCTCAACCACGACTTGTGTTTGAATTACTGTACAGTAATGGACTTTTCTTGTTGTGTTATTGTGTGTGCAAATAACACTTGCTTGTGTCTTAGAATCTATGATATGTGTTAGGCTAATCATATATTTGTCTATATAAATTATGTCTGCGGCCAAAACTCATATAGGGTTCTAGTGCCACTGGATCACTATGTATGTAAATAATAAATACCAGTAAATGGAGCAGGTGTGGGCGGTGCAAGAGTAGGTTTTCTATGAGGTGGTGCTGCTGGTAGAAGCACAATGTCAGGACTTTCTGCATAGCTACGGGTCTCAGATCTGGGCCGAAGCACCCGTTTGCCACTTGCGCCCTATAAGAATAAAGAGTATCCGTTTTTGTGATGCTGTTTTCCACAATTATTAATATCTTACTAATGTAATAAATTTTACATAAATCCATTATCCATTAAATCATCTAAATAAAAATGAATTTAAGTTTGTACTCAAAGAACACAATAAAAATATATGAAATTAGTTCATAGATAGAATTATATGGAAATAAGATTAAGCTTGTTATATAGAACAAAGCCTTGCCCTAGTATTTATACACATTTTTTTTATAAAAAATGATAGATAATTTAAATAAATATATACTTACTCTATCCACCTTGTGAGCAGGAAGGAAACCGTAAATGTATAATTAGTATACTCATAATAGTTTTAGAATCATTAGTATGAGCTGGTAATTATAGTAGTAATATTCAGATTTATTTACAAATTTTACATCAAGTATGGTCATTTTTAATTTTAAAACAACTGGTTGGGATGTTTCAAATACAGAGAAAGAAGAAGTGTTAAATGACACAAACCGGTTCATTACAAAATATTTTTATTTACATTGTACTCGAATTAAAACTAGAGTGTTTACATGATATTAATGGTCTTAGTTTTTGGAGAAGTCTTTTTTATTTGTCTTTCATACAGTATTCATCAATACAAATAAACTATATTTAAACCCAAATCATTAATAATGACAGTAAGATTACTGAATACATATTCACAAAAACAATCAATAATAACTAAACAATCAACCCAGCAATAGTCAGCAGTATACCATAAACTTATGCGGTGGAATTTATTTAAGATTATTTTTTTAGTAAAATTATATATTTAAATTTGCAGATTTCTTTGAAATAAACTTCAATAACACTCAAATTTAAAGAATCAAAAGAATATAAGTTTTTATTATACTTACATGTGGTGGAGGCTGTGCTGGAGTAATAGTTAATCCACTTGCAGTAAGAGCTCTCAGCTCACTCAGCTCTGGTGGTAAGGACCTGCTAACCACAATATACAATATTTGTTTCAAAATAAAAAATTATTACAACTGATTTTTATTTTTGTTTTAATATGTCTAATATTCTAATAGAATTAAATTATCTCGTTTTACGCCGTGAACCCATGTATATCTGATCCTAATACATTATATAAAAACGATTACATATACTTTAACAAATTAGTATAACTGTTCTCATGTATCAAAAATTCACACATTTTCATAGTTGTAATTATTTTAAAATGTTAAAAACAAAGGAATATTAAAAACTTAATTTTTCGAAATATTAACCACACTTAAATTTAAATTACCTCACGCTGAGATCCACAGCCGAATCGTCCACGTCCATTGTTCTCTAACCCACTAATTGCCGAAATTATACAATCTCCACAAAAATCAATAACTATCAAATTTTGGATGACATAAAACACGCCGCGAAATCTTATTATTTGCGTAATTAATTTTATTCTAATTGTAATGACAAAGGTAATCCAAATTTTCTAAGTGTATTTGTAAGGGAAATAGAAAGAAGTTTTAAAATATTTTAGTTAGTAAACATGAAAAATTGGGTTCTCAGGATGATTGATGACACCGTACTTCAAAATTCAAATGGCTAACATCGACACATAGCTTACTAAATACACGCGATTAGCATAACTAAATGAACATTTAACTCGTGGTATATAATAATATATAATCTTCACATAAAAACCTAGTTTTTAAATAAATTTTCTAAGAATCATAATGTATAAAGTTTTATTAAAAAACCACTAATGTCTAACTCTAATATATTATCTGACGACACTCAACGAGCAACAAATTTAAAGCCACAGAGTAAAAAATAGTTATTACTTAATATTTAGTAACAGACAACCGATATTAAAGATATGAATGTGATCTATGCCACAGGTTCAGAGCTCTCACACTACGAAAGATCAAAGACTAAACGTTCTTTTACGTTAGCGGGAGGGAGACTGATATTATATGTTTTACTTAGTACCTAAGTCATGAACCTTCTTTCAAAGCTGTGGTATATATAGTACAATGTAGGATCTTTGAAATTTTATAAATATATAATACTAGTGATGCATTTTGCCAACTATAGCGCTAAGTTTATAATTAATATGGCATATCTACGTTAAAATAATAGCCAAAACAATATCAACATGATACTTTCAACTAATTTTAGCAAGTTATCTTATCCCAATGAAATTGATATTACTTTATAAAATTTATTTCTTAGTTCTAATCTTTTATTAGTTCGGCAAGGACTCCATATATGGCCATGGCATAAAGGCCTTATAAAAACATGCCCAGTTCTATTTCATTTAAAATAAGATAAAGTATAATACGAGTTGAAGGTGTTTTTATTTTTATTAATTATTGGAAATACCAATAGTAATAATACAATTATGTCAATTTTTGACGTGTCAACGTCTTATAAATCGATGGAGCCGGCTGCACGCCTTAAATGGAATGCCTCAAAGCGAGGTAACGCCGCATGAGTCATGTTTTTTCGGCCATCGAATTATAAGACGTTGACACGTCCAAAAATTGACATAATTGTATTTATGCGTACACATAAATGTAACTTGATCAATTCAATTGTGATTTCCTCCTTACCTCCAAATTTACCTCCTACTCTATATCCATACAAAATATTTATTAAACAAATAACATTTTCTTTTGAAAAATGCAACCATTACATCAGTATTTTCTTATGACGTTGTCACGTTCAACTACCGTCAGTAAACCGACTTTACAGACAACCGAGTTTTTCCAAAACATTTATATTTTTACGTTACTCTATATAAATAGTAAACTTAAGATATATAAAAAATATGATTTTTACCTATAATAACGAAGAAAAAAATCTATGGAGAAGGCCTGATTATGAAAACAGATACTACATGAAACGGAATATGTAGTAATTTTTAGGATTTCAGAAAGGAATAAAAGAAAAAAAATATGGTCGAGATCGCAAAGAGAAGCTCTTCTCAGCATCTTTAATAATTATAGGTCAAACATCACACACGTCACATGCATTTATAGGTCATGGCGTATAATATAAATACATATCTCTTTCTTTCCACAGTAGAATGACATTTCAAAGAAAAAGAGAAAACGTGTTTTAATAGGTACAACAACATGAAACACTTTCAAACATTATTTAAGTGCCAATTCCTTTGTATTTAACGAGTTTTGACTTATATTAAAAAATAAAATATTATTTAAAATATTTTCCGTGAAATATGTAAGGAAAAAATGGTTAAACACCATTGACGAGAAAAATACTAGATAGAAATATGCAAAGCACTGTCCAAATTAGAGAGGTAGTGACAACCCTAGGCAGCCATTTTGAGTAGTGTTTTTGTATGTATTTTCTTTTTAACTCATATTTATGAAACTAGCATAAAGTTAAAACTATTGCCATTATATAAAATAAAAAAACTTATACAGTTATATAATTTTTTTGTTAAAATGTCAGTTGTCAATTCCCACTTTCTATGTAAGCTGTAAGAACTGAGAAGAAAATAACAATAAGTATTTACAGAGGTTATATTTTCAGATTTTAATAAATAAAAAACATAATGCCCGGACCAGATCTGTTGTCTAGCCAAGGTTTGCGCCTTGATGGTCGAAGACCTAATGAGTTACGTCGAATTCGATGTAAGTTAGGTGTTTTCACACAGCCGGATGGTAGCGCTTATTTAGAACAAGGAAACACGAAAGTTTTAGCAGCCGTGTATGGTCCACATCAGGTAAATCATCAAATCCCTGTAGAAAAGTTTAGCCATTTATATATATATAATCCTGAAACTAACCAATAAAAAATAGTTAAATATTTAATAAACAGTTCAACTATATAAAAAAATACATATATCCTCATCTTCTGGTATTGTAAATATAATCTCACCTGCCCCACCTTAATGTGGCTTGCAGTTGAAGGTTGCAAACCCTTAAATTACTTAAAATCTACTTTAGTTTTATAGATTGGATGTTATTTTTTTCAAATTTTCTGTGAATTAGACATGAGGTATTAACATAAACACTCTTGAACCAGTGTGTACTAAACTGTGTGTATTATATATAAGACAAAGAAAAACATCACATCATATTACATTTCAGATAATTTCAATTTAAACTGTTTAATAGTCCCGTTCCTGAACAAATTACTGTAACTATCTATAGTTAATACAATTCAATATTCTAGGCAGCAAAATCAAAGATGTCTACAGAGGGAGTTGTAGTTAATTGCCAATATAGTATGGCAACATTTTCTACAGGTATATAAATATAATATTCAACTGTTGTATAAAAAGAGCTAATGTAGCCTTCGGTCTGAATAATAGTAACATGATTCAAGTGATTTTGTAATTTGAGTGTTTTCTTTGTAGGCAAATAGCTGATTGATTAATTGGATCTAAATCACTGAACTCATGCCACTAAACTAGAAACAACTTCTGTGTAATTAAAAAAAAGTTATAATATCCCCTTATTTTTACTACAATTTTAGTTTTTATTTATGAATTTTAATTATTATTTTAATTTTATATACACAGATACATTTTTACATTATTTGTTTTGGATCAACTATGTGTTGTAACAACTGTTAACCCATTCAAAGGGATAACAAGGCAATGTGTATTATCATTGAAATAAATTTTTGACACATTCAAGCATGTTTACTTGTAGGTGAAAGGAAAAACAGACCTAGAGGTGATAGAAAATCACAAGAAATGTCACTACACCTCAGGCAAGCTTTGTCATCTGCTATAAAAACGGAACTGTATCCTCGATCACAGATTGATATCTACATTGAAGTATTACAGGTTTGTTTAATGTGATCTATGATTTGTTGACTACAAATTTAAAAAACATATCTCACAGAAATATATGTAGCCAGAATAAGGTATCAAACATTGTACTTGATAAAAAGACACCTGAATATGTTTTATAATTATATACAAAATGAAGCTCTTGGAGCCTAATTATATTAGACCTATACATAGTACATTTATCAAACCCACTGCCTTTTATATAATTAGAATATTGATTTGATATTAATGTTGGAGGAGATTGCAATAAATTAGCAACAGGTTGCCAAAATAAAATAAAATTGCTGCAATTACCTATAATTCCTATGTTGATATTTACTGCAAGTATGTATACAGATATGTTTTTTAATCAAATTTTATTATTTAAAATTAAAACGAGAACGTATAGTGCAATAGTAGTTTAGTAGTAACTGTCGGTACAGGATAAGTATCAAACTTTACATGCTTTGTCCTTATTTTTTACATAAATATGTTTACGAAACTAATTATTTATTGAAAGCATGGCAACCTATCGCCGCTTATGTATTGTAATCTCCTTCAACATTCAATAAAAATTAGTTTCATCGAAAAAAAAACAGATAGCTGCAGAAACGGGCGGAAGGATCTTGGTCCACACTCCACAAATACTGAATAAAATACGATATTTACTTATCAAAATCAACATCAAAACACCTTTCAATATATTGAAACAATACTTAAAAGGACGTATTTCTTTTACAATTCGACGCGTATTGACCATTTTTTTAAATCCAAGCTAAAAAAAATCTATTAACTACAAATTAAAGTTTACCCTAAAAATTTATTTATGTAGGCAGATGGCGGCGCGTTCTGTGCGAGTGTGAATGCAGCAACACTCGCGCTGATAGACGCAGGTGTACCTTTACGAGCATACGCGTGTGCGTGCACGTCGTCAGTTGCATGGCGTGGGAGTCAGCCTGAGCCTCTACTTGACGTTGGACACGTTGAAGAGGCTGCTGGAGGAGTTTGTTTAACTGTAGCAGCACTGCCCAGTACAGGTAATTCTACTCCGTTTAACTGTAGCAGCACTGCCCAGTACAGGTAATTCTACTCCGATGATTTCATAAAAGTTGTGCTAAAAATGCGTAGTGGCATTAAGCCAGGTTTCCTGTGATTTATGATATTTTTAGGGAGCATAGTTCGATTACGACTCGTATAGATCGGTGATCGTATTAAAAGTTAAAATATTTCATAAATAGAAGTTAACATGAAAGACTATCCAGTAAAGTAAGCCTAATATTTTTATCTTAAACTAAACATTAATTTCATTTAAACGTTACTCAATCTGGAAATGATCATAGATTTCCATCAGCATTCTGTTTTTATCTTGTTTTAAATTATTTGTAACATTGGTAAAAGTACACTGAATAAATGTAACATTGACTAATAATCAGCTGGTTTTAAATAATCATTGCAGGTAGCATAGCGTTATTGGAAATGTCACATCGCTTACATATGGACTACTTTGAAGTTGTTATCAGTAGAGCTATGCAAGGGTGTCGAGACATTGAGGTAAATATATCTATATGATATGTTGTGTTTAACATGCCTGTTATAAAAAATAATCAAAAATATTTTAGGTAATTTTGGATAAGGCTGTGAGGGAACATTTAGCTGAAGGATGGACAAAGCAAGATATAGTTACAATATGAAATAAATGTTTTCTATTAAGTCATATTTTTAATTTTAAAATAAGTTGTTAAAGTGATCAATCATAGTTCCACTATTGTTTTCTTAGTGACCATCCCTGACATGGAAAATAAACAGATAATAAGGTTTGTTATAACATTTTATACAATCTTTTTTGTATAAAAATAAAACAAAAAATTAGACTTACATATTTATTAGAGATCTCGAACAAAATAAGAAATTAAATTATATGTACAGTCTATGTTAAAACTAACTAAGTTAGATGTAAGTTAGGTACACACTTCGGTAATGTGTGGTAAAACTTACAGTAAGAGTACATGCGACAGAATTAGTATAGCATTTGCAAATAAAATATAAAAAGAACAAAAGTGGATGTAAAAATCAGTCCATCCGTTTCTTAAGATTGCACGTTTTAAATAAATAAATGTTATCTCTATATAAATAAACGCTTTCGAGTACGAATAAATAATTGTACTTCAAATAACAAAAGCTAAGGAAAAGTATGTTTAAACAACCCACACGTGTCATTAGACATCAGATCGCCAAAAATAGCAATCGCCTAATAAAATAATTTTTCTTTTTTTGATTGGCTACCAATATCCATTTTCCAATATTAACATCTTCAAAAAAACCGGTGTGATGCTTGAAAAATCGGCACTTAAAAGGGGACAGGCAAACTGTCTAGTATTTTCAAACTTGTAGCCAATAAAATAAAGATATACACAATGAGACAAAATTTCAGTTCACATGCTTTAGATTTATTCCAGTTTAACCCATGAATACTTGAAAACCTTAATTTTCAATATGATGGGCTAATATTGAAAACTATTGATAAGCCAAGTTTAAAAAAAAAATAAGTTATCAAATAGCAACGAAAAAAAATTGTCTCACTATGTCGTATGTTACCTTATTATTACTGAGTTGCTAAGGCACTCATCACTACACATTTCTAGTTTTCTAACCATTGTAAAACGAAAACTAAAAACAGGCTAAAACTGATTTTTAACAAAAAAAGGGAATGCTGTAAAAATGCATACGGGTACTTTCCTTTTTTTTTAATTATTATGAATAGGGTCATGCCACCACAACAATAATTAATATATGGTCTTAACTTGTCTTATATTCAAGTAAAATCAGTATCAATCATTTAACTATTTAGTAATACATCACAGGGCTTTAAATGTATGCCACTGGCTCAACCACTTAATTCATCTTATAGATGGCACATTTTTCACGTTATAAATATTAGCTATTTGATGACAAGTTAAGAATCTAAATTAATGAAAGTTTGTAGTAGAGGACCCCAGGACCACCAATGCAAAACAAATAATCAATTCCGTTGTGGACTTAACCTAAGTGTATAATACGAATAAATGTAATTCACATCTGTATGGCTGATGCTAAATGATAATTTTAAAAGCTTTATTTTGTTAGTTTGCGATCACCACCTCTTTCTGTTGATCCAAATTTACAATGGCATCTGGAAAATATGTAAAATTACTTTTACTGGCAGTGTTTGCTATATTTAGATTTAGATTGATATAACATCTGATGAAGAAATATGTCTCCATAATTTTATGCTAAATTATTTATGATTTTAAAACCATAATCGTACCGTTTGTCTTGACTGGAGAGTTTTGCTCGGAGCTCTTCTGTGATTCGCTGGTGCTGCCCTCTGCCTCACCTGTTTCACCAGCCGAAGATGTTGTCTGTTCAAAAAACATAATTTTAATACTATGGTTTATGTTTAAGATACATTTGAACCTTACTTCGTATTGCGTGTCTAAATTCGATAAAGCCGATTCAAAATAGCAAGGGGAAGTTGAATTACAATGAATTCTTTTGGAAGTGGATCTAAACTGGATCTAAAAATATATTTTCCGAGATACTATATATACTGTCCACAACCTAGATTTTTAAATGCTTAAATTTTGTTCGATACATACAGGAATAAATCGACCCTTTTTAAGATATGTATTAACAGTGGTCGGCCTGCATTTAGGCTATGTACAAAAAATCAGTTAACGGTATAATACGTTAATAATGTAGCATTTGCGGATGAAAGTGTAAATTTAAATAAAAAGTGAACTTTTATCAGAATATTGGGACAAATTAATGTATATCGTTTTTAACATCACGAAAAATGAAAATTAAAAAAAATGAGATAAATTGTATACATTTTTAAAATATCTTACTCTATTCTTGTTGATCCTTGGTTTAGGTGACTTGGGTTCTTTGGCTGGATCAAAGTGGCGATCAAATATATCTATCAACTCCTTTATGTCTTCTTCCTTCGCCGACACGGAAAGTGCCGACAATTGTGTTTCTAAACCTGCAAAATCAATCGATCTCAACAAATATTTTATGTAATTAAGTATTGAATAATTCAAACATCAACATCATAATAACATGAAAAATGGATTGAGAATAAAAACACTGTAGAACTCACCTGAAACCTGCTGGTCCTGCCAAGCATCTTTGAGATGGTCATAGAGCAAGCCGGCGTCGGCTAACAGCCGTCTTAGCTGAGTGACACGCTTGCGTTCGGGCCGCGCCAGACGTAGGAGTGGCGCAAATACCGGACGGAAAGTGTTCTGTCTGTAAGTTATTTAATTGGAAACCATATTATACACATAAAACCACAGTAAGAATTGAAAAAGACATTAGTGTATTATTATTGACGATTGTGATAATTTATAATGCAGGAATAACAGACGGATCAATCAAATAAGTCAACTTGGTAATGACCTGCACTTTTACATAGCTTATTGAAAAAAATATTTTATATAGAAATATTGTTATCCCACATCAATCTATTTGCAATAATAGACCTATTTTCTAAAATCTAAAATTCTTAAAATAGATTTTGATTCACATGTTGCAAAAAATCATCGAAGTGGAGAATATACAGAATTATTTTAAGAAAATAGAGTATGTTCAGATGACTAACCTTTCCAGCAGCTTTTTAAGCTTATCAAGTGCTTCAAGCTCTGTATGTACAGGTCGCGCCCAGGCCCTGGCCGTCTCTACCATGTCTTCACTGGCTGATATACCTTCACCACCACCGCCTACTTCTTGCTGTTCACCTAGTAAATTGTTTAAATGCTATAATAGACAATAATAATAAAACTTTTCCTACAATAACCTAAAATTAGGATCCAAATGTGCCCAAACAGTTCTGTAAATCACCTTGGGGAGCGTCCAAGAGATTCTTGACCCCCCCCCCATTAAACGCACCGTATCGTTTCTGTTTCCAATAGTAAAACGTTTCGTGACCAACTCCTAAAACTTATCATTATGTGGTGTAAAGTAAAGTAGAAAATAATATTAAAAATAACGCGTAATTCAATCCCCGCCCCGCATAGTAACGTTACAAAAGGAGAAAAAATGCGTTACGTAATACTTGAACGCTCTTTTAACCACAATACCATCTTCACCATAAGGGCACATGAGGCCCGTGCCCAGGGCCCCCATCCTCAGGTGGCCCCGAAGGATCGGCAATTTATCTCACACATTTATTCACAAAACATTTTTGTTGGGCATATACCACTTTTCACAAATCAGTAATCTTATCAGAAGGTATTTACAAAGCATATACTACTTCCTACTTTACTAATTAATAATATTTCCGAACGTATCCTACCGAATTTACTAAGTACACCATCTAGCGATCGCTCACGCAATCACTACGATTCCAAAGTCAAGCTGCACCGTCTAAAGTCTATACAATGACTGACATAAATTTCGACATTGTCTATGGTTGAGGAAATCCCCGAATGATGTATTAAACTTTCCGTTTGATAGGAGAGTGACGTTATTTTGTTTCGTTTGATATTTATAATTAAGTAAGATAAACAGAAGTTTTGATTTGTTAGTTTAAACATTATTTCATTTTGTCGAAATGAACCTATTTAAGCGATTAACAAAACAGAAAAAAATTATCTAAACTTATTGAGATTTTTGCAATTTTTGCCTATGGATGAAAATAATGCGCAATATATAACAGATACCATTTTAAACTTATTTAAAAGCCTTAATATTCCTATAAAGGATTGTCGTGGGCAGAGCTACCTACGACAATATATCAAATAAGACTGGAAAGGACTTTGGTGTTCAGTCAAGAATAAAAGAAGTTTGTGAATTTGATATTTACGTTCCAAGTGCGGCACATTCGTTAAATTTAGTGGGTGTTCCTGAAGCAGTAACATTCTTACAATTTGTACAAAAATAGTTCCATTTTTTCTCGGCTTCGACAAAAGGACGGAGGAAAGGATTTTGGCAGAGCGTTTAGGTAAAAATAGAGTCCTGAAGTCTCTAGGTGGTGTACACGCGCCAATGCTATTAATTCTTAGCAAAATGGTAATTTAAATATTTCTGAAGCATTTTCTTCAATCGCAAGTGACAGGAGACACTAGTCAGGAAGCCCAAAGCCTAGCTAAACAAGGGAATATTTGGGACTGCTATTCTAACGGAAATATGGAATGAATTTTTGGGAGTTATGAACAAAACAAGTCTAACAGTCACATAAATACTTTCTAAAAATCTAAATGCAATACTGGTAAAAATGCTGATTTTCGGCGGTATGACGGCCATTTGGAACCGTCCGAAAAGTATGGCATGGTGATTTTAGTATATGGCTGCACGACGATGATTTTGTTTTGAAGGTTGAATTTGTTTTTTAATCAACAGTCACACCGGAGAAGTATGGCATGATACTGCCGCCTGTTATTTTTTTTATGGACTATCGGAATAGAATACTAGAATATTTGTAGAACAAATCGTTTGAAAGTCGTAATAAATCCGACAAGTTCGACTAACACCCACGCGCTTGGGCCATCAAAATTCTTTTTTTTCGTTTCGTAATAAGACCCCAGTAGAATCGCCATACTATTTTGACCAACTATTTTGTGTCACTATCTCCCGGCCTATTTACTTTAAGGAAATAATAGAAGATTTTGCTCAACAGAAATTCCGAAAGAAACCGTAATCGTAACCAAAAAACCAGCAGCATTATATATTATTATTGACACATATCATATTATTATTCATTTTATTAGATTTAATTATCTGTAATAAATTGTCATACTTAGTAAATTTATTTATTATAATTCACTTTTTTTTCTTTCCAAAAATTCCCTAAATTCTTGTGTGCCCAGGGGAGCCCTCGTTTAAGACGGCCCTGCTTAGTCAAGAACCTAGTGATCATTAATACTTACTTTGAGACAAATGCTCAACAATCCGATAGGCTGTTGAAGCCCTATCAAGTGCACTATCTACAGACAATGTATCTGCATCTAAAAGTACTCGAGCTAGTACTCGTAGAGAAACAGACTTCACTGTTGCCTTACATTTTTCAGCAGCCAAGGCATAACTGTCTGTGAAACCTGCAACTATGGTCTTGAAACGGTCCAACAACTTGTAACTGTAATAGTAACAAAAAATATTACAATAAAGAAAAAGTAAACTAAGCTACCCATTTTTTTTTTTAAATTAATATATCCTACCGAGTTAAAGCCTCAAGCAACATTGTGGGACTGAGGCGTCTAGGTTCATGGTATATAAGTATGACACTGCCATCTCCTTTCTCCTTCTCCAGCCAGTCTAAGAAGTCTGTTAAGGCTGACACTTCAGACTTTGTCTTTAATATCTATGACCAAAATAAAACCTTATAACATTTTTTTTAATAATAACACTTGATCTGCTGTTAACCTGAATAAGTATACAAATGTTGACCAGATTTATTACAAGCTTACCTTATGAGTTATAGTATCTTTAAGCATTCGATACCGTCCAACAGTAACAACTCTTACATTGTGACGACGTCTTGCTCCAGGATTCAAGTCACCATATGGCATTATATATTGAGAGTATGTTTGCTTAGGGGTATATGCTGCTATTTGACATATCTAAAAAAGAATCCTCAGTTCATATTTTCAGGATAAACTAAAAATTTTAATGGAAAAGCATAAATAAAAGTAAAGTACAAAAAAGTAGTAATAGCCTACCTCGTCAATAAGTCTTCGGCCAGTAGTGTCCATGTCCCAACCCACAAGAGAGTACTTACCAGGAGGTAACCCAACAGGCTTCTCAGCCAAAGCTGGCAGCACCTCAGAAGGTGCATCATTTCCATTTAGCTTAGCTTCCGAAACCATTTCCATGAACACGGCCTTTGAACAGAAATTATTAATTTTTGAACAAAATCACTTTTCTAAGATGTAATAAACATATTAACAACAATAATTTGTTTAAATGTACAGCGAAAATTGCTAAAATTATAAAAAAAAACTAATTTACCAAGAGGGTAGGTAGGTATAAAATACTAGTAAATCCTCTTCAGATAATAAATTTTGATCACAAAATTCTAGTAAACACTACAAGTTGTGTAATGTTTAAATTTTATTTTACTTCTGTGTATTAAAAGTAATGATTTAAGCAATTTTATAGCATAGTCAACTAGATGGGCACTAATTGCTCCAATAATATATAATACTTTTATTTTATTAGATTAATAATTTGTTCCAACCTATAATAATCCTACCGTCACAAGCACGCCGCTATGAAAACAAGACGGCAAATCGATTAGTAATAGCAACTAGCGCAGACTTGTAGAGCTATAGTCATAGTAACCAAAATACATAGTCACCATACAAAAACATTAACTCTTATCTATTTTTAATGTGCTTATAACGCGAATATCGATAAAAATAAATAGAAAATAGGACACGTGGCGATCATTTCTGAGGACATTTTGCCCCACCCCATTATGTCAAAATAAAACAATAATTAACTCACTTTATACTGATGATATCTATTTAAAAAATATTAGACTATTTATCTCAAACAACGAGACAAATATATATACTGGAGTAACGGCAAAAAGAAATCTTTTTTAAAAATATCACAAATACCACAGCACGTGTGCCGCAATCGGAAAAACGCCAAAGATTTATTTTTTTATTTTTGGCTTTTGCTAAGATAAACTTGTCAATATCATCTGGCGTCTTGTGTTTATGAATACGATAGATAAAAAATACTAGCTATTTTTTAGTTCTACTCTATAGTTTAATATTATATCTGACTTACCGGTGTCACTTAGTACTTACTCAATGTCGAGTTCAAACTTATCGCTAAGTCTCGTCTCTAGATATTAACCGTTTTAAATTTTTCCATCAATCAATACCATGGACGTTCCAATCGAACGGTTCAATAGTTATATATTTAAAATAACTGGAATGTATAATGTATATGGTATTTTAAATTTACATTCTATAAAATATATTAGTGAGTAGTCTTGCTCTCTAGTCAATTATATTCTTCATAATCCGACTGTATGATGTGTAATCTGTGTCCAAAACAAACTATTTATTTATGTTACATTTTGTATACCTATTATAAGATTATTGGTACAAACTACAAACTTTAAATTGATGCTCAGCAAATGTTCAATAAATATGCCTAAGCCGATTTGTGTTCAATGCAGTACCAATGATTCTTTATTATGGCGTAGCGCAGAAAACGGTCAGATATGCAACGAATGTCATTTAGGTAATGCAGCAAGTAAAGAAATGGAACTAACAACAAATATAAAAACAGAGATTGAAGATAAAAAAGATGACAAGGAAGATATGGACAGCAGGAATGGTAAGAGTGATGGGGATTCTACGCCAGCAAAAGCCACTGGAAAAGGTACACGGAAAAGTACTCGTGCTACTAGGTACAAATCAAAAACTCCTGCTCCAACACCTGCAAAGCCCTCTGCACCGCGAGGCCGAGGGCGCAGAAGTATTTTTAAGAGACAACCTCTAAAAGCACCTACTGCAACGGCTACTGTTGTAACAAGTGATTCTATTTTTTATAAGGTATGCTATTTTATTTGCACAAATGCCTAAAATTTTTAGCATTTAATGGTACGATTCAAGAGTCAAAATCTACAGCTAATTATGACTTCCGTGGGTCCTTTTTGCCCTACATAAAGTTACAACTGTGAAAGTTGTTTCTCAATTCTTCAATAATATTAATTAATTTATGCTATTAAATAGCCAGCTCAACCTGAGTAAGTCTCACTCTGCAAGGGATGTATTTTGAATAATAAGATGGCCAACTATGGTGGTTGTGGTAATTTTATAAACAATTTTCATGCTTAAAATATATCTTGCAATATAATCTATGTTATGCTTCAAAGCTTTACATGAATCCTTTAATACTACAGTATTTGTGAAAATGAATAAAAACAAATTTATTGCAGTTATTGGAGAAGTTATGATTAATATTATTATACAAATTTTGTTAATTTCAAATTAATTATTTTTCAGGGATCATACATGCAAGTGGGTGATATTGTGTCCATGCTTGACGTAATGGGTGGGACATATTATGCTCAAATCAGAGGATTCCTTACAGATCAGTATTGTGAAAAGAGTGCTGTTGTAACCTGGCTCTTACCAACTAAAGCAAGTCCACCCCCAGAAAAAGGTTTTGATCCAGCTACCTATATTATAGGTAAATGTTGTAAAATAGAGCAATTAAAGCACATATATTTGAAGTTATTAATGTTTGCATATTAGTGGTTCAGCATGCATGGGTTTATTTGAATAACACTTGATCATATGGTTTGAGAAACATTGTCAGGAAACCAGAATGGTTCATCCAATTTTTTTTCTTAAGACCAAAAATATTAACAATTTGTGTCAGGAACAGATGGCTATATTGTCTATAAGATAAATGAAATAGTTGAAGATGTGTTTCTACCTTATCAGGGTGTTAGGATGTAAAACACAATAATATAAAAAGGTTAAAATTGTCAGTAACTTAAAGTGTAGGAAATGTCTTATCAAAGTTGACATAATTAGGTTACAATCCTTTTTTTTCTAAAGTCAAACCGTTTCAGGTCCAGAAGAGGATTTGCCCCGTAAGTTGGACTACATGGAGTTTGTAATGCATGCACCATCTGACTATTACAAAGCCAGCAATAGTCCATACCCATTAACAGAAAATGAATTAAATAACTATTCAGGATTTATATGGACAACATTAGAATCAAAAGAGAAAACTTAAGTTTAATATAAATAAATTAATAACTTATGTAAGTGAAAATAAATGCATAAAACGAATGTTTTACATTTATGTGTAAGATAAATTTTATTGTCCAGAACAGAACTTCAGTGCTGTGTTCCACAGGTGTCTTAGGTCTGCTCCTGTGGAACAGTGGTTATTACTGCTTACTTCGTGGCTCACTACTACTGAGGGGACCCGGAATGCTTTTACCCCCTCCATCCCTTGCCAGTGTGAACCTGGATTCACCAAAGATTAACAGAACTCAAAAATCACTGTTGATCGCTAAATTCGGATTGCAGACAGCTCAAATTGGCACTACCAGCAATAAACCCGCAAAATGACTCTAAGTTTCAACAGAATCAATCTTAAATTTTTACAAAGTTCACGTGATTGAGTATTGGCTAGCGGCTCTGCCACGCGAGCGCACTATTTAACTCGATTTGAGGGTTTTGCTTGACGAGGAACGCTAATTCAACGGTACTTAACGCAGTTATATTTGCACTAGTTTTTCTATTGCAAAATTTCATTTATTCACAGGTGGTTTGTTAGAGTTTTAATAGTCTAAGTATTTGGTATTGGCTGCCACGAGAGCCTTGAAATAACGAAGCAAAAACCTCGACTTGAGGGTTTTGCTTCGTCGCGGAATAGGGTCTCATGGTTATTTATGCCATTTATATTTATTCTGTTATTTCTTTTGTTGAGTTTTCATATCTTTACAGATGTCAAAGTTTCATTAGTTTAAGTATTTGAGCTGCGAAGCGCACCATTTACCTCGGTTTGTTTTACTACTTATATAAAGCTACCACGTTTCCTTTATTATGGATTAGCATGATTGGATTAGACTTATTTGCACTATGGAAGATTGTGACTACAAGTTAGCAAATTGTGATGACATGCGGAAAATTTCTATATTTTCTATTTACGAAAATTCATGGTTGCCGGTTATCGTAAAAAAATGGTTACAAGCAGAGGTTGCCATGCTTTCAATAAACGATTCCCGCTTCATTTAAGCGTGATGGCAACACTCAACAGAACGGCGACTGTTAAGCGTGACATTTACAGAATATAGTACAAATACATTCTATATTCTGCAATTTCTACTTGACGGTTGAGCTCTCAACTCAGATGATTGCGCCGTTTTTAATTTTATAAATAATAAAATATTAATCTTACAAATAAAAATGAGTCGCAAAGAAGCTCTTTCTTCTTTTATTCAACAAATACATGGGCGTCCCGTTGTCGTGAAATTAAACAGCGGTGTGGACTATAGAGGTAACATTTTACAGAAATGATTAAGGTTATGTTTACAATAAAAGTTTATTGTTATTATTTATTACTTAGGTTCGACAAAGAAATGGTTCATAATTTAAAAACTTTGGCTAATAGGTTTTAATATCGTATAAGTATGTGGTTAATACAGTACAAGGTAATTTTTTAATACGATTTCCGTGAGACCTACGTTTACATATTGCATAAAATAAATATATAAATGAAATTAAATCATTAATTGTAATAGATTAATGCATGGACGAATGAAGTGAATACAACTTGTTGTCAATATTAAACTTAAAATATTGGTTATTTTATTGCTTTTTAATTATTTATTAAGGCTCGTTTAATCTGTGAAAAAACATTATGCTCAAAAAATACACACATATCTACATTTATACAAAATGCATAAATACATTTTTCAAGTTTCTCTTAAAGAGGAAACAATTTGTCCAACCCGCTCCATCTCAGAGAGTGATATTGAGCATATTTCTGCCAATCTTCCACCCCAACTTTAAGTTGTTGTCAGCCCACTGTGTAACAGACCAGGGAGACCATCCAGGGTAATTCATCCATCTATTGTTATTGATGCAAGCTGTGCGACCTGCTCACTTCCACTCGAGTTTTTATATTTACAATAGGGTAGTGCATCAATAATTTTTGTTTCATTCATGTTTGTGTACTTCTTATCTTGTCTTTTAGTTTTAGTACACTATTCATTCCTAGTAAATTTTTTATATTTATCTTTTATTATTACAGGAGTTCTGGCTTGTCTGGATGGTTACATGAATATTGCTTTGGAACAAACAGAAGAATATGTGAATGGACAGCTCAAAAATAAATATGGTGATGCATTTATAAGGGGAAATAATGTGCTGTATATAAGCACATCTAAAAGAAGAATGTAATTAGCTTTAAGTATCATTAAACAAGTAACTTAAGTACACATAACTTTTGACCTTAAAAATCTTTCTTTATTACATTAATAACTGAAGTATAAATTTAACAAGATATTTCTTTATTGTTGGAAAATGAGCAGGATGTTTATGAAGTGGTTGAATTTATCAATTTTATAAATTTCTGGCTCCAGGATGTGTGTAATAAAACTTAACATCTTCACTTATCTGTAAATTAATTAAGATATATATGTATTTAAAAAAATATTATCAGTTAAAAAACAGCTTTAACATCAAGTTCACCTTGGCCTTTTGTTTATAATATATTAAAGGCTTAATTACTTGTACATACTCACATTCTGATCATTTTCACTTGGACCTTTACCATTACCCAGATCTTCAATTAATTTTTCACCTCGGTAACCATGTTTTCTAGTAAACTCTTCTTTTGTGTTTTTACCTCCATTAGGGTCATAATTTAAATCAACACGATAATTTAAAATTCTGGGATTAAATAATGGCGCCCAAAAACTTGAATATAACACACTATCACACAGAACGAACATTGCCAAAATAAAAATAAATTTTATCATTTTGCTTGACTTTATTCCTACAAGTCACTAGTAACAAATGATGAATAGAAGGAAATATTGGCAGTCCAGTGTACAGTAAATATAAACATGTAACTATAGTGTGCAAATAATGTAGTTTTGTATGATGAGTTCACTGAATTCAAGGTTGACTTGTTAAGATGAAGCTTATAAATAGTTATTAATTTTGAGTTATTTGACTAACTTAAGTAGTAAGGAGACTAATATGCATTTACTGGCATCTAGCAGCTTGGTTTTCCAAAATGCTACAGCCTTTATTCGTGAGCCTTAGATGTCTGTATCTGTTTCGTTATCATTTGTTTTCTAATATCCAAGATTATCAGTCTTCAGTGCCTGACACACACTGTCGACTTTTTGGGTCTAAGGCATGGTTTCCTCCCGACTATTTCCATGTAAGTTCTGACAAACACTGCTCTACAGGAGAGTACTTAGACAACTAATAGAAGGCTTATAAAACTATAGTTACCGAGTTACCGAAGCTATAGAAACTAGGGCTTGTTAACATGAAATAAAGGAAACATGGCCACAAGGGCTTTTTAAGGTGATGATGTTATTTACAAGGTAAATATAAATACACAGATAATGTGTCTAAGATATCCTCCAATGAACAACCTTGCACTTCACGTAAGTTTAAACAGCATTATACAAACAAGTAAGTAATAAAAACACGTAAGTAATAGAAACACGTAATATTTTATTGAATAAATGTTAAATGTACCTATTAATTAAATCTTTGTTTTAATATAGTACAATATTTTCTAAACTATATTTTATAGTCTTACAGAATATAGGTTAAACATTTTTAACACTAAAATTATTAAGAAGGAAAACTCATGGCGGAAATCATTAACTGTTAGAGATTTCTTCCCTTTAGGCTTGGTTGACTAACATACCTCCATCGCCTATGTATTTCCTTCAAGGGGAACTGAACCTATTTTAATAACACCTTAGAAACCAGTTATATTAGCTATCTACAACAATAGAGGCTACCATGTATATTATACAGATGACAAGATGTAGTAGATGTAAAATCGATTTAGTGAATTCCTTCTAATGGCGTGTAGGATTTATATTGATACAGCTCCGGTCCTCCATAGCCATATAATAACTTTCCCTTGCCGTTCTCATCATAGTACGGGTATCTGTATTTTGGCCTGAAAATATTAAAAAGAAAAAAAAATTAAGTAATCCCCGACTATATTCGTGCTGAATCCCCAGATAAAATTTAGCGCGCAGCTAACAAAAAAATGATAAATTGAAAGCCAGCTTTTTGGCAAAAAAGTAAGCGTAATTTGTTACGCTACTACTATGCCACACTCACAGTTACACGTCGAGAGTTTTTTAGTTCGAACCAGTAGTCCTGAAATTAGCGCGTTTTACTAAAAAAAGTCGTCTACACTATTGAATACAAAATTCATACAATTATATTGCAAACATAAGATACGTACCTTTCAAAATATTGGAAGTTAGGTGCTCGTGGTTGAGGTACAGTAGACTCTGTAGTGATAACCATTGATAGAACTAATACGAGCTGAAAAATTATACAATTTTATTTGAGATGCATATATTCATTCAGGATCTTTATAAAATTCATGAAAAACAGTTCAGTAAATTATATTTAAAAGCTAAAACATTCAAATTTATTTTCGCAATAGGTTCGCATCTTTTGCAACCAGAGATACGATTTCAAATCCTTTGAACTATGTGAATAGTCTCAACACAGTTAATTAGATCGTTTTAAGCGCCTGTTAACTAAATTAACATAATGATTACGTACGGCAACCTTGCTTAGGTTGCAGTTTATAAATATTTCAATATTAAGATATTTACTAATTGTGATAACACACTGTCAAACTTATAGACCCTGCGTATTAAATAGACCAGACATTACAATATAGACATAGTCGCCAAAGAAACAAAATACACTATTATTATGGAACAAAGCAAGAGCGTGTTAAAACTTCAAGCTCTGATCAAAATAACCTACTTTAAGTTAGAATCTTGTACAATTCAAAGCTTCAATAGCGGAGTGCTCATTCCTCGGATACAAGTCTGACTACAATTTATCAGACGTCGGAGCAAAGCCTAACTTTTACTGTAGTAAAATAAACTATTCACTAAACTTACCGTGATCAAATATAATTTCCAACACTTTTCCATTATTCACTACGATCTTTCTCGTTATTTTCTTTTACCGTATCTACGTGCGTCCCCCAACGTAGTAGTTACAAAACTGCTCGGGAGTAGAAAGTGTGTTGTGAATGTTAATGATCCCTCATAACCGTGTTACCTGTGCTTTTTGTCCTTGGAAATGATTAAGTAATGATATACAGTAATTAGGTATTCTGTTCAACTTCTTCAATACAACAGAATTAATATTAATTTGTATACACTACAAATAAGAATAATTTGAGAAGCACAAGTTTTTTCTCCAAATTTTAACAAAAAATATTATACTTAATTACTAGAAAACCTTCTCAAACGAGAGCAAACGTGTACGACTAGGATACATAGGAAAATGAATATGTTTTAGGCAGTGATAAGAATAGTTCGAAACTCCTTGTTAGGAGTTGATCATCTTGAGGGTAAAATGTAGATATAATACCTACTTACTTAATAAATTCTACAGGTTCATAATTTAATTTGCTGGTGCCTCTTATATCACAATCATAAAAAAAATTGGATTATTAGAAATCTAATATATGCATTGAAATCAAATACGATTTGTGTTTTTATTTACGCATACATAAATGCGCATTACCGCCTGGAACCTGTTGCTGTTATTGGTAAAAAAATTATATTTCATTTTTGTTCGAGTTATTCTATTACAGAGACAAAAAAATTTTTCTAACAATCCGGTTGGATATGGAAGTGAATCATGCTCTTTACAAGTGAAAGTGGCCGAGGTACCGTATTATGTCATACAATATTGAACAACACGGTTCTAGAATATTCTACCGCTGCCGAGTTAATGTAAACGGAGCCAATGTTCTTTTCATTTCCTCTTCATACTGATTTAACAAAATCTAATGCGAAGAGGATTTGAATATAACACTTGTAAATTTATCCGCATATAATAGTTTGACATAGTCCTTAAAAAATGAAAGCATTACATATCCACATCACCACGGCTGCGCCAACCAATGGAGTTTTTATGACCGCAATCAACGCTTGCTCTTACGGTGGAGAAACATTCGTTTATAAATACGAAAATCAACGGTGTGTGAGCGGCACAGCATAGTGATCAAGTCATAACCTCTTCCTGAGCACTATTTCTAAACATCAAACATTTGAAAAAATGCTTTCATAGCTCTTGAAACTAGATATTAGAACAACGTTCCAATTACGGCTCTCGTATTTTTAATCTGTTTAGTTCAGTAAACCGCAATGGTACAAAATATTTACCACTTAAATTCGTGTAGTAGGCTGGTAAAATGAACATTTAGAATTTAGGTAATTTAGGTTAGATTAGGTTCATACATAAAAAATGTATTGTAATTTTGCATACGGGAATCGTAGTTCGCGGGAAGTCTCGTTTCGAAAGACACATTTTCGAAGAGCCAGTGGAGTGAGCGAATTATAATAAGACAAATATTTGAATGTAAATTTTATTCATGAAATTACAAATGACTAGAGTATCATCTACAACTACTTACATGCTAATAATAAATTCTTTTAAATAACTAATATAATATAAGCTAGGCTTATTTTTAAGTGAACCTAATCCACGATCCGCGGTAGACACCTCAAAAAAGCTATTTAACGAGTGTAGTGTCAACTCTGCTAAAATAACAAACAATGGGTAAGATCTGTCAACCCACCGATGTAGAACAAAACGTAGCGCTATCCTGTATAGTACAGTAAATGTTTTGAATTTGACAACCGAAAGTCGGAGCCCGCGCTTTATTTTGACCCTTAGAACTTAGTGCTTTGCTCTGAGATTTTGGATTATGTCTTAAATTCTATTTAAGGATCACATAATAGTAGATATTAAAACGCATTTAAACGTCACGATAAACTAAATAACGATGTAATTAATAATTAATTAAATCTTTAAGATTTTATATTCGAACTTTGTCTCTGTTGCTAGATTGAAAATATTTGCGTCCGTATTCTAAAACGTATTTAACACTTTTTTAAGAATAAACTATACATAAAGACATAAGACGAATGTTGTTCATTATCTCCTCTAGCAACACTTATTTAAACAATTAATTATAATATCACAATTGCTTCTCTACATGATTATACTATAAGCCGTTTCAACAATGCAAAAAATATAGGAATTATTAACAAAAGCATAGCAGTATAAGAGCCTATTTGACGTTTCTTCATTATGGGAAGAAACCGCTATAACATCTCTTAAATTGAAGAATAAACAAAAATAAAAATGGAATGTTCTAGAAAAATCTAGTATTCCGAAACTTGAAGCCGACTACAACATCTTACAAGTATTTTTTTTTATTATATAACAATTTAGAATCACAAAAAAATAACGTTATATAATAATATTGCAATTTAGTCAATCAAATAAGACATAGACCTATCTCCAGATACACTTCGAAATATTTAACGAAATTCCTAAACACAACTTCCGATTATTTTTTCTTCGACTTCGCTAAATCAGCGTCGGCTTCAACAACCTGATTGACAGGAAGCCTGTCAACTGTCTGTCAATTCGCCTGACTGATGCCCATTAACTGAGCTCTATGCTCAACAAAATCGCATACCCTTTGTACAACAGTTCGTTTTCTTACCAACATGGCGGCGGCTTGTTCGAATTTGTGCTGGTTCCTGCGAATGTATGCGTTCGTGTCTGTTATCATGTTTTTCAGTTTTTCCGGGTTGATTTCGTCCATCGCGCATTCCTCGTGAAGCGGTGGATTAAAACGGTAGTATGAACCCGGTGGTAGGAGATCGTTTAGGGCTAGGTGTACACCTGGGTAGGAATAAATTACGTAAATTGAGCGAAGTATTTTCCAAACAAGTCATGTTAATTAACAGGTATGTCATAACTTATCTAAGAATTCCCCTGCTTTATAAAAATAACGTGCCTTCAAAGATGTAACCTCCCCTCGTAAGCATTATACATTACACTTATTTAACGAATATTGACCTGAGTCAAGTTCAGTGGCGGTTATTGGAGAGATGTTCATCAAGACAACTACTGCAGCCCATGAAGAGCCATTGTTAGTAAATGCGTTATCGATCTTTGTTAACATCGCATAAGAATTTACTTTAATGCGAAAGATTTTTGTGCCTACCTTCAGTATCCGTCGCCGAGTCAAGAATTTTATTGAATTTGTTCTTCCAACTGGTTCCAGACGTGTCCTTCGCTAAGCCCTTACTAAGGAGTTGATAATCCAAATGTTTGTTTAACGCCTGGCCTGTCCCCACGGATATTACTGTACCATTTTTCATGGCATTTGGACCGAATAACAGTTTGGCTTCATGTAGGCCCACTGCTGTCGGATTGTTCACCATGATACCTCCATCCTGTGAACGATTGCATCATTTAATTTTTTTTATACACACAATGTTATAATTGAGCAATGTTGGACAAGTGGCTTCAGCGTGCTCCTCTTATATCTTAGGTCGTAAGTTCGATTGTGCTGAGTTCGAGTTCGGCTGTGCACTAATGGACTTTCTTTCTATGTGCGCATTTATCCTTCGCTAACGGTGAAGAAAAACATCGTGAGGAAACCGGCTTGCCTTAGACCCAACAAGTTGACGGCGTGCATCAGGCACCAGTGCAGAAGGCTGATCACCTACTTGCCTATTGGATTAACAGATCATGAAATGAAACAGATACAGAATCTGAGGCCCAGACCTAAAAAGGTTGTAGCGCCATTGTTTTATTTTATAATTTAGATACTCTAATAAATATATATATATATATATATACATACTATAGTTATTATCTATAGTTTGATTATAAAAAATAATGCTAAAACGTTCTTTATATGTACATTTGCAACTGAACGAACATTTTGACACATGGAAGTCAAAGTTCGCGCCAAATTATGAGGTTGACGCTGTCAAACTATTCCGTAGTTTGACAGCGTCCGCAAGATGGCGAGATCTGAAGTAGAAAATGGACCTTATAGCAAGGCACAGATAGAAGAATTTTTACGGAGAGAGATACTTATATCCATTAGAAATTTATCAAAACAGGGTAAATTATTATACTGAATTATTAAATATTACCTGATGCAATAATCCATCTAAGTTGAATTCAGTGAAATAAGTAGGTGCGGCGGCAGAAGCTCTCACAGCCTGCCAGAGTTCAGCCCGACTCGTTCCTGGGAATACGGATCGTACGCGGAATCCGCACTCGTACGTACGGAATAGGAACGGGGCGAGACGGGAACCGGAGTTCACTACGCACGATACCACTGACATCTAGGAACGTTTTGCAACGTTATTAATTAAATCAGACTACGCAATTTTACTTATTTAAATTTTGTACGTTAAATTTAAGATAATTAAACAGAAAGATGTTTATGATGGTAAAATATGATTTATTTTATTAGGAATTGTCGTTAGATATGAAATTTAAATGAATCCATAGTGAAACCCCTATAAACTATAATAAGTGATAAGTGACTGTTTTAGTATTATTATTATGTGGTAATGTGTTTGCGTATTGTTCCCACGAGAATGTAAGTACGTGTTCCTATTTCACCATGGCTACTGCTGATGTCATTTGGAACATGGTGTGATGGTTGCAGCTCCTTACAAACGTTGTGTAAAACAAAAACTTGGCAATTAAAAAGAGTGGCGGAGAGTTTATTGCTAGTTCTCTTCCGTTCTACGCCCTTGATTTGAAAACTGGCAGTATATGTAATATTAGAAGCATTTAATATATATTATTCTTTGACGTTCATAGCTGTACACGGTGTTACCTATATGAATAAAGGTTTTAATTTTTTTTTTATTTAGGAGGAAGGATCCTGCAACCGAAAGGGAGGATCCTCGACCAGTCTAACCACGACTGGGCGACCCGAAGGCCCCAGTGGGTAAGGTCTATATATCCTTAGCGCAATAACCTCGTTTTCGCGTTTCAGGGTATGACGTCATAGTCGTGATTTGTAAGCGCAGATTGTAGGTGTCGCTACATTACATTCATACATTTTGTTTTTAATGAATTTCGAGAATGAGAAAAATTATAATCGTTCTCAAGACTCTAATATAAAAAGATGCTATGCACATATTGTAATGTATAGTAAGAACAATAAACATTCATTTATTCGGTAATTTAATTAAGAACCGGGTGATTTAACTACTATAAACTAAAACTATATATAGTAAATTGTAAAATGTACATTCAGAATCGAATGAGATAGATATGAATACAGTTATTTTGAGTTTGAGTAGACAGCTGCAGGTATAGGTATTTGATTAAATAATTTTAATTAAAAAATGTTTTTCAATGGCCGACAAATAAGGTGTGTAAAAAAGGTTTTAGCAAATATTGACTCACTTTAGGCATATTGTAACGGTTGCATTGTGTAAGAGTGATGCCTTTCAAATTATCCTGTAGCATTTTCTCCCACGCCTCTGTGTCGTAGTACGAGTGTGTCCATACTAACCTTGACGTACCTATCAATTATACGTTAACAAATATTAAACCGACTTCAAATTTCTGTCAAAATTATTTCCTTTTCATACATGGCCCATCCTGAACTTCAAAGACACACCTCTTATAAATGGCTAAACATATTTTGATGAATGGACTGTTCCCAAGTTGGAACAATTGATTCAAATCCAAGAGAAAGACAAATTTGTAACACAGATTAACGAATCAAATATTATCAATTATTAAGTCACATTTTCTTGAAACTAAAAGCACTAAATATAGCAGTTTTTACAGTAAGTTTATTCAAATAAGCCAAAAAAAATTTCAACTAATATCAGATTAATCGCAATTAATTAAAAGATGTCTTACCGCCAATGAGCGATGTGTTTCCAAACATTTGTTTAGACAGAGTAACATACATTTGATTGGCAGTCTCCAAGGTGCCTGCTCCACTTGCTATAACAAATTTAATTGTATATTAATAATGAATCATTTACGCTACAATTGTAAATGGATCTTGGCCTCAAATCCTCAACTTCCGTCCATGGTTTTTGGGCTTTAGACATGTCGTTTTTCTCACGATGTTTGCTATTACCGTTCTAATAACGCTCATAGAAGTAGTGATAATATGATTCTTGCATTTAGCACTCGCAAACGTCGTGGAGCAAATTGTCGTGAGGAAGAAGCACTAAACCATTGGGGCTTTAGGGGGATAGGATAGTTGGTCACGACTGTCGAAAACTGAGTTTGACTCAAACTCCCGGTTTCTTAAATCTTCTGATTTTAGCAGTTTTAAAAGTTATCTGGCATACGCGTCTAATTTTAAACCCGATAAAAATATAATATATTTTTAGTAACGTATTTATCTGGAGCTCTTCACGTGCGACCTATAAAACTTATATATAACATTTTGAAGATTATAAAACGATTTAATTTCTTTTTCAATGTACCGGAATGTACGTGGCTAAATGGACTACCCGGTTATAAGATAGCTTACCGTTAAGTGATATAATGTACAAGTTGAAGAATTATTTTTATATGCAGTGCTGTGCTCCTAACAAGTTTGCTATGGTCTTTTATTAACATATCTTTTACACATTTAAAGAATACACTTGTTTACCGGATTGAAGCTATATTATTATAAAGTTATAATTATTTTATATAATTTTAAAATTTTCCCGACGTTTCATTATGTAAAATAATTATAATTTTATAATAATACATAGCTTCAATCCTGTAAAAAAGCGTTTTCTTTAAAAGATTGCTATTGTTACATTAGTACAAACCACAATGGTTTTCAAATGATAGACATTTACAATATTTATCAATTATTTAATAAACCATGTCAGCTCTCGTATTTATTAAAGTTCATCAAATACACGAAATCTACATGTACAATCAAATGCAATATTTAAAAAAACATATATATTTTTCTAACACTTGATACGAAGTATTCATATCGGTAGAGAAGTGCATAATCTCTAGATTAGGCTATCTTGCCAAATGAATAGCCCCAAATATAACACATATAAGTACAAATTGGCGAGTACGCTCGAACTTTCACGTTTGATAAGTATTGAAACTAGAACACAGAATCTAATCTACTGTTTTTGTTATCGTATTTTTTACAATAATGAGACTTTCGTTACTAATTAACAATGTACTACACGAAATAAAGAATTTGCGATTATTTTATATTAGCCTAACTTATTTCAAGAGAATTAAGTTCGAGAGAATTACTTATATTGGGACCGAACGCTCGGTCCAGAAACCCTTTATAAAATATTTGTGTTACTAAGTCATTGAGTGAGTGAAATTAATAAAGGCTGACCTCTAGAGTATAGGAACGATCTGTATTTAATGTCAAGCCCTAAAAAGGTTGCGTGCAATCAAAAATCTGTCACTTAATATGAATCGATAAAACTCCGGCAACACACTCGCGAGCCCTCTGGCATTGAGAGTGTCCATGGGCGGCGGTATCACTTAACATAAGGTGAGCCTCCGCCTTTTCTATAAAAATAAAAACTTTTTGGTCCGGACCTCGTATTATTCTATGTCGTTTTTTATTACTTGACAGTGTCTATAATATGACAATTATATTTAAAACGTACCTATAACTGCGGTTATAATAGCTCCAGTGCTGACTCCAACAATATAGTCAAACAGTTCGTGCACTTTTTTGCCAGTCAATATTTCGAGATGCCGCAATATCTCAATCGCGATAATTCCCCGAATACCACCGCCATCTATTGACAATACATTGGGACCACGGCTCTTTGTTGGACCTGTGTAGCCCAGCAGAGCTAATGCCTGGAAATTAAATTCATGTATATAATTTTATTTATAATATTACTTCTTATTTTTTTTAGGATCGCTTAAATATAATTGAAGTGAAACTTCTTTATTCACAGTCACATATTTCGGTTACGCGTCACATTTATCCGTTACGCGCCATCTTTCTTCTTGTCCCTACCGCGGTTGATTCGAAGAGTAATTTCTTTAGCGGAGTAGGGATAGCATGTCGTTTAACAATGATCATAATAATTCTATTACTTTTAATGAAATTCTGTAATAATCTTAGTGATAATAAGGTAAAACGAAATAATTGTATTATTTATCTAATTGAACTTTATTTAACCAATTTCTGTAAAGTTGCATACAGTAGATAATTTTTCGAAAAATAAGGTCATAAAGAACTTTCACTTCGTACGTGTGTACACTAGTACACACACACATTTTTTCTGTTATTTTTACCAAATTCATTTTTACAAAATACTAGTTTAAGTGTTTAAATTATAATAAAAAACTAACCTCGTTAACAATTCCTTTAACGTCATCACCAACAGACACGTCACTACACTTGAGCTTGTGTTGTACTCTTAATAATGCCCTTACCGCGCCTTCCTTGAAACCAATATTTTTATAATTTAGTTACAACAATAGTATGAAAATATAGACAATATCCTACATATAAAATCTACACATATAAAGATTTTACGTTTATATACAAATTAATTAAAATCTCATACGCTCGAAGTTTCGAACCCCAGCTGTGCACCAATGGACTGTCTATGCCAGATGAAGGAAAGTATCGTAAGGAATGCCTTAGACCTAAAAACTCGACGGCTTGTCAGGCACTTAAGGCTTACACCTACGTGCCTATTAGAAAAGCTACATGATCACGAAATCCTGAAATCCGAGACCCTGACCTAACAGGTTGTAGTCAATTATAACTATTACCTTAATAGCGTAATCTCTAGCTTCAGGGTACTGTTGTAAATGCTCAATAAAATGTTCAGTCCGTTTAAGAAGGCATTCTGACGTTTCAGCTGTCACTAAGGCGGATATTACGTACGCTGTTCGCGAGTGGATTGATGTCTGGAAAAAAATCATATGAAATTATTATAATTTTTTACAAGTTGTAAATTTTTTAAGAATACTAATAAAATCGTTTATATTTCGCCTACAGGGGTCCAGCAAAATTCTATTAGCGATAAACTCAATGCTGTCTATATACTAAAAACGACATTTATTTATTTATACTTCGTTACCATAATATATATATAATTATACAAATAAAAAAACAAAAAGTAAGTAAACCATAAGTTATTAGGCAACAGGCGGCCTTATCGCTAACAAGCGATTTCTTCCAGGCAACCCGACATTAAGGTTTTTCAGCAGAAAACGTAAATATGTATTAATATTATTGATGAATATGATATGGATATGTTTTATTAATTATTCAATTTAGGAAAACTAAAATTTGTCACGTAGTGAGACAGCGCTGCCGATGATTTTAAAAATTTGCGAGAAGCGTAGACTGGCGCCTTGTTTATTTGAGCGCGTGAATAACAATCCTAGCTTTAAAACGCCTCAAGGTCGACTTCTTTACTAGCACTGTTATTTATACAATCTAAACAAGAGCTAAATAGGTTTGTAGGTTGTTCAATACTCATCTTAAATTCGATCTACTTAAGCCTAGAACCGGTAATGAAAGCGCCTGATTTCTGCGCTATAAAATTTTTGCAAATATGTTTAGCACCATAGCATTGAAATTTCAGTTATCTGTATGAACTGTAATACAAAACGAATACGCGAAAAAAACTTGAATCCATTCTAAGAAATTGTATATCCAAGAATTTCAAGGATTTATTTGGAATGGTTGTTTTTTATTTCAAAGTACCTATACAAAAATATATTAATGTATCGATAGTTACATAAAGAGGTCGTTCTTTACTTCCTTAAACGACTTGAATATTGTAATGAAACCGCCGCCAATAGTCAATAACAGCCAGTTGCAAGTGGGGTAATTTCTGGATTTACAGAACCGATTTCGAAAATTCTTTTACCAATAAAAAGCAACGTAAATTGTGGCTAGTAAATAGTATAAACCCCTAAAATAAATATTTTTTCGACGAGGAAAAAAAGCGTTAGAACAAAAAAGTGTTTTTATGAACGAATTCCTACAGAAAAGTTGTAGAGCTTAATAACCCCAACAAAAGGAGTCTACCCAGCATATGGCTAACTTTTAAAATATATACAAATAAGTTTTCCGCCGCGTCTGTTTGCGATAAATTCAATAGCTACTATTTATTGCGGTTTTCATAAATATCTAAAATTCATGAGGACGGTTGAGGTATAAATTTTTCAAAGTTGAAGGGTCACGGTGGTCCAGGCGAAGTCGGGCTGGTGTCCAGTGACTAGTTATGTCCAACGATCTCGAATGGATCATCAAAGTCCATAATCCATAAGTCAGTAATGCGACGGCCATAACTTTGCGAGATGTTAATTTTAAAAACTAAAATTTATTTATTAATTAAGAAATATCGATTTCTATGCGATAAATGTCGCTGGTAACCGCTATTATATATTGGCACGTTGAGAGATGAGTTCATAGTTATTTATACACTCAGCTATCACATCGTTCACATAACACAAACAATGCATATCAGGCGATAGCTCTGTTTTTACATATAAATGTGACATTAAGTATTGATAATAAATTATGTCAGCATGATAATAGTTATAAAGTACACCATCTTAATAGTACTTGAGAAAAAAATTAATAAGATGTTTGTCTACTACACATATTATGAAAGCCAGACTGCAATTTTTACTGACATAAAAATGCTAATGCTAAATGTAACATTGTATTGTTCTTATTAGAAATTAAATATGGACTTGGTCAGAAGACAAAGTTCTAACTTAGATTGGTGACATTTTAGTCTAAAAATGTTAGTACATACAATACTAAATAAAACTATATATATATAAGAACATGATATATCACTTTAATAACATGTTTTTATTATCTGCTCTACTGGCATTATTTATATATAATCCATCATTACACTAGATAAGGTTTTGAAATATAGAACAAATATTAAAGATGGAAAACATCTGATATCTATTTATAATAATAATTGTTTTTTTTTAATAAACTTGCATGATTAATGCAGTTTTACAATAGTTTAATTGTAGTAGTTGATCAATAACTTCGTTTTGTAGGACTTTGGTAGTCTCTAATAACAAGCAAGAATTTATTGAATTGCAAATGTCAATTTCCCTTTCTTTAATTATAACAAAGATTGATTGTGTAAATTACCACAAAAGTCATAATATTCTTATACAATGTTTAAACTATTGATTAAATGATAATTTGCATGGCCTTTCTTAGTACAAGGCCAAGATTTTCAATTACTTTCAAATTCTTACATTTTGTAAATAAGTAATTATAATCTTTAGCAAATACACTTTTTAGTTTTTCAAAGCATACTGGATTTCATGAAATTCAATACTGCGATCTCTTTTTTTTATTATTTCACTTTACTCTTCTTCCAAACACTTATGTAGTTAATAAAGTGGTAAAAAATAAACATATATATAAAAATAAACTTATTATAACTTATATTTTTTTAGTTGTATAAAAACTTACCTTTGTTACAATTGGTTTGTTTGATTTCCAACTGGGCTCTGACATTTTTCCTAATTGCAAATCCTTTTTTAATTTTATCCCTTCCCATATTCCTTCAAAAGTTATTTCCTTAGCTTCGGAACCTACAGTAAGGGTGTCTTTTTCTTCAAGATTATCTGATTTTTCCTTAGTTCCAATTTTACTTTCCTCTATAGATGTTGCTTTAACAGTATGTTTTATGAACTTTGTTTTATTTGCTTTAGCTTCAACTTGTGAAAATCGTTGAGTGACACCATTTTCAAACTTTTTTATAAGATCTGTAAGGGGTTTTCAATGATTTTAATAAGACTGAACCTTAGGTTAAGATTGAAAAATAAGCTAATACCTATAATTATTTTATTGTTAAAAACTTATTTGTTTGTTAACTGGAACCCTTTTTATTTACACTTACTTTCCCATTGTTCTGGTGTCGCAGGCTTTATTCTTTGGACTAATTTTTCTACTTCAGAATTCAAGTTTGTTATTGATAGATAATGTCTTATGGCTCGCCACTGGCCCCCCAACGACGACATGATTGAAAAACTTTGAGTCACTAATTGTTAATATTTAAATAAAACCAATATTTCCGACTATAACAAAGATTTATTGAAGAACAGTGCAAATCACGTACGCGTATTTTTTTTAAAGTTCTCTGACCACAAGTTAACACTGATCACTCACGACTTAATAACGTTAAGATACACTAGTGTTTATGTAAAACCTTGGCAAATAAATTAAAATAGCCAATATTATTAGATCGATGACAGAACAAGTACCCGTTGACGTAAAATCGCGCGATCAGTGCTGCCAATATTAGCGAATCAAAACAAACACTGAAAAATGTCACTTCCGGTTTCTAATTACGTTCAACGAGTTCCAAATAAAATTAAAAACACTGGATTAGAATTTTTTAATACACGCACAGTTGGAGTATATTATTACAATGTTTATCATTCAAGAACTGGTTTTCCACTGAGGCGGCGCATAACTTATCGCGGGTTTTATAGAATAATAACAAAAACATGTTTGTGCCATTAGAAGTAATGCGTAACACGCCAAAAAGCCACACCTCTGATTTGGCTCAATGAAAACGTCGCGATAGGAATATAGACAACAAACAAACATCGTATGATTTTCTTGCTAGAATTCCAAAATATAATGTCTAGTTAGTACACAAACACAAACAATGACTACGACTTGGCAAATCTAGGTATTACGATTTAATTTTATTAAATTTGCATAATAACAAACATGTCACCTATAAAATATTTATTATAAATTATTTGCTGATAATATCTTTAGTATAAATACGATAACATATTTTTATAGAGATAATTCAGGATTTCATATAAAATATTAATGGTAAAAATAATTTTCTTTAAATTCTATAATTACGTACATACTCCGTATTTATAAAATTTTATCTATCTCAAACACGACGCGCATCTTACAATATGTGTTGTACTACGTTTTGAGAAAATATAAATTAATTCTATAATAAGATTATATTTGATACGTCGCACTTTAATTATTCAAACTAGAAAAGGCATCGCATTAAAGGTGATAAATAACGTATTATCACATTAACGTACGATTTACAATAATACGAAAACAATATTTATTTGTCCGCTGTAATTAATGTTTATTTGCGGGGCCTAGACATTTGTAATGTTATGACTATTAGTGTAAAATGCAAGCATTGCTCGCTTCTACTAGACAACGTAGAAATTCTTATGTTTTATTCTTATGTTGTGAACTGAATTACTAGACTAGAAGATACAGTCGTAGAAGTCTTCCTTAATCGATATGAAACCTTAACCTTTGCAAAGAACTTCAAAAAGTTAGGTATAATGTTTGTCTACTACGTTTTTTAATTTTAAGAACTTGAAACTTTACAGCGATTGTTTCTTATTAATATAATACTTTTAATTTACCTATGGTTGGGAGATTTATAACAAGGGCAACTAGTATAATGTAGCATTATCAATTTAACACATGCGTAGCGAAATCAGCTTGATAAAGCAGACAAGGTAAATTGCAAATATCAAGGACAAATTTTAACTACGACGCATTTTATGAAATTATTTTTAGTACTACATACAATATAACTCCTAACACATAAATCAGTTATCCTGTGTCTATGATTTCTCCTAATTATATTTAAATCCCTTGTTCCTTTTTCAAAAAAATTATCATTTTCACTCGTTACTTCATTCAGTCAATATTTTTAGTAGTTATTTTAATATTGACATTAAAAATCATGCTATTTGGCCTGTCCACACTGTGTTAAATTATGTGGTGTCGTGACGTGAGGGATGCTTAAATGAAAACCATTGTGTATTATAAAACAGCAGCATATATTTACTTAAACTTAACATTTTGTAACAGCGTTTATTGTACAGATTATATGTCTGATAGGCCGTTTACTAGACTACCAAGTTCTATTTATTATAATAAAGTAGCTACTACTACTAATCGGTACTAACAATTTATAAAAAAGTATTAATAGCAAGATGTTTTTTTTTTAAATGCTCCATCAATATCGGCATGAAAACGGATCGAAGTGATTTCAAAGCTATCGATCGTGTCTCAAATCTTTAGTACCGAACAGCTTATTTAGTAGAATAAATAGTTACAAACTACCTATTAAAAACCTAATTCATTTTCCACAAAATAACAACTATTTATTACTATTGATTTAGAGAAAACCATATTTCTATAGTATGGGGAACTAAATAAATATAGGCAAGATACAGATTCCATAAAAACTTATTTCGTTTTATTTATTAGAATAACACATTGGCACATTGTTTATTGTTAAATGAGTATTATGCTATTTATGGTAAGGTGAATTTAATTATAAGGCAATCATAAATAAAGAGTTTTTAGACTCATTAACATTAACTCATTCATATTCCTTAAGTATGCTGATAGCAATACAAAGTTCTGTAGAATTCATCTGGTTGTAATAAAATTTGTCTATGAATTTTGCTTGCTTCTAAAATTTCATATCCTAAAATATGATTAATAAGTTTATTTTTTCCATTACATACCTAAGCCACGTTCATACATTAATCAGTCTTTCGTCAATTGATACAATGTGCGCTTGCTTTAGTGCGAATAATCACTACAAGTGATAGGCAATTTAGGCTTATTTTATAATTAATATGCAAATTATCTATAGTATTCATATTAATAACACAATAAAAAAAAGAAAATTGTAGAAAAGATTGTCGTTGATAATTCATAGACAGGAATAGATCACCGTCACATTCCGCTGTCAAAGCGTCTTTCAATTTTATTAACATCCTGATACTACTGAGCAGAGGCATGTCAATGTAAATAAATTCTCTATGACCAAACCTAGACATATTAGAATGAAAAAAAATGTTAACATCGCGAAATATATTTGCGACCTAAAATTAAAAAAAAATGCAGCTAATCTAATCAACAATCTATTTAGTTAAATAGTACTAGTAACTTCATTACATCATTAAATGTAAATAATAATAGACGATACGATCTTAAGTTATACGTAAAAATATAACAAATAATTTACTACACAACATCCGTTAGATAATCATTAACTCGCAAATATTTCTCGTATATCAAAACAAATAAATTTATTATGTATTGCTATATAACCTTTAAAACTGTTAAAACGTAAAATTACTGTGATAAGCCAAAACTCCGCAATATGTGATTTTAGCGAAACAACTGCTATTTTGTTGCAGTTAAGTCTGCACAATATTCTGATAACGTTTTCAAGCCATGCCTGCCAACTACACGTGTGTTAAGGCCTGACACCGCGGGATTTATGTGAGCATTGTGTAATTCTGCTATTTGGGTTGAGCACGCTGCAGCAGGGTCGCCTGACCCTTGTAAGTTGCCTAACCTGTATTAAAAATATATTTAAAATTCAGATAAACTAAATAAACAACAACATTATAGCATAAACATTACATATATATTGTTTTGGCTTGTCTTAAGATTAGCTCCATACAAAATTCCATTATAATATCTTCAGCTAGTTTAAAAAATAAACCAAAGGCGCTACATCCTTTATAGGTCTAGGCCTCAGATTTCTGCATCTGTTACATGATCATTTGTTAATCCAATAAGCAAGTAGGTGGCTTCCTTCTGTGCCTGATGCACGCCGTCAACTTGTTGGGTCTAAGGCAATCCGGTTTCGTCACGATGTTTTCCTTCACCGTTCGAGCGAATGTAAATGTCGGGGATCGAACCTACGACCTCAGGGATGAGAGTCGCACGCTGAAGCCACTAGGCAAACACTGCTGTTCAGCTAGTTTAGTTGCGTTTAAAATACCACTTTAATAGACTTTCGCGTTTATGATAATATAGCAAAAAAATTATAAATCATAATAAAAATTTGAGTAAAACACTCACCAGAATTCATTCCCAGGATGAGCATTCCCATCCCAAGGGTAAGTCATAACCAGCAGTTTGCCCTCGTGTTCGCCTTTCAACTTGGCAGATGGCTCGCGCTTTTCTAATTGTACATTTATGCCGCCTGCAAAAATAATTTTTAAAAAGTAATTAATGTACACTCTTGAACATCAGTAACAAAATTAATGTATCTAAATGATTTTTCTGCCAGTTCTTCAAATCAAGGATGGGAAAGAACTGGCGAAGTCTCCGTTACTCTTTTGAATCGCCAATTCCGAGTTAATCCGTCGATTGATCACAAATGTACAGGGTGTTAATTTTCTACATTTGACCTAAGCCTATTTTTTTCTAGTATAATATCTGCTTCTTGAGAAACAATAAAAAATACATTAAAAAATGCATATACCAAATATGCTTACTTTTGCTCACAAGGGCCATTTATCGTTAAGATTTTTTGATGCCTGTACCATCAGTGAATTAATTTATTTGCTAAATTAAAATGAATAATCAAATCTAAGTAAAATGCTTTAGCTATATATACACATATCAGTGAAGCCACAGTTCCTACACAGTGCCGGCATAGTGCAACATATTCTCTATGAACGCATCCCCACTTATCAGACGGATTCGTTAACAACGATATTTTTGTCGGATCACTGACGGCGCCTTATTGAAAACAAAATGGAGGACGAGCGATCGATAGAATTGGTTCGTGAAAATCGAGTTTTCACTAAAGCTCCGTAAACTGAGTACTGGCATGTGTGA
This sequence comes from Pieris brassicae, assembly GCF_905147105.1. Lineage (NCBI taxonomy): Eukaryota > Metazoa > Arthropoda > Insecta > Lepidoptera > Pieridae > Pieris > Pieris brassicae. The sequence goes on from NC_059670.1 coordinate 6,236,674, forward strand.
ATTGAATGACTGACGCAACACTGTATCACTGATACTGAACTGAGCGGACGCGTTGACGGAACTGTGGCTTCACTGAAATATGTGAATGATGAACTGATACTCTGACTGATGACTGATAAAGCATGTTAAAAAAACAAAGTTATGTTGAAACAATATTAAAGTCATGGTTGTGCTTTAATTGGTAAAGTTATGCAATTTTTTTTAATTGAAAGATTTTTTCTAACTTACCGCTTGGATGCCGCTTGCATTCAAAGAATATGCGTTTCTCTGTTGGTGAGTCGCCCGGGGACGACTTGTTACTGAATAGATCTAGAAATATATTAGTGTACTTTTAGTTAGAAAAAAACCAACTCGATCTCTTCTAATGACTTTTGGGGGGAAAGGGGAAAAATAAATTATTAATTTTAAGTAGAGTCATCGGTCGTAATAGGGGCAAAAATCCAACTAAAAATTTTAACCAATGATAACAATGTTTTGAAACAAAACATTTTACTTTGATTTAATTCTTATACATATTAAATAGTTACTTTGATTTTTATTGACCTTACCTAATATCGGTTTACTAGGTTTAATGTATGAAAAATTCACATCTGAAACGTGATTCAGTAAATCCTTCTTCAAAAATGCACGTATTCGCTCCAAAAATGTCAAAATATAAACGTCATTCTGGTGCGGGCTCATCTTCCAAACGCCTAGACCTGCGATGACATAAAATCCGTGTTAATATATATATTTTATACAAAAAATAATAGGTAATCATAGATGTTAATTAGCGAATCGATATCTATGGATAATAGAATAGAAGAAGAAAGCACTTTATAAACGGATTTAAGCTATGTATTATTAGTAAAAACTTAAAATTTAAAATTATGTAAATAATTGTATGTTTTTAATAATAATACATAGCTTCAATCCGTTAAAAAAGTGTTTTATTAATGTGTAAAATCTATGTTAACAAAAGACAATACTAGAATAGAAGAATTTGAAAGCTCTTCCATCTGCCAAAATCCTATGATCATGTGACAGGTTGACTTAGGGTGAGATTCAGAAACGAGGCTTAACAACTTAGTCATTATATTTTTGACGTTCAGGAGTCAGATTTAGCAGTATATCTCGTTTCGTAGTTGGACAAGATATTTCTTTAAATAAAAACCATAAAAATGAACTTACCACATCCAATAACATTTAAAAATGCCATACGATCCGCGTCTCGACCTCTCCCTTCGGCCTCCAACAAGGAGCTCTCGGCTAACACACTGACCCGCTTGTAGTATACCTCATTGTCAAAAATACCCCGAGATGTCTTAACATATCGTTCAAGATATTTTTTATCTTCGGGTTTATCTGTAATATTGACGTAGGAGGTCAGCTCCTGGTAGGTGTAGCTGTGAACCTGAAATAAAAGTTCATATTAATCGATTAAAAAGGTGTCAAAATGGCAGTTTTTGCCACGAAACAACCACGATGTGTCCCTGTCCAGTAAAGTATTTCCAAAACAAATTTGACTTAGGGTCCTTTAAGAAAGGAACATACCAATTCTAAAAAAGCTGGCAACGCACTTGCGAGTCTTTTGGCAATTATTTTATTTACAATATTCATTTAACATCAGATGAGCCTTCTGCCCTTGTTGGACATACATATTTAAAAAAATGCCTTTCATAAATACCAAAACATCATTTGACAAACTGTGTTTACACAAGATAAGTATTTTAGTTACTTTTGTTATTAGTGCAAGGTTATCAATTCAAGCTCAGGTTATCTTAATTAGCACTGTATTATTTAAATATTGCAACAGAATCATTATTGTATAAGTAAAAGATTAAAGTAACATTATATTTATTACCAGATCCATAAGCCAAATATTGAATGACTTATAAAATTTTCTTTTGTTAACATAGCTTTTACACATTAAGAAAAACACTTTTTGAAAGGATTGAAGCTATGTATTATTATTAAAAACTTACAATTATTAAAATATTTTTAAATGTTTTTAAATAAAATTATTTAAATAATTGAAATTGTTTAATAATAAAACATAGCTTCAATCCGTGCAAAAAGTGTTTTTCTTATAAAATTTTCTCTTACCTGATAAAACTCCGACCAAATCTGCCTCCACATATGTTTAGCTGACTGGTTGTTTTTCACATATGTTGTTTTAAGTACGTTGAGACAAGTCGTCGGTGTGACCTCTTCACCATATCCATTTTCTGATGTATTCTGTTGTTCAGTTATTAATATATCTTCATACTCCATTCTTTCTGGTCGATCGAATCGAGGTCCTATGAGACCTGTAATGTATGGTAAGGTAATTAATAACGTTAAAATACACATCACGGTGTTTGATGTCCTGTGTGTTAACCAGCTAGGGACGCGTAAGACGAAAAAATACCTAAGAATATATATAAACAAATGTGACTCTTACTAGTATAATACTCGAAACAGAACTAATCTTAGCGTACGACCAACCAGACTCCAGAAACTAAAGCACTCCTTATATGGAAATTGTATTCGTTTTTACAACAAACTCCCAAGCAAAATTAGAGAGTTACAAATTGAAAGCTCTCGTTAAACTTAAATTGATCAATAAAGTCAAATGTTTATAAATTTGATAATCCTTAGGATTAAACTGCTCTATTTCAAACAATTTCTATGACTCAAAACTTGGCGATTAGAAAGAGTAAGAGTTAATTGCCAGTTCTTCTTGCTGGCCCTACGCCCTGGACTTGCGAGGTGGTAGTAAATGTAAATTAAGAATGAATTAACATCTTTTCTGTTGACGTTCATAAGTGTACGTGGTTACCTATATGAACAAAGTTATTTTGAGTTTGAGTTTATACGTATAGGAATTTTAAGCTAAGTAAATTGTTATATGTAACTTATTTATACTTATTAATACTATATTTATAAGATCTTTCTATTGAATAGGTAAGAAAATGTCAATTTGTATAGAGGTAGATAGAAGTATCGTGAGTAAACGCTAAATCCTAATAATGTCTGAAACACATCCATTACAACGTTTAAAATACAAAATTGATAGTTTTGTATATGCCTGTTGTGTATTCTTATCATTTAGGGATACTGGTCTTCCGTTAACTACGGGTAACTGATAAGCCTAGATAATAAGCAAAAATCTACAAAATAGAGTCTGTAGAAAGAGAATCGTTGCCAACATTAACGTCATTATAATTCATCAGTAATCATACTAAAAATGAATAAAAACGGAAATAAGAATTATATTAGTATGTATAACCGCAGACTGCTAAATGCTTATTCACAATAATTATTAGATGTTCTGTATTCCCATACAGTGTAAGTTGATAAGCTTAAACTTACCAATAATTATAGCATCCTCTTCAACATTTTTCTCATTAATAATTGCCTGATTGTAACGATTTCCATCATTAATACACTCAGTGTATCCACTCACATAGACCATTGCGCTTAATTTAATCTCATCATAACTCAAACAGTTTTCTAACTCTAGCGGTGGCTTTTGTTGCAGTGTACCTACTTGTTCCCAACCTCCATTTCTGCAATAATTTATGAATAATATAAAAAATCGCTTCATTTATCTGTGAAAAGAGTTAAGCTTGAACTTAAATATTAGATTTAAAGTCGATGGTGAGAATCGAGACTTGGGCTAAATATGTCAAATTCATATTTTTCAAACTTAACACTGAATGAATGTCAAACTGAAATCTAGTTACAAGAGCCTAAAATTGAATATGGACCTAATGTCTGATATAACATGACCTTAAAGTAGACCTATCAAAAAGGCAGTCTGAACACTTACCCAGTCTCTCCCGTCAACAGTTTATAAGTGTCCTTTTTAGTCATAAATGTAACGGCGCGCTTTTTCAACAGTCGATCAATAAACTCAGGCACTGTCATATTACAATACAATGTTTTTTCTATAGAAGATCCAAATTCCCTAGAAAATTCATTACTAATTTTTATTACTATTTTATAATTACTAGTAGCATAGTTGGAAATAGAAAACTGAATTTTAAACTGAGAACCTATTTGACCATAAATGCACTGAGAAGCATAAATTAGAGTTACTATCAATAATATCTAAGAAATGAATGATTAAGTATGTAAGGCATTATTCTATAAGTGTTTGGATTATTTTATTAATATTTATAAAACAAATGGTATGGTATGATATAACTAAAGTGCTATATGGTACCTCTTATAGATAAGAAAATGAGTTATCAATAACAGAACTCGTTCATGAATTATTGGATATGTTGACACAATGTTTCTTTTTAGTCTCTCAAGTGGTTTTCTCTCCCTCAATGGTTCTAATCTGAAAAAATATGTTTAATAGGTATAAATTAACACACAAAGTCCCGTGAACAGTCTCAATCAGATTAAATTTGTAAATTAGAAACAATTCTCCAAATTTATACAAACACACTGCTTTAAAGTAGTTCTAAGTTTATAAGTATAAGAAGGTTAGTGTTAGAGACACATAAATTAAACTAAATTTCAATATATTCCTTAATTTTGGGACAAATGTTAGTAACAGATATTTTAATAATAGATGATTAAAAGTAATTGATTGAAATAAGTCTAATTAAGAGTTATTTATGATTAGTTTAATTTACCTTTTTTATGAGAAAATGTATCTTCTTACTTACCTGGTTCTATTTACGGGGAATGGTATAGGAAATGCCTGGCTTTTCTGTATTATTTGATCAACATCATCATTTACTTTTATTTGAGGCAAATCAATGCACTGTTTGAGTAAATCATTCATCTCTTTACCCATACTTGGATAGCACCAGTCTGGTTTGCACCTAAAATAAAATAAGGAGGTAGAATGAAAGGTCAGAATTCTATTCAATTGCAATATAGAAATAAACTTGTGATATAATAAAATAGACTAATAGATTAGATGTTAATTTTTCCTTAAAATGTATTAATGTTTTAAGAAAAAAATAAATTATTAATAGGTTTATCTATATATCCTTATAAGCATTAAAAATTACAAAAAGGTTTAATAGATTCATACTAGAATATTAGGAAAAAAGAATTAAATTTAGCCTAATGGCTAGAGGCTTACACCTAAAAAATAAAGTGCTAAAAATAAAATTTTGTTTTGTTAATGAATCTCAATTACAAACATTTAATACTCAATCTTAACAAGTTGAGGTTGATCTTTTTAAGAACTTATGACCTCAGCTATTATAACAATAATGAAATCAGAGAACAGCCATGTCAATACTGTAAACAAATGTTTACAGTATTGACATGGCTTCATTATTAGAAATCCTATACAAATCTAAATCAAATTAACTAGATCTGCAATGGAAAAGCCATATCAACAAATTGACTTTGTGTCACTTTGTAATTTGTTGCATAATAATAAATGTATTAAGCTTTATATGATATATATTTTTAAAGCCTTCTTTGCATTTTTCATGTAAGCTCTGCTGCTTTGAACTTAATTAATGAATGAGCTAAAACATCTATGATTGTTTGCTTTTAAATTAAGATAAAACTAGCCAACTACACAGGTACTACATAAAAGTAAATAATAAATCTACCTCTGAAGTCCCATCTTTATCTATAAAACATAATTTTTATTTACCCAGTAGGTGCGAAATTCTATTGGTATTGTGCAATATATTAGGTACAGCATAGGTAAAATAAGGAAAACTTGAGGAAAACTTTCAAATACGGTTTTTAAGAATCCATGTTGTGAAGTACTTGGCCAGTATTATTAATAACTTAGGTATTATTTTAAAAGAATTTAACTTACCACGGTATACTTTGAAATTGACGAAGAATATCCATGTTGTATTTATTTATCTAAAAGCAACAACGAACCTCAATCAATACTGAGTTTTTTATTTAACGTTTTTTATCACAGTTTTTTTAACTTACACTTAAAATACGGTTACGCGACAGGAAACAAATTATATTCATGTAAGTTTATTAATTAATTCGCATAACTTTTTACTTTACTGCGTTTTTTCACCACACATAAGGAATACTAAATTATAATAAAATGTAGATACTAAATTAATTCACTGTAATGCCAATTTTTATATTGCATGAAAATGTTATTTAAACAATAAAATTGATACTACTATTTATGAATATCAGTAAGTTTTATGAGATCGTACTTCAAATTTTCCCAGATCGCAATTCTAAAAAAATTATCGCATTCATTGATAATAGAAGAATTAGTTGTCAGTTGTCATGAAACAGATACAAATAAATACAATGTCATTCTCGATTTTTTCGCATTTTTATATCCGATACTAATCTAGAACCTCATTCAAACTTGAAAGTTGAATCTAGTTTCAAAACTAATTGTCAAACCATATTTGACGTGACAACGTTTAATAAATTGATGCCCGCCTTCCGCTAGGTAACGTCCTTCCACTGCGAGCGGAACTATAGACTCCGCTATACTTGTAACGATGATTTTCACACATGTGCTTCCACCAAAGCGGAGACGAGCGGAGCGGAGTGAGCGAGTTGAACGAGTCACATACGAGGTTTGCGAGTTGAGCGAGTTTCCCCCGGACTCTGTACAAAACTCGCTGAACTTGTTTCATTATATTTCATACAGTTACTTCGGACTCCGTACGAAACTCGAGCAATGGAAGGCAGGCGTGACTCTCCCGTTACACTCATCGTTTGCGCTGCATGTGCAGTCATTTTATAAAATTTGCTCTATTCATATCATCATGATAGTCATTAGCACTGTGATTTAAATATTAATAATGCAACGATAAGATATTGAAAGTTTGTATGTGGGTACTAGCATCTTTGTTAAGTTTAACCCTACAAAGACTCAGGTTTGTTCGTTTCCTGCTAAGAAAGATCCTTTTGTCGTGTCTCCTAACTTTGAAGGCGCTCTCCTTAGAACTTCACACAACCAAGACTTAACGGACAGGGCATGACATGGACTATGGATAGCCATGGTTTACGATAGCGCATTTCTAATTTAAAAAAGAGTAAGTAATATTATCAATATATTAAAAAAATACTATTTAGGGAATCGATTATTTTTTTGCAACGATAAAATAATAATTAATACGAAATAAAAACAAGGTGCTTTGCAAGGTGTCTGGACAGAAATGCCAACTTGTACGTTACAGAAAAACTAGCCAGTGCCATTTCTTAGAGGTAACATAACTGTGAACCTACTATCTTTATCTCTAATCTGTGGTTTGTCTGTTGAAACTATTAAAAGAAAACTCAAAACAACAAATATGGCCATCGGAGTCGATAGTTCGAGATGGAAACCTAGACGATTACAGGGTACGCCTGCGGCTACAGTTAGAAACCTTGTAGGAATAGGTATTTTAACCGTTGGAGTAGTTTGTGGACTGATATTTCAGTAAGGTTTTTTTAATCACCTTTGACGATTCTTCTACAATTTGAGGTTAAAATGTTTGCTATTTATATTTCAGTAATATAGACGCTACAAAAAATCTAAGAAAAGCTGTTGAAACCCTTTACGAAGACCCGATAGAAGAAGTCGAAAGAAAACAAATGATTGCGGCAGGGTTACCAAATCGATCTGGAGATCAAATACGGAAGGCTATGAAAGAAGCTGAAAGGCCTGATTTACCATTTAAATAACATGAATGTAAATAGTTTTAGTCATGGGTAGGTACTAAAAGTTGTTATTTTCATTTAGTTTTAATAAATATGTAGTTACTAAATTTTGTTTTAATCCCCTCAGTGCCAGCACATCTAAAATTCAAGTGACAAGTAAATATTTCTCAAATGAAGCTGTACTGGATGAAAGCCTAACTGAATTTCAAGAGAAAAGAAAAATAGCTGGCCCTAAAAATCCTCATAAGAAACCACCCAAGAGAAAATGTCAAAAGCGTATCAAGGGGCAGAAGGATATACGTACCCTTATCAAGAAAAAAAATGATTTAATTGAGTATTCTAAAAATTTTAATAAAATATGTAAGAATTCTGGTGTAGACATTGACTCTGAACAATTACAATTAGCAATTGCATTGTCAAACTCCTTACATGATTCTAAACAATGTCCAATTGACACCGACGTAACAAAACCATTAACATCTCGTGAAAAATGTAATAGAATTAGAACCACACTCCAAGAATATGGTTTCCAAGTGCCAGAAGTGAAGGCTACTAATTTGAATAAAATAAAACAAAAAAGATATAATTTACTGACAACTTCAGATGAAGAGAAACAACAAATAATATCTGCAAAATATATGCAAATTCTTTCTTCAAATAGTAATGATATAATTATTGAAAGTAATTTAAAAAAGGACTCTATTTATTACAAAACTACTTGTATGTTATTTGAAGAAATGAAAAATGATGTTGTATTTTATGTGAATGGTTTGATTGAGAAATCTTTAAACACAATTTTTTTACGAAATTGGTCAGACATACCAGGCAGGTGTCAAAGTCCAGTGTTTGAAGGGCCTTATATTGGCTTTAATGATATAATATGCTCTCAAGATGAACTGGATGTATTTCTTAGTGGCTATATTGCTATTATTCAGAATATATGTTATGTAAAACTAAGAAATTATAGTTTTCAAACAGGGAGACTATTTTATAATACTTCTCATGAAAGTGTTGAACAAGCAATGTCGAGCAAAATACTTTCAAATGAAACACTATCATTATCATTGACTGAAAAAATTAATAATTTGCAACATAAAGATATTGATATATTAAATAATGATAATGAAAAAAATTATATAGTAAATGATACACTTTCTCAACCACTTTCAATGGTGACTGAATACATAGATTCAGAAACTGATTTACAGGAACAAAAAACTGTTGCATTTTGTGTTTCAAAAAGCTTGAATGAAACAACAATTTCACGCTACATATGTAAATCTCCCGATTTGTTTGATGAAGAAGTATCAACTATATTGAATATGTCTTCTAAATTATCAAAACCCATAGTTATATATGATACAATAGATCTTACACAATGTGTGCCTAGCAATATAAAACCACAAGTTGCTAATGTATCAAAAAGACTTGCAAATGATGTTATGGAACTAACAGAATGTATTGGGAGGGATTTTTATTCTGAGGATAAAATTGATTTGACACAAGAATTAAATGACGATGATACCATTGTCTATGTTGATGAGGATGTAAATTGCAGAAAAACAGGGGGTTCTTTAGAAATTTTAGAATGTGATAAAGTTATTATTTTAGATGAAATCAATACAGCTTCAATAGTACCTGATTCAGTTGCAGATGTAATTAAAGAGAACATACAAACAATAGATACCATGAATTTAACAGAATCCTCTGACACATGTGATAGCTTCCCAGATATAAAAGTCAGAGGTGAAGATAAAAAAGGTACAATGGATAATATAAATGATACTTTGTATGACAAATTAGTCACTGAAGAACCTAATTTTAAATCTAGGGATAATGAAAGTAATATTGAAACTGACAAATTAATCAGAAACAATATAAGTTTTTTTGTTAAAGATAATAGTTCTAATGAGAATATTGAGTTAACCCAACCAAAAGAGTATAATTATTGTAGTCGAAATTCTGATTTAAGTAAAATGTATAATCTTGGCAAGATAGATAATTTGTCTGTTGATTATGATGACATGTTTGATCAGATCATTAAAAATTCTACTAATGCATCTAAATCAACTGATAATTCAAATGAATACAATACTCAAAACAAAAACTCAAGTTTTTCGAACAGTGAAAAGCTAGCAAGTGATTCTGAATCTTACAAATTATCAGATCAAGAATTAAACTATTCTGTAAATATTTGTGTTGACAGTATTAAAAATGATTTTGAAGACTTGCCTTCCATTGATATGAATTGTCAGAAGAATTCAGTAGAGTGCATTCTTACACCTGTCAAAGAAAAAAACTTTGAGATTATCAAAACACCCAGCAATAATGAATACATTATAAAAACAGTTGATGTGACACCAATGCAAAATTTTGAAGCTATGTCATCGCCAGAAAGAAATAAGGAACTTGAGAAATATGGCCTGAAACCTTTTAAAAGGAAAAGAGGTAATATTTTATAACCAGGGTTTTTGTAGCATTATAAGTAAATTAATTAAATATTATTTAGTTTTTACAATAATTAGTATATCAACAATATTATTTTCCATATAATATTAAAGTAGCTCTTTAAACAAATACAATAATATTATTTTATCAGAATTAATTTTAAGAAAACACTTTTTAAGCGGATTGAATCTATGTATTATTATTATAAACTTATAATTATTTACATTATTTTAAATTTAAAATTATCCGACGTTTCGCGTGCTTTACAGCGTGCGTGGTCACGGTGATCAATAATAAATTCTTAATGTGTAAAAGCTATGTTAACAAAAGAGAATTAATTTTATCTCTATTTTAGCAATACAACTACTGACATACATTTACAATCAAACTCATCCAGTAGTTGAGTCATGTGAGGATGGGTCTCCTACAAAAAAGCAAAAACTGAATTCTCCTCAAAAGATTATAACAGGAAACTTAAGCCAGTCTCCTAGAAAGTCTCAGAAATCACCAAGAAAAAACAATATCTCTGTTAAAAAATCGCCAGCAATATCTCAAGATGTATGTGATAAAGAAAATATTTTTATCCAAACTGATAATACACCAGCTATAAAGAATATTGCTTGTGAACCAGAGGATTGGGTGTTCCAGAAGAGAGAGAAAGCTAAGGTAATATTATTCGATATCTTAAATTACAGAAACAATTTTTTTTAAAACAAAAGTTCCTTGTACCAATGCATACAATATAAACTTACATTGATTAAAGTTTAGTTTAATTAATACGATTAATCAATATTTTTATATGCTTTTAATTAAATATTTACTTGCGAATTACATACGGTACCCTAAAGAAGATCGCTGACGTCGCGGCACGTGTATGATCAATGTGCCGGCTTCGAGGAATCATTCTGCTGTTTCAACATTCACCGCATTTTATTAATTATAATTCAATAAAATATGTGAGCATTATATTCGTATCTAGCATCGATAACGGATGTAGTTTTTGTAAACTAATTATAAGTTAATTAATAAAGTAGTTATATAATTATTGGTTTTTTTTGGGAGTCCGGGCTGTCGAATTCGTAATTGGCGCAGTCGGTAGGATAGTTTCGGGGCTACTACGATCGTTATAAAGAAGATATCCGGGGTCTAGATTCGACACCGCGCGCGGTCGTTCTAGCTGTCGCTCTCAAGCGTTCACCGAAGCATCAAAGATCTCTAAGAAGCAGCCGGGGCGTACTCAAACTTCAGTGCAACTCAAAGAAAACCAGGGAAGTCGACGAGTTATGTGAGTACATTGAATCATTTTTCCATCAGTGTTGCTTTCTCCTCGTCACAATTTTCCATCCTATGAAAAATAGTCCTGTGTCCTCCAGGCATAAAATTCGTAGGGGTAGTTTAGTAGACTTGAATCGTCAATTAAGTGAAGACTTGAATCGTCAATTAAGTGAAGGCTCGAATCGCCCTTCAGTAGGTTTAAATAATTTTCCTGAGAGCTTGAATTGCCCTCAAAGTTTAAAGTTAAATTTAAGTAATTTAGAATATAAAATGGATCCTGATACAGTGTATAAGGCCCTTCGCCCAGTTCCTGAATTTGATGGGAACCCACATATTCTTCCTAGATTTATTAGAATTTGTGATCAGATCGTAATTCAATGCGTGAAAGATGAGTTAGGATATGAATTATCGAATTTATGTGTTATCAATGGCATCTTAAACAAAATTACTGGTCCAGCAGCTCGTACAATAAACTCAAACGGAATTCCTGAAAATTGGTTAGGAATTAGGAATACATTAATTAATAATTTTTCTGACCAAAGGGATGAGACCGCTCTTTACAATGACTTAGCATTAGCGACACAATCTAGCGAGACTCCGCAGGAATTTTATGACAAATGCCAAAATCTTTTTAGCACTATAATGTCTTATGTATCGTTACACGAGACATTAGAGACAACTATAGAAGCTAAAAGAGTTTTATATCGTAAGTTAACTTTACAAGCATTTGTAAGAGGTTTAAAAGATCCTCTCGGGTCCCGTATAAGATGTATGAGACCTGAAACAGTTGAGAAGGCTTTGGAATTTGTTCAAGATGAACTTAATGTCATGTATTTGCAACAGCGAAATAATTTAGCAACAGATCTAAGAAAACCATCATCATCATTGACACCACACAACTCACACCAACAACTTACACAGCCTAGATTTCCTCCTATAAATAATAATTTTAATCCTTCTAAATTTTTACCAGTACCAGGTTGGCAAAAACCTAATTTTAATCCTCAATTTAATAATCATCAGCGCATGCCTATGCATCCAACACGTACTCAGCAAATTTTCCGAGCACCGTTGCCTAACCATAACAGTGGTTTTAGGATACCTTACAGATATCCTTCACAAAATAGTTCTGGCCCTAAGCCTATGAGTGGGGTGAGTCATTTTGTGACAAAACCATTACCACCTAAAATTCCTGGTCATGATTGGCAGAAATTTGGCAATCCTCCTCCATCGAATTACTTTAAGTCCAGAGAAATTAATTTTAATGAATTTTATGATTATGATGACTATGAATACGATAATAATTATGTTGACTATAATTATTGTAACACTGATTATGACTATAATGACTATAATGACCAATACGTTAATTGTGACTATGACTATAATGAGTACTATGAACTTCGAGACTTACCACCAGTAGAGGATGTTCGCTATGATATACCTAGTACTAGTAAAACCAGTAGAGATATTCAACCGAAACATTCCAATGGTAAAAAAGGTCAGGATTTTCAACAGAGCCAACAAAAATCCGCACCAGAATAGAGTTAAATATACAGTCAAAAAAAGAATTACCTTACATTAAAATTAATAATCCACCATTAAAATTTCTTATTGATACAGGAGCAAATCAATCATTTATAAGCCCTGAAGCAGTGGATAAGTATTTTCATAATATTCCGAAAACTTATGATCCTTTTGAAGTAACTAATTCTAGAGTAACAAGCATTCATGAACATTCAATATCTATTCCTAGTTTTTCTGAATTTAATGATTGTAAAAATATTAAACTATTTATCTATAAATTTCATAATTATTTTGATGGTTTAATAGGGTTAGATTTGTTAGAAAATTGTAGAATTGATTTCAGAGATGATGTATTAATTACTGAGAATGCAAAAATTCCTTTACTACGTTATCAATGTAAGAAATACAAAGATCAAATAATACCAGCAAAATCATCTCGTTTAGTTGGTATTCCGATACATAATGACGATGGTGACGTATTTATACCAGAACAATT